>NC_042619.1:321588466-323030043 GCF_901001135.1 Rhinatrema bivittatum
AACCAGAGTAAGTATTATGAGACCATACTAAAGAAAACGAGACACCAATATCTTAAAAACTTTTTTTTTTTTTTTTTTTTTTTTTAATTCCGCACCCTTCTAGTCATATTCTTTGACAATAAAGTGATATGAGGTGAACCATCGCTAGTTTCGGGGTAATCAGAAGCTGATTGAATACATCATAGAGTACATTGACGACTCATTCAGCCAGAAAAATTTGAACCTGGCGTCTTCTTGTCTTACCCCATGTTTATTAGATGGGTGTGAGACAAGATACAGTCATAACTGATACTGAGGCACTTTGTGTGTAGACTGATGGTTTTGTTCGAAAATAAAAGTTCCCCCTGAAGAAGCCGTATAGGTGAAACAAGGCCTTGTTGGGATATGTGAGATATTGCAATTATGCCATCAAAAGATACAGTGGGGAAACTGATGGGGATAACTGAGATTGTGATCATGCCATCAAAACCACACAGTGAGCTAATAACAGTTATTAAAATATAATAACCTGGAAAAGGAGCAATCTTCTCAGTAATGTACTGTATTATTCAGTAATAGAAACCTGGATGAATGTTACACATTTGATTTGTATTGTATGTACTTTTTGTATGCATTTAATGGTAATAAGCTATATAAATAACAGCATTATAATAAAAAATGCATTGTGTTGATATATAGGGTGTGGTTATATTGGTAACAGTGTGAGATTAGTTACAGTTTAGGGATGAGGAGGGGTTATGAGGTAAATGAGGAATTTTTATATTAAATGTTTATATGAATAATATGCATTGTATGTAATCATATTTTTATAATATTTCTAATAAATGTAAATTTTTAATACAGTAAAAAGAATTTTTGTGATATTCAATAATATAAAACCACAAAGGTGCTTTTTTTCCTTCCCCTTTTAGGGTTTTTTTTGTAATATCTATCTCTATCTATATCTATATATAAATAAACTTTTGTCCTAAACTTGACCCTTTAAGTTAAAAGCAGTCACTTTCTTCCCCATAATATTCTCTCATTGGTGCCACTCTCAATCAAGTCAGGATGAAGCCTAATTTTAATTATTTCCAATCAAATTTCAGCAATAGTGGTTATATGCTATTATTGCTAAAATAAATAGTTCTGGTTTTCTTTATCCAGTGCAAATATCAGAAAACACACAATCATCCTTGTTACTGAATCAGCAGGTTGAGAATCAGAACTATGGTTCCAGTTTTGGCTAGTATAACATGACCCTTAAAGAGATGTTTAGAGGCCAGAGAAACAAAAATCTACATTTTTTAGTACTTAAATGTATGTTATGCAGGAGAAGTGCACTGTCCAGAATGATTTCATTTAGCCCACTTTGAGCTTACAAGCTCCCTACTGGAGGTAAAGCAGTGTAGTATTCAGAAAAAAGTACCTGATGACTTGTCCACATTACTAAACATGTACTTTTATACCATAGTTCAGAAAGCAGATTAAAAAAAGGAAACATTGGAAACTTGGAGTGTGAAATTTGTAGATGGGGTGATTGTTGGATCATAGGTAATCCAAGGCAAGCCAAGTGCATGCATCTCAAACTATCAAACTCATCAGGGCTGGTTTCTGGGTAGGGCAATTGCCTAGATTGCCATTAAATAAGGGCTACCAATAGCAAATGGTTGCCACCTATACTGTTTCCTGTGATGCATGCACACATGCCAAGTAGAGTACCTTAAGCAGCTGTGCATTCAGCACCTAGGTATAATGGTGGAACATGATACATGGTTAGGGACTTTCCAGTTGTACATGCCTAGAGGAGTGAAATACTCATCGCATGACCCAAGCTCAGCCCTACATTCTGAGAAGAGCAGAGCCCACAACAGGGGCCCTAAGCACTAGGATTTTCCCCACTGTGCAGGTACAGATCCTGTCAGAGGCGAGGAGGGAGAAGGTCCTTTAACCACAGACCCAGGTGCTCTTATAAGAATTCCTGGGGATGATGTTCCATCTCTTGCCTATGATATCAGAGGCATCTTCATAGCTCTGAACATTCTAGTGCTCCTAAAAAAATCAGGGACTTCCTCCAAATGAAACTTGCTTGAGGCCCTTATTCATACTTAAGCAATTTTATAACCTATTTTCTTGTGTAGTAGATTTAACCCTTATCCGTGCACAGTACTGTATTGCTAGGCCAGAAGGATAAACTATCAGAGCCAAATTAGCCTCTACTTCTGTTCCAGATGAAGGCAGTAGACTTGGGTCATTGTTTGCTATTACAGAGCCATGGTTCAGTGTGTCTTCTGATTGGAATACAGCCTCCCCAGGCTATAAAGGAAGAACAGAAAAAGGGGAGGTGTAGCTCTTTATGTCAAACAATATCCAAACAACAGAAATGCAAGGGACGTGAGGTAGGGCTGGTCTTTGGAAACAATTGTATTTATTTATTTATTTTAATATTTACATGGGTGGTCTACAGGCCTCTGACTCAAACAGAAGAACTAGACAGAGATCTTACAAAGACATCCAAAAGTGGGAAAAGAAAGGACAAAGTATTGCTGGATGTGTATTAGAGTGTCCCTACTGCAGAATCTGGAAGAAGTGGAGAGAGAGTGGATGTCCTTCAAGGGGCTCTGCTCAAACAAATGGTAATGGAACCCCTGAGGGAGGGAGTGGCATTAACCCCCATTTGTGAGTACTAATGTCTCCATTGTGTGGGTAGGTGCTCACCTGAGCACTGGTGATCAGATGATATGGTTCAATATTTCAATCTTCAAAACCACAGACTATCAAAATGGGGATGTACCTGGAGGAAAACTTAGAAGAATGGGTGAGATGGAACAACATTGGGCCAAATTAAAAGGAGTTATAACAAAGGCATCAAATCTCTATATTAGAAAAATAAACAAAAAGTAAGAGGAAAAAAGCTGAGGTTATATTTTTAGCCACCTCAAAGGAGGTGGCTAAAAATATAAAGGCTAAAAGAACAGCGTTCAAGAAGTACAAAGGATCCCAAGAAGAGAGACACAGGGAAGAATATCTGGTGACGTGGAGGTTGATGAGAAAAGAAATCAGGAAAGCAAAAGGTCAAGTGGAAGAAGGGATTGCCAAAGAGCTAAAGCAAGGTAACAAAACATTTTTCAAATGTAGCAGAGAAAGGAGGTATAAGCAAAATTGAAAAGGTGACAAGGAGCAATGTGTGGAAAAAGAAAAAGAAATAGCAGAAATATTAAAACAAGTACTTTAGCTTGGTGTTCATTAAAGAAGACCCTGGAGAAGGACCATTGCTGGTTGACAAGACCAATGGATAGGAGTGGGGTAGACAACCCTATTTACAGAAGAGAATGTATGGGAAGAGCTAGGAAACTGAAAGTGGACGAGTTCAATGGGGCTAGATGTGTTGCATCCCAGGATACTGAGGGAGCTCAAAGATGTCTTGGCAGGTCCGATGAAAGATCTGTTCAATAGATTCCTGGAAATGGGAGGGGTGCTGCAAGATTACAGAAGAGCGATTGTGGTCCCAATTCACAAGAGTGGTTGTAGAGAGGAGGCTGGAAACTACAAGCTGATTAGCCTCACCTCAGTGGTGGGAAAATTCATGGAGACACTGCTGAAGGAAAAGGATAGTTCACTATCTACAATCTGGTGTGTTGCTGAACCCGCAGCATGGATCACCAGGGAAGATGCTGTCAGACAAATCTGACTGATTTTATTGATTTTGCGACTACAGAACTGGATTAAGGAAGAGTGCTTGATGTGATTTACTTGGATTTGGCAAAGTTTTTGATACGGTCCCACATAGGATGCTTATGAATAAAATGAGAAGCTTGGGAGTGGGCTGCAAGGTGGTGGAGTGGATTACAAACTGGTTGACTGACAGGAGAGAGCACATAAAGGTTAATTAGAATCTACTCAGAAGACAGAACAGTGTTGTGAAGTGCCTCAAAGATCAGTTTCAGTACCGGTTCTGTTCAATATCTTCATGAACATTGCAGAAGGGATAGAAGGCAAAGATTCGCTTTTTTGCGGCTAATATTAAAAACTGCCAAGAACTGCAGAGTCATGCATCTAGGGTACAGTAATCCAAAAGAGCAGTATGTGATTAAAGGGGGGAGGGGGGAAAAGAAATACTAATATGCACAGACCAAGAGAGGGCCTTGTGATAATGGCAATCTGAAGGCAGCAAAGCAATAAGGCAAGGTGATAGCTAAAGCCAGAAGAATGCTGGACTACAAAGAAAGGAATAACCAATAAAAAAAAAAAGGAGGTAATAATGTCCTTATACAGATCCTTGGTGAAGCCCCACCTGGAGTACCGTGTTCAGTTCTAGAGACCATATCTCAAATAGGATAGACTGAAGCAGGTCATAGAACAATGACCATAATGGTGTGGGGCCTATATCGGAAGACATGAGGCGAGGCTAAAAGATCTAAATATGTATACTCCGGAGGAGAGGAGAGGAGGAGTAGGGGAGATGTGTTACAGATCTTTAGATATCTGAAAGATATCTGAAAACTTCAAACGTTTTCTGCTGGATAGAAACTGTACAACTAGGTGTCACAAAATGAAACTCCAGAGAGCATAACTCAGAACCAGCATTTAAGAAATATTTTTTCCACAGAAAGGGTGGTGGATGCCTGAAATGCCCTTCCGGAAGAGGTGACGATGACGAAAATAGTAACAAATTCAAAAAGCAATGGGATAAACACTGCGGATTCCTAGAGACTAAATGATGAAAATAAAGAAAGGGTTGCATAGGGGTAACCTGCATGGAGCGGCATTTACTACCATGAGCAACTTGCTGGACAGACTGGGTTGACCATTTGGTCTTTATCTGTTGCCATTACTATCTACATCAATATCTTGAGCTCCTTATGAAAAAACAGCAAAATCTATCATGTGCATGGCCTCAGGAAGAGAGTTCCATAGGTTAGGACTTATCGATAACATATTGGAGACAAGTAATTATCGTCAACTGACCTCTACTGATGTGTAGGAATATAAAATAAACTATGTGGATAAATAAGAAGGTCCAACCTGATGGACTTAAAAACTAGATCTTAAATTTGATCCTTTGTCACACTGGAAATCAGTGCAAATTGTACAACATGGTAGAAACATGTTTCCAAGGTAAACCTCCAAGTACCAAATCAAGCAGCAGAATTTTATATTTATAGGGTTTCCTTCTTTCTGTCTTACAAGGAATTACAATAATCTGTTGTTTGCACAAAAGCTTGAACATAGGTATGAAAATCAGTGCAGTTGAGAATGAATTTAAAATATCTTAACAACCGCAACTTAAAATAACCAGCACGTACCACCACCAGAATTTGACATTTAAAAGACAAACCAGAATCAATATATATACCTACGTTTCGCCCATATTCCTTGAAAACTATGGTACAGATAGATTGCCCAATAATCCAACAAACTCGATTCTTTTGCAATCACTAATGTTTCAGTTTTAGGCAAGTTTAAAATCAAATTATTCTCTGCCATCCAACAGTTAATCTGTGACAGACAATCTTAAATCTTATCCAAAGTAGCTCAAAGATTGCCTTTAAATGGAAAAGAAACTGGATGTCACCTGTGCAAATCTTAAACTTCATTGCTAGATTTTGTAGCTATAAACACAGAAGACACAAATAAATATCTACAGAACGTGTATGTAATCTGCTTTGAAATACCAAAAACTCGAATATAAATCAAACCAAAAAATATTAAAAAGGGAGGGCAGCCAGAATAGGCAACGTGGTATACCAATCCAAATGGGAGACCAAGTGGACTGTGCACCTTGAAATCTGACCTGTTCCCATTCCATCAAGTATTATGGAAACAAATGGTAAACTGTTTCCCTTACCCCAGATGACTGCAAGCTGTTTAACGTGATAGGAAGACTAACCATGTCAAAAGCAACTGACACATACAAGAAAATTAAGAACATAAGAACATGCCATACTGGGTCAGACCAAGGGTCCATCAAGCCCAGCATCCTGTTTCCAACAGTGGCCAATCAATGCCATAAGAACCTGGCAAGTACCCAAAAACTATGCTACTGTTGCTAGTAATAGCAGTGGCTATTTTCTAAATCAACTTAATTAATAGCAGGTAATGGACTTCTCCTCCAAGAACTAAGCACATCCTCTGGCAACAAATTCCAGAGTTTAATTGTGCGTTGAGTGAAAAGAACTTTCTATGATTAGTTTTAAATGTGCCACATGCTAACTTCATAGAGTGCCCCCTAGTCTTTCTATTATCTGAAAGAGTAAATAAATGATTCACATTAACCCGTTCTAGACCTCTCATGATTTTAAACACCTCTATCATATCCCCCCTCAGCCGACTCTTCTCCAAGCTGAAAAGTCCTAACTTCTTTAGTCTTTCCTCATAGGGGAGCTGTTCCATTCCCTTTATCATTTTGGTCGCCCTTCTCTGTACCTTCTCCATCGTAAATATATATTTTTGAGATGCGGCGACCAGAATTATACACAGTATTCAAGGTGCGGTCTCAACATGGAGCAATACAGAGGCATTATGACATTTTCCGTTTTATTCACCATTCCCTTTCTAATAATTCCCAACATTCTGTTTGCTTTTCTGACTGCCGCAGCACACTGAACCGCCGATTTCAATGTGTTATCCACTATGACACCTAGATCTTTTTCCTGGGTGGTAGCTCCTAATATGGAACCTAACATCGTGAAACTACAGCAAGGGTTATTTGTCCCTATATGCAACACCTTGCACTTGTCCACATTAAATTTCATCTGCCATTTGGATGCCCAATCTTCCAGTCTTGCAAGGTCCTCCTGTAATGTATCACAATCCGCTTGTGATTTAACTACTCTGAATAATTTTGTATCATCCGCAAATTTGATAACCTCACTCGTATTCCTTTCCAGATCATTTATATATATATATATATATATATTGAAAAGCACCGGTCCAAAGTCCAAGTACAGATCCCTGAGGCACTCCACTGTATACCCTTTTCCACAGAGAAAATTGACCATTTAATCCTACTCTCTGTTTCCTGTCTTTTAACCAGTTTGTAATCCAAGAAAGGACATTGCCACGTATCCCATGACTTTTTACTTTTCCTAGAAGCCTCTCATGAGGAACTTTGTCAAACACCTTCTGAAAATCCAAATATACTACATCTACCAGTTCACCTTTATCTACATGTTTATTAACTCCTTCAAATAAGTGAAGATTTGTGAGGCAAGACTTGCCTTGGGTAAAGCCATACTGACTTTGTTCCATTAAACCATGTCTTTCTATATGTTCTGTGATTTTGATATTTAGAACACTTTCCACTATTTTTCCTGGCACTGAGAATTAGATTTAAAATTGCTCCCTCTCATTGGTTCCTGAACCAATTGCTCCATAAAGCTGTCATTTATTCCATCCAGGAACTTTATCTCTCTGGCATGTCCTGATGATACATTTACTCAGTCAATATTGGGGTAATTGAAATCTCCCATTATTACCGCACTACCAATTTGGTTAGCTTCTCTAATTTCTCTTAGCATTTCACTGTCCGTCTCACCATCTTGACCAGGTGCTATACAAGCACAGCCAGAATCAAGCTCGTGCAAAATAAAGCCAGTAACATCAATTAACAGAATTTCAGTACTATTGTTTATTATGAAACCCATATTGTTCAGGATGTAATATGCGGGAGTTTCCAGAAGAAGCTGATGAGCTGCATAAAGACATTCTTCCCAAGAATTTTTCCCAAAGGCAGATAGGCCTAACAAGGGCCTGCTTCAGGTCCTGGGGTACTTCAGCTTCCTGTAAGGCTAAATTAACCAGCTTTAAAATCAGAGATAACTTTCACAAACTGATATAGAATGGCACAGGGTTCAAAGGGCAAAAGGATTTTTTTAAGCTTACAAAAATGTCTTCGTTCCCTAAAATCATCCTCTGAAAATTGTCCCATATCATATTAAAACACTGACGTTAGAGGGTTGTATAATAGTATAGTTACCAGAAACTTGCTGCTCTTGCCATCAATGCAAAGAAGCAGAATTGTGTGAAATAAAATCACAAAGTCCTTCTAGTTAAACTTCTGCTTGAATTAAACCCGTTAGACCCCTCTGTCACCCTACTTGAAAGGCTGGGGACTTGTCAACTAGTTGCCTTTAACGTGGTGGCGGGTGGGCATTCCCCTGAGCCTTGTCTTGTGGTTGGGGGGGGGGGGGGGAGGGGAAGGTTTTTGCTAGGGTGAGGGATGGTTGGTGTGGGCAACAAATTTTCGATGTTGCTGTCTGATTGGTCAAACATTTTTGTTTGGTTTGGACAGTTTTTTGCAGGGTCCCTTTGCCAATGGTTATCTCATTTTCGTGGGCTCTCTCTCAGAAGGTTTTTTCTTCTTCCTCGCCACAATCTCCTTCGATTTTTCGGGTCATCTTTTTCTTCACCCTTTTAAGGCTTCTTCTGGCCCGCCTCCCTCCCGGGAGCTCCCTCCTTCCCTTCTGGTTG
Source organism: Rhinatrema bivittatum (assembly GCF_901001135.1). NCBI lineage: Eukaryota > Metazoa > Chordata > Amphibia > Gymnophiona > Rhinatrematidae > Rhinatrema > Rhinatrema bivittatum. The sequence continues at coordinate 321,596,918 of NC_042619.1, forward strand.
CTCCTCTAGTCACCGTCCCACTCTTCCTACTTCTTCTCCTCTTTTCCCTCCTCCTCATCCTTCTATTTCCGTTTCCTTCATCGGGGCCCCCCTCAGCCTTCTTAGCAGGGAGTTGCTGTCCCGGTTCTTGAGGAGTTGGCTACAGAGGCCGGGAATTCCAGCGGTGGTGAGGAGTGCAACGTGGCGGTGCCTGTCTTTGTACTTGGTGAGTGAGATCGAAGTGCTTCTTCTTCCTCTGTCTCTTCGCGGTGCCCCTTGTAGGGGAGGGGGGACTCCCGGGCATGTCACCCCCCCCTCGGGGCTGCCCCCCCTCTCATACTTCCTATTCATTCAGCCACCAGTGTTTCTAAGCCAGCTGGCAAGCATAAAGGCAAGATAGCCGGGAGAAGTGAGAGGGGTAGAGGTAATGTTCCTTCTGCGGTTCCAGCTGGTTCTCTTGGGCCAGCAGGAAACAGTGTTGATGCATCCCGGGTCCTCCCCTGTAGTTCACCTGCCCCGCCACCTTTGCCTCCTTGTCCTGCTAATCAGTTTTCTTACAGTATTGAGCATGGGCTGCAGGGGCCTTTGTCTAGTGTTTGGGGTTTTGGAGGAGATGAGTCTACCTATTCGGGTTGAATGGGTGGGGACCTGGTTTTGGTTTTCATGGTCCCCCTTGGAGGTGTGGGTTTGGTATGGGATCTGTTCCTTCTTTTGGCAGCAGCCTGGGTGGGTAGGGTCTGGGATTCCTTATGGTTGGGAGGGTATGGTATGATGTCCTAGGGATAGGGTAGAAGGGAGGGGTGGGTTATCAGAGTTTAGAAATCTGGGGGAGTTTTGGAGGGCTGGACCAGCCTTTCCAGTTAGAAGGGGCGGTCCTACTGCTAGGCTGCTGCCCAACGATCCAGACAGTTTTCCCTTGTTGGGCTTTACTTTCCAGGGTCAGTTTTTTGTAAATCATTGCCTTCGATGGGTTGCGCAGTGTCTGGCGCATTTTTGAAATTTTTAGCTCATTCCTTCATTTGGTGACTGTGCAGGTTACGGGGTTGTGATTCCATGCTACATTACTTGGATGATTTCTTAGTTGTGGTACCCGGGGACTGGGGAGATTGCAATGTTTATTACGGGGTTTTATGGAATTTCCAAGAGAGGTTTGGAGTACCGATAGCTCACAGCGAAACAGAGGGTCTGGTGGCTAAGCTTACCTTTTGGGTATAGAATTAGATTCAGTGGATATGGTGTGTCACTTGCCATTGGAAAAGGTGGTTAGGTCGAGGGAGCTAGTGCAGTTAATTTACTTTTCTACGAAAGTCACTGTTGCATCCGTCGGTCTCAGATGGCTTTGACTCTTGTGCCTCAACTTTTTCCTCTGCTCTCCCCGCTAGCTTTGGGAAGATGGCCACCACTGTGTCTGCAAGCCGCTCTCTCCGGCGTCCCCGGAGTGGCTATGGCGATGCCTTCCGCCATGTTCCTCCCAAGGGCCTCCTAGGGTACGCGCACTACCCACGTCTTTATTCCAGCTATGGCGCGAAACCCGGGGGCGTCCCCCTCGAGTGACATCACAACATCCGGGTATTTAGCCTTCACTTGTTTGCTAGCACGTTGAGTTAGCAAGGATTGGATTCGTCCGGTCTACGCTGCTCTGCCACTTCCGTGATGCAGCTGGAAGCTATCTCTCTGCCCTTCGGGATAACTGCTAACCTGGGTACTCGTTCCTCGGGGGCCCTTCCTTTTCTTTCAGGTGCCTTACTGGGCACCTGAAAGAAAGAAGGCTCTCCCTGCCTTGGTGCCTGGAACCATCTACTTCAGCCTGGTAGAAACCTTCAACATTACAGCTATCATTTAGTGAGAAATCTAATTCTCAGTCTGTCTCATCTACAGCTTTGCCGTGCTGGGGAACCTACACCGGAACCTCCCTATAATCACTTTGGTGAGACGGGTCCCCTCTGCCGAGGGTCCCTGGACTGCTACTTCAGGACCTGCTCGCTACTGCCACCTCTGGTAGCTTACATCTGCTGTATAATAAAAGACAATTCAGTGTTTGTGCGTCCTGAGTCTAGCCCAGTACTGTGGCTCCCCACGGGGCTCCTCCCCATGGGCGTGGTCATCATCCACAGTACCCAAGAATCCACTCAAACACCTCAAAACCATAACAGTCATGTTGCATCAAATGCAGTCTTTGATAGGCTCTCTTAACTTTGCATGACGGGTCATTTCAATGGGTTGTGTGTTTATTTGCAGACTTTCATCTGCGACGGTGGGAATTGAAGCAGCACATTATTTTATTAGTGTGACCAAAAGGATAAAGAGTGAGTTGGGTGTGTGGGAGGAATTTTTGGGTTCTTTCAACGGAGTATTGATTCTGCAGAAGGATCACGTGTCCAATCGACAGTTGGAGCTATAGTCAGATGCAGTGGGTGCCACGGGCTTTGCAGTGTATTGGCAGGGAGCTTGGTATGCAGCTCAATGGCCTGAGGAATGGTTTGAAGTGAGCATCACTAGAAACATCACGTTTTGGAGCTTTTTCCTATTGTCGTGGCTTTGGCTTTGTGGGGTGATGGTTTAAGTGATAGGAGGGTATTGTTTTGGTGTGACAACAAAAGGTGTTGTAGAGGTTATTAACAGGCAGCATGCCAGGTGTAGGCTGGTATCTGCGCTATTGAGAGTTTGTGCTTAAGATGGAATATTACTGCTAGAGCTAAGCATATTCCAGATGTCAAGAATTTAATTGCGGATGCCCTCTCTCTTTGCAAGTGGGATGCCTTCAGTCGTTTGGCCCCACATGCGGACATGCAGGGAGCTTTGGTTCCAGATTATCTTTGGAAGCTTAGCCTGCAGGAGCATGGGAGATGATACAGACTTCAACAGCGCCAGTGACTTGGAGCATCTTATTTAAGAGGCAGAAGTGCGGTTTCGGAATTTCTCAGTACTAGAGGGTGGAGGGATGGTCCGGTGCATGATTTTGAAATCATGCAATATGTAATTTAGGCTTGGGAGTCGGGGCTTTCTTTGGGTTCTGTTAGGGTCTGGATAGCTTGGTTTTCTTTTTTCCAAAAACTGATGGGTTGGGGTAACCCAGGAGTTAATTTTGTGATTAAAAGAATGTTGAGGGGTTGGAGGAGAGAAAGGAGCAAGGTTTCGGACATCAGGCGTCCTATTAGGTATGAAGAGTTAAGGGTTATTTTGGTAAGATTACCTACCGGCTGTGTGCGGGTCGTATTATGAAGTAGTTCTGTTTAGGGTAACTTTCCTATTTGCCTTTTTTGGGGCATTGAGTGAGGGGGAATTAGTAGCTGCGTAAAAAAGATGGTGCCCTACTTCCGGCTCATCAAAGGATAACATTCAGATTTTTGATGAGGGGCTTCAGTTTTGCATTTTAAGATCAAAAGTTGATCAGTTGGGTAAGGGACAGATGGTTTGCCCCGTACGAGCAGCGCAGGCATTTGTTGGGTTGTGGCCTTCAGTGGGCGGTCTTTTCTTAGTACATGAGGATAGGTCCCCTTTGACTCGCTTTCAGTTTGCAAGAGTGCTTTCCTCGGTTACCTCAAGTCTAGGTTGGAACCCTGGGCTTTGTAAGACACATTCTTTCTGCATTGGGGCAGCTACCACTGCTGCGGAAAAGGGCATGGAGATCTGGGGCTTATGCAACTTATATTCATCGAGGGTTTGGGTATTAGGAGTTCAACATTTTATGTGTTGGCTTGGTTTTGTCACATATTCTGTTTGTAATGATGTGGTGATATTTGGAGTTTAACACCGTATTGTGTTTTTTGCAGAGTCACGGGAGGGCATTATGGAGTTCAGGTGTGCCTGGGTTGTGGGCGTATTGTCGGGCCGTGTCCTGGCCTTATGGCATATATTTGGGCTTGGAGGCCGAGAATCATTGCGTGAACTGGATGGGGCTCTGTGGAATGAAATGGGATCAGTTACTTCTGATGATTTCCCAGCAGTTACTGCGGAGATAGCAGCCAGAGCTTCTGGTCATCCATGTGGGCGGTAACAATGAGGGGAAGGGGTCTTGCTGGGACTTTATTGCTGCAGCAAGGAAGGATTAAAATGGTTTAATGAAATCTTTTGAGGGGGTTCTAAGTTTGGTTGGTCCAATATTATAATCAGGTCTAAATTTAGTGAGTCGCCTCTATGGAAGTGAGGTGCTAAGAAGGTGAATAAGCAAATGGCTGCGTGGTTGGTGGCCCAAGGGGTTTTGGGATTAAACATGAGTAGTCATGGGATGGTTGTTTGGGGTTGTTTCGACAGGATAGGGTGCATTTATCTGATGCTGGGATCAACCTTTTTAAACAACTCGCTTCAGTTAGCTTTCGAATATGCTTTTACGTTATGTAAGTAGGCAGCAGTTGGGGGGGGGGGGGGGAGGAATAAGGATGTTTTGTTTTTGACATCCTTAATGTGGTGGGTAACCCAAGCCAAGGGGTTGCAATGTATGGAACTTTTGTGTTGTGGAAGTGGGGGGGGGGGGCTGCTACATGGGCTGCACGATGGCAGCGAGGTCACTGCTGGAATTGCTGGGTCTCTACGGCTGGCATGTGGCTTAGATGCCAATGCTGCTGGAGGAGGTCCGCTGTTGAGGGTGGGGGTGAGGAAGAAATTCAGCGTGGCCACCTCTGGGGCGTGGTGTGGTGGTCGGCCAACAGCTTACAAGGAATGTTGGGGGGGGGGGGTCTTTTGGGGTTTGGAGGATATTTTATTTATATTAGGATTTGGCTCAGGTTTGTTGTGTTAATAAACTGCAGTCTTGCCCAATCCCATTTTTGTGTGGTGTGTATTTTGGTTAAGGGAGCAAGGGGCAGAATGCTATGGGAGTCGCGCTTGCACTCATTATTACAATGCTAAATAATTCATGCAGGGTGGTTCATAGACCGGAGGTAGGCAGTGTAGAAATTCCTCCACTGGATTCAAAAAGCAGTCTAAATTCTTGATGCAAATGCTTATAGCCTGAACTGTTCTCTAGGGAAGGGGGTCTCGTGATATTTCCCTTCTGCACGGCACACTTGCCACTTCTTAGAAATCAGATCAGAAGTAAACCGAGAAACAAAACCCCTAGGTGTTTTAGATGTCCTATGCTGTAAAGGTACAACTCTGAGCCACCAAAGAGATTCTGAAGCAGACAAGAGCTCAGGACCTCAGCTGGATCCTCTTTCACAGAACTAAAAACATGCCCTTTTTTTCTTAAAGGACATAAGGTCAAGCATTTCCCTGTAAAAAACTTAACAGGGTTAGCCAAAAATAAAACGTAGCATGTATTAGTTATTTTATTTAAATTACCTTTATAATACACTATTTCCATGAAAAAAACTTGTCCATAGTAAAGTACAGAAAGAGGTTCATAAAAAGTTTAAACAAACTCAAAATAGGCAGAATATATACAAGGCAATACACATCATAAGTAAAAACCTTAACTAAAAGGCTGGGTAAATAAATAAGCCTTCACAGTGCAGAAAAAGATAAAATAAACAAGGTAGTGGTCAGATCATAATACAGGCTGTATAGTCAAACCACTAATAGTGCCAGTACTGAAATAACTAACAGGAAGCAGCAACTGATATAATATATGCTCAACTGATCAGAGAATAAACCTAAAAATGTTTCCAACAATTAAAATCCTGTCAGAGAGTAGTAGAATGGATGTGAGAAAATCAGTGGAGTAAGATCTTTAGAAATTACCTCAGTAACCCAAAACTAATATCAACTTATGAAGCCAAACATTACGTTTTCACACCCATTGCCTAATTCTAATGACACCTGTTTCAATTGCAATGATGTCTTAAACATAATCGATAGACCCCCACCCTTTCTATATGCTCTTGAATGCTGAAAGAAAGAATAACCGGAAGGATAAAGTAGTTAAAAAAAAAAAAAAAAAAGAGAGAGAGAGATCAGCCTCAGACAGCAAAGTCGCTGACAAAAATACGATGTCAATATGCCCGTCTTCAAATAAAGCGGTAATCACATCAGCTCTCTTCTTACCAAACATCCAAATATACCATAGACGAGGAGACAGACCTGCAAGAGGATGCACCACCTGACAAAAAAAAACACTTGACCTTACTAGACAGAACAGAACTTGAATACAACGAAAACGAGGGGCAGTTGAAGCAAAAGAAACAGCATACCTGTCTCTGCCAATCACAACCGAGCTATCACACATGATCGAAAAGCGGCTAGAACGGATCAAAACAAAACTATAGGCAGCGTCACAAGCGAAGCCGCAAGCAAAGAGCCAGGGCAGTCTCTGGCAATTACAAACCCAGCAAGAGCCTAAGCGAAAGAGCAGCCACGCGCACGCTCCTTCCTGCATACCCCAACCTGGCCCTCTCCTGACGTCATCAGTGGGCGTGTCACAGCGCGGGAGGCAAGGGACTGTGGCCCACTGACGAAACCCCAAGTCTGAGACCAAAGCATCTAATTCACTCAGATCAGTTAGACATCAAAGCAGCAGCTAGGCTAGCTCTTCAGTGTCGCCAGGGGAGATTTAAAAGCAGCTCTCTCCTGACGTCATCAAGGGGGCGGGATACTACCCGGGAGACCTGGGACTGTAGGAGCAAACCTGAAGGGAAAACAAGGACAGCCTATCAGAGACTAAAGCAGCTGATTTCGTTAGGTCTGCTAGGCATCAAAGCAACAAGAGATAACTGGGTATAGCAGACAGTTGGGCTAGCTCTTCAGCCTACCTACCGGAGATTTAAAAGCAGCCGTCTCCTGACATCATCAGGGGCGGGACACAGCTCGGGAGGCAAGGGACTGTAGCAAAAGCGCACTAGGAGCAAACCTTAAGGGAAAACAGGGATAGCAAATCAGACATTAACGCAGCTAATTCAGTCAGGTCAAACATCAAAGCAGCAGCAGGTATGTTTCAGTATGCATGCATGTTTGTAATGCATGAAAATGCATACTTTCTCTACCCATTTTATATCTTACCCATGTTCATAGGTGCCAGCTCTGTAGATGCAGTCGGTGCTTGAGCATTGCAATCCCCAAGATTGAGCAAACTCCTTTACTACGTCCAGAGAGGGGTAATTTGTGTTCTCTTTAGCATTCCCAATTGTCTTAGAAAGTTGTCTCCTTTGCACACGTTATAATTGTAACACATGTGCTGAGTTATACGAAGTTATGTACTTTATGAAAATACTTAGCATCACCAGTTTGCAACACCTCTTACCCCAAAACTGAAGACAAAAAACAAGTGCAATTTCATTTCCGTGACTTAATTAGCAGGCATAGAAGCACAAAGAGAAGATCAGTAGTATATGTCCGACTAACACTTACAAAATAGCAACTTGTGGGTGTGCTTCTGAACTCTGGCCTTTTTTTCCCTGTTAACATTTTCACACGTAGCTACACCTCAAATACTGCATTCTCACAATTTAAAGCACAGTCGTAAATGTGCTTTAAATTGGGTTAAATGTGCTTTAAATGGGTTAAATAGCATATAAGCATGTACACACTACTTACACATGTATATGCCAATGTTACAGGCAAAACCCTTTTGAAAAATAACCCCTTAAAAAATGTAAGTACAGATTTTAGTCTTTTGTAGCACTTCTGACAGTAAAGGCATCTTTCTATAATGGAACAAATTAAACTGTAGCTTCATGTTTTTATTTTTTAATTACCTGAACACAGGATTGACTAATGACATGACGTGCAAAGCATAATCTTCTCTTTGCTTCTTTTCATTTTTTTTAAATCTACTTGTAGGGCATGAAAGATAATGGTCCACTGAGTTGTATTTTCTAGATGGAAAGTCACTTCAGCAGGCTAGTCTTACCAGGTTAAGCAAAAACACAACTACAGATAATATATCAGTATTTCATCATATATACGGATTTCTTGTTTCAGTTAGCATTTGCCCTTTGTACATTTTTCTCATCCTGCCAGTCTGGTTTCAAAACAGATCCCTTCTGCTTTCGTTGAGCACACATGTGAACAGCAGTCCCATGTTGCATTTTCAGTGTTAGCCTGTAGGACAGGGAATACTTTATCTGATATCTCATGACAAAAAGACAAGTCAATTCTCATTGTTTTTGTGCAGCAAAGCTTAAGTTTCACAAATTGCAGAGTGAAGTCAGGGCTCAGCTGAATTCTCTTAGCGAAATGATTTCTAGTTTGCTAATCGGTGTTATTGTACAGAGAATCTTTGCTGTTTTGAGTCCCAGCTCTGGTTACTATCTGCTACAGCAGCTGAAATGTAACTTAACCCAGAAGTATCCACCTGTGACCTGTGAGCCCGCCCCCCTCGGGGAGAGAGGGAGGGAAGAGTGTGAAAGAGGGAGGTGGGGAAGGGAAAGGAAGAGAGAAGAGGGGGTGGGGCGAAAATAGAGTTGAATGATTGAACTTTCTTTCTTAATTTCTTCTGTGTTGTGGATCCCCCTTATTCTTGCTGACTGCCGATCGCCCTTGCAGTGGAGCTTTATCTGGCCGCCGTCGCCTGCTCTTTCTCTCCCTCTCTCCTTCCCAGCTCCCAGCCATGTGGCTCCAGGGTCCCGGAGCACTCCTGCCCCTCTATCTGTGGATTACGGAGGTTTCCTGGAGCTGCCGCGCTGCCTCGTCCGGGCTGGGCGCTGCTGCCGCCGCCGCCCGCAGATACGACGAGTCTGTCTCGGCTCTGAGCGTTTACAGAGCCAGATGCACCTCCAGGTGTCTCAGCCTCCACCTCACGCGCATCTCTGCCTTCTTCAAGCATTTCCAGGTACCTTCGGCAGCTCCCCGTCCCCCTTCCCCACATCCTCTGTACGATCGCCGCTGCCTCCGAGGAGTGCTGCTTCTTATCACGAACAGTGCCAGCAAAGTTCTCGGCTCGGCAATGCCCAAGGCTCTCTCCCTTGTTTACCCCCAAGTTGTTACTATTGGGACCCTCAGCTCTTTAGCGCGCCGCTGGACCGTGAACGCGCTGTGAGTGTGTCTGCTGGCAGGATTAGAGTAACTGTGCTCTCAGCCATCACAACCCTCATGATCATGTAACTTGTTACCCCTTTTCTAAAAGAACGTAGTGGTTGAAAATAATACCTCTTGTTACTTAATGCCATTGGAGTGCTGGAATGACCTTTCTTGAGAGCTTTGCAATGCGTGCCTGATGGTGCTGTATGTAAGGAGGAGAGGACTGACTGGCCAGTGTGGGTGTTCTAGTTTTCTGCCCGGATTTAGTTTCCTTGTTAAGATCTTCGATGCTTATCTTGTCACGAATAGGATGTGTATCCTGAAGCGTGATGAGCTTTCAGTTTGCCTGTTTTTAAGAGTCCCTAATGATGAGTTTAAATGTGGAATGTTCCAAGTTCATTCCGGGATTTGTTCGGTGTTGGGTAAAGTAGTTTAGAGCCAGTCGTGAAAATGGTTGCAGGGCAAAAGTTTGACATCACATTCAGAGCGTATTCTGTGTGACTCTCTCTTTTTTTTATTTAATGTCCTGCTCTGGCTTTTTAAAATATTAACAAGCGCATCGATAATCACCAAGACAATCTATCACCTTTCAATTCATTATTAGCCTGATGGTGGGGCAAAAGCTTTTGTGTACTGCAATAAATAATTTTGGAAGAAAGTGTGGAAGCAACTTCTGGTTATTTAAGAAGGTTAGAAATGTAGGTTTTCGTGATGCAGTTGGGAGTAATAAAGGGAGATGTGAAAAGAACTGGGGATAAAATTGTGTAACCATGTCCCCGAGCTCTGTTAAGGACATCACATCTCTGGCAAGTTATTTCTCCGAACTCATTTGTCTCAGGCAGAAGATCTCACCTGTTCTGTCAGATGGCGTTATGGCGACCAGAAGCCAAAAAGTGACCTTTCTGTAAAGCATTTCTGCCCCCTGAGAGAACATGCGCTCCTGAATAGGGGCACAGGCACAGTCGGCGTGACAAGTGCCGAGTCTCACTTGGTGTACATGTTACTTAATAAACATCCATCAAGGAATGCAGCAAAAGCCCATGCTCCAGCAAGAGCTTACACTTCAACAAAGGGTGCTTTTTTACAGGATTAGGGACATTGATTGCTTTCATGTGGCTGAATTTAGAGTTCATGCGCCTCCGAAAGCCCGATCTCGTCGGGACGCGAAGATTCGCCTTTAATATTTAGTTGTGGTTAGTAAATAAAGCTGCTGTTCAGAACCTCGTACTATGTTACTGTGTTCCCCAAGTTTGAAAGCAGCGGGGAAGGCAGATATGGGTGTAATAGAAGGCAGGAGAAAGGACTCGGTGTATCTGTCTCTACTGAAGTCAGACAACGTCCTGTTGGGTTTTATAGTGGCATAAGCTCCTTCCTAGGGGAGCTGAAGCCAAACTGAATAGGGGAGCTATTAAAACAGTGTATTATCCCGGGGAGGTATTATTAAAGGGCTGCCAGCTTCACACTCTCATTAGCGGGTGATCTGGCCACTTTCCCTCCCAGCCAAAGGGATTTTTGTTCTTTTCTTGGCTTGACTCCTCTGAAGTAGAACTGCTGAGCGATTCCAGAGATCGGCACAATAAGCGATTACATTATAACTAGCGGGTGTGAAATAAGAGGTCAATTACCCAGTAAAGTCTTAATAAGTGACTGTTTTTGTAAATCGATTGCCAATCCATTCTTGGAGCCCTGGCAGTGTTCTCCTAAAATGTAGAGTAATTGATCTAAATTACAGAGATTAGGCTTGCAGGACTTGAAGGGGACTGCACAGTTATGAAGGTAGCAGGACCGTGTGCAGAACGTTAGTCGCCTTACTTTCTTTTAAAGTAAGGGACATGTATCCCTGTTGTAATCCATAAGGACAGCCAAATATCTGTAACTAATACAAGGCCATCCAGGCAGAAATAATTTTATTAAATAATGTAGAAGGAAAAGTCGCTCATATTCAAGCACAAGTTAACAGGTTCTGCATGACCTTTTACATACTTGAGACTCTCTCTCCTTCTGTTTGATTTCAAGATCATTCTTGTGACCTTGGGCAAGTCACTTTACCCTCCATTACTTCAGGTACAAACTTAGATTGTAAGCCCTCTGGGGATAGGGAAATACCTACAGTACCTGAATATAAACCGATGTGATATCTCAGATCGAATGTCAGTATATAAAAATAAATATTTAATTGGTTATATTTTCTAGTACCAGAATGTACCATGATTAGTTTTAAAAACAAATGTTACCTGAGGCCTGTTTTAAATGTATGGCGCAGAGCAACCTGCACAGGTGCCACAAGTAACCATGGCCATGCCGCACCAGTCCCATGCACTTTCCTGGGGGAGGAGGGAGGTGATGAGCTGGTATTGTCAGGCCTGGGTTCAGGGGGGAAACATCTGTGCAGTACTCTTCCAGCTCCCCCCCCCCCCCCCACCACCAGGATCAAGGATTAGTGGGGGCAGAGATCTAGGGTGTAGGATAAGGTGAATGATAGCTGGCCAGGCTCCTCCTTCCTGCTTCCCGATCCATGTGAGATAAATGGAGCAGTCCACCCACTCACCCATCCTTTTATGATGGATGTACATGAGCAGTTAGTCAACATTTGTATTAATGAAATTTAAATATGAATTCTTTCCTTATGTTATGTACACTTCTTTGGGCTGCTAATCTGGTATTGTCAATGTTGCAGTTGGGTGGGGATACCCGAGCCTTAGGCGGGGGTTAAGGTTGAGCAGTGTCATCTGCAACAAGGCTAATGCTAGAATGGCTGGGGATCGTCTGACACCTGGGCTCTAGGCTCTGATATAGCATTAGGCTGGTGACCCCTGATTCAGCCATGCCACAGGCCTGGAGGGCTGACCATCTTACTTGCATGGGGTGGAATGTTTGTAAGGCCTGGCTCTACTTCCTCTGCCTGGATGACTCCTGGTCCCAGGTAGGTTGGCGTTCCTGCTCACATGGGTCATGCTGCTTCAAAGGCCCAGCCCTGCAAGAAATATTTGTAGATATGTATACAGTGCACTCAGAAAGTAGTCAGACCCCTTCACTTTTTCCACATTTTGTTACATTACAGCCTTATTCTAAAATGGATAATATGTATGTTTTCCCTCCTCAACACCCCATAATGACAAAATAAAATCAGGTTGTAGAAATTTGTGCCAATTAATTAAAAATTTTAAAAAACTGAAAAATATCACATTTACATAAGTGTTCAGACCCTTTACTCAGTACTTTTGAGGCACCATTTGCAGTGATTCAGCCTCAAGTCATCTTGGGTATGATACTTGGCACACCTGGGTTTGGGAATTTTCTCCCATTCTTCTCTGCAGATCCTCTCAAGATCTGTCAGGTTGGATGGGGAGCATCTATGTGTAAGTAAGTTTAGGGGTGCAGGGACCTGTCTGCTACAGGACTCTTCCAGTTACCCTCCCACTTTACTTCACGATCCTGTTCAGGAAAAAGAAAACATGTTCTCAGAAATAGACTTTTATTTATCAGATTTGACAGGATTTAGCATTAGAAGATAAGAACAATTCCTGTCTCTAAAATCCTGGCCACTAAGCATCAGTTTACCTTAAAGAAAGTTCTGTACCATGGGTGGTTCAGACATGCCATAAACCTTAGCCTGCTTAATATATTAATAGTTATGGCTAATTTACTTACCCCTGGTCCTAACTTCAGGTGATACCCCTCTGTTCACTTCTGAAGCAGATGCTGGTTGGAGGTCTGGAGAATGTGGGCATGGGGAGAAGGCTTGCTTCCTAGGTTATGTACTGGCAGAGCTGGCAGGCAGTCTGGGAAGGAGGCTTGATTCTGGGTCTGGGGCTTGCTCTCGACTCCTCACCATCTCAGATTCTGTGTCACTCTCTGACCCTAAGCAGGGCGTTTCCTCTCTCCAGTCCCTTGGCCACACCTAGTCTTCTCCCTCCTCAATAGCAGGAGGTGCTGGGCTGCTTTGGGTTCACTTCTTTTTTTTTTTTTCCCTTTTTACATGTTATTTGCCCCCTGTCTTATACTTCCCAATTGATAAATATGCATAAGCTCATGCATAATCATAGTGGGTGGAGGGTCTTTGCTGCATTGCAGGGCTTTTCTCCTCTCCCCTTTTCTTCGGGGGTGGGGGTCCTTGCCACATTGCAGGTCTTGGTTTTATTTACCCAGACTCTTACAAACATGCAGATCTTGATAAGCATCCTTCAGTGTAAAGTTCTCATCTTAGCAAAGTTTCTTCTCTTGAGCTGTGACTGTGTTTTTGGGGCCTGTCAGCATGCTTGTTTGTCTCTTTGGCTACATTGATTCATATTAGGTGCTTTCAGTGGAAAAACATGGGATATCTCCCTACATATGCATAACTATTTTCAGGTGTGTCAAGAGACGTTCAATTGGGTTCAAGTCTGGGCTCTGTCTGGGCCACTCAAGGACATTCACAGACTTGTACTGAAGCCACTCCTGCGAGTCTTTGCTGTCAGCTTAGAGTCATTGTCCTCTTGGAAGATGAATATTTACCCTAGTCTGAGGTTCAGAGAGATCTGGAGCAGGTTTTCATCAAGGATCTCTGTACTTTGCTCTGTTCATCTTCCATCAATCCTGATTAGTCTCCTAGTTCTTGTAGCTGAAAAACATCCCCACAGCATGATGCTGCCACCACCATCATGCTTCACCATAGGTATGATATTTGCTAAGGTGATGAGATTTGCCTGATTTCCTCCAGACATGAAACTTGGCATTCAGGCCAAAGAGTTGAATCTTGGTTTAATCAGACCCCAGAATCTTGTTTCTCATGCTCTGAGAGTCCTTTAAGTGCCTTTTGGCAAACTCCAAGTGGGCTGTCATGTGACTTTTAATGAGGAGTGGCTTCAGTCTGGTCACTCTATCATAAAGGACTGATTGATGGAGTGCTGCAGAGATATTTGTCCTTCTGGAAGTTTATCCCATCTCTACAGAGGAACTGGAGTTCTGTCATAGAGACCATCGAGTTTTTGGTCACCTCCCTGATCAAAGCCCTTTTTCTCCAATTGCTTAGTTTGAGTGGGCAGCCAACTCTAGGAAGAGTCCTGTTGATTCCAAGCTTCTTCCATTTAAGAATGATGGAGGCCACTGCATTCTTCGGGATCTTCAATGCTCAGCAATCATTGAGGTAGATCTTAAAAACAAAAGTACACTGGATTTTATAAGATATGCGCGTAGCCGCCCGTATCTTATAAAATCCGGGGTTGGCGCGTGCAAGGCTGTGCAAAATCGGCAGCCTGCGCGTGCTGAGCCGCGCAGCCTGCCTCCGTTCCCTCCGAGGCTGCCCTGAAATTGGAGCGGCCTCGGAGGGAACTTTCCTTCCGCGTCCCCCCACCTTCCCCTCCCTCCCCCTACCTTTGTTGGGCAAGTTACGCCTGCTTGAAGCAGGCGTAACTTGCACGTGCCACCTCGGCATCCCCCGGCATAGGCCACAGGGCCGGGGAACTCGGGACTGCCCTCCCAGCCCGCCCCCGAACCGTCGCCACACCCCCGGACCCACCCCGGACCGCCCCTGACCCTGGACATGCCCCCGGAGATGCCCTCGGACACACCTCCTCCCGCTCCTTTTACGAGGCCCCGGGACTTACGCGCATCCTGGGGCTTTGCGCGCGCCGGCAGCCTATGCAAAATAGGCGCGCGAGTGCCCTGCGCGCATAAATCCTGCAGGATTTATGTGCGCAGGGCTTTTAAAATCTAGCCCTTTGTGTATCCTTCCCCAGATCTTACCTTGACACAATCCTGTCCTGGAGGTTTACAAACAATTCCTTTGACTTCATGGCTTTGATTTTGTTCTGAATGCATTGTCAACTGTGAACTCTATATAGATAGGTGTGTGCCTTTCCAAATCATGTCCAATCTATTGAATTTACCACAGGTGGAATTGAATCGTTACGATCCCCCCTGTTGCTGCGCTACAGGAGGTATCTCACCTTCTCTTCCGGAGGCCGCTCCGAAGCCAGGGCCTCGCCTGTGTACCATCCAGGATTTGTTCCAGGACCTGGGAGGCCTAGCTGTTCCTGAGGCCTGCCTGTGGCTTGCTTGGCTGCATTTGGACTTCCTGATTCCGGCCATGCCCTTCTCCCTAGGGGCCGGCCCACGGCACTCCACCTCAGTTATAGGGCCAGCAAGGGGCGGTCCAGGCAAACTCCTCCCAGGGAGTTGCCTACCTCCTGCAGTATAAAAGGACTCTCATTTCACTTCCTACTTGCCTTCGGATTGGGTTCTACAGTTGCCTGTAACCTCTCCCGATCCAGGTCCTCCGTGGTCTTGCCTGCTTTGATGGCTCCTTGTCCTGTCTCTGCCTTGATGTCTGTTCCTGAAGTTGCCTTGATGTTTATTCCTGATGTTGCCTGATGTCTATACCTGATCCAGTTCCTGATCCAGTTCCGGATGTTCTGCCCTATGTCTTCGTCTGGCTCCTGAGCCTTCTGTCCTGTTGGGCCCTGGAGTGGCCAACAGGAGGGATTTGTCCCTGTGCTCTGGAGCTTCCCTTCCTGCCAGCCGATGGGGCTTCGGATGTCATTGGTCCCGGCATCGGAGTTCCTTCTCGCCTGGATCTTCCCTGTGCTCTCCCGCTCTCAGCGTGGTCCGCGACCAGCCTTCCTGGGCTGTGTAGGGCGCGTATGGGATGGGGTGGTCCGCGACTCAGTCCCGCGGGTGGGCTGAGTAGGGCGCCCTGAGGGACAGTGCCCATGTCTTCCTTCCAGCCCTTGCCTCTGATGTCTCTGCACCAGCCCTTGCCTCTGATGTCTCTGCAGCAGCCCTTGTCTCTGATGTCTTTGCACCAGCCCTTGTCTTCGATGTCTGCACCAGCCCTCATCTAAGATGTCTTCCGTGTACTAAGGACTCTGTCTGCCCTCGTCCTCTGTCTGGCCTGCGGCCCTTTGCCGTTACCCAGCGGCAGGTCCGAAAGGGCTTGGAACAGTCAGAGGACCGTTCATCAACCAACATTGCGTTGCTGGTTGCCATGGGCGTGCAGGTCCGGCTGAGGGTCAGACTCCGCTGCTTAACCCCTGCTTCAGTACCCGCCTGGCTCACCATGCCTGCACCGGCTCACCTCCCACGGTGTGGCTGGGGCTCCTCCCTAGCTCTCGCCGTGGCTCAAGGGCTCACACCACCTGCTCTAGAGACGGCCGTGCTCCTCGCGCCTACGATAGTACCCGAGGGCCTCCAAACCCTCGGCCCGTCAGCGGCATGGCGGACGCGCCCGTAACATCAAGCTTGAGAATCCTCTCAAGGACGATCAATGGAAACAGAATGCACCTGAGCTCTGAGTGTCATAGCCAAGGATCTAAATACTTATGTAAATGTGATATCTCAGGTTTGTTTTTTTTTAATTAATTAGCACAAATTTCTAAAAACCTGATTTCACTTTGTCATTATGGGGTATTGTGTGTAGACTAAGGAGGAAAAACGTGCATATTATGCATTTTAGAATAAGGCTGTAACATAACAAAATGTGGAAAAAGTGACGGGGTCTGAATACTTTCTGAATGCACTGTACAACAGGGACTTGGGTATGTGTTATGTTTAAGGAAGGATGTGAACCCCTGGGCTGAGATGAGCGATGTCTCCGCCCACAGGGAGGAGCCCTGTGAGCCTCACTGTCAGCAGGCACAATCTCAGTGATGTGGACACAGCTAGGAATGAAATAGGAAGGAAAAAGTAGTCTTCACAGAAATGAAAATATATTCGTACAGTCCTGGACAATGGGAATTAGCCAGAGTGAGACCCAGCTGAGAAGATCCGGTAGTGGCCCCCGGAGTGGGGTACGCCGGGGATCCCCTCTGACGAGCGTAGGCAGCTTCAGGAATACAGTAGGGATGTGAATCGTTTTTTGACGATTTAAAATATCGTCCGATATATTTTAAATCGTCAAAAATCGTTAGGGCCACGATACAATACCAATTCCCCCGATTTATCGTCAAAAAATCGTAAATCAGGGGAAGAGGGAGGGCAGGAAAACCGGCACACTAAAACCCCCTAAAACCCACCCCCGACCCTTTAAATTAAATCCCCCACCCTCCCGAACCCCCCCCAAATGCTTTAAATTACCTGGGGATCCAGCGGCGGTCCGGAACGGCAGCGGTCCGGAACGGCCCCCTCAATTGAATCGTGTTGTCTTCAGCCGGCGCCATTTTCCAAAATGGCGGCGCAAAATGGCGGCGGCCATAGACCAACACGATTCGACTGCAGGAGGTCGTTCCGGACCCCCGCTGGACTTTTGGCAAGTCTTGTGGGGGTCAGGAGGCCCCCCCAAGCTGGCCAAAAGTTCCTGGGGGTCCAGCGGGGGTCCGGGAGCGATTTCCTGCCGCGAATCGTTTTCCGTACGGAAAATGGCGCCGGCAGGAGATCGACTGCAGGAGGTCGTTCAGCGGTGGTCCGGAACCCCCGCTGAACGACCTCCTGCAGTCGATCTCCTGCCGGCGCCATTTTCCGTACGGAAAACGATTCGCGGCAGGAAATCGCTCCCGGACCCCCGCTGGACCCCCAGGAACTTTTGGCCAGCTTGGGGGGGCCTCCTGACCCCCACAAGACTTGCCAAAAGTCCAGCGGGGGTCCGGAACGACCTCCTGCAGTCGAATCGTGTTGGTCTATGGCCGCCGCCATTTTGCGCCGCCATTTTGGAAAATGGCGCCGGCTGAAGGCAACACGATTCAATTGAGGGGGCCGTTCCGGACCGCCGCTGGATCCCCAGGTAATTTAAAGCACAGATGCAGCTTTGATTTCCTTAAGAGAAGCGGGACACGGGAGTTGGATAAACCTGTCTTACACAAACAGTGCAGTTAGCCACCTTTGGGCAAACTCAGCTGGAGCTAAGCTAATGAAATATATTAGGGAAAAAATTAAGTAGAGCAAGAAATAAGACCGCCGCCGTTCCGGACCGCCGCTGGATCCCCAGGTAATTTAAAGCATTTGGGGGGGGGGTTCGGGAGGGTGGGGGATTTAATTTAAAGGGTCGGGGGTGGGTTTTAGGGGGTTTTAGTGTGCCGGCTCACGATT
The DNA here is from genome assembly GCF_901001135.1 of Rhinatrema bivittatum. Taxonomy (NCBI): domain Eukaryota; kingdom Metazoa; phylum Chordata; class Amphibia; order Gymnophiona; family Rhinatrematidae; genus Rhinatrema; species Rhinatrema bivittatum. The sequence continues at coordinate 321,614,789 of NC_042619.1, forward strand.
TTAACGATTTTCACGATACTTTACACACCCAAACGGCAACAATACGATTCCCTCCCTTTCCCGGCCGAAATCGATCGTTAAGACGATTGAGGACACGGTTCACATCTCTAGAATACAGATCCGGTAGTGGCCCGCGGAGCGGGGTATGCCGAGGATGTCTGTACAGTAGATGCTGAAGAACTGGTAGTGATGCCGGAACCTGGAAGTGGCTCCTGTAGATGGTGTGTAGGTATTCCGTAGAGCAGGAAGGTGAATGACTTCCACAGAAGAAAGGTGGTAGTAGCCCGAGGATCGGGGTACGCGGCGTGGAATCCACAATGCAGTCTGAATAGTAGAAGTTAGTAGAAGTACTCAAAATAGGTGGTTCCTGGAGAGAGATAGAGACCTAAGAAGCAGGTCCAGTAGCAGTCAGGCAGGAAGGCCCTCTGAGGAGCGGATAGCCGGGAACGCAGGGGAGCCCCTGAGGAGTGGGTACTCAGAGCATCCGTATGCCAAGACCGAGTCAGGAACAGGAAGTCCTTGAAAGTGGAGAATACACAAGACGGAACTCCTTGCTAACTCGAGGAAGGCAAGGGCAGGTCAGATTAAATACACTGGTGGGTTGACGTCATCAGGCGGGGACGCCCCCGAGGTTCCCGCCATGACGTGTTCAAATGAGGCCCTTGCGCGCATGAGTCTAGGTAACTCCGGGTCCAAGATGGCGGTCGGCTGTGCCCATGCTGTCCCGGGAACGTCGGAGAGGTTGGCGTGGACTGGAAGAGACCGCCATTCTTCCCAGACTTGATGGAGTGGGGAAGAAAGAGTTGAGAATGAGAGGTCGCAGCAGTCTGAGACCGACAGGCGTAACAATACCTAGGTTAGATTCTTTTGTCAAGGCTCATGAATAAAGCTGTGGCCTTTATTATTCCACTCAAATAACTGTTTCTGAGTGTTAACTGAGTTGAGTATTTCTCAAATACATGTGGGCCCAGATGTGCCATGGTTACACGTGTGCTATCCTAAATTTATGCCTCACTCATTCCTCCTTTCTTCCACTGCCTGACCTCCAAGGAGAGGATGTTCACTTACAGTTGAAAACAGGGCCACAACTTTATTTGTATAGCTTTTAAATATACTGCATCTTAGAAACTTGTGCAACTTAGGTATAGATGCCAGCAGTCTGATTAAAACATTTTAATATCTTCCTGGGAACTGCTTCCCAGGGCTTAATTTGATCTCCGCTCTGCCTTTGGCTGCCTTTAAGAGGCTGGTCAGTCAAAGCCTCTGCCATGGCTGTCACTGGGCCTTCCCTTTTCAAATTGGATTTTATTTGTGTCTAAACCTTTCAGGTCAAGTGGAGTCGCTGCCTCATAGAGCCAGAGATTATGGATGAAACTGAGCCACCAGTCCCTGAAGGGATCCTTTCCAGTAGTTGGATCACCTGTAGCCGGCCTGACCTGACAATGCCCACCTTGCCTGCTACTAATTGCTGCTGGTTAATGCCCCCTCCCCCCTCTCCCCCCCCCCCACCAGTGACTCTGTCATCTCTAACCCCCATCCCACTGTATTATTTTACTCATCCCCTTTTCCATTCAAACGCCCACCCCCAAGAGTAGGCAGGTAGTCAGTTGTCCCCTTTTCTCCCCACACATGCTTTGGTATTCCCCACTTTCCCCTCAGCCTGCCTTCCAACTCCCTGTTCTGTAGAAAGATTTCCTGGTGAGGCCAGTGTTGATGGCTGGGCCAGTGCCATTTAATGGTGTTCCTGCCCAGTGTTGATGGCTGGGGTCGGTGCCATGTTAATGGTGCTCCTGCCCAGTGTTGATGGCTGGGGTCGGTGCCATGTTAATGGTGTTCCTGCCCAGTGTTGATGGCTGGGGTCGGTGCCATGTTAATGGTGCTCCTGCCCAGTGTTGATGGCTGGGGTCGGTGCCATGTTAATGGTGCTCCTGCCCAGTGTTGATGGCTGGGGTCGGTGCCATGTTAATGGTGCTCCTGGCCAGTGTTGATGGCTGGGGTCGGTGCCATGTTAATGGTGCTCCTGGCCAGTGTTGATGGCTGGGGTCGGTGCCATGTTAATGGTGCTCCTGGCCAGTGTTGATGGCTGGGGTCGGTGCCATTTAATGGTGCTCCTGCCCAGTGTTGATGGCTGGGGTCGGTGCCATTTAATGGTGCTCCTGCCCAGTGTTGATGGCTGGGCCAGTGCCATTTAATGGTGCTCCTGGCCAGTGTTGATGGCTGGGGACGGTGCCATGTTAATGGTGCTCCTGCCCAGTGTTGATGGCTGGGGTCGGTGCCATGTTAATGGTGCTCCTGGCCAGTGTTGATGGCTGGGGTCGGTGCCATGTTAATGGTGCTCCTGCCCAGTGTTGATGGCTGGGGTCGGTGCCATGTTAATGGTGCTCCTGGCCAGTGTTGATGGCTGGGCTCGGTGCCATGTTAATGGTGCTCCTGGCCAGTGTTGATGGCTGGGGTCGGTGCCATGTTAATGGTGCTCCTGGCCAGTGTTGATGGCTGGGGTCGGTGCCATGTTAATGGTGCTCCTGGCCAGTGTTGATGGCTGGGGCCGGTGCCATGTTAATGATGTTCCTGCCCAGTGTTGATGGCTGGGCTCGGTGCCATGTTAATGGTGTTCCTGGCCAGTGTTGATGGCTGGGGACAGTGCCATGTTAATGTGCTCCTGGCCAGTGTTGATGGCTGGGGACGGTGCCATGTTAATGGTGCTCCTGCCCAGTGTTGATGGCTGGGGGCGGTGCCATGTTAATGGTGCTCCTGCCCAGTGTTGATGGCTGGGGACGGTGCCATGTTAATGGTGTTCCTGCCCAGTGTTGATGGCTGGGGTCGGTGCCATGTTAATGGTGCTTCTGGCCAGTGTTGATGGCTGGGGCCGGTGCCATGTTAATGGGGCTCCTGGCCAGTGTTGATGGCTGGGCTCGGTGCCATGTTAATGGGGCTTCTGGCCAGTGTTGCCAAGAGCTTCAACCTATCAAGTGGTAGCAACAGGTTACGGATGGTGACCTGCACAGCAATACATCTGTGTCATTAGCGTCTTTTTTTTTTTTTTTTTTTGACTGATTCTTTCTAGTTAAACAGAAGTAAAAATAGGGAAACAAGAACTTTGAGTTTTTTTATATGCTGCTCTTTTTGCTTCCATGACAATATTCCAGTAGAGGCTTGGGTTTGGGAATGGGCAATTATATGTGGTGGGCAATTATATCCCAAAGGTTCTGAAAGGCTGAAAGGGAAGTTACGTGTGCATGAATAGGACTAAAAGCTCACTACCAAGCAGGCTATATTAAATTTCTAAGTATTATTGTAGGACTTAATGAATGTTGTTTTGAAAGTTACACTGTTGCTGTTGTAGTTGTGTGATACTCAATTGATGGATGCTATATATCTTGTTATGGGTGTCACATGTCCACAGTAATTACCATCAGCATATGCCTGTTACTATATCTAAGGATATTTTTCCCCTACTGAAATGTATAAGTAGGACATTTTTGCTTAAAACATTGACTTATCGGGCATACACATATTTCTGTCTGTAATGCGAAAAGAGATTTTCTGGTTTTATCTGTAGTTCTAAACTAAATAACCGACTACTAGCCTCCAGGGAACGATCACGCCAGTCACAGAGTCGGGCCAAAAAGGACTTCTCAGCTCACTTTTGTCCTAAACTTGACCCTTTAAGTTAAAAGCAGTCATGTTCTTCCCCATAATATTCGCTCATTGGTGCCACTCTCAATCAGGGTCAGTATAAAGCCTAGCTTTAATTATTTGCAATCAACAAATTGTCAGTGAGGAAGACCTTTCAGCAATAGTGGTTATGTTGCTTTTACTGCTAAAATGAGCAGTTCTGGTTTTCTCGTTCCCAGTGCAAATATCAAATCGCAGAAACACCCTCATTACTGAATTAGCAGGTTGAGAGGCATAACTATGGTTCTGTGCCCCATGGGACACAACCACCGTTTTTGGCTAGTGTGCATGACCTTTGGAGAAAGAAGTTAGAGACCACAGAAAGCAAAATCTACACTTTTTGGAATCTAAATGTACTTTATGTAGGCGAAATGCACTGTCCAGAATGATTTCTTTTAGGCACTTTGAGCTTACAAGCCCCCTTCAGTAGGTAAAGCAGTGTAGTATTCAGAAAAAGTACTTTTAGGCCCAATGACTTGCCCACATTAGGAAACGTGTACTTTTATACTATGGTTTAGAAAAGCAGATTAAAAAAAGGAAATGGTGGAAACTTGGAAAGTAAAGTTTGTAGGTGTTGACTTTTAGATCATAACTGATCCATAGCAAACCAAGTGCACCCATCTCAAACTATCAAACTCCTGCTCAGGCCCAGCTTTTGGGTACAGCGATCAGGGCAGTTGGCTGGGGTGCCGTGCAATAAGGAGTCACCACCAGCACTGTTCCCTGTGATGCATGCATACTTGCCAAGTATAATTCCTGAAGCAGCACGTCAGGCTGTGCAGACCCAGATCTTCTGCCAGCAAGGGAGTGATAGGAACAGCAGGAGCTCATGCTGCTTCTGTGACTGTTACTTCTCATCAGTGCTGCCCTGTGAGCATGCTCAAACTCATGGACTGGCACTTCTTTGTGCATCACAAGATCAACATACACGACACGTCGGCCCCCCCCGAGTTTTAAGCAGGCTTTCTGTGCTGGCACAGACTGGGAGGAATGGTGCCAGCAACTCTGTCACTAAACAGGATTTTGTCAGGGAAGGAGGCAAAGGGAACAGGCAGATATGACAGCAGCAGGACAGGCTAGGGGAGGCAAGGGGAAATGCTGGGAGGGAGGAAAGGAAAGGCAGAGGCAGGTGCTGCGGATGCAGGAAGGGTTTAAGAGACTGGGATGGTTTGACACAGGGAAATGGACCCTGAGGATGGGGGAAGAAGAAGGGGGAGGATGCTCAGGATAGAAGAGTTAAGAGGCAGGAGATGGGATGTTGGAGGAGAGGGATAAGAGGCTGGGGTGCATACTGCGGGTGGGAAGGAAAGGAAGCAGGTGTTACAGATGCTGAGGGAGGAGGGTCCCCACCCCTGCTGCTCACTTGTAAAGAAAGCCTGCATGCACCCCCACCCTCACTAACCTATGGCAAGGACCGGGGTGGTGGGGGGACACCATTTGTCCTGGAGCTGTCCCTGCTCCTCCTCTGACATTCATAAATGACAAGCCGTTGATGAACTGGAGACATTTCAACACTGAAGAAGTATAAACAAATGAGCTAAATGAGAAGTCTGAGTGTGAATGCATTGGTGATTACCACTGACACTCTGTGGCTTGCACAGAAATCTATTAAATTTACTAGATGACCTTAACTTTGAAAGCAAGGTATACAACCGAAGAATTCATGGGTAAAAGTCTTGTTCAGGAAGCTTGTGGCTTAAATTGCTCTCAGATGGTTTGAGGTATGGGCAGACTAGATTAAAGAAAGGAGACGTCAAATTGTGATTTATTTTTTTCATCAGATTCTCTTATACGCTGCTGTGTGAAGTTGCTTATTGTCAGGATGCATTTAGTTTTCCCTGCTTGATGTCTCACGACACCTGAATTGGCTCTGTATTGCACATTCTTATCAGATGACTAGGCTCCGTTGAAAAGGAATTTAAAAACCCATCTGGATTATTGCATTTTTAAGGGCTTCCCGTGGGGGGATGCATCAGCTGATTTGCATTCATTTTATTTTAATTTGTCTCATGCATGTTTTTTGCCTCGGACTGCAGTGGATTATCACCCCTAAAGATTATAATGAACCGGCTTGTTAAAATGTTTTCTTGTGGTCTGACCACCATCTCCTGTTCTCCCAAATGATCCAGACTTTTTCAGTTATGGAGCTTTCATTTTCATGCACATTCAGTGATTTTCATCCTCTGTCTCCACGTTTTTAGAGCATGTGTGTGTCTTTTTTTCTGTTTCTTTTCTCTCCATCTTCTTCCCTCAAACGCACAGTCAGGTTCTCATTCTCACATGCATTTCTCTCTCTCACACACACACAGGCTCTCTCTCACTCCCACATGCTGTCTTGCTCAAGCACAGGCTCTCACTGTCACATGCTCACTCTCATACAATCATTCATACACACACACACACACACACACACAGGCTCTCCCTGTCACATGCTGTCTCTCTCACACACACACACAGAGGCTCTCACATGCTGTCTCTGCAAACATTCAGGTCTTCACTCTCACACACACAATCTCTCAACTCATCTCATACATGCACGCACACACACACACACACTCTACAGACTCTCAGCCTCTCTTACCTCTGGGCCTCCTCTTCGCGGGGCTCTGCAGCAGCCCTGATCTTCTCGGGCCTCTTCCTCTTCTTGGGCCGCTGTGACTTGGGATTCGCGGCAGCCCGTAAACGCTGCTCCTCTTCTGCACACGCTGATGGTCCTCCTCCTTCCTGCCCACGCGGCTCCGGCAACGTTTACTTCCAGGGCCGCACAGGCAGGAAGGAGGAGGAGCATCAGCGCGTTTAAATGCGATCTTTTTCTTCGGGCCGTGGTGACGTGAGCCTCACCATGGCCTGTCGCAGCGCCGCATGAGCCTCCTTGCACCCGGGGGCATTGGCTCCCCTCAGGATACCACTGCTCGCGGCACCCCAGGCCCAGGCCTAGTGCTTCCACCGGCCCTGCCCGCAGGTTTCTCTTCAGGCCGCAGTGCCAGCAGACCCTCTTCTTGTCTTTGGCCGGGAAGTTTAAAAAAAAAAAAAAAATCACGTGATGGGAGCGACCGGCCCACTGGGGGAAGCCCTATCCCCCGATAGACCAATCCGCCCCTGGTTGCAGCCACCTATCCTTGAAGGAGAAACGTCGCCGCCTATGTTCAGGGCTATCTATGTACTGTGGCCAACCTGGACACGCAGTACCTGCCTGCCCACTCTGTCCGGGAAACTCCCAGGCCTAGGTTCTGCTGGAGGACTTCTCCTAGGCCTGACATCACCCTCTCCTCCATTAACGTTACCTGTTTCCATCAACTCAGGTACCCTGGAATTTCACACCTTAGCCTTAGTGGATTCCGGGGTGTGATAATTTTATCCTCCGACAGCTGGTGGAGCATCTCCGTATCCCCACGGTCCACACTCTCACACCATTACTGCTCTTCTCTAGGGATGTGAATCGTTTTTCAACGATTAAAATTATCGTCCGATAATGTTTATATCGTCTTAAATCGTTTTAGAACACGATACAATAGAAATTCTAACGATTTATCGTTAAAAATCGTTAAATCGTGTTAGTGCGCACTAACTCGAGTTAGTGCGCACTAACTCCCCGTTAGTGCGCACTAACTCGATTTAGTGCGCACTAACTGAAAATGATACAAATAAACACTTTCCAGGTCACTGAAGGTCAGTTAGGAATGAATATGTGTTCCTATTGGCTGGCTGCCCTCTTATCTATTGATATTACCAAGGTTATCACTGAGGTGATGGTTGGGGGGATGGGAAATGGAACTGGAAACTAACGAACACCAACAGAAAATGAAACAAAGTGTTCACACTTCCCAGGTCAGTAAAGGTCACTTAGGAATGAATATGTATGTATGTATTCCTATTGGCTGGCTGTGCTCTTATCTATTGATGTTACCAATATGGTTGGGGGGATGTGAAATGGAAACAGTTGGAAGCTTGACAAAAAAAGTAATGTAATGATCAGCACTCACGTGACTAGAACTTGTTTGTTTATTATTTTTGTTAGCAGGCACCTGAAATGCTAGTGCATGTTGAATTTGCCAATCACTGTGCATTTTAGAAAGGTGGTCCTGGCTGGAACTGTACACAGTTCAAATATATGTAATTGATTGTTGGTAAGTGTATTTTTTAAGTAGCCACACTGGCACCAGTATGTTTACTTTTCCTCCTACTTAACTCACTAGCTCAGCTTTGTAAGAAGGGCTTCTCTGCTTGTGTGTTGTTTTTGTTTGGTGTGAGGAGAGCAGAAACATCAGATCTTTATTCAATCTACTACAGTCATCTCTTACAGTGCCCTATCCCTATTAATACCAGGAGTGTTGTGATCTTCCTGCACACAGTGCCCTAACCCTGATACCAGTCTGAGACAGCTCCCTCCCTGCATTACTAGTGAGAGGCTGGCTTCACAGACAGGGGGGAGCTGCCTGACCCTCACTCCTGACTTCCCCCATGTCCCAGCTAGTGAATGGTGTGTGGGTGAGGGGGGGGGGAGGATGGTGAAGTCTGAGACAGCTCCCTCCCTGCATTACTAGTGAGAGGCTGGCTTCACAGACAGGGGGGAGCTGCCTGACCCTCACTCCTGACTTCCCCCATGTCCCAGCTAGTGAATGGTGTGTGGGTGAGGGGGGGGGGGGGGGAGGATGGTGAAGTCTGAGACAGCTCCCTCCCTGCATTACTAGTGAGAGGCTGGCTTCACAGACAGGGGGGAGCTGCCTGACCCTCACTCCTGACTTCCCCCATGTCCCAGCTAGTGAATGGTGTGTGGGTGAGGGGGGGGGGGGGGAGGATGGTGAAGTCTGAGACAGCTCCCTCCCTGCATTACTAGTGAGAGGCTGGCTTCACAGACAGGGGGGAGCTGCCTGACCCTCACTCCTGACTTCCCCCATGTCCCAGCTAGTGAATGGTGTGTGGGTGAGGGGGGGGGGGGGGAGGATGGTGAAGTCTGAGACAGCTCCCTCCCTGCATTACTAGTGAGAGGCTGGCTTCACAGACAGGGGGGAGCTGCCTGACCCTCACTCCTGACTTCCCCCATGTCCCAGCTAGTGAATGGTGTGTGGGTGAGGGGGGGGGGGGGGGGGGAGGATGGTGAAGTCTGAGACAGCTCCCTCCCTGCATTACTAGTGAGAGGCTGGCTTCACAGACAGGGGGGAGCTGCCTGACCCTCACTCCTGACTTCCCCCATGTCCCAGCTAGTGAATGGTGTGTGGGTGAGGGGGGGGGGGAGGATGGTGAAGTCTGAGACAGCTCCCTCCCTGCATTACTAGTGAGAGGCTGGCTTCACAGACAGGGGGGAGCTGCCTGACCCTCACTCCTGACTTCCCCCATGTCCCAGCTAGTGAATGGTGTGTGGGTGAGGGGGGGGGGAGGATGGTGAAGTCTGAGACAGCTCCCTCCCTGCATTACTAGTGAGAGGCTGGCTTCACAGACAGGGGGGAGCTGCCTGACCCTCACTCCTGACTTCCCCCATGTCCCAGCTAGTGAATGGTGTGTGGGTGAGGGGGGGGGGGAGGATGGTGAAGTCTGAGACAGCTCCCTCCCTGCATTACTAGTGAGAGGCTGGCTTCACAGACAGGGGGGAGCTGCCTGACCCTCACTCCTGACTTCCCCCATGTCCCAGCTAGTGAATGGTGTGTGGGTGAGGGGGGGGGGGGGGGAGGATGGTGAAGTCTGAGACAGCTCCCTCCCTGCATTACTAGTGAGAGGCTGGCTTCACAGACAGGGGGGAGCTGCCTGACCCTCACTCCTGACTTCCCCCATGTCCCAGCTAGTGAATGGTGTGTGGGTGAGGGGGGGGGGGAGGATGGTGAAGTCTGAGACAGCTCCCTCCCTGCATTACTAGTGAGAGGCTGGCTTCACAGACAGGGGGGAGCTGCCTGACCCTCACTCCTGACTTCCCCCATGTCCCAGCTAGTGAATGGTGTGTGGGTGAGGGGGGGGGGGGTGCCTGGTGAAGTCTGAGACAGCTCCCTCCCTGCATTACTAGTGAGAGGCTGGCTTCACAGACAGGGGGGAGCTGCCTGACCCTCACTCCTGACTTCCCCCATGTCCCAGCTAGTGAATGGTGTGTGGGTAAGGGGGGGGGGGGGGAGGATGGTGAAGTCTGAGACAGCTCCCTCCCTGCATTACTAGTGAGAGGCTGGCTTCACAGACAGGGGGGAGCTGCTTGACCCTCACTCCTCCGGGGTATTGTGATCTTCCTGCACACAGTGCCCTATCCCTGATACCAGGGGTGTTGTGATCTTCCTGCATGCAGTGCCCTATCCCTATTAATACCAGGAGTGTTGTGATCTTCCTGCATGCAGTGCCCTATCCCTATTAATACCAGGAGTGTTGTGATCTTCCTGCATGCAGTGCCCTATCCCTGATATCGGGATGTGTGCAAGAAGATCACAACACCCCCGGTATCAGGAATAGGGCACTGTGTGCAGGAAGATCACAACACCCCCAGTATCAGGAATAGGGCACTGTGTGCAGGAAGATCACAACACCCCTGGTATTAGGGATAGGGCACTGTGTGCAGGAAGATCACAATACCCCTGGTATCAGGGTTAGGGCACAAGTTCTAGTCACATTGACTGATCACATTACTTGTTTTGTCAAGCTACCAACTGTTTCCATTTCCCATCCCCCATATACTGTCAGTAGGAAACTTGGTAACATGAATAAATAAGAGGGCAGCCAATAGGAATACATATTCATTCCTAAACTGACCTTAACTGACCTGAAAAGTGTCAAATTGTATCATTTTCAGTTAGTGCGCACTAACTCCCAGTTAGTGCGCACTAACTCCCGTTAGTGCGCACTAATCGGAAAAAACGATTTTTAACGATTTTTTAACTAAAAAATCGTGCCTAAGACGATTTTCTTGCCCTGCCACACGATTTCTATCGTTAAGACGATATGGAAAACGATTCACATCCCTACTCTTCTCTATCTATGGTGAGCCGCTACCTGGCAAAGTTATTTGCGCCACAGTTCCAATCCGACTTCATACCGGATCCATGCACACGGAGACCATCTCCTTTCTCATACTAGACAAGGGCATCCAGCTGGTGGTCCTTGGGCTACCGTGGTTGAAATTTCACACTCTGTAATTTGACTGGGGCACCTTGCAGCTTTCACAATGGGGCAACTCCTGTTATAAGGATTGCTTGGAGGTCATGTCACCCCTGCCTTGCTTAACCACCACGATGTCTCTCCCGGGTCTCCCCCTGCAGTACTTCACTTATGCTGATGTATTTTCGAAGAAGGCTGCGGACACGTTACCACCTCATCGCTCTTTTGATTGTGCGATAAATTTACTTCCGAATTCAGAGCCTCCTTGCGGAAGAGCGTACCCACTTTCGCTAACAGAAACTAAGGCTATGTCAGACTACATACAAGAGAATTTTGGAAAAGGCTTCATTCGACCTTCTAAATCTCCCGCTGGAGCGGGATTCTTTTTCGTGGGGAAAAAGGACGGTTCCCTCCAGCCATGTATAGATTACTGCGGCTTAAATGGAATTACCCAGAAGGACCGATACCCCTTGCCACTAATCTCTGAACTGTTTGACAGGCTCCAAGGGGCCAAAATATTCTCCAAGTTGGACCGGAGAAGGGCCTACAATTTGGTCTGGATACGCCAGGGAGACGAATGGAAAACTGCTTTTAACACCCGTAATGGCCATTCGAATACCTGGTAATGCCCTTCGGCCTTTGTAATGCCCCAGCGGTGATCCAGAATATGATGAATGAGGTATTGAGGGACTTGCTGTACCAGTGCTTCATAGTCTATCTGGATGACATCCTGGTATTCTCACGAGATTCTCCAGAATCATTGCCGAGATGTCTGCAAAGTTCTTCAGCACCTAAGGGACAATAGCTTGTACGCCAAGCTGGAGAAATGTTCCTTCGAACAAGAGACTGTTCCTTTTCTCGGTTACGTGGTCTCGAGTCAAGGATTCCAGATGGATCCCCAAAAGACCAAGAGCATCCAGGATTGGTCCCAAACAACGGGTCTCAAAGCACTTCGTAGATTCCTGGGATTTACTAATTACTACCGGTCATTCATTCCACATTATTCCACATTGACCGCCCCTCTCACAGCCATGACCCGCAAAGGAGCCAATCTCTCGCAGTGGTCACCCGAGGCCATACTAGTCTTTCAGAAACTTAAGGATGCATTCCTTAGAGAACCATGCTTACGCCATCTGGATCCCCGACAACCTTTCATCGTCGAAATCGACGCATCCGACGTTGGTGTTGATGCAATTCTGAGCCAGCATTCTGCCAATCACACCTTACATCCCTGCTCATTCTTCTCTCACTGCTTCTCCCCTGCAGAATGCAATTATGGAATCAGAGACAAATAATTATTGGCAATTAAGCTTGCCTTTGAAGAGTGCTGCTCCTGGCTCGAAGGGGCTCAGCACCAGGTCACGGTATATAAGGACCACAAGAACCTTGAGTACCTGCACCATGCACAATGCCTTAATCACTGGCAGGCCCGCTGGTCTCTCTTTTTTTACTTTGTTCATTTTCTTGCTATGGTACTGGCCAGCTGAAAAGAATACTCGAGCCGATACCCTTTCCTGGTCCTTCACCACTGAGAACGTTCCAGACGTTCCGCGCCACATCATCGATCTAGACAAGGTTCTTCTCTCTGCCACATTCACCGTACCACCTGGGAAGATGGTGGTTCCACATCCACTTCATAGAAAATCCTTCGATGGGCACATGATTCCCTGTTGGCGGGCCATCCAGGTCAAGCTAGAACACTTTCATCACTCCAGAGGCCAACCATGAGGAAGGACGCTCAAGCATATGTGGAGTCGTGCCCCACCTGTGCCCGTCAGAAGCTGCAGACGGGTCGGCCCTGGGGTCTCTTGCAACCACTGCCTGCACCCAGTGAACCATGGACACACATTGCCACTGATTTCAGTGGATCTTCCTCCTTCCAATGGCAATAATACCATTTGGGTCACGGTGGACCGTTTTTCAAAAATGTCTCACTTTGTGGCTCTACCTGGCCTCCCTTCTGCCCTGGAATTGGCGAGACTGTTCATCTGCCACATATTCTGACTCCATGGACTCCCGAGGCATATACTCTCCAACCGGGGAGTGCAATTTATGGCCAGGTTCTGGATTGCCTTATGTAAGAAATTTGACATTGCCTTGGACCTCACGTCGGCTTATCACCCGCAGGCCAATGGTCAGACGGAAAGGACAAATCGGACCTAGAAGCAGTTTCTCCGGGCATACGTAAACTCACGACAAATGACTGGTCCGAGTTACTACCTTGGGTTGAGTTTGCCCTCAATTCTCATCTCTCTGCATCCATGGGTCTTCACCCTTCCAAATGGTATACGGACGTCAGCCCCTGCCTCCACTTCCATTACCCCTGTCAGTGGCCTCTCCTGCAGCACAAGCCACTGCTCAAGAGTTGCATCAACTCTGGGACAACACTAAACGGCTTATACAACAAGCTGCCCAGATGTCCAAGAAATTCTGATACCCATCATCGGGAAGCTCCTCAATTCAATCCTGGTGATAAAGTATGGCTTAGTACTCAATTCATTCGTCTGAAACTACCTTCAGTCTGCTTCACTCCCAAATACATCGGGCCATTTCCCGTACTTCGTCATCTGGGCCCAGTTACATACAGCCTACGCTTGCCCACATCACTCAATATTCATAATGCCTTCCACGTCTGATTACTTAAACCTTTCATTCTATCTTAATTTTCCAAAACGCCTCCTGAACCTCAACCTCTGGCATCGGAGGAGGACATCACTTATCAAGTACAGGATGTCCTGGATATACGGAAACGAAGAAGACGATGGGAATATCTGATATCGTAGGAGAGCTTTGGGCCTGAAGAAAACAGCTGGGAGCCTGCAGCTAACATTCTCGATAAAGAACTGATCAAGCAGTTTCATAATTCTCACCCTAGAAAACCCAAACCCCCGGAGAGGGGCCATAAGAAGGGGTGTACTGTTACGCTCCGCGGCCGCAGACGGCTGCAACCGCTGCTGCTCACCTCTCTTTTTACTACTTTGGCTTCGTTGGGCGAACTCGCGGCCTCTGCTAGCTACCACCAGCCTTCCAGCCTCCGTTCCTGGGTCTACCTGAGCAGCATGGATGCTGCCGACTGCCACCTTACTCTCGGGGTTCCCTAGGTGCACGCGCGCACTCCCCGACCTACTTTAACCACGTCATGGCAGGAACGTCAGGGGCGTCCCTATCAGATGACATTACTCAACTCCGATATTTAAACTCACAAGCCTAGACAGCCAGCGACTTGGCAATGAGTTCACTTGCTGTATCTACCTATTCTCACTTCAGCATTGTTCCGGTTCCTGTTTCCGTGGTGTGAGACCATCAGGTACTCGCTACTCGGGGGCCCTTCCTCGTCTCTTGGCTATCCGCTCCTCAGAGGGCCTTTCACCCGGACTCCTGCCTGCCTCGCTTCCCAAGGCTTTCTACGGAACTACTACTTGTCTTCACTCACTGTGAATACCAAGCTGTGGAACCCTGTTGTGATATCTCCGGTGTACCCAGCTCTGCGGACCATTGCCGTGATTCATTAGAGGAGCCACCTCCGGGTCTACCCTGCTCTGTGGAGCCATGCCGTGATATCTCTAGAGGAACCCTCACCGGTGTACCCTGCTCTGTGGACCACTACCGTGATCTCCCCCCGAGGAACCCTCTTGCGTATCATCTCTACGGACCCAGTGTACTACAGTGACTGTAACTATTTCCCGGCACCCCCGCTCCTCGGGTAGTATCACAGCTATTGCTTGACTCCAGTCATCCGAACTGAGTCTGACGTCAGCATCTGCGCTGTCGCTCCGTGACCCGCCTCCTGGGGTCACCCTCTCTTTCTCCAACTATACCTCTGCTGTTTATCATCCCGCAGCCAAGGCTCCGCCTCCCAATGGTGAGGCTCAGCGGGGCTCTTCCCCTGGGCGGTACCACCTCTCACCTTGGCCAAAGGGCCCACATACTTACAAATCCTAACAGGAAAGTTGGTCATTATTTATTTATTTATTTATGAAATTGTAACCGAACTTTATTGGCACCTGTTAGAATGTATGATATCCTACATTTACTTACCTTAGTCTATGTGCCTATTTGTAAACCGTTGCGATGGTATATAACTTAGCGACGGTATAGAAAAGTTTTTAAATAAATAAAAAAAATAAAAAATATTTATTTGGATCTTTTATATACCAAAATTCATGTACAAAAATTACATATCACATCGGTTTACAGCGAAACGTAAATTGCATAAATAAATGCTTTACATCAAACAAGGGATACATGGAACTGGGATCTAGAAGTTAAATAGAGGAGATATAAATATCACTGCAAGTCACTCTTCCTGCGAGCATAATGCCAAAACAAACAAAAACAATTCCAATAAATTAAATTAAACTCTACTAGAATAAGAAGCCAAAAGGAACAAAACAATTGAAACTGGACAGGGCCAAATAGGTAAAATAAAGGAGGGAGGGAATGGGTGGAGACATTGAGTCAAATAATGATGACAAATTGATAACATGAGGGAATGGCTAGAGAGATTGTGTCAAATGATGATGACAAATTTGATAACATGAGGGATAAAAAGAAGCATATCCTGTTAGTAAGGGGTATGCCTAGATCATGGTCATAAGGCAATCTATGGAATGCACCAGACTAATAGTAGCAAGTATAAAGGGCTCAATTCAGACCTAACAGAGCTTGAGATGCTCTGGATAGTAGAGATGTGAATCGTGTCCTCGATCGTCTTAACGATCGATTTCGGCTGGGAGGGGGAGGGAATCGTATTGTTGCCGTTTGGGTGTGTAAAGTATCGTGAAAATCGTGAGCCGGCACACTAAAACCCCCTAAAACCCACCCCCGACCCTTTAAATTAAATCCCCCACCCTCTCGAACCCCCCCCCAAATGCCTTAAATTCCCTGGGGGTCCAGCGGCACACTAAAACACGGCACACTAAAACCCCCTAAAACCCACCCCGACCCTTTAAATTAAATCCCCCACCCTCCCGAACCCCCCCCAAATGCCTTAAATTACCTCCGTAGTGGCGGTCCGTAGCTAAATCGGGGGAAGGGGGAGAGCAGGAAAACCGGCACGCTGAATCGTGTAGTCTTC
Organism: Rhinatrema bivittatum; assembly: GCF_901001135.1. NCBI lineage: Eukaryota > Metazoa > Chordata > Amphibia > Gymnophiona > Rhinatrematidae > Rhinatrema > Rhinatrema bivittatum. Next base: position 321,630,609 of record NC_042619.1, read on the forward strand.
AGCCGGCGCCATTTTGCAAAATGGCCACCGCAAAATGGCGGCGGCCATAGACCAAAACGATTCGACGCAGGAGGTTGTTCCGGACCCCCGCTGGACTTTTGGCAAGTCTTGTGGGGGTCAGGAGGCCCCCCCAAGCTGGCCAAAAGTTCCTGGGGGTCCAGCGGGGGTCCGGGAGCGATTTCCTGCCGCGAATCGTTTTCCGTACGGAAAATGGCGCCGGCAGGAGATCGACTGCAGTGGTCTTTCAGCGATGGGTCCGGAACCCTCGCTGAACGACCTCCTGCAGTCGATCTCCTGCCGGCGCCATTTTCCGTACGGAAAACGATTTGCGGCAGGAAATCGCTCCCGGACCCCCGCTGGACCCCCAGGAACTTTTGGCCAGCTTGGGGGGCCTCCTGACCCCTACAAAAGTCCAGCGGGGGTCCGTAACGACCTCCTGCGTCGAATCGTTTTGGTCTATGGCCGCCGCCATTTTGCGGCGGCCATTTTGCAAAATGGCGCCGGCTGAAGACTACACGATTCAGCGTGCCGGTTTTCCTGCTCTCCCCCTTCCCCCGATTTAGCTACGGACCGCCGCTACGGAGGTAATTTAAGGCATTTGGGGGGGGGTTCGGGAGGGTGGGGGATTTAATTTAAAGGGTCGGGGTGGGTTTTAGGGGGTTTTAGTGTGCCGTGTTTTAGTGTGCTGCTGGACCCCCAGGTAATTTAAGGCATTTGGGGGGGGTTCGTGAGGGTGGGGGATTTAATTTAAAGGGTCGGGGGTGGGTTTTAGGTTGTTTAGTGTGCCGGTTTTCCTGCCCTCCCCCTTCCCCCGATTTACGATTTTTTGACGATAAATCGGGGGAATTGGTATTGTATTGTGGCCCTAACGATTTTTGACGATTTAAAATATATCGGACGATATTTTAAATCATTAAAAAACGATTCACATCCCTACTGGATAGTCTTGCTTACATTTCCCTTAAAATATATTACAAGGTGTCCCTCTTTCCAAGCTCTTCACTGGCTTGGAAGATGACATTTTTCAGCTCCATGAATAAATACCTTCCCTCAGTCTTTCTTATACTGGATGAAACTTGGTACCCCTTATGCCATTGTTGCTTGTGAAGTCAGTGAGGGATAGATACATTCCTCTAAAACATATCAACTTAATGTAAGAGTAACTTAAACTGTTCTTTACTGCATGTTTAATTATTATTTGTATATTTTTTAATTATGTATGTCCCGTATTGTTCACACTATTGTATTTATTCATTTTAGCCCCTGAGGCAGCCCCGGTGTGGGGCGAAACTCTGGCCTGAGTCGGGCATAGACACAAACCATTGGTCTCCATTTTTAATAAAGTTGTACTTGGACATTTCTTTGGCGTCTAACCTCCATATTTGCCCCCACGGCTTTTTTAGATACCCTACCCTCCTGTCATTGCCTAAGGACACCAGATCCTGAAAGGAACATCCTAAGCAACACAGAAACAGATAAAGACCATAAAGCCTGTCTAGTCTGCTTAGTTTAATTCCTTCTGCATTCCATAGACTCCCATTGATTTCTGATTTGGCCACCAGGGATGCTCTTTCTTGATTTCTCTTACCATATTTGTCTCAACCTCCTCCACTGGGAAGCTGTTACAATCCTTGCAGCTTCCCAGTGAAGAAATCATTTCTTATGTTACTTCTGAGTCTAGCCCCATGGAGCCACGTACATGACCTCTTGCTCTAGAACTTTCTTTCCAAGGAGAAAGATTTGCTCATTTTGAAATGTTTGTATGCTAATGCAAGAAGTCTAAGAAGTAAGATGGGAGAATTAAAATGTATAGCAGTGAATGATGACATAGACTTAATTGGCATCTCAGAGACATGGTGGAAGGAGGATAACCAATGGGACAGTGCTATACCTGGGTACAAATTATATCGCAATGACAGAGAGGAGCACCCGGGAGGCAGTGTAGCGCTTTATGGCCGGGATGGCATAGAGTCAAACAGGATAAACATCCTGCATGAGACTAAATGCACAATCGAATCTTTATGGGTAGAAATCCCTTGTGTGTTGGGGAAGACTATAGTGATAGGAGTATACTACCGTCCACCTGGTCAAGATGGTGAGACGGACAGTGAAATGATAAGAGAAATTAGGGAAGCTAACCAAATTGGTAGTGCGATAATAATGGGAGATTTCAATTACCCCAATATTGACTGGGTAAATGTATCATTGGGACATGCTAGAGAGATAAAGTTCCTGGATGGAATAAATGACAGTTTTTTATGGAGCAATTGGTTCAGGAACTGACGAGAGAGGGAACAATTTTAAATCTAATTCTCAGTGGAGCACATGATTTGGTGAGAGAGGTAACAGTGTGTTGCGTTCATGCCTGTTCTTGCCCTCGCTCCACCCTCTCTACCTTTGTGGCGACTCCCTTTGGGTCTGATGGACAGATGCTGCTGCGGCTTCTCCTTGCTGCTTCTCCCGGAATCCCCTGGCTGGCCTGATGCTGCAGATCCGCCATGTTCCTGATGAAGTAAGGGCACACGCTCCAGAGTTTGTACTGGCAAGGGCACGAACCTCGGGAGCGTCCCCCCGTAAAAGGTCTTTGCTTGCAACTACAAATTGAGTTAGCAAGGGGGATAGCTCTCTCGCTGCTGCTATGCATCCTCAAACTTACCAAGGGGTACCTGCTCCTCGGGGGCCCCGCTCTCTCTTCTTGATTTCAGATTGCTAGACGGGATCCGGTACTCGCTCCTCGAGAGCCTACGTCCCTGAATGCTCAGATGATTCCTTACTGCCTGGAAGCGATCGCAGATGTGAACATTGTGAGTTCTATTACAGATAGGAACCGGTACTTGCTCCACGAGGGCCTATGTTCCTAATCTTTGAAGACTCTCTTCTGTCTAAGACGTTATCGCAGGTATGGAGATCGTGAGTTATTATTGCAGATTGCAGATAGGAACTGGTACTCGCTCCACGAGGGCCCATGTTCCTAAAACCCTTCAAAACTCTCTTCTATCTCAGAAGCAATCGCATACCTATATCTTGTGAATTACTATAACAGATTGTAGATAGGGACCGGTACTCGCTCCACGGGGGCCTATGTTCCTAAAACTCTCCAAAGACTCTCTTCTATTCCAGAAGCCATCTCATACACAGATATTGTGAGTTCTTATTCCAGACTGCATATAGGAACCAGTACTCGCCTACGGCTCCTGTTCCTGAATATACTGAAGACTCTCTGTTGAATAGAGGCCATTACAGATATCTACAATTGTGAGTGTATCATCTACTATTGGTTATGTATCCAGCATACCCTGTCTACTCACTACCTATAGTCTCTCTCTATAGCTCAGCAACCCAGAGATCGCAATTCCAGTATCTGAGGGACTTTAGCCCTGCCGGGCACATCAGCTCACTACTGCCACCTCTGGTGGTTCTACTTCCTGTCTAATAAAGAACTATCTGTGTTTGTCTCCATACTCCAGCCTAGCCGGTGGTCCCTCTAAGGATACCCTCCTGGGGGCACTGTCATCTGCCATCAGCCCAAGGATTCACCAATTTACATTAAGTGTTCATTCCTTACACTACTAGAGCGGTATCATACAGACTGCCACTCTGTGGGGAGTCAACCCACAACAGATCACTAACTCCGTCTACGGAGTACAACGGACTGCTGGCTACTCTCCTCGGGGGAACGGATTCCATAACAGATTGCAACTCTTCCTCTCTGGAGGAACAGATCTACATCAGGTTGCTAACTCATCTCCTCTGTAGGAACTGATTACTAACAGTCTGCTAACTCCTCCCCTCTGGGGAAGCAGATCCATAACAGATTGCTACTCCTCCACTCTGGAGGAGCTGATTAATAACAGATTGCTAGTTCCGCCCCTCTGGGGGAGCAGATCAATAACACAGTGGTGGGGCCGCTTGGCAATAGTGATCATAATATGATCAAATTTGAATTACTGACTGGAAAGGGGACAGTAAGCAAATCCACTGCTCTTGTGCTAAACTTTCAAAAGAGAAACTTTGATAAAATGAGAAAAATAGAAAAAAACTGAAAGGAGCAGCTACAAAGGTAAAAGGTGTGCAAGAGGCATGGTCATTCTTAAAAAATACCATCCTAGAAGCACAGTCCAGATATATTCCACACATTAAGAAAGGTGGAAGGAATGTAAAACGATTACCGGCATGGTTAAAAGGGGAGGTGAAAGAAGCTATTTTAGCTAAAAGATCTTCATTCAAAAATTGGAAGAAGGATCCAACAGAAGAAAAAAGGATAGTGCACAAGTGTTGGCAAGTTAAATGTAAGACATTGATAAGACAGGCTAAGAGAGAATTTGAAACGAAGTTGGCCGTAAAAGCAAAAAGTCACAGTAAAAACCTTTTTAAATATATCCAAAGCAGAAAGCCTGTGAGGGAGTCAGTTGGACCGTTTGATGATCGAGGGGTTAAAGGGGCACTTAGAGAAGATAAGGTCATTGTGGAAAGATTAAATGATTTCTTTGCTTTGATGTTTACTGAAGAGGATGTTGGGGAGATACCCATACCGGAGCGGGTTTTCATGGGTAATGATTCAGATGGACTGAACAAAATCATGGTGAACCTAGAAGATGTGGTAGGCCTGACTGACAAACTGAAGAGTAGTAAATCACTTGGACCAGATAGTATACACCCCAGGGTTCCGAAGGAAATAAAAAATGAAATTTCAGACCTACAAGTAAAAATTTGTAACCTATCATTAAAATCATCCATTGTACCTGAAGACTGGAGAGTGGCTAATGTAACCCCAATATTTAAAAAGGGCTCCAGGGGAGATCTGGGAAACTACAGACCAGTTAGCCTGACTTCAGTGCCAGGAAAAATAGTGGAAAATGTTCTAAATATAAAAATCAAAGAACACATAGAAAGCCATGGTTTAATGGAACAAAGTCAGCATGACTTTACCCAAGGCAAGTCTTGCCTCACAAATCCGCTTCACTTTTTTGAAGGAGTTAATAAACATGTAGATATAGGTGAACCAGTAGATGTAGTGTATTTGGATTTTCAGAAGGCGTTTGACAAAGTTCCTCACGAGAGGCTTCTAGGAAATGTAAAAAGTCATGGGATAGGTGGCGATGTCCTTTCGTGGATTACAAACTGGCTAAAAGACAGGAAACAGAAAAGGATTAAATGGACAATTTTCTCAGTAGAAAGGTGCGGGCAGTGGAGTGCCTCAGGGATCTGTATTGGGACCCATACTTTTCAATATAGTTATAAATGATCTGGAAAGAAATACGAGTGAGGTAATCAAATTTGTAGATGATACAAAATTGTTCAGAGTAGTTAAATCACAAGCAGATTGTGATAAATTGCAGGAAGACCTTGTGAGACTGGAAAATTGGGCATCCAAATGGCAGATGAAATTTAATGTGGATAAGTGCAAGGTGATGCAGATAGGGAAAAATAACCCATGCTATAGTTACACAATGTTAGGCTCCATATTACGAGCTACCACCCAAGAAAGAGATCTAGGCGTCATAGTGGATAACACATTAAAATCATTGGTTCAGTGTGCTGCGGCAGTCAAAACAGCAAACAGAATGTTGGGAATTATTAGAAAGGGAATGGTCAATAAAACGGAAAATGTCATAATGCCTCAGTATCGCTCTATGGTGAGACCACACCTTGAATACTGTGTACAAATCTGGGCACCACATCTCAAAAAAGATATAATTGCGATGGAGAAGGTACAGAGAAGGGCGACCAAAATGATAAAGGGAATGGAACAGCTCCCTATGAGGAAAGACTAAAGAGGTTAGGACTTTTCAACTTTGAGAAGAGACGGCTGAGGTTTAGAATGTCTGAGGTCTAGAACCGGTAAATGTGAATTGGTTATTTACTTTTTCATGGGGCACTCCATGAAGTTGGCATGTGGCACATTTAAAACTAATCGGAGAAAGTTCTTTTTCACTCAGCGCACAATTAAACTCTGGAATTTGTTGCCAGGGGATGTGGTTAGTGCTGTTAGTGTAGCTGTGTTTAAAAAAGGATTGGATAAGTTCTTGGAGCAGAAGTCCATTACCTGCTATTAATTAAGTTGACTTAGAAAAGAGCCACAGATATTACTAGCAACAGTAACATGAAATAGACTTAGTTTTTGGGTACTTGCCAGTTTCTTATGGCCTGGATTGGCCTCTGTTGGAAACAGGATGCAGGGCTTGATAGACCCTTGGTCTGACCCAGTATAGCATGTTCTTATGTTTTTTGCGCTCTCCGTCTGCGCCCGGCCCACACACGGGACTACTCACTTTGCTAGCTCCTCTGCAGGTCATGGGTCGGCCTCCCCTGCGGCAGCCGCGAGCTCCTCCAGGCCTTGGCACCCCGCAGCGGCGGTCGCTGGACCTTCCACTGTGCACCAGGCCTCACGCTGGAGTTCGGCGTCCTCGGCAGCATTGGCCACGCCCCTATGTGCGCACAAGCACACCGACCGGCCTCTTGTAGGGCCAGGGGCGGGTCCTAGCTCCACGGCACGCCCTGATTGAGCGTTCTACATAAGGAAGCTCTTGCCTGCACTTCCTTGCCTTGGCAATCGGGTCGATACTGTATGTGTACTAGTTTGCCTCCACGTTCACAGTCTTGTTCCAGTCTTGTTTCAGCGTCCTTCTGTTTCAGCGTCCTACTGTTTCAGCCTGTCCAGCGTCCTCCTGTTCCAGGGTCCTGTTCCAGCATCTGTCTGTCCTGTCTCCCCAGGTAGTACCTTCGGACTGTCTCTCTGGTACTGACCTCTGCCTGCCCCATTGACCATTCTGCTCGCTACCTGGATCTTGACCTCTACCTGCCTCGTGACCTTGTCTGACCTCTGGAACCTGACTCCTGCTTCGTTGACTACTCCCAACTGACTCCTGGTATCTGACCTCTGCCTTGGTTGACACTCCTTGGACTGATCCACGGAACTTGACCCTGGCTGCCATTGACCACGTCTCTTGATTCTGGCTTTGTCCCTTGCCTTGTCATCGCCTACGCTGTACTTGCCTTCCCAGACCCTCCAGGCCTACAGCCTAGTGACCGACCATGCTCCCTTGCTGCTTGTGGGCACTCCTCTCTACTACCTCTCCGGGAGATCCTGCAAGGCCCACCTAAGTCCAAGCAACCCGGGTCCCTACAGGCTCCACCTGGGGGGACCGCGGACTTCCAGTGGTGAAGCTCATCCTAGCCTCTGTCTCCTCCTATGCTTTACCCCCTGGGGGCAGGTGCTTCCTGGTCCCTACCAGCCATTCCCCACTCCTCCAGGACAAGGGTCCACCTCCAAGCGCAACCTTTGAGGTATTTGAATGTTTCTGTCATATCCTCTTCTTTTCTCTTGCATACTGTGCTATCGTTGTATGTGTTTTTTTTATTAACTTTATTTTATTTAAACATGGCACATATAATACAGTTCATAAGAGACTAATAAGCATATATTATTCCTCAACCCTCTCCTTATGCCAAGCCCAGTATGGAGACCAGATCTCAATATAAATGTCATTCTGCTCATGAAGAGAATACTGTAAGTCATTGTTCCATAACTGAGATTTCAGCCACTTTGTTTACCCAGCAAGAGATATTAGGAGTTTGTTTCCACAGATGTTTTATAGTAAGTCGAGCAGCATGAAGTCATTGGTCAGTTTTCAAAACCCCAGAATGCAGGACCGTTCTCCCCATAATCCCAAAAGTCAAATACCTGCTCTGTGGAGGGAGCTTGTCCACACATTTGACCAATAAAATCTAAGACTTCTTCCTCAAAACCGTATACCTCCGTACATTCCTAACACATATGAAAATAACTACCCTGTTGCATGCATCCTCGCCAATATAAAGGGCTACTAGCTCCAAAATTTGAGAAGAAGGGAGTGTGATATGACGATGATTGTACTGATATTTTAAGCCATAAGAAGAGCTGTCATTCTCTATAAGTATCCTCTCCCCCACCTTATTTAACATTTATCTTCTCCCCCTCTGTCAGCTTCTCACAAGTCTAAAGGTTACGCACTTCATCTACGCTGATGACGTCCATATTCTGATACCAGTCACAGAATCAATCTCTAATACCCTCAGTTTCTGGAATAGTTGTCTACAGTCCATAAACACCCTTCTCACCAGCCTTAATTTAGTACTCAATACTTCAAAAACTGAATTTATGCTTATCACTCATGATGACAATGCTCAGGCAGTCAACAACCTCAACTCACCCCAACGACCTCCACCACTCAAGTAAGAGACCTTAGCGTAATTATAGACAACCGGCTGAACCTAAAAAAATTTGTCAATAATACAACAAAAGAATGTTTCCACAAACTACATATATTAAAAAAGCTGAAACCTCTCCTCCATTTTCAAGACTTTCGAACAGTTCTCCAAGCAATCTTATTCTCAAAAATAGATTACTGTAACTCCCTGCTAATCGGCCTTCCAGCTATCACCACCAAACCACTACAAATGTTACAGAATTCCGCTGCCAGGATCTTAACCAATTCCAGCAGAGGAGAACACATCACACCTGTTCTTAAGAACCTACATTGGCTCCCCATTAAATCCAGAATCCTGTACAAAGTTCTAACCATGATCCATAAGACCATTCACTCCCAAACCTCGCTAGAACTAAACTGCCCTCTTCGTCATCACTCATCATCCAGACCGATCAGAACCAGGTATTTAGGCACCCTTTATGCACCACCTGCCATGTCACTGCTCAAGAAACACGCATTCTCGACAGCCGGTCCCACACACTGGAACACTCTCCTCACAGACCTTCGCCTAGAACCTTGTCTGCGGATGTTTAAGAAAAAGCTTAAGTCTTGGCTTGTCACAAAAGCCTTCACTTAAAGCCTTCACAACCCCAATACCTCAGCTTTGATTGCTACCCTCAGTTATTCATTCATTTCTTTATCTTGTGCTAGATTACACTCAGACCATGGTCTCGGGTTAGAATTTCTGTGGCAAATGCCCAATTATCTATCTGTTTACTGGTATAATCTTATGTTCTTATGTTTTGATACAATGCTTTTACTATGGTCGATGTGATGCTAACTTTGGTTCTCTACAATCCTTATTATGTTCGCCATGTTCTATATATCCCTTATGTTCATTGTAATTTCTAACATTAGTTCTCTGTAAACCGACGCAATATGTACTATTACATGAATATCGTTATATAAAAGCCTTTAAATAAATAAATAAATAAGTAGGTCATTTCCAATAATCTGCAGAAGTCAACACTGCTGTCCTTGCCCCGATGCCTCCACAAGCAGTCCAGGATTCCGTTGGCATGCTCCCGTGGCTGGGACGCCGCCATCTCCTCAGCGCTGTCAAGCACGGCCCCACATGCCGCCATGCTGTACACGCTGCTCAGCCTGCCAGTCTGGTTTCACAACCAAGCCCATCTGCTTTCTTTGAGCACACGTGTGGACAGCGGTCCCGTGTTGCATTTTCAGTGTTAGCCTGCAGGGCAGGGAATACTTTATCTGGTATCTCATGACAAAAAGACAAGTCAATTCTCATTCTCTTTGTGCAGCAAAACTTAAGTTTCACAAATTGCAGGGTATTGAAGTCAGGGCTCGGCTGAACTCTCTTAGAATGATTTCTGGCCTGCTAATTGATGTTATTGTACAGAGAATCTTCGCTGTTTGCAGACCCAGCTCTGGTTTCTATCTGCTCCAGCAGCTAAAATGTAACTTAACCCAGCAGTATCCACCTGTGCTCGCCCTTTGGACTCATTTTTATTGCAGCTAATATGATTTAATTCCTACCCCTACCCCACACACCACCCATGAATATTTGGGAAGAAAGGACACCTTATTTGGTTTTTGAATGTTTTAAGTTGGAAGATTTCAGGACAGCTAAGGTCCTTTTTTTCAGGCATTTTCACAGAAAATGCAGTGCCAAAAACTTTCATTTTAAATCATTCATTACCCTAGCACAGGCATAATCTCTAACTACTTTGCTGGTTTTCTTTCAATAAAGTTAATTATTGGTGTGCTAATGTGGTATTCCCTTTCTACAAGGACTAGAGAGAGAGAGAGCTTGTGCTCCATGGCAATATTGGGAGTTAGTGGACTGGTACACAGGAAAGTAGCTGTGCAGTAAAGTGCAATGTTAGCAGGATATGATTCTTTCTTCTCATCCTGGCAATGCTGGTGTCTCTTCTTATCCCGTTTCAGCCAGTTCATGGTCCTGATGATATGATAGTGTGTGGACAAGAGTGAGAGCAGGATATCCAAGTAAAAGGCAGATTTGTTCAGTGACATGCAAATAAAGTTTTGTCATTCACATTAAAATTCTATGTAGCAAACATGCTAAAATCGGCATTTGCAGCCAGTAAACTAAGTTAATGATATGCACAGAGCCAAAGACTGTTTTAAAATTTAGGCACCCATAGGTACAGGGTAGGGGGTGCAGATATGAGAGGAGGTGGAGGGGGAATGTCCCAAAAAATCATTGGAAAGAGAGGTAGATCCGTTCCTCCCCCCACCCCCCACCCCCCGACTCCAGAAATCACCCACAAGGAGCAGGGTGGGCAGCACTGCCGCTGCCCAGATCTTCCTCCTTCTCCCTGGCCTCTGCCAGCACTGTCCTCTTCTGTGGCATTTCAGCAGCTCTAATAATTATGAAGAAAACTCAGCATGGGACCTTGATCCAGCATTCATCGCAGGCCTTGTGATGATCCCTCCCCGTCCTTTGCGTGTCTTTTCTGCTATTACGTAAATCCATGCAAGAGGTAGGGCTACCACCCTGCCCCTTGACATGCACCTGTTTTCAGGTTTTGTGCTAAGTTTTATTCTGCTGATGTTGTTGCCCTGCAAAAGAGGAAAGCGGTGGCATTCTGGCATTTATCCAAATTTGGCATCTTTGTTGCTGCTTCCTAAATGAAGGGCTGTATAGCATGCAGGACATCAAAAGGCTGATGCTGCAGGGAGTGTGTGCCTTTTAATATATGCACAATATGCATATCAAAATCCCCCATACAAATTGGTCTAAAGTGCAAGGGATGGATAACATGGGTAATCGCTTCCACTCCCTCGATACAAAAGACCTTCCTAAAGGAATGCCTACACCCGCAAAGGCTCCTGCAGGGTCCAGTGACACCCCCCCCTCCCCAATTCCGTCCAGCCCTTGCCTACGCATTATAAAAGAGATTTTTGAGAGCTACTGTTCCCTATTCCCTGCCACAACAAAGCAAAAGCCTTCTATGGAGCATTCAAACCCTTTCTCAGCTCTCCCCATACAACAAAAAAGGCAAATTGAACACTCCCCACCCTTTTTGAAAAGAGAATTAGAATAGACGCAGAGAAAGCCAACAAAAATGACAAAGGGGATGAAAGACTCCCTTATAAAGAGAGGCTAAACATGTTAAGGTAATTCAGAATTAAAGTCTCCTGTATACAGCAGCAATAATCACTCTGGAAGCTGATTTGGTTTCCAACATAACTACTGATTTAAGGATGGAAAGTTGATAAAAATGTTCACTTGCATGTTCACATTCTTTACAGTCCTTTTACAGCTTTAGCTCTCTTAATAAATCGGTGACTTTAAGCTTCCAGTTAATGTTTGATGTTACTGAAGTCAGTTAATTCTTTTATTCCTTATCCTGTCCAAGTAGTGGAGCTTCCTTACAGAATTCGGTGGATAGGATACTATCTCCCACTTTAGGTGTTCTAATTCAGTCCCATTCCTCATACCTGTAGTCTAGTTACTTAGTCATACTTCTTACTTCCCTGTTGGTACCTGGAGGGTGCTTCCATGCTCCTGCCTTCAATATCTTGATGATGTAGATGTAATTAACACCAGATGGGTACCACAGGTCTTCATTTCCTTCTGTTCCCCAGGAATGAACCTCACTGGGCCTAAGGGTACTCAGGCAAAGTGTCAAATTAAATTAAATCTTGAAAAAGATAACAAAAAAGTAGAAAAAGGAAGGGTCTAACAACTTCCTTCTCCAAAACCAAAAGGATTTCAAAAAGGCATCTTAAAGGCTGGCAAAGGCACTCTTTCGACTTTTCCATACCCAGTTCTTCGTAGTAGAGACCCGAGAGTTCTTCCCTAGGAAAACAAGAAAAACTGAGTCAACATAAAAGACATGCTTCCCCAACAAAGAATACCTAAGGAGTCCACTCTCTAAAATGGTGGCATGGGTTTGTATGTGGACTCTACCATATAGTCTTCCACATGGGGGAGCTATAAACCACACTACTACTTCTTCCCACCCACCCACCCCCCCTCCTGCTGAGATGATAGCATTCTCTTAGTAGGACTTCATGTAAGTGTCTTTACATTTTTTGGATTATGCTAGGGTCTGGCACATCTTATGTTCATATTTTTCTAATTTTTTCTGGCAAAGGATCTGCTTGGCTGGGGTTGAAAACTGAAGAGAGAGGTTATTCTTTGGCATTTTTAGCCTAGGGGCACCAGTAGTGCCTGGTCAATTCACAGCTATGTGCATCTATTGTTGACATAACCCTTTAATAACATTACATTTCCTAGTTGGTCTAACTTGTTCCTGTAGTCTTTACTGCAGTTTTAACAGTTGCTTAAGTTATATATCTCAAAGCAAATGTAATTAGGTTCACTACTGTAAATGGTTGAATTAACCATGGTAGTAAATGCTTATCATTGCTGAGAGCAGATTAGTAAGAGTAGAAGTGAGTTGCTTGACCCAAAATGCATATTCATTCCTTTTTCTTTAGATTGATTTGGTTGAATTAGAACTAGAGAGTATTTAGGCAGTTTCCTTACCTTATAAAAGCTTTGTCTCTTGTCCATGTCTACCTAGAAGAGAGGAAATGAAGCATTTTTCTGTGTTGAATTGTGTCCAGTTTGCCATACACTTTTCTGTATTAATTTCCATGACATTTCTTAATCAATACACATTCTTTAGTTACTGCTTCACAACATAATTAAAATATCTTGTGTTTAGTTGTTATTGCTATGTAGAAACATTTGAATAAATCTCTGCCTGTGCAAGTACCATAGGAAAAAAACCTCACTTCTTCCAGCTCATTTACTATTACTGAGGGGCAGTTCTATCATTAGGCGAGGTGAGAAGTTTGTCTCAGTTGGCAAAATTTGGGGGGGGTGTAGGCCAGTGGCAAAAAAATGCTCCTCCCTAAAACACTCCTGTGGTGGCTACCTCGCCTAGCTGCAGACATGATTACTAAAGTGCCCATGGCTGAAGGGAGGCCAGGTGAGGCCGTGGCAGACACCATTCTGCTGCAGCCCGAAGAGAGGCCCAGCCATGGCAGACTCCATCCCCCTGTAGCCCAAAGAGCGGCTGGGCTGAGGACACCATCCTGTCAGGGCCTGAAGAGAGGCGAAGCCGCAGCCGCCCCCATCCCACTGCAGCCTGAAGGCCTGGATGCAGCAGACCCCATCCCACCACATCCAAAGAACGGAAGGTGAAGCCCTGAGTGTGTATGTGTGTGTGTGAGTTTGTAAGAACCTTTGCGAGTGTTTGAGAGTAAGAGAGATCCTATTTTTGTGAAAGTGAGACCTGTGTGCATGTGTGTGTATGTGAGAGAGGATGTGAATGAGTTCCTGTTCACATATGTGCAGGGGCAGATTTAGGATTTTTCTGCCTCTAGGTACTTTTTGTATTTTCATATCCCATATTTCATAAGGGGCTGTTACAAGATAGAGATTTAGCAGATCTGGAAGTCTGTATGGATTTGTGTGCGTGAGAGATAGAATGTGCATGAGAGCCTGTGTGTATGTGAGAGAGAAAGGATATGTGAGGGAGAAAAAGCCTGTGTGTAGAAGAGAGAGTGTGAAAGTGTGTAATGAGTGAGGATATAATTTGTGCCCTGCCCCCCCCGCTTCCCCAATCCATGACCATCTCAAGTATGGAAGGCAGGGAATTTTTATTAGTTTTAATTGCTAGATTTTATTTGATGTGTCTGATTTGAAATATTTTATTGGCTTTTGAGAACTTTTTTGAGTTCAGCTATTGAATGATGATCAGTTTGTCAGCTGTATTGAAATATTTATTCTTTCTATTAGTATAGTTTTACTATTATGATTGTGTTTATATTGTTTTATTTTATTTTTTATGAGGAACAATGATAAAGGGAATGGAACAGCTCCCCTATGAGGAAAGACTAAAGAGGTTAGGACTTTTCAGCTTGGAGAAGAGATGGCTGAGGGGGGATATGATAGAGGTGTTTAAAATCATGAGAGGTCTAGAACGGGTAGATGTGAATTGTTTTTTTTACTCTTTCGGATAATAGAAAGACTAGGGGGCACTCCATGAAGTTAGCATGTGGCACATTTAAAACTAATCGGAGAAAGTTCTTTTTCACGCATCGCACAATTAAACTCTGGAATTTGTTGCCAGAGGATGTGGTTAGTGCAGTTAGTATAGCTGTATTTAAAAAAGGATTGGATAAGTTAAGAACATAAGAAAATGCCATACTGGGTCAGACCAAAGGTCCATCAAGCCCAGCATCCTGTTTCCAACAGTGGCCAATCCAGGCCATAAAAACCTGGCAAGTACCAAAAAACTAAGTATATGCCATGTTACCATTGCTAATGTCAGTGGCTATTCTCTAAGTGAACTTAATAGCAGGTAATGGACTTCTCCTCCAAGAACTTATCCAATCCTTTTTTAAACACAGCTATAAAGTTCTTGGAGGAGAAGTCCATTACCTGCTGTTAATTAAGTTGACTTAGATAATAACCACCGCTATTACTAGCAATGGTAACATGGAATAGACTTAGTTTTTGGGTACTTGCCAGGTTCTTATGGCCTGGATTGGCCACTGTTGGAAACAGGATTCTGGGCTTGATGGACCCTTGGTCTGACCCAGTATGGCATGTTCTTATGTTCTAATGGTTTCTGATTTTTCATTTTTGCACCACATACAGAGTCTGTCTTTTTGCAATTTCCAGTTGACTTTGTCTGCACATTTCTATTTATGCTTTATGTTGTCTTTATTCTGTATTGGTGAGGGTCTGTCTAGTTCTGCATGTTTGACCAAGGTAAGGTATTCTGCTGGCATGTAGCTTCTGTGCGGGATGTAAAGCAACTTGGCTTGCTCTGTTTGCCTAATATAAACTGTATTGATGATGTTTTAGGGCCTGATATAATATTTGCAGTGCTGCCTCTTCATAAGTGGGGTTGTTACTGTTTGAGTGCTGACATTTAGGGCTGTTTTGGTATGGGAGGTTTGCTATATTGTAATTGTTTACTCATGGTACTCTGAGGGCCAAGTCAACATTGAAAGCACTTTACAATAGGCTTAATATCATATAGAGCAGGCTTTAGGGCAAATGGCACCCTGTGCAAAAAGTCACCCTCCCCCCCCCAACTGATGGTGCCCCCTAGGGATGTGCAGACAAAAAGTTTATGTTCATAAGTCCATAAGTCGAAAAGGGGGGTCAATTTCGGTCAATATGGACATATGGAGAATTCCATGTTGAGTCTATGTCCATACGTGCACCGGTTTCCTAAATAAAAATTTAAACCCCTCACCCTCCTTAATCCCCCCCCAAGACTTACCAAAATTCCCTGGTGGTCCAGCGGGGAGTCAGGAAGCCATTCCTCTATTCCTTTGCGAGGAGCACGTGACGTCCGCGTCACGTCGGAGTGACGCGGCCGTCACGTGGTCCACCGCGGTTCCGCTCCCGGACCCCTCGTTGGACACAAACGGAACTTTTGGCCAGCTTGGGGAGGTCAGGAAGCCAGGAGGCCCCCCCAAGCTGGCCAAAAGTTCCGTTTGTGTCCAACGAGGGGTCCGGGAGCGAAACCGCGGTGGACCATGTGACGGCCGCGTCACTCCGACGTGACGCGGACGTCACGTGCTCCTCGCAAAGGAATAGAATAATGGCTTCCTGACTCCCCGCTGGACCACCAGGGAGTTTTGGTAAGTCTTGGGGGGGATTAAGGAGGGTGAGGGGTTTAAATTTTTATTTAGGATCAACGATCGCGATTTCCAACGTATTCAACATAGCTATGTTGAATACGTTGGAAATCCGATCGTTTTCGCCTCATCACTTTTTTAAGTTAAAAAAAAAAAAAGTAGCGTTTTACATATAAGTTCAAAACGAATGCACACCCCTAGCGCCCCCTCACTGGCCTTTCTTCAGCTGCAGCAAGATGGGATCCGCTGCGGGATGGGTGATGCTGGCAGCTCCCAGGGTGCCTCCCAGATCATGGCGACCCGGGTGACCTGCTCACTTGCCCACACCAAAATTCAGCTTTGATACCATATGGGTTCCAATCGTCTTTTTTGCAAGATATCCTGGTTGGCAGCAGAGCAGTGCATATAAAAATAATATACATGTTATTGTGATATTTTTACCTCAGAAGTCTATGGATATCCTTTTTCATGTAAAATCTAATTATAAATGAGTGTGGAGGAGTATCCTAGTAGTTAAAGCAGTGGGCTCCAAATCAGGAACGCCAGTGTTCAAATTCTGCTGCTGCTGTTTGTGACCTTGGGTAAGTCATTTCATGAAAAACATTCATGAGAGAAAAGAACACGAATGGGGCCTTCAGAACAGAGTTATGGCAGCCCTCAATGCACAGGGCCACCATCACTTTAAAGAACCATGCGGCCCAACATGAACTCCCCCCCCAAAAGCTACCAAGGATCTTACTAGATTCCTTGCCCATTCAAAGCAGCCCTGCAAAAAAATGTTTAAAAGTAGTCAACCACATGATAGTGCCTTACTCCTCACCATCAAGATATGCCCTGAATTCTTCCTTTCTGTTAATTGTACCCCTGGTAAGTTTCCCATTGCCTCAACCCTCAAAAATTTCCCTGGTGGTCTAGTTCCACCACCCCATACCCTCCCGGACCCCCTACCTTTAAAAAAGCTCATTGGTGGAGAGCCCACAAATTTCTTAGCCCCAGGACTGGTTGACACCATTTTCCAAAATGGCACCAACCAGCCTTTACCTCTGTTTTGTGGTAGGGCAAAGGCCGGTTGGTACCATTTTGGAAAATGGCACCAACCAGTCCTGGGGCTAAGGACATTTCGAGCCCTCCTCTGATCAGCTATGAGCTTTTTAAAGCTAGGGAGTTCAGGAGGCGTCCAAGTGGGGACACTAGACTACCAGGGAAATATTTGAGGGCTGGGGAGGGAACCCTAACAGGGTTACCATGTAAAGAAAAGGGGGCCTTGGGGGCAGATCTTGGAGGTGGGGTTTTTATTAAAGGGGGTGTTGTATAGACTGGGGAAGTATTTGATTTAATGGTGAGGTGGTAGGATTTTTCAGTGCTCTTGACTTTATCTATTTTTAATCTTTGTTTGCAGGGCTGCCCAGGGTGGGCAGCAGGGGGAGGGGCCTAGTAAAACCTCGGTGGCTTTTCACATTCTTTTGGTGGGAGTGATGTTTCGTATGGGGCAGCATGGCCCTTTAATTCTAGTGCAGGAGCATTGGGACCTGCGTTAGGGACCCAGTGCTCTCACTAGAATAACATTTTCTGAAAAGGTTTATCTAAAACTAACATGGCTGAAAAATTTCTGCCACGTTATTTTATTTATATAGAATTAACTATGCATTTTACTATTTTATGCATGCAAAGCAGCTAATTGTGATATCGTGACTATCTCTGGATATCACCACAATATGACTAAATCACATTATATACAGCATTTATCATGCATTATATCACTATTGTGGCTTGATAAAGCACCCTATTAGATTGTAAGCCTTCTGGGGATAGGGAAATACCTACAGTACCTGAATGTAATATGCTATGATTAAACATAATTTTTAATTGTGTGGTAAGCGCCGAGAAGGAGGTCATGCAAGGCTGTAAGTTTTCCTAGGGCACCTAATATCCTTGCACCAACCTGGAGAGAGTGCACACACACAGACCCCCACCAGGTCATAGGGTTTCTGGGAGTGTGGCAGGCTTGCCAACTTCCTAGAAATATTACCACTGACACTCCTCTGGGAATTCTGACCCCTGCTTTCATTCTTCTGCAGCATTTTAAATCACCAAAAGGGCCAGACTCTAAGGGGATCCTCTCCTTGGCCCCCTCGATGATTTGACCTTTGCTGTGCCTTGTGTGGGAGGAGGAAGAGTGCCATCTCAAACTTCAGGCAGCAGATTGCCTTGAGCCACCCCAGATTCTGCTACCTCTACTAGTATCCATTTATATAGGTCTATTAGCTAAACACAGAGCTGTACACACACATAAGAAACAGTCATTTCTGCATGAAGCTTACCATCTAGTTAAGTTACAAAGAAAAGGCAAATAAGAGGTTTTAGTGAAGAGGAGGCATTGAGTACTTGAACATTAGAGCATGGGAAGCTCTTCCTGTACATGGTGTTCTGTTGGCATGAGTGAGCAGGGCCGGTGCAACCCAATGTGCAAGTCGTGCACTTGCAGAGGGCGGCGGCCTGGATGGGACAGTGGCCTCAGGGCCATGACTAAGTTGAGTCAGCTGCTGGTGCCGCCACCCCGCAAAGAAAAGAAGGATCTACAGGCCAAAGCGGCAAAGAGGAGGAACTTGCAGGGCACCGTGGTGGTTCCCACTAGGGATGTGCAGAGGGACGCCATACGTTGCATTCGGGATTCGTATTCATCGGGGGGCAGATACGTTGCATTCAGCAAGGGGGGACCCCAATACGTTTATATGTTAATTCTTATTCATCCCGGCTAAAATTAAATTAACTACAACCCCCCACCCTCCTGACCCCCCCAAGACTTACCAAAACTCCCTGGTGGTCCAGCGGGGGGTCTGGGAGTCATCTCCTGCACTCACACCCTCGGCTGCCAGTTTGAAAATGGCGCCGATAGCCTTTGACCTACTATGTCACAGGGGCTACTGATGCCATTGGTCAGCCCCTGTCACATGGTAGGAGCAATGGATGGCCGGTGCCCTCACAGTCGGCCCCTGTGACATAGTGAGGGCAAAGGCTATCGGCGCTATTTTGAATACTGGCAGCAGATAGCCTTTGCCCTCTCTATGCCGGCCATCCATTGCTCCTACCATGTGACAGGTAGTGTTGATCCGCAGACGCCCATCGTCAGGCTGTGCCCATGTCCTACCCGGACAAAGAATCTGGCTACGGCTGCCTTCCCAGCGTCTAGCTCCCAAATTCGTGGGTCCATTCCCTATCCTACGATGGGAAGGAGCGGTCACTTACCAGCTGAAACTGCCAGCCTCCATGGGGATTCATAACCCGTTCCACGTGTCGCTGCTCAAACCCTTGATCTTGTCTTGGCCTTCCCGAAGACCTCCTTCACCGACTCAACCCTCTGCAGAACCCGTAGACACCCTTCAAGTTAAAGACATCTTAGATGTCCGTCGCCATAGAGGCCACTGGGTGTGCCTCCTTTCGTGGGAGGGCTTTGCCCCTGAAGAGAATTCTTGGGAGCCCTCTTACCACATTCTCGACAAGAATCTTCTCCAGGAGTTCCATCGTCAATACCCAGAAAAACCCAGACTGGTAAGGGGGAGGCCTAGAAGGGGTGGGGGGTACTGTTGCATGTCCCAGCCGTGTTGGTGCCGTGGTCGGGCCTGCTCACCTTGCGCTGCCCTCCACCAGTTCTGGCCTTGCCGCAACCGCCAGCTCCTGACTTTCTCAACGCTCTCCCCAGGCGTCCTTGGCCTCTTCTATGCCACAGGCATCTCAGGAGAGCTCCCATAGGGGCTCCACATTTTCCATCACCTCGGCCCCACCCCTAGGTGCGTGCGCGGCCGACGTCTCCACTTTAAAGGGCCAAGCACAGGAAACCTGACTTGGACGCATCCTGATGACATCACATAGACCTAGTATAAAAGGCAAGCCTCTTTCCCAGAGCCTCACCTTGGCAATCGGGTCGACACCTCGGTGTACTAGTTTGCCTGTTCCTTGTATCTGATCCTGCGTTCTAGCGTCTCCTTGTCCCAGTGTCCCCGTGATCCTCTGTGTCTTCAGCGTCTGTCTTGTTCCTGCTCCAGTTCCCTGGTAGTACCCTTCGGACTAATTCTTGGTACTGACCCCTGCTTGCCTATGACTGACCACTGCCTGAACCTGACTTCTGCCTGCCTGACCATATTGACCGCTGCTTGGACATGACCTATGCCTGCCTGACCACATTGACCGCTGCCTGGAACTAACCTCTGCCTGCTTGACCACGTTGACTGCCACCTGGAACTGACCCTCACTTTCCTTGACTACGCTCGGACTGACCTTGGATTTGACCCTTGCTTTGGATGAGCACTTCTGGATAGATACCCTTGCGCTTCACTCGGACATCTTCTTCTTGCCTTCTGTGACCACCAGACCGACCTGCTTGGACTTTGACCGTGGCTTTCCTCTGACCAGACCCACAGGCGCTGCCTATTCTACCCGGAGAGCCTTCTTGAACTGTTACCTCCCTGAGGTCTCCGGAGTCTCTAGTTCAGGTCTGGTTCATTCTCTCTGCATCAGCCGCACACCCTTGCTCATGGTGGGCACACTCCGCTACCTTTCTGGGAAACCCTCTGAGGCCCACCTAAATCTAGGCTCAACCTGTGGAAACCCCGGACTGTTATTGGCGAAGCTCCAGCTCTGCCTCCTGGTGGCAGGCGCTCTCTGGGTCCAACCAGAAGGCCATACCAATACTGCACCAGGCCAAGGGTCCACCTCCAGCACAACAGAAATAAGGAGTTACAGTAATCTAAGGAGGGGAAAATCAGAGATTGCAACACAGTGCAAAAAGCACTTGGGCTCCAAAAGAGGTCTTAACCTGCATAACAAGAGGGCCAATTTCACCAAAGATTTTAAGTGGCCACTCATCAATAAATCTGAGCCTAGAATAACCCCTAAATTCTGCACGAGATTTTAAAGGTCACTCGCAGACTTCAAAAGTAAAAGTTTTAGGGTAATCTGACAATGGACGCCTGCTCAGTAACAGCAATCCAGTTTTATCAATATTGAGAGCTAGTTTATTGTGGAATATCCAGCTCTTAACTATGGAAAAACAAATTGAGATGAGCTCTAAAGTGGATGCCCATGACGACATCGCTGGCAAGAAAAATGTAATATCATCTGCATATAGTTTGTAATTAATACCAAGAGCTGCAAGCAGTTTACATAATGGAGTGAGGTGAATATTACATAAACCAATGGAGAGGGCCAAAACCTCAGCGGAACACCTGAAGCAGGTAGAGGCTGCTGAAGCCATTCTTGTCTGCTGTGTACAATCCGATTAAAAAACATTAGAATTAAATAAAGATAACAGCACCACATCAAGCCCTATCTATGTATACAGGGAAGACAGATACGAAAAACAAGAGCTGAGTTGAAACAGCTGTGGTTGATGCATGTCTACAAAAAGGAGATTTTTTTTTTTAATTTTTTAATTTAGGCTTTTCAATTAATTATCAAGATATAGTAAACAGAAGGCTTTTAGTAAAGCATTTTAAGACAACCTATAACGTAATTTCAAGATATCCATTCTCTATACATCATACATAATGCTAGGAAAATAGAGACATTGCAGACCAATTACCGTACATTTGAAGCAGTGATTTAAGTATACAACTTCCTATCAAGCAAACTTGTTGTCAAACTTCATCCTATTAACAACTTGTTATACCCAGATCTATAGAAACTTTAAGAGTGGGAATCCAGGTACAATCTTAACTGTTCGGGATAATTGAAAATATATCTAGAATTTTGATACAAGATCAAGCAGCGAAAGGGAAATCTGAGTATAAACTTTGCCCCTCTCTCCACCACCTCGGACCTCATTGAAATGAACTTTCTCCGTCTGAGTTGGGTGGAGCGGGCTATATCCAGAAAAATTCTAAGGTTTTGACTGTAGAAATTTGGCTTTTGGTTTTGGAAATATAACCTTAATACGGAGTCTCTTTCCTTTAAAAACGAGAATTGTACAATTAAAGTACCCCTCCTTTGTACATTAACTTCAAAAGAATTCTCCAATATCTTGGTTAGATTTAAATTTGCTTCAGCTTGTTCCGCAAATCGCTGATTTCCTTCTCCCCCTTGCATCTGAGGCAAGTAGTAAATCCTTGAAATAGCCAGGATTGCTGATTCCGAATATTTCAACACATTTATTAAATAGCTTCTAAACAAATCATTAGGGGAGATCAAATGAATTTTTGGAAAATTTAAAACTCTAAGATTCAAATTCCTAATTTGATTTTCCAATGACTCAAGTTTATCCATACATATCTTTTCTGATTTGATCAGGTTAGACTGAATTTTTTCCATTACTATACTCTCCAATTTCTTCACTTTTTGCTGAGTAACCATGTTTGATTTAATACATCCTGTACTTTAACTGACAAATTATTAATAGACTTTTGCATCATAATAATTATGTTTCCTATCTCTTCGAGTGAATTTTTTCAGAGTTAAGGATGATACCTCCCTTAAAATTGTAACCTGTATATCCTCTTCTCTTTTTCCTATAGAGGCCATTTCCTCTTGGTTGGAGAAAATCCCAGCTCTTAGTTCCTTGGAATCCCCTTCTACAGGGTTCTCCGAGGATGCAGGTATTTTATCTGCTCCTCTCTGGGAACCAGGGGATGTGGATTTTAATGATTGTTCAAGTGAAATTATTTCATTTCTACCAGATGGTGGCTCAGGTTTCGCTGGGGCACCGGGGCTCAAAGATGTCTCAAATGACCCGGGGCTCAGCTCCTGCTCCAGGTTGATGCCTCCTGCGGCTCCTCCCGGTATGATAGATGAAGTTCTTATGAAGCAGTCCTCAATCCGTGGCTGGTTCATATTACTGGTAGGCGTAGAAGACAGTTCTTTAACTCAAGCCTTCCTTTTCGTATGTGGCATTATAGAACTAATCTCATAGTAAACTTTTTTAAAGAAAGGAAGTTATATGCCATGGAGGAAGGCAATTCACAAGATGACAACAATATACCTCTTCTATCTGCAAAATCTCTAAGGCCACTGGATTTAAAGAAGGATTGCACTGTATCACTCTTTTCAGATTTTACCTATAAATTATTTATAGCCATTCTACTCCGTTCTTCTCCGGACTAAGCCAGGCAAAGCCGCGTGCCCCTTTGGCGCGCACGGCTTAGGCGTCACACCAGCGGCAGCATCGCACCGCAGCTGTGTATCTTTTATAGTTCAAACTCCTCCCACTTGCAAACAGGACCGGAGTCAGAATAGGTAATAGAATACTGAGGCTTGCTGGTGGCAACCTCGCAGGCAAAAGGTCTCCAGTGGCAGAGATTTTTGTTCTACAAACAGATGAAATCATCCAATCAGAATTGCTGAGTTCATTTTTTCCCCTGTGGATTCTCTATAGAGGAAATGAACACGAATGATTGATTGAATTGGGTCACATTTTTTAGCTCTACACTGTTCAGGAATTCTTGAAATCTATAGTACATAACTAACTGTTTCATTGAAATGATCTTAATGACAGATCAACCGTTGTACTTAGTGACTGGGACAAATCAAGCTCTTTCTACTCTTTATTTCAAATGCTGGGTTATAGCATGGTCATTCTCTGAAAACTGTTTCACATTGTTCAGTACCTGAATACCTTTAGTACCTGAATGTAATCTGCTTTGAAGTACCTGAAAGGTGGAATATAAATTTAAATAAAGCATGTGTATTAGGAGATGCTGCTTCAACAACAAATATTTGAGTATTTAAATCCTTGCTCCTTATAGATATTTCACCTTCTCAGACAAATATCTTGAAATGGTTTTATCTGACACGTTAGTACTAATATAATAACATAGAAGATGATGGCAAATCGAGACCAGTTGACCCACAAGTCTGCAGGGCTGTTCCTGTCTACCCTGCTTTAGCTTAGCCTGGATATTTCCCAGCCATTGGATGTCACCCCATATCTGATTTTCAGGAAGTTAATTTCAAGTTTTTTTTTGCTTGCATAAACCCCAGTTTTATGCATATAAAAGGCTGATCTAAAACTTACCCCTGCTCAGTGCATGTAAAAGTGTGCATGAAATCCAGTTTTGATTGTAATTTTATACACACTGAGGAGAGGTATTCCGGGTGGATGTGTGGGGGACTTTGGAGTTGGAACTTACACACATAGGGGCTGATGCAATAAATGAGTGCAGAAAATGGGTGCTCAGTGTTCAACATCCACTTTCCTAATGTGCGCCCAGCCATCTCTCCTGGCTGCACGATTCAATATTTAAATGAGGGGGTCACGCTGACAAGGAGACACTAGGGACAAATGTGCGCCCGTAGCACCTCCTTGGCAGCGGGCGCCCAGGAGAGGTGGCTGTCAGAGGGTTAGGAAAACGGATGCTCAATTTTACGAGCATCCATATTTCTAACCTGTGCACAGCCATGGGTTACGAAAATGGATGCTCCATTAATTGAGCGTTAATTTCCCTAATCTGACCACCGGCACTCTTTTTTTTTTTAATTATTTTTTTAAACCTTTTGGTTCCTCTGACTTAATCTCGCCAAGATATTAAGTCAGAGGATGTACAGAAAAGCAATATTTTCTACTTTTCTGTACATTTTTTGCTCTGCTCAGAAGTTGACTGCTCTGTGCAGGAGTTAATTTCTGAGCGTACAAATGTTTGGGTCGGGCACACATACATGTATATTTTTTTAGATCTGGGGAGAATAACAAATAGCCTCATCAACATCATTTGCAGGTGATGAGTGCTATTAGTTGTGGGGAGGGGGGGGGGGGTTGGACGTGTGTTTTGGCCACACTAATCCCCTTATAGCATAAGGGGCTGTGGAAACACCTCCAAAACACGCGTCCTACCACAGGTTAAATGGCATCGGCCCCATACTGTTTGATTTTTATAGTATGCACATAACTTATGCCCTCTAAAGGATTTCCAGAGCAAACTTATGCTTGTAGGTTCATTTTGAAAGTACTTGGTGAAATCTGTATGTACAATATACTCACTAACTTTACCACTATGCAAGCTGTTTGAAAATTGCTCTCCTATTGTCTTCTGTTTTTGATCTCCTACTGTTTTGGGCAGGTGATCATACAAGTTCCCACCCATACTTAAAGCAGCACAACACCCAGCCCTCTTCAGTCTATATGCCTTTAGCCCTTTTCTTATCCCTGCCCTTAATAGCTGTCCTAAGTATGCTTAAATTCTATTTTATTTGATGTTACTATCGAGTATTTTGAACACTTTGTAACATTTTATGGGGATAAATTTCAAAGAGGCATCTGCATGTAGAACACTGCTTTACATGCAGAAGTGGCCTATCCTAAAATTGCTTTCCTGATATGTGAGTAAACTTACGAGCATATGTCATGTTTATGCTTAAGTTTACCTGGACTGAGTGGAAGCATTCCTGGGAGTGGAGTTGGGGAAGGACTTGGACTTAACGTGCATTCTTTATATGCATGCCACATGGGTGGCATTACTTGTGCAGGGTAGTTTTGATGGGATCATGTTCAAAGCTGACTTGTGCATGTAAGCCTGCTTTGAAAACTTAAGCACGTTTTTGCTGACTTTCCTATGTGGGCTGTTTGAAAATGTCCCTTCTTAAAACCATAGAAAACAGATCTGCATAGGAAATGCAAGCAGTAACTGCCAATGTATGGATTATCATGCATTCCTACATTAGTTGCTTATGCTTCATGGTAAAATAACTTTTTATTGTTGGTGTCTCATGGCTTTAGCAGTGAAAAAAAGTGTTACTTATTTTAGGAGGATGATTAAGGTCCAGTTCTATCTTCAGTAATGCAGAGTTTGCAAAATAATTTTCTGTTAAGGAGCGTGGTTATCGAAATAGTTTTAGAAGTCCTCTCTACTGCTTTACTAATTTAGCTGTTCATAGCAATGTTCAAGTCTCAAGTTTATCCCAATCACACGCACATCATAGGATGCCAAGGAAGTGGGGAAAGCAGTTGTCAGTTGATGAATAGCATTTGACACAGGACATCCATCTCAATAAAATTTGCTTGCAGTTGTCTGAATGTTCTTTAAATAATAGTTGTATCACACTTCCATACATTTTACAATACCTATTTTCATTTAACTTTCTGTGTTTTGACTGCTATCCCTTTAGTGCTGATGAAGGCTGTATGTCATAGCTAACTGTGCCAAAAACATTTTACTCAGAACTCGAACATCCTGGAGCAGGAGCAGAAAGAGAGCTGAGGCTGAAGGCAGACAGGCACCCTCTAGCTTCCTTCAAAAGGCTGAATTAAAAGTGTGAAAGCTTCAGGAATGTCGATTCTATGGCAAGTTGTTGATTATGCAGAAGGGGTGTGCATTTGGTCCCTACGTATAGGCAATCCACAACGGATGTGCCAATATTTGTTGTATTCGTTGGGAAGCAAAACGTATCGCGATTCCCCATGAATACAACAAATTTTCGCCGAATTATTCGGCCGCCAATTTAAACAACCCCCCCACCCTCCTGATCCCCCCAAGACTTACCAAAACTCCCTGGTGGTCCAGCGGGGGGGGGGGGGGTCCGGGATCCATCCCCTGCACTCTCACACTCTCTGTACGTTTCAAAATGGCGCCGGTAGCCCCTGTGACATAGTAAGGGCAAGGCTATCGGCGCCATTTTGATTCCTGGCACCCGACGGCACGAGTGCAGTAGATCGCTCCCGGACCCCCGCTGGACCCCCAGGGCCTTTTGGCCAGCTTGGGCGGGCCTCCTGACCCCCACAAGCCTTGCCAAAAGTCCAGCAGGGGTCCGGGAGTGACCCCCTGCACTCGGGCCGTATTGCCAGTATTCAAAATGGCGCCGGCGCTACCTTCGCCCTCACTATGTCACAGGGGCCGACGGTCGGCCTCTGTGACATAGTGAAGGCGAAGGCTAGCGCCGGCGCCATGTTGAGTACTGGCAGCCGCTAGCCTTTGCCCTCACTATGTCACAGGGGCCGACGTCAGCCCCTGTGACATAGTGAGGGCAAAGGTAGCGCCAGCGCCATTTTGAATACTGGCAATACGGCCCAAGAGCAGGAGGTCGTTCCGGACCCCCGCTGGACTTTTGGCAAGTCTTGTGGGGGTCAGGAGGCCCCCCCCAAGCTGGCCAAAAGTCCCTGGGGGTCTGGCGGGGGTCCGGGAGCGATCTCCTGCACTCGTGCCGTCGGGTGCCAGGAATCAAAATGGCGCCGATAGCTTTGCTCTTACTATGTCACAGGGGCTACCGGTGCCATTGGTCAGCCCCTGTCACATGGTAGGAGCACAAGATGGCGCCGATGGCCATTTAACAGGGGCTGACCAATAGCACCGGTAGCCCCTGTGACATGGTAGGTCAAAGGCTATCGGCGCCATTTTGAAACTGGTTCGAGGGTGTGAGAGTGCAGGGGATGGGTCCCGGACCCTCCGCTGGACCACCAGGGAGTTTTGGTAAGTCTTGGGGGGTTCAGGAGGGTGGGGGTTGTAGTAAATTTAATTTTAACCAGGTACCGAATAGGATTAGACGTAAAACCGTATCGGGGCGCCATACGGACGTATGCAACGTATTTGCCCCCCCGACGAATACGTATCCCGAATGCAACGTATGGCGTCCCTCTGCACATCCCTATTATGCAGCAACAAGCTAATTCTGAAGTTTCTCTCTTGATCACATAATTGCAGGAGCCTAAGAGTACTGGTAATAAAGTACCTGATATAATTGTTCTAGATAAGTTCTGGAAGGAGCTTCAACCTGCTCTCAAAAACTGTCTCCAAAACACCTGATTTATCTGGGAGGCAGGGAGAAAATTAAGGACAACTTTGTACAACAACATAAGATAGTCTTATTCTATTCTTAGTATTTAGAGACTTTCATAGAATTAATACAGAATCACAGAGGATCACGAAGGGGAATAAAAAAAAATTCTATAAAACAAATTGTGCAAAATTATAAATTTTTGTTAAATAATTGGATTAACATAGAACATTTCATCTAAATTGGATTTCATCATATTGTAAATGTTTGAGGGAATTACCTATCATTTCTGCACTGAGGGCATCGGCATGTAATAAATGATATAGGCAAGAGAATCCAACAAACATCTGCAAGAGTAGAAAATAGGAGAAAACTAAGGGGTAGATTTTCAAAGGGTTATGCAGTAGGTTACAAGCGTAACCCCCGAAAACCTACCCCAAACCCCCCCTGCGTGCGCTGAGCCTATTTTGCATAGGCTGTCGGCGCGCGCAAAGACCCGGGACTTTCCTGGGGGGGGGGGGGGTGTGTCATGGCCGGCGTGTTATTGGGGGCATTCTGGGGGTGGGGCTGCATGTGTGGTTCCGGCCCGGGGGCATGGCCACGGCCTCCGGACCAGCCCCTGGACCAGAACATAGCGCGCCGGCAGCCAGCACGCCATGCGCAAGTTACACCTGCCTCGGGCAGGCGTAACTTTTGGATTTAAGGTAGGGGGGTTTAGATAGGGCCGGGGGGGGGGGGGGGTGGAAGGAAAGTTCCCTCTGAGGAGCGGCCTCGGAGGGAACGGAGGCAGGCTGCGCGGCTCAGCGTGCGCAGGATGCCAATTTTGGGCAGCCTTGCGTGCGCCGACCCCAGATTTTAACAGATAGGCATGGCTACGCGAGTATCTATTGAAATCCGGCGTACTTTTGTTTGCGCCTGGTGCACGAACAAAAGTACGCGCGCGTAGTTTTATAAAATCTGCCCCTAAGTTTTTTGCCTCAGTCTTTACTGTGGGGGATGTTAGGGATGTACACAAGAAACATTCTTTGGTGATGATTCTGAGCATTTAGAATAAAGCACTGTCAAACTGCAAGATGTAATAGATCAAACTGACAAACTAAAGAATAATAGATCACCAGGACTAGATGGTATTCACCCAAAGTTCTGAAAGAAATCAAACATAAAAATGCAAGCCTGATATTAGTAATCTGTAACCTTACATTTAAAACAGCCATAGTACCTGAAGACTGGAGAATGGCCAATGTTAAAGGATGGGCTCCACCTTAACCAGAGTAGAACCAGGCTGCTAGAATTAACTTTTAAAAAGGAGATAGCTCAGCTTTTAAACTAGAACAAGGGAGAGAGCTGGCAGTTGCTCAGCAGCGCGTGGTTCAGAGGGAGATATCTTTGAAGGATTCTAATGAAACAGGATAGTTAGGGCATCCCAACAGAGAGGTTCCATGTTCTTATATGTAAGAATCAACTGAGCTAAAGCATTCTAAATTATCCCTATCAACTGAAAAGCAGATTGTTAATACAAACAAAAAAAACACATTTTGAAATGTCTGTATGGCGATGCCAGAAGACTAAGAAGTAAGATAGTTAAAGTGTTCAGCAGAAATAGACACAATTGGCATCTCAGAGACCTGGTGGAAGGAAGATAACCATTGGGCCAGTGCTATACCAGGGTACAAATTATATCGCAATAAGTGAAGAGCAACTTGGGGGGGGGGGGGGGAGCACTTTATGTCCCGAAGGGTATAGAGTCCAACAGGATAAAGATCAAATAAGAGGCTAAATGCACAGTAGAATCTTTATGATTAGAAATCCTATATGTGTGGATAAGAGTATAGCAATAGACGTATACTAACATCTACCTGTCCAAAATAATGAGACAATGAAATCAGGGAAGCTAACCAATTTGGCAGTGCAGTAATACTGGGAGATTTCAATTACCCTAGTATTAACTGGGTAAATGTAACATCAGAACATGCTAGAGAGGTAAAGTTCATGGATGGAATAAATGACTGATTCATGGAGCAATTGGTTCAGGAAACAATGAGAGGGAGCTATTTTAGATCTAATTCTTACTGGAATGCAGGATTTGGTAAGAGAGGTAACGGTGGTGGGGCCATTTGGCAATAGTGATCAAATTTGAACTAATGACTGGAAGGTGGACAATATGAAAATCTTCAGCTCTAAAACTAAACTTTCAAAAGGGAAACTGATGAGTAAAATAGAAAAAAACTGAAAGGTGCAGCTGCAACTGTTAAGAATGTACAACAGACGGGGACATTGTTTTAAAATACCATCTTAGAAGTGCAGTCCAGATGTATTCCACGCACTAAGGGGTAGATTTTAAAAGAAGCGCGATCAGCCTACTTTTGCTTGCGCATCAGACTCAAGCAAAAGTACGCTGGATTTTAGTAGATACGCGCGGAGCCGCGCGTATCCACTAAAATCCTGGATCGGCGCGCGCAAGGCTATCAATTTTGTATAGCCTGTGCGCGCCGAGCCGCGCTGCCTCCCCCCGTTCCCTCCAAGGCCGCTCCGAAATCGGAGCGGCCTCGGAGGGAACTTTCCTTTGCCCTCCCCTCACCTTACCCTCCCTTCCCCTACCTAACCCACCCCCCCGGCCCTGTCTACACCCCCCCCCTTACCTTTGTCGGGGGATTTACGCCTCCCGGAGGGAGACGTAAATCCCCGCGCGCCAGCGGGCCTGCTGTGCGCCGGGCCGCGACCTGGGGGCGGGTACGGAGGGCGCGGCCACGCCCCCGTACCCGCCCCCAAAACGCTGCCGACACGCCCCCGGAACGCCGCGACGACCGGGCCCGCCCCCCGACACGCCCCCCTCCGAGAACCCCGGGACTTACGCGAGTCCCGGGGCTCTGCGCGCGCCGGGAGGCCTATGTAAAATAGGCTTCCCGGCGCGCAGGGCCCTGCTCGCGTAAATCCGCCCGGTTTTGGGCGGATTTACGCGAGCAGGGCTCTGAAAATCCGCCCCTAAGAAAGGAGCAAAGAAGGCCAAACAATGACCGGCATGGTTAAAAAGCAAGGTGAAAGGGGCCAAAAAAAATCTTTCTGCACAAATTGGACATCTGAACAAAAATAGGAAGAAGCATAAGCATAGTCAAGTTAAATGTAAAAACATTGATAAGACAGGCTAAGAGAATTTGAAATGAAGTTGGCTGTAGAGGCAAAACCTCATAATAGAAACTTTTTTTTTAATGTCAAAATGTTTTTTATTGAGTGAAAGCAAGTACATTTCAAACAATAGGATCACAGACATAGATCAGGAATAAACCATTAAAAGAATGATTTCCTGTGACAACCCATATAACTGAAATAACACTTGTATTTACTGGACTGAACTGCCCCCCTCCCCCCACCCTCCCCCATGCAAGGCTCCAATCTCCTATGGCAGGCTGATCCACATGAATCTTTTTAAAATATATCTGAAGCAGGAAATCTGCGAGGGAGTACATCAGACTGTTAGATGATTGAGCGGTTAAAGGGGCAGATAGGGAAGATACAGCCATCACGGAAAGACTAAATTAATTCTTTGTTTCCGTGATTATCAATGAGAATGTTGGGGAGATCCCGGTTCTGGAGACTGTTTTCAAGGGTGATGATTCGGATGAACTGAACCAAATCACTGTGAACCTGGAAGATGTAGTAGGACATGTTGACAAACTAAAGAGTAGCAAATCACCTGGACTGGATGGTATACACTCCAGGATTCTGAAAACTAAAAAATGAAATTTTGGATCTATTAGTAAAAATTTGTAACCTATCATTAAAATCATCCATTGTACCTGAAGATTGGAGGGTAGCCAATGTAACCCTGATATTTAAAAGGGCTCCAGGGGTGATCTTGGAAATTATAGACAGGTAAGCCTGAATTCAGTGCCTGGAAATATAGTGGAAACTATTCTAAAGAACAAAATCACAAAACATATCTATCTATATGTTTTGTGATATATAAGAAAATCCCCATTCTACATGATCTCCTAATGGACAACCGCCCTGACATCCTCTGCATCACAGAATCCTGGCTCAAGAAAATGGACACACCACTCATCAGCCAACTACCCCACACATCATATAATATCTTCTCACTACCAAGACCTAAAAGAAAAAGAGGAGGACTACTCTTTCTAGCATCAAAGAAATTCAAATTCATTCAACACCCCATCAACCACCCCCACCATTGGAAATTGGCCTCTTCAAAACAAAAAATCTGCAAATCATGATGGTATATGCCCCACCCAAATGCCTGGACCTCCATATATCCTCACTCATTGAAATCATCTCATCACACATTAACATGAACACACCAGCAATCATACTAGGAGACTTCAACCTCCACATTGACTCCACCCCACAGTCCCCCACATGCAAAGTCTTGCTTGAAACAATGTCAGCAATAGGATTCAAGCAAATAGTAAACACACCAATGCAGAAATCCGGCCACACACTTGACCTCATATTTATCAACAATAAAATATCACGCACCAATAACCCCTCACCACAACCGACGTCCCATGGTCTGACCACAAACTGATCCACACCATGCTCCAACTCAATACCAACCACACAGAAACCAGCTACAACAAGAAATACATCAAATTCCCCAAACCATGCCCTAGCCAAGACATCGCAGAAGCACTACCATCAGCACTAAAAGATCTAAACCTCAACACCGCAGACACAGCCACCAACTCATGGCTCACCATCAATGCTGAAATTGCAAAATCAAAGTGTCCCATCATCACCAAAGAAATTAAAACTGGAAACTCCCTCAAAGCGCCATGGTACAAACACGAGCTGAAAAACATCCAGCGAACACTCCGACAAACTGAGAAAAAATGGAGAAAAGATCCTACCCCAACCCTCCTGGACAAATACAGAACAATTCTTCACATCTATAAATCCCACATAGACCAGGCCAAACGAGAATACTATGCAAAGAAAATCCACAATCACCAATACAACCCAAGAGCCCTCTTCAATCTCGTTTCCAAGCTAACTCAACCCATCCAACACCACCCTTCCAACGAGAACACCTCTATAACCTGCGACATACTGGCACAGTTCTTCCTGGATAAAGTCTCCAAACTAATAGCACCTGCCGCTCAAATCACCAAGGAAATAATGACCTCCCAGCTCTCAATCGTCCCCACATGGTCCACCTTCGAACCCACAGCCTCCACAGAAATAAAAAACATCATACAAAAAATAAACCCAGCCTCACACCCCCTCGACCCCATACCTATCACCACTCTCAAACTAATCCCAGAAATCATAGCGAAACTAATAGCAGATGTCATCAACATATCCCTAGAACAGGGAAACTTCCCTGAAGCCCTTAAATGTGCCATCATCAAACCTATACTAAAAAAAACCACCTTGATACCAACAACCCAACTAACTTCAGACCCATTTCAAACCTCTCCTTCATTGCAAAAATCCTGGAAAAAATTGTTAACCAGCAACTCTCCGAACACTTGGAATCCCAAAAAACACTATACCCATCGCAACACGGATTCAGAAAAAACCTCAGCACAGAGACCCTCCTACTTACCCTTACCGACTCAGCTCTCAGAGGTCTAGATGCCAGCAAATTCTACTTTCTCATACTACTGGACATATCCGCTGCATTTGACACCATCAACCACAACACCCTCCTAACCAGACTGTACGAGATCGGACTAGACGGCACCACAATCAAATGGTTCAGCTCCTACCTTTTGGATAGTAGAAAGACTAGGGGGCACTCCATGAAGTTAGCATGGGGCACATTTAAAACTAATCTGAGAAAGTTCTTTTTTACTCAACGCACAATTAAACTCTGGAATTTGTTGCCAGAGAATGTGGTTAGTGCAGTTAGTATAGCTGTGTTTAAAAAAGGATTGGATAAGTTCTTGGAGGAGAAGTCCATTACCTGCTATTAAGTTCACTTAGAGAATTGCCACTGCCATTAGTAATGATTACATGGAATAGACTTAGTTTTTGGGTACTTGCCAGGTTCTTATGGCCTGGATTGGCCACTGTTGGAAACAGGATGCTGGGCTTGATGGACCCTTGGTCTGACCCAGTATAGCATTTTCTTATGTTCTTATGTTCTTACCTAGTAAACAGATCATACAAAGTTACCTTCAACAACAAAGGATCAAAACAGTACCCCCTCCCACACGGCGTCCCCCAAGGATCATCCCTGTCCTCCACCCTTTTCAACACTCTGCAAACTCCTCACAGACCTGGGCCTACAATACTTTGTATATGCCGATGCCGTCCAGATCCTCCTCCCCACGAATGAAGACCTCCAGGACACCCTCCTACAATGAAACTCCATCTTGACTCAAATAAAAAAAAACTCCTAGCACAAATATCACTCATCCTTAACCACACAAAAACTGAAATCCTACACATCTCCAACCATCCCCCCACATGGAATATCCAAAGCCATTCCTCCAATCAAATCCAAAGCCAAATTGTCACAACAGTAAGAGACCTAGGCACCACACTAGACACCGAGCTCAATCTAAAAACCTTCATAAATACAATAATAAAAGAGGGCTATTTCAAACTACAAGTCCTAAAAAACAATCAACCCCCCTACTACTCACCCAAGACTATCGGTCAATACTCCAGGCCCTCATCCTGTCTAAACTCGACTATTATAACTCCATCCTCCTAGGACTCCCAGCTTCCACCCTCAAGCCACTCCAGCTATTACAAAATGCGACAGCCAGATCCCTCACTAACAGCAAGCGCTCCACACACATAACCCCCCATACTGAAAAAACTCCATTGGCTCCCCGTCATACACAGAATCCAGTATAAAACCCGCACCCTCATGCACAAATCCATCTACAACGAAAAGACCGACTGGCTTAAGGACACCCATCATCCATACACCTCTCAAAGAAACCTATGTTCTAAAAGCACTGGACGTCTCTCAATTCCTTCCATCAAACAGGCTCACCTCACTTCAACCCGAGAACGTGCAATTTCAATAGCAGGCCCCACTCTGTGGAACAAACTACCAACAAAACTTCGAACTGAACCCTCTCCACAGAACTTCAAGACAGCCCTAAAAACCTGGCTCTTCCGAAAAGCCTATCCCAACAACAATTAACCTACACTACTTAGATCCATCCCTGCTCCCTCCCACAACCCACCAAGAGACCTCATAACATCTCAAACAACATACTTCAACACTTACATTCAGCTATGTTAAAGACAATGCTAAGAAATGTATTAACATTTGTTAATCAATGTTTATAATGTTTCAACTGTTAAATCAATACATAGTTGTGTTATTCATAACGTTACAATGTAAAGATAATATGGCCGCCGTCACATTATCACAAAGTTAACATGTAAACCGATGTGATACTCATGTTTAATGTCGGTATATAAAAACAAATAAATAAATAAAAAAATAATGGAACACAGCATGGATTTACCCAAGACAAGCCTTTCCTCACAAATCTGCTATATTTTTTTGAAGGGATTAATAAACATGTGATAGCAGAACTAGAAAGGATACAGAGAAGGGCAATAAACATCCTTTATGAAGAAAGGCAAAACAGGGGTAAAGGAGAACCAGTAGATGTAGTGTATTTGGATTTTCAGAAGGCATTTGACAAAGTCCCTCATGAGAGGCTTCTAAGAAAATAAAAAAATCATGGGATGGGAGGCGATGACCTTTCATTAGATTGCAAACTGGTAAGAAGACAGGAAATGGAATAGGATTAAATGGTCACTTTTCTCAGTGGAAAAGGGTAAACAGTGGAGTGCCTCAGGGATCTGTACTTAGACCAGTGCTTTTCAATATATTTATAAACGATCTGGAAAGGTATATGACTAGTGAGATGATCAAGTTTGCAAATGACACAAAATTATTCAGAGTTAAATTACATGTGGATTTTGATAAATTGCAGGAGGACCTTGCGAGACTGGAAGATGAAATTTAGTGTGGGCAAGTGCAAGATGATACATATAGGGAAAAATAACCCATGCTGTAGTTACACAATGTTAGGTTCTATCTTAGGAGTTACCACCCAGGAAAGAGATCTAGGCGTCATAGTGGAGAATACATTGAAATTGTCAGCTCAGTGTGCTGTGGCAATCAAAAAAGCAAACAGAATGTTAGGAATTTTTAGGCAGGGAATGGAAAATAAAAGGGAGGATGTCATAATGCCTCTGTATTGCTCCATGGTGAGACCACACCTGAATACTATGTGCAGTTCTGGTCACTGCGTCTCTAAAAGGATATAGCTGCACTGGAGAAAGTGCAGAGAAGAGCGACCAAAATAATAAAGGGGATAGAATGGCTGCCCTATGAGTAAAGGCTAAAGAGGTTGGGGCTCTTCAGCTGGGAGAGGAGACAGCTGAGGGGGATATGATAGAGGTCTATAAAATCATATGAGGACTAGAATGAGTAAATTTGAATCAGTTATTTACTCTTTCAGATAACAGACTACAGCACACTCCATGAAGTTAAGTAGCACATTTTTCACTCGATGCGCAATTAAGCTCTGGGATTCATTGTCTGAGGATGTGGTTAGGGTAGTGTAGCTGGGTTTAAAAAAAAAAAAAAAAAAGGTTTGAATAAATTCCTGGAGGAGAAGTCAATAAACTGCTATTAATCAAGTTGACATAGGGAATAGCCAGCCACTACTATTACTGGCATTAGTAGCATGGGATCTATTTAATGTTTGGATACTTATCAGATGCTTGTATCCTGGTTTGGCCACTTTTGGAAACAGGATGCTGGGCTTCATGGACCCTTGGTCTGACCCAGTATGGCAACTTCTTGTGTTCTTATGTACAGGAAACTATAAATCGATGAGCTTGATGTCAGTACTGGGCAAAATAATAGAAGCCATTATTAAAAACAAAATTACTGACTACATAAAAAGACATTGCTGAATGGAGTTGAGTCAAAATGATTTTAAGAAAGGGAAGTCTTTGCTTACCAAGCTAATAGAATGTTTTGAATATGTAAATATGTAAATAAACATGTAAGCCAGTTGATACAGTGTATTTTAAAAGGCTTTGACAAAGTACCTCAAGAGAGACTCTTCAGGAAGTTAAAACGTCACCAATTAAAAGAAATGAAACAAAGAAAAGGACTAGTCAGTTTTTCAAATTGAAAAAGGTTAGTAGTAGAGTGCTCCAGGGATCTGTATTGGGACCTGTGCTGTTTAAAATATTCATTAATGGTCTGGAAAATGTAGCAATGAATGAAGTGATCAAATCTGTAGATGACACAAATTTATTCAAAGTTATTAAAACAGCAGTGGATTGTGAGGAATTGCAGGAGGACCTTGTGAGACTAAGAGGCTGGGCATCTAAATGGCAGATGTATTTTAATATGGACAAGGGCAAAGTGATGCACATAGGGAAGAATAATCTCAACCTCAGGTATAAAACACTGGGTTCTGTATTAGAAATCATCAGCCAGGAAAAGGACCTCTAAGTTCTTGTGGACAATACTTTTGAAATCTTCAGCTCAATTTGCAGCGTCGGTCACAAAAGCAAATAGAATGTTAGTAATTATTTGGAGAATAGCATTGTGGTACAATCGCATCTTGGTCACCCTATCTAAAAAAAAAAAAAAGAGATAGCAGAACTGGAAAGGTAAGGGAGCAGGGCAATAAAAATATTCTGAAGAGATTGGAATAGCTCCTGAAAGGCAAAACAGGGGTAAGTCTCTTCAGCTTGGAAAAGAGATGAATGAGAGAGGATATGATAAAGGTTTATAACATCTTGAGTGGAGTGAAATAGTTAAATAAGGGATGGTTGGTTACATACCCTTTCAAATATTACTAAAATAAGGGGACACTCTATTAAACTAACAACCAGCAGATTTTAAAACAAATAGTAGAAGGTCTTTTTTTTCACTCTGTGTACATTCAAGCTATGGAACTTGTTGCCAGAGGATGTGGTAAAAGCAACTAGCATTAGTGGGTTTAAAAGTGGTTTGGAAACATTCCTTCAGTAAAAGTCCATAAACAGTTATTAGCCAGGTAGATTTGGAAAAGCCATTGCTTAACACTTGGGGTAAGCAACAAGAATTAGATTTACTTTGACTCGAGTTGGCTGCTGGCAGAGACAGGATGCTGGGCTCGGTGGACCCTAGTCTGACTCTGCACAGCATATCTTATGTTCAAGTAACTTGATGAGCCAAATAACTAATTCACTTCTGATGGGGTTCAATTGGCGATGACAATCTGAAGCAAACAGAAAACAACAAAATTAAATCATGCATGGCATTCATATGACTTCTATATTTTATAGGCAGACATCCATGAGCTTTTAATAATACCTATCATACTGAAACTTGGAGTGCATGTTTGAACGGAGGGAGGGGAAGAAGTAAAAGATGAATGGCTCTGGAACTTGTGTTGAGAGAGAGAGAGATCCAGCATTCCCTTTACAGAAGGGCAAACATATTTCTGTTTGGTGGCTAGAGAAAATCACCTGTGGCTTTAGTCAGCAAGAGATTTTTTTTTCTTATTCTGTCTCTGGAAACCCATTTATTAAACATAGCTATTGCAGAAAAACCTTTTTCAATAAAGTTTATTTCCATAGGAACAGATTGGCAAAATGTCCTTTGATGATTAAGTCTGTGATGCTGGACTCTGGTAACAATCTTTATACGTTTCTTTATTGTTAAGCAACAGTAAACAAAACAGATTAGCTGGTTTGAGCAATTCAACAAAACAGTTATAACTTACAGTTCATATTCTCGAGGCCTCGGTCTCTCTCCCTGGGCCTTCCCCAACCCTCTGGCCCTGGTCGCTTATCCCAGCTTGCAGTGATCCAGCCTATCCCTGAATCTCTTGTTGGGTTGGGACTTAAGGAGGACCAATATAGATAGGGGTTCTGAGGGAGTTCCTTATATACTGCCTCACAAAGGCCTGGCTAAAAGACAGAAAACAGAGAGTAGGATTAAATGGGCAATTTTCTCAGTGGAAGGAAGTGGACAGTGGAGTGCCTCTGGGATTTGTATTGGGACCCTTACTGTTCAATATATTTATAAATGATCTGGAAAGAAATACGACGAGTGAGATAATCAAATTTGCAGATGACACAAAATTGTTCAGAGTAGTTAAATCACAAGCAGATTGTGATAAATTGCAGGAAGACCTTGTGAGACTGGAAAATTGGGCATCCAAATGGCAGATGAAATTTAATGTGGATAAGTGCAAGGTGATGCATATAGGGAAAAATAATCCAATGCTATAGTTACACAATGTTAGGTTCCATATTAGGTGCTACAACCTAAGAAAGAGATCTAGGTGTCATAGTGGAAAACACATTGAAATCGTCGGTGCAGTGTGCTGCGGCAGTCAAAAAAGCAAACAGAATGTTGGGAATTATTAGAAAGGGAATGGTGAATAAAACGGAAAATGTCATAATGCCTCTGTTTCGCTCCATGGTGAGACCGCACCTTGAATACTGTGTACAATTCTGGTTGCCGCATCTGAAAAAAGATATAATTGCGATGGAGAAGGTACAGAGAAGGGCTACCAAAATGATAAGGGGAATGGAACAACTCCCCTATGAGGAAAGACTAAAGAGGTTAGGACTTTTCAGCTTGGAGAAGAGACGACTGAGGGGGGATATGATAGAGGTGTTTAAAATCATGAGAGGTCTAGAACGGGTAGATGTGAATCAGTTATTTACTCTTTCGGATAGTAGAAAGACTAGGGGGCACTCCATGAAGTTAGCATGG
Organism: Rhinatrema bivittatum; assembly: GCF_901001135.1. Classification (NCBI taxonomy): domain Eukaryota; kingdom Metazoa; phylum Chordata; class Amphibia; order Gymnophiona; family Rhinatrematidae; genus Rhinatrema; species Rhinatrema bivittatum. The sequence continues at coordinate 321,669,882 of NC_042619.1, forward strand.
GGCACATTTAAAACTAATCGGAGAAAGTTCTTTTTTACTCAACACACAATTAAACTCTGGAATTTGTTGCCAGAGAATGTGGTTAGTGCAGTTAGTATAGCTGTGTTTAAAAAAGGATTGGATAAGTTCTTGGAGGAGAAGTCCATTACCTGCTATTAAGTTCACTTAGAGAATTGCCACTGCCATTAGTAATGGTTACATGGAATAGACTTAGTTTTTGGGTACTTGCCAGGTTCTTATGGCCTCGGTTGGCCACTGTTGGAAACAGGATGCTGGGCTTGATGGACCCTTGGTCTGACCCAGTATGGCATTTTCTTATGTTCTTAAGTTCTTTTGGCCCAATGCAATCTTTCTATTCTACTAGACATGTCAACTAACTCCAAGTAACTGGGGGCAGTTTACAATGTCCTTGTCCTTGATTCACATCTCCAATAATTTTGAAATCTATAGCCCTTTTACTTTGAAATGACAAAGTAGAAAATATGTGAACATCACATGAGCCAAAAAGTGCGAAGAATATATTCTTAGCCAATTGTTGTAGTAATTCAGCCAGTTATTTTATTTATAAAAATGTGTATACTGTCTCAGTGGAATTTCCAACGCGGTTTATAATGCACAATATATAACAACCAGAAAAATACGTCAATCAAAGCAATATCAATCTTATGACCGTCGGCAGTGGCCGCGCGCGGCAAGCTTAACTCACATCATGTCATGCTTGGTTCTCTAATCCTGGTACTCTCGCGGCGGTGGCCAGCCGCTTTCGCTGTGTTCCTCCTGGCTCCCTGCACTCCACGTGGCGGCTGGGACGCCGCCGACCGGCGTTCTGATTCCGGGCCTCTCTAGGCATGCACGCGCGCCATCTGTTCACCCTTTAAAGGGCCAATGGCGGGAACTGCAGGGTCGTTCCAGGCTGATGATATCACTGGCCTGGAGTAAAGCTTCACCTCCAGCCACCACTAACCGACTTGGCAATGAGTTCCTTGGCTCCTTCTTTGTGCCAGTTCCTGTTCCACAGACCAGTTGTTCCTGCCTTTGGATCTCTGTGTTTCTCCTTCCGGGTTCCTGCCTCTGCACTTCCCGCTCCGCGGGTCCTCGCTCAACGCTATTTGACCTGGACCTTCAGCGCTTCCCGCTCCTCGGGGCCAGGCTCAGCGCCACGTCATCCGGACACTCTCTCAACGCTTCCCTCTCCGTGGGCCCTGGCTCAGCGCTACTTCACCTGGACTTCGTCTCAGCGCTTCCCGCTCCTCGGGGCCAAACTCAGTGCAACTCCACCCGGACTCTCTTTCAGTGCTTCCTGCTTCTTGGGGCCAGGCTCAGCGCCATCTAAATTGTGAGTCCCTTCCGCAGTGTTCTCTGCTCCTTGTGATCCCCACGGCACTTCTCCCTGTGGATTTCTACAGTGCCTGTTCTCTTCAAGATTGGATTCAGTGCAGTACTCCAATAGACTGTGTCTCGGCGTCCTGTTCCTTGGGACACTCCCCTGCGCTGTTACTTTCTGGACATCAGCTTCAGCGGGTTGCCCGCTCTAGTCCTTACTCAGCATTCAACAGTTCGTGTCTCTGCACCTGCACCTCCTCATCCCGAGGCCACTCTCACGTGGTCCTGCTGTACTCCTTTCAGAGCAGTAGTGGCCTTACACTCCTTTATACTCTTTCTCCTCCTCCCTCCGAGAGTGCTCCTGTCTCGAACTGTGCCTTTCCTCTCTGACCCTCTCTGCACCCACTCGCCTACCCTCTCCGGGACCCAGGGCCGGCGGAAGCACTAGGCGAACTAGGCGGTCGCCTAGGGCGCCAGCTTCCCGGGGGCGGCACTGCCCCGGTAAAATTAAGAGAGCCGCGCTTTCAAGCATGTGAGTCCTTTGCTGTCAGCCCGGGCGGAACGCGGCAGGACAGCTGGAGTCAGCGGCACCGGGCGTGCTCTCTTCTCCCCCCCCCCCGCGGTCCGGAGGAGGAAGTGGAGAGCATCGGGTGTCTGCGCGGGAAGAAGAGACCAGCGCCTCAATGTTTGATAGAAAAATCCCTTTAGACACTCTGCATCTGGTCCCCCCCAAACCTACTCCCTCAGCCAGACAATAATGTCCCCAAAAGTGACAAGACAATTCTAAAAATCTTTCAGGGAAGAGAAATGACAGGAAGCGGAAAGCTCTGCTCTGGCATCAGGCCCAGCACAACCAAGTGTCCATGCATTTGCACAGGGCAGCACACCGGGGGGGGGGGGGGGGGGGGGGGGGGGGAGGTGGCGAGCCAGCAGGAGAGGCCGCAGGGCCACTGGCAGAGGTTGCAAGCCGCTGGCAGCTGTCGGAGAGGCCATGAGCTGTACGTGCACATGGCGCACACACAGCTTCTGCTCTGCCCCCACCCCCTCCCCGAATCAGGAAGGCCTGCGGGGCCATGGTGGAGCTCATCCTGCCACAGCCCAAAGACGTCAAGAGGTCCATGGGGCCAGGGGCAGATTGGCCCGTTGGGGCTTCGGGCTTGCCCCAACGGGCCAATCTGGCGAATCAGCTAGGTTGGTGTTGGTTGCAACTCATGGAGCTGCTGCAACCAATACCAGCCCTACAATAGCTCTTTTCAGGCAGCCGGAGCTTCCCCTGAGGCTCGTGGACTGCCTTCTAATGCTTACTGTGGCAGCAACGGCAGCATGGGCTGGCTTCCCGCTCTCCTTCCCCCTCTCCAACCAGCACCGTGGCAACATGAGTCAGTTGCCCGCTCTCTTCCCCAACCAGGATCGCCTCAGGCGCTCCTCCCCCTAAAGTAGCGCAGTGGCAGGAAGCACTCTTACAGCTTCTTCTCTGCATGTCTCTTCCTATGCCAGCGGGAGGCAGACAGCAGTTCTCTTGTACTGCTGTCTTCTGTCGGTCCCTCTTAATGCTCAGCCACCTTAAAAAAAAATTAGGTCCTTACCCCCTCCCCCCAAGCATCTGGGCCTTTCAGCCCTCCTCTTCCCACACTATGGGGCACCGCCAGAATTAACAACAGCAGCCTTGCCTGCATCCCTCCTGATCAGTGTAAGTGAAACCGTTTTTAAAAAAATGTATTCAGCGACCAAGGGGGTAAAAAAATGAGAGCGAATGCTAGTGAGTTAGAGAATGAGCTTGCATATGTGTACAAATTAGAAAGAACATATGAGAGTGTGCATGTATGTGAACTTGAGAGAGTGTGTGAGCAAGTGTCCATGTCTGTGTGCATGAGAGAGTGCATGCATGTGTATGTGAGCTTGAGAGAGTGAGATAGTGTTTATGTGTGTGGGGGAGAGTGTTTGTGTGCCTGTCAGATCCCATGTGTCACATATAGACTCTCACAAGCACACACACACACATATAATGTATCTGGGAGGGAGAGGAAGCCTGTGTATGTTAGAGAGAGGAAGAGTGTGAGAGAATGAATGTGTTATTGTCCGTGTGTGTGTGTAGGAAAGAAGTTAAAATTTGGGTGCCCCTACCTCCCCAATCCATGACAGTCTCAGGGTGACTGGATATCAGAAGATCATAGATATAGAGAGCAGGAGATTTTTTAATCCTTATTAGTTTTAATTATTGGGTGTAATTTGAAAATTCTGCTCTTTTGAAATATTTAATCTTTTTGGGGGGGAATAGAACATTTTTTAATTATTGGATTTTTTTGTTTATCAAATGAATTGAAATATTTTATTGCTATTTGGGAAATTTTATATGTTCTATTCATTAACTGATAGAAATATTTATTCTTTTTATGAATATGATTTTACTATTATGATTGTTTTATATTTCTTGACTTTATTTAATGTTTTTATGAAGAATGGTAATGTTTCTATTTTTCCATTGTTGCTCTGCATGTACAGACTGACTTGTTGTGGGTTCCAGTTCAGTTCTTCTCAGCATGTTTCTGTTTATACATTCTGATCTCTTTATTCTGTATTTGGTATGGGTCTGTATGATGAGTGAGAGTACGATGAGTTGATCAAATTTGCGGATGGCACAAAATTATACAGAGTAGTTAAATCACAAGCGGATTATGACGAATTGCAGGAAGATCTTGCGAGATTGGAATTATTGGGCATCCAAATGGCAGATGAAATTTAACGTGGACAAGTGCAAAGTGATGCCTTTAGGGAAAAATAACCCTTGCAGTAATTACACAATCAGGCCGATACAGTACAGTGTGCTCCAGTGGAGCGCACTGTTAACCCGCATTTCGACATGCGTTTTCGATGTGCTAGCTTTACCCCTTATTCAGTAAGGGGTAATAGTGCATAAAAAACGCGCATCCAACCCCCCCCCCCCCCCCCGAAACTAATAGCGCCCGCGACATGCAAATGTATGTTGATGGCCCTATTAGTTATTCCCGCGCGATTCAGTAAGTAAAATGTGCAGCCAAGCTGCACATTTTACTTTTAGAAATTAGCGCCTACCCAATTAGCGCATAGTTAAGCTATGGAATTCATTGCCAGAGGATGTGATTTCAGCACATAGTGTAACTGGGTTTAAAAAAAGTTTGGATAAGTTCCTAGAGGAAAAATCCATAAATTGCTATTACGGTAATTAATGAGCAACAGTAGCTTGTGATTTATCTAATGTTTGAGTACTTGCTATGCAATTGGACGGAGCGGCAACCTGGGGAGGCGGGTCAGTGGTGGCAGAGGATGGAAAGAGCATGCTCATACTCTCTTCCGGCGATGGCACTCTCTCCTTCTTCAGGCCCCTGGAAGAGGATTTGAGCTCATATCCTCTTACGGCGGCCAAAGAAACAGAGGGCCTCCCGAACTGCTGTGGGGGTGGGGTGGGGAGGGTGGTGCAGTACGTGTGGATAGCGTGGAGGCGGGGTGCGATGGCGGTGGCGGGACTCTATGCACAGGGCGGTGCAGAAGCTAGCGCCGGCCCTGTTGCCAGGTACTTGTCTTGAATTGGCCACTATTGGAAACAGGATGATGGACCCTTGGTCTGACCCAGTATGGCATATCTTATGTTCTTATGTGTTCTGCATATGTGATCGAGGTGAGGTATTTTGCTGGCATGTAATTTCTGTGTAGGGATCTATAAACAGCCTGGTTTCCTAATAAGGGTTTTATTGGTGTTCTAGGGCCTGGTGTAATATGTGCAGTGTTGCCTTTTCATAGATAAGGTTGTTAGGGTTGTTTTCTTAAGGGAAGTTTACTATATTGTAATGGTAATTCTGTTTATTCATGACTTTCTGAGGGCGAAGCTCACATCCAATACGCATTACAAAATGTCTAATTCCATAGGAGTTCCAAGTGTCTTTTTTGCAGAGTTTTCTGGTTGGCACCACAGCAGTGCATGTAAATATAATATGCACGTTGTAAGTGATATTTTTGTCTCAGCAGACTGCACTTTTTAATGTAAAATGTATTATAAATGCATAATTTAATTGTGTGTGTCTGTAAAGGATGTGGGGGGTGTATGGAGTGGCGTGTGTACAAGGCTATGGGTTGTGGGGTGGGGCGGGGGGGGACGGACGGACGTGTCAGGTTTTTAAAAATGTAGATTGCAGGACAGAGCTGGGCTTTATTTATTAGGCCCAGGACAGACACTGAATGAATCGGGGGTGGGGGGAGCAGCACAGTAATCTTTTGCAGAGGATAGCAAAAAAACTAGCACGGCCCTGTCTGAAATATTTGATTAATGTGTAAGGTCTATTCCACATATGTGCTAGACAATGGAGCTTTCACTGTACAATGTTTGAAATTTGTATTTTCCCTATTCTTTTTGAAAAGAAGCTGTGTTAAAAAGTATGTCAATTCACTGTTAGAAGTACTTCTATGGCTTTTAACCTGGATTAAAAAGCTCTGGCTCCTTTAAGAAAGATCTGAAAATGAAAAGTAACAATTGCTGGTCTAATAATTTGAAGATACAGAAGCAAGTTGTTCATGGGCTGGAACAACAGCAGAGGACATCTCGAGGAGATATAGAAGAGAAGGTGGCAGAAGGCAGCCGATGAGTATAACTAACCAGCATTGGCTACGTTCCATTTCCGGATCTTTCTCAAAGGGGGGCCACAGCTCATGTTAATCCAGTCTGAAAGCCACATAAGTACCTGTAAGACTTTCAGCAAGAAGTCTGTGAATTGACATACTTTTTTAACACAGCTTCTTTTAACAAAGGCCTGGATTTATCAAAATGCGATAGCAAAAGGGGCATATTTTATGCTAATAGACAGTTTATTGCAATTTGTGCTAATACCTATGTGAAGAGCTAAGTTAATGCAAATTGTGATAACTTTTTCATGCTTTGTGATAAGTGCCAGACCTGCATATAACTGCATGGGGACCATTGAGAGAGAGAGAGAGAGAGAGAGACTGAGAGAGAGAGAGAGAGAGACTGAGAGAGAGAGAGAGACTGACTAGCCAGGATGCCCTTGCCCTAGATATGTATTTATATCCCTATGGGAGGCCCACCTAGTAACTCGAGGTGAGGTTAGGTATTAGTGTAGGGAGTTAGGGGCCACTTTGACATTCAAAGTGAGACGTACGAACAGAACAGTGGTCTCTTGTGAAGATTTGATGACCTTCGGAGAGAGGAAACTCACCCAAAGATGAGATGTGTGCCATGTTCTCTCAACCTAGCTTGATGTTACCCAGGTAGAGAGTCCATCAAGCTAGGTGGAGAGAACATGGCACACATCTCATCTTTGAGTGAGTTTCCTCACTCCGAAGGTCATCAAATCTTCACAAGAGAGCACTGTTCTGTTCGTACGTCTCACTTTGAATGTCAAAGTGGCCCCTAACCCCCTACACTAATACCTAAACCTCACCTCAAGTTACTAGGTGGGCCTAATAGGGATACAAATACCAATCTAGGGAGAGGACATTATGGCTAGGCATTCTCTCTCTCTCTCTCTCTCTCTCTCTCTATTAAAGCTGTGCAATAGGACTTCACAAAATGGTAAGCCCACTCCTCCTCTTTTTTTGGATCTGCATCACCATACGATATGGTGCTTTCACATTAACGGGGCTTTTCGCATGCGATAAGCCCTTAACACATGCGAAAACGCCTTAGCACATTTTGATAAATGAGGGGGAAAGATAGAAAAATACAAATATCAGACAGTATTGTAAGTAAAAGCCTATTGTCTGGTATGCATGGGGAATAGATCTTGCAGGGTATTCAAATGTGCCAGTGCCCCCTGCTTCCTTTGGTTTCTCCTCCCTCCCCCTCCTATCCCTTGCAAGGAAGAGAAGGGGGAGGGGTTGATGCTAGAGAGGATATTAGACAGAGCACAGCAGAGAAAAAGTGACTTTGCTCCCTAACCTAATCCCTCCCTTTCCTCCTGTTTCCATGGTGGATTACATAATGAAAGTCTACCATAAAATCTTGAAAAACAGAAAATATATTTTTAGCTGCCTACTTTGTAGGTACTCACATATAACTACAGCTTGATGGAAAGGCATTTGTTTGACTAAAGATAAGAGTATATTGCGTTGCCTTTTATAATTAACAGACTCTGTAAGGCTGCTTCTTATATACAAGAAAAATGAAACAGACAAACTCTTTTAACATATTTAGCTCTCAACAGTGAGATGCATTAAATACCATCATAGTTGAGAATTCTCTCAGCAAATCACATCAATTGGTTTCTTATTTCCAGGCATGGATTTTTTGCACATTGCGATATCTTTTATTGGATCAGCACTGGAATTATTGAAAGATGATGTTATACATAACTGTACATCCCCCAACTTTAGATCATATACAGTATCCATGTTATAATCAATTTATAACCATCTACTTCAGTGTTTTGGTTTTTTTTCAGTCCCTGGTCAGCACTAAATATTAGGCCATACAGAGCTGGCCTTTGAACTCTATCCTTTGCTGGCTAGGAGCTAAAATGTAGAATATGTGGACTTTGAGGTCTGCAGCACCTTTGGGATGTAAAGCTTGACATGTTTTTACTTCTCCCAATTAAAGCCATGGATGACTGGGTTAATCACTTTTGCACACTGCACTGTAGGCCTTCTGTGGGTGATAGAAACACATGTGGGCAGAACTGACAGAAACAGGTTTTGGTGGGGATGGGCATGTGGTCTTCTGTTTCTTTGCATTTTATCACCGATCCTAATTCTTTAAGTCTCTAAGGAGAGTGAATGCTTTTTTTTTTTTTACACGTCTTGGTGGTGGTTGGCAGCCTGCTGTCGGACCTCCATAATTGTCACATTTTGCCTTTTCAAAACGGCAGGAAACCCAACAGGCTTGTCATAAGTCAGCTGAATAAACATCTTTTGGCAGTCAATGAATTCTTGAAGGGTAAGGAATGGAAGGATGGAAATGTGTTGGATCCGATCTGTTCAGAATTTGTTTGCCCATTGCTATTGTGCCTTTTAAAATAAACTTAATATGTCATACTCTGGAAACATCATAAGATTCTTCTCTATTTGCAAGCTTCAGCCAAATTCAATACTATAAAATAGACTTCCTCTATTTATAAATAGATTGGCAATTCCACAAGCACATAAGGCTGAATGGGCTAGTCAAATAGCATTTTTGTTCAAGTTTTAGAATATTAAAATTAAGCAGAGCAGAATTACTAACATAATATAGTAGTGACGGCAGAAAAAGACCAAATGGTCCAAGTCTGCCCAGCAAGTTTCTCCTGGTAGTAACTGCTGCTCTGTGCAGTATACCCAATATTTAAAGGTGATAAGGGTACTAATATTTAAAAGGAAGATAAGGGTACTAATATTTAAAAGGAAGATAATCTTATGCCTATGACTCTGATTCAAACCGAGGTTGCTGCGACCACAATGCAGAGTACTAACTACTACATGATCGTAGCCAGCTGCTTTGGAAAATTTATAACAGCAAATGGGGGCATATTGGTTTCAATTTTATTAGCCATGCCAGTTTTTATTTCTTCTGTTATTAATTCCAGGATCTTCCGTTATTTCAAGATCATTCTCATCCTCACTCCTGTACTGTAAAGTAATGGGGAGTGAGGCAGGGGGAGTCCAAAGGTTCTGCTGGAAACGGGGGTGTGCCAATGATTTGACACTGAAATTGAAACTGGCAAATTTCAGCCTATTACAGTTTTGATGGATAATGTGGGTTTTCTTGACATCCACTGAGAAAATCCATCAAACGTTTCCTCAGGGTAGTGGGAAAATCTGACATAAATCTGACAAAAGAACATTCAATATGGATTCAGCGATTTGCGAAATAATACGGTTAATATGCTATGGCTCTGCATTGGATTTTCTGCGGTCCCTCTGATTCACTATGGAATTTGTTTCAAATCAGGGATCCCCAAACTGTGGGTTGGGACCCCAAATGGGGTCACAAGTGCCTCGATGGCAGTGCTCACGAGGCACCAGAAGCAGCAGAATGAGTAGTGGAAGGCAACAATTGTCATCCACCTTTGGCCCATGTCCCAAAAGAAAATGCTGCTGCTGTCCCTGCCTGGAGGATGTTTGGAAGAGGGGCTATTTGAAGGGAGGGATTTGAGGATTTGATAAGGTGGTGAGGGATTGGCTGTGGAGGGTGAGATGAGGGAATGACAGAAGATCAACTGCAGGATATCGGAGGAACTGGAGGATGAGAGATGGGGTGATAGAGGATAACAGTGGATTAGTTGGGTTTTAAAAGAAGGTCTTGGGGAGAAACGATCAGCTGAGAGATGCGAAAAGGGCTGGAAGGGATGGGTGAGATTTGAGAGCATATGCTAGAGAAGAGGCAGAAAAGAGAGATCCTTTGGAGAGGAGAAGGTTAAGAGAGAAGGACTAGAGGAGATGAGGATCAGCTGGAATGTGGAGAGGGTGAGAAGGAGTGATGACTGGAGGGGGAATTTGTTTAGATGTCCTCTGGTATCATATGAATTTTGAAGTGCTAAAATGGGTTCACATTGACTAAATGTTTGGGAGCTCCTGTTTCAAATGGTAATTTTCTTTAGAAGAAGTTAGTTGAGTCTTTTTGATGAATCTTTAACATTTTCTGGCTTCCTCAAATTATTTTTGCAAACCTATTTTTTAAAAAGTTCACCAATCCCTATGTAAATACCTCATGCAGCACCTATGATTTTTTTTCTACCTTAATCTCCATCCTGTCAGTCTTCTGGTCAGAATGCTATGAACTAGGATCTCACAAGGAAACTACGTCAAACGTTCCACTCTCTGTCTGCCACACCTGAAAGTTCCTTTGGAACCCTCTTTGTTCAAACTACTATACATGAAGTCACCCAGAGGGTGTCACCGGAGAACAAAACCTTCACACCCTCCCATGCACTTTGGAGCTTTGAGTATTGTTTCTGTTGTGCCCCCATCACTGAGTGACTCAGAGAATGGGAACAAGCTGACGACTCAAATTTAAATCTCTTGCTTAGCTACACGGTGCACTCATAGAAAATAACTTAAAATCCAACAGCTTGAACAACATATTGCTGTCTTTGCTCTTAAACGTAAAATTATTTTAATCTGTATTCAACTTGTCAGAAGTAGGAAACATGCATTCTATTGCAGGGGAGCTTGCCCCCCCACTCCCAAGCTAGTTGGGTTTTCAGGATATCCTTAATGAATATACATGAGACATGTTTGCAAATACATTTTATGCATATTCATTAGAGATATCCTGAAAACCCAATTGGCTGGGGGGCCCCCAAGGACCAATTTGAGCATCTATTGTACAAATCCATCGTTATAGAATAAATTATCACAGGAACCATACAGGTACAGATTTCTTAGGTTTTTGAAAGCTTTTTAAGGTATATTTATTTTCTCAAGCTTTTAAATACATTTTAATAACTTCATTGTCAATAATTTTTTTATTTACCCTTCATAAGAACATACATAAGAACATAAAATGCCATACTGGGTCAGACCAACGGTCCATCAAGCCCAGCATCCTGTTTCCAACAGTGGCCAATCCAGGCCATAAGAACCTGGCAAGTACCCAAAAACTAAGTCTATTCCATGTTACCATTGCTAATGGCAGTGGCTATTCTCTAAGTGAACTTAATAGCAGGTAATGGACTTCTCCTCCAAGAACTTATCCAATCCTTTTTTAAACACAGCTATACTAACTGCACTAACCACATCCTCTGGCAACAAATTCCAGAGTTTAATTGTGCGTTGAGTAAAAAAGAACTTTCTCCGATTAGTTTTAAATGTGCCCATGCTAACTTCATGGAATGCCCCCTAGTCTTTCTACTATTCGAAAGAGTAAATAACCGATTCACATCTACCCATTCTTTATTTTAATTCAATCTTATTTTCGGTTTAATACTTAGTAATGTTGATTATTATTTTAATGTTTTAGTTATTATTTAATATGTATGTTGCGCTGGAGGTGGACCCTTGGCCTGGTGCAGGATTGATATGGCCCTCTGGTTGAACCCAGAGAGCGCCTGCCACCAGGAGGCGGAGCGCACGAGGAGAGAGAGGCTAGCTGGAGCTTCACAAATAACAGTCCGGGTTTCCGCAGGTTGAGCCCTTGGGTACCTGGACCGCTTGGACTTAGGTGGGCCTCAGATGGTCTCCCAGAGAGGTAGCAGAGGGGTGTACCCACCACGAGCAAGGGTGCGTGGCTGATGCAGAGAGGATAGGCCAGACCCGAACTGGAAGCTCCGGAGACCTCAGGGAGGTAACAGTTCAGGAAGGTTCTCCGGGCGAGGCAGGCAGAGCCTGCGGGTCTAGTCAGGTGAAGGCTGCAGATGGATTCCAAGCAGGTTGGTCTGGTAGCCACAGTAGGCCAGAAGAGAGTGTCCGAGTGAAGCGCAAGGGTCAGAGCCAGAGTACCAGTCCAGAAGTGGTCAGCCAAAGCAGGGGTCAAATACCAAGGTCAGTCCGAGCATAGTCAAGGCAAGAGTGGGTCAGTTCCAGTCAGCAGACGAAGAGAATGGTCAGGCAGGCAGTGGTCTGTACCAGAGAACAGTCCGAGGAGGTACTACCTGAGTACGGATACGGGAACACATGGAGACTCAGGAACAAGGAGACGCTGGAACAAGGAGACACTTGGAACACATGATAGGCAAGCTTACTACACCACGGTGTCGACCCGATTGCCAAGGTGAGGTCCTGGGGACAGGGCCTCACTATATATAGGGTTCTCAAGTGATGTCATCAGTGACCCCATTGGTATTCCCTTGCTTGGCCCTTTAAATCAGAGCACGTCGGCCGTGCGCGCGCCTAGGGGTGAGGCCGAGGCGGCCGAAGACGCGGAGCCCCAAAGGGAGCTCCACTGCGAGGCCTAAGGCATGGAGGAAGCCGGAGAGGGCCGTGTGAGCGACGGGGACGGCGGGAGCTGGCAGCAGTGGCGAGACTGGAGCTAGTTGAGGGCAGCGCGAGGTGAGCAGGCCCGGTTGTGGCACCCACGCGGCTGGGATGCGGAACAATGTATTGATGGATTGTATGTATATAGATTGTGTATATAAATATGCACTTCATCTAGAGAGCTATTTTCGCTTATGGAGGAGTAAATAAATCAATAAATATAAGAAAAATAAAATAATCTGGTTAAAAATGCAGCATTTGTCAGATTTCAGAAGTAACATGACTAGTTATGATCTATGAAAGGGGACCCTAATATTTCCAATACTAGCATCTGAAAATATTTATAAGCCCAATAAAAGGATCATTAGCTACATTATTGTTTTTTTTTTTAACAAATTTCATTTTTGGAAGGCTAATTCGGTATTCCTTGTCTACTCTCTGTGTACATTAGAGACTCTCTGTGCAAGGCAAAATAGGAAGGGCAAAGAGCTGGGTAATTTTAAAAGGAGTTGTACATGTAAATGTAACATCATATCAATTTTAAAAAGCCATTTATGAGCATAAAGGTATGCGTCCATATGCATGCGGTTCCTGGTGCGCGCACATGGATGTGATCATTTTATAACATGCACGCATCGGCGCATGCATGTTATAAAATGTGATGTCGGTGCGCACATGTGCGCCGGATTTTAACATCCATGCGCGCATGTGCTAGCGGTCTGCACCTTGAGCGCGGGGGTGTGTGTGTGTGTGTGTATGTGTATTTTTTCATTTATGCGTGGCAACGTTATTTGAGGTTTTCCTAGTTCCCTCCCAGTTTGCTCCAATAAAGGGGCGGACTGGGAGGGAAAGTACCTAACCCTATCCTTCCTCCCTCTTCCCCTCTCCTCCCCAACCCCTAAACCTATCCTATCCCTAAATTTTCATTGTAATACTTACCGCTTCTCCGGAGCAGAAGTATCTTCCATGCGTTGGCTGGCTGCTGGGGCATGCTTCCCCTGGGACAGTGTCAAATGGCGCTGTCCCGGCCCACCCGGCACTTCAGCGCATATCAGGGGATACACGCATGGCTGGGCACTTTAGAAAATGCGTGCAGTGTGCTCAGGGTCCGGGCATGCATGTAACCCTTGACATTTACTTACACAGGTCTTTTAAAATTGGCCTGAAAGTGCACTTACATGTGAGTATGCTATGGACAATTTAATGTATAAATACAAAAATTAAAGAATCCCCAAATGTCAGGAAACAAAACGATAAGGACTATAAAGAGATATTCCTGAAGAAAATGGAGGGTGGGAGACTCACTGAGACCTCATATGTGATATGCCCAATATTTAGGCTTGATGAGAGCTTATAGTGGCATAAGCTTCTCTATGGTATAATCATAGGTCTCAATGAGCTAGATTTAGCGGGACGCTTATGGAAACGGCTGCCCCAATGCACTAATAATCTCCAGAGTGCTGAAAAAGTTGTACTTAACTTGCAACTTCGAAATCCGATGTCACGTAGACAAAAGCTGGTGATGAAGATGGTAAGATGGTAAAGTCCGACTTCTTTCCGACACGACGTGTTTCGGAGGGGAAACCTCCTTCCTCAGGGGGTCGGATACCGCTATTCCCTGCTTCAGTCTCTTGCCGAAAACACTTGACTTGTATGCGATGCACTGACTTAAATGCTGTTCTGTGCGGCGTCTCTATTATGCTCTTAACAGGATGCTGAAGTCAATCGCTGTGCTTTGGATGCACTATCGGCCGATAGTGACGTAATAGAGACGCCGCACAGAACAGCATTTAAGTCAGTGCATCGCATACAAGTCAAGTGTTTTCGGCAAGAGACTGAAGCAGGGAATAGCGGTATCCGACCCCCTGAGGAAGGAGGTTTCCCCTCCGAAACACGTCGTGTCGGAAAGAAGTCGGACTTTACCATCTTACCATCTTCATCACCAGCTTTTGTCTACGTGACATCGGATTTCGAAGTTGCAAGTTAAGTACAACTTTTTCAGCACTCTGGAGATTATTAGTGCATTGGGGCAGCCGTTTCCATAAGCGTCCCGCTAAATCTAGCTCATTGAGACCTATGATTATACCATAGAGAAGCTTATGCCACTATAAGCTCTCATCAAGCCTAAATATTGGGCATATCACATATGAGGTCTCAGTGAGTCTCCCACCCTCCATTTTCTTCAGGAATATCTCTTTATAGTCCTTATGGACAATTTAATGGCATATATCGTAGCAATTTTCACAAGCCCACTTACACGGGTAAAGTGCATTTACATTTGTAAAACCCAATTTTAAGTGTGTAACTGCTTTTGAAAATCGGGCCCTTAGAAAGCAGTTGTTACTAGACTAATCTAAGCAGTCTTTTATGTGCCTTGCTGATGGTATGACTTGAGTGGACTTTGAGATCTGGCATGGCACAGATCTTTCACAGAGTGTCTGTGACCTATTTTCTCAGCCATTCACCTGCATTTGAGACTTGAGAGCTGTCAATGAGACTCTTCAGCATTCCAGGTACACATCTGATCACTAGGGAAGTGTCGATGCCTCCCCAGTTCATATTCATTGAGTAAGTTTCAGACTGTACTGAATGACTAATCTCTTTCCTACTTCAAGCAAACTTTAGCAAAGTGTGAACACAACTATTTCCAGTTAGACTACCACCTAGAAAACCTCAAAACAATTCCAAGAATATTTTATTTTCCTAGCATTGATGAAAAGTAATATCCAGAAACCCAATTTTCAGATTCTTTTTAAAACTGTTGAATTCACACAGAACTGACATGAGCTAATTGGCAGTTTCATGTAATATGTATCCTGGTATTTTGTGGCCTAAAATGATTGTGCTGGGTAATCATTAGAGAACAAAAACTTACATTTGCCTCAAACTGTGCTATGCCTCCGAAAACATGTCAAATTTATAATCTGCCTGTGTCAAAACTGTCATTATGCTCAAAACAGATCAATCCTTGGATATTAATTGCAGCTGAGAAGAACATTCTACTTTACTTTTCATAATTGTGTGATTGCTGATGAATGACTGTCTTCATAGTAATGCTTCTTTTGAGAGTTTCTATGCCTGCAGTTATATGATATTCTGTAAAGATCACTAGCCTGAAATTGTAATTTCATAGTATTTACTCTAGTTCAAATGAATAGCAATCTGTGTATACTCCAATATTTTCTACTCAGCATGAATGTATGCTTGATAGTAGGGTTCAATATGTTTAACGTGAAATCTTTAACTACTGCTGCATTAAAGTGATCTACATTACAATTAAATGAATTGCTTTATACAATTTGGCATATTAGCCGCCTTTTTCTATTTTTAGCTTGTTCACATACATTAATGTTGAAATTTACATGTTCATATTCATTTTAGTATGTATTAGTAACATTCTTTAATTAACAGGCCCTTAGATTGTTGCAGTTCTTGTGAATACTCTAAAGATTGACGATGGCAATGACAGTTGTTTTAGGGACCATTTTATTAGGAGTTACAAATCTGAAGGCCTTAACACTATAACTAGAACCATATGATATGATGGCCGATAAAGCCCATCTAGTCTGCCCAGTTGATCTCTGGCTTTCCCCTCGCAATGGAGGCAAGATTTAATGGAGCTGTGCATGTAAAAGTAGCCTATATCGTACAAAAGCACATTTATGCACATAAACCTTTTGACGATTTAGCCCTAAGGAATGAATTTTCAAAGGATTTATGTGTGAAAAAGCAGCAATTTCACTGGTAAAACAAATTTCTGGGAACATTTTGTTTCCTCCACAACCTTTGGTGAAACAAGTAGATTTTAACAAGCTGAACACAAATATGCATTTATTATGTCTGTATTAATTACCGTTTGCCAGAAAATTGTGATATACATTAAGCATTAGAGATGTGAATCATGTGCCCGATCGTCTTAACGATCGGGTTCGGCTGGAGGGAGAAAAAAATCTGATCGGTGGAGATGTGAATCAGAATCGGTTCCAATTCACATCGTTAATTTTTTTTTAGTGAGGCTCGATCCTATAAAATTGACCCCTTACCTTCCCCCACCCTCCCGAACCCCCCCAAAACTTTTTACGAGTACCTGGTGGTCCAGTGGGGGCGCGGGGACCGATCTCCCGCTCTCGGGCCATCGGCGCCATTTTGGCTGTCACTCAAAAATGGCGCCGATGGCTCGATAAAAAAAAAACCCCACCCGACCCTTTAAAAATGACCCCTTAGCTTCCCCCACCCTCCCGATCCCCCAAAACATTTTAAAATTACCTGGTGGTCCAGTGGTGGTCCCGGGAGCAATCTCCCGTTCTCGGGCCGTCGGCTGCCACTCATAAAGATGGCGCCGATGGCCCTTTGCCCTTACCATGTGACAGGGTATCCGTGCCATTGGCTGGCCCCTGTCACATGGTAGGAGCATTGGATGGCCGGTGCCATCTTTACGATGGCGGCGGCCAGGGTGGTGCTCTTCACCCTGGAAGCTGGTACTCCCCCGGGAGGAGCCCGTAGGAGCCCAACTGCTGGGACTTAGGCGGCTTCACCCGTAGAAGCCGAAGCCCCCCCCGGGAGGAGCCTGTAGGGGCCCGACCGCTGGGACTTAGGCGAGTTGATGATCAGGACTGGGAACTAGAACCAGACTAGGACAGTAGAAAGTACTGTAATAGGGCTCGGGTTCTGGAACCAGGCAGGAACTGTAGCAGGGATCGGGTACTGGAAACAGGCAGGAACTGTAGCAGGACTCGGGTACTGGAACCAGGCAGGAACTGTAGCAGGTAAGCAGGAACCAAGCAGGTACTGTGGCAGGCAAGCAGAAACCAAGCAGGTACTGTAGCAGGCAGGCAGGAACCAAGCAGGTACTGTAGCAGGCAAGCAGGAACCAAGCGAATAGCAAGGCAGCTCACTCCGGGGCACAACGCAACAGGGAACCGGGAGGTAAACCCGTTGCAAGGTAAAGACTGAATGTCCGCAGCCGGCGCGAAATGGCCTAGAAAAGCATCCAAGTGGCGCGCGTGCGCCCCTAGAAGCATCCATGGGAAGCTTCCCAGCGGCGCGACCCCTGTGGGGATGCCGCTGAACAGGGCGCAAACCAGGCCTCCAGAAGCGGGAGTAGGTCCAGGAGCACGGAGGTAAGGGTCTGGTCGCGGCGCTCGCGACCAGAACCGCAACATGCACCTCAAGTATTCAATGTGGTTCAGCAGTAGCTGCATGTTCTCATACGTTTCTTTATATGAACGGCATGTCCGACAGGTATTGATGGGTAGGGGTGTGCATTCGTTTTCGCCGTTTTGGCGATCCGCAACGTATACTGCACTATTCGTAGTATTCGTGGGGAAGCGAAACGTATAGCGATTCCCCACGAATACATGAATATTCGCCGAATTATACGGCCACCTAAATAAAAATTTAAACAACCCCCCACCCTCCTGAACCCCTCCAAGACTTACCAAAACTCCCTGGTGGTCCAGCAAAGGCGATCTGCTGCCAGTATTCAAAATGGCGCCAATCGCCTTTGCCCTCACTATGTCACAGGGGCCGACCGTCGGTACCTGTGACATAGTGAGGGCAAAGGCGATCGGCGCCATTTTGAGTCCTGGCATCGGACGACTGGCGTGCAGGAAGTCGCTCCCAGACCCCCGCTGGACTTTTGGCAAGTCTTGTGGGGGTCAGGAGGCCCTCCCAAGCTGGCCAAAAGTCCCTGGGGGTCCAATGGGGGTCCTGGAGCGACCTCCTGCACTCCGGCCGTCCGATGCCAGGACTCAAAATGGCGCCGATAGCCTTTGCCCATACTATGTCACAGGAGCTGCTGGTGCCATTGGTCAGCACCTGTCACATGGTAGGAGCACAAGATGGCGCCGATGGCCATGTGACAGGGGCTGACCAATGGCATCGGTAGCCCCTGTGACAAAGGCTATCGGCGCCATGATGAACCCGGCACCGAGGGTGTGAGTGCAGGGGATGGCTGCCAGACCCCCCGCTGGACCACCAGGGAGTTTTGGTAAGTCTTGGGGGGGTCAGGAGGGTGGGGGGTTGTAGTTAATTTTAATTTTAGCTGGGACACGAATATAAATCGCCGTATTAATGCATTGGGGCGCCATATGGCCGAATGCAACGCATTTGCTCCCCGTCAAATCCGAATCACAAATGCAACATATGGCTTCCCTCTGCACATCCCTATTGATGGGTAGATATTGCCGTTGTGCACAAAACAGCCTTCAAACTTAAGATTGATGAATCAATAAACAGTTGCCATTCTGTTGGGTCGCGGTCACATCCGAGAGCACAAAACAATCCATTGATGTCACAGCAAAAAGTCAGACTGTCTACTTGGTTGAAATATTTTGTCAAATCTTCATGACGGCTATGAAATACTGAAATTTTTGTATCAGATGACAAAAGATTCCATCCTTGCAGCCTTGACCCAAGCAGCTCCACCTGACTCTTCGATAAAGTCAAATCTCTGACCAGATTGTTCAGCTCTAACTGAGATATTAAATGAGGATCGCTGGATGTTGATGGCACAAAGTCAGGATCAGCCGCAGCTTCCATCTGCAATGGCTCACCATCATCGCCTACCTCGTCATCAAGTGTCCACACCTCTGGTGGTTTTGGAACAGGAAGACTGTCATGCGGCACTGGTCTCATTGCCGATGCAAGGTTAGGGTACTCAATAAACTTCCTGTTCTTTGAGTATCCTGACACATTCGTCATACAGAAGTAACAGTCAGTTATATGATCTTTCTGTTCCCTCCATATTATTGGGATGGCAAACGGCATGGATGGTCGCACACCTTTCAGTCAAGCTCGTAGGCTACTGGCGCAAGATGCGCAACATATATGAGGAGCCCATGCTCTGTCCTGGTCACCAATTTTGCACCCAAAGTATAACTCATATGCCTTCTTAATGAGTACAGTCATACTCCTTTTCTGTGCTTTCAGAGTAAACTCAACACAGATGTAACAAAACATGTCACAGCTATTATGACATTTGCGGACATTTCATAAAGCATATGAAATTAAATGCACAAGCTTTAAACTCAACAGTTTTAGCGATACGATTTGCTCATTCACACAGACGTTACATAGGACAGTGATCCCCAACCTTTTTTGCACCAGGGACCGGCTTCAAGCAAGACCATTTTTCCATGGCAGGGTGGAGTGGGGTGGGGCAGGGGCGGGGCTTTGGTCATATGGGGGCGGGGTTATGGATAGGGCTGGATTTTAGTGTATACTTATTTAATTATGACATTTATAAATCCTGCACCTCCAGTTCTCTAACTCTGTGCATCCACTGAAATTCCCCCAATGGAGCTTGGATGTTTCCCTTACAGCTCATCATACTAAAAGATATTTTCAAATTCTGGTGTCACCTCACAGTAACAGCAGCATAAACACCTTCCATTGCCAGACACATTGTGAACTAACACAAAACCCCACAAAAAAAGACACTCAAAATCTATACTGCAATCCCATCTTAACATAACAGTAATAACACCAAGGACTCAAACAACAGAACCCCTACCTGTGAATAAGCAAGGGTAAATATTACACTAGGTCCTAGGATAACAATACACCACCTACTGAGGAAACAAAACAAACCCGATTGCTATAGATCCCTATGCTAGCAGAATCTCTCATCATGGTCACACACACAGAGCAGAGACAGACCCTCACCAAATACAGAATACAAAATAAAGGAGCACAAATTAGAAAAAACTGAAATGGAAACCCCAAGAAGCCAGACTCTGTGTATTAACAATGGAAAAACAGAACCACCATTCCTCATAAAACAAATAAAATCAAGAAACATAAAGCATCAGTTATAATAGTAAAACCATACTAATAAAAGAATACTTTAAAACTACTGATAAATGGAATTTCTATTAATTAAAATCATATACATTTTTTACAATTTCCCAAACACCAATAAAATATTTAAAAACAGCACATATATCAAATAACACCCAATAATTAAAACTAATAAGGATTTTAAAAAGCTCCTGCTGTCCATACATAGGAGCTCTTGATTTCCAGTCACCCTGATATTGTCGAGGATTAGGAGGAACAGTGAGCAGGAGCAGCCTTGGCTGGGCATGAACGGCTATAAACAGGAGAGAGAAAGAGAGTGCAAGATAGATAGAGGAGGCATCGGGAATGTAAGCCTGCACAAGGAGGCTGCTGCTTATGCATTCCGGGAGGAGGGAGAGCTTGAGTGTGTGTGTGAAACCATGCTTGTCTGTGTGTACCATTGCAATTGGACCTCCTCCTTCCCGCCTCTGCGGTCCAAACACAACTTCCTCTCCCAGCTCTGGGGGAGGGTGGGGGAAGAAGGAGGTGCAGTTATCAAAAGTCCTGCTGGTGCTCAGTTTACTCTACTGCTCAAATGTGAATGAGTGCTTGTCTCTCTCTGTGTGTGAGTATATGTGAAAGTATATGTGTGTGTGTGGGTGGGTGACTGCCTACCTGGGAAAATGGGTGATTGCTTGTGTGTGTGTTGGAGGGGGGTGAGAGCTTGTGTGTGTGTCAGAGGGGGGTGAGAGGCTATGTGTGTAAATGAGAGGCTGTGTGGGTGTGGGAGACCTTGTGTGTGTCGTGGAAGGGTAGAAGCCTGTGTATGTCGGGAGGGGCGGTGGCGAGAGCCTGTGTGTGGATGTGTAACTGCTTGGGTGTGGGTGGGTGAATGAATTGGTGCCTTCTTGGGGTCTGTCTGTGTGAGAATGGGTACCTGCCTCTGTGTGTGTGTGTATGTGTGTGAAAATGAATTGGTACCTACCTGGAGGACTGTGTGTATGTATATATGAGAATGAATTGATGTCTGGGGTCTATATATGTGTGTGTTTGTGAGAGAGAATGAAGCTGTGCATGCCTGGGATGTGGAGGGAGCAGTGTGAGAATGAATGGGAGCTTGCCTGGGTGTGTGTGTGAATGTGAGGGAGCCAGTGAGAGTGAGAGCATGTATGTATTTGAAAGAATTCGGGGGGAATAAGAGCTTGTGTGTGTGTGTGGGGGGGGGGGAGAGAGAGAGAGAGAGGGTTTTAGAGTCTGAGAGTATCTGAGAGAGAGAGAGAGGTTGTGGGTGCGTATAAGAGTATGTATGTGGGTGTATGTGACAGGATATGTGTGAGAGAGAATGTATTGTGAGTATGTGTGAGAAAGAGGATAAATTTTGTGCACTTCTTCCAATCCACAACAATTTTAGGGTGACTGGAAATCAAAAGATATTAGGTATGGAGAGTGGGGAATTTTTTAAAATTTTATTAGATTTAATTAATGAATGTTTTTTTGTGTCTTGTTTTGAAATATATATTTTTTTCAGAACATTTAAAAAAAAATTTGATGTCCTGTTCATCAGCCATTTTGAAACATTCTTTCTATTAGTATAATTTTATTATTATGATTAATGTTATATTTCTTGATTTTATTATTGTTTTATGAAGAATGATGGTGTTATTATTTTTCCATTGTTGCACTGCATACAGATCTGGATTCACGTATTTTCCAGTTCAGTTTTTGTCTGCACATTTCTGTTTATATTTTATTCTATATTTGGTGTCAGTCCATCTGTGGTGTACATGTGTGATCGAAAGGGTGTATTCTGCTGACATGTAGTTTGTGTGTAGGATTACAGCAGCCTGGCTTATTTTGTTTTCCTAGGAATAGGAAGTGTATTGATGTTTCCTAGGAATAGGAAGTGTATTGATGTTTTAGAAACTAGTGCATTATTTGTAGTGTTGTCTTTTCATAGGTAGGGTTGTTTCTGCTTGAGTGCTGGCATTTAGTGCTGTTTTGGTATGGGAGGTTTATTTATTTATCTAAAATATTTCTAGGCCGCTTATAACAAATATTGTATACTAAGCAGATTACAATATAAACATAAAATCCATTATAATAGGTTTACGATATTATCGTTGTTGTTCCGTTTACTCATGGCATTCTGAGGGCTAAGCCCACATCAAATGTATTTTACAATAGGCCTAATAACAACAAATGACTTTTTCGTAGATTTTTCTGGTTAGTACCAATGCAGTGCATGTAAAAATATAATAATATACATGTTGCTGTGATATTTTTATCTTGGAAGACTATGAATAGACTATCCTTTTTCATGTGCAATCTGTTATTATAAATGCACGGTATATGTTGTGACACGACTCATTCTATGACGTCACCTCCTTCTGTGACATCAGATGCTGGGGGAATGTAAACCCGGCATCTCCTAGGTTTCCTTGCCTTTGCAACACAGTTACCAAGATAGCTGCTTGCCTGTTAGCCTGCCTGCCTGCCTACCACTCTACCTGCTTGCCTGTCAGTCTACCTGCCTGCCTACCAGTCTACCTGCCTGCCTGCCAGTTTGCCTGCCTGCCTGCCAGTCTACCTGCTTGCCTGCCAGTTTACCTGCCTGCCTGCCAGTCTACCTGCTACCTGTCAGTCTACCTGCCTGCCTGTCAGTCTACCTGCCTGCCTGCCAGTCTACCTGTCTGCCTGCTGACCTGAACTGCCTCCTGACCGTCTTCCATCTACAGTCGGCCCAAGGATCCACTACTGGATTTACAACAGTATATTTAATTGTGGGTGGTGAGGGTTAATGTGTAAAGTTCGCCTAGTGTACCTGATATGTTTACACTGACCTGGAGAGCATGTGCCACACACCCACCCCCACTGCTCACCCATTTCCCACTTCTCCAGGGGACAATGCTGTGTAAATGTGGGAGGCAGGTTGTAATGTTCCTAGAAGTGTAGCAGGGTTGCCAGCTTCCAAGAAATATGATCAGTGATACGCTGTCTGCCATTTCTTTGGGAATGCTGACCCTTCCTTTCCCTCTTCTGTAGCATTTCCAATCACTGGAAGGGCCAGACTCCAAGGGGACCCTCTGCCCCCATGACTTTCTCAATGATTTGACCTGTGCTGTGCCTTTAGGGCGGGGTGCATACCATCCCTCGCCTCAGGCAGCAGATTGCCTTGAGCCTCCCCTGTCTGCACAATTTTCCTTTTTTGCTTTTCAGTCTTAAATTCCCCTTTCTGAAAAAAAGTATTGTCACCTTGCTTTCCTGCCTGAGTATCATTTCATCTGCTCTTGCCTTTGCAGTCTTCACTGTCCTTTTTCTTCCTGTGATCTTCATCCTGAAAATCTTTCTACTGTTTGAATGCTCATCTTTTTCTCTTATTTTTTTCAGCCATTTAATTTGTAAGCCATGCTAGTCTGTTTTTGCTCTTATTTTTACTTTCTTTCTTAACATGAAGATTTGTTGCCTTATTATGGCTACTTTTAGGTTATCCCGGACAAGGCAGATATTGATGCAATTCTTTAAAGGCGCAGAGTGAAATGTATCAATATTTTGAAATACATGGTGTAATCCAGATTCAAGTTTAGGTTTACATGATGTCTTACTTTCCAGAAACCTCTGACAGGCGCAATTCAGAACTGTTGTGTGCATAAAGTAATGTGTGCCTAGGGCTTTGAGTCTGGGCAATTATAGAAATGAAACAATTAAATATGCTTAAATTACTTTAGACTTTGTGCCAATTTTTAAAAAGATGCATTATTTGTGACCCTAAAGCAAGCATGGGGGTTTTCAAAATGAAATCCCACGCATTGTCTGCCAGGTCTATCCTGCACTCACCAGGTCATCACTACTGTTTAGTTATCTGGCTAAACTGTTTGAAAATTGTCCTCTTTGAAACCATAGCTGTGCAAGCTCATTATGGGAGCATGCTCAGATCTTAATTATAATGATAAATGCTATTAATGATAATACTTTTTACAGTATACATAGGTCTGTCCAAAATAAATAATTAGTGTAAAAGGGCAAAAAATAACTTCCTTGTATAACTTCCTTGACTTTTGGAAGAAATATGCCATGAGGAATTAGGAGCAGGAACCTGTTGGTTTAAGCACTCCTGTCCCATTCAGTTCCTCCCAGAGGCCTCAGTTGCCTTTTTTTTTTTTTTTTTTTTTTGCTTTCACCACTAGAGGGAGCTCATTATTCCTCCATCTTTGGCAAGTACAAATGCTTCAGGTCCTTTCTTTTTTTAAAATTTAATTAAGACTTTTCTAGCACATACTTAACAAAAAAAAGAATGTCCGAATACTCAAGCGTTTGGAACTTTTATTGAGCATCACTGTGCCGTAGCATGTTCCAGTTTGGACTAGAAAATTAAGCTTACTCCTAGTGCATGCGCCTTCTTCATTCTTTACATATGCTAAGGGCCAAATACCTATTCCAATATCAAAGCAATACCAATACCGACAGAAATATAAATATATATATATGTTTTTTCAGAATGCCATAGCTAAGCTGTCTAATGCTGTTGCCAGGAGAGCCTTGTGATGTGTAGAAAATTTGCTATTGCGCATCTGCAACTGTGTTACTTTGCCTTTTTTTTTAGGGGCCAAGTTCCTGTCTGCTTGTTTGTTGTACAAAGAAGCATCTGAGCGGATGAATCATGGATTCATGCATTTATAGTTAGAATGCATGAATCCATGATTCATCTTCTTTCATTGGAGACTTGGGCATTGGTCATCAGTATTAACATTGTCAGCTCTCCCTAGTCCAGGTATGGCTCAGCCATATGAAATGCTGCACAGCTGGACTATAGCATTTGCTATTGCCTTAATCTTTAACAAATGTTTGAGCACAGTTAGTAAAATACTCGAAACATGGTTGACTGAGCAGTAGTTTCTTTTTTAATCACCACCATGTTCCCATACTTGGGAGAAAACTACCTCGTGTGTTCAGAGCTCTTCAAAATACATTTTTACAACCAGTTTAACCTACAAATTGCTGATTACAAAACAAGGCTCTATATTTTAATTTTTAGAGCTGCATTTTTAAAAATTATTTTGGAAACAGGCATACAGTTTGCTCATCAGTCCTTCCTCTGCGACTGAAATGCTTGCTGCTGGCCTCTGCAGGATTCTCCTGAATAAATTTGCTTGGGCTGAATTTATTTTCCAAGCTACACCACATCCTTGTTCCAGAAAACCACAGACTAGGGAGGCTCAAAAATCATTGCGTCTGGGGCAATTACTGAAGACTGATCAGTGGAAAACATGTGGCTTGTTATGTGTGTGATATTCTAAAAGAGAATTGGGTATTTTTCCACTGAAAAAGTGAAAGGATGATGCTTCAGGTGCATGCATTCCAGAATACTTTGTTACCCAGCAAGCTACAGATACAGACTCTACCAAATGGTACTGCAAAGTTGTTTTGTTTTGTTTTGTTTTTCATGGTTCTAAAATTCTAGCATTTACTAAACACTGGAAAAAGGGTCTAATTTTTGAAGCATGTGTTTACTTTGTAGATATCCAAAAATAGATCAAAACTCAAAAAATCCATCAGCAAATAATGACATTTATAGTGTAATTCCAATAGTCTTTTCACAGAGTGCAAAAATGGTTATTTTTACAATAATAGGACAGTAATATTAAAGGCTAAAGGCATCAAGTTCAGCCATTTTTTTATTAGCATAGCCCTAAAAATGTTGTTAGAATATTTTAGAATATTTTCATACGCAGATAAAACTGAACAATGCCATGACATTTTGATCTACCTATGAAAGATTTGTAAGAACATTTTTGGAGCTACGATTATAAAAATGATAGAACTTGATGACCTTAGCCTATGACTATCACCATACTACAAACCTAACCATTTGTGTTCCCCAAAAAAAGATTCATTAGCACTTCATGCTATATTTCATTATTTTCACTGTAACTATACCATAAACACAGAATGGGAGAAAAGCCTTAGTGAATCAAGCCCCTTGTTTGGTAGTAGTAATTTACAAAAGAGGACCATATAATGCAATAGCATGCACTATTTTTTTTTTAAATTTGGTGAAATACTTCCTACCTTATCTTTTATGAACATACATACTCTAAATATTCCTATCTTAAACATGCAGTGGATTCTGCAATGAAAACTTTTTTCATAGGCACAGAATGGGCAAAAGTCATTTCTGAATAAGCTCCTAATGTTCTTTGCTCCTCTGGTTCATAAAATGCATGTAAAGGTCAATATTTGCTGCCATTTAGCCGGATAAGTAGAGACTTATCTGGGTAAGTGACAGTGTTTAAATATTTGGCCACGTTCAGTGGCCTCCAGTTAGCAGGATAAATACTTAGGATAAGCATTTATCCAGCTAAGTAGTGGGCAAGGTTGGGATTAACGGGGAGGAGCAGTCATTTAAAACAACATTGAAATATCATTTGTTTTGTTTTGTGTCATTTCCAATCAAAAGAAAAGAAAAAACATTTGTATTTAATTTCCGCATTTTAGCACGTGCTAAAATCATATAGTCTGCATTAAATGAATTGAGCACATGCTATCAGGGATTCAAACTGAAAACAAAAATAATGAAAGAAAAATATTTTTTCTCCTATGCGACCTTTGTCTTAAAAGTGTGACTTTTAAGTCTATATGGCACATGCTTAACCTCTGGTTAATTTCACTTAACCTATACCAGTGCAAAGCAATATTTTGCCAGTGAGTCAACTGTGGAAGTTATAAGAGGGGAATTGTTCCCTTAAGCCTAGGGGATGTCGTAGAGGGATCTATGCTGGTATAAAAGTTGAGACCTGCAGTAAGGATGGGTTCCTTTTTATCTTTCTCTTTGGCGGAGATAAACATTTTGCCAGCTTTTGCCTGTTTGCTCTGTGTTGTGTTCACTGGTGCCAAAAACCCGGGAAGCACATTTTTCCATGGAAGGAGTAAATCTTCTAGTTTACTCCTAGACGCAAGGCCTCATTTGTGAAGAGCTCTTAGGAGAAGTTCCAGGGACACCATCAAAGACAATGGCCTGCATTGGAAGCCTTATCTCAGCCTCAGAACTGAGTGACTGATTTTCTCAGATGAATTGTGCTGGATTCATTTCCCTATGCCAAGGAGCTTGTTACACTGCTCAGGTATGATTTTGATTCTGGCTCTATGACATTCTTTGCAGTGGAAGCCTATGGAACTACTGGAATACCCCTATTTTGGTTTAATAAAATTTTGGTATTTTTGGAGCTGCTATCCAGTTTGTGGATTGAATCCTTTCCCAGGGTTTGGGGTCACCTGAGGTGGAGGATTGACAGAAGATACAGCCATTCTACCTAGGGGAAGTTATTTCAATAGAGGGGAAACGTTTCGCTGTACCTGTCAGGTTATATCCAGTCACTAAAGTTATGTTTAGGAAGATGCATTCCTGAAGAAGCTGGATGCAGGATGGCAAACCTGGATGCAGAGCAGGAACACTGAAGCAGGACTGCAGAGCTGGATGTAGAGCAGGAACACGGCCAGATGAGCAGTGATTTTGGAGCATATATCCAGGAGTCTGTTGTTCCAGCAAAGGTATCCTCAATAAGGATATGTATAAGGAAAGCCTTGTACTGAACCAATGAAACCTTCCAAGGGCATATCTGTCTGGCAACTAGAGTAAATATCCCTGTCAATTCCCTGATTGTGTCTTTCTAATGGCTCCTCAGTAGCTTCCTGACCTCTGTCCTCTAAGGCCACTGATTCAAGCCCTATTGATCCTGATAGTATACCTCCTCTCCTACAGGACCCTTTTGGGGCTTCAAGGCCTGGAAGCGTCTGAGTAGGTTATTGGCATATATGTTCCAAACTGGCTTCCAAATGCAGTTGGATTATACCTTTTCCTATCTACTAGGTAATGCAGTTGATCTCTGATGTACCATGAATCCAGAATCTGCTTGATAATGAATTCTTGTTACCATTACTGGCTGTAGGGGATGTATCTGATGACTTGTGAATGGATTTCCTCTGTTTGGCTATTATAAGGTGGATCAAGAATGCTGGCAAGTGTATCTTGAAGATCACTGGATTCATTTATTTATGGATAATGAGTCTCCATGAATCTCTGTTAAAGTTTGGTAGTGTGTCTTCTTGTCTGAATGTGATTCATTAAGATACAAACTTTATTCCCCACTGTGAAATGGGGGCCTTTTCATTTCCATCTATCTGCATGTCTCTTTTGGCATTCTTTATCAGGGATTGTTGGACTTGAGTATGCATCTCTTACAAATTTTATGTCCACTCTGCTGCTGCTGGGATCCAAGACTGTCGTGTTTCTTCTAAGTGGAACAGTGGAGAAAACCCACCATTGGCAAAGAAGGGCAGAGTTTCGATGAAGAATGTTCAGCATTTTTATATATAATTTCTGTAGTCGGGAGCAAGTGGATTCAGTTGTTCAGGTGATAGTTACTAAAGCATTTTAGTACTGCTCTGTGGTTTGAGTTACTCATTTGGTCTGTCCATTCGCTTACGGATAACACACTAAGTAGACCTGGATGTTCAGTAGTCTGGTTATCTCTCTCCAAAATCATGTTGTAATCTGGGTACCTCAACAGAGACAACATGTAATGATAAACCCTGAAATCATAACCCCTCTCATATCAACATTTCTGTGGTTTCCTGAGCTGAGGGGGGAGGCCCTGTGCTGCAACAAAGAGGGCCATCTTTGAAAACAAGCCCACTACCACCAGAATAGTGAATTTCCCTTGACATTTGAGTTGCTTTGCGATATAATCCAGGGATATCCATTTCTATGATACTGGTGGTGTCATCAAGAGTCCCTGAAGGTTTTCCCATAGTGTCTTGCTTCTTACACATATTAGGGATGTGGATTCATTTGAAATGAATGTGGGGTTTTTTTTCCCACAAAAAAGCCAATTTTTGATGTATTCCAAATTGAACAAACCAAATCAGTAATGCCTCCAAAAAGAACAAAAATTATTATGTGCATTTGTTTTTGGGCATGCACATCAGAACTTGTGCACACAACTTCTTTTATTTTTAAAGCAGACTGATAATGGAGGCCACTTTAAAAGAGACAATATGATAAGTATGTAGGTGTAGTCAGAATCAGAAACCTCATTGACTAAGGATTCCATGGAACTCCTTTCTTGTTAGTCAAATTCTTCTGGTAATGACATTTAAGGCTGTATGAGCTAATGGACAGGGATGTTATAAGAACATAAGAAATTGCCATACTGGGTCAGACCAAGGGTCCATCAAGCCCAGCATCCTGTTTCCAATCCAGGCTACAAGTACCTGGCAAGTACCCAAACACTAAGTAGATCCCATGCTACTGATGCCAATTATAGCAGTGGCTATTCTCTAAGGGGCAGATTTTCAAAGGCTATGCGTGTAACCCGAGAAAATCTGCCCCTGCACGCGCCGAGCCTATTTTGCATAGGCTCGGTGGTGCGCGCAAGCCCCGGGACGCGCGTATGTCCCGGGGCTTTCCAAAATGGGCGGTCTGTGGGCGTGGCCGGGGTGTGGTGGCCTGTGCCGGGGCATGGTGTGCCGGCAGCTGGATGGCGAGGGCAAGTTACGCCTGCCTTGGGCAGGCGTAACTTTTGGAGCAAAGTGGGGGGGGGAGTTAGTTAGGGTTGGGGGTGGGTTAGATAGGGGAAGGGAGGGGAAGGTGCGGGGGCCAGAGAAAAAGTTCCCTCCAAGGCCGCTCCGAAATCGGAGCGGCCTCGGAGGGAATGGGGAAAGCCATCGGGGCTCTCCTCGGGCTCGGCGCATGCAAGTTGCACATGTGTGCACCCCCTTGTGTGCACCGAGCCCGGATTTTATAACATGCTCATGGCAGCATGCGCATATGTTCTAAAATCGGGTGTAGATTTGTTCGCGCTGGGTTGCGCGAACAAATCTATGCCTGCGAGTATCTTTTAAGATCTGGCCCTAAGTCAAATTGATTAATAATAGTTAATGGACTTCTCCTCCAAGAACTTAACCAAACCTTTTTTAAACCCAGTTATACTAACTGCACTAGCCACATCCTCTGGCAACAAATTTCAGAGCTTAATTGTTTGAGTAAAAAAGAATTTTCTTTGATTAGTTATTTGCTAACTTCATAAGAGTGCTCCCTAGTCCTTCTATTATCTGAAAGAGTAAATAACCGATTCCCATTTACCCATTCTAGACCTCTCATGATTTTAAAGACCTCTATCATATCCCCCCTTCAGCCATCTCTTCTCCAAGCTGAAAAGCCCTAACCTCTTTAGCTTTCCTCATAGGGGAAGTGTTCCATCCCCTTTATCATTTTGGTCATTCTCGTCTGTACCTTCTCCATAGTCCACAACCATATCTTTTTTGAGATGCGGTGACCAGAATTGTACACAGTACTCAAGGTGTGGTCTCACGATGGAGCGATACAGTGGCATTATGACATTTTCCATTTTATTCATCCTTTCCTTCTTAATTCCTAACATTGTGTTTGCTTTTTTGACTGCCGCAGCACACTGAGCCAATGATTTCAATGTATTATCCACTTTGCCACCCAGATCTTTTTCCTGGGTGGTAGCTCCTAATATTTATTTATTTATGTATTTATTTATTTATTTAAATACTTTTCTATACCGAAGATCATGTACAAGTACATATCGGTTCGGTTTACAGTGAACCAACAGTTGGAAATTACATCAAACAATAAGAACATAATTTAACTAAACCTTGTACAGCCAACAATAAGAACATAATTAACAAAATTGTACTAGAGTAGAACTGTAGTTGAACAAGCATAACGAGTGGAATATAGGGAATATCGAAAAAAGGGAAAAACATGATAATCAGCACAGGGAGTACATTATAGAGGTTACGGGGAACTTCGATCGGTTAGACACGATTGAACCTAAGTTCTAAAAAGTAAGGACAGGTATGGGACTTTAAGTAAATGCTCTTGAGAAGAGCCAGGTCTTCAGTTTTTTTTTGAACGTCCGCAGGCAGGGTTCTGTTCGGAGTTCCGAGGGCAGATTGTTCCATTGTAATGGTCCTGCAATTGAATCTAACATTGTGTAACTACAGCAAGGATTATTTTCCCCTATATGCATCACCTTGCACTGTCCACATTAAATTTCATCTGCCATTTGGATGCCCAATCCTCCAGTCTTGCAATGTTCTCCTGCAATTTATCACAATCCGCTTGTGATTTAACTACTCTGAATAATTTTGTATCATCTGCAAATTTTATTACCTTGCTTATTGTATTCCTTTCCAGATCATTTATAAATATATTAAAAATCACCTGTCCAAGTACAGATCCCTGAGGCACTCCACTGTTTACCCTATTCCACTGAGAAAATTGGCCATTTAATCCTACTCTCTGTTTCCTGTCTTTTAACCAATTTGTAATCCACGAAAGGACAAAACCTCCTATCCTATGACTTTTTAGTTTTCTTAGAAGCCTTTCATAAGGGACTTTGTCAAACGCCTTCTGAAAATCCAAATACACTACATCTACTGGTTCAGTTCAGCTTGACCTACGTTAATGTGTTGAATTTCTGCTGAAGGTTGTGGAGCTCGGCCTGGATTGTCTGTATGGTATTTAGTAAATCATTCAGTGTCAGTTTTCCCAGCTACCTAGTCCATCCTGGCCTAGCCTCTGGTTTTGGGTGGGGCATGCTGTTGGGGTACATCCAGTCACTAGCATTATATTTAGGAAGGTATGTACTTGAAGAAGCTGAATACCCAGATGAAGATTGAATCAAGGCTGGTAAACCCCAAAGATAGTTTGGAAGGCATCTTGACATGCAGCAATATCAGTGGGGCAAGCTCACTAGAGCAAGAGTAGAGAGCTGGATGCAGAGCTGGAACAAGGCCAGATGAGCAGAGGCTCTAGAGTGCATGTCACAGGAGTGTGTCTGTTGTACTAGAGGACATGTCACAGGTATGTCTCTGTTGCTGTCCTTATATATTATCACCAGACAAGGCACACTCTATGTTGAACCAATGGGACCTATCTGGCAGTAGGAGGGTAAATATCCCCTGGCCTTTTCTTGACTCTGTCTCTGCAGCCCTTTGATCTATTTCCTCTAAAGCTGCCAGTAGGGATGTGCAGCAGGGGCGAATTCGTCCCATACGGTATTCGTATTCGTGGGGAGCCAAATCCATTGCATCTGTTCTCGGGGGACCCCGATCCATTCATTAGTTACGTATGTATTCGTTTCCCAAAAAAACCCCCCATCCCAACCCTTTAAATTTAATTAACTACCCCCCACCCTTCTGACCCCCCCAAGACTTACCAAAAATCCCTGTGGTCCAGCGGGGGTCCTGGCGTGGTCTCCTGCACTCGGGCTGTCGGCTGCCGGTATTCAAAATGGCACAGATAGCTTTTGCCCTCACTATGTCACAGGGGCTACCGGTGCCATTGGTCGGCCCCTGTCACATGGTAGGAGCACAAGATGGCGCTGGCCGTCCATTGCTCCTACCATGTGACAGGGGCCGACCAATGGCACCGGTAGCCCCTGTGAAATAGTGAGGGCAAAGGCTATCGGCGCCATTTTGAATACCGGCAGCCGACAGCCCGAGTGCAGGAGACCACGCCAGGACCCCCGCTGGACCACCAGGGACTTTTGGTAAGTCTTGGGTGGGTCAGGAGGGTGGGGGGTTTATTCGTTAGATACATTGTATTCGTGGGGCTTCGCCATACGTTTCATGACCCCACGAATACAACGAATAGGGACATATATGTTGTGGATTGCCAATACGTTGAAAACGAATGCACACCCCTAGCTGCCAGATCAAGACCCATCAGTCTCGTAAGAAGGATTGCTATAGTATAACTAACATACTGGGTCATTCATCAAACTGCATTTTGGCATTAACACATATGATAATGCGTTAACGCCATAACAGTACCACTGAGTACGAATTTTTATAGGGAGTGGTAACAGGGAGAAGTTTGGGGGGAATTTAGGGGCAATATCGCACCGTTTGATAGCATAGCACATGCTAACTACACTATTTTCCTGGTGTTAAGCTGTGCAATATGCCCAAAATGGGCATAATGCAATTTGTGATAAATTGTTAGAATTGCATTTTTGGCCTTGGGGGGGGGGGGGGTGGTGGAGAGAGAGAGAGCTTCTAGCAAAGCCTTCACAGTGTGCAACTATTTATATCTCTATAGGAGGGCCATCTAATAGGTCGAGGTGACATGGTGGTTTAGGATTTAGCGGCCAGTTTCTCATGTAGGGTGAGATGTACGAACAGCACAGTACACCTAGGTGAAGATTTGACATCATTTGGAGTGAGGAAAGTCTCACAAATATGAAATTTTGTACTATGTTATCTCACCCTAGCTTGATGGTTACCTGTTATAGAGTCCATCAAGCTAGGGTGAGAGAGCATAATAGAAATTTCATCTTTTTTAGATTTTCCTCACTCCAAATGACATCAAATCTTTACCAAGGTGTACTGTGATGTTTGTATGTCTCACTCTACATGTGAAACTGGCGCCTAAACCCTAAACTACCACCACCAACACCTTACCTCAATCTATTATATGGCCCTCCTAGAGATATAAATACTTTACTTTTTTTCTCTTTCTCTCAAAAAATTTGGGTCGGCTTAGAGATATTCAGTTCTGTGTTCTTGGAATTTGTTGTGTATACATTTTGAACACCTCTGAGTTTAGAAGAATATATATCATGCTACTCAGCTTTTGTTCAAATTTTCATGTAGCTCAGTCAACATACCTCCAATAAAGCCTACATTAACTCAGTAGGTACTTAAGCTATAATTTTTTCCCCACTGAACCAATTGAATGTTGAGGGGCAGTGCAAGTTAATTACAAAGCCCGTATGGCAGCTAATGCATCTTGTGTTTAAAGGAAGGTTGAATTGACTAATCTGGCTCGTCAACATGACCCTTTCCACCATACTACTTTATACAGCAAATGAAACTAAATAAACTACTTTTATACAGCAAAAGAAATGGGCCACAAAAATAGCATGAATTGGTTCCTTATTTTGGAAAGTAGAGCCTATGGCTTTTAAAGGATAGTATGCAATCTTGACATTTATTATGGCATCATTTCAATATAATTCAAGTGAAGAGTATAATTTGAGTCAAGAACTGGTGCTTAATGTACACGGTGAGAAGGAATGCATAACTTAGAAAATGTGGCAAAATATGTTTCTAAGACTTTACTGTAAATTGGTTTTTATGCCTGTGCCTGCAGTTTTGAAGCTTCACTGTGCAGAATATGCAGTCAAAACATACTGGAATTTGGAAAATGATTCCTCATCTCATAATCTTTAGTAAAGTATCTGTTGTTTAGATTGCACTCAATTTTTCAAACATAATTGATGAAAAGTGTGCGTGGGATATGTGTGTGAGGATTAAATAGGGTAAGCTTGCCAGAACAGTTTTGCTTATTTTCTAAGATCTCTCACTATTTATGAAATCTATCACTGCATGTAAATGATTAAAACTGCTGTTAAGAGGATGGCCTTAATGTTTCTATATTTATATATATATATATTTTTTTTCTTTTTCAGAACAATGGATCCTTGGTTTGGTGTCAGAATCATAAACAGTGTTCTAAGGTATGCTCCTTTTGTCTGAGTTGCAACATTCATTTTTACCATATTTATTGTAAATGAAACATTTCAGATTCCAGAGAACCTTTTCATTAAAAAGTGTGAAAGAGCTGATTATGGTTTGCTTCTTAAAATTATTTTCCTGAGAGATAATGCCAATCATACTCGATTATAAATCACTGTGCTTTCTTTCCATCTCAGCATTTTTTGCATTGATATATTACCTGCAATTTGCCAGCTTAGAGCCACACAGAGTGCACCAAAGCATGAGACGTGTAACTTTTATGCTACTGACTATGCTACTACATTTCTGAGATGGTTTCTGAGAACAACAGAAAGAAGCAACCAGTCATGTCTGTCAATACAATGAAACAAACCTTCTCTCAGATCCTTCAGCAATGGGCAGGTCATTCAGTTCAGATATTTAATACACGGTATCAGGCTGAATTTGACATGTCCCAACAGCAGCTACTTTTGCCCCTTTTCATGTGCTGACTCTTTGACCCCAAAGCTTGGAGGGTAAGTGAGCTAATATCTAATTGAGTCCACTGGACAAGAATCTTGTTAGGTTGCCTGGAGAGAAACAATAAATGCTTCAGCAGCCACCAGGGCTCAGACTGCAGTGGCACAATCTGTGTATTCGCTTTTTTCACAATACACAGTGGTGAATGCATCCTCTCTTGGTTTATGAAGTTATCTGAAAAAAAATGAGGACTACTTAGAGAGGAGTTAAAAAAAAAAAAAAAAAAAAAAAAAAAGCAATCTGCTCTTATTTCACTTATAGATTGAAATGATTGTTGCTGTAGTAGTTGCAGGGTAGATAAGAAACTGTGGTGCTTGTTATCTCTTTGAATGAATCAACCAAAATAAATTATCTATGGATTTTATTACCCATGGGCTTTTCAATCTCATAAGTAGCCTATCTTTTCTAGGATCAATATGACAACAAACATTTCAATCTACGAATGTAAGGTATCTCAATTTGAGATGTTTGAAGATGACCTGAAGGCCTCTGAAGTTCATATTTAATAAAAGTTATGCAAAATTCCTTTTGGTGGGTCTGATGAGAAACTACAGCCTCCCAAGTGGCTTAGGTAGTGAATGTAATAGTTGCATAGATTGTTACTTCTTCTTATATTTATTTTATTTACTTATTGATTCATTATTTTATTTATTTAAAATTTCTTATATTCTGCCTATATCAGAACAACCATTCTAGGTGGATTACAACATGCAGCATAGACATGAAACATTTATAACAACTGCCATAGTAGGCATTTAACTGAGACTAGGCATCAGCAATTCTGATAATTAAATAACATCTAAGAGTTTAAAACTCTTAGAAAAATATGCACTTTCAGTTTTTGCAAAAGAGCTCATAGTCTGCTATCTCATGAAACTGTGCTGGCAATGCATTCCATAGAAGTAGACCAGCGACCAAAAATGCCTGCCATTGAGTTTCCTGAAGCCATACCTCCTTAATAGAAGACTAGTTTAACAGAAGCCTGCTATTCAAATGCTACTTAGCCAGATAAGTCGGCTCATCCGGCTAAGTGGCAACCACTGAATATCTGACTGTGTTCAGAGGGGCCGCCAGATAGCTGCATAAGTTGTGGGTGGGAAGTGGGTGGATCGGCGCAGTGCTACTTACCTGGATAAGTAGTGATATTCATACTTAGCCATTTAAGTTATTCAGATAAGTTAGACCTGCCATAGAGCAGGCCTAACTTATAGGATCATGCATCAAAATGCGATAGGCCGTTATCGCATGTGATAATGCCGTAACTTGCGCGTGCTAACGACCTATCGCAAAATGCGTATACAAATAAAAAATGTAATATTCTTTGTGGGAGGAGTTCGGGCTAGGTAAATGAAAAGTAGGGGTGGTAGTGCAGTGCGTGATAAGTATAACACATTATCGCGGGTCAGTAACGCAGCTAATAGCTACACCATTTTTCTGGACAGTACGGTCAGATCGCGGGTGGTATCTCGGTCTGTGGTGGTATCATGGCGCATATCGCACGTGATAAACACCGCAATCAATACACACACACCTACCAAGCATTCCTGGACCAATAAAAATGGCTGTCTTTAGCAGGTCAGGCTTCCTAACAGCTTTTGGTGAGTGGCAAGTGTACTCGTACATTCATTCTTCATGCCTCGCCAGCCTCGCCGCGTGCAACGACACGTGGAAGATGAACAACCTGAACAGGACCCAAGGCCACTTCCAAGACGTCCGAGGGAAGTACCAACAGCGCAGGCAGAGGGTCTGCTGCCATGGGCTCTGGGCCCCTGCCCAGCCACGGGTGGGAAATACAGGGAGCGTATCTTTCATCCACGAACATCCTTGCTCGGCACGCCTGAGGACGTTGTGGTTAGCAGGTATCATCTCAGCTCTTGGGCAATCCTGGAATTATATGAAGACATCCGAGGGGATCTGGATTCGGTAATGGCAAGGTCCCGCGCTGTCCCTGGCTGCCTCACCAAACTGTTGGCTGCCCTCCGTTTCACAGCAAGCAGCTCCTTCCAAACCACAGTAGGGGCAGTGAAGAGAATGTCACAAACCACCTTCTTTTGCTGTCTCGACCAGGTCAGTGCAGCTGTAAATGACCGCATTGATCGGTACATACATTTTCCTCGAGACAGGCAGGACTTGATGGACTTGGTTTCTATGCCTTCGCACACTTTCCCAATGTAATCGGAGCTATCGACTGCACTCCGTCAGAGGGAGGAGATGTACTGCAACAGAAAGCTCTTCCGCTCCCTCAACGTGCAAGTGGTCTGCAACGCTCGAATGAGCATCCTGGACATAGTGACAAGGTACCTCAGAGCTGCTCACAATTCCTTTATACTTAGGAAATTGGGCCTCTTTGAAAATTTTGAGGCTGGCCTGTAAGGTGATGTTTAGCTTGTAGGTAAGGCAACCTTTTCTTTCTCATTTCCATCAATGCTTATGGGTATGTGGCTAATGGCACCCAAATGGGGGGGGGGGGGGGGGAAGAGCTTTGGGGGAAGACACAAACAATGGCATAATACCTGGCTTCCATGGTTCTGTAGGCAGGTCATTGCCCAAGGGCATGCCTTTCTCCGCTCATGTTTCAGAGGCCTGCCAAATTAGTGCAGGCAAACAAGGCACAGGACCTAAAGTCAGAATCATTATATACATAGCACGTATTTTTGATCTAAAAGGCCCTGTTCCTATCCTCCCCTTGGGAGCTGTTACAATGTGTCATGTGCATCCGAACAGTGCACTGTGCCCACTGCTGGCCCTGCACCTTCACATGTGGACCATTACTGAGTAGAGATGTGCATTCGTTTATCATGAATTAGGCAATTTCAATGTAAATCGTCGTGGGTCGGGGGCCCCGAACCCCGACATGGATTTTCCCCGAACTTCGGGGAAAATCCGTTTTTCGGGTTTGTACGGGGAGAGGGGCACATTTTATTTTTGTAAATTAAAAATCACCCCAAGCATTACAATTAACTATAATACACCCCCCCACACCATCCCGATCCCCCCCAAGACTTACTAACATCCCTGGTGGTCCAGCGGGGTCCCGCGATCGATTTGTCCCAGCGTGCCTGCCTCATTCAGAATGGCACCGATAGCCTCTGAATTACTATGTCACAGGGGCTACCAGCACCATTGGTCAGCCCCTGTCACATGGCCATCAGCGCCATCTTGTGCTCCCACCATGTGACAGGGGCTGACCAATGGCACCGGTAGCCCCTGTGTCATAGTATGGGCAAAGGCTATCGGCGCCATTTTGATTACTGGCAGCCGATAAGGAGATCGCTCCCGGACCCCCGCTGGACCCCCAGGGACTTTTGGCAAGTCTTGGGGGGGGGGGGGGTCAGGAGTAATGGGTGGCCAGCGCCATCTTTAAACATGGCGCGGGCTATCCAGTCCTCCTATCATGTGACAGGGGCCGGCCAATGGCACGGATACCCTGTCACATGATAAGGGCAAAGGGCCATCGGCGCCATTTTGATTAGTGGCAGCCGACGGCCCGGGAGTGGGAAGACAGCCCGGGAGCAGGAGATTGCTCCCGGGACCCCCACTGGACCACCAGGTACCTGTAAAATGTTCTTGGGGCGGTCGGGAGGGTGGGGGAAGCTAAGGGGTTAGTTTTAAAGGGTCGGGGTGTTTTTTTTGTTTATCGGCTCGGGCGCAGCCGATAAACCAAACCGCGATTGGGCCGGACGAATAAAAAAACACGATGTGAATCGGAACCGGAATCCGAGCCGATTCAGGTTCCGTTTCACATCTCTAATATTCACTGTTAACCTACTACTACTGTTAACAATGCAGGTGTTATTTCTGAGGCCCTGTAAAGCACATTGCCTCAGCACTCCTGTGCAAAACACTTAGCATATAGTACTGGACCAACATTACAGCTGACGTTTCCATGCTTTCATGATGTTGCTGATGCACATGGGTGTGAGCACATCTGTGTATTGCTGAACAGCTGCTATGCTGTAGGCTCACCATTAACTCCTGTTAAACACTAGTATTTTAATTAGTGAAGTGCCCTGCTATGGTCCTCCACAGTCCATACAGCCCTCTGTGTATTGCATTCTCTGGTGACATTGTGTGGTCAGGTGAACAGGTTATGAGTGTACAGACTGCCTCCATTGTAACCGCTACTCCGTCCTTATTGTATAGGGCTACTGCTCCCACAGATGTGATGTGTTTGCCATGATTGATGATGCCCTTTAGGTGTAGGCATCTTGACAAGCAGGCTTTTTGTGCCACCTAAGCCATTCAGGGGTCCATGTCACAATCTTTCAGTAAGTAGGGGTGATATGTGCAAGTCTCAGAAGTGTTTCCTGTGGGCAGCTATACATAATGTTTGTGGAGGAAGGAGTCATACCAACTCATCACCTGTTACAGGAAGCTGACACACACCTGCTTTTGGTTTAGTGGCAACCATTGATGGATCATAGGCCTTGCTAATATGTACGTGCAGGGACAGCAGCATGTAGTCCCTACTGCTAACAAAAGTGAGGATGACTGTCGTTCTGTGTGTTCTACCACAGAACTTTTGGAGCTTGCTCCCTTGTGCCTCAATTCCAATGCACATTAGCAGGCAGTGTGTGTTTTTATATTGAGCACGGTCACCTTTTGCAGAGCTTTGATGGAGTGGTTGTCCTCTGGAGAGGGTGTGCATGTGACAGGGCTGCATATGGACAGGCGTGGGAATGGTCTTACAACTTTAAGGGCTCGTTT
Organism: Rhinatrema bivittatum; assembly: GCF_901001135.1. NCBI lineage: Eukaryota > Metazoa > Chordata > Amphibia > Gymnophiona > Rhinatrematidae > Rhinatrema > Rhinatrema bivittatum. Next base: position 321,709,629 of record NC_042619.1, read on the forward strand.
TCAGCAATTACACTCACAGTTTATATGTACTGTTCATTGAGGGGCGAGGTGTGCAGGTGGGCATGGTGACACATCAAGAATGCTGGAGAATGTTATTCTGCACATTTGGCTGTTTTTCTCACTTCCACAGCGAGGTCTTTCCTGGAAGTAATTGGAGTAGGGCACATAACGTCATGTTTAGGGGTTGGTCCTGCTACCCACAATGACCCCTGGCACAGACCCTTGGAAAGTGATGGAGGGTGGTTGTGCAGCTAAATAAAATGCCCATTGAATGTGGGAATGCTGTGCTGCATGGATCGGCTATTGTAAAGGAGTAGGTTCTGCTTGGACTATAGGCATGATTCACATGAGTGCTTACCATCTTGCAGCTAAACGCGCTGCATGTATATAGAATTCCTGGTGCATGGATTTCTGGGGGGGAGGGTAGCTCATGGCAGCCTTGACTCCTCACACAGGCATTGGGAACATCCTATTACTGATTCCCGTCTTTGTGTCAGTGTTGTCTGTTTGCATCTCTCAGTGTGTAATATCATGCATAATTGACATAGAGGTAGGCACACCAGCCCACCTTTTTTATCACTCCCTCTGTGCTGTGTACATGCAGGAAGGGTACGCCTGCTGTCTATAGCCCATATGAAACACAATACCTTTTGTGTGCCGACTTACATGTGTTCCGCCTATACCTATCTATAAAGTTATGGCCCACTGTTTCTTAAACACTGTAGGAGCTTCACTTGTTCATTATCCAAATGTCCTGTCCCACTGTGCTGTGTATTTGGTGAATCATGCAACACAGTCTCAGCTGCTGTGTGACAAGTAGGGAGGAGGAATGAGTGAGTACTGTGTGGTACACAATCTGCAGAGGTGTCGAGCACAGGATGACAAGATGTGCTGCTGGTACTGTGCACCAGGCAGTCTTCCGCAGATTGGCTGCCATGCCTGTACTGTCCTGCCTCAGGGGTCAGTATATTATGTGTAAGGTAAGGCTCCCCTTACACATTGCATCCAGATCCCAAAGGCAAAGTACTGGGATGTCATCCAGAGTGTGGAAGACAGCCTGGTCCCCAGAAGCTGAGAGACCATTCTAGGGCCTCTGCTGGTTGTCTATGCCCATTATAGTGCATATGTAGTGTGCCAAGACTAAACACCACTAAGGATGCGGAAGAATGTAAAATCCCACCATATATAAATTAATAAGAGGGCGTGGGTTGTGTAGTGAAAGTTTCAGAGGTCTGGAGATTCTTATAGGCAATGTTGCTAGCAAGGTGTGCAGAAAAGCTATGCACAGAATTAGTAAGTACTAGTGGCAATAAATCGGCTATTTGCATTTGTTTAGACAATTCCTTGGTTTCCCCTCTATGGCACAGTGTTTTGCCGTGGCTTCACTGTGTGTGTCATAGCAGTGTGCATGCTTCCTCCCGATGAAGCCACGGTAAAATATCATTTGGGTCCTAAACACTCTAAGTTCACCATTTACACCACCCAGCCTGTACATGCACACTATATCATGTGTTGGCCTATAAGGTACAGAGCTGGTGACATACAGGCTCATGGAAGGAGGAGTTAAGAAACAGTACGGTATGTGAAAAAGGCGATAGTGAAGGGGATATTTACCTCTGGATGTCTTGTTAGCCAACATACACGGAGCTTTCATTGTCATGCTATGGTCCATATGGTCTTGCTTGCTCCATAAATGCATATTTGGAATGTGGCAGGGCATTGGAGCGTGCAAGGTCATGTTGAGAGCAAACCTTTAACCATTGCTACCATAAACACAAAAACCACACAATGAAGCAACATGAACAGAACGTTCATCTTTCCAAACAGTAAGCTCTTTATTAACAAACACTTGTAGTGCACTGTTTGCAATGAAACCAATTTCTCACATTCTGCAAGGATAAAATAGCTAATAGCACACAACAATGTACATTTCATAAATAGCACCTTCCATGTATACCTGTACAGTAATATATGCAAACAGCATCATGACATATACAGGTGCTACATGTTATCCTTAATGCAGAATAATGATTACAACCAAGAACACAGGAGGTCGTTTAGTAAGCATTTTTCCCAGAGACACAGAATGGGAAAAACCCTTTAGTAAATAGGCCCCAGAAAGAGGCACACCAAATGCTAGAGTATGGCTGTGAAGTAAGAGCTACAAAAAACACAACAATGTGTGTAAATGCTAAGGCCCCAAACAGTACATGTTGAAAGAGTGAACTTAAAGAGGAAAGCCTAAGGGCCAGGCCAGCACAGCTCAGCATGAAAGCAGCAGGAGAACGAGCAAACAGTTCAGCATGTAGGCAGCAGGAGAAGCAGAAGACTCAGCAGCATGGAGGCAGGAGGCCCAGGACATGACACAGCAGCATGGAGGCAGGAGGCCTAGGACGTCACACAGCAGCATGGGGGCAGGAGGCCCAGGACGAGACACAGCAGCATGGGGGCAGGAGGCCCAGGACGAGACACAGCAGCATGGGGGCAGGAGGCCCAGGACGAGACACAGCAGCATGGGGGCAGGAGGCCCAGAATGAGACACAGCAGCATGGAGGCAGGAGGCCCAGGACGAGACACAGCAGCATGGGGGCAGGAGGCTCAGGACAAGACACAGCAGCATGGGGGCAGGAGGCCCAGGACAAGACACAGCAGCATGGAGGCAGGAGGCCTAGGACGTCACACAGCAGCATGGAGGCAGGAGGCCCAGGACGAGACACAGCAGCATGGGGGCAGGAGGCTCAGGACAAGACACAGCAGCATGGGGGCAGGAGGCCCAGGACGAGACACAGCAGCATGGGGACAGGAGGCCCAGGACGAGACACAGCAGCATGGGGGCAGGAGGCCCAGAATGAGACACAGCAGCATGGAGGCAGGAGGCCCAGGACGAGACACAGCAGCATGGGGGCAGGAGGCCCAGAATGAGACACAGCAGCATGGAGGCAGGAGGCCCAGGACGAGACACAGCAGCATGGAGGCAGGAGGCTCAGGCTGAGACACAGCAGCATGGAGGCAGGAGGCCCAGGACGAGACACAGCAGCATGAGGGCAGGAGGCTCAGGACGTCACACAGCAGCACGGGGGCAGGAGGCCCAGAATGAGACACAGCAGCATGGAGGCAGGAGGCCTAGGACATCACACAGCAGCATGGGGGCAGGAGGCCCAGGACGAGACACAGCAGCATGGGGGCAGGAGGCCCAGGACGAGACACAGCAGCATGGGGGCAGGAGGCCCAGAATGAGACACAGCAGCATGGAGGCAGGAGGCCCAGGACGAGACACAGCAGCATGGAGGCAGGAGGCTCAGGCTGAGACACAGCAGCATGGAGGCAGGAGGCCCAGAATGAGACACAGCAGCATGGAGGCAGGAGGCCCAGGACGAGACACAGCAGCATGGAGGCAGGAGGCCCAGAATGAGACACAGCAGCATGGAGGCAGGAGGCCCAGGACGAGACACAGCAGCATGAGGGCAGGAGGCCCAGAATGAGACACAGCAGCATGGAGGCAGGAGGCCCAGGACGAGACACAGCAGCATGGGGGCAGGAGGCTCAGGCTGAGACACAGCAGCATGGAGGCAGGAGGCCCAGGACGAGACACAGCAGCATGGGGGCAGGAGGCTCAGGACAAGACACAGCAGCATGGAGGCAGGAGGCCCAGAATGAGACACAGCAGCATGGAGGCAGGAGGCCCAGGACGAGACACAGCAGCATGGGGGCAGGAGGCCCAGAATGAGACACAGCAGCATGGAGGCAGGAGGCCCAGGACGAGACACAGCAGCATGGGGGCAGGAGGCTCAGGCTGAGACACAGCAGCATGGAGGCAGGAGGCTCAGGACGAGACACAGCAGCATGGGGGCAGGAGGCCCAGGACGAGACACAGCAGCATGGAGGCAGGAGGCCTAGGACGTCACACAGCAGCATGGGGGCAGGAGGCCCAGGACGAGACACAGCAGCATGGGGGCAGGAGGCCCAGAATGAGACACAGCAGCATGGAGGCAGGAGGCCCAGGACGAGACACAGCAGCATGGGGGCAGGAGGCCCAGAATGAGACACAGCAGCATGGAGGCAGGAGGCCCAGGACGAGACACAGCAGCATGAGGGCAGGAGGCTCAGGACGTCACACAGCAGCATGGGGGCAGGAGGCCCAGAATGAGACACAGCAGCATGGAGGCAGGAGGCCCAGGACGAGACACAGCAGCATGGGGGCAGGAGGCCTAGGACATCACACAGCAGCATGGAGGCAGGAGGCCCAGGACGAGACACAGCAGCATGGGGGCAGGAGGCCCAGGACGAGACACAGCAGCATGGAGGCAGGAGGCCTAGGACGTCACACAGCAGCATGGGGGCAGGAGGCCCAGGACGAGACACAGCAGCATGGGGGCAGGAGGCCCAGAATGAGACACAGCAGCATGGGGGCAGGAGGCCCAGGACGAGACACAGCAGCATGGGGGCAGGAGGCCCAGAATGAGACACAGCAGCATGGGGGCAGGAGGCTCAGGACGAGACACAGCAGCATGGAGGCAGGAGGCCCAGAATGAGACACAGCAGCATGGGGGCAGGAGGCCCAGAATGAGACACAGCAGCATGGGGGCAGGAGGCCCAGAATGAGACACAGCAGCATGGGGGCAGGAGGCTCAGGCTGAGACACAGCAGCATGGGGGCAGGAGGCTCAGGCTGAGACACAGCAGCATGGGGGCAGGAGGCTCAGGACAGTCACACAGCAGCATGGGGCAGGAGGCTCAGGACATGAGACACAGCAGCATGGGGGCAGGAGGCTCAGGACAAGACACAGCAGCATGGAGGCAGGAGGCCCAGGATGAGACACAGCAGCATGGGGGCAGGAGGCCCAGGACGAGACACCGCAGCATGGGGGCAGGAGACCCAGGACGAGACACAGCAGCATGGGGGCAGGAGGCCCAGAATGAGACACAGCAGCATGGGGGCAGGAGGCCCAGGACGAGACACAGCAGCATGGAGGCAGGAGGCCCAGGACGAGACACAGCAGCATGAGGGCAGGAGGCTCAGGACGTCACACAGCAGCATGGAGGCAGGAGGCTCAGGACGTCACACAGCAGCATGGGGGCAGGAGGCCCAGGACGAGACACAGCAGCATGGGGGCAGGAGGCTCAGGACTGAGACACAGCAGCATGGAGGCAGGAGGCCCAGGACGAGACACAGCAGCATGGGGGCAGGAGGCTCAGGACGTCACACAGCAGCATGGGGGCAGGAGGCTCAGGACAAGACACAGCAGCATGGGGGCAGGAGGCCCAGAATGAGATACAGCAGCATGGAGGCAGGAGGCCCAGGACGAGACACAGCAGCATGGGGGCAGGAGGCCCAGGACGAGACACAGCAGCATGGGGGCAGGAGGCTCAGGCTGAGACACAGCAGCATGGAGGCAGGAGGCCCAGGACGAGACACAGCAGCATGGGGGCAGGAGGCCCAGGACGAGACACAGCAGCATGGAGGCAGGAGGCCCAGGACGTCACACAGCAGCATGGGGGCAGGAGGCCCAGGATGAGACACAGCAGCATGGGGGCAGGAGACCCAGGATGAGACACAGCAGCATGGGGGCAGGAGGCCCAGGATGAGACACAGCAACATGGGGGCAGGAGGCCCAGGATGAGACACAGCAGCATGGGGGCAGGAGGCCCAGGATGAGATACAGCAGCATGGGGGCAGGAAGCCCAGGGAGAGACACGGCAGCATGGAGACAGCACTTGCAGGAGATGAGAAGAGATAAGAAGACCCCGCAGCTTAGAGCCAGCACTTGCAGGAGATGAAAAGACCCCGCAGCTTGGAGCCAGCACTTGCAGGAGATGGGAAATGATGAGAAGACCCCGCAGCAAAGAGCCAGCACTTGCAGGAGATGAAAAGACCCCGCAGCTTGGAGCCAGCACTTGTAGTAGATGAAAAGAGATGAAGAACCCCGCAGCATGGAGCCAGCACTTGCAGGAAATGAAAAGAGATGACACCCCGCGGCATGGAGCAGGAGACAGGACAGCCTGACAAGAGACAGCATCTGCGAAGACATTGTAGAATACTTAAAGTAGGCCATAATAGGCCCAGAGGCTGAAGGACATCTTGTTAGTGACTGTACTGCTTGTAAATGCTTGACATAACAGCATCCAATGAGCATGATGGAACAGCAACTATGTAGTGAGCACACGATGAGCCGGTTTCTTCCATTTAGATGGCACAGCAACTCTGTCAAGAGTGCGTCCCTGTCTTTTTTTAAAAATGTGGCTTCTTGCTCCTTACTTGCCATGTCTTTCCTTTTTTTGAAGGCCCCTTGCCACACCATGACTTCCCACGACCCCTGTGCCGTTGTGATTCTACTGGACTGTGGCGGGGTGTCAAGCTGAGGGATGTAGCTGACTATTCAGATGGCTGGTCTGGCATCTGCTGTGGTGTTTGTGTCATCACATTCGTTAGGTTGCTGATGGCTGCAGCTATCATTTTGGCATTTTGTGTGCTGGCTGCCATACTTTGTTGCAGGATCTTGTTTTGATGCTGTACACTTCTTCGCAGGACCCTTATTTCTCCCCGCAACTGCCGGATGTCTGCTGACAAGATGGCTGGTGCTGGTGCTGGTGCTGCTGCTGGGGACCCTGATGGCTGTGCTGTGGATGCCGCTGGTGGTTGGCCCAATGGTGGCGGTGTGGATGTTGCTGGCGAGGACCCTAATGGTGGTGCTGTCGGTGCTGTTGGCGAGGACCCTGATGGCTGAGCTGTGGGTGCTGCTGGTGGTTGGCCCAATGGTGGCAGTGTTGGTGGCAGTGGTGAAGTCGATTGTGGTGTCAAAATCTGCAATGTGGGCATATCTGGGCTTCTGTTAGTGGCGTGGGGTGCTGGTATCTGGCAGCTGTTCATTCGAATGTTGCCAGTTCATTAAGGTGTCAAGATCAAGGTCAACATTAATAGGATTGCTTGAGCCTGAGGACTGTATTAAATACAGGGGCTCTGATCGCCCTGCCTCCTGCTGCTACTCCTCCTCCTCCCATTATGTCTCTGCATCCATGACTAAGGGCCTGTGGAGCATGGGTATTGGGTGTCTGGTCCTTGGGTGTTCCTGGCTGGGACTGGCTCGTTCCTGCTCAAGAGCTGTGAAAACAGAGAAGGGAAAAATAAGTACATATGCTAGCAAGTATTCTTTTTTTTTTTTTTTTTTTTGCTATCAGAAGTGCACTTTGGTTCTTTACAAAGTGATCATCTAATGCCAATTTCTGGGGCCTTTTTACTAAAGTTTTTTGCAATTCTTGGTCAATGTGAAAAATGCCTAGTAAAAGACCCTCCTATGTCTACAGCCGATGCTGTCTGACCATTTATGGGTGAGGTTAACTTAACGACAGCGGCTCGTGTGGTGTCTAGCCGCTGATCCATGCCTTCGAACAGGTCCTATCCCAGCCTTAATCAGTCACTACTCCATTTCTGTGGTGACAATGGGACAGAGGTCCCCTCCTCCAGTCTGCTGCACATATTTGGATCGCTCTGCTAGCTTGGCCTTCAGCTGGGTTTGACATCTCAGTAGTGATGGGCAACCTGCTCTCCACTTCTTTGAATGCTGGGTGATGGCCTGGGCAAAGTTGCTCCAAATTTGCCCTTTAGCTGCTTTTGACAACTTGGCTGCTCTGTTTCTGAACAGACTAGCGTAGTGTTGCAGGACCCCAGCGATGAGAAGCTCGTTCTCTGCCACACTGATCCTGATTGCCTACAGTCTCTGGCATACTGCTGGCTGGCCGGCCGAAGGGGGTGCCACTTCCTCTTCTGGAAAGGTGTCCTCCCTGCCCTCACTCTGCATCCTGCTCTCCTCTCCCCTCCCTTCCTCCCTTCCTCCCTCCCTGCTCACCCTGCCCTACCAATCCCCTTCCTGTCTCTCTCTCTCTAACCCTATGCTTCCATACTCCTCCCACCACTCTTTTCTGCCTGTCTCTACTTGTCCCCCTGTCCCTACTCCTGCTCCCTCTGCCTCCTCCCCCTGCTATCCTCAACCCTCTTCTTCTCTTCCCAGGCCTATCACGCTCCATGCTTTCATCCTCACCCACACACTCCTCTGCTCCTCCTTCTCCTCCTCACACTCCTCCTCCACTCCACAGAAAATGACAAACAGGACTTACTATCTTTCACTTCAACAGATATCACAAAAGACAAAGTTAAAGGGAAACAAATGACAACACAAAACAGCACAACTCAGTCAGAAATTGCAGAACTACACCACCAGAACTTCTCTACCACTCACCTCAACACAGCCTCAAAGAAGGAAGGGCAGGAATTGAGCATTTATACTAGGAAAAAATATCACGGTGCGAGATGATGACATACTGTGCGCCACGATGACAGAGCACACACTGCAATGACATAATGTGCACCGTGATGATGTATCACAGCATGCATTACCTCATTGTGCTTTGTGGCAAGCCGCCAATTTGAATATACACACCCCTTTTGTTTATCATGCGCGGTAGGCGCGCAATAAACAAAGCATTTTGATGAATCTAGGTATTAACCGGATATGATTTATCTGGTTAAGTGGTGCCAAATATGGGAATATTCAGCAGATATCCTGTGTAAGTCATATCTGGCTAATTTTCCTAAACGGATTGCTTTGAATATTGAAGCCCCAATGTTTTCAGTGGAGTGCAATGAGCGCGTGAGAATATATTCAGAGATCCAATCAGTGGGGTATAAGATACCCTCACCCTTAAAATCTTTATGGACTAAGTTTATCATCTTACAATTCACATTCTTAGACACTGGCAGCCACTGTACGTGTTCTAGCATTGAAGAAATATGATCTCTGGAGGAAGAGGCACAGTAGCATATTGCAATGACTGCAAAACCCTCATTTGGGAAGCTCCACATAAACAGTGCGCTCCACATAAACGGAGCGCACTGTTAACCTGCCCTTGGACGTGCGTTTTCCCTTACCCCTTATTCAGTAAGGGGTGGAAAACGCGTGTCCAACCCGCGGCACCTAATAGCGCCCTCAACATGCAAATGCATGTTGAAGGCCCTATTAGGAATGCCCGCGCAATACAGAAAGTAAAATGTGCAGCCAAGCCGCACATTTTACTTTAAGAAATTAGTGCCTACCCAAAGGTAGGCGCTAGTTTCTGCCAGCACCGGGAAAGTGCACAGAAAAGCAGTAAAAACTGCTTTTCTGTGCACCCTCTGACTTAATATCATGGCGATATTAAGTCAGAGGTCCTGAAGAGTAAAAAAAGTAAAAAAAAAAAATTTTAATGGGCCGGCGGCTGTCGGGCCGAAAACCGGATGCTCAATTTTGCCGGCATCCGGTTTCCGAGCCCGTGGCTGTCAGCGGGCTCGAGAACAGACGCCGGCAAAATTGAGCGTCGGCTGTCAAACCTGCTGACAGCCGCCGCTCCGGGTCAAAAGGAGGCGCTAGGGACGCGCTAGTTTCTACTGCACCACCTGTGCGCGCGCCGGGAGAGTGGGCGTTCATCCGCTCTCCCGTGTACTTTACTGAATCTGCCCGAAAGGGAGTTACAATGATCAATGGAGGCCAGAATACAAAAATCTGTATGGAACTCTTCCTTTGCTAAAATATATTTTAAACATCTAATCATTCTGAGCTTAAAAAAAGGCAGGGTTTAAAATTACTTTCAGCTGAGGCTTTAAAGTTAGGAGAGAGTTAAACAAAACCCCCAGATGCCTAACTGCTTCAGAAAAGGAAAGTGTGACCCCTTTTCCCTGTGTTTTCTACCACCTCAGGGCCTCAGTCTTCGAAAAGTTCAAAACCAATTTGTTTTGCCTCAACCAAGTATTCATATCCTGCAGGCCTCAGTTGTGGAAGATAGGCAGTCATCCACTGGAAAATGCAACTGTATATCATTGGCATAAATTAAAAAAATGTATGTTATAAGCAGTGAGGATACTGCAAAGTAGCTGAGGTCTGTATTAAAGCAGAGAGGAGGGCAGAGCCCTGGGATACCCCTGAAGCAATTTCTTTCCATGAGGATGGTTGTAAGCCCGCTCTTACCAGAGGCTACAAGGTAGAGAAATAAGAATGAAACCATCCCGCTCCATCACCTCCCACCCTGAGCATATACATCCTGTCAAGAATAGAACAATCCACGGTATCAAAGGCAGAGGAAATATCAAGGAAAATGTTAACCACCCCCTCATCTAACTCACGCAGCAACGAGTCGGCCAAAGGATGTTAAACGAGTCTCCGTGCTGTGCCCACTTTAAAAACAACTGAGGGTCTAAGATATTATTTTCTTCTAAAAGAAAATCATTCAGTGGTGTCTTCTCCAGGATCTTTCCTATGGTGGGAAGCTTGGAAATGAGTCTATAAGTAGAAGGCTCCTCCGTGGACTGATTGCCTTTCTTAATTACTGGACGCACCATTGCCCTTTTGAGAGAATCTGGAATTGAACCTTTTGATAATGAATGCTTCATACATTTAGTCTTAACTTCCAGAAATAGATGTCTTAGGCCATGGAGAACCCAAAAAGGGCATATATCAAGTGGACAAAATGATGATTTCAGCATACTCAATACCCTGCTACTTCTGAGGAAGAAACACCACAAAATTGTTCCTATACTGTGACTCAAGCCTGGAGATAGAGCATAGAGATTTGAAGATTAGTCCTTGACCAGAAGGGGGAATAGAAGGCAATAGCTTTTGTTATTGCAAAAGCTGTTTGATGCAAGACAGCAGGGCAATGCAAGGATGAAGTTGTCTCAGACGGTGACTGTCATAACAATTGTTACTAGTTTCCATTGTTTGCTGAAGTACATTTTCATAAAGTTTCACAAAGATCTTTATGTAAACGGACCAGAAAGTTCAGGGACACATTTCCTCTTCATGACACCGGTTTGGCAATAATCGGTGGCTTTCCTTGGGTAAAACACTGTTTTACCTGTGGAAATGATCTTTTTCATTCTTACCTATGCTCTATTTGGGGAAAAAAAATTGGCATGTGTGTCAACAATACACATACTTTTTCCTGCAGGGTTTTGGAAGTATTCATGGAGTGGTGTTAGGCTGAGAGAGGCAACTATCTATGTAGTTTTAAATAATAAAAATTACTTGTGTCATGTTTTTTTTCCCTTTCTCTTGAAGAATAACCCGAACAAAGAGCAGACCTAAATTTATGAGGGTACTTTTTCATAATAAAAATAATGCAGGAGCAGGTGCAAGATTCAATTGCTGATAAGAAAAGCCACAAACAAACCATAATGATAAAAAAAAAAGAAACAATAAAAAAAGGCATCACATCATATAGGCAAAGTTGATTTAAGTAACAATCCCATAGTAATTGCACAGAAAAGAATCTAATCAACTTAGGGGACAGGCCCTGTTCAAGATTTAAAAAAAAATGATAGCAAATACATAATTGAAATATGCTTTCTAAGACCGTAACTTTCAAAGTTGCACGCAGGTGCTCGTGCGCACACAATAATTGGCCTACACCCAGACAGGCTATTTTATATCATATGCACATGTTATAAAATAGCCTCACCGCGCACACGTGTGCTCAATTTTAGGTGGGCACGTGCCTGTGCACGCAAATACCTCTTCTACCGTGTAAGTAGGGGATTTTAAAAGACATGTGCGCCGACGCCATTGCCCATTTTACCAGTTCATTCCCAGTTTACCGTACTTAGTTAAGACATAAGACTTTTAACCCCCCCTATTTTAAGAAACCTCCTTCTCGCCTGTTAGCCCCAATGTTTAAAAACTCACTGATTTTGCCTAGATCTTTTTGTTTTAGAAGTAAAGTTAGGCGGCAGGGGACCCCGGCACACGCCAGTGCATATAAGTATTTATGCGTTCATCTCTTGAGCAGGCCCTGACATGCCCACACCACCACGCCCATGCCCCTTTCTGGAAAAGTTTCATTTGTGCACGTAGCGGCATGTACGTGCGTACCTGGGCGGCTTTTAAAATCCGCTCTGCGCATGCCGGCCCAACATATTCATGCATCCCATAATTGACCTGACATTTTCTCTGAAATAAAACTGGAAATGTATTTTTTTTTTTGTATGCAGTTTTTCCTCTTCTCTTGCTACCTGTTTTGGGTGTGGTGAATGTGATTGCTGTGTCAGTGCCTTATTTTTGCTGCAGAATGCTGTACAGGTTTGTTATTGTCTTCTTTAATAAACTGCACTTTGATTGTCCCTGGTGGTCCCCCGTCCAAGTATTAAGCAGCTCTGACCCTGCTAAGCATCTAAAATCTAACAAGTTTTGCGTCTCCCAGTGTTGCTGCTCGTTATGTGGTAATGGTCCTTTTTTTTTTTTCTTTCATGTAGGACATTATCTCCATGCTGACCTGTTCAATAAGGGGCTAATTTTCAAAGCCTTTGATGCACATCAAACCCGGTTTATGGATGTACTAAAATAGCCCGGGGCTCAGTGCCTGTAACATGGTTTCACATGCGCTTTTACACAAACTGAGCGGAGGGTTTCCCGGAGTGGAGCTGGGACAGAGATGACACTTACACACTTACTTTTGATCTAAAAAATTAAGCACGGGTGTAGGTATGCAAGTTACGCTCTCTGAAGAGGACGTGCATCTTTATGCAATTGAATGTGTGTTTGTGTACTTGGCCAATTACAGGAGTATTGTGAAAGCCAACTTAAGCACATAAACTTGCTATTAAAATACTCGGGCAAAATCTACTTATACGATGTACTTGTAGACTTTATGTTTGAAAAGTTCTGTCTAAATACTAAAGGCATCTTTCAGTAAGCAGCGTGCTGTGAACTGCTATCACTCTTCAAAGCGCTATAAATAGGGTTTTGATTCTTTTTTTTTTTTTGCATCAGAATAGAATAAAATGTTTAGTCTGCTTATCCAAACTGAGTATGTTCATCCCTACAGGCTGTGCACAGACTGTTTTTGTTTTGCTTGTTTGTTTTTTTAATGGGCTGATGAAATTCCTCTTCCTTTTATATTTTCAATGACCAGCCACTGTAAGGTCAGCTTACATTATACAAAAGAAATGTTTATAGCTCTGCCCACCATTCAGAGAGCGAGGTTCCAATATGCTACTAAATAAATGGAGTCTACTCTTTGGCACTTCCCAGCATACTCCACTAAGCCTTTGGAGTTTACTAAAGCTTTGGAGCCTTTAATTTGCCTTCAGGTTTCAGAATGAATTTCATGGCTGTGCTGATGAAAAAAATGAAACGCACATAGGCTGCATCCCAGATTGGATGCATCTGAAAATGTTGATGCTTTTTTTTCTTTACATAAGAACATAAAATATGCCATGATGAGTTAGACCAAAGCTCAGAGTCCAGGATCCTGTCTCCAATAGTGGCCAATACCTGGCAGATCCCAAAGAATAGATCTATTTCTTGTTGCTCACTCCCAGGGATAAGTGGTAGGTTTCCCAGGTCCACCTAGTTGTTAATGGTTTATGGCCTTTTCCTTCTGGAATTTGTCCAAATCCCTTTTAATCCTTCTATACTAGATGCCTTGACCACATCTTCTGGCAGCAAATTTCACAGCTTGATTTCTAACATTCTCTTTGTTCTTTTGACTGCTTCCATGTACTGAGCCTAAGGATTTCAATGTATTGTCCATAATGACTCCCAACATCTTTTTCCTGGGTAGTGACTTTTAATACATCACTCTGCACTGGTCCACATTAAACTTCACCTGCCTTTTAATTGCTTAGCCCTTCAGCCCTTCTGCACTTCATCACAGTCCGCTTGTATTTTAACAACTTTGAAGAATTTCTATCATATACATATTTGATCACCTCACTCATTTCTCCTTTTTCCAAATCATTTCTAAATATGTTAAGCACCTGTCCCAATTCGTATCCCTGGGACACGCCACTTATTTTTCTCCATTGGGAAAATGAACCATTTAGTCCTATTTTTCTGTTTCCTGTCTTCTAACCAGTTATCAGTCCACTACAGCGGTGTTTCTCAACATTTTCTGTGCCGGGGATGGCTAGCTGTCTTCATTATGGAGCTGGAACCTAGAAGAGGGTACATGGGTCTCAAGGCCAATTGTATTTTCTTCACAATCCTGTGGCCACGGGGTGTTGGGTTCTTACCAATGGAATGAAGGAAGTACTCCTCCAGGTCCCAAGGTGTCGGGGGTGACTCTTCGACTGTTCCGTGGGTAGGTCTCTCTTCACGGTCTGTGGGAGGGGTATGAGTGCCAACAGTGGTTCAAAAAAAACTAGTGGCACTTTACACACAGGCTCTGGGCACAAATAGCTTGTTATCTCAGTTCTCCAACGTTCTTTATCTGTGCAAGTACCTCTTAGTAACTGCGCCAGGGCATGGATAAGCAAAGCTTCCCAATTGGACAGGGGTGTCCTGGTTGGGCGGAAAAATCCCCTTCCAAAAATACTGGCAAACTCCCACTTGTACCTCTTTTCCCCAGAGTGAAGGTTTCCACATGGAGGTCTCAAAGGGCAGCAAAATGTTTTTGCTCACAGTTTTCTCTCCCCAGATGACACACAGTCCTTTGGAGGAACGATCCAGGTTGTCCCCACTTCAGGGCAGGAAAGGCGGCAGTAAAAATCATTCCTCCCAAATCCTCAAAACTAGTTTTTCACTCAAACGTCATAAACTCTGAATTCTCTTGCAGTGGGTCACCTCCAGGTACCAAGTTCGAATTGTGGGCTGGAGTGGGCAGCGCTTTCCCTATTCTGGCCACTCCAGAAAGAGACTCCCCCATAATCCCTTCCCAGGGCAAGATGCAGGGGTCTCACAAATCACTCCACAAATCAGTAAAATCTTAAAAAAAACAAACCTGTTCTAGACAGCACAATCAGATAGGGAGTGTAGTGGAAAAGGTTCATCACCCACCTTCCTTGGATTCCAGACTGTGAGGCCTGGTCTCTGGGCACCCAAATCTCAAACAAGAAACATTCTCCAGCTTCCTCTCAGCTCTAAACCAAAACTGCACTGCCATGCAAGCTGTTTTTCTGCCAGCAGGAGGGTAGCCATTCCAATGACCTCTGCGAAGATGTCCTGAAATGGTGCCCCCTTCTCCCTGCTGCCTAACTCCTCTCTCGAAAGGATGTATGAATTAAGGTCATATAACGGGGAACCCGGGGAGTGGTGGAGATGGTTTCTCACACTCTCCCCCCCTTTCATTTTTCAAAATTAGAAGACAGGATCCATATACAAATTTTACAATTATAAATAGAAATGTATTCCAGCACATGTCTTCACACTACCAAACTCCATAATACTCAAAAAACACTATGATTTGGAAAGCATATCATTTATTCCTTTCTTAGGTGAGTGCTAAACCCAAGCAGTGTCTGTACATGGTGCAAGCATTCTTATGCATGGCATGATGCTCCATCCTGGAAGAAAAGAAAAATTCAACACCAACATAGCAGTGGTGGATGCCCAACGTTTTTTCCTTGTGGAATATACACCAGTGAAATACATTTTGACCCACTCTGCTTAATAGGCCTAGGGCTCGCTCAAAGAATGGGAGGCTGAATATGGAGCATGACACCTAGTGCTCTACCACTTTCCTAGGAAGGACTTCACACTCTAAAAGACCCCTTTTCTTGCCCAGGCACCCATCTTTCAATGTATCACCATGCCATGTCTCCAAGTTGCAATTCCTAAAGTGACAAAGAAAGCAACATTAGAATGAAGTTCCCAAATACAAAGCGCACTCATTGCTAGGTTATGTGGACTCTCTCACAATGCCGGGGCAGCAGGATTCTCTCACTATCCTGTAAATGTAATTTGAATCAGTCATTTAAGTTTGAGATAGATAGATAAATACAATACAAAACACAAATAGCAGCAAACGTGTCCTCTCATAATCCTCACTCTTTTCCCTCTTGGTGTTCTCCTAGGTGAAAAACAGATGACATTTCCTTTACTTCACACACACACACACACACACACACACACACAGACAAGACATAGCTGACTGTGGAGGCAGTAGGGTCCCAAAAAGTATGTACCTACATGTACTAAACATAGAACTAAAGGCAGAAAAGGACCAAATGATCTACCCAGTCTGCCCAGCAAGCTTATACCAGTATCTGCTGCACTGTGCAGGATACCCTTGTGCTTACCAGTCTCTCAGACGTAAAAGTCAGGGCCCTCAGATGCTGTCCGAATCCAATTTTCCCTAACCCCTGCCGTGGAAGCAGAGAGCATTGATGGAGCCACATCAAAAGTGTCAGGCTTAATGATTAAGGGCCGGATTTTAAAAGCTCTACGTGCGTAAATCACCTTACACACACTGGGCCTATTTTATAAAGGCCTGGAGACGTGAGTAAAGCCCTGGGACGCATCTAAGTCCCGGGGCTTGCAAAAAGGGGCAGTCTGGGGGGCGAGGTGTGGGCAGGACAGGCGGTCCGGGAGCAGGGCCAGAGGACTCTGACACAGCGTCCATTTGCTGCTGTGTTGGAGGATCGCATGCCGGCAGGCTACCGGCTCGTGCAACTTGCGCATGCCTCCAGGCAGGTGCAAAAGGTTTGATAAAAATTTGGGGGGGGTTGGAATAGGGCTGGGGGGGAAAGGTTAGGGGAAGGAGTGGGAAGGTTAGGTTAGGGGGAAGGGAACATGCAAGCGGGCGTCGGCGCACGCAAGGTGCACTAGTTATAAAATCGAGCATACATGTGTGCGCGCCGGGTAGCATGCGCACACATGTACGTCCGCACGCAGGTCTTTTTTTTTAATATGTTTTTTATTAGGGTAATGTACACATAACACAGTACAGTATCAGTAGGTTAGAACATAACAGTAAAGCATAACATTAATGAAACAACCTGACATCCGTTCAGCATGAGGCAAAGAGTTTTCCGGTAGGGCACCGCTATGCCCCGATGTCATGACACTCGTTATACAAACAGATAACAAAAGCAAAACATGCAATAACCCCATGAGAAAAAAAGGTGACTGCTATCCAAATGTCTAACCTAATAGGGCATCGGTATCATGACAAATACAAGAAACCATCCCTCAGTGTGTAAGCAGTAATCATGAAACATCTTGTATCCCAAATAAAAGAAAAGAAAAGAGAAAACAGAATGTAACAGGTAAGTGGTCCAGATCGTCGCTAACCATGAACCCCTTATTTTATTATATATATATATATCCTTTATTTGTCATACCCCCCTTTCCCCCCCCCTCCCACACAAGTGCCCAATCTAAATGTATAAATAACGCATATAAAGCATATAGGTATCTCATCCCTCCACCTTGTTCAGCAGTCTCCAACCCCAGTATGTCTGCCTTCAGTTATTGATGGAATCAGAAACAGCATGGCTTATGCTTGGAATCCATCCGCGTCAGGTAGGAGGCGACGCTGAAGCAACTGGTATGTCCGGCGGAAGATCTCCCACATTGGCCTCGAAGGAACGTCGGCCTTTATTGGGTCCCAAAACCTTTAAAAGAAAGGGTTCCCACATGGCTTTTATGCGCTGGTGGGTACGTCCCACCCTATGTTGTCCCGTAATGTCATCAAAACTAGCTAGCTTCAGCATCTTGTTGATCCATACTTGGAATATCGGGGGATCTTTTAGCAACCATACAGATAGTATCACCTGCTTGGCTAGTATTGCAGCTAAAGTAAGGAATCTTTGTTTGTCAGGAGAAATGGGCTGAAGCCCAGCAGGCAGCTTCCCAAATAACCAGTAGTGGGGCTCAGCCGACAAGGCTATGTCATAACAGCTTATACATAAGGCATGGACTTTCTGCCAAAAAACAAGCACCTTGGGACAAAGCCAAAAACTATGAAAATAGTCCCCCACTGCTGTTTCACATTTCAGACATGTATTGGAGGAACAGATCTTCATTTGGAACGCCTTCTGCCTTGAATAATAATAGTGCCATATGAATTTAAACTGGACTTCACGCAAGCTGATGTTTTCCAACGCTTTTGGTATATTTTTCAAATAGGCCTTAATATCATTGATAGAGATATCCAGTCCATCCTGATCCATCCACTTCTGCGCTATCACCTTTGTTGTGGATGTTGGGAGGGAGTTCCGGAACGCTTGTACAAAGAACGAGCATTTAGGCTTTCCTATAATGGGGCCCAAGAATAGAGATTCTAAAACTTTATAGTCCTGAGAGGGAAACCTATGTATTCCCAATGTGGTAATGTAATGTCGGACTTGCATATAGGCGTATATGTCAGAATCCCGTAACTCATATCTCGGGTGTAAGTCCAGAAACGTAAATAAGCCACCTTGAGATACATTCACAAATTGACTCAGATATTTTAAGCCTTTGTCCTCCCAGTGACGGAACACCGCGTCTCCAAGACCCGGCGTGAATTGCGGATTACCATAAAGCGGGATAAAAGGGGTCACTGAACTCCTGTTATCTTGTAGCGCACATAAACAGTCCCAGGCTTTCCTACCAGATTCAATGATAAGAAGTTGCGAGATACCAGTTGGAATCAGTCGTCTTGGTACTTGTAATAATGCTAGCGGGTTCATCCCCTGTAGCCAAGCTTGTAGGTGTAATTGTGAGGAATGAAATGAGGTTCCTGCGAACCATTCTTTAATGTGACGTAGCATACAGATAAGATTATAACGTTTTAAATCGGGGCACGCCAAGCCCCATTGCATAATGGTTCGCAGAGATACTTTAGAGCTATTCTGGCTTTCCGGCCCTGCCATATGAAGCTCCTTAGCGCTTTTTGAATCTCCTGAATATCTGTTTTACTTAACCATAGTGGCAACATTTGGAGAACATAGAGCCACCTCGGCAATTCATTCATTTTGAATAGTTGTATCCTGCCGGAAAGAGACAGAGGCATGTGGGACCATCTCTGTAGTCGTTCTTTGAGATTCTTCAACATAGGCTGAATATTAGTTTGATAAATGATATTAACATCCGAGGGAATCAAAACTCCCAAGTATTTAAGGTGAGGACCAGCCCATCTCAATGGAAATCCCCCCTTCCAACCCTGGTGGACATTACCAAATACTGGGATGGCTTCCGACTTGTCTGCATTAATTTTTAGACCTGAAAAAGATCCAAAATTTTTCTGATGTAGGAGAACCCGTGGTAAGGAGGCCACTGGGTTAGTGAGAAATATGAGTAAGTCATCGGCAAAGGCTGCAGTTTTAAAGGAGGTGTTATCTACTTCAATCCCGGTGATCCGTTTGTCAGCTGTTATTATGCGGAGTAATGGATCCAGTGAGAGGATATATAAGAGCGGGGATAATGGGCAGCCTTGTCGAACTCCCCTTTGTGGTACAAAAGGGTTGGTGATAGAACCATTAACTAATAAATGGGAAGTGGGATTATGATATAATAATCTTATATATTGGATTATATTACCCGTGAAACCGAATCTGCCCAAAACTGAAAATAGATATGGCCACGCCACCCTATCAAAGGCTTTTTCTGAATCGAAACTAATCGCCATTGAATTTAGATGATGTGAAGAACAATAGGCCATGGCAGTGGTCAAATTAACTATATGGGAACTTGCCGAATGGCCCTTAACGAAGCCCACCTGGTTCGTGGAGATGATATGAGGAAGGACACCACTCATCCGATTTGCCAATATATTAGCTAGCAACTTCAGGTCGCAGTTCAACAATGATATCGGCCGGTAGGAAGACGCCTGAGATGGATCTTTACCTGGTTTTGGTAACACAGTAATATAAGCTTTGTTAAAATCTGAAGGAAAAGAACCAGTTACCAAACCTTCCCTGGAAAAAGAAGCATAGAGGTACAGAGATCTGCGTGTTCAGGATTTTAAAATAGTCATAGGAAAACCCATCCAGGCCTGGTGCCTTCCCGACTTTGCTTGTTTTAATTACTTGAGAGAGCTCCAAAGGCGTGATAGGTTTGTTAAGTACCTCTAATTTCAACGGAGTCAGCTTCGGTAATGTTAGCTGCTGGAAAAACTGGTCTTCCTCCATTGTACCTCCTACGCGGTCCTCCGAATAGAGTTGAGCATATAAGGAACGCAAAACTTCCCCCATTTCAGCTTCTGTTATGGCCCATCCGCCGTTTGGAGTCTTCAATTTTGCGATATGGGTCCGACTACGTCTTGCTCGTACCAGGTTCGCTAACAATTTGCCCGTTTTGTTTCCATATTTGAAAAAGTTGTATTCCGCAAAAAGACAGCTTTTCTTAGCTCTTTGTTGTAAATGTCCTTGCAAATCTCCGAGGATAGAGTAGTAGTTGTTTCTGGTTACAGAGGACGGATTAGTAATTAACTGTTGTTTGGCCTGATGCAAGGAGGTTTCTAATTGCAATATGGTAGCTTGCAGTCTTTTGTTTCTTGACCTTAAGTAGGAAATAATTTCTCCCCTCATAACGGCTTTGCTCGCCTCCCAAAACAATCTGGGTTCTGCCGTATGTTGGGCATTCTCTGTACAGTAGCTCGACCATTTTTCTCGTAAAAAAAGTTGGAATTCTTTATCATTTTTCATATAGGTAGGGAAACGCCACCATTTAGACTGCGAAGAAGAAGCCCCAAGCTTTAGGTCAACCCAAATCAATGCATGATCAGATACACTTGCCGGTCCTATACAGGTATCCGCGACAAGGGGAAATAGCGTGGGTGATCCGAATATGTAATCGATGCGTGATAAGGTTTTATGCACCTTAGAGACGTGAGTATAGTCTTTCTCCTCCGGATGCAGTGTCCTCCAATAGTCTAAAAGTTGAAGTTTTTGGCAAAAATTAGCTAAGCATGTAGAAGCCCTGTCAAGCCTGGTGAGCTGTGCTGAGGATGATCTGTCCAGTTGAGAATCCATCACCAAATTAAAATCTCCAGCTACTAATAGTCGTCCTTGTGAGTTTGCCATGATCTGGCCATTGAGATGGTGGAAAAAACTTGGGGTTATCGTGTTGGGTCCATATACTGTGCAGATTGTAATGTCCAGTTTATTTAATTTACCTGTAATAATATGGTACCTGCCATTGACATCGTCGAACTCAGAGGTCAACTGAAAATTTAAAGATTTATGTAGGAGTATGGCGACCCCTGCTTTCTTGCCTTTGGCTGGAGAATAATAAACTTGTCCTACCCAGTCACGACATAATTTTTTACTTTCAATTGCCGACAGATGTGTCTCCTGAAGACACGCTATATCAGTTTTATTTCGTCGCAGATGTTGTAGCACTTTCGTCCTCTTTATGGGGTTACCTAGGCCATTAACATTTAAACTAACCAAGCGCACTAGAGACGTGGGCATTGGCGAGAACTACATTGATACCCTTCAATGTTGAAATTCCTTTTGTAATAAGCCAAAGAGCCCCCCAGCCTAAGCTCTTCAGCCCTCTTTAGGTTGGTCCCCCTTGTTCGCAACATGAGATGAGATAGTGAACATTCCAACATGTAACAATAAAATAACATGTACAGTATGACAAATTGACACTTGTGTTCTCTACATTCCCCTATCTGCTCCCACCCGCCCCCTACCCCTCCCCCCCTCTTTCCCCCATCTCCCAAAGCCATAATCCTTTCTTGAGAGCAAGAAAGGAAGAAGGTCACTAAAGAGATGTGTCCAGGCACCCTCCTACCCAAATTTACATGAATAAAACAGCAATTGCATCAACCAGTAATGTCATAAATATAACAATGAACATTGAGAGGTAAGTGAAAAAAATAAAAACATGAAAAACAAAGCGTGCATGTCCCAGAGATTATCTTCCATCTGCAGGCAACTTCCATCCTCCATACGTATGATCCAAAAAGAAACAAAAATCTGTAATCCAGTTAGTCCAAACCTGCTTGCCCATCAGGAGAGTGTACTATAGACGTGGCTTTGAAACTATGGTCTGCAACCAAGAATCACTCCACAGCTCCTGAACTGCACGAGGACTGCAGTAAGTGGTCATGTCAACTACAGGTGTACATCCATTTGGTCATATATGAATGTACGCGTTGTTATCCCCTCCGAGCCAGACCGGACGCGTTCACTGAGTCACAGAGATAAGTAGATGAACATGAAAGGAAAGGAAAGAGAAAAAAAAAAAATGTGTTCCAGCCAGGTATACAACCTGGTAAAATATTTCCAATCCCTGATAGCCAAATTTGCAGCAGTAGATCCACACTTCCTTCGGTTCTTTAATGTTAGCTCTGCGGTATGGTGTGGCAAGCGGAGGAGGCCATAAAATCCCCGAGTCTCCAATAACCAAAAGTCACAAATCGCCAGAAAACAAAACAAACGAAAGTAACTGTTTGAACCTCCTGGGTCAGTGAAAACTATTCAGATCACAGCTATCTAAAGGCCAATTGCCCTCCGTGCACCAGTGAATCCCTCCTCGAACGTATCTTGCTTCTTAGCATTATCGAATATAGTATCTGGGATCAGGCAGTGCATATAAAAAAAAAAAAACAAACAAGGAAGAAAGCCGTTCAACCAGCCCGACTTTTCAAATCTGGGCGAGATACAGCCCTCCAGTGGCACCGGGAGTCTCAGTCACCAGTCAGGCCCTCTGCGAAGGCCTTTGCTTCTGGTAGTGATTTGAAGAGGTGAGCTGCGCCGGCGTGCCAAATCTTCAGATTCGCAGGGTATTGCAGTTGAAATTTAATATTGCGCCGGTATAAGTCAGAACAGAGCGGACTAAACATCTTACGCTTCTGCGACAGTTGTACAGAGAAGTCCTGAAACATGCGCACGGAGATTCCCTGATAGGCCAGATCTTTTTTAGATCGGGCAGCCTGCAATATTTGTTGTTTAATTGTCCAGTTTAGGATACAGGCGATCACTAATCGGGGCCTTTTTTCTCCCTCCTGACGTCTGCCAAGCCTGTGCGCCCATTCTACGCAGATTTTGCCGGTCAAGTCAGGGAGAGCTAGCGCCTCCGGCAGCCATTTTTCTAAGAACGGCCCTAAATTTTGATCTTCGATGGATTCAGGTAAGGCTGTGATTCTAATATTATTTCTTCGCGCCCTATTTTCGATATCATCCAGTTTGTCTGCCGTCTCCCGAGCCACCTTCTCTAGTTCTTTTACTTTTTGCTGGAGTGTTGAAGTGTCATCCTCCAGGCTGACAATTCTGGACTCCGCCTGCTCTAGCCTCGGGGGAATGTCCTCGACCGCCTTTGATAATCCTGAAATTTGGTCTGCTAATTCAGTAAACCGAGAATCTAACGCGCTCACCACCGCTGCCGTGACTGTGTGCCGTATATCGCTCAGAGACTCCACGCCCGGCGAGCCCTGCGGATTACCTGAAGAAGGAGACGGAGGATCGCGGCTGATCCCGGGCGCCATTTTGTCCGGTCCGTCCTTACTCTTTTCTTTCTCCTTTTTTCCGCCCCGCAGAGACAATAACGGCTGGGGACTTCAACATGTAGCGATCAATAGACATGTACCTCCACTAATATGCTGGGTAGATGCGTCTTATCCCGGTATAAAGCTGTTTTCTATTGGGTAAGGGAGGAGGGTGCCCGGAGCTGAGCCGAAACCCGTCTGTTCAGCTGCACCACATCACGTGACCCCCCCCCCCCCCCCCCCGCACGCAGGTCTTAAAATCTACCCCTAAGGGCAGTAAAAGCCACATCAGCAAGTTACCCCATGTTTATTTGTCCCTCAAACTGTAAAAGTCAGGGCCCTTGTTGGTTGCTGTCTGAATTCAGTTCCCCTTTTCCACTGTCGTTGAAGCAGGAGGCAATGATGGAGTTGCATTAACAGTATGAATGCTTATTTGTTAAGGGCAACTGCCACACCAGCAAGTTACCCCCCATGTGCTCTTTTCTTCATTTCCATCCTTTAGCCTTTAGGGATCCACAGTGTTTATCCCATGCCCCTTTGAAATCTTTCACTATTTTCGTCTTCACCATCTCCTCCAAAAAGGGCATTCCAGCCATCCACCACCCTCTCCATGAAGAAATATTTTCTGGTGTTTGTTCTGAGTTGTCCTCCCTGGAGTTTAATTTCATTACCTCTAGTTCTATTGATTTCTTTCCAACAGAAAAGGTTTGACAATTGTGCATCTTTAAAACCTTTCAGGTATCTGAAGGTCTGTTTGCTGATGGCAAACATCATTGCTACACCACTTCACCACTCATATCCTTTGGATAACACTCATGATTATGGATAGCATTCTTCAACTTCTGGCGACTCTATGGCTCCTCGATAAGGAGCATAGCCTTTCTTTTTCCTTCACACACTCATCTCCCATAACCTTCAGAAGCAAAAGTTAACACTCCCACCCTTAAAATCAGAATTAGATGCCAAGATCTTCACTGTAAAATTTGCAAGAAAATAAGATTAAATTCAAGGTACAGGTCCAGACTTTCAAAAGACCCAAGCTAGAAAAGTAAATGTTATTCCTTACAATGACACCTGAAATGAAGCTAAGGAACACCCATTTTTCCAAACATTTTTGCTATTTTTTTTTTGTAGATTATTTTTTTCTTTTCCAAAACTCAAAGGCCTTACTTCTGTTGAACAGATAACCAAACATGGCATCCATCTTATGATCTTCTTACCTGGTTTTCTGGGTAGGTCATCAACTTCTTTGAACAAAGCTTGAAGTTGGTTCCAAGGAAGCTGAACATCCCAGGCACCAGCAAAAAAAAAAAAAAAAAAAGACGTCACACATAGAAAAGGCAGTCTCTTTGCAGTTCTCTTCTCATCTCTTCCAGTGGGGTAATTCAGTTCAACTGGAGTCTGCTTCCTCGGGTTCTTGCAGCAGAGCTTGGATCACAGCATATCTCTCTTTCTTCTTTCTCCTCTTCCTCCATCTCAGCTCTGGAGCTGGAGTCTTCTTCCAGCTCCTCTCCCTCCATATCCGATGGGAGAGAGTGGTCCTGTTTTTGCACTTAAAATCTCCAGCTCCAGAAGGCTCACAATCCATGGTCCTAGCACTGCCAATGGTGGTAATACACAACCTGCCTTGGCTTCTTGATAGATGTTAGCTGTATGAGCAGCCCTGACTGGGGATAAAAAAGGTCCCCAGGGCATGGGAAAAGGTTAAGAAAAGTCTCTGCTGAGGGTGGTGCAGGGTGCAGTGTAGCATATGCAGCCGCAGGGTAGGTTTCATTTCCTCCTCAGTATCATTCCACAGACCAGCAGAAGAAATAGTGCAATATAGGGCATCACCTCCTATCCTATGACTTTAACTTCCTGATGTTTTTCTCATGAGGGACTTTGTCAGATGCCTTTTGAAAATCCAGATACATCATATCGACTGGATCACCCTTATCCACATATTTATTTACACATTAAAAAAAAAAAATGTAGTAGCTTGGTAAGGCAAAACTTCCTTTTGCTAATTGTCTCTTCTCCATTAGGCCAAGTCTATCCATATGGCCAGTAATTCTGTTTTTAAGAATAGCTTCTACCATTTTGCTTGCCACTAACATCTACAGTTTCATGGATAGTTTAGTTTGATTAATCAGTGTTTCTTACACTAGTAAAACAAAGCAATGTACAAAATATAAGCTTTGAAACTAACACAACAAAATCTGGTCCCTTCATTAGGACTGTGCTCCTTCCAGCATGAGACACATTGAGGTTGGCAGAGTAGTAAGTGGTCTAAATGGTTATGGCATTCGTCTGTAGGAGTGCTCACAGTTATGCAGTCCAGGGGTTGGTGAGCGAAAGGTTCGGAGTTGGGGAGAGAAATCCTCTCTCTCAACCTTCTGATTGAGTTTGGAGGTTGGGGAAGAAGTAAAGCCCACCATAAGTCCCCCGTGCTTTAAAGTCATATTGTGAGTATAGAGAGCCACACAGACCTGGCATGTGGTGCTGCACTATAAGTTAACCGTTCCTGCAGAATCCAGCCATAATGTGTTCTCCACCTCCTGAGTGAGTACAACTTCTTACCTCGAGTTTGTCCTTCTATGGAGGAAGGAGGCTATTGATCTGAATTTTATGTCTGAACAAATAGCTTCACAGGATGAACAAGAAGTGAGTTTCAGCTGGGTGTCCAGAGGCGAGGAGACATGTGGAGAGAGTGCTTAAACCATTTCTCTATAATCCAGTGCTCCAGGAGTCCAAAAAGAGTGAAGATGGGACAAAGAGGAGATTGTGTAGAGAGAATAAAATATAGCCCCCATGCCAGCCAGTTCTAGGGCACAGGGGCACACAGGGAAGCTTCAGATCAGGCATGGCCCCATGACTTCCTGGGGTCCCATATGAAAAGGGTGGGTGGGTGGTGGTGGTAAAAGGAAGTAATGTTTCAAGCCCCTTAGGCTTCTTCTCACTAAGGATCATCTGCTATCTCTGTCACTCCAAAACTCTCCATGCTGACACTCAAATTGTTGTTCGAAAATGAAGTCTTTACTAGGGATAGTGCGTGCTGAGCAGAACACAAAGTCCAAAAAACAGCACACAAAAGATAAACTCAGTCTCTTTTCCTCAAATTCAGCACAGCTGCTAAAAGTAAGATCTCGGATTTAGGGACCCTACCTTCTTCTAAACTTCCCAGCTCCTACTTGTATGGAAACCACCTTCTTCCTCTCAGTGTATCTGTCTCCTCTTAGATGAACTTTTGTTTGAAGAAACCCCTTACTGGTAGGGCTCTCTTAGGATACTTTTTCCTTCAGATCTCTCTTCTCAGAATCTCTTCTGGGCCAAATGAGGCATTTAACCTCTCCTCCTACATTTCTCTGTCTATTCAGGTCTGTGAACCCTGGCTTTAATCCCAGTATCTTCTCTGGTCCAGACTGACACACTTATCCAGAATTCCTCCTCTGGCAGACTCTCTCTTCCCAGGCCTTTCCTGTGGAGCGACATAGACCCATAGGTGCCACTTTATGAAAAGTTAGGCACGCTGGACTCCAAGGACTGGAATCCTCCAAGTTTTTCTTTATTCTTTATCACATCAAAAAGTGCAGGAGTTTTTATTAATTCAGAAGACCCCCTCCCAATGGGGAGCATCACATCTCCCAAAGCACGCCTACTCTAATACCAGCACAGTGCAGGGTCTGGTTGTGGCTGCTGACACATTACTGAGGGCATTCAATGCCAGCTGAGGCCACTGCTACCATAACAGGAAGGGGCAACAGGCTAGTAAAGGGCAGAATTTGACACCCCTTACACAAGCATTGGAGAAGCAGATACCAAGAGCAGTGCTTGGGAGGCTGGGAGCCAAGGATCTATCCAAGGGAGCCTTGAATTCCAAGAAATGCAGTGTGATCTAGGAGGTTGAAACAGCAAGGATCACTAAGACTTTAGATACAATCAGTACATGCCTATGGATTCTACCACTTTGTAGCTATTTTATTTGAACTGCTCAGTAACACCTTTGAATTTTGGAACACCATGCCTTGTGTCATATGCCTCCTTGTTGGAACTATCAGATTAATAAGTCTTGGCTCTTGGAAGTTACACCTCTCCTCCCCCTCTTTTAGGAGAATCCATGCCAGGGTGGTAGGATTGTATCAGGAATAAACACTGGTATTGTGTGTTGTACCCATGTATGTACAAACTATTATTCATGTAAACCCTTAATCCCTAGTATAGTTTGTTTTGTAAAATGCAATATTTTCCTGAAGTTTCTAATGCTTAGAACTCTTGGGACACCAACTTTGCTTGTTTGCATCACTGTCATGCTTTAGGTGGTGCTTGGATGGATCTAACGAGACAGCCCATAGAGAGGAACAATGAGCTTTCTCCTAATCCAGCATCATGCACTTTCATAACCTAGCACCACTGAAATCAATCACAATGTGTCAATCACAGTGTAGAAGAGCATGTGGACTGCATCACTGGGAAGGAACAGTAACAACACAGACGCATACAGAAATTTGGAAAGATCATTAGCATGACCTGCATTTTAATAATTCTAATTTCTATCACTGTTTTAGAAATATCAAATGAAAGGATCTGTAGGCTAATAGTTATGCACAAAAATGTTTTATTGGGTATAACAGGATGGAATAATAATGGGATGGAACTAAAGTAGTTACAATTTCTCCTTCCCTCTTAGAGGCAGAATCCCTGCAGTGGAGCCAGCAAGCTGCTGGTTCAAATCTCAAGGTTCTTGGTTGAAAAATAAAATGCTCTGAGAGATGCTGTTGAACTCTGACCTTGGATCAGTAAAAGACATCATGCCCTCCAAAATATTTTAGTGAAGTGGAAAGAAACCCAGGATCCTATCTGTATTACATCTCTTCATTTTCAACACCCTGACTTCTCACACTATAAAAGCCCAACGAGATATGTACAGAATGGGCCAGATTTTCAAAGGGTTACGCGCACCGAGCCTATTCTGCATAGGCCCGGCGACGAGCGCAAGCCCCGGGATGCACGTATGTCCCGGGGCTTTGTGAAAGGGGCGGGGCGGGACCGAGGCCTCCGGCACAGCGGCCGTGCCAGGGGATCGCGCGCCGGCACTTGGCCAGCGCGTGCAACCTACACCTGTCCAAAGGTAGCCGCAACTTATTAAACAAAGGTGAGGGGGGGGGGGGGGTTAGATAGGGCTGGGGGGCGGGTGTTAGATAGGGAAGGGAGGGGAAGGTGGGGGGGGGGGGGGGGGGGGGCGGAAGGAAAGTTCCCTCCGAGGCCGCTCCAATTTTGAAGCGGCCTCGGAGGGAATAGGGAAAGCCATTGGGGCTCTCCTAGGGCTCGGCGCGTGCAAGGAGCACAAGTGTGCGCCCCCTTGCGCGCGCCGACCCCGGACTTTATAACATGTGCGCGGCTGCGTGCGCATGTTATAAAATCGGGCCTACCTCTTAAAATCCGGCCCTGTATGAGCACAGATCGCTAGCTAAAGCAATATCACATTCCTCAGTATGCAAAAGGGTTTACAGATTGTTTTGTTTGCTTTTTCATTTTTTATTCATAGCTCATACCTTTTCTCTTCTTTGAAGGTCACACATTGCTTGGTATTACTCTTAAAAAAAAAAAAAGAGCAGGAGAGAGAGGAGCCTTCTGATTTTAAACCCAGGGCAGAGGTTAGTGGACATTTGGCCAGCGTCACAATCAAGTACATAACAGCCGGGAGATATATTAGCTTTCTGCAGTGTGAAGTTAAGGGCAGCCGTCTCGTCCAGTCAATGGCAAAAAACAAAGGAGAATTCTACCCAAGGCATTTTCTTTTCCACTGCAAGAAAGATAATTGACCTGACTCCTGCCTACTGAGAGGAAATTCTTTTCTTCCCCTCCTGGCATGCAATTTGTATCACCTTTTTCTCTCTAGCACAGCTTAATTGAAGGGATTCTTTTTAGGTAATTTCCATGATGTTTACCCTGATCTTGTTAATGAATCGGGTTACTATTTTTTTTTAAGTTATTCCTTGAACTCTCCCCGTAGTGCTGGAATTTACTAAAGGAGAATTGCTTATCTTATATAAGTACATCAAACATAATTTTAAATGTTATATATATCTAACATGCAGATTTTGTGGCAGTCGCCATAATTGAATTAAAGCCAGGCCTTAGGATCCAGAAGCTGTTGTTTTTGGTGAGTTAATTCAGTACTCCTAGTCCACTCTTGGACATGGCTTGTTAGTTTATGATAAATCTCCTGGAACAGTTGTGGGAAATCCCAAGAAATCCCCCAGCCCTTGAAAGCTATTCGTAATTATAAATATTAATACAGTTGCCCTCAGTACCAGGAATGTAAGCTGTAGATTTTGCCATACCGTTTAGCCATATGCTACTGGTTAATGCATTCTCCCCAGTGACTCATTTCAGATGGTGAAACTGAAGAGTGTGTCTGAAATCTTTCATTTTTCAAAAAGCAAAACAAAACAGTTCAGGATGCCTTTCTTCCATTTAGGCAATCATTGTAATCAGATGGGAGATGTTTTAATAAATTGCCTATAAGAGGATTGCATGGGTAAGGGTAGGTTACACCGCATGACCCTCCAGGGACTCCACTCTGTACCCTGAGAGTGATACAGCCACACCACTCCTTACTGCCACAGCTTCTGCCTGTCACTGATAAGATGTAGTCAGGATGAAAATTGATGGATCTGGGGTTTTGTATGCACAGGTCCATCCTAATACCGTTTGGTTTTAACTTATAAAAATGTACTGAAGGCGTCACGTGGAATCAAAGGGCCTACCAGGTTTACCATCATAACTGAAACAGGTTTTTCTTTAAAAAACAAAACAAAACACAAGAGAGATTTCAATGTGGTTCAGAATATTTTCCTCTGTAAATTAATTTTTTTGTAATTGTAATGTATGCTGTTATCTAGTAGACACCATTATCTCCACTATACTACTTTTGGCCTTGTTCTGATGTGCACTATATCACAGAATTGAAGTCTGTTCTCATTTCATTTTTTTTTTTTTTTGTAGTCAAATCAGAAGTTGCCAGTGGTCTTGTATCATTGCTCATTTATTATTTTAGGGACTAGCCACTGCTATTACTGGCATTAGTGGGTACTTGCCGGTACTTGTAATCTGGATTGGCCACTGTTGGAAACAGGATGCTGCACTTGATCGACCCTCGATTTGACTTAGTATGGCAGCTTTTTAAGTCACTCAGAAAATAGCATTCACCACTCAACCTACTGCTAATTTTGATAAGCCAAATAATCCTGTGATTTTAAACTCATCACCATACTTAGGAATGTTGTCCAATGCTGCAGAATTGACCACAGATGCAGACTGTCATTCTGCCACAGGATTTCCCTGTAGGGAGAGCTGTTAGACAATCAGAATACAGCTGGACTCAATAGATCCTTTCAACCTAAACCAGCTATGTAACTATGTAATACATGATCAGAATTTTAAAGCATCCTTCTGTTTCTAACTTATTTTTTTCCCTTTAATGAACTGCCAAAGAGGAGCCCAGGAAGCAGAGACCTAGCAGTTTTAACAATTATTTCTTGAAATGTTAACTTTTTTTTTTATTTTTTGAAAGTATGACCAGTTCAACCCACTTTTGCTAGTAGTTTGTTTGCACGATGTTCCCAATGGGGAAATTTATCCCAGAATGCTGCAGAGTCAATTGGCCACTCATTACTCTTCTGGTGGTTTGTAAACAAATTCTGTGCTTCACGTGCAATCATACCCTAATGTTCTCATTTTAATTTTATACAGTTGAGTGAGCCAATGTGGTTTGGACTGGTTCTTCTGAAACTACTTGTAAAAGAAGGTAGAATAAAGCGGTTTACTGATTTCCCTCATTCATAAGTCAGTTGATTATAGAGGACTTTTCGTCACCATTAAAATTAGTAGTACAAGTACCAAAAGGTACATCAGGATGGGTTCTCAAAAAGCCAAGATAAGCCCAAAGTCTTTCAGGAATGGAAGCACTTGGTAGTTCTATAGCTAAACATATTGTAATCACCACAAAAAAGCAGGTTCATAGTACAGCCATTTTTAAAGGTACTTTGAGGCAGTGACGGTAAACCGAGTCCCCAATGCAGGCATTTTTACGCCAAAACATGGGTCCGCATTGGTCAGGTTTCCTGTATTGAACACAGCGTTCCCTATGATTTCAGAGTTCTTGAGCTAAGTATTTTAGCTTTTGTGTATGAGTTTATGCTTTTCTGAGTTAAGTACTTTTGCTGTGGGGTTGTTTTTTAGACTTTTTTCAGATTTCTGCATGGTTTTTATGTAACCAGCAAATAACCAACCTTATATCTGACACGTTTATAGCCCATTGCGAAGCAAGAGATGGTAGATTGCACCTTGGCACCTTTGAGGTGCCTGATGCTGTGTTCGATAAGGATGATTAAGAAGAATTAATAACAATTAATTATGTGTTTTCACTAGGTAAAAAATGGAAGATGTATTAATTTTAATGTTTTTTTTTGTGGTGATTATTATTGAGGTTCTTGCTCAATTTTAGGTTTTAAAAATATTGTAAAACATAAAAAGGCAACTCTTTAACTTCAAATGGGGATCAACCTTCTGAAGCAGATGGGAGGCTCAGTTGCAAGGTTGTAGGCATTGAAGTTTTGGGAGTCATGAAGGCATGACGAGAAAAGGCAGTGAAAACATTTCCATTTGCCTTCACACGGATAATTGCTTGGGAATTGCTGGCCAAGCACCTGGGGAAGACAGAACTTCATTTTAACCTATTATGTCAATTCCCCGTAACCTACTCTGTTACTACCAGTACTGGTACTAGTGACTATGCTGCAAATTTTTTGACTACAAGCAGAGTTACTTTTTTGATTTTATACATTTTCTCTCTTGTCCTTACTTCAGTTCTTACTTTAACATAGGACTGAAAAGAAGTGTATTAGGGTTTCCTACCTTGATTGATGTTTGTGGGGCCCTTTTATTTCCTTTTAAATCATGATTATTATTTGACATTTGGATAATTTCTGAACCAGGAAAAGTCAAAATGGGTAATCTGTGCCCCTCATCTGTCCACCCCACCCCTCGGAATACCAAGATGGACCTCTGGGCCCAGAGCCTTTCACCCATAACTGAACCTCCTTCATCCCTTCCTCCTCTCTAAGGGTTGTAAAAATCTTCACTGGCTAGAGGGAATCCGTTTCCCTCCTGCTAGTAGGAGCATCAAATCAAAATGGTGCCACTGACTGACACACTGACCTACTTGAGCAGTGTGCAAGTTGGTCTGAGTCAGCGTCGTCATTCTCAATTGGTGCTGTCCCTGGCAGGAGGGAAACCAACGCTGACCTGCCAGTGAAGAGTTCAGTGGCACATTGTGAGTGAGGGGAGATTGTGGATAGGGGAGGCACAGCATGATCTTAAGAGGCCATGAAGGCTTGGAGATACAGATCCATATTGATCTTCAGTGGGGAATGAGGGGAGTAGTGAAGGGGTAGTTTTCTGGAGACCTTCCTTGATTTTGGTGGGTGGGTGGGGATCCATGTCCACATGCCCATTTTAATATCGCCCCGTAAGGCTGCTAACTATACCTCCTGAGGTGGAATTAATTTTGCAACCTTACATGGATTCCTCTGTGCCACGTGAGAACATTTAAATAATGTTTTTTTGGGGGAAGGGGATAATTTGCATGTGCATGTGGCAGGACCAGCATTAAAGAGGGAGGAAGGACCCAGATGATAGTCCAGGGATAAAGATAAAATTGGGACAATAAAGCTAGATAAAAAAAAAAAGGGGGGGGGGGAAAGCCCTGGACTTCTGAAGATGGAGGGACCATAGGTCCAACCCCTTAGGTCACTAACAGACACAATGGGATACTAAAGGAGTGAAGAGGGAGGAGGATGTGCTAGGACAGGCATTCCCAAACATTTAGCCAACGTGACACCATTTTAGCACTTGAAAATTCACATGACTCCCAGAGGACGACTGGAACAAAATTAGCAGGAGTGCAGACCCCTGCCAAAAATCACTCCACTCTCAACATCCCTTCAGAGGACTCCTCTTTTAACTTCTCCCCCTCCAGCAGATCTCCTTATGTCCCCCAGGTCACTCCCTCTCTCTTACCTCTTTAGTCCTTTTTGCATCCCCCAGCTGATCCTTTCTCACCCCAAGGCCTTTTTATAATCCCCAGCTAATCCTCTGTCAACTCCTCACCTCATCCCCTTGCTCACTCTCGGTCCCCATCTCCTATCACCCCAAAGCCTCCCCTCCTCTCCAACTCTTCTCTCACATCCCCCAGATGATCTATCACTAACCCTTCTCTCACCCTTCACAACCAATGCCTTTCCAACTTATCCAACTCTGAAACCCCTCTTTCATCTGATCCTTCCCTTTAAACAGCTCTAAATAGTGCCCAGGGCAAGGGCCAGTGGGAACATTTTTCTTTGGGCCCTGGGATGAAAGTGGATAACAGCTGGTGAG
Source organism: Rhinatrema bivittatum (assembly GCF_901001135.1). Lineage (NCBI taxonomy): Eukaryota > Metazoa > Chordata > Amphibia > Gymnophiona > Rhinatrematidae > Rhinatrema > Rhinatrema bivittatum. The sequence goes on from NC_042619.1 coordinate 321,743,210, forward strand.
AAGTGAGGGCAGGCTGATGACAGGGAAATATTTTCTCTTGGGTAGGTTCGGTGGTGACTGAGGAGAGAGAAGCCGTGACAATCTTCACTGGCCCATGCACTAAGCCCTTCCCACCCCTCATGGCTAGTCTCCAGTCTGACAGTGATCTGCAAGCAGCAGCATTAGTAATGAGTCACCATGGGGCCTGTAAAGCCAATGCAAGCTCACAGGTTCTGGAGGGGTCCCAATCTCTCCTCACACCAGGCTTCCTGTTACCACAGAAACTCATGTAAGGATGAGGTCATTGTATGGCCTGTGAATGCATGCTGGTGCACAGACTCCATGTTTACTAATGCTGCTCCTTCTGGAGCCAGCTGAAGGTTGTGTGACTCTATTTGGGGCCCCGACCCACAGTTTGAGAAGCCTTGTGCTAGGAACAAGAAGGACAGAGTGGAGAAGCCTGGAGGAGGACAATACCAATACGAGTCAAAGGAGTGGACAATACCTGGCTAAGGAGGAATTGTAGAATGGCATGGTCCAGAGCAGCTGTCTGAAAGGGCCCAAGGTGTGGCTAAAGGCCTATCTCACATGAGAACCTTTCACAGCTTGTTAGTGTTATCTTTGTAGTAATGCTAATTCTGATTCACATGCAAAGAATGTACATTAACAGTCACAGTACATGGGAATTGGCTAAAATCCTTGTTAAAGTGTGTTTAATGTAGGCATTAATGCAAGCAGCCATTAGTATATTGCCCTCAGGGAAAGTTATTACCATTATATATAACCGGCATGATGTGATACCTATCGCGAATGCCGGTATAGAAAAAATACAAACAAACAAATAAACAAATAAATAAATAAGACTTGATACTACATCTCTGCAAGTTGTTGGATTGACCTCATTCAGAGTAAAGTAGCCAGTTCTGAAGGCCATACAGTATCTGTAGATAAGAGGTGGAAGGGAAATGAAAGAGGCATTCATATATTTCAAATAATGCACAAATAAAGAAAGCATTTAGGGGCGTAACTTTTAAAAAGTTATGCGCATGGCCTACATTTGTGTGCTTTACCCGGCACGCACAAATGTACGCCCGATTTTGTAACATGCGTGAGCAGCTGCGTGCATGTTATAAAATCAGGGGTCGGTGTGCACAAGGGGGTCCACAAGTGTAACTTGCGCACGCCGAGCCCTCTGGGAGACCAGCTGGCTTTCCCCGTCCCCCCCCCCCCACCTTCCCCTCCCTTCCCCTACCTGTCCTGCCCCCCAGCCCGAAACCTCCCCTCCATACCTTTGTTGTGGAAGTTATGCCTGCCAGAGGCAGGCGTAACTTGCGCGCACAGGCCAAGTGCCGGCACGCGAGCCCCCAGCCCAGCAGCTGTACGGAGGCCTCTAGCCACGCCCACGGACCACCCATTTTTTCAAGCCCCGGGACTCACACGCGTCTCGGGGCTTTACGCATGCCACCGGGCCTTTTGAACATAGGCCTGGTGTGCATAACCCCCCCTACGCGCGTAAGGCTTTGAAAATCTGCCCCTATGTGGAAACAATATTTGTTTTGTTTTAATGTTATCACTTTGATTACTCCTCTTTCAATCAAAGATGCCAAAATGAGTTACAGAAAACAATATAGATCAAGGAGTCATGATAGGAGACTAAAATGGGGTGAAATCAGGAGTTAAGAAGGGAAATATTACTTCACGGAAAGAGTGGTGGATGTATGGCATAATCTATCGGTGAAGACCAAAGGGTTAAAATTAAGAAAGCATGGAATAAAGGCAGAAGACCCTTAGTTGGGAGGATAAAGTCTGACAACGGATGGTCTCTGCTGTATTGCACCATGGAAGATCAGACTAGAAGGGCCATGAGGTCCTTTTCTGCCGTCCTTTTCTATGTCTTCCTGGGGTGTTTATCCCCCAGTGCAAGAGGGCCTGCTTGATTTTATTTTAATTGTACGAAACACTTAGGAAACTGCCGTTTAACTTGCAGCAAATTTTCAATTAACACTGATGGCTGATGCTCAGCTTTTTCCTTTCTTTTCCTTTGCTTTGGAAATGAATGTATGCTTCTGGTCCGGAGTTAACTTTTGTGCCTCAGTCATTGTATATTTCCCTAGGCTTTTGACAGCATGGAATGATGAGCTTGTGTTTGTTCCCTGAACAGATGCCCTCAGCTGACAAGTTTCATTATTCTGCTTGTCAAGAGGAAATACGACTTTCAGTACTTAGCAAGGAGTGAAATAGGCAATATTGAGCTCACTTGCTGAATAAACTAAGAGAAAATATAGAGCATGCCAAAATGTTAGCTTGTTAAACGATACTTTTCCTATCCATACCAATGGTATTCTGTTGTACAGATATATATATATATATATATATATATATATATATATAATTAGTTCAAGTTCACTAATTTATTATGTTTTCAAGCATGAAGATTAGCAGATGGATATTTTAGGAAATACAAATAGCAGCTAAAGCAAGCAATCATACAGGTTAAGGGCCGGATTTTAAGAGGTAGGCGTGGGCGTACATTTGTGCGCACAACCCGGCGCGCACAAATGTACACCCGATTTTATAACATGTGCGTGCAGCCGAGCGCATGTTATAAAATCCTGGGTCAGTTTGCGTAAGGGGGCGCAGAAATGTGTAGAATTGGCCTAGTGCCTACTCGCTTATTTATACCCTCAAATAGATAAGACTGAGATCATTTTTAACAGGATCAAATCTGAAAAGTGCTAGAAAATGAAAACATAGGCATTATTTCAAATTCCTTCCTTGTTGAATAAATGCTGTGTACCTTTAAATTTGCATATCTCCTGCCCATGCTTGATCTGTTTGGCCTGTGTTCATGCCTTACATGTAGTGGGCTGATGATGCCTACATGAGAATTCAGATGAGGATCAGGGCGGCATGGCCTCTGACTGACAGATTTAAAATGCTGAAGATAGGTAAGCAGGAATAGCTTTCAAAAGGGGCTTTTCAACGGGGCTCCCCTAGGGCTCGGCACCTTGCGCGTGCCGAGCCCTAGGGGAGCCCCGTTGGCTTTCCCCGTTCCCTCCGAGGCCGCTCTGAAATAGGAACGGCCTCAGAGGGAGCTTTCCTTCAGCCCCCCCACCTTCCTCTCCCTTTCCCTACCTAACCCGCCCCCCCAGCCCTATCTACCCCCCCCCCTTTGTTTAATAAGTTGCGCCTGCCTCTGGGCAGGCATAGGTTGCACGCGTCGGCCGAGTGCCAGAGCGCGATCCCCCAGCATGGCCGCTGTGCCAGAGGCCTCGGTCCTGCTCTGCCCCCACCCCATCCCTTTCACAAAGCCCCAGGACATACGTGCGTCCTGCGGCTTGCGTGCATTGCCGGGGCTGTAAAAAATCGGCTCGGCGCGCGTAGCCCTTTTAAAATCTGGCCCTTATCTTTTTTTTTTCTTTGTTTTTTTTTTATTTTAGTTCTGAAGAAACGTTTAAAGTTTTTGAAAGCTATTCCTGCTTACCTATCTTCAGTATTTTGAATCTGTCAGTCAGGGGCCATGCCGCCCTGATCCTCATCTGAATTCTCATGTAGGCATCATCAGCCCACTACATGTAAGGCATGAACACAGGCCAAACAGATCAAGCGTGGGCAGGAGATATGCAAATTTAAAGGTACACAGCATTTATTCAACAAGGAAGGAATTTGAAATAATGCCTATGTTTTCATTTTCTAGCACTTTTCAGATTTGATCCTGTTAAAAATGATCTCAGTCTTATCTATTTGAGGGTATAAATAAGCGAGTAAGCACTAGGCCAATTCTACACATTTCTGCCAAATTTGGACCCAGTCAATGAATTTTTATAGTAATGATGGCATATAAAGACCAAATGATCCATCCAGTCTTCCCAGCAAGTTGCTCATAGTAGTAATTGCTAGGGGTGTGCATTCGTTTGCAACGTATTGGCAATCCGCAACGTATATGCCATATTCATTGTATTCATGGGGGTCATGAAATGTATGGCAAACCCCCACAAATTCATATCACTAACGAATAAACCCCACTCTCCTGACCCCCCAAGACTTGCCAAAAGTCCCAGCGGGTATCCTGGAGCGATCTCCTGCACTCGGCTGTCAGTTGCCGGTATTCAAAATGGCGCTGATCGCCTTTGCCGTCCATTGCTCCTACCATGTGACAGGGGCCGACCAATGGCACCGGTAGCCCCTGTGACATAGTAAGGGCAAAGGCGATCAGTGCCATTTAGAATACTGGCAGCTGACAACACGAGTGCAGGAGATTGCTCCAGGACCCCCGCTGGACCACCAGGGACTTTTGGCAAGTCTTGGGGGGGGGGGGGGGGGATCAGGAAGGTGGGGGGTTGTAGTTAATTAAATTTAAAGAGTTGGAATGGGGTTTTTTGGGGGAAACAAATACATATGTAACTAATGAACGGATCGGGGTCCCCGAAGAACGGATGCAACGGATTTGGGTCCCAACTAATACGAATACCGAATGGGACAAATTCGTCCCTGCTGCACATCCCCCTAGTAATTGCCATTCTGTGCAGTTACACCCATGCCTTCTGTTAAGTGTAGTAACTGCCACATCTTGCAGATTTACCCCATACATGGGCAGGTTGTAGGAAAATATTGGCCCGGGTTTTTTTTTTTTTTTCAAAACAGGCCCACGGTTTATATGTCTGACACCGTTTTGAGTTTTCGGTGTGACCAGGGCCGGTGCATCCATTAGGTGAACTTCGGCGGTTGCCTAGGGCGCCGAGCCATAGGGGGCGCTGAAGAGCAGCCACGTGGTACCGTAAGCGGGGCCTATCCTGCTCACGGCAAAGAGAAATAGAGACTGTGTGCCCCTAGAATTCCCTATTTCTCTTTGCCGTGAGCGGGATAGTCCCTGCATGAGGCACCACGTGGCTGCTCTTCGGCGCCCCCTATGGCTCGCAGCCCTGAGAAACACACAGTTGGCGCTGAAACAGGTGGGGGGCATGACCAGGGAGGGGGTATGACTTGGGGGGGGGTGGGGGGCGGCAGCAGCGCAAGGGTCGCCTAGGGCTCCCAATACCCTTGCACCGGCCCTGTGTGTGACACATGTTTTAACAGCTCCCAAAAGCATGTGACCTGGAACCAAAATATCTCTATCATAAATTTCACATTTTCGCCTAAATTTCACATTTTACCTAAATAACTAAGAAGTAGAGCACACCCTATACTAGGGATGAGCAAACTGAGCTGCAGTCCCCCTTCCATACATTCAACTGGTTGGCCCCTTTCATATATATCTCTATCTCTATCTATATACATACACACACACACACACATATATATATATATATATATATATATATATCTTTGTAGATAGATAGATATCCTGGATTTGTGGTCTGGTGTCCCCAACTAACCTGCTCTTGAAACATTTGCCAAGCAATGTGGCAATTATACTCCTAACCTAACCAGTGGCTGCTGTTATGCTGCTGCTTATGTGCTCACTTAATGAATGTCTCCCACATCATTACATGGGAAACATTAATTTTGCTTGCTGTCTTCCCTTCTCCAGCCTGCAGCATCCCTTCACTTTTACTTTCCCACCCCTTCTCTGCACCCTGTCTCTCCTGGAGACTCACTGGTTCCAGAGCCACCTCAAACAGAATTCTCACTAACAATGTCAGGCATTTCCTCCTGGCTCACCCCTTCCCTTTCTGTGACTGTAGCTTGCCTCCATTTCTCTGGTCCCCTCACCAGTGCATTCCTATTGACTATGTCCTACAGAGTCTGCTGATTTTACAGTTATGGTTCTCCAGGCTCTGCTCTGCCTACCTACTTTAGGGGAGGGAGGACCAGAAGTAATCCATGCTGCTGGCTTCTTCTGGGGTTGAAAAAAGAAAATTTGGCCATAGCTGAGACTTCACACATCAATGCTGCAGCTGATTGGGGACATCTACGGAACCAAAGCAGCACAGTTTGAGATGGAATCCTGCTTTCCCATGTGAAACCAGTGCAGCCAGAGCTAGTGTGTGTGAGTATAAGGCACCCTAGGTAAACCTTACAGTTATACACCCTCCCCACACAGAATTATGGATTATATTTAGCAGATTCTACATGAAAAAGACATTCAGTCTTATAAAGTAAAGATATCATTTACAGCAACATGTATGTTAAATTTATATGCACTGCAGTGGTGCCAACCAGAAAACCCTGCAAAAAAAAAAAAAAGAAGACACTTTGTATTAGGCCTATTGTTACACATGTTGGGTGTGGGCTTGGCCCTTGGAAAGCCTTGCATAAACTGAATACTATACTTCCCATACCAAAATAGCAGCACTCTAACAGTAACAACCTTACCTGTGAAAAGGCAACACTGCAAATATTACACCAGGCCCTAAAACACCAATACACCTCCTATTAGGAAAACAGAAAGGGATCTATAGCAATCTACACAGAAACTACATGCTAGCAGAATACCTCATATTGGTCATATGTGCAGAACAAAGAAAGACCCTTAGAATAAAGAAACCATAAAGTATAAAGAGAAATGTACAGACCTAAATTGAACTGGAAATCGCAAAAGCCATACTCTGTATGCAGTGCAATAGTGGAAAAACAGACCAGCCCCCATTCCTCATACAATATCAAACAATAAAGAAATATAAATCAATCATAATAGTAAAACCATACAAATAAAAAAAATACATATTTCAATACAATTGAATAACATATCTAATAATTAAAAACACAAACATTGTTTTAAAATTTTCCAAACCAGAATAAAATATTTCAAAACAGCAGACACATCCAATAAGTAATACTAATAAGGAGAAAAATCCCCTGCTCTCCCTTCAGAACTTTTGATTCCAAGCACCTTGAGATTGTTGGGGGCTGCAGACTCTTTTTGCTTTCATATACATACATTCTCTAACCCACACACTCACAAACATACAGACAGTCACATATACACTCGCATGTTGACACACACACATGATCACACATATACTCAGATGCTGACACACACACTTGTTCACACATACACATTGACACATACAATCAATCACACATACTTTCACATGCTGACACACACAAGATCAGTCACACACATACTCTCAGATGCTGATACATGATCAGTCTCACATACACTTTCACATGCTGATACATGTGATCAATCACATACATTCTCACATGCTTACTTACACTCACACACACACACACACACACACACACACACACATATGATCAGTCACACATACAAAACAGACAGACTGCTCACACAAATGTCCAGTCATTCACACACTCTCTCTTCTCCCTCCTCCAGAGTTTAAAAGCTGCAGCAGCTCCTGTGAATAATCACAGGATGGTTAGGGAGTTAAGGCAAAATCCTGGGATAAAGGTGTCTCTGTGGAATACAAGTTGCTGTCAGAATCACAAGCTGCAAGATGCCAGAACTTTAGTTTGTATTTTTTTTTTTCCAGGGCCCGTGGCAGAGGTTGTAGAGACATGAGGCACAGTCCTCTCGTGGCCTCCTGGCCACCTCCTGCTTAAAGCTAGAGCCAGGGAGGAGAGGTTTCTGAAGGTAGGGGAGAGGGTCCAAGAGAGCAGAGGATAGGTAACTGTGCAAAAAATGCATAGAACAGTGGAAGGGGTCCAAGTGCCATTGTAATCATGCTTCTGGCCATTGGGTTTCTTGCCGACTCTGGGAGGCCACCGTGCCCACTGGCAATGCAGCAGAACGGGCCATGATCACCAGCAAGAACCAGGCTCTCGTTGATGCCAACCATGTGTGTACCCCTAGTATAAGAAAGTGAAAGACCTTTCTGATAGCCTAAATATAAATATATATGTTTTGATGTAATAAGACTCTCGGCAAAATAAGTGCTAGTTATGAGCACAAGTTTTGATCACCGCCTGCGAGTAAAGCTGGTGCTTCCGCGGGATGTAAAAAAAAAATAATCATGCAAATGATTTGGGTGCAGAAATCCATGCACTCATGAAGAAATGCATGTACATAGGCGCGGTAAGGCCCTATGTAATAAGCGGCCGCATCCGTGCTGATAATCCGCGCATAAAAGCTAGCGAGCGAATGGGTCTCCTGTTCAGTGAAAGCATGATCCTGGAATGTATTTTTAATATTTTGAATAACTGTGCTGCAGAAAAAAAGGCAAATATTTTCAATGGTGATAATTCACACTGCATGGCAGTGAGATAGGTGCTCAGCTGGGCGCGAATCTGGCTGCTCGGACACCAAGATAAGCGCTCAGCTGGGCGCGAATCTGGAGGCTTGGTGCCCAGAAAGGTGCCTAGCTAATCATGAATCTTGCTGCTTTGGTGCTGAGATAGGCGCTCAGCTGGGCGCGAATCTGGACGCTCAGGTGCCCAGAAAGGCGCCTAGCTAAGCACGAATCTGGCTGTTGGTTGCCACTAGGCATTCAACTGAGCCCTCAGGTGCTGAGATAGGCACTCAGCCTGGCTGGGCACAATTCTGGATGCTCGGTCGCCAAGCTAGGCATTTAGCTGGGCGTGAATCTGGACACTCAGCCATGGCTTTCTCCTAACACCTTATCCTTCCCCTCCCCCACTACTAACTCCACTTTCAACTATTGCCTTCACTCATGCCTGTCTCACCACCCCTTTCCCATCCTATATACCCCCTCCCAAAAGTCCATCAACCCTACTACTCTATCTTCTCCCCCCCCCCCCCCAAGCATGGGTTTATCCTAACACCGTCCTCTCCCAGTACCAACCCCCCTTCCCACTACTACCTCCACTAACTGCTCTCCCACTCCCTCTTCTTATTTCCATCCCCCTTTCCCATCCTCCCTCACCCTCCCAAAACAGTATGGAAGTCTCCAGTTCCCAGCACACTAGTATCAGAGTACTGGTTTCCATGAGCCCAGAGACTACCACCCCAGTGTGAGGGGAAATTAACTGCAGCATGGTTGCTGAGCTTGGCAGAGGTGTGCGATGTGTGTTGCCTGCCCAGCTCTGTAAGGCAGTGGACCCTCAACACTAGGCTGGCAAACCCCAAAGACCACCCCATACCAAGGACAGGATTCAATGCAGTAGAGCGCATTTAAAAAAATATAATTCTTAAAGAAATAAACATTTATTATCAATACATTAAACAGAATGTACAAGAACAGAGCTCAGAGCCTTAAACACAATTTCAGAACTTTCTGGCACAGTCCAAGAAGGAATGGTACTGGTCAGCCAAAATAGTCTTATCACCTTTTGCCTTATTTCATTCCCCCTCGCTGAGTTGTGACTTTCTGGGGCTGGCGCGCACATCTCTGGCTCTCTTTCAAGGTGCGGGTTCACTTCCTGCTCGCCATACTGAGGGTTTATATTGTGGAGCATACAGCATGCTACCACAATATCTGCTACTTTTTCAGGTGAGTATTGGAGAGCCCCTCCTGAGCGGTTCAGGCACCAGAATCTACTTTTAAGAAAACCAAATGTGCGCTCTATTACTTCCCTGGTTTTGATGCGTGCCTCCTGATATTTCAGGAGGCACGCATCATTTCAGCAGCATTTTGAGACCTGCCAATGGCATCAGCAGCCACAACCTGCATCCATAGCCAGTGTCACCGGTAGAACACACACACACACAAAATCTTTTCGAAAACAAAATATGATTACTCTTCCTGAAAGTTCCCTGCCGTCTTTACCCACCCCTGCGAGTTAACCACTGAAACATCTTATCGTGCACACTGGCCACCCATGACTCTATAAACAGGATGCTGGTCTTGATGGACCCTTGGTCTGACCCAGCATGGCAATTTCTTATGTTCTTATGTTCTTATCCATTCCTATTCTGCCTTAGCTGCTCAGAACTGCATGTTGACAAGTGTGGCAAATTATTGGGCATGAGAGCACCCATGTAGCATACAGCATGTACAATGATGACGCAACTAAATCTGACTGCTTGCATATTAGTACACTCTGTCCGATACATGTTTGCTTCGGTAACTATTATTTGGTTAAACATGTCAGCTTGAAGGCTTCCAGGGTATAATATAATCTTACGCATGCATGTGTACTAAAATGCAAAGCAAAAAGTAACTCATGTGAGCTCACAGGTGAATAACCAATTTAATAGGGCACACATGTAACAGAAAGCACATACTAACTAGACTTTATTCCCTCCTCTGCACACTTGCTTCTGTTTATAACTGCACATCCCCATTCCCACATAGCAAATAACAATTAAAAAGAAGTCACTTTTTTATATCTTACCAAGCAACAGGCCTTCACCATATTTCCCTTCAGTGATTTGCTGTGCCATTGCTGATTGTGCCAGGATGAAAGAATCATGGCTGCTACCAGGGAATTTTGCCACCACGCTGAGAATCCTCTGGTCACTTGCACATTGAGGGAGTGGCAATGCTTTTGATTCCTGTATGCCATCTCTCTTCCATGGGGAGGGGTGAGAGCCACATGGGCACAGTCGCTAGTTACTTTCACATTTAGCATACTGGCTAGGTTGAAAAATGCTCTCCTTATTTGCTGCCATTCCCGAAGCTGCTGTGGGTATCTGATATACTGCTTGACCCTCTTCAGCAAGGCCCCCTTAGTACTTGGGTGAAGTGACGGGAGAACATGGATTGCTCCATGTGAGCCCCATAGCCACTGTGGCCAGAAAATCAAGGGCTCTGAGCAGCTTCATCAGGCCTGGGATGGCATGTACGCATTCTGTGAGGGGATCAATGTCCTCCCTGAGCTCTTCATACAGGCCCATGATAGCCCTGGAGCTCACTCCGTAGGTCCTCACAACATCCAACTCTGGCATCCCCAGCAGTGTGGTCCTGAGGCGAAATATCCACTCCCTCCCTACCTTCTGTGACCTGTTCCAGCCGGAGCAGCCTGCTCCTCATGATCTCTCCTCTCTGCCTGCTCCCTCCGGATCCTGCCACAACCTCTGTCACCTGCCAAACCTTCTGCTGCTGACATCCTTTAGCAAACCCACAAGATATACCAGGAATAGCTGGACATAATCAGAAATCTCCATCATCGAAATCACACCAGAGCTGCACCCACACATAACCACAGCACACCAATGCAAACAATGGAATAAAATGGCCCCCGAGTCGGCACTGTCACTTAACTCATGCCTTGACCGTAGTGGTAAAAAAAACCTGCAGTAAAAAACCCGCACTAGCATTAGTGCAACTCCTTGCATTGCCCATAATTAGCTAATCGCCTCCTTTGCATGTCATTAGCATGCATTTGCGCAGAAAAAAATGCGGGTCTGAAAGTGTGCTTGTACGTGCTTTTTTCCCACGCACAAAACCCTTATTACATCCCCGTATAGGGTTTTGCACGAGAAAAGATGCGTACAAATGCATGTACGTGTGCAAACAAACCCACGGCAGCTTCAGCGCACCTGAAATATTTCCTGATGTTGATTCTGAGTCATTCCCCCCCTGGGGTTTCATTTTGTGATCCCTAGTTCTACAGTTTCCTTTCAACAGAAAAGGTTGGAAGTTTGTGCATCATTAATACCTTTCAGGTATTTGTATCATATCTCCTCTGCACCTCCTCTCCTCCATGGTACACGTATGAAATCCTTCAGTCTCTCCTCATGAATCTTCTGATTCAGACCCTTCAACATTTTGTTTGTTTTTCTCTGGACTGCCTTTGTCCTGTCTCCATCTCTTTTGAGATATGATCGCCAGAACTGAACACAGTACTCCAGGTGAGGCCTCACCAAAGACCTGTACAAGGGCATTACTACCTCCTTTTTCGTATTCCTTATCCCTTTCTCTATGCAACCCGGCATCCTTCTGGCTTTAGCTATTGCCTTCTCACATTGCTTTGCTGCCTTCAGATCACCAGACACTATTGCTCCAAGATCCCTCTCTTGATTCGTGCACATCTGTTTTTCACCCCCCCCCCCCAACCCATTCAATTCTTTTAGATTATCACACCCCAGCTGCATAACTCTGGGGTGCTGCAGTCTTCAAGGCTTCAACTCTGGCTACTGTCCAATCATGCATCTTTCATATATATATATGTTCATAATTAAGTCATCTTAAAAAAATTATCATGCCATCAGTTGAATGAACAAATGGACCAGTGAGCTAGCCTCCAAATGCCTCTTTGCATGAATTCAAAGCACTAAAAAAAAGTGTAGATTATTTAAGAAATACAATATATTAGGACAGATAAGAAAAGAGACAGCAATAAGGACGAGAAAGAGGCAAACTAATATTTTTAAGGAATCTAGTAATGAAAGTTATTTTAAACCAGTTTCTAAATACAGTGCATATGAGCTGTAGTAACGTCTGCAAGTTTCACTCTTGACAAGCACCTGACATCATTTAGAATTGTATGTGCGGTGGCATTGGGGTAGTCTGAGAAGTAACACTGAGAGGTATTTCTTCTGAGAAAGTGTGTGGATGTGTGGATCAGCCTTCCACTGGGAAGTGGTGGAGGCAAAGACAGTAACAGAATTCAAGAAATCATGAGAAGCACAGAGGATCCCTAATTGTGAAGAAGAAAAGAAGATAGCAGAGGAGCGAGCAAGTGGATTTTAGAGATGTGAATCGAAACCGGAATCGGTTCCGATTCACATCGTTAATTTTTTTTGTGCGGCCCGATCGAGGTTTTGTTTATCGGCTGCGCCCGAGTCGATAAACAAAAAAACCCACCCGACCCTTTAAAACTGTTCCCTTAGCTTTCCCCACCCTCCCGAACTCCCCCAAAACTTTTTACAAGTACCTGGTGATCCAGTGGAAGTCCCGGGAGCGATCTCCTGCTCTCGGGGCCGTCTGCTGCCACTAATAAAAATGGCGCCGATGGCCCTTTGCCCTTACCATGTGACAGGGTATCGTGCCATTGGCCAGGCTCTGTCACATGGTAGGAGTAATGGACGGCCGGCGCCATCTTTAAAAATGGCGTGGGCCATCCAGTGCTCCTACCAAATTTGCAAATTATGATCAGTAACCCCAAGGCTTCAACTCTAGCTACTGTCCATTTATGCATCTTTCTTATGAATATATATACATACATACTTATGTGCATAATGCAGTCATCTTAAAAAAAAAATCTAAAGTGGAGAGTATATCGTGAGATATACTCTCCACTTTAGATTTGCTTGGATCGGGTGCTTGGATCGGAAATGGCTGAGCATTTAGGTTGCAAACTTTAGAAATTTAAATATAAGTAAGGGAACATGTTTGTAGGTGGATTTGATTGTCTAGAGAGGCAGAGAGGGGGCTGGGAGAGAGAAACATTCTTTTAAAGTTGCTGGGATACTGTCCTGGGGATTGAAGTTAAATCACAAAAATATAGCATGAGCCATACATTTTTGATTCTATTACCTTGTGTCTTCTATATGTGCACAAATCTTTCTATAGCTTTCAGAACAAAGAGAGAGTAGAGAGGGGTGAGAGGGAGATGTGCAAAGGTAGATAAATATGTTTACAGATGTGGTAACCTAATGCATCTTTTATCTTAAATGACAGCTTGATTTCATGTAGGATCATACATTCTTTGGTTCTTTGGGAACAGTTTTTCAAGGCTTCCTGCCGAGTTCTTTCACAGATAATGCGAGTGGAAAGACATGTTAATGAATTTAACAATTAGAGATTTTCTGCACTTTCCCATCTGCCAAAGCCCCCTTGATTCAAAGCTCACAGTTCTAATTTGTGCCACCGCAGCCTCAAACTAAGCCTGAAAATGGTGTCAGTGATTTGCCCTATCCTTGGCTCTGTCATTCTCATGGTAAATGTACTGTGCACCCATGCTGGGAGACTTTTATCAAACATATTAGCAGTATGTTTGGATGGACTATTTTTCTGCAGTAGCTGGAATGCTTCCTGGCCTGCAGATTCAGATCCATGCTGCACAAAGGGGGTTGAGTTAGCACAAATTTGAAAATTGTGAGCTGTAACACAGCCCATCAAGATTTTAACCTTAGCTCCTTGGTTTCCTGCTAGGAAGCATGCTGGGGCCATGGTTCTATACCCCGGTTTGGTTGTGCATTTAGTATTATGTGGAGTGTTAAGAAAAGAAAGGGAAGAAACCAAGGAAAACCGTATCTTATATATTATGGCTGTCAGGTTTTGAATTTCGTATCCTGGTGAAGAACAGGAAGTAGCAGACATTGAGGCACTTTACAAAAACTATTTTATCAAAAATGTATGAGGCAGTCTTGCATATGAAAAAACATCTGAACTTAGATGCATTATATGGTGGCAATATTTTGACAGATGTTTTGAAGCCCTGATGTATTCATGCATAGTCAATGCAAATAGAGCAGGTGGAATATCTGCTGTTTGAAGATCTGGAGATTTGATATGAACTATGAAAGAGAAATATGCTGACTGGCAACTTAAAGCAGGTGTTGACATTTATTTAGTTGGATATAGCAGATAGGGCTTTATTGATTACATTTCTGTGCTTGTCAGCTTTTGGGTGCGGATAGCAGGTTCAGATGCCTTTGTGTGCATTGACATGAAATGGAATGAACTGGGAACTGAGTATTACCCTGAGAGAGAGTTTGGGTATTTCATACTTCATTCAGTTTTAATTAATTGTTCTATATTTAGTGAAGAAACATTTAATATCCAATGTAACCCTGAACTTGGGGAATACTGTAATATTGATAGGGTCAGTCACAAAAGAATTAGGGCTGAGTCACACACACAGTCACAGTCCACTCTCTTCAAGTCCCATACATTACTTTCTTCATTCAGGAATTATTGGGGGGGGGGGGGGGTTATCCTCCAGGGCTCAAGGTGTTAAGTGTACCAACCACAAATGCCTTTAAAAGAACCAGAGGGAGACGATTACGGTTCCAATATAAAGTCTTGTACTTGTTCAATAAAAGGGATCGGATGCAAAATACAGTTTTCCTTTGAGAAATAAAAAATCCAGAAATAAATACTTGAATCAGCAACTACATGGGCCCTCCTCTTTCTTACTAGGGTCCCTCTTATCCCTTTCTGAAATTTAGAGCTTCCAATTGGAAGTTGAGGATTATCAGGACTCTGTACAATGGACATTCCATCCAATTTAGTTTCGTGTTGATACCTGAAGAATGTTGTACATCTGGTTGGATAGTTTCCTTCGCTCCCATTCCTCTGTTTCTGTTTTGTACCAGATATGTGCCTCCTTGACTCTCTGGCATATACATATGGTGTATCTATATCAAAACACACACATGGTGGCATATGGGGCATGTGGGGCTGTGCATAGATACTCATCAGTTTGAGTATTATAAGGAGGTATTAAAGACTGCAGGCAATGACAGGAAACTCAGTAAGGGACAGGGACAACTAAGCAGAAAGGTTTGGTGGAGGGGGGTGCAGAGGTGAAGAGGTACTTTATCTAGTGCAGTTAGTGTAGCTGGGTTCAAAAAAGGTTTGGATAAGTTCTTGGAGGAGAAGTCCATTAACGGCTATTAATCAATTATACTTAGGGAATAGCCACTGCTATTAATTGCATCAGTAGCATGGGTTCTTCTTAGTGTTTGGGTAATTGCCAGGTTCTTGAGGCCTGGTTTTGGCCTCTGTTGGAAACAGGATGCTGGGCTTGATGGACCCTTGGTCTGACCCAGCATGGCAATTTCTTATGTTCTTATGTTCTTATCTGCTGATAAGTTTATGTTTTTGTCTTGATTAATAATGGGGATTGATATGACACTTTAACCTACTTTTCCAAAGGCATCGTAACTTAATCATTTATTTATTTATTTATTTTTAATTTTTATATACCGATATTCCTGTAAAGAATACATATCGCACCGGTTTACAAGGAACTGAACAGTCGCCTCCAGGGCGGAAATACATTAAAACAGTCGCCTCAAGGCAGAATACATTAACACAAGTATACAGGAAAACTATTAAAAGAGATTAATCATCTCCCACCTCCCTCTACTCCTTACAGGAGAATAGTGCTACATTTATTTATTTTTCTATTCCGATGTTTATCGGACATATCACACCGGTTTAGTGCAACAGAGGAGTCTATTAGCATAGACTTCTTGTGACATTTAAGATTGGACTTCTTCACATTTTACATTGAACTTTGTAACATTGTGCATTGAACTTTATAACATAGCCCAAGAGGAAAAATATACTTAGTAGTCTGCTGTGTCTCAGGTTAAATTCTAACTTTTCCATTATGGTGCTGCCACACCCTGCAAATCCTAGTGGAGAGTTGTGTGTCAAGTTTTTGTGTGGCCTGTGAAGCCATTAAAAATAAAAAAAATCCCAAAACTTCAGTTTGTTGCAAGTGAAACTGTTGCCCACCATTGTTTTTTCAGAGGAGCAGAGACAACTCTACTAATAAGATCCAGAAGTTATTATTACTGCTACTATTGCTCCCTATTTCTGTACTGCTGCTGCTTAAGACAGTTATGGACATTAACATTAATTAATAAGGACTTTGTTGGATTTGTGATAGATGATTACATTTCATGTGCAGGTAGCATTTAGTTGAACATTCTTAGCACAAATGTTTGATACCTTTCCTATCCATTTCCCCAAATAAGGGTCATTTCCAGCTTTTGATTTATTGATGGTATTCATGTGGGATCTATTTGTACTCTTTGTCTATTTGGCTTCAGTTGTGTAAAGATATACATTGCACAAGCATTTAACTAGTTCATACTGAATTGCTTTATTTAGACTATTTGGGTTTCGTACAGTGGCACATGGTGAAGATCAGCTGCACATAATGCTCCTTGAACTGATAGCACTTAACCCAGGGGTCAGGAACCTTTTTGGCTGAGAGAGCCATGAACGCCACATATTTTAAAATATAATTCCATGAGAGCCATACAATATGTTTAAAACTAAATACAAGTAAATGTGTGCATTTTATGTAAGATCACACTTTTAAAGTACAATAAGTCTCTGAAAATATTACACCAGGCCTTAAGACACCAATACATCTCCTATTAGGAAAACGGACCAAGTCAGGCTGCTATAGAGTCCTACACAAAAACTACACGCCAGTAGAAAACCTCACCTGAATCACGTGCTGTCCCTCACCTAACATAGAATAAAGAGACCAAAACGCATAACAAGAAGCATGCAGAAAAAACGGAATTGGAAACTGCAACAAGCCAGAGTCTCTGTATGCAGTGTAACAAAGGAAAAAAGAAACATCACCCATCCTATAAAACAAATCAAGAAATATAAAATCATCAGCAGTAAACTGTACTAACAAAAAGAACATATTCGAAACAGCTGATGAGTGGAATATCCAATAATTAAAAACTCATATAAAACATTTCCAGATACCAACAAAATATTTCAAAATAGCAGACACAAAGACCCAGTAATGAAAAATAATAAGGATACAAAAATTTTTTTGCTCTGCATACCTGGGAACGTTTGATATCCAGGTGTCCTGAGATTGTTCTGAATTAGCAGGAGGCGGGGTGGTTTGCTTGGAACTTTCTCCTCTCTCTGTCACATACCAGCGCTCTCTCTCACACTGGCTCTCAATGACACACCTATACACACATGCTCTCAATACTCACATATACACATGTTTTTTCTCTCTCACTTATATAGGCTCTTACTTACACATTTACACACATGCTGTCTATCTTCACGCTTACACACACACACAGGCTTTCAATCACATAAATACATGCTGTCTTTTTCTCTCACACACAGTCTCTCATTCACATGCTTACAAACATGTCCTCTCTTTCTCTCATTTACACACAGGCTCTCAATCACATACTCACATGCTCCCTCACCTAAATCAGCTCTCAATCACACACAGACACACATGGTCTCTCTCTTACTTATACACACAGGCTCTTAATCATACATACACATGATTTCTCTCACACACAAAGGATCTCAATCATACACACATACTCTTTCACACAAACAGGTTTTCAATCACAAACTTACACATACAGGTTCCCAATGGTAAACTTACATTCATGCTCTCTCTCTCACAGGCAGGCTCTCAATCACAGACATACTCTCTTTCACATATACAGGCTCTCAATCACAGACATACTCTCTTTCACATATACAGGCTCTCAATCATTCACATACATGCAATCTCTCACTCACACACACACACAGACAAACAGGATCTCAAACACACATGCTTGCTCGCTCATTCACTCTCTCTCTCCCCCACCCCAACCCCCACCCCGGGAACTCGCGGCAGCAGCAGCCTCCTCCCAACGCTAACCTCCTTCATTTTCAGCCCTCGCGGAGGAGGAGTCCCATCGGCCGCGGTTGAAGCTCTTCATTTTCTTCCGAGCCGCGCTGAAGTCTTCTTTTCGTCGGACCAACCCAGACCACACTAGCGTGGCCTCTACTTGCCGCGCACGCACCCGATGCTCTCCACTTCCTCTTCTGGGCCGCGGGGGGGGGGGGGGGGGCGGGAAGAAGAGACCACACTAGCGTGGTCTCTTCTTCCCGTGCACGCACCCGATGCTCACCACTTCCTCTTCCAGGCCGCGGGGGGGGGGGGGGGGGGGCGGGAAGAAGAGACCACACTAGCGTGGTCTCTTCTTCCCACGCACGCACCCGATGCTCACCACTTCCTCTTCTGGGCCGCCGGGGGGGGGGGGGCAGGAAGAAGAGAGCATGCCGATGCTGCCGACTCCAGCTATTCTGCCGGGTTCCGCCCGGGCTGACAGCATTTTAAGCCCGAGCGGAGGAGGACCGGGGAGCAGCTGGGTCAGCGGGGGACTGGAAAGTGT
This sequence comes from Rhinatrema bivittatum, assembly GCF_901001135.1. Classification (NCBI taxonomy): domain Eukaryota; kingdom Metazoa; phylum Chordata; class Amphibia; order Gymnophiona; family Rhinatrematidae; genus Rhinatrema; species Rhinatrema bivittatum. The sequence goes on from NC_042619.1 coordinate 321,761,838, forward strand.
GGCGAGCCTTGTCTGCGAGCCAGATGCAGCCCTCAAAAGAGCCATATCTGGCTCGCGAGCCATGGGTTCCCGACCCCTGACTTAACCTTTCTCTTTGTAAGGGGTTGGAGTATGTGGACCAGGATGGGGTGCATGATATGAGCAAGGAAGAACTGTGTCCCCTCCCTTGCAGATATTTCCTGACTCTTTTTGATAATCAGAGCAGCAGACAAAAAGGGACTGAATCTATTCTGCTGGCTGAGAATGGTAGGATAACATTGATTGCTGTTTTTATTTCAAATTTGTCTAGTTAAACTGATTGGCTCATGCAGCCAGAGATCATTTGCACTGCCCTTATTTTCAAAGGAAGAGATACAACTTTGACATTGGCCTCTGTCATATTTAAGCTCCAGACATCTTCCTAATTCTCCTTGCAGGGCATAGTTCCTTAGTAACTTGCCTTATAAATGTAGTTTTTCATATTACCCCATGTACAGAAGGATATTGAGGTTGAAAAAAAAATTACCACACCTAAAAATTTATAGTGTTAATGCAGCCATCCTGAAGCACTAAATGTTTTTTTTTTAACTGTGCTTTCTCTGCTTCAGTGAACAGTCTCTAGAGAATCAGGAGGCATTCACATTGCAAGCCCCAAGCAAGCTCACTCCTTTCTTTGGAGTTATTTGGGCACAAAAATAATCCTTTCCTAGAACCCTTTGAGAAAGCTACTGAGCTATGCAGGCTAATCAACTGTAAATCTTTGCCGTCTAGAAAGCAGTTGATTAAGTAGCATCTCACAGTAGTCTAATCGTCAGTGAAGCGGAGTTGATCAGGCCCTTTGGAGGCAGACAGTGCTTCTGAGATTCTAGGCAAATAAGCAAAACGCCTGCTTCAAAGCAAGCAGACAGTTTAAAAATGCTTTCCAAGTCTCCCACCACTCACCATCTATTGCTATACCCATTCTGAGCTACATGACTGTGCCCCTTTTCATGACGGAAAAATTAGCTTGGTATAGATTTTGCTTTTCTAGTCATAACAGAATTCAAGAAAGCATGGGGTAAGCATGGAGGATCCTTCGCAAGGGAAGCAAGAGATCAACTGAGGTCTATGGCAATTGAAAGCAATTTGAGAAGACTGAATGAACCTTATGGTACTTATCAGCCAACATATTCTATATTTCTGTGTATTCCTAATTCAACAAATTTGGATATTATATCTGCACTAAATATTATTTTTAACATTTTTTTCAGTTTCTGAAATACTTGGTTTTATTAGACTATTTTCTGAAACAAATAATTGCCTGACGCATGAGTAGTGAGTCCACTTTAAATCTCCTGGTTGACTGAAAAGCAGAAAATTTCAATATGGTGAGCTTAATTGCATAGGTTAGAATGTTTTAATAAAGACAAGACACACTTAAAGCTGCAGTAATAGAAACAGATAAATACATAAATATACACTGGAAGATTAAAATCACCTCTGGTGTGAAAAGAATACTTGAGGAGATTTTAGTCTTGCAGTTACTAGGAGGCTGAATGTAGGACACATAGGGGCCGATGCAGTACAGTGCACTCAGCCGAGAGCAGTTTAACTCGTGGTTGGAAGTGTGTTTTGGATGCGTGTCCACAACCCCTTCTGCTATAAAGGGATTAGCTCATCTAAAACGCATGTTCAACCCCCCCCCCCCCCCGCCTCCCATGAAACTAATGGTGCTCATCACATGCAAATGCATGTTGATGAGGCTATTAGCTATTCTCTCCAGATCAAAAAAAAAGAAACGTGCGCCCATCCCACACATTTTTACCCTCAGAAATTAATGCCACAGAGCAGGCGTTAATTTCTGAGCAGCCCAAAAAAGTGTACAGAAAAGCAGAAAATACTGCTTTTCTGTATGTCCTAGAAGCACAGGCCAGGTGCATTCCACACATTAAGAAAAGTGGAAGGAAGGCAAAACAATTACTAGCATGGTTAAAATGTGAGGTGAAAGAGGCTATTTTAGCCAAAAGATCTTCATACAAAAATTGGAAAAAGGAACCATCAGAAAAAAGGATAAAGCATAAGCATTGGCAAGCTAAATGTAAGACATTTATAAGACAGGCTAAGAAAAAATTTGAAAATAAGTTGACCATAGAGGCAAAAACTCACAATAAAAACTTAAAAAAAAATATCCGAAGCAGAAAGCCTGCAAGGGAGTTGATTGGACCGTTGGATGATCAAGTGGTTAAAGGGGCACTTAGAGAAGATAAGGCCATCGCAAAAGATTAAACAATTTCTTTGCTCTGGTGTTTACTGAAGCAGATGTTGGAGAGATACCTGTTCCAGAGAAGGTTTTCATGGGTGATGATTCAGATCAACTGAAGCAAATCATGGTGAACCTGGAAGATGTGGTAGGCCTGACTGAAGAGTAGTAAATCACCTGGACCAGACGGTATACACCCCAGGGTTCTGAAAGAACTAAAAAATGAAATTTCAGTCCTATTTCAATTGATTTGTAACCTATCATTAAAATCATCCGATGCAGAGTTCAAGTGTTTAATCCTTAAGGCCTAGAAGTGTATCTTTCCTCCAGCTCTGGAATGGACCTGCACCCCTGCAAGTCCCCCTTTCCAGGGAGAACACAGGGGTGGGGGTGGGGGTCAGGCGACACAAACTTTTGAATAAGAGTTAAAAGCACAGTTCTAGCACCCATGTTAGAACTATAGCTGGATTACACATCCTAAAGAGGACATTAGAGGATAACTTTAAAAGACTTGCGTGTAAGCCCATATATGTGTGTGTATATGGCCACGCATAAATCTACCCCAATATATTATAACCTCCACATATCATATACATGTGGGTTATAATTTATGCTTATTTATTCTCTGCAACATTTGCTTAAATGAAAAAATATGCGTAGATAGATATTCAAATTAGCCAGATAGTCTTAAAAGTGCTATTTATCCGACTAACAGGGTCATTCTTTATTGTGCAATGTTGCTGTATTGTGGCAGTATTATTCTGATTAGGGGAAGGAGAAAAGTGTGGACAGGGTTTAGGCGGAGTTATTTCCCGGCAGCACTGCGGGCGATAATGTTTTTCACTGCAGGAAATAACTACACCTTTTCCCGTGGCGCTGTGGCTGCACCGTGACGGGAGAAACCGTACTGCCACGATGCGGCCAGCTGCCCACTATCACCCCCCCGCCCCCCTTTTTTTTTTTTTTTTTTTTTGCGAAACGTCATTCTGCTATAAATATAGCCGAATGATGAATCTAGGGGTAAGTAAGATGTCTTAAAAGCACTACTTAACCAGAGAAGTAGCTCTTTGAAGATTTATCCAGCTAAGTGGTGGCAAAGCTACATGCATGTTTTATTTTTACTTTATATTTAAAAAATATATGTGTGGAGAGTTTACATGCAAAATGACAGTAGCACTTACCTAGGTACGTCACATTATAAGCAGGTAAGTCTGCACATTTTCTAACATAGGCATGTGAGTGAAATTACCAGTTTTACAGATTTGTCCACCAGTTTGCCCAGTCCTTCTCCAGAACATTGAGACCCTCCTGGTGTTTTGTCCTGCACCCCAGTCCACCCACACCTCCCACCTAGTCAGTACTTCTCAATAAGCAAGCTTAATATAACTTACACCAGATAATGAACAGGTGCGAAACTACATGAGTAAATTGCCAAATCTACACATGTAAATCTCTTATAAAACAGCAACTTGTATGTTTAAATGTCGGCCCAGAGCGCTCTTAGACTGCCCCTTTTTTCACACGTAGATTTACACATGAACCTTATTTACACAGATATATTTGAGGTTTATAAAATAGCATTCACTGAGTAAATGCTATTTACATGCATATAAGCACAATTTTCTGGTGTGCAACATTTTGAAAATTCACTTTCTGGTGTTTTTCTATGGCATGTTAACTAGCAGCAGACTTTGGAAGTTCCCTTGATGCCTCTAGGCAGTTGCCTAGCTGTTAATTATTATGAATCTCGTTGATTGTTCAGATTTGTTAATTAGCACTTATCCCTCTATTAATGATCTGCTTGTGTAACATAAAGGGTGCTTCTCACTGTATGTGCTGAATGTGTGTGCTGACTCAGAAATTAATGATAATGCAGAGAAAGAAGATTTATCATAGTGTTAAAGCCCTGCACAGAAGAGCTGCTATCTGTCAGATGGTAATATAAAAAAGAAGAGGAATTAATTACAACTGCTGTCAACACAAAAGTTCATGACAAGCACGGTAGAGATCAGAGGTTTCTGACTGGGTTCATTGTTATGTGGGAACATGTCCTAGTGAGAGAGAAAGCTGCTTTTCTCCGTCTACAAATTCACTCATTAGCTATCAGCCGTATTTTTATATCTTCATGAAGCATGCAACATCAGCTAGCATCCTACCCCTCAGAAGTTACCTATGTTGGGCTCTACTGATAATTCCGCCTCTGTGCAGCATTAACTAATATAAGCGCCCCCAGAATTGGCTCCATAAAGCCTGAGAAGCCATGGTTTACCAGCAAACACTCAACCACCGTTGAGGACTAATGAAACATCTACTTCTGGGTGGTGTGTGCGTGTTGATGGGAGGTTTGACCATGCCCAGCAGGAAGGGCTCGATCTGGTCACGGTTGTTCCTTTTTGTTTGGTTCTGGACCATAGCATGCACTGATTGATATTTGTAGGTCTCATTATTCACTCACTAGGTGGCAGGTATAGATGTAAAACTCCTGATGGGATTTTTTTTTTTTGGATTGTGGTTGAGGTCAAAGCCCGCAGCTGGATGACGCACTGAGTCTCAAAGAGCTGACAAGTAACTGGCAACAAATACTGAATTATTGCGTCTGTGGAAAACTATGACTTTCACGTTTGAGATTCCTGATCTATGCCCTAAAAAAATGCAAGCTTTGATAGAAATTTCAAAGTTCCGCAGGAATTAAGTGAGAGAAAAATCAAATGGTTAATACTTTTATCTTTAAGATGTATTGAGCAGACTTCCTACAAATTCATGCCAGCAAAATAATTATACACCTAAATGTAATTTAATTATTGCTATATTTTTAACAGAGTTCCTTTTGATGTTGATATTTCATTTTCACTGGCACAGAGGGCATCTATTGCTTTTACTCATTAGGAATCACAAAATGAAGGGGTTTCATGCTCTCCTCTCAGAGCAAAAGATATTTATAACTGAAGACATAAAAACATCATACACTAAGATAACCTATCAAGGTAATTTGTGCTTCGATGCACAATTCCATCCGTTTCTTAGCAAAATTATTTCAAGGTGCAGCCGTTGTGCTACTGAAGGTGACGAACAGTGAGTAGCTATAAAATACTGGAGCATTCAGTTTCAGCCCTTGTTTTGGCCTCCGATAGCGGAGTGTATTTAAATATGACGTACACCTTTCATGTATTGGGATCCCAATACTATTTGCACTTTTGAAAACGATCGTAACAGGGACATAGGGAGCATTCATGCTGTTTATTATGGATCCCTGGCAAATTCAACAAAAACAGCACAAATATCACAAAAGGTTTAATCAATTGGATTTTGAAAGATAAACAATAAACATTTGCTTCTCTGAAACAACTGTGATTACAAGTAGAAAAGATGATCTGCAAGTATTTTTCAGAGCATCTAAATAATGGGGGCCTGATTTAGTTGGGTTTTTTTCCTCCCCATATACACCTAAATAATGTTCTTTGTCTCTTAGATCAAAATGGAAGAATCTGTCTAGTGCATCTGGGCCACCAGGGACATCAAGAAATCTTCAGACTTTTTTGGGAGCTTAAATACATTTTGTCTTTCCATTTAGAGACAAAATTTGTTTCTTCTTCCAGTTTTCTGTCAGGTAAACTTGGAAAAGCTCCCTGGCTTTGCTCGCTTGCTTGCCATTCACAAACAGATATTATCAGGTGTTGAATGTTGAATCACATGCTTTTTAATTTATTTAATCGCATTGTTATTGTGAGGTTGTGAAGGTTTTTTTTATTGCCCACATTTGGTTGCTGAAGACAGGTTATTAAGCACTGGAAAACAGTTTAACACCACAGGCACAGACAATAAAGAACTTTGTAACAGTTGAGCAACAAGAAGCTCAGTATGTCTGTATGGGAAATCTATCATTTAGGAGATAGGCCTGTAAAGGTGTCAAATCCATTCTGACCTTTTTGCCCTGGTTTCCCATCCTCCCACTCACTCCTCTTTCCCTGCTGTTTCATTTTTTTTTTCAAGCAGCCTGACATTTGGTTGCTCTAATTTGACTTGAGAGCAAACCTTATACAATGGAGAGCAAATAACACATGGCTAACCTTAGGATGTTTATTATCGATAATTGTGAATCAGTCCCATAAATATGCTTAATGTGCATATTTATTGGGACTGAAAAAAAACTAAAGAACACAAAAGTGCAGAGCATAGAACTTTTAGTCCTGATCAAATGAGATTCCAATCATTTTATAAGCAGGTAAGTTCTGAATTTTATTGCGGCAACTCCACTGCATGAATGTTAACACAGCAAACAATCCTCCTTTAAAATACCTGGTTGGACTAAGGGTAAATGCACTCCCTGTTACTATATGAACACTGTACCAAGGTATGTTTGTTTATGTGTCTAAATTTATACATCGGCTTTAGTCCATTATTTACTGTCCTGATTTTCACTTATTTTAACTTTGTAGATTGAATTCCTGTTGGTCCCCCCGATGCAGCCTCTGGCGAAACACGGGTCCGTGTTGGGGCACCTTGAAAATTGTTTGCTGTGTTAACATTCATGCAGTGGAGTTGCCGCAATAAAATTCAGAACTTACCTGCTTATAAAATGATTGGAATCTCATTTGATCAGGACTAAAAGTTCTATGCTCTGCACTTTTGTGTTCTTTAATTGTCTTGTAGTGCAGCACCTTGCTTTGGTGTGTTTGGACTGAAAAAAAACCCCATAGCTATATGCTTGAAGTGGGTGGATTGCTAAAGAAAAGTGAATGGTGGCCCATTTGTGTGGCAGAATCTTGCAAAAAGACCCCAAGTGGCAGACAACTGGCACCCAGTGTGCCTGCAATAACACGCTCCTATGTGGGAGTGTACAGCATTAACTTCAGGCACTCTGCTGCTTGTCTGCCAGCATTTGGACATTTCTTTCTTTCTTGAAAATATGTTACAGTCTACTCTGCTTATTTTGGACAAACCATGCTAAGAGGCTTACATCAATAAACAGCACTAAAATCCAACAAACAAACATCAGAATGTATTCAAAGGTAGTGGGAATCTGAGCAGTCTTGTCTGATGAGGAATTTCATTTTCTGAGGACATTGCATTAACAGTAGACAGAAGGTGGAAGACCTCTCAGACTGCCAGGTTGATTTGACTTTGTAGCCAAGCAGTCTCATATGCCCTGACGTTGTTGCCTCTTGTATTGAAAAAGAATAAAACACGGTATAAAAATTCCTGGAAGGTTCCCTTCTTTCCCTTTCCCCAGCTAAGGAGATTGCCCTAAAATGTCAATATTCATTGGAACATGGATGAAAAGGAGAAAGTCCTTGGAACCATGTCCCAGCCAACTGAACATTTTGCAAGGGCACCAGATGGAACCATGTAAGGGTCAAAATAAGAAATTCTATATAAGTGAACACATTTTAAAGAAGGTCATAGCAGAATTTAACAGTTATAAGAAATAATACACCAGATTTATACTGGGGATAAGGATAGCATTTATTATTAGCATAATATAAGGCAACGTATAACATAACTTCAGTTTCTGAGTATGTGATTAATTTTTTGTAAGGGCTTTCAAGGATCACTATCAGAACACTGGTCAATGCAGTTTAAAAGATTTGTTAGGAAAGTTTTGTGAATATTATTTATTAAAGGTATATTTCAGGCTTACATCCTAGGCTTTCATTTTTACTAGTAATTGTTTTCAAAGCTGGGAATGCATCAAATTTCACAGCTATCTAATAAGTGAACATCGGAATAGATAAATCAGTGAACAGAAAAATGTGTTAAGGATATGATGGGGGTTTTATTTCTTTGATGTGCTCGAGATAATTAAATACCATCATGGGGTATTTCTGTACAGGAGATGATCACATCTCTTCCACTATCCTAATAAGATTTAACTTTGATGATATTCTGATTCAGTGCACAGTGGCTTTGTCAAATAACCTTTTTAATATAAAACTGTTCAGCGTAGTAGCCTCAGAAGTTCAGCCTCAAGATATTTTTTCTTCTGCTGCTGCTTCTTTTCTTTTACTTCTAACCTGATCTTCAGGCTGACTGGTTAAACCTGGAGTGGGTCTCTGCTGCAGATTGTCTTTATGCCTGGGCCCTGTGAGATTGGGGCTAAGCTTCCCTAGCCATCCCTCCCAGCTCTTTCAAAGTGCAGTGGAGCTAGTTGTAAATGAATGAAAAGGCAATGACTCATACACCGGCTGGAACAAATGCACTATTGGAAGCCTACAGAGATAATAACAGTGACCTCCGGTCATTTTACAAGAGAACTTTCCTGCGTAGGTCGACTTCCCACTGCTTAAAGCTAAACCTAAATGGTCTATTCATGAAGAACTAGACTGACAGTCTAGAGATTTATTTATACAAATATGGGCATCAGCAACAGGGTTCCTTCCTTCTAAGACATGAGAGGTGTTTTCAAGAATTTTACTTTTAAGCACAGGATACTGCTTCTGCTATGAAACCGAATTGGTAAACCCCCAATCAAATGGATTGGCAGCTGAGAAATAAGTGTGTCCTAAGAGATTTTCTCACCTTACGCCTTATTCAATAAAGGACAGATCCCCATTCTGAGGCCATGGAAAAATCTCATTGGCTAAGGCTCTTTTTGCCTAAGGAAAGAATAGATAGTAAATATTTTACCATCTTTGCAGTACATTTTATTTGTTTCAATTTCACTCAGATTTCCACCATGATTCTCAAGTCAAGGGAAAGTATAGTCAATTAGAACGGTACATACAAGTCACTAAAAGATCCCCTAACAATTACAATAACCAAACTTTGAAAATAATTATAATCACAATAATAAAAAGTAAACACTAGTGGGATCTATATTCAGCCGCTGAATATACCCAGCTCTCTTAAAGTTAGCCAGTTATGTATAACCGGCTAACTTTAGGATAGCCTTTGTCCCGATCAGAGTTAGACAGATAAGTTAACTGGCTAACTCCAAATATGGGAGTTAGCCGGTTAATATATCCAGCTACCTATGCTCCTCCTCAGAATGTCTCCTGCCTGCTCCTGAAATGTCCCTGACTTATCCGGTTAGAATTTAACTGGATACGGGCTGAATATAGTGGGGTAAGCCATTTGGACTTTGAATATGAATCTCTAGTATTGTTACAGACTACAATAAAAATTCTACTAAGTAGGATTTGCGTGGGCCTGTGCATAATTCCTGGATCCTAAGTTGTAAACAGACACCACGCACTGGGCCCCCCACTGCCAGCATCTTGGGGTTGCCACAGTCCTTGCTCCCCAGCTATCGGACACTTCTACTGTGGCAGAGATGTTCCTGGGGGAAGGGGGTGGGGGAGCTGATTTCATGCCATGATGATGTTACGGACCCTTAAAATACCGGGTCTGCAGAGACACTCACCCACCCTCTTTGATTCCTGCCATCATTTGCAGCTCCAACTTGTCAGCACTGATATATCTCAAAATCTGACCATCGTTTCCATGGCAGCTCCATCAGGTCGATACAGGACCACCTCCAGCTCCGGAAGACCCTGCTCCAAACATGTTGTAGGGCATTCTGTCGGGAGAGTAACAATCCATAGTACCCTACAGTTTGCCATGATTGTATGTTTCATTCATATGGTTGACCGCCTCTCCCCCACCCCATCCTCTGAAGCACAGGACTATTTTGGAGACAGTGCACAGGTGACTTGGGGGGGGGGAGGGTCAAGCAAGATTTGACAGTGGAGGAGATCCCAGCAGCCCAAGGGGAGCATTGGGGGTTTCCTCATAGTGACACAGATGTGCAGTCTATCTGAATGGGCCCAGCACGTGCAATCGAATCCCTTCGGGAGCCAGGAACACGGTCCAGAGCACATCACACAGATTCCTCAGCTCATACAGTTACACACCCTCAAAACGATGTTGCACATTGCTAGCAGCAGGACTCTCTCAGGGCGGGGGCACTGGCTTTCTCAGCTACACAGCAGGACCCCTTGGAAGCGCACAGCCATGGAGTGTTCTCCTTTGTTCATCATATACACACGGCAGAATGGGACTCCCAGCAATGGACAACTGCCCCTTCAGGATCCAGGGTTCGTGCCTGCTTACAACCCGGTTTCAGTGAGCAGTGGGATCTGGGGGTAGTACATTGTCAGGCCATGCTGGTTTGGCCACACTGGTTGGGCCTGGGGGCCTGTGTCCATTGGTAGAACAACAGGTTGGATTACCCTCTGACTCCATATCTTGGCCGTAGGGAGCTGGATGGTCCCCCTTCACCTGACCACTGGCTGCAGCCCTGGCATCTGCCCCCTACAAGAAGAGAGTGCCCCATTGGATTTTTTTTCACCTTACTGCAGTTACCCCAGAGTGTACCCATGCCCCCTGCACACATGGGGCTACTGTTTTTTTTCAAACTACTGGATCGCAGGTCACACTGGTTATCACCATGCTGCACAATGCAGGTTTTAATAGTGATGATGCGATAAGAGACAACACAATGTCACCTTTGGAGTCCGAGTTCATCAGAGAGGAACCTTCCGCACAAACCTCAACCCAAGCGGATCAGGCTGCACAGGGGATTTCTGAAACCCACACTGGCTTCCAGCCAAATTCGCCCACCAGAGCAGTGACCAACACTCAAGGCCCCAGCTCAGTTGGACAGAGTGATGGAACCACAAGGGGTGACTTGCGGGGGATGAAGGTGGTGGTGCATGCTTAGCAGGGGAAGTGATGCCTGTGCCAGTGGCTAAAAGGAAGGAAAAAGCAAAACAGAAGTGCAAGGCAAGCTCCAGTTCAAGCAGTTACATCAACATATCTGAATCCGATGCCTCATTGGATAATAGCCAGCGGTAACCATCTGCGGAATCCGAGAATGCTTTCAGGGTAGCCCCCCAACTCTTACTACCATGTCACAGCTTTGCAAGAGTGTGCCCAAAGCTCTTTGCAAGAAGAAAAGGAAACTGACATACATAGACATATTCAGGATTATAGAAGGAATGACAAGGAGGGTGCATGGAAGAAGGAAAAAGATGAGGACGTAGCATTCAGAGCCAACAAAAAAGTGCCCAGGAATATAATCAATTGGACATGAGCATTCCAGCAAATAAGTGTGATTGTCCAAGACAACCCCTCACAGTAATGTCCCTTACTAAACTACATGGATACCTTCCTTGAAGCTGATAAAGAATATGACGGTTAGGCATCATTGAACTACAATGAATGCTTTTGGGACAAAATGGAAGAGAACTGCTTTATGTCAGGACGTCAGCCTATGGCTCAAGCACCTAACAACTTGTGCTGGCATTACAACAAATCTTTGTGCAGCTTTCAAGAGCCTTCTGTTCTGTTCCCCATCTGGTAACAAAGTTCATGAAGAAGCCTGCAGGGGGGAGTATTACCAAATCCAAATGAGTCTCATGTTTTCCCACAAAGCTCATGTTTTCCCACAAAGCTCCATCCCCCATAATGTCCTTGTGGTTGGATCTCTACCCCAAGCACAAGGATGCCCTTCAGTTAGCTCAGGGCTTTTGCAAACGTTTCTCAGTTCCCTTCCAGGGGTGCATTGGGGGTATTCCTGTGAGCAATTCCCCATCTGTCATCTGGCATGCAAGCATTGGATCAGAGAGTAGGCCCATTTATGGTCGCCCCCCCCCCCTTTCAGTGAAATATTCCTGTTACTTTTTGCCATGGTCCGAAAAAAGGAGCCTGGTTAGTTTGGGCTCATTCAGAAGCTATTATACCCACATGGAATATCTGTAAACAATCATCTACCTACCGAAGAGTGCGCGGTTCAAGGTACATCTTTCGATAGTGCCATAGCCTTGCTGCAGAAGTGCGGACAGGGTGCTTTAATGTCCAAGACTGACATCGAGTTAGCATTCAGTTTGCTTCTGGTGCACTCGAATAGCTTCCCAATATTAGGTTTTCAGTTTTGGGACCAATTCTTTTTCAACAAGTACATGCCAAGGGGGGTATTCTGTATCATTTGCCTCCTTCGAAGTCTTCAGCTCCTTCCTGCATTGGGTTATCTCTCAGCAGTCTGGCATGAGCAATATCGTACATTGCCTCAGTGGCTTCTTATTCGTTAGGCCAAGGGATTTTATTGCAAGTTCAAGTCCATCGCCGATGACTTTGGCACCCATCCAAGAGCTCCTTTATCATTATCTGTTTTTTCGGCATTGAACTGGATTCAGAAAGAAAGTTGTCTAGACTGCCAAGTGACAAGAACTGAAGCTGTGATTTGTGCTGCATCAAGCCCTGAAGGCAAAGGCACTTACCCTTCACCTTGTATAATCCATCATTAGCACCTTGAATTTTGCATGCAGAGTGATCCAATGGGGAGGGATTTTCTGAGGAGGTTGGCTGCAGCGACAGTGAGCACATTGCAGTGTCATCACTTTATCAGGATATCAAGGCCCATACAGGCAGACATCTCCATATGAGTATTCTTTCTTGACGAATTCAATGGTGTGTCCATCTGGAAAGGGCCCCACTAGCCAATTGGGATCTGGACATACACTCAGATGCTTCTGGAGGCTGGGGATTTGGGTTTACTGCTAAGGTTCATGGTATGCCGCACCTTGGCATGCCACTTTGGGATGAGGAAGGGTTGGAATATTACATTTCTCAAACTGTTCTCCATCCTGGTCCTGTGAAGTGGTAGGTTGCAGAACAAGCAGATCATTTTTTGGTGTAACAATCTGATGAACTTATAGATGCTATTGCCTTCCATATGTTCATCAGAGTTCAAGACCAACCTATTTCACCTGGTGTTCTCCCTGGCCTTTTTTTGGCACATTAAGAATGTGAGCTAAGAGCAGCATTTTTCTGCAGAATGTGATGTGTTTGGGCTTAATAGTACTCATATGGATATTTTAATCTGAAAACTGATTAGGCAGGTTGGGGGGCAGTGCTCTCCTTGAAACGCATTAACTCACAGGTCAAATGCCCAGTTAAGAACATGGAAATGTGTTTGGCCGTACATTTCACTGGTGGGGCGCATTTGCTAGTACATGCAGATCAGGTTCCCCTTACCAGGTAATAGCTCTCTGCTGTTCATAAACTAGTGATAACTAAGTTGGTATTGAATGCCAGTAAGTTCAAGATCCACTCCTTTAGGATTGGGGAGGCAACTAGCATTGGGCAGGCTAGGAGATGGAAGTCATCTGCGGTTAAGACGTACGTCCGCTAGGATCAAGTAAGCTTTGCCACTCACAAAACTTAAACTATCATCACAGATTTGCCCCAGGTTTGACGGACTGCATGGATCATTGGACATTCTTTCATTCACTGGGAAGCCAGGAGAGCTCACGACTTCCCCATGGACTGCATTTAGGCTTGATTCTGCATGAAATTAACATTGTGTGGATGAGTAAAGGCGGCATGCGCTAGGAGCAACTTTTACCCCTTCTCCAGTATCTGAGGGATTCATCAGCTGCAGTCAGCACCCTAATACTACATCTCAGGGGCAATGACTTGAACATCATTTCATGCAAGCAACTGATCCAATGGATCAAGGCCAACCTGACTGAATTAGCTTTCCTGCAGATGTTTTTTATGGTCTGATATCATCCTTTGCTTGAAATGGCTAGGAGTAAGAAGGTGAACACCACAGATGGGCAGACATTCAATGTGAGGGCATGTATAGACCTTACAAAATACACCTGTCTATAATACTGATTTACTTTGTTTTATGACTTTAATATGTTGTCTATTAATGTATTTAATTGTATATCACTTTGAGCAAATAGCTTTAAATCAGGAAAGTGGTTTATAAATTTCATTAAATAAATATAGACTATGACTTCTTTAAGAATGGATTGCAAGGCCAATGCTATAGTCATAGCTGCTAGTGTTTAAAAAAAAATTTGTCAAAAAATTCTCAACTTTGATAATTCAGTTAATTGTCACAGTTGATAAGTCAGTTAAAATAAAAATGAAACTAAAAACACACTAAATGGCCATAATGGACTTTTGACAGGTATCTTGAAGGAAATAGCTGTTGTGTATGTTGCGGTTCTGGCCGCGAGCACCGCGGCCAGGCCTTTACCTCCAGGCTCCCGGACCTGCTCCCGCTTCCAGAGGCCTGGTTGCGGCCTGTTTGGCGGCGTCCCCGCTTGGATGCCCGGCTCTTAGGCGCAAGCGCGCGCCACTTGGGCGCTTTTCTAGGCCGTTTCCTGCCAGTGGTGACTCCGCCCAACTCCTGACGTCAGATGCCACGGCCTTCATAAGCCGGCCGCGGCTATCCAGTCTTTGCCTTGCAACGGGTTAGCCTCCCGGTTTCCTGTTGCGCTGTGCCCCGGAGTGACTCGTGTTGCTTCGTCGCTCCGTTCCTGCTACAGTACCTGCTTGGTTCCTGCCTGCCTGCTACAGTACCTGCTTGGTCCCTGCCTGCCTGCTACAGTACCCGGTTGGTTCCTGCTTGCCTGCTATAGTACCTGCTTGGTTCCAGCCTGCCTGCTACAGTTCTTGCCTGGTTCCAGTACCCGAGTCTTGCTACAGTTCCTGCCTGGTTCCAGAACTCGAGCCCAGTTACAGTATTGCTACTGACCTAGTCTGGTTCCAGTTACCTGTCCTGATCCACAACCCGCCTAAGTCCCAGCGGCCGGGCCCCTACGTGCTCCTCCTGGGGGGGGCTTCGGCTTCCAGGGTGAAGCCACCTAAGTCCCAGCAGTTGGGCTCCTACGGGCTCCTCCCAGGGGAGTACCAGCTTCCAGGGTGAAGAGCATCTATGTCCTGCCTGAACATCTGCCTCCCGGCCTGCTATTCATTAGAGACATTGACCACCTTTCCAGCAGGTCAGCCCAAGGGTCCACTAAACACTCCCATAACAGTGTATACAAGAGAAATAGATATACAAGGGCACATTTTCAATGGACAGCTTAAATGTAGTGTACGTGCATACTTTTCAGTTTGCACAAAGCTAAAATTTAAACAGAAGCTACGTACACACATTGTATTTCAATTTTGGCTTGTTATAAGGCTAAAAGTAGGTGCGTACAATTACATGTGCTAAAAGATAATGTAAACTACATGCATTAGCACTTAGTGGTGTGCCTACCATACATGTAAATCAGTCAAAAGGGGAGTAATATGATTTATTTATTTAGATTTATATTCTGCTTTTCACACTTTTTTCAGCTCTTCAAAGTTAATTACCTTCGGGTACAGTAGGCATTTCCCTATCCCCAGAGGGCTTCCAATTTAACCCCCTCAAATCTACCCCAAAATGAGTTAAACAATACAAAAGAATAAAATATAACAAGAAAAGCAGAGAATCAGGACAGGTGAAAACAAAATGTGAGAAGACATGTACAAGTGAGTTCAGGTATTACTCAGGTGTGGAAAAGCTTGTACAAACAAGTAAGCTTTAAGTGCTTTTCTAAATTTTAAGAACTCTTTCTCCAGATGAATGTTGAGAGGTAAGGAGTTCCAAACACAAGGGGATAAATAAGAAAAGCAAATAGCTCTAGAACTTTCAAAAAGAATGTTTCGAATGGAAGGTAGCACTGGACGTTCTTGTTGCGAAGACTGTAGCAGACGAGAAGGAAGATAGGGAGAAATAACAGAGGCAAGATAAGAAGTGCCCCAACAAAGGGCCTTAAATGTAAGGCATCCAATTTTAAATTGTACATGAAGGACACTGGAAGCCAGTCAAAAGGGGGTGTAATGTGATTTATATTCTGCATTTCACACTTTTTTTGTGTGTTGTGATTTATAGATGCTGGTTTTGAAGCTCCCAGAGCATCCACTTAGCTGTGAGAGAGTGAGTGAGTGAGAGAGAGAGAGAGAGAGAGAGAGAGAGAGAGAGAGAGAGAGAGAGAGAGAGAGAGAGAGAGAGAGTGTGTCTAGCCATAATGTCCTCTCCCTAGATAAGTAGTTATATCTCTATGGGAGGCCCACCTAGTAACTCGAGGTGAGGTTTAGGTATTAGTGTAGGGGGTTAGGGGCCACTTTGACATTCAATGTGAGACATATGAACAGAACAGTGCTCTCTTGTGAACATTTGATGACCCTCGGAGTGAGGAAACTCACCCAAAGATGAGATTTGTGCAATGTTCTCTCAACCTAGGTCCATCAAGCTAGGTTTTACCTTACTCCTTTTCTCGGCACAATATTAAGTCGAAGGAACTACAGAAAAGCATTATTTTATGCTTTTCTGTTAACTTTAGGGGCTCCTCAAGACTTAACGTCTGCTCCAGGGCAAGCATTAATTTTTGAGAGTAAAAATGTGTGCATCAGATGCACATTTATTTTTTACACATGGGTAATAGCTAGTAGCCTCATTAACATGAATTTACATGTGATAAGCTCTATTAGTTATGTGCTGGTTTGGACGCACGTTTTGGATACGCTAATTCCCTTATTGTATAAGGGGTTATGGATGTGCGTCCAAAACGCACATCCAACTGTGGGTTAACCTGTGTGCTAGCCTGAGCTCATGGTATTGCATTGGCCTGAAACAAGAGCTGGCAAGGGTCAGAGAGACCAGCTAGGAGCACTGCACTGACCTGAAAAATGGAAAGCTAATCGCAAATGTATTGAATTAGTCCAATAAAAAGCCATCACCTACAACTTGTTGATCTTTATCTCTGTGTATCTATTTAAAACTGTGCAAAAACATTTCCATAAAATCTACTACCAAAGCACTGCTAAATTCCAGTCAAATGACAAATCAGTAGTGTATTAGCTGGCAGGTGTTTTCAATGCATTGACAGTAAAATTAAGTTATCTATATTGCACTTTTATACCATAGTCAACAGATAATACCTCCTAGTTTAAAGAGAACCATAACATTATAATAAAAGTATTAAACGACACAAGTGTTACCTGTTATCCACTGAAGATCACCCATTAATTTGGGTAGGATTCTGACATGTGACATTGTAATTGCAGATACCGACATTGCTATTAAAACCTTGGAATTGAGAAAGTAAGCCCAATTAAGTTGGGTTTTGTTGATACAGCTTTATGCTTATTTTGACATTCAACTGTAGTAGAAGAGTGTAAGGTAATGTTAGCCTGACCTAATGTCTTTTTACAGCAAGTAAACCATGCCACCTTGATGAGTACTTCTTGGTTTTCTTCCCTTGACTTGTATTTAATGAGATTACCTGCCTGCACTGGACCATCTTTAAACTGATATGATGTGTCCTTAGACTGAAAAATTCTGCATAAGCAGTATAACTAAGGTTTCCCATTCTCTTTCTCCACTCCCCCACATTCCATCAAATATAGGAATATTGGCATCCTAACGCAGTACGCTAAAAATTTCAGGAAACCCTTTTTTTTTTTTTTTGTATAATATGCTTTAAATTATTTAGGATTTATGCTTATTTGGGCAGAGCATGGCATGCATGTAGTGACTGTTGCAAAAACTTCATATTTTAAATCACATTTCTATCAGTGGGATTCAATGTTTTTCATTAGATTTGCAGAACATCTGGACCTGAGACAAGAAGAAGCCAAGAAGTCTGGTTTTCAGCCAAAAAGAAGCCTTCTGGCTAAAATCCAAATGTTAGGTCTGAGCTATGAATCGAGTATGGTCCCAGCTTGGCCTTTTGGCAAAGATTGAAAACCTGTACAATACAAGCGGTTAACGACTTGCTACCCCAGCCCATTGGGGACAGGATTACATTACCATCATTGCAAAGCAAAACAAAAACAGGCTTCGAAAACGTACATATAATACAATGGCTGCAAAGAGCGTCAGACTATTTACTTTTGGCATAAACCAATTGCAAAAAGTGAGACTAAATGGGTATCTCAATCGAAGGAAATACAAAAAAAAAAAAAAATGACTAGGCTGAAATACAATATCCAGTGCTCCTTGAAAGTCTATCCTCCCAGTACTGGCAGGGCCTCCTTCTGAGATCTCAAGGGACCAGGATTCGAAGTGGTGAGGCTGCAGGCTGCATTTCACTGCTTGTCACATCACACTTACTTCCATTGTTATTTTGGAAGAATTGAAAGCACACACACACACATGCCACACAGGGAATCGTTGCGTACAGGTCTGCTGAATATCAGCTGGAGTTTATGTTAAAAGAAGCAAAAAGAGTGGCTGGGGGCTTTTAGAGTGGTTTTTTTCCCCCCCTGGTTCTGAATTTATGAGCTTCCAACAAGACATCCGCCAAAAGGCACACAGATGCATACTTCATCTGGACAGAAATGTGCTTTTAAAGATTGTACACCTGGATGTATTACTTGGAACCATACATTGTGGACTTTTCAGGAACTGAATAAATCAAAATGTTTGATTTAAAGTTCTTTGTTACTGAAATCAAAAGTATACAAACTTAACCAAGGTATCTGCCAAGGTATATTTTTTCCAAAAATTTTGAATGGCATGTAAAACAAAATGAAGGCCGTAGTGGAATAGGAATATGCTGTGTTGCTTTAATAAGAAAACCCTTTGGAACCATACAAATGCTGCATAAAATGGAAAGTTCTTGTAATGTTCTACCCTAGAAAGAAATATAATTTGAATGTTCTTATGAAAGTTTTCTTACCAAGCTTACCATGATAAATGGTAATACGAAAATGGTTCATCCTAGTTGATTGAGTTCTTTGAACTGAGCTGCATAGATATGTGAGAAAATAGTGATCTCACTTTTTAATTTACTGAAACTAGCAAATGTCACTTTTTAATTGCAAAAATAACTTTTGAACTTGAGATTAAGTGGTATGCAGTATACACAAACATGATGTTTGCTAGACTTTGAGAAATATGGCAAAGTTGCCCTCACTTTGTGGCTAGCACTAAAGGGTAAATTAGGTTGTGTCTATATTGAGAAGCCTGAAATAATATGGTACACTGCAGATATCTCTTACTTTTCTTTAATAATATTTTTATTCCAGAGAGTACAAATATAAACCATCCACAACAATAATTAAATGGAAATACTAACAGATACAGCAGAGAGTAAAACTAAATGTTGCGCTTGGTGGCTTGCGACCTCCTGCGAGCCGCCGCACTGCTGCCACTGTTCCCTGATGTTGGGGCGGTTGGGCCACTGAGAGGAGCACCAAGGCGGAGCCCTCATGCTCATGTGGCTGCTGCTACGATTCCTCCAGCTCCAATGGGCCGCTCCCCTAAGTGCATGCATACTCGATCCTACCCTTAAAGGGCCAGTGGCGGGAAACCGGGCCCGATGACCATTGATGACATCACCCCTAGGACCATTTAAGGCCAGCTCCTGCCTTCAGCCCTTGCCTTGGCAATAGGTCATCTCCTTTGGAGTAGCGGATTGCCTGCATTCCTGGTTCCTGAGCCTGTTCCTCGCATCCTGTTTTTCCTCTGTTGCACATTGTTCCTGAGTTCTTGTCTTCCTGGTCCTTTTCTCCTTCATTTGGATCCAGTGTCCTATCTTTGTTTGTGGTGGTCCTCTTTCTCCTCCTCCTCACCCCTTTGAATTGATCTTGGCTTGACCTTGGACTGTACTCTTACTTGCTCTTCTCACCACCTGCCCCGACTTCTGCCTGGACTCTGACCTTGTGCTTCATTGTCTGCCTCTGACGATGGCCTGTGTACCTACATTGCTTAGCGTCTTGACCTCTGGCAGTTCCTCCAGTGACCCTTCTGCATGCTGACCACAGCGTTCCCAATTGCCTGGACTCCCACCTCCACAGAGGCCCCACCTAAGACCAACTGGCCCCGACACCCAAGGGCTCAATGTAAGGAGAATGTGGGCTGGTATTGGTGAAGCTCCAGCTGGGTCTCTGCTTCCACCAGCTCTACCTGTCAACGATAGAGACCTGTGGAGCTCCTCCCCACAGGTAGCGCCAACTCCCCCTCAGTCCAAGGGGCCCTTGGACTGAGGGGGAGTTGGCGCTACCTGTGGGGAGGAGCTTCCACCAGCTGGAGCTGGTGGAAGCAGAGGAGCTCCACAACACTAAATAGGGATGTGAATCTATCTGATGATTGAAAATATCAGATGATATTTTCAATCTCATTAGATATCGGGGGGTCCCTGATAGCGATATGAAACCCCAAGATTAATTTAGTGGGTTCTCTTATCGTTATTGGGGGGGAGGGCACTTACAAAAACACAGCCTGACCCTTTAAAATTAGTTCTTCGGTATCCCCCACCCTCCGGACCCCTCCAAACCCCCCCCCCCCCAAATTTTTAAGTACCTGGTGGTCCAGTGGGGTCCCGGAAGCGTTCTCCCGCTCTCGGGCCGTCGGCTGCCAGTAAACAAAATGGCGCCGATGGCCCTTTGCCCTTAGCATGTGACAGGGTATCCATGCCATTGGCCAGCCCCTGTCACATGGTAGGAGCACTGGATGGCCCGTGCCATTTTTTGGGGGTGTGGTTTTGGGTTATCGGCTTGGTGCAGCCAATAAAAAAAAAAACGATTGGACCGCGGGAAAAATAATTTCCCGATAGTCCATGAATCCGAAACCGGAACCGATTCTGGTTCCGATTCACATCTCTAACACTAAACAATAATGTTTGTCTCTCAGCTTTTACATAGTCACCCATAATAGCATAGAACAATAAATAAAATAAAACCTCTAGCCACCACCCCACATACTAACCCACACATTAACGCTGTTACATTGTTTCAGAATCTATTTAATTAATCATCCTTGATATATGTTTTGCACAGGGAATGAATGCTGTGTGATTGGGCACTGACCATTGATGTCTCTCGTTTTAACAGAATTCTAGCCAAAGAGTCTGCAGCAGTATAAGTGCATATCAGAGGTGCAAGCTTTGTGCAAAGCATTTTCTTTCTGGATTGCTACAAGGTTGTTCTCCTTACTCTTGCACACTTAAGGGTGGATTTTCAAAGAGTTATGCTAGGTTTGTGTGTGTAAAATTGGTATTTATGCACCGAAATAGTTTTTGTGCATGGTAATTGAATTTTCAGGTCAGGCATGTGCACATGCATTTCACACATACTTCTATGCAAGTACAAAAGGAGGTGTTCTGAAAGTGTTTCAGGGCGAGGTTCAGAAGTATTTTGTAAGTGGTGCACGTGCTACTTATACACTCACTTTTACATTTGCTATTTGAGGTGTGAAATTTAAATTCCATTTATCTTTTGCTTGCAGTTTTTGGGATCTAGATGAAGTGGCAGGGATACTGGTGTAGTGATCAAGGTCTAGATGAACAGCTGGAGGTCTTGGTGAACTGGGGCCGATGGACCCTGTGAGACTACAAGGCTCTGCACAGTTCATATTGAAGCTGGCATAGGAGGAGACAGAATTGATGCTTTCCTTCTGTTGGTGGGAAGGAGGGAGGAAATATTTCTGTTAGGGTTGTAGGGGAACATAAGAACATAAAAATTGCCATACTGGGTCAGACCAAGGGTCCATCAAGTGCAGCATCCTGTTTCCAACAATGGTTAATCCAGGTCACAAGTACCTGGCAATTACCCAAACATTAAATATATCCCAAGCTACTAATGCCAGTAATAAGCAGTGGAAGATGGGAGAGCTCCACACGGGCTGGTTTGTCCTGGGCCTTATAACCCACTTGGGTTTGCTCTGTTACATCCTGCATTTATTCTCTTTTTTTTCATTCTTTTTAATATAACTGTTACCGCCTTGTATGTAGGTTTGTATGTATATATTTAATTTATTTCTTATATTCCTATTCTTCCAATCTAAAATAGTGTGTTTTAGGCAGAGTTAAAAAAAACATGTAAAATACAATTTTACATAAAAATATCAGATAAAAACGGACACCATAATTACACAGTTTAACTAAAAAGCTATCTGACTTTCTTCCCATATCTGTCTGTTTTTCTTGCTACCCAGAGCATGCAGCATTAACTTGCAAACCAGAAATGCTATCAGTGGAAGCATGCATGCATTCCATGGGGTTTGTTCTGGAGATGCCCCCCCTAAGGGAAGAGAAGATGTATGTGCTGCTGCCTTTCCTGCTTTGCACTTGTTTCTTTCTCTGTGGTCTGTGAAACATTCTGAGTGATTGACCTTCTTTCTGTCTTTTATGCCTACCTGGACATGCTACTGCTCTGCCTCTGGGAGCAACAGGAATAGGAGAAGGTCACCTGGTAGTGGGGGGGGGGGGGGGGGGGGGGAGGGAGGGCGACCCTGTCTCCTGTCTCCTATCTCCTATCTAACTCAGAGGTGACAGTAGCCCAGACTCCTACTCCTCTGTGATCTATTTATTTATTTATTTAAGAGTTTTTATATACCGTCATTAAGTTATTTACCATCATAACGGTTTACAATAGGGCACATATATCAAGGAAAATATAGATCATACATTACATAGAGGGTGCCATTATTATTTGGTAACAAAAACACATTAAGTATGGGGGAGTATTATATATATGTATAAATTTAAAAGAAATCATTTTTGAATACCTTTGGTGTCCTTTGGGATTTTTCCTAGACAGTAATTTTGGGGTCGATTTTCAAACCCACGCGTGTGCGTCCATATGCTCGTGGTTCCCAGCACACACACATGGAGACGGCTATTTTATAACAGGCACGTGTCGGCGTGCGCATGTTCTAAAATATGATTTACGCATGCACATGCGCACCGGATTTTACTATTTTCATATGCATGAGTGGGTGGGTGACCAGCCACGAGCATGGGGGGGAGGTCATTTTAGAAAAATATGGGCAGCGACACAATCGGCACATTCTGAGAAGTGCGGACTTCATGAAATATATGCTTATCTCAGCTTATCTCATATTTGCACATTCTCTAATAAATGCGCATATCGGCTTTTAAAATTCACCTTTAAGAGTTTACATCAGACATGGTTGTTGTTTAAAAATACCATTTTGGAAGTCCAGATCAGATGTATTCCATACTTTAAAAAAAAGGTGGAAGGAAGGCCAAATGACTCCCGGTATGGTTAAAAGGTGAGATGAAAATGGCTATTCTAGCCAAATGAACATCTTTCTAAAAATGGAAAAGGGATCTGAATGAAGAAAACATGAAAAAGCATAAGCCCTGGCAAGTCAGATTGAAAATATTGATAAGGAAGGCAAAGCAGAATCTGAAAAGAAGCCTGCTGCGAAAGCAAAAACTCAACATAAAAAATGTTTCAGATACATTTGAAGCGAAAAGCCTGACAGGGAGTCAGTTGGAACATTAGATGATTGAGGAATAAAAGGAGGGAACTAAGGCAGGACAAGGTCACAGTGGAGAGATTAAATATATTCTTTACTTTTGTCTTTACTGAGGAAGACATAAGGCAGATATCCATGCCAGAAGTGATATTTAAAGTTGTTGCTTCAGAGGAACCAAAACAAATCTCAGTGAACCTGGAAGATATAATAGAGCAAACTAAAGAGTAGCAAATCATCTGGACCAGATGGTAAACATCCCAGAGTGCTGAAAGAACTGAAAAATGAAATTCCAGACTGCTATTAATAATTAAAATCAGTGATTAACTTAGCTATGGTACCTGAGGATTGGAGGGTGACCAATATAACCCATGTTTTTAAAAAGGTTTCCAGGAGTGATCCAGGAAACTACAGACCAGTGAGCCTGATATCAGTGCTGGGAACAATGATTGAAATTATTATTAAGAACAAAATTCACTGAACATATATGTAGTCATAGTTAAATGAGATAAAGGTAACATGAATTTAGCCAAAGAAAGTATTGCCTCACTGATCTGCTATATCCTTTTTGAAAGTGTGAATACACATGTGGCTAAAGATGAGCCACTTGATTTAGTGTATCTGTATTTTCAAAAAGCATTTGATAAGTGCCTCCTGAGACATTCTTGAGGAAATTAAAATGTCATGCGCTAGGTAGCAATGTTCTAATGTGGAATGAGAACTTGTTAAAAGATAGAAAAGAGGGAGTAAAGCTAAATGGTCAATTTTCTCAGTGGAGAAATGGGATTAGTTTGAGTGCCCCAGGAATCTGTACTGGGACCATAAGAACATAAGAACATGCCATACTGGGTCAGACCAAGGGTCCATAAAACACAGCATCCTGTTTCCAACAGTGGCCAGTCCAGGCCATAAGAACCAGGCAAGTACCCAAACACTAAGTCTATCCCATGCTACTGATGCTAGTAATAGCAGTGGCTATTTTCTGAGTCAACTTAATTAAAAGCAGGTAATTGATTTCTTCTCCAAGAACTTATCCAATCCTTTTTTAAACCCAGTTATAACTGCATTAACCACATCCCCTGGCAACAAATTCCAGAGTTTGTGTGTTGAGTGAAAAATAACTTTCTCCGATTAATTTTAAATGTGCCCCATGGAGTGCCCCCTAGTCTTTCTATTATTTGAAAGCGTAAATAACCGATTCACATTTACCCATTCTAGACCTCTCAGGATTTTAAACACCTCTATCATATCCCCCCCCCCCCCCCCCCCCCAGTCGTGTCTTCTTCCTCTTTAGTCTTTCCTCATAGGGGAGCTGTTCCATCCCATTTATCGTTTTGGTCGCCCTTCTCTGTACCTTCTCCATCGCAATTATATCTTTTTTGAGATGTGGTGATCAGAATTTTACACAGTATTAATGGTTCAATCTCAACATGGAGCAATACAGAGGCATTATTTATTTATTTATTTATTTATTTATTTGAAATTTTTGTATACCGACATTCGTTAGGCAAACATCACATCGGTTTCCATGTAACATAAAAACTGGCCAACATGGCTTTACAATGAAACTGATAATGGAACTGGGTGGAGGTAAGGGAGGGGAAACAAAAGGGAATTACTGAACGAAAAGAATATAAGCTATAAACATGATGATATATAAGCAATAAAAATTATATACAACAAATTATTTACAAGTGAATTGTTTACAATGAATGAGTTCAGGGTTAGGGGGGAGAGGAGGGGGGCAGGGGAGGGGTTTGGGGAGGGTGAGTGACAGACAGAGGGGTTCATGTGTAGGCTCGTGAGAAGAGCCAAGTCTTGAGAATTTTTCTAAATTGTTTGGGGCAGGTTTCATGGCGTAGGTAGGTGGGGATAGAGTTCCATAGTGAGGGTCCAGCTAGGGAAAGTGCACGTTGTTTGGTGGTTGTTAGGTGGCAGAGTTTAGGAGATGGCGTATGAATATATGCTTTGTAGGGTGTTCTGGTGGGTCTGGAGGGGAAACGGATATGTAGACTGTCTGAGAACCAAAGCATGTTAGGATTGTGGACGGCTTTATGTATGAGGGTGAGGGTTTTAAACTGAATTCTGGCAGTGATGGGAAGCCAATGTAATTGTTTGAGGACAGGGGTCATATGTTCTTTTCTGCGGGAGCCGGTTAATATACGAGCGGCTGCGTTTTGCAGTAGTTGAAGGGGGGCAAGGCTGTTTTTCGGGAGGCCTAGGAGCAAAGCGTTTGCGTAGTCTATTTTGGATAAAATAAGGGCTTGTAAGGCGGTTCTGAAGTCGTTGAAGTGCAAGAGGGGTTTAAGTTTTTTGAGTGTGTGAAGTTTGTAATAGCAGTCTTTGATGGTGGATGTGATAAATTTCTGTAGATTGAATTGGGGGTCAAGTGTGACGCCTAAGTCCCTAACAGATTGGGAGAAAGTAGGTGGAGGGGGAGGAGAGTTGGTTGCAAGTGTGGTTAATGAATTGATGGATTGAGGAGAGATGATCATGAGTTCTGTTTTGTTGGGGTTTAGGGCTAAGTTGAGCTGGGTGAGGAGATCGTTGATGGATGTGAGGGCGCTGTCCCATCTTTTTAGGGCATTGGAGATGGAATCTGCAATAGGTATAAGGGACCTGTACATCGTCGGCGTAAACAAAGTGTGGGAGACTAAGACTTGAAAGCAGCTGGCAAAGGGGGAGGAGGTATATATTAAAGAGTGTGGATGACAGGGAGGAGCCTTGGGGGACGCCCCTTGTGATGTCAATTGGTTCGGATTCATGGTTTTCTATTTTTACCTTGTATTGTCTGTCACTTATGTATGATTTGAACCAGCGTAGAGGAGTCCCAGATATGCCAATGTCCGCTAGCCTATCGAGTAGAATAGTGTGGTTGATGGTATCGAAGGCAGCTGAGATGTCTAATAGAGCTAGGATGTAAGTTTGACCTTGGTCAAAGCCTCTGATGACGAAATCAGATAGGGAGAGAAGAAGTGTTTCAGTGCTGAAACGCTTTCTGAAGCCGTGTTGTGAAGGATAGAGTATTTGGTGTTGGTCTACTCTAAGTAGTCCGAGAGTTGGGTGTTAACGGTTTTTTCAAGGATTTTGGTAACAAATGGCAGGTTGGAGATGGGGCGGTAGTTGGCTAGGTCGGAAGGGTCCAGTTTAGGTTTCTTAAGGTGTTTTATTCACCTTTCCCTTTCTAATAATTCCCAACATTATGTTTGCTTTTTTGACTGCCGCAGCACACTGAACCGACGATTTCAGTGTGTCATCCACTCTGACGCCTAGATCTCTTTTTTTGGGTGGTAGCTCCTAATATGGAACCTAACATTGTGTAACTATAGCATGGGCTATTTTTCCCTATATGCATCATCTTGCACTTATCCACATTAAATTTCATCTGCCATTTGGATGCCCAATTTTCCAGTTTCACAAGGTCGTCTTGTAATTTATCACAATCCGCTTGTGATTTAACTACTCTGAATAATTTTGTATCATCTGCAAATTTGATTACCTCACTCGTTGTATTCCTTTCCAGATTATTTATAAATATATTGGAAAGCACAGGTCCCAGTACAAATCCCTGAGGCACTCCACTGCCCACCCTCCTCCACTGAGAAAATTGTCCATTTAATCCTAGTTTCTGTTTCCTGTCTTTTAACCAGTTTGTAATCCACGAAGACATCACCACCTATCCCATGACTTTTTACTTTTCCTCTTATGAGGAACTTTGTCAAATGCCTTCTGAAAATCCAAATACACTACATCTACTGGTTCACCTTTATCCACATGTTTATTAACCCCTTCAAAAAAGTGAAGCAGATTTTTGAGGCAAGACTTGCCTTGGGTAAAGCTATGCTGACTTTGTTCCATTAAACCATTTCTTTCTATATGTTATGTTATTTTGATATTTAGAACACTTTCCACTATTTTTCCTGGCCCTGAAGTCAGACTAACTGGTCTGTAGTTTCCTGGATCGCCTCTGGAGCCTTTTTTTTTAAAATATTGGGGTTAAATTAGCTACCTTCCAGTCTTCAGGTACAGTAGATGATTTTAATGATAGGTTACAAATTTTTACTAATAGATCTGAAATTTCATTTTTTAGTTCCTTCAGAACCCTGGAGGGTATACCATCCAGTCCAGGTGATTTACTACTCTTCAGTTTGTCAATCAGGCCTACCACATCTTCTAGGTTCACCGTGATTTGATTCATTTGAATCATTCCATCTGAATCATTACCCATGAAAACCTTTTCTGGAACCAGTATCTCCCCAACATCCTCTTCAGTAAACACAGAAGCAAAGAAATCGTTTAATCTTTCCACGATGGCCTTATCTTCCTTAAGTGCCCCTTTAACCCCTCGATCAACTAACGGTTCAATTGACTCCCCCACAGGCTTTCTGATTCGCATATATTTAAAAAAGTTTTTACTGTGAGTTTTTGCCTTTACGGCCAACTTCTTTTCAAATTCTCTCTTAGCCTGTCTTATCAATGTCTTGCCAACACTTATGCATTATCCTTTTTTCTTCTGTTGGATCCTTCTTCCAATTTTTGAATGAAGATCTTTTGGCTAAAATAGCCTCTTTCACCTCACCTTTTAACCATGCCGGTAATTGTTTTGCCTTCCTTCCACCTTTCTTAACGTGTGGAATACATCTGCTCTGTGCTTCTAGGATGGTATTTTTTTAACTACTGTGTTTTAACACATTTATAAATGATCTAGAAATGGAAACAATGAAAGAAGTGATCTGTTAAATCACAAGAGGTTTGTGAGAAATTGCAAGAGGACCTTGCAAGACTGGGAAATTGGGCATCTAAATGGCAGATGATGTTTAATTTGGACAAGTGCAAAATGATGCACATAGGGAAGAGCAATCCAAATTATAGCTACTCAATGCATGGTTCTACATTGGTGTCACCACCCAGAAAAAGGATGTTGGTGTCATTAGTGTGCAGCAGCAGCTAAGATAGCAAATAGAATGCTTGGAATTAATAGGAAAGGAAGAGAAAATAAAACAGAGTGTGTTAATGCTTCTGTATCATTCCATGGTGAGATTGCTCCTTGAGTATTGTGTGCAATTCTGGTCACCACATCTAAAAATGATATGGTGGAATTAGAAAAGATGCAGAGAAGGATGACTAATATGGTAAAGGGTATGGAACAATACCCCATGAGGAAAGGTTAAAAAGATTTGGTCTATTCATCCTAGAGAAGAGATCACTGAAGGGAGACATGATAGAGGTCTATAAAATAATGAGTATAATGGAATGGGTAAACGCAAATCAGTTGTTTACTCTTTCAAAAAGTAAAAAGACTAGGGGATATGCAATGAAATTACTAGGTAATACATTTATGACAAGTAGGAGAAAAAAAAAGATTTTTTTACTGAACTCATAATTTCACTCTGGAATTCATTGCCAGGGGATGAGGTAAAATCTGATAGTAGCTGGGTTTAAAAAAGTTTTGGAGAAAATTGATCAATTGCTACTTTATTTTTCTGCCAAAAATATGTGGAAGAGAATATGAAACTGTGTATTGTCCAGCAAGTTAAAGACATTTAGTTATGTACATGATCTGCCTACCAACTGAATGGGCATTCCCAGTAGATAGCACGTCAGCACTTGCTTTTTGTTACTTTAAACTCCCTCAACCTTTGTTTATGAATCTGCCTGGAATGAAAACCTGCCAGGTCGATCTGTTTATCTGCTGCTACCAGTCACAGTCTAACATTTCTTAAGATAACTAAGAAGACTGGAAAAATGTCATTAAAACACCTCCTAATAGCAATAGGCCTTACGTCTCTCTACTGAGAACTAAACAGGAAAATGTTCTTTGCTAGTTTAATATTTTGATTGTGATGGGGAGGGTTGGCACTAATTGTTAGGGATGTGCAGACAAAACGTTTTCGTTGATAAGTTGATAAGTTGAAGTTGAGGGTCGATTTCGTTCAATATGGACATATGGAGAATTCCATAAGTTGAGGGTCTGTCCCTACGTTCACCGGTTCCCTAAATAAAAATTTAAACCCCTCACCCTCCTTAATCCCCCCCAAAGACTTACCAAAATTCCCTGGTGGTCCAGCAGGGAGTTAGGGCCATCCCTGCACTCGTCTGCGATTTCCTCATGGCGCCGATAGCCTGTGTCACAGGGGCTGCCGTGCTATTGGTCAGCCCCTGTCACATGGTCACCGGCGCCATCTTGTACTCCTACCACGTGACAGGTAGGTCATGTGGCAGGAGGTCGCTCCGGGACCCCCGTTGGACCCAACCGGAACTTTTGGCCAGCTTGGGGGGGCCTCCTGACCCCCCCAAGCTGGCCAAAAGTTCCGGTTGG
Source organism: Rhinatrema bivittatum (assembly GCF_901001135.1). Classification (NCBI taxonomy): domain Eukaryota; kingdom Metazoa; phylum Chordata; class Amphibia; order Gymnophiona; family Rhinatrematidae; genus Rhinatrema; species Rhinatrema bivittatum. The sequence continues at coordinate 321,791,370 of NC_042619.1, forward strand.
GTCCAGCGGGGGTCCAGGAGCGGAGACGCGGAGGAGCACATGTCGGCGTCACGTCGGAGTGACGCGGACGTCAAGTGCTCCTCTGCGCCTCCGCTCCGGGACCCCCGTTGGACCCAACCGGAACTTTTGGCCAGCTTGGGGGGGCCTCCTGACCTGACATGACGCCGACTTCACATGCTCCTCGCAAAGGAATACAGGGATGGCTTCCTGACTCCCCGCTGGACCACCAGGGAGTTTTGGTAAGTCTTGGGGGGGTCAGGAGGGTGGGGGGTTTAAGTGTTTATTTAGGTTCAACGTATTCAACATAGCTATGTTGAATACGTTGGAACTCGCGATGCGTTTCTCCTCAAACCTTTTTTTTCTCTTTTAAAAATATAAGTTGCGTTTTACATATGCGTTCAAAACGAATGCACACCCCTACTAATTGTATTGTTTGGTGGGGGAGGAGAGAAAGCATTCCATTCTGCAATACTCATTGGAGGCTTTCTAACACATTAGAACACTAGTGCTTAATTATAAGTTTCACAAAGTGACAAAAAGTAGGTCACATTTCAGAAGGAGTAGGTCAAAGATGATGTATTCTATGACCTGAGGATGTCTCTTTTTCAAGATGTTACAGCAAGACTAAAAGAATGAAGCCCAATTTCAATAAAATAAAATATTACAAAATAACCACCATTCTTTTAATTAAGAAATTATAAGGTTGTTTTTATTTTTTTTATAGCAGTTGATAGAAAATCCATGTATGTATATACATTTTTACTTATCAAAATATTCTGTTGCGATTGGTGGTCCGTGGGCTGTCCCCACGGACCACCCCTCTTACCTCCGGGTCCAGGCTGATGTGTCAGGATGCACTAACCACCACTTCTCTAGGCAGCAAGACACTGCCAAAACCCAATGCGGCTGGATGCTGCCGATTCCCTGAATGGTGTGCTGCCTTAGACACTCATGAGTGCCTCTCCATGGTACTTAAAGGGACCATGGAGGAAAATTCCCTGCTGCCCCTGCGCGTGCATGTTATAAAATCAGGCATACATGTGTGCACGCTGGGTGCGCTCCTTTTAAAATCTACCCCTAGATGAGGAAGAGCATGAGTAGGACCCCCCTTATGTTTAATGTTTTTCCATGTCGTGATTATGGAGTCCGATGATACATGTCATAATTTGCAGCATGTGCCATTTTCTTCTTTCTGAGTTTCTGTTAAAAGCTTGCTTTTTACTAGTTTTTGCTTCAGATTAGGTGGTTGTCTGAAGGCCAATTCTGGTGGAGTAGGGAATATTTCTTTTAGAGCATCATCTTCTAGGAGTAATAACTGTAGATCTTTTATGAATTTTCTTAGTTTTTCCAGGTCTGGATTATATATAACTTCAAAGGGTACTTACTCTGTGGTGTTCCTTTATTTGCATTCCAGTTCATTTCTCCTGGCTATTTTAAGTGAACAAGATCAAATGCTTTGGAACTGACAAAAAAAAATTAAAATGGTGAATCCAGGCCTAAATTAGGCTTGATTAGTTAGGGGTAGTTACTTCCCCTACTACCCCTAACTAATCAAGCTTGATATTTCACTTGGATGCAGCTCCATCACTGCTCTCTACATTAATGGTGGGGGTGGAAGGGAAATAGAACCAAAGAGCTAAGATAAGTATGAGAAAAAAATGTGTGAAGCTTGCTGGGCAGACTGGATAGGCCGTTTGGTCTTCTTCTGCCGTCATTTCTATGTTTCTATGACTCAATGAAGACTTAGATTTCCTATCACCATTATAAGTCATAAAATTATATTGCCTGTAGCTTCACCCCTTTCTCCTCCACCTTTTCATTGGAATGCCTTTTATGATTCATTTATGCAGACACAATACATTATGGGCCTGATATTCAAAGATATTCTACTATCTAAGGGGGTCATTTCTTATTGCTTATCGTGTGTGATAGCTTGTTGGGGGCAGTGTCGGGGCGGTGAGGGGAGGAGTTGGGGCGGTGAGGAGGCGGATGTTGCGATGTCTTCACTGGCAGTGATAAGGTAAGCACCATTATCATCGCCAGTAGCATGCCCAATAGCACCAAAGGCTGCCGGCTTTCGCAAACCCACTCCCCCCTTCGCCCCCCGTTTTCGCTGGATTCACCTTTCTGCGTTAGAATGGTGAATCCAGGCCTAAATTAGCTAACGGGCGGTAACTTTTAAACCGGTGCGTAAATGCACTTTGGCGTGTCTGCGTCAACACACGCCCAGATAAGCAGCCATTTTGTAAATTGGGTGCATATATGCACATGCTTATAAAATAGCCTGACTACACGCACATGTGCATATAATTTAAAGTGGGCGCACACCTAGGCGAGCAAATCCCAATTCTACCATGTAAGTCGGGGTATTTTATAATGGGCGAGTGTTCATGCCATTGACAGGTTCACCAGTTCATCTACCAGTTCGCCCAGTTAAGTGTTAGGTCCTCCAAATCCCCCTGGTTTGATAGCCTGCACTCCCCCTAGTTACCCTAGGGCCTTTAAACCCAGCAGAAATGGCTAATTTATGTTTTGTTACTTCTCCATAGCAGAAGTAAAGTAATGTGGCAGTGGACCTGGGCACACACGTAAGTATTACGAAAATATCTTGGCCATGCTACAAAATTTCCATGCCCCACCCAGACCATGCCCAGACCACACCTCTTTTTGAAATCAAGTGATGTGCACCCAGCGGGAGATACGCGTGCATCTGGGCGGCTTTTAAAATTCACTGGGCGTGCACGAGACTGACTGATGTTTGGTGTGTGCTGGGCTTTTAAAATTTACTTTTAAGAAGGGGATATTTAGCGGCACGACCATGCTGCTGAATATACCCAGATAAGTTACTGAATATCCAGCTAACATTAGGCCTGTTATTAGGCAGGTCTAACTTATTTGGTTAACTTAACCAATTAAGTCTAAATATTTGCACGTATCCAGCTAGGTTAATCAGATAAGTAGCTCTTCCTCCATCCCCCCACAATTTATCAGGCTATTTAGCTGGCTAAGTGGCGACAGCTGATCGCAGATGGGTATTCAGTGGCCACCATCTAGCCAGATAAGTTGCTGCTTATCTTGCTAACTAGCCCCGAATGTTGGCCTCTGAATTTCTGGAAATGTCATCTATTGCTCATTTGATTTCTGACCTCAAGAAGAGAGCATTAGCTCTCCAAAACTAATCAAGAAATATATTGTAGTACAATGAACAAGTATCACCTAATATGTTATTATTATTTTTTTATTTGTTAAACTTTATTTCTGTACATTCAAAAGTATTAACATGTCAGCCAAACTACTTTATTCAGGGCCTTTTATAGAACTGAAAATGAAATTTATTTTGAGATCTCCCAATTCTGCTGGTACCTTGAAAAGTCAGAAATCCCATCAAGGTAAAACGATAAGGAGATCCATTTCAAATGTTTTTTTCTTTGTAGGAAAATTTCAGGCAGTTTTTACCCCTTTCTTTAGAATTTAAATGTTTTTTCTTCTTTTAAACTGATATTCTGCTTTTCAAGAAGAATTTGTTTTGGTTACGTCTTCAGTTTAAGTAGTTTAGTACTTTTAATAGCTTGTGATTTTATGGCCTTTTAAATTGTCTAGGTTTTGCTTTACTTTGGAAATATGTGCAGTGTTTTCCCCAATAAAGCACGAAATAGTGAAGGCTACTGGCTTAAAAGCCACCGTGTAGGAGTACATTGACTGTAAATCACTAGTCTGTAGGATTATAGAGAAACCTTAGAGGAGAGTTCTTCTCAGACACACCCCCCCCCTGTATTTATTTGTTGGCTGCTTTTACTGAGCTACATTTGTGGTTCATCAAGCATATCAAACAAACAGAATAATCAAACTTCCTTAATAATCTTCCTTTCTCATTTTAGTAATGTGGGGAGTGATGCAAATTACCTGATTATCCTGCCATGCCATTTCCCTTGAGCAAGAATAAATGAGACATTTTCCCTTATCGTTCTCCTCGCTTCCTTGATGCATATAGTAAGGGGGATGTCTTTTTATGGGTCAGAAGCAGAAGAATGAAGACCTAGTCTTCTCCTTTTCCCTTGTTAGTGCTGCTGCTGCTTCTGCTGCTGGTGCGCCTTTCTTCTTTCCTCCAGGTTAATTATAGCTTATTTTAAATACTAGCCTGAATATTTTTACTGGATTGTGTTACCGCTCCTGTGTTATTGGCGAAGAATACCTAGCAGTATGTACACTCAACACTTGATACTTCTGTCCATGCATATCTGGAGTTCTAGCAACAATGTTTGCTTTATCCCAGGTGTCAATGTGGATCAAAGCCATCCAGAAAGGGATTTGCATGTGAATTTGTACAGTGATTAATTAGCAGCAGGCATAAGTAATTTTTCTTTTAAGGCTTTGAAATGCCATTCATGGCTAGAACAGCTCCACTGAACCTCATGCATGCCTTTCAGATGTGCCATTCAGGGTTATGCCAGATCCTTGCCCTAAATACGACACTGTGGTGGGAATTTGCTTATTTAAACCTCGGTTTTCTTCAGCTTGGTATTAAAGAAAACTGTAGGTCTTTTGAAGTTGGTTGTTAAGTAACTAACAGTTCCCCTAGTTGAAAATGTGCACAAAATTAATGGCGATTTGCAAAATAGGGTTTCTCATGCCAGTATTTTAATTTCCCATTTGTATGTATTTATACCTAACTTCATCCTACATCTTTGTGTACGATGTATATGCCAAATAAAGCACTCTATTGTGGCAACATATTAGCCACCTTGGTGAAATTATTCATGCGATGTAACATATCTTGGTTAATTGAGAAAATATTGAGGAATATTATTTTTTTCAGAAGGATTATTCCATTCTGTTTTAGAGAAACAGGATCCAGAGTTTACTGAAATAAAGCTCAAAGTCAAAATACAGCATGAAATATGGAAAAACATTATCTTTGCTTTGATGCCAAGAAACTGGATGTGCCACCAAATAAAGATTTAATGTTTGATGTAAGGGACATAGAGGGCAATTTTCAAAGCTATTTCCATGGCTAAAACAATGCTTCACCCATGGAAATGGGCATTTAGAAAATGTCCCACTTTGTATTTGGGTGAAAGTACATTCAAAGTGCCACGAACGTTATGCTGGTGCTTTTTCTTAGCAATTTTCAAAGGGAAAGCTTTTTTTTTTCCTTTGAAGATTGGTGCAAAGTCTGTGGGTAAGAAGCACCCACTGATTTTGAACTTCTGTGGGCAGTTTGAATATTGCCCTTCCACTTTACTGAAAAATTGGTGGAATTCCCTTGTGCTTAGGTAGCTTTAACTTCTTTGGATACTTATATGACTGAATTAGTGGAACCTCATGATATTAGCTGATTAGCATTTAAAAATTTGATATTTGCTTATATGTATTGCAATTTTGCCACAGCTATCTTGAATGATTGGTAATGGGAGGTCATGGGTTATATGTGGTTATGAACCACTGTAAACATCTTTCAATGGGATTCTTATCCTTAGGGTGGGTTTTTATAGATCTTCATTCAATTAAATGACTTCTTCCAATGTACAGGGACATCACTGCATTAAACCTCTGTCTAAGGAGATGCCAATCTAAAGAGACAATTCCAAAGCATAGCTATTTACAAGGAAGTAAGGAAATGTAGTAGTAATATGTTCTGTCATGCTCTTTATTTTAATTAAATTGTATTTTTCTGATGTTGTTGAACACATCCTAACAACCAAAGAAAACTTGCTTTTGATTATGGTCGTCTTAAGGATAAAAATCCTGTGCTGCCAGGAAGCTGGGCTGACTGAAATGCAATCTCTGTATTAGATTTTGGGGGGAATACATTTCTTAAGAATGCATTTAAATCTATGTGTGGGGAAGTTTAATGAAATCTGTACCATATTATCTTAGACTATGTCTCTACTTAATTTAAAACAAAAATTCCATCTACAACAATGGTATTCACTTCCAGCCCTTGAGGGCTGCAGACAAGCCAGGTTTGCAGGATTTCCCTACAGGCTGATACAGAAAAGTGCGCTCGGCAGAGTGCACCATTTAGCCCCCATTTGGCCACACGTTTTTGATGCGCTATTATTACCCCTTATATTGTAAGGGGTAATAGTGCATGGAAAACGCGTGGCCAACCCCCCCCCCCCCCCCCCCCCCCCGAAACTAATAGCGTTCCACATGCAAATGCATGTTGATGAGCCTATTAGTTAGTCACCCGCAATACAGAAAGTAAAATGTGTGGCCAAGCCGCACATTGTACTCTTTGAAATTAACGCCTGCCAAAGGCAGGCGTTAATTTCAGATGGCACCGGGCAAGTGTACAGAAAAGCAGAAAAAACTGCTTTTCTGTATACCCTCTGACTTAATATCATAGCGATATTAAGTTGGAGGCCCCCAAAATAAAAAAACATATTTAAAAAAAAATAAAATCTGTCCACGGGTTGGAAAACGGACGCTCAACTTTGCCAGCGTCCGTTTTCCGAACCTGTGGCCGGTAAAATTAAGCATCGGCTGTCAGATCTGCTGGCAGCCACCGCGTTCGCCAATAAGGAGGCGCTAGGGACGTGCTAATATCCCTAGCGCCTCCTTATTAGCATGGGCCCTAATTTAAATAAAGAATCACGCGCCCAGGAGAGGTGCCTGGGTGCACGTCGGGAGAGCGGACGCTCACCTCCGAGCGCCGTCTCTCCTGCGGACTCTCCTGCTAGTGAATATGCCTGCGATGCGTTTGCATGCACACTGCCTCCATTGTATGAAAATCTATCTCATGCATATTCATTAGAGGTATCCTGAAAACCTGGCTTGTTTGCAGCCCTTGGGGGCTGGGAGTGAATACCACTGTTGTAGATGGAACTCATTGGGTTAAAAGTGAATACACTGATCCATAATATTTATATACCAAAGAAGAAGTACTGCTATTACTTAGCATTTCTGTAGTACTCCTAGATGTACACAGTGCTGTCAAATACTCATGAGAGAGTCTCTGCTAGCTTAAAATCTACTCAAGGCAAAATTAGCATAAAGTATGTATATTAAAAGCATCCATGCACTTTACACTGCTCTTTTATGTGAGTGACTGACTAAAGAGCATTTGTGAAATTCCATGCATATGTGCTATTTTTCTTCTCCCAACCTAAGCAGTGGGAACATCACCATGCAGCCTGGCTAAAAGTACATGTGGTATGGAAAACCATGGTACTTTTAGCTGACGAGTCATTTTGAAAACTTTTCTCTCAATGCCTAACTTTGTTCTTAGATATAAGAGTGCATAATTTTGAAAATTTAATATCAGATGTCTAAAACTAGGATATATGTAAGTTTGTTTTACTCATAATCAGGGCACTTATTCATGCAGGCTTTTATAAATTTTGGGTTTCGGCAGTTTAAAGCCTCTGTTAAGTTTTGCAGATTTTTATGCAGTTCTATAGGCAATCATTATGCCAATGTTGGATTATTGTATCTTGCTATATATCAGTCTGCCAGCCACAGCACTCATGGCTACAACTCCTGCAAAATGCATCAGGTAGGCTTATTTCTGGTCAATCAATGAGAACCTATTTTTCCAGTGCTTTCTGAACTACATTAGCTCCCGATATAGTCTAGAGTTACCTACAAAGTTGGCCAAGCATGTGCATAAATTGCTAGCGGTTGATTGGGTGAACGCTTTCCTTTGTATCAACAATCCAACATGTGCACTATGTTTTTCACAAAGAGGCTTGTTAGTATGGTAAGCCCAATTAGCTGAGACGAGAGAGCAAGCTTTTTCCGTGGCCGCCCCAAATTTGTAGAACTTTCTTCCTTATGAATTACACATTATATGGTGTATGAAGTCATTCAAAGCAACATTAACAACTTATCAGATCTGCCCAAAAAAACTTACTCAAAGTCCCAGCAGTAAAGCTGGCCCACCTCAACATCACCCGAGATGGGACCTTTTTTGCTGCAGGCCTATCATTGTGGAACTCTTCCCGACAAGATTTGGACAGAGCCATGTGTGAAAACTTTAAAAAAAGGCCCTGAAAACATATTTCTTTAAGAAAGCCTTTTGGGATCAGTAGATACAGCACTCTAGTTTTTTGATGTTTTGATCTAGTATGTATGAGTTTGCTGCTGATTATATGTTATTATATATGGTCTCTTTGTAAACCGATCCAACATTTTATGATGTGGACAGTATAAATTTTTAATAAACCTAAATCTAGTTTATGCGCTGTGAGATGGCTGCAGGGGCTGAGGATACTCTGGGATGGAATGATTTTGAGCAGGAATTTTTATTGTTTAGACCAGTGGTTCTCAACAGGTGTGTCAGGACACAGTGATGTGTCGTGAGATCCTGGGTGGTATGTTGCAGGGCCAGTAGGAGGCTGCTGTCTCATCAACCCCGGTGGGAATCAATTAACTTCTCCTTTATTAGGCCTGACAGGAGGCTACTCTCGCTCCCTTCTCCTCTTTCTGGCCCAATGGGAGGCTGTTTCCTTCTTCACACAGATCAGAGAGAGACATTGCTAACTTCTGCTCTTCTGGGTCCGACAGGACACCAACTTTATCTTCCCCTGCTGGGTCTGGAAGTGATGCTCTTCATGTGGTTGGGGGTGGGGGAAAGGAGGGTGGTGATGCAGGGCAGGAAGAGAGGGAGTGTGGGATCTGCTGTGTAGGAAAGGGTGGGAAAGAGGGGGTTCAGGTGTAGGTGGGCAGCAAGAAGGAGAAGGGAGGAAGGGGGCAAAGAGTTGAGCAGGGGAGAGAGGGAACATATGGGGGAGGGGGAGGGGACTCGGGAATGCTAGGCAAGAGAGTGGGTGTGAGGAGATGATTGAAAAGTAATGGAGGCATGGATGAGGAGAGACAGGATGCAAGAGCCATAATAATGTCAGTTTTGGGAATGTGCATTTCTTCTATATTTGTACTTTGCTTAGTGTAGGAGGAAATGAATTTCTGTTTCTAGTTCTCCAGTTATGCACTGCATGCAGTGTGGTTCTTTGGGGTTTCCATTTTAGTTTTGTCTCCACATTTGTAATTTGTAGTCCTTTAGTCTGTATTTGGTGACAGTTGGCTCTCAGTGTTTGACTGAGGTGAGGTATTTTATAGCTTATCGACACATGCATTGATCTTATTTGTTGTGTTTTGTCAATAGGACATGCACTGGTGGTGCACTGCTGCCTTTACAAGTGTTGAATTATTACTGTTTGAGTCCTTGGAGTTAATGCTATTATGGTATGGAAGGTTTATTATACATGTGCAGGTTTTGTATTTTACAAAGCACCGGTAGTAGAGGGAGTGTGTGTTGTTGTTGAGATGACACCAGAATCAGAAAATCTTTTTTGTATGGTAAGTTGTATGGGGAAATATCCTAGTTCTGCTCTGCACCTATTGTTGGGGGTCAGGGGGTTCCTGAGGATGCAGAATATTTGTTTACATTTAGCTCTGTGATGGTCATGGTTCACTGTGTCACTCATGTGAGCATCCTCTGTCAGGAGTGTCCTGATAGAAAAAAGGTTGAGAACCACTGGTTTAGACAAGTGATTGTGTCTTGAGTTGTTGAGTTTGTTATTTATTGCTTCAATTGTGTATGTTGTTTGATTGTAATTTGTTTGTATGTAATTTGTTGTGTGTATGTAATTTATTTATTTAACTTATTTTTTTTATTTTTTTATATACTGATATTCAACTAGAGTCATCACATCGGTGTACATATAACAAAATGTTAGAAATGTTACATTGTAATAATCATAACAGTGAGAAGACTAAATGTAAAAAGAGAATAAAAAATAAAAAATATGTGAAAAGAAGTAATGAGAAATAGTTAAAATGAGATTAGAAGAATAATACGGTTTATCTTGTGGAGTATGCTTTTCGAAAAAACCATGTTTTCAGTTCTTTTTTAAAAGATTGTGAAGAAGGTTCGAGTCTTAAATCAATTGGTAGGGAATTCCATAGTATTGGGCCAGCAATTGAGAAGGCACGTTGTCTTGTTGAGATGAGACGGTATCTTTTAGGAGAGGAAATTTCGAGGAGGCCACTGTTTGTGGAACGTAAAGTTCTTTTTGATGATTGAAAAGTGAGTGTTGTATCCATCCAGTTAGACTTATTATTGTATAAAGCTTTATGAATAAGATATAAAGTATTGTATTGTATTCTATAAAATATTGGTAGCCAGTGTAGAAATTCGAGAACTGGGGAAATGTGATCTAACCTTCTTTGATTACTGAGTAATCTAGCAGCGCATTTTGTAGAAGAGGAATAATGGAAGAAGCAGGTAATCCAAGGAGTAATGTTTTATAGTAGTCTATTTTGGTAAATAGTAGAGCAGAACAATGCGGAAGTCAAAATGGTGAAGGAAGGGTTTAATCCTTTTCAAAATTTGAAGTTTGAAAAAGCCATCTTTTATAATGTTGTTAATGTGCTTCTTTAAAGATATTTCAGAGTCTACATTATTTCCAAGGTCTCTTACATTGAGTAAAATTGTTTTGCTAGATAAATAATTATTAAGATGTAGGTCAGGTTCAGGTGAATATATAGTATATAGTATTTCAGTTTTATTACGATTGAGTGAGAGTGACATTTGTATTAATAGATTTTGGATTGTAGTAAGATATGAATTCCAAAGATTAAGTGTATTAGTAATATTAGTTATCGGGAGGATAATTTGTACATCATCTGCATAAATATAATAAGTTAATTTAAGATCTGATAGTAGTTTACATAATGGGAGCATGTAAATATTAAATAGAGTAGAGGATAGTGAGGAACCTTGAGGGACTCCATGTGGAAGAGGTATAGTTTTAGATTCATTGTAGTTAGTTTTAACAATATATGATCTATTATGCAAGTATGATGTGAACCAGTTGATAGAGATGTGAATCGTGTCCTCGATCGTCTTAACGATCGATTTCGGCTGGGAGGGGGAGGGAATCGTATTGTTGCCGTTTGGGTGTTTAAAGTATCGTGAAAATCGTGAAAATCGTGAGCCGGCACACTAAAACCCCCTAAAACCCACCCCCGACCCTTTAAATTAAGTCCGGAACCCCCGTTCAGCGGGGGTTCCGGACCCCCGCTGAACGACCTCCTGCAGTCCGGACCCCCAGGGACTTTTGGCCAGCTTGGGGGGGCCTCCTGACCCCCACAAGACTTGCCAAAAGTCCAGCGGGGGTCCAGAACGACCTCCTGCAGTCGAATTGTGTTGGTCTATGGCCGCCGCCATTTTGCGCTGCCATTTTGAAAAATGGCGCCGGCTGAAGACAACACGATTCAATTGCAGGAGGCCGTTCCGGACCGCTGCTGTTCCGGACCGCCGCTGGACCCCCAGGTAATTTAAGACATTTGGGGGGGGGGGTTCGGGAGGGTGGGGGATTTAATTTAAAGGGTCAGGGGTGGGTTTTAGGGGGTTTTAGTGTGCCGGTTTTCCTGCCCTCCCCCTTCCCCTGATTTACGATTTTTTGACGATAAATTGGGGGAATTGGTATTGTATCGTGGCCCTAACGATTTTTGACGATTTAAAATATATCGGACGATATTTTAAATCGTCAAAAAACGATTCACATCCCTATTAGTTGATAGTGGTATCACATAAGCCAATTTCTGTTAGGATCTAGGTATGGGCAGTTTGTAAATACCAAACAAAAAATAAATAAATGAAATGACATATAATGTCACAATGTAGAAGTAATAGTATGTAAAAATGAAAAAAAAAATTGCATATCATGGGCTTAAATTTTATGTGATGCTAAAGTAGTTCAGAGAATTAAGCATATAGGATTTCATCTATCTTTCTGCCACTCATCATAATGAAACTGCTGAATAAGATATGTGTGGTTCTACGTAGCATTCAAAATCAAAAGGCAGGCAGTAGGTCCTGTGTACCAAACATTTTTTCCATAGATGCAAACCTTTACATAGACCTCACAAATGTCTGAAAAAGAAGTTTCACTTGAGACATTTCGGAGAGTTTTCTGATGATTTTCAGGGTGTAACTTGTATTTATCCCTGACTGTGTCCAGAGGAGAGGAAAAGAAGGTGCTCTATACGATGGCCAACAAAAGGCTCAGTTTGACTTCCTTTATGACTGAACCTTTGTGCTTGCACATGAACTTGTATGCAATACAAAACATAGTATTTACTAGTGTTTTTCCCTCTATCAAAATACATAGGCCTATATTTATTATTGTTTTCAATTTCTGTCCCTTTCTCAACTTTAGATCTATGATGAATGCTATCCTGAGAAGGAGATAACTTACAGGGTAATTTTAAAAGGAATGAGCACACACCCGTAAACACGTATATCGGTGCATGAGTGGAGGGATGCTGCAGTGTTAAATTGTGCTCACAAGTGCGTGTGTATCCTGCGCGTATTTCAACTAGAGTTTTAGCAGCTTTAATGTGCCTATGCAGGTGGCTTTTTTTTTTTTTAATTCTTTATTTATGAATTTTCAAAACAAAGTAAAATTCACATATTCTGTTTCCAATTATACATTGAAATTTTTTTAGGAAAATAAAGGTTCGTAAACTTTTACATACTATAATAATAACTTTGACTTTCCTAATTTTCCAATTACCAAACAATATGGGAACCTAAAGAGCAGACCATTGCATCATAAAGAGGAAAACAAGATCCTAAAATAAGTAAAGACAGAAGAGCACAGATATTTTTCTTAATTCCAACTAACTTTAATTGGAGGGTTCCGCTGCCCGACCCTGAGTTCTACGTTCTTCCAGGAACCTTTCCAAATCTGAAGGATCATAATACACATATTTAATACCTTCTACCCTCATAATGCATTTACATCTTATAATAATCTGTATTCCAAAAGTTCTAGCTAAATTAGCTAGAGTAATAAACTTCTTTCTCCTTAATTGGGTGTCCTTTGCTACATCTGGGTAAACCCATAACTTCTGGCCCAGATAGAGAACGGATCTATTTTGCATAAAACGTTTAAGAATCTTATCCCTATCCATAGAGAGGGCAAATTTAACAATTAATGTTCCTCTTTTCTCAATCTGGGCACTGTAAGAAGTTTCTATCAATTTGGTGATATTCAACATATTTTCTTGTGGGATACAGTTAAATTAACATTTTGATTTCCTTCACCCAAAAAATACGCATTGATTATGGATGTAAAATTATCAGAAGGAAGGGACAAAACTTCAGTGAAGTAGTTCCTAAGCTGTTCTACTGGAAAGATCATCTTACATTTGGGGAAGTTAACAAATCTTAGGTTAGAATATCGAACCACATTTTCTAAATTCTCAAGTTTTCTAGATAGGATGTTCTCCCCTTTTATTATAGATGTTTGCACCTCATTTATTTTAATTATATCTGCTTCAACTTTCTTAAGAGTTGTCCCATTACTTATTACCATCGGGCTTAAACTCAATAATGTAGACTGTACATCCTTAATATTAACATTTAAATTTTCAGCATACTTCTGTAAAGACATTATCGCTGTCCATAACATTTCCAATGAAACTTGTTTAGAGTCACCAAGATTAACATTAGGGGCAGTTGGCCTATTTAATAACTTGAAGAGTTCCTGTTCTGAAGTATTACCAGGGAAGGGGATAAGCGTACTTGCTCCAGTTGCCATAGATCTCCCGCTGGCTTCTCCAGATCTTTGATCCATTCGCTGGAGTGGTGGGGGTTCCCCCACCTCCTTTTCTATCACTGCTGGCTTATTACAATGGACTTCCTCTAACGGGCTCACCCCTATATACGCAGTCCGTAATACTGGAGAGCCTTGAACATTGGTACCTGCAGTGGTCATTGGTGGTAATGGTATCGTTGGAACCCCGGGACTAAGGCTCACTTCTCCCAACAAGGGGGATATCTGCTCAAAATCCCCAATTGTAATGGGACTCTCCGGGGTTACATTTTCTATGCGTGTGTAAAAACCAGTTAAGGTTGTTTGTAGAGGGCCCGGCCTAGCAGGGGTAGAAGCATCCTGCCTGACCTTGCCTTTTCTCTTAGTATGAGGCATAAATGTTAATCAATACGTAATATAACACCGTAAAGGATTTACTCACTCTTCCGTCACCAATATATAGAGGTAGGAGGATGAGGGGTTCACAGTTCATCGGTCAAAGTTGGTAGCAGCCTCCCAGCCTTCGCCGGCCTAAGCTGGACCAAGCTTAGGCCGCGTGCACCGTCGGCGGCGCGCCGACTACTCCTCAATTTGAAGGAGCGGACACTCCACTGACGTCACTCTAGCCTCGTTTTGGGTCCCAGGAACCGGGTCTCCTCTGCTGTACCGGGGCTTTACCCCTCGCTGTTAATGGGTCTCCACAAGTGACGGCAGGCCTGATAGCCCCTCTCACCTCCGACTCAGGCTCCCCCACAGGTGGCTTTTTAAACACGCTTGCGCAAGGGAAAAACAGATTTTCTGGGTATTTCACTAGTTTTCCCAGTTCATATCGAGGTCTTCAAGACCCTCTGGTTCTTCATCCTGTAAGCCCCCTACTTGTCCCCAAACCCTCAAGCTGTGCTAAATGCCCTATATATCCCCAGACTTGCTCCTCCTCAGGACCAGAAGTAAAGTTAGGAGGATAACAAGCCAACACGTGCCATGGTTATCTTTTTTAAAATGCAGATTTATGCGCACAGATCTTGGCCCCACCCTGGAATGTCCAATGCCTCGCCCCTTTCCCGACGCCTTCTTTTTGACACGCATACAGGTATGTATGCGCATATTTCGTGACTTCTTAAAATGCGGGTTGATCACATGAGGCCTGCATTTGCGCGTATGTGGCCATTTTCCTATGAGCAACGCTTTTAAAATCGACCCATTACCTTTTTTTTCTAAGATTTCTGATTAAGGAATGGGCCTTAATAGTTCTGAAAGCTGGCATCTTGAATCTGAAAAAAGGAATCAGCTGTATCTACCAACTTTGTTCTTGACTGACTAATTATAGTTTTGGAAGGCTGCACTCCAAGATACTTGTAAATGCAGAAGCATGGTAGCAAGCCATCCAGCTTCAGTACTAAATATGCCTTATTCAGATGTAGAGTATATCACTCCTGGCATTACAGAAACTCTTCTTGCTCCACACAATTCAATCTGATTGTACTGGTTTGATTAATAAGTAGAGGAATCCACATTTAGAAAAATGCCAGCACCTCTCTCTCTGGGGCTGCCTCAGCAGCAGACTGAACATGAAGGACAAACATCCTTATTCAGTTTAAACACCATGCAGCAATGTAATATCTCAAAGACACTCAAATTTATCATCAAGCAGAATCCTTATGCTTAAAAACAGAAAATAGTTTCATTGTCTAGTTTATGTTGTTGTTGGCTTCCACAGCACACATGATTAAAGTCTGGGTTGGCAGCAGCTCTTCCTGGTGCACAGAGCTATGTTTATATTACACACTTGGCAATATGCTTAGAGCATTTCCTAATGCATCAACTTTGTGTTTAATGTCCAGTCTGGGAGGCTTTTCAGTTTCATATAGCTAAACACCCCCACAGTGTGTTATTGCTTTTACTTTATTATTTTTTCTTGGAAGATAACTAAGAAAACCACCACAGAAAAAAAGGGCAATAACAACTGCTGAACAATTTTCTGTTTGTTCAAGTACTAACTTTTCATCAGGAACACTTTAACTCCCTTCCTTTTACTCCCAAACTGTTGCTTGTCTGTGGAAAGAGTTGAACAATACATTTAATAAATAGAAGAAAAGTCATGATTTCACTTTTATGTTTGGTAACAAGTCTCTCCTATATAGACCTGGTGAGTGTCATGTTTGCCAGCTGGTGAGCCCCCCCATGAACTGGCTCACTCATGTGACACTGTCACCGCCACAACCTGCCTCCTGTACCCATCTCCTGCCGGGACCTCCCCTCTAGGCGCACGCACCGGCCTAAATAGACATGGTGGTGGGAACTGCTCCTCCTGGCACAGTCTGATGTTAATGGCTGGGTATTTAAACCCCGGCCATGCAACAGAGCACTGCCTCAGCAATAGGTCAACTACAGTCTTGTACTGTGAGTTGTTGCATTCCTGCCTTTATCTCTCCAAGCCTGCCTGATCCTGCCTTCATCTCTCCAAACCCTGCCTGCCCTCATCTCCCCAAGCCTGCCTGTCCTGTCTCTCTGAGCCCTGCTTGCCTACCTTGTTTCTCCGAGACCTGCCTTCCTGCCTTGTCTCCTTTAGCTCAGCCTCTCCTCGGACTGACTCTTGGATTGATCATAGCCTGGACCTTGACCATTCTCATCTGCTGCCTGCCCCTGACCACAGCCTGGACCTGCCACCTGCCTCTGACATCAACCTGTGCCGTGACCATCCCTGCCTGCCACCTTACCATGATTGGGACTTCCCACTGTGCTCCACTTCACAAGACTCACACCTAAGTCCTGCTGGCTCCCGGAACCCGAGGGCTCAACCTAAGGGGAAGGGAGCTGGTAAAGTGGAAGCCCTAGACCAGTTTCACACCAGCCTAATTCTGTCCACCATCGGGGAGGACCAACAGGTCCTTCTTTGTAACTTGAGTCAACCTCACCAAGGCAGCAAGAGTCCAAAATCCTTACAGGTTGCTGAGACCATGGACCCAGCAGATCTGTCTGTGCTCCAGGTCATTCCAGGCCTGGCCCAATGTGTCCAGGAACAACAAGCCATCTTGAATCAGGTCACCATGGCCTTGGAGAATCTCTGACCCCAGTGCTAGCTCCTCCTGTTGCAGTCATCTCCTCTCCTATTGCTGCCATGATATCCTGGCTGTACCCCAGCTTTCAGTGCTACCTCACTATATGAGTAACCTGAAAAAGTGCCATTTCTGAACCAATGCAGAATGCATTTCAAACTGCAGTCTAACTTGCTCTGCATGAATTGCTCAAAGGTTCTCTATGTCCTGTTGCTCCTTGGTGGCACGATCTTAGCCTGGGCTTCCCCTATATAGGAGAGCGAGAGAGGACACTGCTCCACAGCCTGCTGGACTTTCTTCAACAATTCAAGCTTGTCTTTGAAGAACCGGGACAAACATCTTCATTAGCCACTGACCTCCTGAGGATCCGCCAAGGGGGTTCGCCTTAAGTGAATATGCTATAGAATTCTTCATCTTGATCTCTGAAATAGATTGGGGAGAAGACAGCCATACAGCTATATTTCTGCAGGGCCTATCTGGGAGGATCAAGGATAAACTAGCAGGCCCGTAATGTCCCTACCTTGCTCAACATCTTAATCGCTATTGCAGACCAAGTAGAGTGTCACTTTCAAGAGAAGGTTAAAGAACATAAACTTGTACACTGCCCATTAACGCTAGAATCATGTTTCCAGCAGCCATTGTCTCCAGTATCCACTTCAGACACACAATCACCAGATAAATCCATGCAACTGGGAAGGAGCATACTTCCTCCAGAAGAAAAACTCCACCTATGTCTTTACTGTGCAGATCAGGGAACATGGTTTCTACTTACTCTGAGAAGCAGGGAAATTGGCATGCCTAGGGAGGCAACCGTAGGCCATACTTCCTCTCCTCAACTTCTCATGCCCATCACGATCACAATAGGTGAGATTCAGCTTCATTCTGAAACCTTCCTCAACTCCGGGGCTGAAGGATATTTTACAGATCTATCCCTGGTCTGCTGATATCAGATTCCTACCATTCTATTGGACCATTTCCTTTATTTATGGGGATCTCCTTCTGAGTCAGCTCTTCGAGATGATGGTTCCTTTCTCCTTCCATATAGGACTTCTCCATTCGGACACCATCTGTTGCACGTCCCGACCGTGACTGCTCTGCTGCCGGCCCTGCTCACCTCGCTCACCCATCCACAAGCTCCGGGCTCTCCTCCTCCGCAGCCAGTTCACGGCGTCCCCGGCTTCCCCGCTCTCAGTCTCCGATGCAGGCCTCACAGCAGAGCTCCCATTGGAGCTCCGCGTCCTCAGCCCCGCCCCTAGGCATGCGCATGGCCGACCTGCAACTCTTTAAAGGGCCAAGCGCGGGAAAAACCCCGAGAGGCGCACGCTGATGACATCACAGAACCTCCATATATAAGGCAGGGCTCAAACTCCTGATCCCTGCCTTGGCAATCGGGTCGTACACGCTGGTGTTCTCTAGTTTGCCTGTTCCAGTGTCTCTTGTTCCAGTGTCTCCTGTTCCAGCATTTCCTGTTCGAGCATCTCCTGTTCCAGTGTCTCCTGTGTCTCCTGTTCCATCCCTGGTAGAACCCTTCGGACTGATCTCACGTACTGACCTTTGCTTGCTCCTGACTACTCCTGATTGCTGCCTGGACCTGACCGCTGCCAGTCCACTGACTACTCCTGATCTCTACCTGGCACTTGAGCTCTGCCTGGCCTGACTACTCCCGGACCTGCACCAGGCCAAGGGTCCACCTCCAGTGCAAAACCATCTCTCTCCACATCATCCGCCAGGCTGTGAATCCCCTCATATTGGGGACGAGTGCTTTTTAATATATTTATAAATGATCTAGAAAGGGGTACAATGAGTGAGGTGATCAAATTTGCGGATGACAAAAAATTATGCAGAGTAGTTAAATCTCAAGTGGTTTGTGATAAATTGCAGGAGGAACTTACAAAACTGGAAGATTGTTTTTTAGAGATGTGAATCGGAAACGGTATCAATTTGGATTCCGGTTCCGATTCACATCGTGAACTTTTTATCTTGCAGTCCGATCGGGTTTTTTTTATCGGCTGCGCCCAAGCCGATAACCAAAAAATACAGCCAACTCTTTAAAATGAGTTTGTTAGTATCCCCCCACCCTCTGGACCCCCCTAACATTTTTTAAATACCTGGTGGTCCAGTGGGGGTCCCGGGAGCATTCTCCCACGCTCGGGCCGTCGGCTGCCAGTAAACAAAATGGCGCCGATGGCCCTTTGCCCTTAGCATGTGACAGGTGCTATCGGTGCCATTGGTCGGTCCCTGTCACATGGTAGGAGCAATGGACGGCCGGCGCCATCTTTAAAAATGGTGTGGGCCATCCAGTGCACCTACCATGTGACAGGGGCCGACCAATGCTGTACTTACACCAACCCTTACAACCCTTGCTGTACTTACACAATGTTGTACTTACAACCCTTGCTGTACTTACACAATGTTAGGTTCTATCCAGGAAAGAATTCTAGGCATCATAGTGGATAATACACTGAAATTGTCTGCTTAGTGTGCTGTGGTAATAAAAAAAAAACCAAACAGAATGTTAGGAATTATTAGGAAGGGAATGGTGAATAAAATGGAAAATGTCATAATGCCTCTGTATCGCTCCATGGTGAGACCGCACCTTAAGTACTGTTTACAATTTTGGTCGCTGCATCTCAATAAAGATATAGTTGCACTGGAGAAAGTGCAGAGAAGGGCGACCAAAATAAGGAGCATGGAACGGCTCCTCTATGAGGAAAGGCTAAAGAAGTTAGGGCTATTCAGTTTGGAGAAGAGATGACTGAGGGAGTGATATGATAGAGGTCTATAAAATCATGAAAGGATTTGGTTAATGTAAATTGGTTATTTACTCCCTCAGATAATAGAAGGAACAGAGGGCACTCCATGAAGTTAGCAAGTAGCTCATTTAAAACAAATTGAAAAAATGTGGGGATGTGAGGAGAAGCAGGACTGTAGCTGGGGATGGAAAACCTTCCTCTCTTGTAACCTGGTTCCTGCCTCCCTTGATCCCAGATCCCCCATTCCAAATCCTTTGACCCTCCCCCCAAATCACAGATCTTCTCCTCCTCCCCCCTCCTCTCTCAATCTAATTCTCCTCTCTCTCTTCCACACCCTCTCCCATCCTCTGTGGCAATCACTCATAAAACACGTGCTTTATTAACACATACTTCACCTATTATTCTTTTATGGTATACACAATGATTCCAATTCAAAGTGGCAGATTTAAAAAAAAAAAAAATAAGATGTTGAGGTAAAGAATGCCTTTTGAAATTTTGATTATTCCATGCACTGCATCTTTCCACTCTTGTTTCTCTCCTCTTCCTCCTTGTCTTGTTCCCTCCCCCCCCACACACATTACTGCTTGTAGAAACACAGACGCCTGCTGCCAGAATATGGCACTTAACCTGACCATCAAAGTTGCCATACAAAAGAGAGGCCTTTCAGGTTCCGTCAGGGAAACAGCCACAGCATTTTATCATGGCGTGAAATTAGAAGTGAAAAGCCCCATGGCTCTTGCTATTTAGTAATGCGGAATATGTCCTTTCTGATGGTGATGGTGCCGTTCAAAGGGAGATGGGAAGCTAAGGAAGAGAAACAAAGTAACAGTTTAGACAAAGAATGCTGTTTTTGTCATTTTGGACTCTTTGGTGGTCTACAAACTCTAGTGTTATGGTAGATGGGAGGCCAAGGTTCAACCATTTTTGTTCCTGCTTCATTCAGCCGTTACGGAGTTTGCAGTAGGATGCTTGCATGGAAATAATTTATTTTCTAGAGGGTTCATTAGTTTAACTCCTTTATGAACCCGTCAAAAACCCAGCAATCCTGTTAAAAAAAACAACAACCTCCAAAAACCCACAGTGATGATGTCATAGACTCATTTGAATACCAGGAAGGGAGGGTGTCCAAATACCAAAACCATAATTTTCCATCTGAAACTCAATTATAGTGACATAGTGAAGATGATCGTTTGCCTTTCCTTGTTCCTCTTGAGTAGATATTAATCTACCCTAAACGAACGGACACATTCCATGTGCACATCATTATAAGAACATAAGGATTGTGCAAATGTAGGACAAAAGGAAAGCATATAAAGCTTGCCAGTCAGTTTCCTTGTACAAAAAAACACCATGTGAGTTTTGCCTGAATCTTGAATGTAGCCCTTACGGATGAAAATGCCATCTTACTTGTGCAAAGATTTTTAGTGTAATTTATGTATTTTTTAATTTATATCCCACCTTTCAGCACTTCAAAGCAGATTGCATTCAGGTACTGTAAGTATTTCCCTATCCCCAGAGGGCTTATATTCATGGAGGATAACGTTCAAACAACTTTGCATAGCCCTATATGCACATATATGACTGCATAGAAATCTATTACAGTATTTTATAACCTGTGCACATATCAGGTACATGCAGATTATAAAATACTTATTTTTACCCACAGCATATGTGCATAGGTTTCATTATGTGTGGATACCTGAACTGCACTGAAAAGTTTTACCTTTCCTACCTATTTTATAAAAGTAAGTGTTATTTTATGCAAGTATAACTTGCTCATATAAAACTCTGATTTTGGAAGTCATTTATATTTTAAAACATGCAGTTTTAAATCACCAGTTTGCTGATACCTTCAGCAGTTTACCCAGTCCTTCAGGTCATTATCCATCCAGACCTCCTATTCAACCGATAGCAGACAACAGACAAGTCTTTTGTCAATTGTGCTAGATTATTAGCAGGTGTAAAATTGCATGAATACGTTGCTTAATGTATCTGCATAAATCTCTTATAAAATAGCAATTTCTGTGTGTATCTGTTGGCCACTGCCCAGGCCACCTCTATACTGCATCTTTTTTTGCAAGAAACCCAAAATATGCACATATTTTTCATGTTTATTAAATAGCACATTTGCATGTTGTAGCTACTTCTGTGTATATTTGTCACTTTTACACGTATACCTTCTTTGAAAATCCACTCCTTTTTTTCTCCTATTCTCTTATCTATGGGAAAATACCTCGATGAAATATCCTTAGAGTTTCTGTGTACAGGAAGATGGAAGAAACCCCCTTTATATGGATTTTTTGCCACCCCATTTTGGAACAGCTTATTACAAGATCAAAATCCATACACTTCATTATCCCTTTTCCGGAGATATACAGTCATTCTCTTGATTTTACCAACATCTAGAATTGTGGAGGATGCCTCCTGAAGATGCTTTTGTCATGATAGTGGCTTAAACCAAGAGCTAGAATCCTAAAACTCTTACCCATTGTTCAACTATTATACTATCTTATTTAAATATGCTGAAAACTACTTGTATGGCCCCTACTCAATTAATGAAGACAAATGGAAATATTTCATTCCTGGCAGGAAAAAAAGTCATAAATAGAAGGAAGTTAAAAAGAATGAAATACAAGAGATAAGGAAGGTTGAGCTTTCATTCCATTCTATCCCTCCTAGAAAAAGATACTATAACAGCTCAGAACTGATGATGCAAATCAGTTTAGCACAGGAAGAACAGAGGGAAGTGGAAAGGATTGTTCTTTTGCCTTAGAGTCCTCGTCAGGTTTTAACAGTTGACAACTGAAACACAAAACACAGGAAAGACATTATAAACTGTACAACTGCAAAACATGCTCTCTCTCTCTCTCACGCTCTCTCTCATACACCACCTGTCACCCAAACCAGCTAGCTTCATACTTACCTTGTAGGTTTCAGCTGATTATTGACTCCTGATATCTTCCAGATGCTATCATACAAAATGAAGTCTACCCGTTCCATGGCCATTATCTCCTATAAGAATTCAGTATCCCTTATAATAATCACTTCATACTTCCGAACACTTCACACAAAGACTCTTTCATGCCCATATCTACCCAACAGAGTGTCTTCCTAAGTGTAGCCCCACTTCTTTATATCTTATTGTAAAGGGGCATTTTGGGGGAGTTTTTTCCATTGGGGGTGGACAATAAAACTTCTATCCTCTACTGATGTTTATCTATCAAAAACCAAACACTCACTCACAAATAGAGTTGCCAGTTGGCTCCAGATTTTCAGGACAGGTAGATCCGGTACTGATTTTACCCTACTGCATGCTGGGACATTCTGATTTACCTATTGCATTCCCTCAGAAAATCAAGACTTTAAATACCTGTTTGCAGGGGAGTAAAACCAGGACCGGATCAACCTGTCCTGAAAATCTGGAGCCAGTTGGCAATCCTACTTGCAAACTGGATATGCCAAAAAAAATGTTGTTCCAAAAAAAGTAAATTTTATTGCAGATAAACTTCTTCAAGAGATAAATCAGCAAATTCCATTTTCTGAGACTTGGCACTTCCCAGCTTCTGGAGAGGAATTTCTATTAAATTGGACTGTGCCACAGTCGTCTCTCCATTACACTGTGTCAAGTCCTAGCTAACACGAGTCCCAATTCTAGGACTCAGTTTCCCCAAACTGTTCTCTCTCTGAGTGAATTAATCTTGTACTAAAGAAATCCACTGATGGCGATTTCCATATACCAGACCCCAGTTCCTGATGATTCTGGTCAAAAGGAAATTCTCTAACTGCAGGCTGCAGGTGGAGTACGTCTCCTCTGTTTGCATTTATCACCTGGTACTGTGGCAAGCATAAAGTAGGCTAGTTGCACTTTTTCTTCTCTTTGTTCACAGTGGACTGCTGCATGGGATTTCAGAATATTTCTGGTACTCCCTTAATGGATCCATCTGTTTCTCCCATGGCTCCAAGGAATTCTTAACTTAGAGTAAACTTCTGCTGAATCCCCTCCTCTAGAGGTTTTTATTTTTTAACAGAACACACAGAAATCTGCAGCTCTTCCCAGAAGATATTTCTAGAAACTCAATAGAGGTCTCTATATATCTTTCTAGGAATGTTCCACCTCCAGCCCAAATCAAAGGAGTGTATTATATTTTCTATCCTAAGGACATTAATTTAATGGGGAACCCACTGGGGTTGCTACTTAAGGATCAAGATCAATGTGTACTCATGCAAGGAATTCTTGAGTGGAGACAGCTAATCTGTATAAACTCTGGGGGTAGTGTCTCCAAATTACCATAGCTTATTTTGTGCATACCATGACAGGACTGAATCTCACTTGTAGACCAGGCTATGTTGGTATGATCTCAGTTTCTCAAATTTGCTGCTAGTGATCTTCTTAAACTTGCATTGCACCAAAGAGATCTTTCTTTTGTTGTTCATAGAGTGTAATATGTATAGACAATATAGCAAAATGTACTTGGACGTTCTTTTTAATCAAACCAGTAGCATCCAATAGTAGGTTGCGAACTGTATCTTTGGTACCTAATTATTTCTATGTCTCCATACATAAAAAATAGTGCCTTGGTACTGCTGTTCTTGTGTTACTCTCCTTTACCACTATGTCTGGTGTTCTAGCCTCAACATAAGAACATAAGACATACCTTACTGGGGCAGACTAAAGGTCCATCAAGCCCAGTATCCTTTTTCCAGCAGTGGCCAATCCAGGTCACAAGTACCTGGCAGGATCTCAAGAAGTAGATAGATTCCAAGCTGCTTATCCCAAGAATAAGCAGTGGATTTCTGCAACTCCAGCTTAATGGTTTATGGACATTTCCTCCAGGAACTTGTCTAAACCTTTTTTAAATGTAGTTACACAAATAGCTTTCACCACATCCTCTGGCAATGCATTCCAGAGCTTAATTATACATTCAGTAAAATATTCTCTTCTTTGTTTTAAATGTATTACCTAGTAACTTCATTGTTTGTTCCCTGGTCTTTTTACTTTTTGAAAGAGTAAACAACCGATTCGTGTTTACCCATTCCATGCCACTCCACTCATTATTTTATAGACCTCTATCATCCCTCAGCCATCTCTTCAACCTGAAGAGCCCTAACCTCTTTAGCCTTTCCTCATATTGGTAGGAATGGGAATATTCCAGGTGATCTTTCTTTACAATTCTGTCAGGTTCGCGATCCCAGTGTTTTTCTGATATAGTGAAGTTATAGGGGTAGATTTTAAGAGGCGCGCGAACAGCCTACTTTTGCTTGCGCATCAGACTCAAGCAAAAGTACGCTGGATTTTAGTAGATACGCGCGGAGCCGCGCGTATCCACTAAAATCCTGGATCGGCGCGCGCAAGGCTATCGATTTTGTATAGCCTGCGCGCGCCGAGCCGCGCTGCCTCCCCCCGTTCCCTCCCTTCCCCTACCTAACCCACCCACCCGGCCCTGTCTACACCCCCCCTTACCTTTGTCGGGGGATTTACGCCTCCCGGAGGGAGACGTAACTCCCCGCGCGCCAGCGGGCCTGCTGCGCGCCGGGCCGCGACCTGGGGGCGGGTACGGAGGGCGCGGCCACGCCCCCGGGCCGTAGCCACGCCCCGTACCCGCCCCCAAAACGCGGCCGACACGCCCCCGAAACGCCGCGTCGACCGGGCCCGCCCCCGACACGCCCCCGACACGCCCCCCTCCGAAAACCCCGGGACGTACGCGAGTCCCGGGGTCTGCGCGCGCCGGTAGGCCTATGTAAAATAGGCTTACCGGCGCGCAGGGCCCTGCTCGCCTAAATCCGCCCGGTTTTGGGCGGATTTACGCGAGCAGGGCTCTGAAAATCCGCCCCATAGGGGTAGATTTTAAAAGAAGCGCGATCAGCCTACTTTTGCTTGCGCATCAGACTCAAGCAAAAGTACGCTGGATTTTAGTAGATACGCGCGGAGCCGCGCGTATCCACTAAAATCCTGGATCGGCGCGCGCAAGGCTATCGATTTTGTATAGCCTGCGCGCGCCGAGCCGCGCTGCCTCCCCCCGTTCCCTCCAAGGCCGCTCCGAAATCGGAGCGGCCTCGGAGGGAACTTTCCTTTGCCCTCCCCTCACCTTACCCTCCCTTCCCCTACCTAACCCACCCACCCGGCCCTGTCTACACCCCCCCCTTACCTTTGTCGGGGGATTTACGCCTCCCGGAGGGAGACGTAAATCCCCGCGCGCCAGCGGGCCTGCTGCGCGCCGGGCCGCGACCTGGGGGCGGGTACGGAGGGCGCGGCCACGCCCCCGGAACGCCGCGACGACCGGGCCCGCCCCCCGACACGCCCCCGACACGCCCCCCTCCGAGAACCCCGGGACTTACGTGAGTCCCGGGGCTCTGCGCGCGCCGGGAGGCCTATGTAAAATAGGCTTCCCGGCGCGCAGGGCCCTGCTCGCGTAAATCCGCCCGGTTTTGGGCGGATTTACGCGAGCAGGGCTCTGAAAATCCGCCCCATAGTGTTTACACAGTTTCCAGCGGAAACTGCTGTTCTGTATAGAAGCTTCTGAGATCTGCAGATCACACCCAGCAATGAAATATATAACCATTTCCTGTTCTGTGCTACAGAATTTGCATTTGTTAGTTTTGCCAGTTTTTTCTATGTTGTCTGTGAAGCACTGTCCTGTGTGCAGTTATCAATCTCATATCTAGCTTTACGTTCACCTCTCTCTAGCCATTCCTTGGTTAGGTTTTTATCCATGTGTGGATGCTGTGGCAACTCTTTGTATTTCCTACTTTATTTATGTTTTTGCAAATTGTTTTTTCTTGTTGGCTGGACTAGCTGTTCAAAGAGCTTTTTCACTTGGGAGTGAATTTTCAAAGGCATTTCTTGTGTAAAAATAGCATATATGTGCGTAAGTAGCATGTACATGTGCTTATGCTATTTTATTAATGTCAAGAGTTCACATGTGCTCTAGGGGCATTCTGTGGCAGGGTTCAGAAATGCATGTGGTAGTTGCTATTTTGTAAGAGTTATACGTGTATACATTACTGAAATTATTCATACGCTTTTACACCAGCTAATAGACTTGCGGAAGTTAAATTGGACTTCTCTGTTGTCTGTAGTTTTGGAGTGGGAGATCTGGATGAACTGTTGGGGGTTCAGGATGAAGTGCCAGAGGGTCTTTGTGAATTAAGGAAAGACTGAGTAAACTGGGGAAAATATTGGTGAACTGGTGATTCCAAGTATGCATGCAATTAAGTATTTCCAAAATGGTATATGCACATACTTTATAAAATACCTGCCTCTACTTTTAATTCTGGGTGTTTATTTGCAGTGTTACAATTATTTCACATAAAAAATTTACACATGTATATTTATAAAATGGGTATAGACAAGAATTATATATATATATATATAAATAGAAATGACGGTGAAAAGGACCAAATGGTCCATCCAGTCTGCCCAGCATATTTATGGTGGTATATGCTGCATTGTGCAGCTTACCCACATACTTATCAGATTCCTAGATCATAAAAGTCAGGGCCCTTGTTGGTTGCTGTCTGAATCCAATTCTCTGTTACCTCTTATAATTGAAGCAGAGAGCAATTTTGGAGATGCCTCAAAAGTATCAGGCTTATTGGTTAAGGATAGTAACAGCTGCATCAGCAAGTTACCTCCATGCTTGCTTCCCCATACCATAAAAGTCAGGGTCCTTGTTGGTTGCTGTCTCAATCCAGTTCCCCTTTTCCTCTTATCAACTGCCATTGAAACAGAGAGCCATGATGAAGTTTCATCAACAATATGACGACTTATTGGTTAAGGGTGGTAAACGCTGCACCAGAATGTTACCCCCATGCACTCTTTTCTTCATTTCCATCCTCTACCTTTAGGGATCCACAGTGTTTATCCCATGCCCCTTTGAATTCTTTCACTGTTTTTGTCTTCACCACCTCCTCCAAAAGGGCATTCCAAGCATCCACCACCCTCTCTGTGAAGAAATATTTCCTGACTGGTTCTGAGACATCCTCCCTGGAGTTGCATTTCATGACCCCCTATTATTAAAACCTTTCAGGTATCTGAAGATCTGTATCTTATTTACCCTGCTCCTCCTCTTTTCTAGGGTATACATATTTAGGTTCTTCAACCTCTCCTCATAAGTCATTTGATGGAGACCCTCCACCATTTTTGGTCACTCTTCTCTGGACTGCCTCCATTCTGTCTCTGTCCCTTTTAAGATATGGTCTCCAGAACTGAATACAGTATTCCAGATGAGACCTCACCAAAGACCTGTTCAAGGAGATTACCACCTGCTTTTTCTTACTGGTTATTCCTTTCTCTATGCAGCCCAGCATTCTTCTGCCTTTACCTTGTCACATTAATTCACTGTCTTCAGATTGCTAGATCCTATCACCCCAAGGTTCCTCTCTTGGTCCATGCAGAACAGCCTTTCACCCTCCATCACATACAACGTTTTTGGATTACCACACTTCAGATGCATGACTCTGCACGTCTTGGCATTTAATCCCAACTGCCATATCTTCAATCACTGTTCAAGCTTCCTTAAATCACGTCTCATTCTCTCTGCTCCTTCTGGTGTGTCCATTCTGTTGCAGATCTAGTATTACCTGCAAATAGACAAACTTTCCCTTCTATCCTTTCTGCAAGGTTGCTCACAAAGATATTGAACAGAACCGGTCCCAACACCGATTCTTGTTGCACTCTGCTTAACATTGTTCTTTCTTCAGAGTAGGTTCCATTTACCATTACATGCTGTCTTCTATCCGTCAACCGGTTTGTAATCCACGCCACCACCTTAGTGCTCATTTCCAAGCTTCTCATTTTATTCACAAGCCTCCTAAGCAGACTGTATCAAAAGCTTTGCTGAAATCCAAGTAGATCACATCTAGCGCTCTTTCTCGATCCAATTCTTTAGTCACCCAATCAAAAAAATCAATTAGATTTGTCTGACAGGACCTTCCCCTGGTGAATCCATGCTGTGTCAGGTCCAGCAATCCTCTTAACTATATAGGTAGTTCACTATCCTTTCCTTCAGCAGAGTCTCCATTAATTTTCTTGTTTTGGAAAAATTGTCACATACTGACGTATGTGCACATACTTTTTGAGCAGAAATACGTGGTATGTTATAAACTGTGCAGTGGGAGCATTCATTTCTGCATGTCTACTTGTACTCACAAATGCTGTATATAAACCATATATATATATAAACCATATGTATATAAACCATGAATAGGTTTGAAAGTTAGGCTTTTGTTATTGAAGTTCTGTTGCTTCTTTCTCCATATGTGCTGATGGATTCTTTGAATGATTGTCCAAGTTATTTGTCTAGTTGGGTGTTGTACCGTACATTACTGTTTGCCATAAAGTTAACTGATATTAGTAAGGACTTCAGAATGAACTCAGACTAGCTTTTAGATACAGAAGGCTTCGCTGTACTGCACTAACCTTAGCCCAATTAACTTTTCATCTCTATGAATTACTATGAAAGAAGATCGTCTTGGTTTTGCAAAGCTTTCTTTTTTCCTCATTCAACATCCATGACCCTTCAAGGCCTTGAAGCAAAAACCTTTCAAGGCTGGCCGACACCTTATTTTATAACTTCAACATATTTTTAAAGGTTGCTGGCTGTATGTGAATTAACTTTTCAAACAAAATCAAAGCTGAGTCCATTGGTAGTCAGTGAATAACCAATGATGCAGAATCTCTTCTAAAGGCTGTGTGCTGACAGAGCTAAGGGTAATGTGATTTGTGATTTGGTGATGACAGCCCAAGAAACATAAACATCCCCCGCCCCCCCCCCCAAAAAAAAATAAATTCCGCTTTAACCAGATTTTTTCTCTGTCTCCTTTCAAGAAAGAGAAGTGCCACGGGCAAAATTTGACATACCAAACAATGCAATCACACAGATATTATTGTGCTGTCAGTGTTATAAGTTACTTTCACTCTGAAAGGATTAACAGCAGAGCTGTTCTGTACCTGTCATACTGCAATGACACACTTCATTTTTACTACCACCCATGAAATACTAATTTACTTCCTCAATATTTGCTGTCAAAACAATCTCTTTTCTTTTTCTCTCCTTTTTTTTTTAACCTGCCCCTCAGGCTACTTTTGCAGCTAAAGAAAACTCTGAGTTCAGGACACACACAGTTCTAAACCAAAGACTATTATAAGATCCCCACTGCATAACAGTATGATGGTTTCCAGCTTTTACATGGAGTTTAATTAGGCCAACAAGATTTCTTTCTCCCCTTTTTCTGGCAAAGGCATAGTCAAGGCCTTTAGTATTCTGGCATTCTGTGGATACAGAATAAGCTTGTTGCTGAAGAATCTCTCCTTTTTAACCTTTCGTATTAAAAACAGCATTTTTACATTAGAAATGGAGTGCAAAGATAGCAAATGGTTGAAAATGATTCTGAATTCTAAAGCATCTTCTGCATAAAACAAAGCCCCCCATTTTTACATAATGCATCAAACAGGTTCAGCATAGATTCCAACGCATTACACAGTCGGCCAATTGTGATCATTTTAATGAGCTGCAAAAATTATTTTGTCTTCTGTTAAAGAGCTAGGCTAAATTCTTTAGTGTGCTTAAATGGCTGTAGAAAGGGGAAGCATAATTTGTAGTTGAATATTCATTAATATGTATTGTTTGTTTATTTATTTTGATTTATATTAAGCACGTCAAAGCAGATTACATTTAGGTACTGTCGGTTTTTCCCTATTCTCAGAGAGTTTACAATCTAAGGGGGTCATTTACTATGGTGATATATTTTTCTGCCGAAAGGGCAAAATATCACGGGGGGGGGGGGGGGGGGTGGCGTTACCATGATATTGCACCCCTTCCTGGTAAAACATCCAGTCAATGTCCTGCAGTTTTTATCGTAGAAAAAACAGGATAAAAAATATCATGGGATGATAGGGAAAACCACGCCATAGCAGCCCATTTCACTCAGGGCCACCATCTTTATTTATTTATTTAATTTAGATTTTTATATTCCGCTTTTCAGCAATTTAAAGTGTACATCAAAGTGGATTGCATTCAGGTACTAGAGGTATTTCCCTATCCCCACAGGGCTTAAAAACTAATTTTGTACCTGAGGCAACAGAGGGCCATTTGGTTCAAAACTACCACCCTTCCAATGTGTCCAGTTGCCCCCAGGAGTCAGTTTAGATCCCCCACCCACTCCCCACTGGCTGTCAAGATGGAACAACTTGAAAAAAGTAACACAAATATTAATAAATAAATCATGGCGACAGCCTGCCCCCTTTGCCAAACCCCTCCCCTGTTTTCAAATTTGCCCCACCCAACCAAATACCCCCTGAATCAAAGACCCCAACTTCCCTAATAACAGTCCCCACCCCACAAACGTCTGCCCACAATGCAACATAATCTCTGGTAGTTTATGTCTCCAACTCCACTCCATTTTCATATAAAAGAATCCCTGTGGTCTAGGGACCTGCCCACGTCTGGACCCCCCTTACCTTAAAAGGTACTCTGGTGGTCCAGTGGCAGCCCAGAGTGCCTTCTAGGTGCCAGACTGGTCCATGCCATTTTCCAAAATGGTGCCAACTGGCCTTTGCCCCATCAAGTGATGATGCCATTTTGGAAGATGGTATAGACCAGCCTGGGGCCTAGGGGGCACTCCAGGCTGCTACTAGACCATTAGGGTACTTTTCTAAGGTAAAGCGGGGGGAGTCCAGAGGGCAGGGGCTTCACTAGACCACTAGGGATTCCTTTTATGTGGAAGGGGGTGAGGCTACTAGACTACACGAGCAAGTACCAGTGTGTGAATGACTTTGCTTATGTAAAAAAAACAGGGGGGAGGGGTAATTTGGAGAGGTTCAGGGGTGAGGCCAAAATTTACACATATAAAATGCAATTTTATAACCTTTGAACATAGCACACATAGGGCTGCTATCTGTACATATTTACTTCTGCTAATTTGGCCGAATCAGAATAAAACTCTTTATAATGAAAAACTATGAGGGGGTTCGGGTAAACTGGTGGCAGTACAGGCTGAAGAACCAGAGGGAACTTGAGGTACACTATGCAAACTGGTGGACTAACTGGTAAAACTGGTAATTTCCTGCACGCGTGCCTGTTAGAAAATGTGCTCACTTGCTCGTGTAAAAGCTGACAAGTCCTAAGGAAAATACACGGATAACTTTTCCCCGTGTAAGTGCTTAAAATTATGGGCAACACATATTTTATATAATGTGCATACATTTACACGGGTGAAATAAAATTCAAGCGCAATTGTGCTTGCACTTACATATGGGTGCACGCTTGCTCATGGTAAAGTTACTGTCCCTGGATGAGGTTGAAACAATGGAGGGTTAAGCAATTTTTCCAATGCCACAAGGCTCTCATTCCGCTGCTCTAATCCCTAGGCTTCCCCTAAAATAGGATTGGTAGGATACTATGAAAGAAAGCGTTCAATAATAAAGTGCAAAAGAAACTTTCCTTCCATCTATACTACTTTTTCACTATTTAGATAGTAACAAAGAGACATAGTTTACACTGCAGCCATGCCCCAGAATGGTAGGCTATCATCAAAAATAAAGGAGCATATAACAAAAAGCTTTTGAAGAAGCATCTGTGAGTCATGTCACGGACTTCCTTGCTATGTATGTTTTAGCCATGTTTGTAGTTAATAAACTCTTTTTTTGTGTGTTTTTAATTTTTTTTAATCTGCATGTTGTTGCTTTGGGGTGCTGCTGACACCCTCAATCATACCTGGAGCTTGACGTTTACATATGTGTTTCTTGTCTATTTAGTTATGACTAAGGTTTTAACCAAAGCTGAAAGGGCTTATGTTGTTCCACAGAAACAGATTAATTTTCAAAGAAGTTACGCATGTAAATGTAACATACTATCAGAGCAATTTTCAAAAGCCATTTACTCACTTAAGGGCACTTTACACAGGTAAAACTTATGGACAACTCAATGGCATACATTGTAGCAATTCTCAAAAGCCCACTCACACGGTAAGGTGCATTTACACCTGCAAACCCAGTTTTAAGGATGTCAGGCCCACAGAGTGCAGATGCACTGCACCAAGTTTTAGATCTTTTCAGATAAGTAATGAATCTGCTATTTACAGTATCTGAAAGTAAATAAAGTCCTGGTCAGCAAGTTCTGACATTTCACATGCTGAAGACTTAAGCTGGGGAGCAGGTGTCACCTAGTGGTTACAATCCTGAACTTTTGAGTCCAGAGAACTCATGGCATGTATGTTGAACACTGACATTTTCTGTTACTGTGGGTAAATTATCTGTCTCCCTCAGAGGAAGTGAAATAAGTTGGAGATCTCCGTTCTCGCCTTCTTTTGGATTCTCATTAATTTATTTTATATTCTGCCTTTAAGTCATTCAGGTATTGTAGGCATCAATGCCTTCTTAATATTTGTGAGACATGTGCAGGCAAGTTTCTGAATTGAGCTCATATTTGTGAATGTATCCTGTCTGTTATGGTCCCGGGCCGTGCCCCAGGACCTGCACTCACCCCGGGGCTAGTCCGGACCGTTGGAGGGACTCCCCGGCCGACGCGGCCTGGTTGGGCTCCTGCTGCGGCATTCTCCCCACGAGGGAGACGCCGTCGTCCTCTCGTCACTGGCCCTGCCCCTTAGGTGCACGCGCGCACAGGGGACTCCGGATTTAAAGGGGCCAGTGCGGGAGAATGAGGCCAACCCTCTGGATGACATCAGACGCTGCAGGGTTTTAAACTAGCCTAGAACCTTGTCTTGCAATGAGGTTCCTCTGCTCCCCAGAGTGTCTAGTTACTACTTGTCCCGAGTATTCGACTCCATCTTCTGTTTCCTGGCTTCTGACCCCGGCTCCATCCACGATTTCGCTTCAGCTTGATCCATTGGCTTCTGACTCCGTCTTCTGATTCCTGGCTTCTGACCCAGCTTCGTTCCTGGACTCCGACTTCGGCTTCCTCCACCTCCTCAGGTATCCAGCACCCGTTGGCCCCGAAGGTTCTCCTAAGTCCCAGCGGCTTGGGCTCTCACGGGCTCCTCCCGGGGGAGCCGCGGGCTTCCGATGATGAAGACTCTTCCGTCTCCTGGGCCCAGCCGTCCTCTTCATCCACCTCGCCGGACGCTGCCCAGATCCTTGTTTGCATAGGATCCCACCTAAGTCCAAGAGGCCCGGGTCCCTATGGGCTCCTCCTGGGGGGACCTCGGGCTTCCTGTGGTGAAGTCCTCCCCAGGATCTCTTCAGCGCCGCCTCCCGGCTGTGACATTTTCTGTGGGTTCCCACAGCATTCCATCTACTGTCTCAGCTGGCCCAAGAGTCCACGACCATAACAGTTTGCAAGGCCATGGACCCGGTGGACCTAGCAGGCTTGAAAGCCATCCTGGGTATTGCCCAGAGGCTGCAACAGCAGCAAACTTGCCTCGACTTCCTGATGGTGACAGTACAGGGATTAGCCGACCTTGTTGGTCGAACAACTGCTTCCACTTCCTCGGTACCGGGATCTGGGACCAGTTCCGGATCTACAGTACCCATACAGATGCCAGTACCCTCGTGGTTTTCAGGAGACGTGAAGCTTTGCCGAGGGTTCCGGAAGCAGTGCTATATTTGATTTAATCTCCTCCCGCTTCAGTTTCCGACAGACTGGGTCAAGACCAGCTTTATTATCTCCCTGCTGGACGGGAGACCCCTGGCGTTGGCCTCCAACCTCTGGGAGTGCCGGGACTCCCGCCTAGACAACCTGGTACAGTTTGTCACCACCTTTCGGCGGGTCTTCGACGAGTCCTCCCGTAGACCCACTACCGCATCAGAACTGCTCCAACTGCGTCAGGGTATCTGGCCTTTGGCGGAACACGCCGTGGAATTCCAGACTCTTGCTGCTGAATTGAATTGGGGAAGTCCAAGAGGCCCGTAGTTGGCCTCTGTTCAAGTCCAGAGGCCAACCCTCTGGACTTGAACAGAGGCCAACCCTCTGTTCATCCAGAGGGTTGGCCTTATTCTCCCGCACTGGCCCCTTTAAATCTGGAGTCCCCTGTGCGCGCGTGCACCTAAGGGGCAGGGCCAGTGACAAGAGGACGACGGCGTCTCCCTCGTGGGGAGAATGCCGCGGCAGGAGCCCAACCAGGCCGCGTCGGCCGGGGAGTCCCTCCAGCGGTCCGGACTGGCCCCGGGGTGAGTGCAGGTCCTGGGGCACGGCCCG
Organism: Rhinatrema bivittatum; assembly: GCF_901001135.1. Lineage (NCBI taxonomy): Eukaryota > Metazoa > Chordata > Amphibia > Gymnophiona > Rhinatrematidae > Rhinatrema > Rhinatrema bivittatum. Next base: position 321,825,878 of record NC_042619.1, read on the forward strand.
GGACCATAACAGACGGGATACATTCACAAATATGAGCTCAATTCAGAAACTTGCCTGCACATGTCTCACAAATATTAAAAAGGCATTGATGCCTACAATACCTGAATGGCTTAAAGGCAGAATATAAAATAAATTAATGAGAATCCAAAAGAAGGAGAGAACGGAGATCTCCAACTTATTTCACTTCCTCTGAGGGAGACAGATAATTTACCCACAGTAACAGAAAATGTCAGTGTTCAACATACATGCCATGAGTTCTCTGGACTCAAAAGTTCAGGGCTGTAACCACTAGGTGCATGGTATCTTTTTGGAAAGTCTCTCCCCAAGACTTCAGGATGAATTGGCAGCCAGAGATCTCCTGGACGACTTGAACGATTTCATTGATCTAGCGGGCTGCATGGACCGCCGTATCCAACGCCGGTTCCGGGAGAGAAGGTCGCTCCTAGGCCTGAGACCTCTGGAACCACTCCTTTCTGAAGCAGGAGTTCTCTGTCTGCCTCTCCGGGGGCTCAAGATCTCGAACCCATGCAGGTAGGCCGGGGGCCTATCTCTCAAGAGGAGAGGAGAAGATGTTGGTCCCTGGGCCTGTGCCTGTATTGCGCTAGCAAGGGCCACTTCCTTGCCCACTGTAGCGAGCGTCCGGGAAATGCTCAGACCTAGGAACAGTCGGGGAGCTAACCCTAGGTCACACCACCTCTGCCTCCCCATGCACTGTCCCGGTGACCTTACTGCTTCCCGAAGGAGAGTTCGATATGCTAGCCCTGATTGACTCTGGAGCCGGGGAAAACTTCATCCTCAAGGATTTGGTTCAGTAACTCCAGATTGTGGCTCAACCCTAAAGGCCCCTGCTCCGGGTGTCCTCCATTCAGGGGAGACTCCTTCCAGGAACCATCGATACCCGTACCAGGCCCCTCACATTATGCACCGGTATTTTGCACATGGAGGAGATTTCTTTCCTCATCCTGGAGAGGTCTATGCACCCGGTCATCTTGGGACTACCTTGGCTGCGGAAGCACGCTCCTGTAATCTCGTGGGATACCCTCCAGGTGACGGCCTGGGGGCCATCGTGCTTCAACTCTTGTTTGATCGGCATTCCTCAACCACTGGTACCTCTCCTGACGACTTCATTGGCCTTGCCTCTGCCTTACCAAGACTACCTTGATGTCTTTTCCAAAGAAAAGGCCGAGATCCTCCCGGAGCACCTCCCTTTCGACTGTTCGATCCATTTGCTCCCGGGCACCACGCCGCCACGGGGATGGGTATACCCGATGTCCCTTCTGGAGATGCAAGCCATGTCTGCGTATATCTGGGAGAACCTGGACCAAGGATTCATTCGACCCTCCAAATCCCCAGCTGGAGCTGGGTTCTTCTTCATAGTGAAGAAGGATGAGTCCCTTCGACCTTGCATAGATTACTGGGACTTGAACAGCATCACCCGGCGGGACCGGTATCCATTACCCTTGATTCCTGAACTTCTTGAGGGAGCCAAAATATTTACCAAGCTTGACATTTGTGGGGCATACAATCTAGTGTTCATCCGTCCTGGGGACGAATGGAAGACTGCTTTCAATACCCGGGATGGACATTACGAATACTTGGTAATGCCTTTTGGAATGATCAGTGCTCCAGCAGTCTTCCAACTCCTCATGAACGAGGTGCTTCGAGAGATGCTCATCTCTTCCATCATTGTCTACCTAGACGATGTACTGATGTATTCTAAGGATCTGAAGACTCATCGTCAACACGTGAGACAAGTACTGCACATTCTGAGGGAGAACCGCTTGTTCACGAAATTTGAGAAATGCAATAGCAACTCGACTTGACCACGGCGTTCCACCCCCAAGGCAATGGCCAGGCCGAACAAACTAATCTGTCCCTTAAGACCTTCCTTCGGGCCTTTGTGGGAGACCTCCAAAATGATTGGGTCGCCTTGTTACCCTGGGCAGAATTTTCATACAACCGCCATAAACACTCTGCTACCAGCCTATCTCCATTTCAGGTGGTCTATGGGAAGACCCTCCGGCCTCCCTTGCCAATGTCTCTGATGGTGCCATCGCCCGCAGTGCAGCTCACGGCTCGACAACTGCGCAACCTCTGGAGCTCTACCCAAGAAAAACTCTGGTTGGAGTCTGCCAAGGCGAAGAAGTACACCGACAGACTACGGCGCCCGGCCCCCGTCCTCATCCCGGGGAGCAAAGTCTGGCTGAGCACTAGGAATATCCAGTTACGGGTTCCGTCCATGCACTTGGCCCCCAGGTATATTGGTCCATTTACGGTGGCGGAGCAAGTAGGGGCAGTGTCCTACCGGCTCCGACTACTGTCCACTTTACAGATTCACAATGTGTTCCACGTGTCCCTGCTTAAGCCTGTGGTGCTCTCCACCTTTCATGACAAACCTCTGGAACCCACCACCACCGATGCTAAGACCGGCACCTATACGGCAAAGGATGTTCTGGACGTTCGATTCCACCGTCGCCGGTGGGAATATCTCCTCTCATGGGAGGGGTATGGTCCGGAGGAGAATTCCTGGGAGCCTTTGTCCAATATCCTGGACAAAAACCTCCTTCATCAGTTCCATGTAGATCACCCAGGCAAACCCAGGCCTCCAGGGAGGGGGCATAGGAAGGGGGGTACTGTTACAGTCCTGGGCCATGCCCCGGGACCTGCACTCACCCCAGGGCCGGTCCGGACAGCTGGAGGGACTCCCCGGCCAATGCGGCCTGGTCGGGCTCCTGCTACAGTGTTCTCCCCGCGAGGGAGATGCCGTTGTCCTCTCGTCGCTGGCCCCGCCTCCTGCAGCTGGCCTAGAACCTTGCCTTGCAACGAGGTTCCTCTGCTCCCCCAGAGTATCTAGTTGCTGCTTGTCCCGAGTATTTGACTCCATCTTCTGTTTCCTGGCTTCTGACCCCGGCTCCATCCACGACTCCGCTTCAGCTTGATCCATTGGCTTCTGACTTCGTCTTCTGATTCCTGGCTTCTGACCCAGCTTCATTCCTGGACTCCGACTTCAGCTTCTTCCACCTCTTCAGGTATCCAGCACCCGTTGGGTTTTCCTAAGTCCCAGCGGCTCGGGCTCTCACGGGCTCCTCCCAGGGGAGCTGCGGGCTTCCGAGGGTGAAGACTCTTCCGTCTCCTGGGCCCAGCCATCCTCTTCGTCCACCTCGTTGGACGCTGCCCGGATCCTTGGTCGCATAGGGTCCCAACTAAGTCCAAGAGGCCCAGGTCCCTACGGGCTCCTCCTGAGGGGACCTTGGGCTTCCTGTGGTGAAGTCCTCCCCAGGATCTCTTCAGCGCCGCCTCCCGGCTGTGACACTTTCTGTGGGTTCCCACAGCATTCCATCTACTGTCTCAGCCGGCCCAAGGGTCCACGACCGTAACACCGTTGTTTGATTAGCGTGCAGAGATCTTCCAGTGGAAATTACATCTTCCTTCTTGGGTTTATCCAGCTGTAACTGAGTAGTTGTAAAAGCATTGTGCCTTCTCACCTTTTCTGTTTGGAAACTTTCATCCATGTCAGGTGTCTCGGACATAAGTATGAATCTTACTTTTTAATTATTACATTATGATCCATACTTGAATCCTGTTTGGATGGAAGATGCTAAAAAAAAATCGATATCATAACTATTATTACTAAATTAGTTGTGACTTTCCTACTATGCTCCATTCCTTATGCTAGTGCTTCTTAAGCTAATCCTCAATGACAAACCAACCAGCCTGGTTTCTCAGGATATCCACAATGAATGTACATTTTCTTTCTACATGCAAATACTGTATATCTCATGCATATTCATTGAGGATATCCTGGTTGGGTGGTCATGGAGGACCAGGTTGAGAATCAATGCCTTATGCTATTACCTATATCAAAGATGTTTTACTATTATCCAAGTCAAAGACTTTTTGTTGCATTTGTATATTGTTGTTTGCTGACTTACTATGTATGCTCTCTGATGTATCATGATGTCCAAGATTTAATCTTTGTCTGGATGAGATATCTAACTGGCTAATTGATCACAAATTAAAAATTATTCCCCAAAAATCTGAAGCCAGTTGGTTTGGGAGATGTAAATTAATGTCATATATGAAGGATACTAACATTTCCTTAGTTGAGGTGATTAAATTGTTAGGAAGGAACCTTCTGTGTCTAAGCAAACATCTTTATTGACTAAGTCTGTTTTTTTTTCTCTTTGAATGATTTGTGGACGAGCCATTTTATTGAAATCTGATTTGGTAATACTATCTCTATCCCATGTTTGGGTATCATCACTAGTTGATTATTGTGACTCGGCATATGTAGGTATAACAGAAGCTAATTTGAAACCGATTCAGTTCCTTGAAACTACAGTTGCAGAGTTAGTTTTGAGCTTCCAAGCATGAACGTTTCCCCTCAAGAACTCCATTGGTTACCTATTCTGGGTAGGATTGTTTTTAACATACACTGCCTTATATATAAGGCCCTTTCTAAAGGGATCCTGATTACCTGGCAAATCTTTTAATACCTTATGGGGCAGATTTTCAAAGGATTACGCGTGTAAATCCAGGAGGATTTATGCGCGTAGGGGGGTTATGCACGCTGGGCCTATTTTCAAAAGGCCCGGCAGCGCGCATAAAGCCCCGGGATGCGTGTAAGTCCTGGGGCTTGAAAAAATGGGTGGGGTCGTGGCCAGAGGCCTCTGCAAGGCCACTGGGCTGGGGGATCATGCGCCGGCAGTTATGCCTGCCAGAGGTAGGCATAACTTGTAAGATAAAGGTATAGGGTTTGTTTTTTTCGGGCTGGGGGGTGGGACAGGTAGGGGAAGGAAGGGGAAAGCCAGATGATCTCCCCGAGGGCTCAGAGCGTGCAAGGTGCACTAGTGTGCACCGCCTTGCGCGCGCCGTCTCCTGATTTTATAACTCCTGATTGTTTAGTCTGATTTTTCATTCATTTTAATATGTTTGAAGAAATTTGATTGACTTGACTTTTTATTTTACTGTTATGGCTTATTTTTACAGTATGTAATATTTTTTATTGATGCGTATTCAGTTTTTATTGTTAACCATTTTGATACTACATGAAAATAGGTGTATAAAAATAAAATTGCCGTTGCCATATTTTTGCCTGTCAAGATTAAGTTTTTCAGATTAGTGTGTTATAAAATGTTTTTTCAATACAGTAAATAAATAAATAAATGGCAGTTGAAGAGAGGGAAGAAGTTGGGAGAGTTGAAAACAATTGTGAGAAATGTATGTTTGCTTGGGGGATAGAGAATGGCAGCAAGATGATTAGATAATTCATGATAATTTTGTCTAAAGATTCTGACAGTATTACACTTATTATTTCTGCATCACTACATGTTATTTTAGTCATAATATCATTTGCTTTTTTCAAGGAATAGCACATTGACAATTTTTGAACAAGTGAATCAATATATAACTCTCTCTTATACCATCTGTTAGCACACATCATCTGCTGATTAGTTTGGTTACATTTGAAGCACTTTCACATTTTTTAAGTAAAATAATTTGATCCTAAAAGTGATAGACAAGTGATGGTCTTTTTAAATAGTTATACTTGCCTGAACCACATTGATACCATACCATGTCTATCAAGCAAATCAATGATGGCTTTATTATTACTCAGATTTTTAAAGCCCTGCTTTTTCAAGTGAAATACATCATATTTATAATCATACTTGGGTTATATTATGCTCATGGAGATGGAAAAGTAATTGGGTAGGAAAGGATTCTATCAGATAAATATATAGACTAGAAAAAGGAGATGCTGTGACATATGGATGTGTGAATAACACAGGGTACCCAACTGTGAATGTGTGACAAAATATAATCCAATGCTAAGATGCACACAGGCTCAAAAAAAATCTTTTCTTCCAGTCTTCCATGACAGATCCAAGCAACATCATTTATATATTTATTTATTTATTTGTTTGTTTGTTTGTTTACAAGCTTTTCTATACCGTCGTTTAGTAATACACCATCACAACGGTTTACAATTAGGCACATATATAAGTTTGGTTTGTACATTTATCTAGGGGGTGCCAATCAATTTTCGGTTACATGTTACAAAAATCTATTCTATATGGAAAGTGGATTGGAACTTCCATTTATATGATTCATTGGATAATCATATACATTTTATACTGACTCTCTTAAATTAATACTTAATTATGATAAAAATAGTAAAGAAAGCAATTACGCTTTTAGGTGACTTTCAGCTATGAGTAAGTGTTCTTACTCATTGACCTCATTGTGAAAAGCTTTTTTGAAGGGCCAAGTTTTCAAGCTTTTTTTGAAGAGTTTTAAATCTTTCATCGTTCTTATTTCGAGTGGCATTGTATTCCACAATATTGGACCCGCAAAGTGAACCTGAATTCCCTGGAAACCAATGATTACATACATTGCAATGAAGGGCATTTTGCATTTGTACTGCTTCTGGTGATAAAAAGAGCAAGTTTGAAAAAATACTTTAAAACCATGTGAATTCTGAAACATACTTGGATTTAATTTTGGCTCTGGAATACACGTGAAAGCTTACCTTTGTCAGCTTGTTGCTGAAAGCACTTTCACTGCCCTATCCTTTACATGTCAAGGATTTTGTTGTGTATATAAGCTCAATTGAATTACTTGTCTTTGTCATCCATTGTTGCTGACTTATTTTCTCTGCATTTACACTTCCCTGTGTGATATATCAACAAGCCCTTCTCATACCTAGATACCTCTTTTGTGAGTTGTCTTTTTCTTGCTTGCAGCTAACTACTGCATCCAGGACAAGCCACAAAACACCACGGTTATATTAGGATTAAGGCCCTGAAAGTCACAATGATTATTGGTTCCAAAACAAACTCAAGTATCAAAATGATTAAGAAGACTTTATTGCATTAAGCTGGCATGGATTTAAAGTTCTGTCAGTGTGTTGTAATAAGGATTAAGTGTTTCACAAATAAATAAGTCTGTTTTTTGGATTAGTGCAATAATTTACAACTTGAAGGTTCTCACATGGGTTTGTGTTTTTGCAGCTGCTGTTGCTAGACTGGAAGAATGGCTTCCCTGAACCGCTTTTGCATATAAAACCAAACTTCACCACTCAAATATTCTAAGAGTGAAGGGACAGAAAGCTTGAGAGTACAAGTAAATGATATACAAAACCAACTGCAGGATTATGGTGGCCCTCGGTATTTTGGGTTAGGGATGTTAGTTCTTTTCATTAAATGGAAAGTAGCCGGAATTATAAATCAATTTTAGGCAATTTGTGAGGATTTAAATTACCATGTTGTAATTCATTCCAATAAAGTGTAAATGAAAATTATCGAGAGAGAGAGAGAGAGAGATAGATTTTTTTTTGGTCTTGGGAGAAATTATGCTCAAGGGATTAAATTATGGTTTTGGCAAAAACTCTGAGGCACTTCCATGTGTTCCTTCTAGCCAGTGCCAAGGCACTCAAATTATCCGCCTTTAGAGTTACTGAATAAGGAGTATGTGGTTATACTGTAACTTTCTATTCTTAAAATATTTTGCTCTAGGCATAAATGGACACTGTTTTTAAAGATCTTTAAAGGATTGCTTCCCTGCATTTTTGTCTCTAAACAGTTCATCCAGCTTAGCCCCAGCATAATGTGACATTTATATATTTTAAGGTTTGACTATGGAATTCCAACTTCTTTCCAAGCTCTCTGTGCTATTTTTTTGCTTCACTGTATGGAGAACAATGCAGAAAAACAAACTCTGATTCCACTATCTCTATCTCATTCCTTCTGCTGGAATGGTCACCTTTACCTCTTTTCTTCTTCTGGTTATTGACAGCCCTCCCTTCACATTAGCTGTACTCCAATTTACCTGTTAAGCTTTTTTTCTACTCCTCCCCCATAACTTCTGCGTGGCGTATTTTCTGCACGGGATAATGTCAGACCAGCATATCATCACTCCTGGGAACAATGATCGTATCTCCAGGAAGTCTTTCTTTACCTGCTGCAACAGCTGCTTACAAGACCACATTCCTAGATCGTTCCTGCCCAAATGAATGATTATCATATCCGGTGCTGCCAGCGCTTCTCTCTTGATCTGAAGTATGGGCAGTAATTGGCCCCAGCAAATACCTCTCTGTTATAATTAGTGAGGTTTAGGTGGACCCTTGGACACTGTGGCAGCTGACCACGCCCATGGGGGAAGTCCCATGAGGGGCCACAGGTCAGGCTCAGCTTAGGACACCCAAACACAGACATTGATCTTTTATTAGACAATGTGGTGGAGCCACCAGAGGTGGCAGTGGTGAGTAGTAGAAGTAGCTCGCCTTTACAGTGGTGTTGATGCGCAAACTACTCAACACTATCTGCCTGAACAGGTCCACGACCCTGGAACATTTTGCCATCTGCCTGTTTATTACGTGAACCACTGCTTGGTTATTGCACCAGAAGACAATATGCTTACCGCGCAATGTTTCCCTCCATATAACCAGTGCAACCCAAATGGGGAATTGCTCCAGGAGTGTAATGTTTTTTGTTATTCCTTCTTGTACCCATTCATCCGGCCATGGTGCTGTGGACCATGCTCCTTGGCAATAGAGAGTAGAGACCAAATCCCCAGCCTCCTGAAGCATCGGAGTGAATGTCTAATTCACTCCGATGGGGCTCCTGCCAAACAGATATGCCGTTGTAGCTGTTTGTTACGATTCAGTGAATCGGTGAACCCTTGGGCCGCAATGACAAGGTAAAAAGTCTTACCGTGGTTCCTTGTCGGCGGGAGATGAACCTCATGGCCGGAAGCCGGAGTTACCAGCAGGGCAGTGGTATAGACAGTCCGGAGTTGAGGCAGGCAGCAAAGAGACAAAGTCCAGTATCCAAAGCAGGGTCAGATGCAGGCGGCAGGCAAGGCAAAGTCCAGTATCCAAAGCAGAGTCAGAGGCAGGTGGCAGGCAAGGCAGAGTCCAGTATCCAAAGCAGGGTCAGAGGCAGGCGGCAGGCAAGGCAAAGTCCAGTATCCAAAGCAGAGTCAGAGGCAGGTGGCAGGCAAGGCAGAGTCCAGTATCCAAAGCAGGGTCAGAGGCAGGAAAAGTCCAGTATGCAAAGCAGGGTCAGAGGCAGGTGGCAGGCAAGGCAGAATCCAGTATCCAAAGCAGAAATCAATGCAAGGCAAGCAAGGCAGGAGACACATCAAGCTGGACCTATTGCAAGGCACTGGCAATTAGAGATGTGAATCAGAACCGGAATCTGATCGGTTCCGGTTCCGATTCAAATCTTAAAATTTTTATCATCCGGCCCGATTGGGTTTTTGTTTATCGGCTGCGCTCGATCCGATAAACAAAACCCACCGCGACCCTTAAAAACCAACCCCTTAGCTTCCCCCACCCTCCCGACCCCCCCAAAAATGTTTTAAAATTACCTGGTGGTCCAGTGGGGGCGTGGGGAGCGATCTCCCGCTCTCAGGCCATCGACTGCTCTAATAAAAATGGCTCCGATGGCCCTTTGCTCTTACCATGTGACAGGGTATCCGTACCATTGGCTGGCCCCTGTCACATGCTGGGAGCACTGGATGGCCGGCACCATCTTTAAAAATGGCGCGGGCCATCCAGTGCTCCTGGGAGATCATGGACAACCATGGAATCTGATTTGAAGGCCCCAAGAAACTGAAGCAAAGCCCTTTTATAGGGCTGAACCACCACTGTGATGACATCATCTGGTGGGGCCGCAAGCTTTTCCACACACTTTTTATATTTTTATTTATTTTATTTAAAAACTCTTCTATACCGTTGTTAAGTTAGATACCCATCACAATGGTTTACAGCAAGGCACGATAATGAAAATAAGAGTGGTATAGATTACAAATTAATCATGTGCCATCATAGTACGGTAACAATTTTTTTTTAATTCTTTATTTATAACTTTTCAAATAATAGATACAATCATATTATTTGTATTCAGAATACATGGTTATTTATAAGAAGAAATTCACTGAATTTACATTGTTATACATTGAAAATTAAACCATTAATATCAATCAAATGGAGGGTTTCTATTCCTTGATAATTATCTTTTTAAAGGGGAATAACAGGAAATATTTCAGGATTGATTCTTACTTATACTATACCCAATATTTATCATTTAAATGGATAATGGGGATGAGGTAGGCAATCTATTTTGAGTTAAGAAATTCTTTAATTGGTCTGGGATGAAAAATAAATATGTAACTTCTTGTTTTTTAATAATACACTTACACGGAAAGCGGAGGGTAAAAGAAAAGCCTAATGAAAGAACCTCTTGTCGAAAATTCAAAAAGGCTTTACGCCTTTGCTGGGTGGTAACAGCCAAATCAGGAAAGATTTTTACATCCTTATCATGAAATTTTACCGGGTATTTGCTAAAATATTTCTTCATGACAGAGTTAACATCCAAAAAGGAATAAAAGGTCACTAGCAATGTACCCCAGTTTATTACTTCCAAGGAGGAATCCTCCAGAAAATTAGACAAGTTACCCTGAAATAATTCTGGTCTCGTCATATTTCTTGGAAGGGGGAGAAAACTGCAATTATTTATAGTTGGAGCTCTATCCTCAGAAAAACCGAGTTGCTCTACAAGAAACTTTTTTAAGGTAATCAAAGAGTCTTCCCCTACTTTACGCGGAAAATTCAGAAATCTTAAATTAAATCTTTTAGAATTATTTTCTAACATTTCAACTCTACGGGATAAATATTCTTTATCTTTAACTAAAGCTTGTCTAATTTCTGAGTTTTTCCTCTCTTGGAGTTCCAAAACTTTAATTCGTTCATTAGAGTCTTTTATCTGTTTTTGTATTCTCAAAGAGTCTTGTTGATTCCCTTCGCACATCGAATTCATTTTCTCTTCCAGATTTTGAATTTTTCCCATCATGCCTGCCATCATATCCCAAAGCGTATCCATCGTTACTACAGCAGGTTTGGTTGGGATATCAGCTTGCTTTAGATTTGGTGTAAAATCTTTAACTCCATTTGGGGTCAAATCGGAAACATCCCCTGCTGCCCCTTTAAAATTTCTAGAGGCAGCTGTGTCTGTTTGTTCTTGGATTTTGATTGCATCAAGCTGCAATCCTTGAGATGTTAACTCAAGATTTTCCAAAGACAATTCCGTTACCCTTTCCAAAACTCTCTGCTGGGGTGCTAGCCCGATGTGAGGGCTAAGGGATGCTTCTTCTGCCGGCTCAATAGATTTCCCCAGAACTACTGGCACATCAGATTCCTCAGCTCCCTTAAGTGAGGGTATAGGGGATAACATATAACTTGATATTTCTTGCTGTATAGGAGACGACATTGGTGGGGGAGGATAAATTCTTATTCTCCCCTTCCGCTTTGGAGGCATACTTAAGGATAGCAAGAAATAAGCTATATCACCCTTAGCAGAATCTATTGATAAATCAAGGGATCGGAGCAAGGAGCTTAATAGAGAGAAGAAGTTTAACTTTGGTTCTTACTTGACCTTGGCAATCCGGCGAATCCGGCGAAGCCCGGCAAAGCCGTTCCTGCGCGCGCCCCTTGATATTGGCCGCTTCGGGTCCCGCCTCCAATCAGCTCCTCTGCGCCGCACAGCCCTACAGCTGACTCGGGTTACCTCCTGGCTCCGATCTGATGACACACTCCGGGGCTTCTCTCTCCGCTCCTGCTCACCCTCGTGGTAAGAGAGTCAGGGGGCCGGTGATATTGGCCGCTTCGGGTCCCGCCTCCAATCAGCTCCTCTGCGCCGCACAGCCCAACAGCTGACTCGGGTTACCTCCTGGCTCCGATCTGATGACACACTCCGGGGCTTCTCTCTCCGCTCCTGCTCGCCCTCGCGGTAAGAGAGTCAGGGGGCCGGTGATATTGGCCGCTTCGGGTCCCGCCTCCAATCAGCTCCTCTGCGCCGCACAGCCCAACAGCTGACTCGGGTTACCTCCTGGCTCCGATCTGATGACACACTCCGGGGCTTCTCTCTCCGCTCCTGCTCACCCTCGCGGTAAGAGAGTCAGGGGGCCGGTGATATTGGCCGCTTCGGGTCCCGCCTCCAATCAGCTCCTCTGCGCCGCACAGCCCAACAGCTGACTCGGGTTACCTCCTGGCTCCGATCTGATGACACACTCCGGGGCTTCTCTCTCCGCTCCTGCTCGCCCTCGCGGTAAGAGAGTCAGGGGGCCGGTGATATTGGCCGCTTCGGGTCCCGCCTCCAATCAGCTCCTCTGCGCCGCACAGCCCAACAGCTGACTCGGGTTACCTCCTGGCTCCGATCTGATGACACACTCCGGGGCTTCTCTCTCCGCTCCTGCTCGCCCTCCAGTACGGTAACAATTTAATTCAATAAATTATGCGTGTAAGTTAAGCTTGTCCGTTGGGAACATATTAGGTGGTTTGAATTTAACATTAATATGCATTTGTAGGTTACAAGTAACAAGTTCTAGTTTGATGCATCCTTATCAATCAACTGGCTTTCTCCTTCTCTTTTTCTTTATAAAAAGCTTGTTTAAAGAGCCAGGATTTCAGATTGGTTTTGAATATTTTCAGATTTCTCTGCAGCCTTATTTTGAGTGGCATGGTGTTTCATAGCAAGGGGCCAGCCAGTGATAGTGCTCTCTCCCTAACTTGTGTGAGGCGTGCTGTTTTGACAGAGGGGATAGTTAGTAGAGCCTTATTAGCAGATCTCAGGTTTCTTTGCGGGACATGTACGCGCAGTGCAGTGTTAAGCCAGTCAGCTTTTTCATCGTGGATTAGTTTGTGAATTATGCATAAAGCCTTATATTGAATTCTTTGTTCAATTAGAAGCCAGTGTAATTTGGCGAGTGTTCCTGTAATGTGGTCATTCTTTTTTTTGCCAGTCAAAATTCTAGCAGCTGAGTTTTGTAATATTTGTAGTGGCCAAATTGTAGATTGTGGTGGTCCTAAAAGTAAGGAGTTACAGTAATCTGCTTGCGAAAATCATTGCCTGTAGAACTGTGCGGAAATTGTTTAGTGTTAGTAGGGGTTTTAGTCTTCTCAGGATCATTAGTTTCGCATATCCTTCTTTTATTTTCAATGAGATGTGGTGTTTCATGTTTACTCCAGGGTCAATTATTATTCCTAGATTCCGTACTTTTGTTGCTAACTCAACGGCTTGGGTATTTTTAATTGTGAGTGTTGGTTGAAAGTGGTGTATGTTTTTACGTTCAAGGTGTAAGAATTCCATTTTGTTGATGTTTATTACCAGTTCCATCTGATTTAAGAGCTGTTTGATTATTTCAAGGTACATATTGGCAAGTTTCATTGTTTCTTCAATGGATTTCACAATGGGTATCAGTAGCTGTATATCGTCTGCGTATAAGTAATGTATGATTCCAAGTCCCGCTAATAGGTGACATACCGGGAGGAGATAAATGTTAAAGAGTGTTGCCGACAGGGCTGATCCCTGTGGGACACCGGTTGGCAGTGTGACTTTGAGAGTGTATTTTTGATTTGTACTTGGCAACATCTATTATTTAGGTATGACTCAAACCATTTTATTGTTTTATTAGTGAGACCTATTTCTTTCAGTCTATTGAGTAGTATTTTGTAATTTACCATGTCGAATGCTGTGGAGAGATCTAATAGAACTAGAATGTAGTGTGTTCCTGTATCAAAACCTCTTAAGATATTATTTGATAAAGCTAATAGCAGAGTTTCAGTACTGTAGTGTTTGCGAAACCCATGTTGCGTTGGGTATAATATGTTATTACTTTCACTGTGGTTTGACAATTGTTTTTGTACTGTTTTTTCAATTAGTTTGGCTAATAGGGGTAAATTTGAGACTGGTCTATAGTTATTGAGATTTAGGGGGTCGAGGTTCTTTTTCTTAATTATTGGTTTGATAATAGCTTCTTTCAAAGTATCCGGCATTACGTCTTCATCTAGTGAGAGGCTGATGATCTTAGTTAGAGTTGGGGTTATTCTGTTGGCTTGTTTTTTTAGTTCAGTAATGGGAATGGTGTCAATTACGTGGGTAGCAGGGTTCATTTGATTTATCATTTTCTCGACTTCAACTTGTGATACGTCTTCAAATTCAGACCAGTTACTAACGTCTCTAGTGGGCATTTTAATCTCTTGTTTTGTAGTGTTTGGGATTTTTTTTCTTAGGTTCTCAATTTTTCTTTAAAGAATTGAGCTACCTCATTGCTTGGTTCTCTTGTAGGGTTAGCTGGTTAGGTGGTTATGTTATATGTAACATGGGCAGAATTTTTTGTTTTTTAATATGTTCAGCAGCCACAACTTAGCTGGGAAAATATTTATCTGGCTAAATAGTTATCCAGCTAAGTGATGGTCAAAATGGGGGCATTTCAGGGAAAAGCTAATTATCCATCTAACTTAGCAGGGAAAGTAGTGATATCAGGGGAGGATTGGCCTATTGGGGCTTCAGGCAATAGGAATGCCCCGATGGGCCTGGCAGTCCAGTCATGTGACTGTGGTGTTGCTGCAGAGGTCCCATGTCAGTGGAGTCACTGGGATTAACACCCGGCCCCACAGCAGGCTATTCTGCCAGAGCGGGAGCCTCTAGCAAGGCTCTCTGGTCATTTCTGGGGGGGAGGGGGGTTGTGTTTTTTGCTTTTCACTTGGCTGTGATTCCAGCGGCCTATGCATCTCTCATTTTTTTTTGTCTGTCTGTCTCTCTCTCTCACACACACACTTTTCTTTTAATTTAATACATTAAAAAAAATTACCTCTTCCACTTTTGTTTAGTTTTGAAAATGTACAACAGTTGTGAACCAGACAACCTGAGCAATTCAGGGTACTTTTCACTAATATGCCTTGTTTGCAAAGCTCTGTCTCTCAGGCTACCAAACACAGGTACAGTCAGGTACACATATACATAGGCAGACACAGATAGGCAGGCATACACACATACAACACACGTACACATACACACTCATACATAGACACACACACATTCAATACATACATTCATGCTGTTACAATTCCTCCCGTAGCTGGAGTTACGAGAGGCCTCTCACCTTTCTCTGGAGGCCGCTCCGAAGCCGGGGCCTCACCTGACCTGCTTGCCCAGGTTTTTCTCCATGGCCTGCGAGGCCTTCGTTCTCGGGGCCCACCTGAGGCCTGCTTCAGTCTTCGCCTGGACTTCCTGGTTTGGGCCCCGCCCTTCTCCCTAGGGGTCGGCCCGCAGCTCTTCTCTCCAGTTATAGGGCCAGCCAGGTGTGGTCCATCTGAACTCCTCCAGGGAGTTGCTTGTTTCCTGTCCTATAAAAGGACTTCCTCTTCACTCAGTCGTTGCTTTGGCAAGGGGCTAGTCCACCTAGGCTATGTCTCCCTTGGACTTCCTGTGTGTTCCAGTGTTCCTGATGTGTCTGGTCCAGACGCCAGAATATGGGACCCATGCCTCTGAGAGTCTCCTCCTGTGTTCTGAATCTTCAGATTCCTCATTGCCTTGCCTAGTTCCGACTCTGGAGGATCTAAGGGGTTTCCACTACCCTGTGCTTAGTGACTTTCTGAGCTTCTTCCGCTCTTCTCGTGGTCTGCGACCAGCCTCCTGGCTGTGTAGGGGACACAGGAGACAGTGTGGTCCGCGACTGGTAGGGCGCCTGAGGGTCCAGCTCATCCCTCTTGTTTCTGTCTTCATCCTGAACTCCACTTGTGCCTTGCTCCAAGTTCCAAAACCTTGCTTTGACCGCTTCAGTCCTGTGCCTTCCTGACCTCCGTCCAGCCTGCCACCTCTGCTGCTCCCTGCGGCAGGTCCGAAAGGGCTGGGAACGGTCGGAGGACTGTTCAGAGATCACCATAGTGTTGTGGTCTCCCGGGCTGTGTAGGTCGGCAGAGTGGCCAAGACTTGGACCATCTTCACCACCGCAAGGACACACCTCACTTCTCTTCCACCTAGAGAGCCCTGGTATGCCAAGCCTCGAGTGCTTGCTTGAGACTGACGCTAGCCATAACACATGCACACACATGCATACACACACCAGGCTCCCACTTATGCATACACACACACTGTGCCCATCTTGCAGGTCTCTGTCTCTGATATTTGATACCCCTGATTACATGAGCCTGAGCCTAAAGTGGGTGGGCCATAGTCTATCCAGGCCCAACTGTGGCTATATCACACACACATGCTCCCTTGCACCCACTGACACCTACAGATATGCATTCTCCCTCACACCCACTGACACCTACACTTACACATGCTCCCTTGCACCCACTGACACCTACACACACGCATGCTCCCTCATACCCACTGACACCTACACACACGCATGCTCCCTCGCACCCACTGACACCTACACACACGCATGCTCCCTTGCATCCACTGACACCTACACACGCATGCTCCCTTGCACCCACTGACACCTATACACACGCTCCCTTGCGCCCACTGACTCCTAGACACACACTATCCCTCATACTCACTAACACCTACACACATATGCTCCCTCACACCCAATGACCATAAATTACTTGCTCTCCCTTACACCCACTGACACCTATACACACACACAAACAAGCTCCCTCGTACCTGCTGACACACATACACATACTCCCTCACATCCACTGACACCTATACACACAAATGCTCTCTCATGACCACTGACATCTACACACATGCACTCTCCCTCGCACTCTCTGACACCTACAAACACACACACACACACACACACACGCACTCCATTGAACTCACTTACACGTACACACATATGCATGTATGCTCCCTGGCACACTCTCATTCTCTCTTTCCTCCCCTGCCCTCTAAATATGATAAAAAAAAACCCACAATTTTTTTACTTACATTGGTGGACAGGAGGGAATCAGGCAAGGCTACCAGCCTGATGGCCCTACTATGGGAAGAGGTAAGTAGAAAGGCATGATGCAGGGTGTGGGGTTATTTTTTTGCCGTGACCACAAATTAAGGGGGCTGTTGGCAGAAATCAGTGAGTGAGGCCTTCAGCCATGGTGAGGCAGCAGTGAGGTCTACTGGCTGCCTCCCACAACAGAGAGAGATAGGGGTCCAAGGTAGTGAGGGAAGGGGGGGGGGCGGGGAAACGGTCCAATAGAGATTAGCAACACTGTGTAGAAACGACCATGGAAAAATGCAGGCCCATAGAGCCACAGCTGCGGGAACAACAACAAAAAAAAAAAAAAAAGAAATGCAGCACAGGTTGCTGGAATCACAGCCATGGGAAAAGCAAAAAAATTAAAAAAAACCCAAAAAACCGGAAGTGAGCAGAGAGCCTTGCAGGAGGCTCCCATTCTGCCAGAGCAGCTTGCTGTGGGGCTGGGGCCGCTGCGAGTAATACCATTGTCTCGTGACTGGACTGACCGGCCCACCAGGGCCTGAAAGGTCAATCCACTCCTGATATCACTACTTACTCTGCTAAGTTAGCTGGATAATTAGCTCTTCCCTGGAATGCCCCCACCCTGCCCATCACTTAGGGCTGGATTTTTATTAATGCCGCAAGGCATAGTGAATCCCCGGGTAATGGGGGGGGGGGGGCGAAACGGGAGGGAGGCGGTCCTGCGATAGCCGGCAGCGATCGCATTTCTGCCATGCGATCGCTGCCGGTGTCACACCAAATAACTACACCATAAAAGGTGTAGTTATTCAGCGCGAAACTGACAGCGATAAAGGTGCTTACCTTTCGCTGTCGGCGCAGTCTTCGCGGCGTCAGCCCCGGTGCCGCCCCAACTCCTCCTCTTCCGGGGGCTGACGCCTCCCCGACTCCGTCCCCATCTTTGTATTGCACGCGATAAGGGACTTTTCGCGTGCGAAACGTCCCTTATTGCGTGCGATCCGCTTGGTAAATGACCCCCTTAGCTGGATAAGTATTTAGCACAGATAAATATTTTTCCAGCTAGGTGGTGGCTGCTGAATATTGAAACCATGTCAGTTAGACAGTTAAGCGCAAACTTATCTGGCTAAGTAGTGCTGATTATTAGACCTTAATATGTGCATACCTTATTTGAGGATCTTGTGTTGATTCATCTGAAGGACATACAGAAAAGGCAAATTTAGGGAAAAGGAGCAGAACTTGTGGACAGGAAAGTCTGCTAGGGTTGAAAAGGTTGTGTGCGTAATACTTACCTGGAGCTATGTGTCATATTCTGAGGTTCCTGGAGTGCAGAAGGAATAGGACTGATAAATCTGTATCGGTACTTATACCTGGAGATCAAAGATTTTTGAAAGTTGATTGCTTAACTGCTATTTTAGGTCAGAGTCTGGTTACCTATGAAATAATGTCAGGAGCGCTACTGTAAAGTGGCACCAAATAATAATAAGAAAAAAAATCATTTAAACTGTGATTTGTTTTAAGTTCTTCTTTCTGTTAATCTAGCATTAGGATGAGAGAAATAAAATTGTGATATATTCCTTATAGTGTCTAGTTCTTGAGACAGATATACACATGCCATCCTCCTGGGTGTGAAGAACATTTCTTGTTCTCCATCCTAGCCCCCTGCTCTCTACCTGTGGGAGACACTGAGGCAGGGTGGGATTTCCCATTACCCTGCAGAGGGGTGGAACTGCAGGGAAAGGTAGTAGCGCCTTCCTCCCCTTTGTCAGGTTATCTCAGATTCACAGGAGAACTCTTACATCATGATTAACATCTTACTCCTTGGCGCAGTGATGGGCGGGGCGCCCCTGTGTTGCCCTGAGGGGACAGGGCCACTATTTATGATATCGTTGATGATTCTGATGTTCAAACATCTTTGGTGCTCTTTGCTGCTAGTACAAAGTGATTTACGAGCCCTGGTATAGTCTGTGAAAATGAGGAATGGTTTTTCATTCATGGCTGGTCTGCTTTTAGATCAACTTTCCCTTAATCCAGAATGAGCGTAATTAGTATCGCACCAAATATTCAAGGTCGCTAGAATTTCAAAGGGACAATGAAAGAGAAGTAAACTTAGAATAATCTTGTATTGTATCGCAGTAGAGACTGTAAAAGGAATATTAGGGAACCAGTTTTTATGGTATATGATTGAAAAAATGATTGTAGCTGGACACTTGATTGTAATAAGAACATTCCTTGGTTCTGAATCTCATTGTAGATTATTCATCAGAAAATATTACATAAGATCAATGGTACCCACAATGAGTTGCCTTGAATATATGGAAACAATTTAAATCTATTGGCAATTGGACTTGTTACAATATATTCATACTAACAAATTTTATAAGTTCTCATAAAAATAAGTAATAATTCTGTGATAAAAAATTATAATGAATATGTTATGTGATGATTCATTATAGTCTGTAGAAGGCTTAATTTAATCGTTTTTTATATGCTAACTTTACTTTCAAGTTACCTAATACCATTTGAACTCCTGAATTAAATGAATAAATACAAATACAACTTACGACTATAATTCATTTTGAATGCATTTGCATCTAAAGCTTAAAATAGATTTGTTCCTACAGTAGAATAATAAATCACTCATGCTGTATAGATTTTCTTACATCTTTATTATAATCATTATATTCAGACCTTGAAACCATAGGAGGTAAATTTCAAAATAATTTATGTGTGTAAAAATGAGTTTTAGGCACATAAATGGGCTTTTGAAAATTGCTACTTTTATTCACGTAACTCCTATGAAAATTTACTCCATAGGGCTAAATTTTCAAAGGTTTTTACAGGCGCAAATAAAATTTACATACATAAATGGGCTTTTAAAAATTGCTACAATATGTTACTTTTACACGCGTAACACCTTTGAAAATTCATGCCATAATGTCCATATGATGTTACTGCATAATTAGAAGTCCATAAGTGCACTAAAGCAAATGCAGAACTGACCCAGTCAATATCTGTTGGCATGATGCCTTCTGGTAATCTTATTCTTTTATCATTCTTGCATAAAAATCAAAGCTTCAGTTTATCATAGGCCCAAATGGGCAATATATCTTCTCAATCTCATCTATCTAGAAGAAGAGCAATATTTTGGAAGAGGAATTCCAGGAACATAATGATAAAGGGGATGGAACAGCTCCCCTATGAGGAATGGCTGAAGAGATTGGGTCTGTTCAGCTTGGAAAAGAGATGGCTGAGGGGGGATATGATAGAGGTCTAAAATAATGAGAGGTCTTGAATGAGTAAATGTGAATCGGTTATTTACTCTTTCGGATAGTAGAAGGACTAGGGGGCACTCCATGAAGTTAGCATGTAGCATCAAAGGGAAAACTTGGAGACAACACTGAGGATCTTTGTGCACATTGCAGACAACTTGCACATTAATGGAGTGGAAATGCTTTATGCTATGGTATGCCATTTCTCTCCTGTGTGTGTGTGTGTGTGGGGGGGGGGGGGTGGTGAGAGTAACATGAGTGTAGTTGATTGCACTCATTACATTTGGCATGTCAGCTATTCAAAAAAGCACGCTTCGTCTATCCCCACTCAGTAAGATGCTGTGGGTATTTGATGTACTTCCTGATCCATTTCATCAAAGTCTTCAGTACCTGGCTGAAATGCCTTGAAAACAATGACTGGTCCATGCCAGCAACGACAGCCACTATATTCTAGGGATGTGAATCGTTTTAGGACGATTAAAATTATCGTCCGATAATTTTAATATCGTCTTAAACCGTTATGGAACACAATACAATAGAGATTCTAACGATTTATCGTTATAAATCGTTAGAATCGTGAGCCGGCACACTAAAACCCCCTAAAACCCACCCCCGACCCTTTAAATTAAATCCCCCACCCTCCCGAACCCCCCCCAAATGAGTTAAATAACCTGCGGGTCCAGCGGCGGTCCGGAACGGCAGCGGTCCGGAACGGGCTCCTGCTCCTGAATGTTGTTGTCTTCAGCCGGCGCCATTTTCCAAAATGGCGCCGAAAAATGGCGGCGGCCATAGACGAACACGATTGGACGGCAGGAGGTCCTTCCGGACCCCCGCTGGACTTTTGGCAAGTCTCGTGGGGGTCAGGAGGCCCCCCACAAGCTGGCCAAAAGTTCCTGGAGGTCCAGCGGGGGTCAGGGAGCGATTTCCCGCCGCGAATCGTTTCCGTACGGAAAATGGCGCCGGCAGGAGATCGACTGCAGGAGGTTGTTCAGCGAGGCGCCGGAACCCTCGCTGAACGACCTCCTGCAGTCGATCTCCTGCCGGCGCCATTTTCCGTACGAAAACGATTCGCGGCGGGAAATCGCTCCCTGACCCCCGCTGGACCTCCAGGAACTTTTGGCCAGCTTGTGGGGGGCCTCCTGACCCCCACGAGACTTGCCAAAAGTCCAGCGGGGGTCCGGAAGGACCTCCTGCCGTCCAATCGTGTTCGTCTATGGCCGCCGCCATTTTTCGGCGCCATTTTGGAAAATGGCGCCGGCTGAAGACAACAAGATTCAGGAGCAGGAGCCCGTTCCGGACCGCTGCCGTTCCGGACCGCCGCTGGACCCGCAGGTTATTTAACTCATTTGGGGGGGGTTCGGGAGGGTGGGGGATTTAATTTAAAGGGTCGGGGGTGGGTTTTAGGGGGTTTTAATGTGCCGGTTTTGCGATTTTTAGATTTTTCACGATTTTTCACGATTTTTCACGATATTTTACCCCCCCAAACGGCAACAATACGATTCCCTCCCCCTCCCAGCCGAAATCGATCGTTAAGACGATCGAGGACACGATTCACATCCCTACTATATTCTGGAATGAGCCAGTGGCAAGAAATGCAAGCCTGGAATGGCACATCCATAATGGGTTAGATGATCGATATCATCTCTGATTTCTTCATAGAGAAAAGGAATTGCCCTAGAGCTCAGTCAATATGTCTGCACCACATCTGTCTCTGGTAACCCCAGGTGAAATGACTGCTGCCTGTGTGCCCTTCTGCAAATGGCTTGAAGCAGGACATCCTGCTCTGCTCTCAGACCCTGCTTTCTTCTTCAGCAATAAAGCATCTTCTTTCTCTCCTCTGTCTCTTCTTTGATCCAAGGCTTCTGCCACTCTAATTCTTTGGCTCACCTGCAAAATGTACCAAACCATCAAAAACCCCGCACACAGTCCGTTTGCCACAGAGAAACTCAGAGAAGCACCTATACACAGTAACACAATAGAGTACAATGGCCACCAGAACTGTGACTTTTTACTCCTGCCCTGGCCGTGGTGATACATTTCTCATGTTAGAAAACATGCACTAAAATGTCTCCATGCTAACATGTCTCTCTGCATTGCCTTATAATAACTAATAGCTTCCTTTACATTCGATTTGCATGCACTCATGCTAAGTATAACATGGGTTTCTTAACATTTTTTTTCAGCACTAAAACCTATAGTACTTATCTGGATAAGTGGCAGCCACTAAACACAGACAGATATTCAGCCACTGCCACTTATCCGGCTAAGTGGCCAGTTTTCACTAGTACCTGGATAAAGTTGCCTGATAAAGTTTTCTGAGTAACTTTAGAATAGATATTTTTTCAACTAAACTTACCTGGCTAACTTTCAGGCCGATTAAAAAAAACTGCGGGAGAACTGGCACCGAGGCAAGCGCCCGCTCTCCGACGCACACCCAGGCACCTCTCCTGGGCGCGCGATTCAGTATTTAAATTAGTGCTGGCACTAATAAGGAATCCCTAGCGCCTCCTTATTGGCGGAAGCGGCGGCTGTCAGCGGATCTGACAACCGAAGCTTAATTTTACTGGCGTCGGTTGTCAAACCTGCTCTCAGCCACGGGTTCGGAAAACGGACGCCAACAAAATTGAGTGTCTGTTTTCCAACCCATGAGCCGTGGGCATATTTTTTTTTTTTAAAGAAGTTTTTTTTTTTTAAATTTTTGGGGCTTCCGACAGTATCACTATGATATTAAGTCGGGGGCTGTACAGAAAAGCAGTTTTTTCTGCTTTTCTGTACCCTTGCCTGGTGCCGTCTGAAATTAATGCCTGCCTTTTTGGACAGGCATTACTTTCTGTATTTTGGGTGACTAATAGGCTCATCAACATGCATTTGCATGTTGCAGGCGCTATTAGTTTTGGGAGGGTTGGCTGTGCGCTTTCCACGTGATAGTACCCCTTACTGTATAAGGGGTAATAATAGCGAGTCAAAAACGCACGGCCAAAGGGGGGCTAAACGGTGCGCTCGGCCGAAAGCACCGTTCTGTATTGGCCTGTTTGTCTGGATAGTGCTGAATATTCAATGTTCCCTAGACAAAGTAAAATTGTGCCCTGGGAATGCCCTGTGCCACCTCTTTAGCTATGTAAATTTTGTGTGGATAATGCGTTACCTGGAGGGGGAGGGCGGGTAGGAGGGGAAATATTCAAAACTCCAAAAGTTACTCAGACAAACCATTTGAATATCGGCCTTATCATTGTTACAATGCCCAGTTGACATGCATTTTAATCTCCTGTGACTTTGGACAAGATGAGTGTACAAATCTAGTCCTGATGGGTTGGAACCAAAATATTTCATTACTCATACGTTTCAAACTTGTGCCAATTCAACCATTTGTTTTTATGTGTCCAGTATGTGGGTGTAACCCCCACCTTAGGGCACATAAAATGTTGGGAGGATTTTCCCTGTTAAATAAGGGTCTGTCTGTCAAATTTATTTAATGGGTTCCAGCTTATGGGTCATACAGATGGTGAAGTGGACCAGGATGGAGACTGCAGGGGTAGCTTAAAAATCTCTGGACTGGTCAGGAAGAACCTCCATCATACTCCTCTCCATGAATTCTGGCCCTTAATGCTTTATTGTTGCCAGCACTATGGGATAGTTTAACACCACCTTTAGATAATATCACAAACGCTTAACTTATTTCTTGCTTTAATCCAGTCACTATATAAGGAAATAACATAGGGTGGACATATAAATACAGAATACTTATTACATTCATGGGATGTAAACAGTAATCTCATCTTCCTCAAAGTACACCATATGGTACTTTATAGAACAAGTGTGCCAGTCACTTGGCCTTCCCTTGAACATCAGCTAGATCTCCCAACTCCACATACCAATGCTTCCCAGGGATATAAAGATTACATTCCTCACAGTACAGCCTTCCCATCTTCACATCTTTAGATGCTCTTTCTTTCCATATTTCAACTCCTCCCCAAGCTACAAGGGACCGACTACAATACTCCCAGATTCCTCTTCATTTGAAACTTCACACTCAGAGCTCTTCACTTGATCTTCCAATTTGATCTCTCTAGTTCTTCCCTCCAGCAGCATGAAGGTATCCCTGGTATTCTTCGTGGGGCAGCCTCATCTCAGAACAGCCCCTTTTCTTCCTCCGCCTGGCCTTTTTCTCAAGGGGAGGAAACACATCAATGCCTTCCTCTCCTGGACATTTCCTCAGTGGGAGGAAATCTGCCTTTATGGCCACTGGCCTCCACCCTTGAGGGGGAAGAGCCTCTGCAAGACCCCATTCCATACTGGTGTGGTCCTGGGCCCACCAGTTCACAGTCTGGCTACTACAGGCTACTTGTCCTGGAGGTCCCTCTTACACCAAACTCCTGCCAAATCCTCCCTCCCTCCTTCCTGCTAAACCATCTTCCACCAATCACGTAAACCCACAATCTTAAGGGGACAGACGCACCACCCCTTAACCCAGCAGGATTAACTCATCACATTGTTCAGCTTTCCCAAAATGACATCCAGTAGTAATTCAGCATTATTACAATTGCAACATATAACATGCTAGATAAAAATAAACAATAAACTCGCCAGGTCTCCCCCACCCAAATTGTCTTGTGCTGCTAAAATAGTGCTTGATACATTTTAAGGGGCAATGTCCCCCTTAAGGGGTATTTTTACACTGCCTGCATTTGTGCAAAGTCTGCGGTTACTATTTCAAAGGGGAAATATCTATGCACTTTCCCTTTGAAAATTATCCCAAAACCAATACCTCCACACATTTATACCAGACATGCCCCAATGCTGCCCTCAAGAATGACACTTTTAGCCACATATTGGAAGGATAGTTTTTTAAAAGCCCATTTTACAGGCAAGTGTGTAGTTTTGGTTTCTTGGGTGGGCTTAGGGGAATTCTGTGGCAGGGACAAGAAGTACCGTATTTCCACGCATATAACCCGCGGGTAATGTGCGTTTTTACCTACCCCGCATGCCCCCCGCGGGGTATAAACGTGGGCGGGTTATCCAGAAAAAATTTTACAACCAATAAAGTTTCCCGACTCTGAATAGGCTGCAGCTGAGAGGAGTCCGTCCTATCCCTGCGCCCGGCCGCTTCCTGATTGGTCGCGTGTTAAATCTAGGCCGCAGGCGGGTGGGCGCTTGTTCCAGGCGGCGGCGGCGGGGGCGGGTGGACGCGCGTTAGTTCGAGACGGCCGGCGGGTGGTCGCGTGTTAAATCTAGGCCGGGTCGCACAGGCGCGCATTCATTCACTGCCGGTGGGGGCAGCCCCCACCGGCAGTGAATGAATGCGCGCCGAAAGCAGCTTGTTCCAGGCGGCGGTGGCGGGTGGACGCGCGTTAGTTCGAGGCGGGTGGTCGCGTGTTAAATCTAGGCCGGGTCGCTCAAGGCAATCTAGGCCGGGTCGCTCAAGGCAGTCACATGCCGTGACGTCACGGCATGTGACTGCCTTGAGCATCGAATCGCAGGGGTCGCATTCATTCACTGCCGGTGGGGGCTGGGGCAGCCCCCACCGGCAGTGAATGAATTCATTCATCCAGGCGGAGGAGCCGGCTGCTTTCAGCTGCCGCTGCCGGCTGCTTTCGGCGCTCAAGGCAGTAGCGGCGAAAGCAGCCGGCTCCTCCGCCTGGATGAATGAATGCGACCCCTGCGATTCGATGCTCAAGGCAGTCACATGCCGTGACGTCACGGCATGTGACTGCCTTGAGCGACCCGGCCTAGATTGCCTTGAGCGACCCGGCCTAGATTTAACACGCGACCACCCGCCTCGAACTAACGCGCGTCCACCCGCCACCGCCGCCTGGAACAAGCTGCTTTCGGCGCGCATTCATTCACTGCCGGTGGGGGCAGCCCCCACCGGCAGTGAATGAATGCGCGCCTGTGCGACCCGGCCTAGATTTAACACGCGACCACCCGCCGGCCGTCTCGAACTAACGCGCGTCCACCCGCCCCCGCCGCCGCCGCCTGGAACAAGCGCCCACCCGCCCGCGGCCTAGATTTAACACGCGACCACCCGGCTCCCGCCGCCCGCCTGGACCCACGCGGCCCTCCGACAGGTATTTAAAATTTTATTTTTTTTTTGAATTGCGGGTTATATGAGGAGGCGGGGTATATTAAAACTTTTTTTCATAAATCTTGAAAACCTGCGGGTTATGTGTGTGGGCGGGTTATATACGTGGGCGGGTTATTGTCGTGGAAATACGGTATATGTGGTAGTTGCTATTTTATAAGATTTATGTATATAAATTATTGAACTTATTTGTACAATTTTATACCTGCTAATTGAGTAGCATAAGTGAAATCAGACGTCTGCAATTTTTGGATGGGAGAACTGGGTGAACTAGTGGGGAGGATCAGGGCAAACACTAGAGGGTGTAGATGAATTGATAGAGATATTGGCGAACTGGTGATTTCAAGTATGCGTGCAAGTTAGTATTTGCAAAACGGTATATGTGTATACTTTATAAAATAGCTACCTCTACATATAAATCAGGGTTATAATAGATACATGTTATACTTCTTTGCACCAAAATTGTGTGTGCATATTTTATAAAATAGATAAGGTGAGTGCTTATTTCATTAGAAATATTTGCATGTACTCAGACATACGTGCATACTTTCAGAGCAGAACTAGTCAGTATTTTATAAACTGGTCACAGTATATAAAACACTAGGATAAATCTCAGGTCCCTTTACACATGCAAATGCAGGACTGCAAATAGATTTGAAAATTTATGGAGGTAAAACAATGCCTTACCCGCATAAAAGGCCTCTTCCAAAATTGCCAACTCGATATGCATGTAAACTTTTGTTTATGTGCGAGAATTTACCCTCACTTCCAGATAGGCATTCTGAGGGCAGAGTCTGGGCAGATTTGGCACTTTATGTGCATGCTTTGTTTTAAACAGTATGCATGGAAAATTTCATTGCAAAACGCTCTGTGCAAAGTAGCAAGTGCAACTTTGAGAAGTTTTGGTGGGATAATTTTCCAAACAGATGTATGTGCATAAGTCTGCTTTGAAAACTGATGAAATCTATGTGGGTAACAGCCCACAAATTTATACGGGCAGTTACAAAATTTTCCCCAAAATGGCTTTTGTTTTTGCTAACTGAAATGAAACCAAAAGAAAATAAAGAAAGTAGTAAACAAATTAAAAGTTTTTCCCATGCATACCCCTAGAATTGTGATGGTTTTCATTCAAAAACGGATGCCATTCAAAAATATGTCCCAGAAGCATCTGTGATTATATTGATTTCTATTCTGCATAGATCAGGGGTGACCAACTCCTTTCCTCAAGAGCCACAAACAGGCCTGGTATTCAGGATATTCATAATGAATGTGCACAGGAGATAGATTTGCATGCACTGCCTCCACTGTATGCAAATCTATCTCAAGCATGCGATAAGGCCTTATCGCATGTGATACCGGCTGCATTGCAGCAGTACTATGTAAATCAGGGGTAGGGGAGGAATGTGGGCAGGGTGATGTCCTGGCAGCACCATAGAAAATAACACCACCTAGGGGTGATAGTGTGCGGCATGGCGCACCACCGCGATAAAGCTGGCTGCACCCTATCAACCCCGCCCCTTTTTTTTTCTCGGGCCATCATTCTGCTTTATTCATTGTGAAATAATAAATCCCCCTATTAGATTGAAAGTGTGCAACCAGTTATGCAGAGATGAATAAACCCTGAAATGGCTAAGGGGTAGATTTTAAAAGGTGCGCGCGGGAGTAGATTTGTTCGTGCAACCCGGCGCGAACAAATCTACTCCTGATTTTATAACATGTGCGTGCTGCTGCACGCATGTTATAAAATACAGGGTCAGCGCGCGCAAGGCTGTGCAAAATCGGCAGCCTGCGCGCGCCGAGCCACGCAGCCTGCCTCCGTTCCCTCCGAGGCCGCTCCGAAATCAGAGCAGCCTTGGAGGGAACTTTTCTTCCAGCCCCCCCCCCACCTTCCTCTCCCTTCCCCTATCTAAGCCAACCCCAGCCCTAACTAATTCCCCCCCTACCTTTATTTTACAACTTATGCCTGCCCAAGGCAGGCGTAACTTGCGTGCGCCAGCCAGCTGCTGGCGTGCCATGTTCCAGTCCAGGGGCTGGTCCGGAGGCCACGCCCGTGGCCCCCGGAATGCCCCCGATGACGCGCCGGCCATGACATGCCCCTTGACATGCCCCCCCCAGGAAAGCCCCGGGACTTACGTGCATCCCGGGGCTTGCACGCGCCGCCGAGCCTATGCAAGATAGGCTCGGCGCTCACAGAGGGTGGAAGGGGCAACTTTTCGGGGGTTATGCGTGTATCCCTTTGAAAATCTGCTCCTAAATATCTGTTTTGCAGCATGAAGAATGGTGGCATGGACTGAGTATCTCCAAATATGCAGTCTTTTACAATGCTTAGGTGTTTTGCAGAATGAAGGAAGCAGTGAATAATGCCAGCCTTAGAGGATGATATACTAAAATGTGCAAAATTTTGTAATCTTTATCAGCTGTAAAAGTGAAACAGCAAGTGTTATTTATGGTTAAGTGCACCAGTTCGTCTTTTTGCTCAGAAAGTGCCGTTTGTGAAATTTTGCATGATTGGAAGTAGTAAAATGCTGCATGTGGTTCACTACACATGAAATTGTATTCAAAGTTAGGGCCGGATTTTAAATGCCCTGCGCGCGTAAATCCGGCCGGATTTATGCGCGCAGGGCCCTCGCGCACTGGCACGCCTATTTTGCATAGGCCGCGGCGCGCGCACAGCCCCGGGACGTGCGTAAGTCCTGGGGCTTCGTAAAAGGGGCGGGGAGGGGGCATGTCCGGGGGTGGGACCGGGGTCAGGGGGCGGTTCAGGGCGGGACCGGGGGCGTGGCACCGGCCCGGGGGCGTAGTCGAGGCCTCCGGACCAGCCCCTGGGTCGGGTGATGGCGCGCCAGCAGCCTGCTGGCGCATGCAGATTTACGCCTGCTTTCCGCAGGCGTAAATCTGCCAACAAAGGTAGGGGGGGGGGTTAGATAGGGCCAGGGGGGTGGGTTAGGTAGGGGAAGGAAGGTGAGGGGAGGCGGAAGGAAAGTTCCCTCCGAGGCCGCTCCGATTTCGGAGCGGCCTCGGAGGGAACAGGCAGCGCACGCTGGGCTCTGCACACGCAGGTTGCAGAAATGTGCACCCCCTTGTGCGCGCCGACCCCAGATTTTATAAGATACACGCGGCTACACGTGTATCTTATAAAATCCAGCGTACTTTTGTTCGCGCCTAGTGTACGAACAAAAGTACGCCCGCGCGTAGATTTATAAAATCTACCCCTTTGTGAAAACCTGCATGCAAAAATGCCCTCGTAGGTCAAACTTTGCCAAAAAGGTAACTACGGTAGTGAAATTCAAAAGGGTGTGGGGCAAACATAGAAGAAATGGGGAAACTTCTGTTATAACATCTGTTTGGGAGAAACCTGCACAGTCACTGCTACTACCCCTAGCTGGAGAGACTGGATGGACCATTTTGGTCTTTATCTGCTGTCATGCACTATGTTACTATTTTGCAGCTCAATGAAGTGCAAAATATTTAGATAAATATTTTGTGCAATTTCACATGCAAGTCTGCTATGCAGTTTATTTGCATTTGTAATAAAATTGTGTGCAAAATTGCTTAAATATGCAAGTTGGTACATGAGACTCTTAGGTTAAACAATTGCTTAGGAATATTATTGTAACAGAGTATCCAAGAACCTTCAATTCCAGCAAAGTAAGAATTAGGAAATTGTTCTGGAGTGCCTTTCACTTAATCAGTGCTATTATGGTGTAAAATAATGTCTGCCTATGCAAACTATACATGCATTAGAGAGTGCTAAGTTACTTCTTGGCATTATTTCAGATACCTATTCACTTTTTGTTTTCCATTAGTTTTCCAGGAAAGTATTCAAAATTAGCTGAAAAAGCAGGGACACGGTCTCCACCCATAGGATAATTGTGGCTGCCTTGTTGCAGTATAGAAACTTTTTTCAGTAGTTCCTCTTGTTGTCCCAAAGAAATATGGGCTATATTAATCACTGCCTTTTGGGCACGTTTAAGATACGACGAATCTCTGCCCTGAAGTTTAAATGGGCAGCTGTGGCAACGGGACATCATTTGGCACTGATGAATTACTGAAGGTTTTTTTTTCCTCTATGGGCAAAATGCTTAGTACATTTGTCCTAAATTGATTTGTCCATGATTGTAGCATTGTTTAATAGCAGAACTGAAGCTTCATCTGTTACTTGGAGCACTAGGCTACTCCATTGTGTGGCACGGAGAAACATCTTTAGCAAATCTCTTCACTAAACTTGATTTTTCCTGTTGGTTTTGTTATTATTATTAATTTTTTTTAAGACTGTGGTAGATGTGCCTGCCATTGCAGAAGATGAATTGTTTCAAAATCAAGATGGCTCTGCCTTATCAGTCAGTACAGTACAGTCCTCATGTGCTACTTTCACATACGTGTTTTGAAATGCATTCCATTTAAGCTTAAATTCATTTGAATACATACCTTGGAAACTCTCATGGAATGCTTGTCAGACTTATTTACAAGAAGGCTAGGACGGTTCTTTAGAAGGGTACTTTTGAAAGCCATTTCCGTGATTTCTCCGCAGAAATGAGCTTTTTGAAAATTGTCTACGCTGTCTGTGGGTTAAAGTATGTGCATGTGGTCTCTACCTTCGGGGTTAAAAGGCATTTTTGTGGGTGTGGGTAGGGGTTGGAATTATGTGCGTACCCTTACATTTGAAAACGTATGTATGTATTTCTCCCTTGTGATGGAGAGTGCACCAGCCTTTTTTCCTTTACTGAGACCTCCTGCTTTAGGGCTTCTCCTCCCTTCTCCATTCACCTCCTTTCTTTCTCCTAAACGTTCCTGTCCTCAGGTATGGATGAGAGCTTACAGGGCCTTCTGTACTAACAAAAAGTCGCTCACACCAGAGCAAACAGAATTACAGAATATTTATTTTAGAAAAATTGTAATGGGGGAAGTAAAAACAAAACAAAACAGGAAGCCCTAGGGAGCAAAAAAGGGTTCTGGTAGCCTTAAGTGGAAGGGCACGAAGATGCTAGGTGCAAGGCTAGAAGTTCTGTAGCAGCTGTTAGCCACTCTTGGCTGATATCCAGGCACCTCACTTCTGCTGCTAGCCCACTGAGGTCACCCTCTCCAGGACCGTGCCCAGAGCTGCATGAGAGAGGCAGCAGGACTCCTCCCACAGACCCAGCCTCTGAGGATGCGGGTGGCTCTGTTGGACACCTGCCAAGATGTGGCATATTATCGTGGGAATCCTTCTTCATCTGTTATAGCTCTCCAGGATCTTCGTCTTCATAGACTGGGGTAAAATGGAAGGTGGCCCTAGGTGGAGGTGGGGTAACACAAGAGGGAAGGAGGGGTGGAGGCTGTGGTTGGTAGCTGCTGGGGCAGCCTCTGGCCAAGTGCTGGTGGTGGGGCTGGAGCAGCTGCTGGAGGGATTTGTTTCTCTTCCTCGGAGCTGGTGGTATCCGCCAAAAGTGAGCAGTAAATATGTATGGAAATCAGCGTGAGCAACAGTTTGGGGAAAAACTCACTTTTCACGTGTGTGGGGTAGATGTAATGGAAAGGTTGTGGCAAGGGGATGTTGAGCTTGTGTTCCTAACTTCTGCATGAGTGGTACAAGAGCAAGACACTTCCATAAGGCTGTGATGAGCAGCATGGTAAGATCATGTTGACTAGTCATGTGGTGGGGACACTTTGGGAAGCTGGATCCGAATCCTTAGTGGCTGTGGCAATTAAAAAAAAAAAAAAAAGAATAGAATAGAATTATTAGGCCACTTGGTAATCTGACCTTGGAGTGGGGAAAATGTGTTATAATGCAGAGACTGTTGAGAGTCCAATAGCAAATCAACAGTAAGCAATAGCCTATCAGATGGATTTTAAAAGCCCTACGCACGCCAAAGCCGAGAGATATGCATGTGTCTCAGACCGGCGTGCACCGCACAGATTTTAAGAAGTACCCGAGTACGCACATATTTCCCGGTATGTGCATACATGGGAAAGGTGAGAAAGGGGCGGGGTCTGGCTGGGACATGGACGGTCTGAGTCTGTGACATCAAGTCTGTGCATAAGTATTTACATGCACAACCGGAGTCCTCTCCTGTGTGACTTTACTTCTGCTATGTATGGCATGTAAATTTTAAAATAAAAAATTTCAGGGATAGTCAGTGGGGTTTGAAGGGTCACGAACTAGGGAAACGGGTATTTGCATTGGCGTAAGTGCCTAGCAAAATCTCTCCACTTACGCGGTAGAGGTGGCATTTATGCCCAATTATGCGCGTCCATATAAAATTGCCCGCACATGTACGCACATGCTGCCAATTTTATAACATATGCACATATACACGACTGCATTCGTTGGCTCGAGATGGCATATGCCCATACATGTACATCAGCACAGCTGTTTAAAAGTTATCATCCCCAGTTTCAGTCATGCATTTTTAAAAACAAATTCATTATAATAAATTTGAGTGTTTTCCTTAATTAACTTTTAAGCCAGCTTGTAATGAGGTGCCAGTAAAATACCTATGGAGTAAGATGTAGAGAGAGAAAGCCTTCCACAGAGGTGGGATGCCTGGATGGCCAATAGTGGCTCTATCATCCAAGCTGCACACATGTACGAAATTCCAGAGGTGATTTTGGTTTACTTTGGTCTACTCCAGGTCAGCAAGGAGCTGCTCCAGCCACTCCGCCTCAAGGAGCCCTAGGTACTTTTCTTCAGGTCCTCTATCTGGAAACAGAAAGGGAGAAACATATGTAATAAGAGCAGACATGGACAATAATGCCCATCCAGGAGGCCCGATTTTCTTCCAGGAGCATGATTAAGGATCCGAGTTGCTTTCGGACTTTTGCTCACCTTTATGGCTTTTCCTATTTCTGTCTCAAGCACCCTCCTTGGGAGCCCATTCCATTCACCCACTACCTTTTTTAGAACCAGAGCTGCATGGTAACACAGGACATGCTGACCGAACAACATCATCTAGTCTGCCTAATTATGGTGTGTTCCCTGATAATGATAGCAGCAGAATGTGACTACCTGCCAGAGTTTCACCTTCACCCAGACAGCCTTTTGGTCTTCCTTTGTAATGTACCATCTTAAGCAGATAAGCATAGACGTTCCCCCTTGATTACTACCAGCACGTATCTTTCCCCATGCTGAAATACAGTTGCCCCTGAATCTCTACCTTAAAGTCTCTTTCCTCTTGGCTATAGGAGGCTTTTTTATTAAAGTCGTGGAGCAGGGCTGGCCAGGCATGGACGTCTACCACAGTCAGCTGTGCCAACATACTGATGCCCCACAGTCTGAAGTTAAACTTGCAGACCCGCGGTGCCATTTTGCTAATGAGCCTGCGGTGGAAATCGTATATGCAGAAAGCATAACACAACTAACTTTCCCATGCATATAGAAACATAGAAACATAGAAATGACGGCAGAAGAAGACCAAACGGCCCATCCAGTCTGCCCAGCAAGCCACGCAGTTTATCCATTAATTTAGAGCATGGAAATATCTGTATTTTTATACTGTGCAACACCTGTTGCAGTGTTTATAAAATACAGATGTATCCTTAGGTGCACTAACTTAGACATGTATGAGCCGACTTAGAGACACTACTGAAAATTAGCCTATTGTATCTGTGTACCTGAAAAACAAGGTACACTGCAGGGGGAGTGGGGGGCCCAGGAAGGCTCTGGCTTATTGGCAGATGATAGGGCAGCACCGGC
This sequence comes from Rhinatrema bivittatum, assembly GCF_901001135.1. Lineage (NCBI taxonomy): Eukaryota > Metazoa > Chordata > Amphibia > Gymnophiona > Rhinatrematidae > Rhinatrema > Rhinatrema bivittatum. The sequence continues at coordinate 321,859,629 of NC_042619.1, forward strand.
ACCTGAGGCAGCAGTAAGGGGGGGGGACGGGACCTGGGGAAGTATGGCATGTTCTTACGTTTTTTTAAGAACGTAAGAACATGCCATACTGGGTCAGACCAAGGGTTCATCAAGCCCAGCATCCTGTTTTCAACTGTGGTCAACCCAGGCCCTAAGAACCTGGCAAGTACCTTTTAAAATTTTATGAACAGCTGTATATGACATCTGAATGGGAGAATGGGGTTGGTACACAAGACCTTTTGGCTTCTCTCCCCCTACCCAAACTCAATGAGGATCACAGGTCTGGATTGATGGCCCCCAATACAAGGGAGGAGATCCACTTGGCGATTCGTTCACTGGCTAAAGGGAAATGTCCAGGCCCAGATGGATACCCGATTGATATATATAAAAAGTACTTTGATGATATAGTCCCGTATTTAACTCCTTATAGAAGCACCATGTTCTTGTACCATTCATGCAGAAGTTAGGAACACAAGCTCAACATCCCTTTGCCACGACTTTCCATTTTCTAATGCTTATTTTGTTTGGCTAATGAACTGGATTGAAGCAAGCATTAAGAGGCCAATATTCAGTGCTACTTAGCCAGATAAATTGGGACTTATCTGGCTAAATGGAGGCGGCTGAGTATCCGGTCCCTTTCAGTGGCCAGCACCTTTTTAAAATTTTTATTCATTTGATTTACATTCTTCCTTTCAGGCATTTCACAATGGATTGCATTCAGGTACTGTAGGTATTTCCCTATCCCCAGAGGGCTCACAGTCTAAAGTGGACATGTATTTATTATTTATTTATTTAAGGCTTTTTATACCGACTTTCTTGATACAAATCAAATCAACTCGGTTTACATCAAACAAAGCAGTAACTATAACCAACCAATCAACAAGAGATAAATTAAAGAAGCATAAAGTTACATAATAACAAGGAAGCAATAACTGGGAGTAGGAAGAAAGGAGGGGGAACAAGATAAAAGAACTAAATACAATGGAGAATGGGAGGGAGGCAAGGAAGGAGCCAATCTCATAATGACTTGTGAGCGTGATTAGCATTTATGAAAGGTTTTCTCTCATTGTGTGGCTATGGGAAAAATGCTTAGTAAATAGGGTGTAAGTTTTTATCTGAGGCAGTCGAAAGCGAAGTGACTTGCCCAAGCTCACAAGGAGTGGCAGTGGGATTTGAACTATGGCTTCCCTGGTTTGTAGCCCACTACTCTCATCACTAAGCAACTCCTCATGCTAATTACCTGGATGTGTGGTTGGTAGGATATGGGTGTTCTGAAGAGGAGCTACTTATCCAGCTAACATAGCCAGATAAGCAGCAATATTCGAACTTACCCAGTTATGCTAGCCGCATAAGTTAAACATGCTCAGTAGCAGGTCTAAAATTAGCCGGATAAAGACTTATTTTCCCCCACATGAACTGAAAAACACAATACAAAACAAAACAAAGCAAAAAAATGAATGTAAACATATTTTCTGCACACATCCCTAGTAGAAAGCATTGCTTGCTGAAAATAGTGAGACGGCTGGACCAAGTCTCTGTCACCATGAGTAACCGGATGTTGACCACTCAGCATTCTCATCCTTAGATACCTTTGGTGGTGGGGATGGAAGGAACCAAGGGGGGAGGGAAGAGGAATGTTGCTCAGGAGAGTGATTATGTTTTCCATTGTAGAGTGTGGCAGCTCCTGGGAATTATTGGGGGAGGAAGTTGGTGTCTCTCCTTTCTTCTCCCTAGCTATTGGAACACCCACCCTCCCATCCCATGTTGGAAAGTCAGCAGGTTCATGCCCTATTATTGTTCATTTTTTGTTGCAAAGAGTGAATTGTTCAGTTAGCAGATACCCATGCCTATTGAGGTTGTGCCCAAAATGATTGCTTCTGTATGGTAGGCCATCCTAGAAAAGCCAAAGAGGTTAGAGCTGTTCAGCTTGGAGAAGAGATGGCTGAGGGGAGATATGATAGAGGTGTTTAAAATCATGAGAGGTCTTGAATGAGTAGATGTGAATCAGTTATTTACACTTTCGGATAATAGAAGGACTAGGGGGCATTCCATGAAGTTAGCAAGTAGCACATTTAAAACTAATCAGAGAATTTTTTTTTCACTCAACGCACAATTAAGCTCTGGAAATTGTTGCTCGAAGATGTGGTTAGTGCAGTTAGTGTAGCTGGTTTAAAAAAGGTTTGGAAAAGGTCTTGGAGGAGAAGTCCATAATCAAGTCGACTTAGGGAATATCCACTACTATTAACTGATATTAATAACATGGGATCTATTTAATGTAACCTGGATTGGTCACTGTTGGAAACAGGATGCTGCGCTTGATGGACCCTCAGTCTGACCCAGTATAGCAACATGTTCTGGGTTGCAGGGAGAATATGTGATGGCAAGACAGGTACTGCATGGAATCGGATGGTAGCCAGGCATGTGAGGTTAACACACTAATATGGAATGTTGCTTGGAGGTTCCTATGCGATTCCTTATGGACTGTGGACTGGCTGGTTGCTTAATTAGTAAAATGGTGAGGCGCTTTGCAGGGGCTGTTGGCTGGCTAAAACTTTGACTCTGGTAATGTTGACTGTATTTATATCAATAAAGCTGCGAGTGTGCCCTATTTTTCATTGAATGGTGCTTTATGTGTTTATTTGTGTATGCTGGGAAGGGGGAAGGATGCAGAGGGAATCAGTCCTAGCTGCACTTGTTATCAGGGATTCTGGTTTGAGTGGCTGAGATACATTTTATTAATAACTTTTAATGCACTACATATCATAGCACTAAACGTGGCAAAACCAAGTACAGACAGCTGAGCTTAAAATAAGCAGGTCTGCCATGCCTACCTTTTGCTGTGGGTTTGTTTTTAATTGTTAAATGCTTGAAGTGACTAGTTAACTACCAGACAAAGAAATAGCAAGATGTTGACTTACTCTTTTTTCTTTTTTTTTTTTGCATGTAAAACAGAGCAAGAATTCATCACAATGACTGAATTCTGTAAAAGTTTAAAAATGTAGAAGATTTAACAGCCTTATTGTAAATAAGTATACGTGACGTGATTAAATGGACTTAACTTTGGAATGAAGCATAAATTAATCAATATGGTGAAGAACATATTGAACTGGTGATTCAATTATAGTGCAAGAGATTCATAGTTGGAGCATGGCACAGGGATTAAACAGATGAACTTGCCTATGCATGCGTCATATCTTTGTGGTTTTTTGAGAATTATGTAAACACATATGGTTCCGCTACAGGTAATCCCACAGGCATTCTAAGGTCTTAATGATAAGGTGCAGGTAGACACTGGGTCAAGTTTTCCAGTGACACGAGTGTACCAGCTGTTAAGCTGTGCCAGGTCTGATCTCCATTGTGTAAACGTATTTCTTTTAGTTTAAATTTTCACCCATAAATGTAAAAAGGATACCAGTTCTTCTTAAGTGATAACTATTAGATATGCTATTGAAATATTCATTCTGCCTGCAGGCAATATGACAACTGGATTGGAGCTGCAAAGCTAAAAATGTATGGGGATTAGAGATGTGAATCGTGTGATCGATCGTCTTAACGATCGATTTCGGCTGGGGGGGAGGGAATCGGATCGTCGCGGTTTTGTTTTTTTAAATATCGTGTAAATCGTAAATCGGGGGAGGGCGGGAAAACCGGCACACTAAAACATCCCTAAAACCCACCCCGACCCTTTAAAATAAATCCCCCACCCTCCCGAACCCCCCCAAAATGCCTTAAATTACCTGGGGTCCAGATGGGGGGTCCCGGTGTGATCTTTTACTCTCGGGCCTCCGGTGCGTTGTAGAAATGGCGCCGGCGCTACCTTTGCCCTGTCATACAGGGCAAAGGTAGCGCCGGCGCCATTTTGTTTTTTGTCCCCCGACGTCGGGAGCATAGGAGATCTCTCCCGGACCCCCGCTGGACCCCCCAGGGACTTTTGGCCAGCTTGGGGGGGCCTCCTGACCCCCACAAGACTTGCCAAAAGTCCAGCGGGGGTCCGGGAGCGACCTCCTGCACTCGAATTGTTTTGCCGTACAAAATGGCGCCGGCCATACAGCGTATGGCCGGCGCCATTTTGTACGGCAAAACGACGTCAGGAGCGTAGGAGATCGCTCCCGGACCCTCGCTGGACTTTTGGAAAGTCTTGTGGGGGTCAGGAGGCCCCCCAAGCTGGCCAAAAGTCCATGGAGGTCCAGCGGGGGTCCGGGAGCGATCTCCTACGCTCCTGACGGGGGACAAAAAACAAAATGGTGCCGGCGCTACCTTTGCCCTGTCATGTGACAGGGCAAAGGTAGCGCCGGCGCCATTTCTACAACGCACCAGAGGCCCGAGAGTAAAAGATCACACTTGGACCCCCCCCCACTGGACCCCAGGTAATTTAAGGCATTTTGGAGGGGGGATTCGGGAGGGTGGGGGATTTATTTTAAAGGGTCGGGGTGGGTTTTAGGGTTGTTTTAGTGTGCCGGTTTTCCCGCCCTCCCCTTCCCCTCCTCCTTCCCCTGATTTACGATTTTTGAGGATAAATCGGGGGAATTCCTATGAAATATCGCCTCTAACGATTTTTGACGATTTAAAATATATCGGACAATATTTTAAATCGTCAAAAAATGATTCACATCCCTAATGGGGATGTACATTGTGCATTGCTCAAGTGTTTGCTGCCAATACCATTTATTTATATAGGGCTGGATGGACAAATCATTCTCACATAGATATAAAACGGGGAAAGCTCTTGAGAATATACAAGTGCTCTGTAAGTTGCACGGCTACATGTCTCCTTTTTTATCTCCAAGAGTTTTCAGTCAGAATCTGAGCACAGGGAATTTAAATTGTAATGAAACCCCTTTAGTGGTGAAAGAGAACTACAAATGAGGAACTGAGCAAGGACATCTTAACCAACAAAAGGGCCTCTCTGATTGGTAGAGTTGCTGCCACTAGAACAGAGGATTATTGGATCTGGGCCTGGATGAGCTGTATTCTCTCTAAGGGCTAAATATATCAAACATTTTCTCAGTAGACAGAAAGAGGCCAATATATAAAAAAATAGAATGGATAACTTGTCCACCTAAATTTAGTTGGATAAGTTATCCTGAATATTCATAGAAACATAGAAATATAGAAACGATACAGAAAAGGACCAAATGGTCCCTTCTGTCAGCCCAGCAAGCTCATGGTAGATCTGCCGTGCCATACCGGTCACCCCCAAACTTAGTATCCCAAACTGTCACAGTCAGGGCCCTTGTTGGTTGCTGTCAGCAGGGTAAACTTCTCGCTGAATATCCTCGATTAGTTAAACAGCTACCTTTACCAGATAACTTGAAACCTAACCTAACCAGCTTTCTTTTGAATATTGCTGATCAGGTCTTAAGTTATCCAGTCTCATGTGGCCGGATAACTTTAGCCTTAACCAGCTATAGTCAAAACAGTACAGGCACTTAAGTGGGGCGATGTTTAAAAAAAAAAATAAAAATCTTGCAGGTCTAGTGGCTCAATCACCTTCCCCGCAACCCAAGCTGTAAGTCATCAGCCCTGTCAGGCCGAGCCTTCAGCCCCTGCTCAAACCCATCAGAATGATTGTAAATAAGCAAAGTGGAAGGGACCTCCATACCGGCTTCCCCATCTCACCCCACCCACTCCCCAGTACACCTCAAATTTGACCTCCAGGGCTTTCCTACCTCCCCCATGTACTTTTAAAATGTAAATCTTCAGCTTGGATCCTAGCAGCTGCTACTGTGATCTGGGCCTGGGACTTCTAGCATTTTTCTCATTCTTATACTTTATTTTCTTGACTCTTCACAGTGTTTGGAGCCCTGCAAAGAATCGTGGGACTTGAAACGGAACCACTGTCAAGGTTTTTGTGAGGTAGGTAAACCCCACATTCGTCTTTATCATTATTTGAACCATGTAGCCTCATGCTGGCATCTCAGCCATTCTATTGGAAATATAATACGCCAAGATGGGTGACTATTTGTGAGATGCAGGTTAACCTATTATTGCCCAACCAGGAGGGGAGGAGTAGCCTAGTGGTTAGAGCAGTGGGCTACAAACCAGGGAAACCAGGGTCCAAATCCTATGTTTGCTTCTTGTGACCTTGGGCAAGTCACTTTACTCTCCATTACCTCCGGTACAAATTTTAGAACCTGATTCACTAAGGGTTCTTCCCATAGACACAAAATGGGAGAAAAGCCTGAAGGGTGAATTTTCAGAAGCCGCGCGTGCCAGTACCGGGAGATAGGCGCATGGCCGCGCGTGTGCTGCAGGCAAAGTGCCGCGGCCATATGCATATCTCCTGGTACGTGCGGAAGAGCCGACAAAATAAAAAGGGGCATGCTGGGGGAGGACTGGGGCGGGGTTTAGGTGCAGCATTAGGCGCTGTCCCGCTGAAGCACACGCCGGCGGCCTGCCGGCTCACGCAACGTACTACTGCTCGGGAGAGCAGGTAAGTTAAAAAACAAAAAGAAGGGTAGTTAGGTAGATTTTAGGGGTCGGGGAGGATAGGGGAAAAGGGAGGCAGGCTAGCTAGGGGGTTAGGAAGTTCCCTTCCAGTCCGCTCCTTTATTGGAGCAGATTGGGAAGGAACTGGGGAAGGGCCTGCGCGCTTGTTATAAAATTTCCACCACTTGCGCGGGGAGCCGAATTTATAACATGTGCGCGTCGGCACGCATATGTTATAAAATTGACACGCACATGGATGACCGCACATTTGTTTTAAAATTCACCTTTGCATGAATCTGGCCCTTAGATTATAAGCCCTCTGGGAACAGGGAAATACCTACAGTACCTGAACATAATCTGCTTTGAAGTGCTGAAAAGCGGAATACAAACATCTAAAATAAAAGATTTTGCACCTACATAACAGGTGTAAGTGTGAAAACTTCTGCAATAAATCATTAATAACTAGGCTGATAATGTACTGCATGTGTGCCTGCACTGGGAAGAGATTTGCCAATTTACCACCCTGGCTGACAGCCACCCAGAGATCCTCAGCCACGGGGAGCGACAAGCCCTAAACTGAAGGCAAGGGATGAATCTGCACGGAGTGACAGTGACAACCCTAACCATCTGCTAGGCAGACTGGATGGACCATTTTGGTCTTTATCTGCCATCATTTGCTGTGTTACATGAGACAAAAAAACAAATCCACAATTATCACCTGATAAAAAACAGACCCCTGTATATGACTGCAAAGAATTCTTGTAATAGCACAACTGGGAGCAAAAATTTAGAGATATTAGGCTTTGTTTAATCTTTGTTAAACATTTGCCAGAAGGCCCTTCACCAGACATTAGAAAAGTCAAATATTGTACATTCCATAATTTCCACCTTTTCTAACTTTTGAACTGTTGGTGCCAAGTCACCTTGGGCAGAATTATTTTTGACTCAGATTATTTTTTTTAAATAACAATATAACTGTAATTATAGGCTGCCAAAATTAAAGTTAATGTCTCCTGTTTACTGTTTACCAGAATCTCTATATAAATCAGCATTTGTTTTGCAAAATTAAGCTTTCATAATATATTTACTAACCTGCAGTATTTTGGGGCTTAATTTTTCTGACAGTAAAATTTTTCTCCCACTTGAAGGTGGAAAAAAAGGGGCTAGATAGTCTTTTTTTTTCCACTGAGAAAAATGACTTAGCAAATTTTTATTACTAATTTTTTTTTCATGTCCTCCATATACTATAATCATTTAGATTAAAACTACCAGTTTTTACAATAAAAATTGCAAGAAAATGAATATTTGTTTTTGTTTTTGGTAAAATATAAAAGCTTAATGTAAATTTGGGAAGAGCTGGTGTTAGATCCTGGGACCTGGAAATGAAAGAAGACCTGGTCAGTGACGTTGGCCTCTGACCCCCTCTGCCCAGATCTAATACCCCCTATGGTCACCTCCACCTTCCTTCCACAGCCTGCTTGTTTCAAAGATGACTCACTTCTTCCTTCCCGCCACGGCCTGTCACTTACCATACACTTGAATTCTGAGCCATGACATGAATCATGGAGGGGGCATAGATCTTGTGCAGTGCCACCAGGTCTTCAGAGAATTCTGCCAGCATGGAGTGAAATATTTCATGCTGTGGCACAGCCAGAACTTGAAAAAGGACATACGATAGAAGGCTCTGAAGCATGTTAGGTGTCTCTGTGAGAATGTATGCTGCCAATGGGGATGGATTGGGAGTCAGCCCCCAGTATCATGCTGGGTTAAGGGATTGGGAAGCCCCAGGATCATGCTGAAGGGTGATAAGGATGAGAGTACCTAGAATCATGCTGTACAGGAGACAGGGAGACAAACAAATCTGTGATTATGACTGAGGAGAAGGGGGATGGGTATCAGGGGCAGGGAGGGATAGAAGGCCCAGTATCATATTGGGAGGTCAGGGAAAGGGATAAAATAAGAGGAGCTGGGAGTAGGAGAGGGCAGTTTATTGTGAGAGTAGGGGGTGGGTGCAGGAGGAGGAAGAAGAAGAGGATCAGAGATTGGGAGCAGGGGTTGGAAGAAGATCTATGATTGGAGAAAAGGGAGTTGAAGGAAGAGGTTATGAAATCAGGGAAGGAGAGTGTTGGTGGGAGAGGATCCAGAATTGGGGAAACAGGTAGGAGGAAGAGGGAGAGGAAACAAGATTGGGTAGGAGAGACGATGAGGGGGGAGGACCCAGGATTAGGAGGAAGGAGGATGGAGGATCTGGGATTGAGGTGAGAAACAGAAATTGAAGGGAGAGGATCTGGGATGGGAGCGGGGGGGGCGAGGAGGATCACATAGTAATCTAGTAAATGATGGAAGAGAGAGACCAGAATGGCCCATCCAGTCTGTCTAGCAACAATTAGTTTAATTTATTAAACAAATTTATTAAACTAATTTATTAAACTAATTTATTAAATTTGTTAAAATGTAAACCGATCTGATATGGTTATCTACTATGAAGGTCGGTATAAAAAAAACTGTTAAATAAATAAATAAATAAAATTTGATCAATCACATTTCTTAAATAAAATCAAGGAAACGTACAATAAAAAATACAAAAGAAAACATGTGCACATCTATCCAGACTAGATCAAACTCCCACATGGAGCTCAACCCCCACTCCTTCTGTGTGTGCTTTAGGGTTGTAACTGCAGGGGAGAAGTCAGGGGACCTGGTTATTCAGAATACCTGAACCCAAAGATAGACGGGGTGAGGCTAGGAAGAGGGGTTGGGGGCAGTAAGGAAATCCCAAGATTGGCTGGGGAATAGAAAACTGATGTTTACAGGGATCCAAAATTTCATGGTTAGCTTTGGAGCATACTCAGCAAGTATCATTGTTAATAATTTTCACACAACTATAAATAACACAAAAAATGACTTAATACATTGCAAGTTGCAATAGATGCAAATAGCCCAATTAATTGTTTTTCATTTCATGTCCCTAATGGGGTCTGGTATCAAGGTATTTATCCTCAATCTCAGCCAAAAGGTCAAAAAGGGACCATGCTGAACTCATGACTCAGACTTTACATTTGATCTTCACAAAAAAGATTATTAGCTCTGATACTGTGTGAGATATAAAGCCAGTAGTGCCATATACCTCAAGGTATTACTTCACGTCTATGTTGAAAACTGCTTATTGAATAAAGCAGAATAAAGAAGTACTTGACATACATTGATTTCATATGCCTATCAAGTAAAATTGAATAATAGTCATAACAAGCCTATAATTTGTGTTTTATATTTTCAACCCCCCATCCCTCCCCTTCTTCTCATGTTTGGAAACTTTATATCCAGAAATCTTAACAAACATTTCACCCTCGTTGACACGTTGGCAGGCCATAAACATCATAAATGAGACCTATTTTGACATTTCTTATTGGTCATCCGTTACTAAGACGACAAATAAAAAAATTGAGAGAGCTCCAATGACAAAGCAACCTGTATGGACTAGGGATGTGAATCGTTTTAGGACGATTAAAATTATCGTCCGATAATTTTAATATCGTCTTAAACCGTTATGGAACACAATACAATACAGATTCTAACGATTTATCGTTATAAATCGTTAGAATCGTGAGCCGGCACACTAAAACCCCCTAAAACCCACCCCCGACCCTTTAAATTAAATCCCCCACCCTCCCGAACCCCCCCCCAAATAACTTAAATAACCTGCGGGTCCAGCGGCGGTCCGGAACGGCAGCGGTCCGGAACGGGCTCCTGCTCTGAATCTTGTCGTCTTCAGCCGGCGCCATTTTCCAAAATGGCGCCGAAAAATGGCGGCAGCCATAGACAAAAAAGATTGGACGGCAGGAGGTCCTTCCGGACCCCCGCTGGACTTTTGGCAAGTCTCGTGGGGGTCAGGAGGCCCCCCACAAGCTGGCCAAAAGTTCCTGGAGGTCCAGCGGGGGTCAGGGAGCGATTTCCCGCCGCGAATCGTTTTCGTACGGAAAATGGCGCCGGCAGGAGATCTACTGCAGGAGGGCGTTCAGCGAGGCGCCGGAACCCTCGCTGAACGACCTCCTGCAGTCGATCTCCTGCCGGCGCCATTTTCCGTACGAAAACGATTCGCGGCGGGAAATCGCTCCCTGACCCCCGCTGGACCTCCAGGAACTTTTGGCCAGCTTGTGGGGGGCCTCCTGACCCCCACGAGACTTGCCAAAAGTCCAGCGGGGGTCCGGAAGGACCTCCTGCCGTCCAATCTTTTTCGTCTATGGCCGCCGCCATTTTTCGGCGCCATTTTGGAAAATGGCGCCGGCTGAAGACGACAAGATTCAGAGCAGGAGCCCGTTCCGGACCGCTGCCGTTCCGGACCGCCGCTGGACCCGCAGGTTATTTAAGTTATTTGGGGGGGGGTTCGGGAGGGTGGGGGATTTAATTTAAAGGGTCGGGGGTGGGTTTTAGGGGGTTTTAATGTGCCGGTTTTTCGATTTTTCGATTTTTTAACGATTTTTTAACGATTTTTCACGATATTTTACCCCCCCAAACGGCAACAATACGATTCCCTCCCCCTCCCAGCCGAAATCGATCGTTAAGACGATCGAGGACACGATTCACATCCCTAGTATGGACTAATATTCCCACTCCCCCGCCCCCTCCACGTTTATCAAATAGCCATGTAAGATGTTTGGAGAGGAAATAAGACTTTAGGACCCACAGGCCTCAGATAACCAGTCTAAGGTTAGGTAACCCAATCTGAAGTGTTACTCATATTTCATGAATAGTCAGTCACCTCACTTTCAGCTCTAGGAGAGAGAACCTGAGCAAGTATGGAGCCCATACCTCAATGAATTTACGTTTAAAAGATGAGGCTGTGTTCTGATTTTCCATCTGCCTCAAGCCATGTAGCCTGCTTCTCCAGGACCAAAAAGAGGGTGGTGTCTGGTCATACCACATCTGTAGAAATTTCTTTCCCCCAATCAGTCAGGCTTACCTAATAAAGAGAGTGATTCCTTTCCTCCTTATTTTAAATGAGGCACCTACGTGAAAAAGAAGCCCTTGGGTGTAAATACCACTGACTGACCCACTAAAGATATTAAGTACTTAGGTACTTTATCCCAAAAACATTTTAGTAGCAGGACACAGCCAAAAATAGTGACCCAATGATCCTTTATCCTTTTGGCATTTAATGCATATCTCCGACTCCAAATAGACGGCATTGAAAAGCCGGGTTGTGATCAAGTAGGCTCTACTCAAGAATTTGTATTGCAGTTCCTGAAGACATACATCTCCCATCAACTCAGGTAACCCGGCAAAGGATTTATACATTAGTGATGTCATAATGAGTGGCAGTTCATTCTGACACTTAATTAGTCAATGGTGGTCCCTAGGCAATAATAGATTTGTGTATACAGCATGAAATATCCCTAGTCGATCTCACTCTTTGATCTGAAAAAATCCCTCAACCTTAGTCTGAAACTCTCCATCAAATTAACCCTAGACATTGTGTGTGAGGTGAATTTTAAAAGCTGGGTGCTTGCTTAAATTGGGAGATGCGTATGCATGTAGAACATGCCCGTGCCCACCTGATTTTAAAAGCTGCCTACGTATGCATGCATCTCCTGATATGCAAATATCTCACTTCAAACTAAAAAGGGGTGTGGTGTGGGTGTTCTGGGGTGTGGTCAAGAGAATTTTATAACTTGTGTATATGTGCGCGTATGTTGTAAAATTGCTGTGGCACTGGGTGCGCATCGACATTCACGTGTATATGTGCACCTGCGCACCTGTTTGAAAGTTACCATTCTAATGGTAACTTTCAAACTGCTCAGTGAATGGAGATTGAGAAGGCCAAGCTCTCTTCCATGTACTGATGGTGTCATCTGTTAATGAGACAGGCCATAGTCTGAACAAGTCAGAGTCGAAGAGATAGAGAGCCCAAAATTTGAATTGAGTAAACAGTTTTCATTAAGGCAGCAAAGTGGTTTTATGTAGATGGCTGAGCAATGAGACTTCTATTGCAGACTTCTAAATGGAATCCAAGGGGCTCATTTGTTAAAGGTTAGTGATAGTACAATATATAGCCAATATATTGCAACCAGCACTATCTCAGTTAATGCTAGTAAAGGACTGCTTGCCCTGTGCCTTCATTATAAGGCGTGTAAGAAGGCAGAGCAAACAATTCATGAATGCAGATAGACTATTTGAGGCAGAACAAATACTAGCCACTGCATCATGCCACTTATGAAATGTTTAGTGCTGCTAAGCAGACCACCTTTTGTGCTCAAAATTTACTGCTGTTACAAAGCAAGGGCAGATTGGTTCAAAATGGCTTTAAAAGGCTGACTCATGTTTGAATTTTTTTTTTTTTTTTTTTTTTAAGACTGGCCTTACATAACTTTCCAAATGAGAAAATTAAATCAGTCATACCAGAATGCACAAACAAAACCAGGATATATAGAACATTCAGGAACAATTTTTCACACCATATATGTTACAGGAGCAGGACAGTCATAATGTAGCACAAGAGTAACTTTCACTCTCTAACAGCTTTCAGTTCTAATCAAAGGTCCGAAACAATAACTTTTTTTTAAATGTAAGCTTTTTAGTCTTTTGCACATAAAATTAAGAGGAACAAGGTACTTGCCTTAAAATGCCTTGAAAACCCGACAAAACATTGTGTTATGCTCACTGCCCGCAGCAGCTCCGTGGTGCGGCCCTCTTACCTTTCCAGGCAACCCCCAGGCTCCAGTTCTCTGTCGCTTGCGGCAGCGGGCCACCGGCTCTGACCTCAGGCCCATGCCAGCGCCTCCGGGCCTGCCCCGCGTCCTGGGTCTTCCAGCCAGGATGCCTCCATTCATTGGTCCTCTCCGCGGGATTCGCGGAAAGGCACCACCAGCGGTTCCGCGTGCAGCAATAGAACCTTTAAAGGGCCCGCGGTGGGAATCTGGCCGCAGACACGGATGCTGATGCCTTGCACAGAGGTTTTGCCTTTGCAACAGGTCTCCTCGGTTCCCTGTTTGGTTCTGAGTACTTGTTGCCTCCGTGTCTCCTCGTTCCGAGTTCCTGAGTGTCTTCCTGTTCCTGTGTCGTCTTCCATTTTGCTTGTTCTTCGACTGACCTCCTGGTGCCGACCTCTGCTACATCTGACCTTGTCTGCCTTCTCCAAGCCTGACCTCTGCTACGCCTGACCACGCCATGCCTGCCTTCTCCAAGCCTGACCACTGCTACTTCTGATCACGGCTTGCCTTCCTTCTCCAAGCCTGACTACTGCTATGTCTGACGTCTGCCTTCTCCAAGCCTGACCTCTGCTATGCCTGACCACGCCTGCCTTCTCCATGCCCTGACTCTTGCTACAAATGACTATGTTACGGACTTTGTGTCCAGAGTTCCACGTTACTTGCTACAGCTTCTCATTGCCGCCAGCATTCATCTGAACCTGACAGTGACACCTCTGTCCCTATCCTCTGGACGGACTCCTAAGGCTTCGGCCTTTCTCTGCTCAAGCACCTTCAGTCAAACTCCGTTTCTTGGTGCTTGAGTTCCTGTACTGGGACCAGTCCAGGATAACACTACGCCACCTGCTGGCTGCTGTCTCTGAGCTGAACTGCTTGCCTTCATTGTTCTATTTCGAGGCCTGCCTAAGTCCTGCCAGCCCCGGCACCCAAAGGCTCAACCCGAGGGGAATGTGGGCTGGTATAGATGAAGCTCCAGTGGCCTCTAGCCTCAGCTCACTCCACCTGCTGACAGTGGGGACCCATAGGCCCCTGCCTGAGGGTTGCGTCAACCACCTCAGCCCAAGGATCCACCTCCGGCGCAACATTATGTTTCAAGACAAATAGCGGGAAATTTGAAATCTTATCAGCCAATCACAGAGCTGTATTCCCTTCCAATTTAGGTAGATAACTTAAATATTTAGAATTTGAATCCCAGCTTAAAAATGTCTTTTTAAAAAATCTCCTTTTGTGATAAATGAAACAAAGAGAAACATAGCATAACAGAAGCTCGATTGGGACTAGGGCATATTGTCAAAGAAAAATAGTCCAATTGAGTTCTTTATTTAACCCATTCAGCTACAGACTATTTAAATTATTTATCTATTCTTGTTTCCTTATATGTAATAAATGTTCACGATCCCCTCCTTGCCAATCCATTCTGACGTTCTGTTTGTACCATTCTCTTAGTTTCACTTACATAATATTTCTCCCAGGGACATTTAATTAGATAAACAATAAACGTTGATTTGCAATTAGTGAAAAAAGGAAGACTGACAGAATCTGTTTTTAAAGGAAAAAGAATGTCCTTTCATTGTCAAAGAACAAACTGCTCAATTGCCACAAAGGCAATGTCCTTTCAACGCTATCTCTTTTTGGCATTTCATTATTGTACTAACAGGGGCTCTTGAACTTACAACCTGATCTTATTATATTCTGTCCACTGGAGAAAGCGAATCCCGCTTGTTTACTGAATAATGGATGACCTCCAACACTGTCCAATGTTTCTTAATGATGGTATTAGTTGTAAAACAAAAGTAAGATGATCAGATTGAGCACTCCTTGAAAGGAAGTAATAAATCACGATTTGAATATAAAGCACATACGAAAGCTTTCTTAATGCATACAACAGAATATTCTCTTTCCAGAAAACAAATTGCCATAACTAAAAAAAAATTTTTTTTAAATCCTCAGTCTTGGTACACAAACAACAAATCCTCAAAATTGACTAATAGGCAAATTATTCTTATACCGTCTTGGATATAAATTTTCATATCATAACAGATTAAGAACATAAGAAATTGCCATGCTGGGTCAGTCCAAGGGTCCATCAAGCTCAGCATCCTGTTTCCAACAGAGGCCAAACCAGGCCATAAGAACCTGGCAATTATCCAAACACTAAGAAGATCCCATGCTACAGATGCAGTTAATAGCAGTGGCTATTCCCTAAGTAAACTTGATTAATAGCAGGTAATGGATTTCTCCTCCAACTTATCCAAGCTTATTCCTTTCAGTAGGATTCTTATAGATATTGATAGCCAAAAAAGACACTGAATTAGGATGATAGGTGATAGTAAACTAAACGTCGGTCTTGATTATTAAACCATGTCTGAAAAGCCAAGAGAGACTTTGTACCATTCCACGCACCAAAAAATATCGATGTGGCATTTCCAGGTGGCAATATTAGTCATCATTGAACTAGGATACAAAATTGACTTTTCAAAATTTGTCATATATAAATTAGCAAGATCCAGGGCCATTTTATGTGCAAAAAAGTTAAGAGCTGTTAGATAGTGAAAGCTACTCTTGTGCTCCTATTGTGATGGTCCTCTTTGTGTCATATATATATATATATATATATATATATATATATATATATATATATATATATATATATATATATATATGGTGTGAAAAGTATAAAAAAATGTTCTCGAATGTTCTCTGTACACTGGATTACAAAACTTTGCACATCTAGAAAAGTTCTGACTTCCTGCCTCCTCTCCATTCTTGGTATGATAACCCATGTACCCACTTCTCTTCTTCCCTGAGGACTGTGAAGTCGATGCCAGTGCCCATTTTATACAGTGCATAATTGCTCCCTGCTTCACTAATTTAACTAGATGATAAATTCATCTAGTGCTATAGGTCTCAAGCTGACACAGTATAAATAGCTGTGAATTGATAAGTAAACCCCTATGTATCTAATTGCCACAGAGTAGCTAATAGCACTGTAGGGATACCTTCACTGAATCATTTCCCTCTGTATCGCTGATTGAAAATAAAATATGTGCATTTCAACATTACATTCAACCTAGCCAGTGTTGTGATGAATTAGGTTGGAAAAATTCTGCTATAATCTCCAGTTCTCTTGCTAGCACTAATAAAAACATCCTGGTTAGGAAATTCTTAGCTAGGGACCAGTCAGCCTGAAACCTTTTGCATGTGTTCAGTGTAGGCACAACCACAAGTTAGCAAAACGCTATACAGCTGAGCTTTCAGGCAATGTTGACGTCTCTCTTTTGATTATTGATTTAGGGCCTGATTCACCGAGGTTTTTCTCTCATTCTGTGTCCATGGGAAAAGAAAAAAAAAGGTAGCAAATCAGACTCTTAGTCACTAAAGCTAAATTTAGAGCTCTAATGACAAGTGAAAAAAAAAAAGCTGCTCATATAGCAACTTACTGAAAAATAAAGTTCAAATGGGTACAGAAGTGAAGCCTGCAGGACAAATATATCTCAAGACATATAACATATGTATCTATATGTATATCTAAATCTATTTAGTTAGGTTATACAGTTGTACTCATAAGTTTACCCCTGGCAGAATTTGTAAGATGTGTAGCATTTAAAAAAAACATGAGTGATCAGACAAAACACCTCGGTTATGCTTAATGGGGCTGATGTAATAAGTTGCACTGAAGCTGCCGCTGGTTCGTATGTGCATGTGCGTGCGTTTTCCCACTCATTCCCCGTGCAAAGTCCTATAGGGGTGTTGCATCCGTCAGGCTCAGACGACTTCGCCCAACATGCCTCACCTTTCTCAGCTTTCTCCACCAGCCTCGGGAGTATGGCGTCAGCTTCTACCAGTCTGTCTCTCATCAGCTCCTCGCTACCTCTCTGCATTGGGCCCTACACAACTCCATTGTGGAACGGGTCTCTTCTGCCGAGGACCATGAACTGCTAACACCTATCCTCTCTACTGCTCATTGGGATTCTCTCTACTCAGCTACGGGACTGTGTTTAACATCTGCCAGTTTGTCTCTCCTACAGTGCCTTTTTGGACATCTGCTTCGGGACTTACACCACTAATGTGGGACGGGTCTCCCTCGCCAAGGATTACAGACTGCTACCAGCTAACCTGCTCTCTACTGCCACCTCTGGTGGTCATCCTAGCTGTACAATAAAAGAAACCATCTCTGTGTTTGTGCTACTGAGTCTAGCCCGGTGCATCAGTCTCCCTACGGGGCTCCTCCCCATAGGAGATAACATCACTGTTGCCCCTGAGAATCCACCAAACACCTCGATATCATAACAACGGGGATATAATAAGGGTTTTATTCACAGGGAAAAAGCACATACGAACACGCTTACTGACCTGCGGTTTTTTTCTGTGAGGGTGCATGCTAATAGCATGCAAAGGAGGCGATTATCTAATCACGGGCAATGCATGGAGCTGTGCTAATGCTAGTGTGGGTTTTTTAATGCGGGATTTTTTACCGCCATGGTGAGGGCATGAGTTAAGTGACAGCACTGTCTCAGGGACTATTTTATTCCATTGCTTACATACATTGGTGTGGTGTGGTTGTGTGTTCGTGTGTTGATGATGGAGATTTCTGATTGTGTCCAGCTATTCCTGATGCTGTGGTATATCCTGCAGCTTTGCCAATGGATGACAGCAGCAGAAGGTTTGGCAGGTGACAGGAGAGAGAGGATCCGGAGGAGGGATCATGAGGATCAGGCTGTTCTGGCTAGATTTGTGCTTAGGTAGGCGCCTTTCTGGGCGCCCGAGCATCCAGATTCGCACCCAGCTGAGCACCAATCTCAGTGCCTGAGCACCCATGAAAATGCCATTTTTTCTGCAGCACACAGTTATTTGAAATATTAAACATACATTTCAGGGTGATGCTTTCAATGAATAGGGAGACCTCGTTTGCTTGCTTACTTTATTATTTCCTTTATTGCTATGGCTTGTTTAATGATTGTACTATTCTGTGATGCATAAAATAATGTAATTTGAAACACATGATAAGTAACAGACGTGTTTTGTGTTAGGATATGTAGGTATGTGGACCCTGGGCCGAGGTGAGAGATGGTACCACCCACAGGGAGGAGCCCTATGAGCCTCACTGTAGGGAGGCGAGGTCTCAGCTGATATCTGGCACAGATAACTAGAGTCTTAAAGAAGTAGAGTGGCACTGCCTGTGGAATGGGGAGTGCAGGAGAACATCACACAGGCACGGGGGTGCCACAGAGTCTGTTAAGTGGGGAATACTCAAGGAGGATACCTCAGTAGAGATGATATGGCAATGGTCCACAGAGCGGGGTACACCGATGAGGCTCCTCAGTAGAGATGATATGGTAGTGGTCCGCGGAGCGGGGTACACCAACAAGGGTTCCTCAGTAGAGATGATACGGTAGTGGTCCACGGAGCAGAGTATACCGATGAGGGTTCCTCAGTAAAGATGAAACAGCAGGTCTGCAGAGCAGGGTACACAGATGAGGGTTCCTCACTAGAGATGATACAGTAGTGGTCCACAGATGGAGTACTCACAGTAGCAATGGTTCTAGATAAAGCCCCGGGGAACAGGGCAGGATGCAGTCCAAAGCGTAAGGCCCTCCGAGGAGCGGATAGCCAGAGACGAGGGAGGACCCCCGAGGAGCGGGTACCCAGGACGTCTCACGCCGAAGAAGCAGGAGCTGGAACGGAAGTCCATAGTGAGCGAAGTGGATTCAGCAATGAGGGAACTCATTGCCAAGTCATAGGCAGACAGGGCCAGCTGGCTTAAGAGTCCATGAAGATTGACATCATCCGGGGGACACCCCCGAGGTTCCCACCATGACGTGCTTAAGACTGGCCCGAGAGCGTGCAAGTGCGCCTAAGGAACTCCAGGGCAAGATGGCGGTCGGCAGCATCCACACCGACCAGGGAGGCCCGGGAACAGGAGCAAGCAGGCCGGCGATAGCTGGCGGAGATGGCCAGTTCACCCAACGAAATCAAAGCAGGGAAGCAAGAGATGAGCAACGGAGACCGACGGGCATAACATTTTATTTGATCACGCCTGCTTTCTTAAAATGCTATACATCTTTCAAATTATGCCAGGGGTATGTAAATATATGAGAACTGTTTGTGTGTGTGTGTGTATATATATATATATATATATAAATATGGTAAATAGGTGGTAATTTTTAGGATTTGGTATTTTTCTTTTTTTGTTGCTCTTGCAAAGAAATCATTATATTAGAGTGGATCACTTCACACGCTGCTCTCCCCTTTCACCTCCCACTGTTGGCTTGGCTGTGGTAAAATCATTTCAAGGGCATTGCATGCAGCAATAACTGAAAAAGTAATTGCAGTGGCAATGTAAAAGTTCTGGTGCTTTATAATCCTGAGTGTATTTGATCCATCTATCCGTGAGCAAGGCATTATTCATATTCTAAAACAGTAAATGAATTTGGGGAGATTAAAGAAGAAAAGGAGCTTTGAAACCTCCATGCATTAAACAGTTTTCGCTCTTTAAGTGATAAGTCATTTGCAGTGTTTGTAAATGGTTGCAGCAATGAAATTTGCCTTGGCTATAAAGAAGATGTCACTTGGAAGCCTGGCTCTGAAAGATTCTCAGTGTGACATTCAGCAAGTCAATTTACCTAATTATGCTTTGCTTTGACAAGCTCCAATTTGTTATATCTCACTGTTCCTTTATCCCTTGCCTGCCTATATTACGAAATGCATCGTTAGTTCAATAAAAAGGTATCACTATATATATATATATATATATATATATATATATATATATATAATATCATTTTGTTTTTGCTTTTATTTGTTAACCTTTATTTCTGTGAATTTACATGGATTAAGAGGGCAGCTAAGCTACTACTGCCTATATCAGTCATTTATAATCCCATACGTTCTGGAAGGTTAGCATAAGTTTATTTCTAAATTTGGCATCGGTGATGAAATGGGTTTTATCATGCAATGCACTAAGCTAATTGTATGCAGCTTTTGGCAGCACTAAAATAGCTGCAATACAGTGATTGCAGTCATTTCAGCACTGCCACAGTCTGTCAGGAGCCCTGGATCCTTGTCTCCTCCTCTGAGATCATCCTTTCTTCAGAAAAACCCGATCAACCAGCCTCCTGGGAAGTCCCAATCTTGGCCTTCCCACTGAAGACCGCTCCCCCCACCTCGCCTGGCCCTGCCCTTCTGATAACCCTCCTCCCAGCAGGCATGAAGGAAGCCTCATGCCTGTCTCCTGCCAGTTTGCCGCCTAGATTCTCAATGCTACTGTTTCTGTTTTAGCTTTGTGCCTTGAACTTTACTGGGCATAGGTCAAAACACGAAGCTATGGAGAGCAGCACTGAGGATTCAGAAAGCCATTCGGAGATAGGTATAAAGCTCTTTTACTGTTGGCTGGGGAGGAGGGGGTTAGTGGAAGGGGGTTAGTGGAAGATGGAGTGCCTGGAGAGGAGAGACTATTGGGGGAACTTGGAAGGGGGTCATGTTTGGTTTGTAGAGGCTTTCCATAGTGCAAGTTCTTCATACAGGGGGAGAAAGAATTTGCACAAGAGGGGGCAAGGACCTGCCTTCCCATCCCCCACCATTCTCAACTTCATTAACCTTTCCAGGAAGTGCTTAGCATAAGTTGGGAATCTCTAATGCAAGCCTGCCCCAGGAGCAAAATTTCCCACAGTAATCATCCCACAGGATCTTCTTTTTTTGGCAGTGTGCTTTTGTAAATTGGGAGATAAATTACTAATCAACTCTTTATCCTCCTGTTTACATAATGTGAATACTTGGGCACATTGTTTTAAAGTGTCCATGTTCAAATGATCTAGCACATGTTTTATTTACCTGCACTAAGGGGTCGCTTTTAAAAGGAGTGTGTGGCCGTCCATGTGCATGTGGTTCTCGGCGCATGCATGTTATAAAATTTGATGGCTGCACGCACATGCGTTGGATTTCAAAGTCCAGACCCTGCCCCTGGCCCGCCCCTTATTCATGGCCTGGCACTTGTGCACATCCTAGGCTTTACGTGCGTGGCCGGGCCAGTTTTAAAATGCGTACAGCATATGCAAGCCCGGCCACACGCGTAAAGTCTGTTTTTACATGTGCGGGCCTTTGAAAATCCAGGCTTAAATTAGTAGTGCACAGTCTGACCTTTAGTGTCTTTGAAACCTGTTATTTATTTATTTATTTATTTATTTACTTTTATATACCGACATTCGTTGGAGTACATCACATCGGTTCACATTATAACAGGTGTAATAGTATGACAGGGGTGTCTTACTATTTATACATTGTAACCTTAAACCTTAATGGGTCAACATAGAGCAAAAATAACATTATTTTTGTTCTATGTTATCGCACCATTATCGCCTGGTGCGCGAACAAAAGTACGCGCTTGCGCACATTTATAAAATCTGCCTCTAGGTGAACTTAATAGCAGGTAATGGACTTCTCCTCCAAGAACTTATCCAATCCTTTTTTAAACACCGCTATACTAACTGCACTAACCACATCCTCTGGCAACAAATTCCAGAGTTTAATTGTGCGTTGAGTAAAAAAGAACTTTCTCTGATTAGTTTTAAATGTGCCACATGCTAACTTCATGGAGTGCCCCCTAGTCTTTCTATTATCCGAAAGAGTAAATAACCGATTCACATCTACCCGTTCTAGACCTCTCATGATTTTAAACATCTCTATCATATCCTCCCTCAGTCGTCTCTTCTCCAAGCTGAAAAGTCCTAACCTCTTTAGTCTTTCCTCATAGGGGAATCATAAAGCAGTGCTGTACCCACTAAAGCAGTGATTCTCAACCCAGTCCTTGGGACACTCCTAGAAGTCTGGTTTGGTGCGTATTAAGGACTGGGTTGAGAACTACTGCCCTAGGCCACATCTTCTTTGCCCATGTTTTTAAGGAGCATGAAATAGTATTTGGATAGTAAGTTCTAAATAAGCAGAAGTCATTAATAAAAAGATACTGCATTGGTAACTCCCAATTTCAGGAACAAAGAATTCCTAGTAAATTTATTTTGCTGAAGGAGAAATGTACAGCATAAAATATTAAGAACTGTTCCAAACAAAAAGCCCATTAATATACATTAGGGAGCTGTTTTCCTGTATGGGAATGACTCCTACATTATTTAATGTCACAAGCAACTTGTATTAAGTAGCCAGAAGGTAAACATACAGTCTTTTCTCAAAAGAAAGCAAGCTGCCTTTGGGGGATTCCTGACATCTCTTCTTTAGCTCTTTTCTCTGCTAAGTGAAGTCCTAAATGTGCACCTCCAAGCTAGGTTTGATAGCATTGTTACAACAGTTGAGTGGCCATGCTTTTACTGTCTTGGAAATCATACAGCACCTTAGTTAATGTTTAAGGCTGTGCCTGATTCTTGCCTTTCTCTCCTCCCCCAGCCGCTTTTTCCTAAGAAGCACTATGAATGCCTAACAAGCTGTGAGTTTCTCCAGTCCGTCCTGTCCGTGAAGCAAGGAGACTGTCCAGCGGCGGAGAAGGCCAGTGGTTTTGCAGCTGCCTGCGTAGAGAGCTGTGAAGCAGATGGTGAATGCTCAGGGGTGAAGAAGTGTTGTTCCAATGGATGTGGACATACTTGCCAAATACCCAGAAATCTTTACAAAGGTAGGGATTATTAATAGGCACTGAGCTAGCCAAATCTTTTAGCCTGCAACAGAGCTATGACAAGCACAGAGATCTGCTTGTTTAAGGGAAGGAAGAGTGAGATGGAGCCATAATAACAGGAACAGAATGTACAAGACATTTAACAAAACCTAACCCTGCAAGTTCCTTTTCTGCTTCTGCAGAACCACAGAATTAAGATGTTGGCTACATTGTGCTCATATGGTGGACCATAGCAAATGTGCCTACCTTCAATTGACACAGAGAAGAGAACTGAGTCCGGTAGTTTACAGAAGAAAATGTTCAAAGTGGTGTCCATGCTGTAGTGTGCAGTGTTTTCCAATGTGCCCCTAGCAAGTAGCAGTTCTGAAATGAATGAAACATTACTGGTAAATTATTGTGTAGATTGAATGACCGTTTTCTCTGCAATACTTAAAGCAGTCATCATTTATATGGTATCATAAAGTACATCATACCGATTGGATATATGAAAGGTCCCTCCCCTTTCTCTCTAGGAAGGTAGTGGAATTGGTGGTGGTGGCGGTGGGGATTCGTTCCCGAAAGGGAAAAGATAACTTCAGGACTCTTCTGGTATTTACCTGGGGAACAAAGATATTCAATGTCCAGTCACCACACTCCTCACAAAGCTGGTGTTTCAAAGAAAAGGCTTTACCCAAAATAAACGTTCCCAGTAGAAATAATCTCAGGCAGTACATTTAACACGAATGGCATTCAAACACTCCATTTCAATTGGTTACACGTCTGAGGGGTGTAGAATTACTTTGCGCCTCACCGCAGAGCACTCCTGGATTCAGGGCCATCTCTGTCCAGAAACATATGCCTCCAAGATTTGGGACATAACACTAGTGTTCTCTGTACTTAAGGCAATCCCCAAATAACTGGTTCTTTCCCTCCTTACTCCCCTGAAAATTTCTAATATCATGAGATCCTTTCTCTGAATATTTCTCACGCTGCAGGCTAGAGATGATGCATTTTCTTCAGTCATTGTACCCGATAGGTAGTGACTTTGTGGTTAGGGAAGTCCCACCTTCACTGCCTGGATTTTCAGCAGTCTGCTGAGTGTCTAGGTCTTCTGCAGACCTTGTGGAGACACCTTGTTTCTACACAGAGGAGTTTCTCCCCTTACTAGTCTCCAGGAATTGGTACTTTAGTCTTAGAGAAGGGAGAGATTCTAACCTGTCTTTCTTTCAGAAGAGACTCTCTCTCTCCTACAGGGCGTCTCTCTTCACCTTTTAGATCACTCCATTCAAGGCACACTAAAGGGTGTGACCTTAGAAATTACAATATCGCCAATTGGGAGCCCAAGAACTCCGCACATTGACAATGATATCATAATTAGTATCACACACAGAATGAACTGATCAGATATTGTATGTGATGCAGTTTGCAACCCTTCTCTAAATGGCTGCTCCCAGAGTCTCATGACAATTGCAAGGGAGTATCCAGAGCTGCCAGCTTATCTACTTCCAGGAGTGAGGTTTTACGCCAGTCCTGGATTTCAACTATCCTATCCTGATGCATTATGGAAGTCCTGCATTCATTTCAATAGATAGAATTAGAGATTACAAATAGCACACTGCCTCAGAATATAAATTAAAATCTTACTCCTGGAATTGGGTAACTTGGCAGCTCTTTAGTATCTTTAAAAAATATTCAAGCATAGCAACTTACAGTGAACACAGTTTGGGAACGCTTCAGCTTGACTATCACTAGTTGCCATGTGCACTTTGGAAACTTCAAATAATCCATAATTAGCAATTTTACTAACATAGGATTCTTTTTTTTTTGAATTCTTTATTTATCAATTTTCAAATAAACAAACACAGAATAAATGTTTGCACACAGAAATAACAATTGGATACTTTATAATCCTGTTGCGATTCGGCCCGTGGCTGGAGCCATGAGCCGCCTCTTACCTTTTCCGGGGAGGCCACAGCTGAAGCTGGGGCCTCGCCTGAGCCGCCGATGCCGGAACCCTGCGGCCCGGCCGCCATCTTGTCGGCATGGCAGGAGCCGTGCCAGACCTTCCCTTGCACCCTGGGAGCCGCCGATGCCGCCATTCACCTCTGCGGCATGGAAGCCACATCCACGATGTTTCCTGTGGCAGGTAGCCGCTCCTCTGCCTCCTAGATGCGGCTGGATGCCGCTGCTCCTCGTCAGGCCTGCCCTAAGGCCTGCTCCATCTCCTCCTGCTCTCCTCTGCACAGTGGCTACATGGCCGCCTTTCAGGGTCCTGCCCCTTTCCTCTTAGGGGCGGGCCCGTGGCTTCTTCCCTGATTTAAAGGGCCAGCACAGGTGTGGCCCTTATGGAACTCCTCCCAGGGAGTTGCCTCTTCAGCCTACAAAAGGACTCTTTGCTCAGTCTGTCTTCGCCTTGGCAAGGGATCAGTCCTCCCTAGGACTTCTCTGTCTTGTTCCTTCCTGGCTTCCTTGATGTCTTCGTATCCTGATGATGTTATCTGCAGTATCCTGATGTTCCGCTCCTGATGTTCCGGTCCTGATGACCCAGGTTCTGAGTAACCCATGCCTCTGGAAGTTCCTGTTTTTATTGTTGAGGCTCTGACCCTCAAGTTCTCCTGTTCCGACCTCAGAGGATCCTAGGGATTGCTCATTCTTCGTGTTTTGTCCTGAGCATGCCCGCTCCCCTCATGGTCTGGGACCAGCCTACGGGCTGTGTAGGGCACCTGAGGGACTGTGCACGCCCATTTCGTCTGTTCCAAGACCTCATCTCGTCTGTTCCATGTTCCAAGACCTCGTCTCGTCTGTCCCAGGTTCCAAGGTCTTGCCTCGTCTTTTCCAAGGCCTTCAGCTAACCTGACTTCTGTCCAGCTTGCCGCCTCTGCTGCTCCCTGCGGCAGGTCCAAAAGGGCTGGGAACGGTCGGAGTTCAGAGACCACCATAGCATTGGTGGTCTTTCCGGGGCATGCAGGTCCGGTGGAGGCTCCGGCCCTCCAGATTCCTCATGTCCACCCAGAGGGATAGTCTTACCGCAGGGGCACACATCTCATCCCACGCTTGTTGCGCTCCTGTCCACCGAGCGCAACAAATCCTTATTCAAGGAAGAAAGAACATTGAGCTAGGAAAAAGAAAGACATTATAATTTAAGATTATACAATCTGATTCATTATACAGAAATAAAAGGGGGGGGGGAATGCAATCAAAGGGAGATAAAAAGCAAGAAAAATAAAATAAGAAAAAGCAGTAACATAGCATACCAAAACCAGCATAATATTTATTTATTACACCTTCACTTAGACTGCAGGGGAAGAGGTAATTGGCCTATGGGCTTCAATAAAGGGCCGTAATTGCTCAGGTGAAATAAAGATAAAATATTCGCTGCCCCTCTTAATAATGCATTTATAGGGGTAGCGTAAAGTAAAGGAATAACCTAAAGAGGTAATCTCCTGTCTAAGGGAAAGGAACTCTCTTCTCCGTAATTGTGTTACCTGAGCTAAATCAGGATAGATTCTCACAGGTTGGCCATAAAAAGCTATGGGGAATTTCCTAAAGAAAATACGCATGACATTATTTACCATAAATCTATAGTGGAAATAAAAGAAACTAATAGAAGTTCTGGAGAGAAATACTTTAAGTAAGAGTCCTCAAGAAAGCTGGGTAAATTTCCATAACATAGGATTCTTAAAATGTGAACGTGTGTAGTGGTGGGAAGAGGATACATTACATTCATGCATGAAGTGGGAGATAATCAACACAGAAGAGTAAATGACAGCTATCCATATAATCTTTCCAATTAAAAACAACTCAGTAGTAGCATGCATCATCTCACTGACAGTTCATTGATCAGAAATTATATTTATTCTGCCACCCCTTGCTGCACTAATCTTGCATTTTATTTACAAGAACTCCCAGGGACAGTTAGAATCCTAAGCATTGGAAATCCAGTTCTGCGAAACTCATATCATCTGGCAAAATAATCAGATGTATGGTGGCTTCTGGTCTGAAGCAGCCAGATTCTTTTTTTTTCTGAATGAATCCTTGGATTTTCCCCTTAGGACCTTATGGAATGAAAACCCCATGGGCCAGATTTAAAAAAAAAAAAGCATTTACACGCTTACAACTGGGATTTATTTGTGTAAATGCACTTTGCGCGAGTAAGTGGGTTTTTGAAAATTGCTACGATAGCATGTTACATTTACTTAGGTAACGCCTTCGAAAATTACCTCCTAAGTGAAGATGTTCTGACAGGTAGTCCTGCAAAAATATATTTATGACTATATATATTTAACTAGGAATTACTGATAGGTGAGTTAAAATATCAAATAAATAAATACATATTTGCTCCTGATAAATCATAGAACAGCCCTTGCAATTAAGTACTAGGAAGCAATCACATCCTGAAGCTAAGTAGAAAATACCAAAAGGCATAGATTTCACACTAGTGCACAGATGTAGTACATATATTTCTGATTCCTGTTATTTTTATTTTTATGTTTATTTCTGTGGCAAGGCTTGGAAAGTTCTGTGGCAACTTTCAAAACTGTCTTGCTGGCTTTCCAGAAATCAAGATATCACATTTTTGTCCTACAAAAAAAGGTTTGTTTTATTCACATTTTCCTGGATTGCCCTACAGTGTCAGCTGTTAGGCAACTGGGAGAAGGCTGGACTCAACAGACCTCTTTCAATCCAACGATTATTGTGTATGTGTGTGTATTCTATTCACACACAAACACATACACATACACACATATATTTTTATGAGTGACAGTGATAAAGAGAGACAGGGGTTACCTATGGCAAATCTGGACTACCAAATGAGGTTTGTAATGAAAAATATTGATTAAAGAGAAGGGGATAATGATTATAATGTCCACAGCTAAATACTGAGATGTTTTATGTCATTTCTGAAGGGAAATTAGTGTTAGAGGGGACTCTAATTGTTTATCCATACCTACTTTTTTGAAGTCAAGTAAATACGAATCCGTCTGTGTTGATCTTTTATTTCTAGCTGTAGGTAGGAATTATACTGATAAAGGTAATGCATGAATACTGAGAAACATCTGGAGGCCAATATTTAGCACTGCTTAGCAGGATAAGTATGGACGGCAGCTGAATATCTGGTCCCATTCAGCAGTTGCCACTTAGCCAGATAAGTGCTTATTTAGCTAATTAGTTACCTGGAGAAGTTGTGGGCGAGATTTGGGCATTCAAGGGAGGAGCCTACTTATCCAGCTAACTTAGGGGATCATTTATCAAAGTGCTATATGGCATTTTCGCAAGCGTTAAGGCATGTTTGCATGCGAAAAGCACATTTAACGCATGTGAAAACACCATAACGCATGGCATGATGCAAATTAAGAAAAGGGGAGGAGTTTGGGGCAGGATTTCTGGCCAAGTGGGCTGGCTTCGCAATTTGTGAAGCCATATCGCACAGTTTTAACTACACCTTTTTCATTTGTGTTAAGCTGTGCGATATGGCTTTTTCGCAAATAGCATTTTCAGTATTTTAAGCTGCTAGGGGGGAGAGAGAGAGAGATAGAAAGAGAGAGCCTAGCTTGATGGACTTGACTCGATTACATCAAGTAGGTTGAGAGAACATTGCACAAATCTCATCTTTGTATGAGTTTCCTCACTCCAAAGGTCATCAAATCTTCACAAGAGTGCACTGTTCTGTTCATACGTTGCACTCTTGTACCCTAACCCCTACATTAATACCTAAAACTCACCTCCAGTAGCTAGGTGGGCCTATTATAGAGGTATAAATACCTACCTAGTATGAGGGCCTTATAGTTGGTGCTCTCTCTCTCTCTCTCCTCAAAAGTAGATCAAGTGTCAAAGTGTTTTAAAAATAGGTGGTGTGGTCATGATAAAAGTATGGGGTTTTTTTTATTCCAAGAAGTGCTCAGAATAAAAGGAAAGATAAGAATAAGACCTAATTTGTAAATAGTAGTTTTAATAAATAGGCAAAGATGTTTTCAAGATTCTAGCTAATATGTCCTTCTGCTTTAAAGCTTGTTTTACTCTTCCTTTGAATCCCTTCTAGTTCTGTGTAATTATTATTGACATATTGGTAAAGAAACATTATTACAAAACTAATAATAAAGATAGTGCTCTACTCGGGCTGCGGAGAAAATATTGTCTGATGTTAATTGTTAGTTATGTGATGTTAACTTTTAATTTTATAGATATTGATATTCTATAAAGTTCTGGAAGATATAATATTGTACACTGCTTAGAACCAGTATAAGATGATTGAAATAAAAATGTAGGTAAATAATAAATAATGAAGCTTTAAATAGTATTAAAGAACCTTTGAACTCTGGGTAGTTAAAATGATTAAAGATAGCACTAGCACATTTGAAAAGCATGTTATAGGCTTTTGAAGTTGAAATTAATATTTGCATTACATTCTTTATCACCAGAGAAGACTAAAATAACTGCATTTCATTAAAGAAGTCAGTTTTAGAGTTGTGAACGGCTATTCCATTCAGAACATCCATAAAAACTGACATCACTTTGATGCCCCCATCCATCTTTATGAGATGGGTGGAATCAGTCAGCACAGTCTGCTTTACAGTTTAAATTTAATTGGTTGGTCTTTTTTTTTAACATGATGGATTAAAGGAAATACTTAGATTTTAATGACCCTGTTGAAATTTAACATCTGTCAGATTATATTGGCCTAGGGAATGTCTACTGATACGTAAGGCCTAATTCTTTAAGGCTTTTCTTCCATTCTTCTGTGGGGGGGGGAAAAAAACTTAGGTGAATCAGGCCTTCAAGTCACCAATTCCTTCATGTAAACTTAAGCAAACTCTCCCAAGCAAAATATATTGGAATATCTTTTCACAGATCATAGAAAAAGCTGCTTTATTGAAATCCTTTTGGGAGCTTTTGTCAGCAGCTAAGAATATCTTTGGGAATAACAGGCAAAGAATAAAAGGAATAGATGATATATAGTTCCTTTTAGCTTTCGATGGATGCATGATATGCTCTATTTCTGCCTAAGAATGTTGTAGAGCTACGAAGTTGTATACAATATAAGGTGAATTTTAAAAGCCCAATGCATGCATTAATTAGGGGATGCATGAATATGTCAGGCTCGCGTGTACCGAGTGGATTTTAAAAACTGCTGAAGTAGATATGCACATCTCCCAAAGTTTTCAAAATGGGGCGGGGTGGGTGTGGTCTGGGCAGGGCATGGGTGGGGCATGGGGATTTCAAGGCATGAACCTGAGATGTGCATGTAAATACTTACATGATCTGGCATGTGCCCAGGCCCCCTGCTTTGTAACTTTACTTCTGCTATGGAGGATGTGTAAATTAAAAAATAAAGAAAACTAGGCAGATCTGTGGGGTTTTAAGGGTCGGGACTAACTGGGGGGAGTGAAGGCTATTAAACTAGAGGGGTTTGGAGGACCTCTCTCTTAACTGGGTGAACTAGGGACGAAGTGGTAAAATTGGGAATAGCGTCAGTGCGCACCCCTTTAAAATCCCTTGATTTATGTGGAAGAAGCGGCATTTGCATGCAGATGTGCGCACCAAATTTGGCTCACATGTCTACACAGCCCATATTCCTGGGTGTGGGCCATGTGACAGGGGCCAACCAATGGCACGGTAGCCCCTGTCACGTGGTAGGGGCTAAAGGCCACCGGCACCATTTTGGTTAGTGGCAGCCGAGGCCCCGGGAGCGGCAGATTGCTCCTGGGCCCCCACCTGGACCACCAGGTATTTTGTAAGTTTTCTTTTGGGGGGAGAGGAGGAGTCGGGGCTGCGGCTGGAGGCGGCGCAAGGTTGAAAGTGCCTAGGGTACCCAATCCCCTTGCACCGGCCCTGGTTACTGACTTTCTGTTTCAAAACTCTTTTGAAAATATGACTTATAGCCTTCAAACTTTCTAACAACCCCTCCCTTTTCCACACATTCTTGATTTGTGAGCCCAATGTCTACCCTGCTAGATTCAAGAAAGGAAGAGCTGACCTGAGCAGGAAGGTAGACAGAGGAGATGCTTCAGGATTGATATTCTACCACTTAATCAAAATTCAGAAAAAAGTTTCCAAACTGCTCAGACTCCCATGGTTGCCAAAATTTGGAAGCTGTGTATCTAGACGGCCAAGGGTGACCATCAAATAATGAATAATGCCCTTTTTCCTTGAGCTTCATGAGGGAGCTTCAGGACTGCCAATACTACCCAGCTCCCAGATATAGTATAGTTACTACTCCAATACTTCCCCAGTTCATTTTACATTTTTTAAACTGGTTTCAGTCTAATCTAAGACTTATTGGTTTAAGAAAGCATAGTGGGGCTTGTTCTATATGTTCTGAAACCTTTTCAGCAGATAAACTCAATTCATCAGTTCTTCTGGAGAATTTAAATACCAAAAGAAAACTTTGAAGCATTCAGATTCTCTATTTCTGGTAGGGATAAGTGACCTTCTGAGCACTAGGAGGCATTAATACCATAAGCATAAATAGAGAATAAATGAATTTTGTCAGAATTTAACTACTAGAAAATAATCTTACACACCGAAGAGTCTTTCTAAATCATTAATTAGTTGATAAGAGTGATGGAGATTAATATTAAGTGATTTGATAAGAGAATCAAATTGTAAAATGGCTTTTTTTAATGTATACATTTTGAACCAAAAGACACACAAAGTTACTTACATCATGATGAATTATAACTGCCATCACTTTCATCCTTGATAGGACATCACTTCAGTCAAATATACCCAGTGTTGAATTGCTAGATAAGAATTTAATTACTAACACTCGGGCCGATACAGTAAAAACGCGGGAGAGCGGGCATTTGCCCGCTCTCCTGTGCGTGCGATTCAGTATCTTAATTTATTTAAATTAGGCCCGGTGGTAAAAAGAGGCACTAGGGACACTAGCGCGTCCCTAGCGCCTCTTTTTTGACGGAAGCGGCGGCTGTCAGCGGGTTTGACAGCCGACACTCAATTTTGCCGGCATCGGTTCTCGAGCCTGTTGACAGCCAAGGGCTCAGAAACCGGACGCTGGCAAAATTGAGCGTCCGGTTTTCGACCCGACAGCCGCGGGCCCATTTAAAAATTTTTTTTTAATTTTTTACTTTTTTAAACATTCGGGACCTCTGACTTAATATCGCCATGATATTAAGTGGGAGGGTGCACAGAAAAGCAGTTTTTATTGCTTTTCTGTGCACTTTCCCAGTGCCCGGAGAAATTAGCGCCTACCTTTGGGTAGGTGCTAATTTCTGAAAGCAAAATGTGCGGCTTGTCTGCACATTTTGCTTACTGAATCGCGTGGGAATACCTAATAGGGCCATCAACATGCATTT
Source organism: Rhinatrema bivittatum (assembly GCF_901001135.1). Classification (NCBI taxonomy): domain Eukaryota; kingdom Metazoa; phylum Chordata; class Amphibia; order Gymnophiona; family Rhinatrematidae; genus Rhinatrema; species Rhinatrema bivittatum. Next base: position 321,891,671 of record NC_042619.1, read on the forward strand.
GCATGTTGCGGACGCTGTTAGGTTCGGGGGGGTTGGACGCACATTTTGAATGCGCTATTACCCCTTACTGAATAAGGGGTAAAGCTAGCGCATCCAAAAAAGTGGAACCTGCACCCTTCCCAATACACTGCAACATTGCAGGGTACCCCACCCCCTCAAATGGGAGGAACACAATACTCTGTTGTTAAAGATGCAAAAAACATCAGGTGAGACCTCAACAATCCCCCATTTCCCAGGTCATCCTATAGGCCTCCATCTTTCAGCGACCAGTGGACCTAATCTTCTAGAATGAGCATCAGGAACTTGCCTGCTCAAATGTCTGCATTTTAGAGTCCCTCCTTAATTAGGATGTACCATAATCCAGCAATTTGCATGTTAAGAAAAATTCCATCTGAACGTGCTATTACCCCTTACTGAATAAGGGGTAAAGCTAGCACGTCCAAAACGCGTGTCCAAATGCCGTCTAACAGTGCGCTCCATCGGAGCACGCTGTACTGTATCAGCCCGACTATGAATACAAAGTCCTTCACAGTCTGGTTCCCATTTAACTTTCCTGAAAACAGGTTTTGAATGCATTCTAGCCCTGTAGACCTGGGTTTGATTCCCAGGTCAGGTCTTTTTAACTTCCTGGGCAGGAATGGACTGGGGATGCTGAGAAAGCAGCACTCACAGCCATAGGCGTGGGGTTGAGAGAGGGGAGGAGCCCAAGACATTGTGCAACAGTGACATCTAGTGGCCAGATTAAGTGCCCATGACTGCAGCGTTCTAGAAGGAGCCCCTGCTCAGTAGTGACCCCTAGCCAAAGACTGGACTAAAGTAAGTTGGGAGGAGATATAAAATAGGGGGAAAATTCCCAGGTAGTTGCGAATGAAGGCTCATCATGTCAGATCCAAACCCTGGCTCTGATTTAGCTGGCAGGCCAAAGGAGTAAGAGGAAACTACAGTCCCCTCCCCCTAAAAAAAACAAAAACAAAACCCAAACAAAACAAAAAAGAAAAAAGAAATACATTTTATCTGAGCATCAAACTGATTTGTGCATACATATTTGGAACTCATATGGAATGCATTTTGAACTCATTTGCAGGAAGGTTAAATGAGAACTGTACTGTGCATTAAAGAATGGAAAAGCTTTCATGTATAAGTATGGCATTACTATTGCCTTTGGACACGTTTGCGGCACTAGTCGGCATTCCTCTGCCTGATCCTAAAATATTAACTCTCCAGTGCACATTACAGCTATGTATCAGATAAAACAGTAAAAATACCCCAACCATATTTATGGTAAACGTTTTCCTGCACCTTGGTGTCACACATATAAAAGAAATACACTTTGAATTTTTTAGTCAAGCAGTATGGATTTCAGAAGACTAATTTGTTGAAGAATGATGAAAATAGCTGGGCACTTGCATAATAAAGAACACATTGAGAAATGATTGGGCCCATATATCCGATGAGAAATTGCTGCTGCTGGTTGTACAAAACCAGGCTGAAGTGCCCTTGCATCATGTTCTGGCTCTCTCTGCTCTGCAGATCCAGCTGTTCACAATTACATACCCCAGAGAGGTTGAGTTACTTTCAATCAAGTGAGTCCCAGAGACCAATAATGCAGTTCAGATGGAATTTTTCTTAACATGCAAATTGCTGGATTATGGTACATCCTAATTAAGGAGGGTCTCTAAAATGCAGACATTTGAGCTGGCAAGTTCCTGATGCTCATTTTAGAAGATTAGGTCCACTGGGCGCTGAAAGATGGAGGCCTATAGGATGACCTGGGAAATGGGGGATTGTTGAGGTCTCACCTGATGTTTTTGCATCTTTAACAACAGGGTATTGTGTTCCTCCCATTTGGGGGGGGGGGTTAAAAAGAGAAAGATAATAGTAGATATTGTGCTGAAAATCATTTAATTTCCCTAAAAAAAAAAAAAAGTGAAAAAAAAAATCTTAAAGCTTAGGCTGCATGGCAGTAATTTTGTGTGTGAATAGTACAGCGGATGTCATGTCCAATATGGATAAGGTAAGAGGACTATAAAAAGTGTTTGAATTCTCAGAATGTAATATGAATTTTCTTTACAGTTCTGATTCTTTTAGTTGCTTAGCCAGAAATGTGGAGGTATTTAAAGCCCCCTCAGTTTGAAACCCTAAAATGCAATTTGTACTTCTGTAGTATTGCTCTTAAAAGAAACATCTGCTAAATTACCTAATTACTAATTGATCAGGAAGATCCTATCGGACCTCAGTTATATTTCCCCTGTTTTGTACGTATGAGCTCTTAACATCTTGTTTTAGAAATCATAATTGCCAGCGGAAATGTTTAACAAATTGACATCAGACCTTTAATTTCATACTATCCAGCTGCTCATTTTCCTCTTAGCCTCTTGCCTCACATATGTATAGATGCATATTGTGTAATCTGTGTGATGTTCTAGGTGTCCCACTGAAACCCAGGAAAGAACTGAGCTTCGGTGAGCTGCAATCTGGACAGCTGGAGATCAAGTGGTCTTCCAAATTCAACATTTCAGTTGAGCCTGTGATTTATGTAGTCCAGAAGAGATGGAATTTCGGAATCCATCCCAGTGAAGATGACGCCACAAACTGGCAAACTGTGGCACAGGTCAGTTTTCACATGTAGGACCGTCTTCCTCTATTTGGAGGTTTTCATGTTCACCTTGATAGCAGGTTGTAATATATATTTTTTGTTCAACCAACATGAGCAAAAACAGCACAATACCTCGATGATGATTTTGGCATTTATAATACACCTTAGCAAGGCACATTCCAGCAAATTATGTACAGAAGTAATTTTTCCTTACCCCAAAGAGCTTACAATCAAATTAGGTATCTGGAGGTGAGGTGATTTTCCCAAAGCCTTGTGGCAAAAGCAGGGTTTGAACTCGGGTTTAGTGGTTTACAGTCTATTCTAAGCAATGAGTCTTCAGGGCCTCATAGTATTTTTTTTTATAATGGTATATCTGTAAGGCCCAGAAAGTTCTTATAAAATAATAAACATCAGTCTCCAACGTTTGCTGTTTGAACTGGGACAGGTACAAAAACAGATATTTAAATCCATATGTAATCTTGATTGAACAATTCCTTGCATGTTAATTTTAATTGAAATATATTCACTATGAATATAAAAACCAAGCGCTGTTGATTAGAGGTCAAAATGGATAAAAAGGCAGTTGGTTTAATGTCAGTGTAGAACAGTTTGAATAGTTGGATTAATGCATTGAAGACCATAAAAAACCACTCCAAAATGTTTGGTTCTTTTTTGGCCTTCATGGGTAGAAAAACAATCTGAGGCCAAAGGGCCTAAGAGGTTTTGTTTTCAGTTTGTGCATAGGAGGAACATTGAAGCTAGTCTTTGATATGCAATGTGCTGCCACTGGTTTGCTCACCAGAACTTTGTTGAAGACATTTTATTTTAAACAATTTAGCTAAAAGAACATTGTATCTCCTGGTTGGAAATTATTTTCTTAATGTTAGATGTGTAATATCTTCTAGCAACAAAGGTGCACCTTAAAGAATATTGACTTACTCAAATGATTCTAGCATGGTACGTTTGTCACTGGATGAGAGAGTCCTGGGCTCATGGCTGCTTCAACTGTTATCTTCACGGCAAAACTGAGTGTAACCATTTTTTTAAATAGGACTCCTTAGGTCTAGTTTGAACACTTGCTTATGTACTCCTCCAGCCCATTTTCCTTCTAGGTTGGTTTCTGTTCTCAGTTCCAGACACTTTAATCTGTGTTGTATGCATAGCAGGGCCTAATTGCAAGGGAAACAACTGAAACAAGAAAAGCCTGAAACAGAGCTACCGTTTTATTTTTGTATTTAGACCTGGCATAAACTTCTGTTTCTATGGGCGTCTAGTTTAATGGGATCCAGGGATCTGGCCTTTTCTTGTGACTATGGAACAATGAACTTTCATTTGCAACCTCACAGGATTTTGCTCCCAACTCTCAATGCCTTTCCCTACCATCTAGCTGAACCATGGCTGCAAAAATTCTCACCCAGGTGCCACAGACCATGCCTCCCCCTATCCCAGAACCTATTGGGCATGCGCCTTGACTCCTGCTGTTAGTTATTGCTGTTGACAGATCAGTGAAATTCCCTCCATATCATCACAGCCCCAGCCAGTTTGAGGAGCAGAAGCTGAGATCAAGAATTCAAGTCAGATCTCCCGCATGGCAGGTCACAGCACATATTTTATGCAGTAGTTGTAGTTTATCAATCTCTGGGCTGTCTGCTCCCTATAGCTGGATAGACTATTGGAGAGATCTTAACAGCTTTTTTCAGATTTCAAATGTATGTTAATTAGAGATATTGCAGTGAAATTTTGAACAGATTTGGTAAAGCTTCATTTCAATAGTGTTAACCAAAAGTCCTATACGGTATGCCGTAGTACTTTGTTGTAAGTTTTAGTGACCTATGCATATATTTTAAGTGATCATTTATATTGTTCATTGTTTTCTTGGGCCACAGTGTAAACACAGATCATGACAACAGATAACCTCAAAGACCCATCTAATCTGCCATTATTTTCCATAATACATCATATCACTAGAGAATTGTAGTCTTGATAAAGGCTGACCATGTTGTCCTAGGACTTTAGGTGAATTGATCCTATAGTAATAACTAGAAGTCCTAGCAGAATAGCAAGTCTCACATGGTCAGGTCTGTCTGGCAAGCTACGCACTCCTTGTGTTGGCTAGATTGATGTGGCAAGTTGGTGGTGCCATCTGGGAAACCCATAGTGACCTAGGGGGCAGGATGTAAAGGTAGCAGCTGCACTGATGTCAGTGGTTGTTTGAATAATTGTGGGACCTTGTAGTTGGAAATGGGGGGATCTTGCTTGCTCAGACAGTAGAGTGGTGGGCAATGGAGGGCGATGACAAAATCAGTTTTGGAGAAAGAGGAAATCCTGCAGGAAGATACTCTTTATGGCGGGCAGGTAGGATATATCGTTGGCAGTTTGGACAGGAATAACTAGGCTGAGTAGATTTACTAATTGGACTTTTTTCTGTCATCATCTGCTGTGTTACTTGGTTTAAAAAAAAACCTGTTTCAAAGCATTTCCTGTTTGAAAAACTTAGAAATAGGAGTTGAAAAATTTGAATCAACTCATATCAGTCCTGTGCCTAGTTTGAGAATGTTTATATAGAAACATAGAATATGATGGCAGATAAGGACTTTAAGACCCATCCAGTGGGTCAAATTGCAGTGCCATAGATCAGAGATGATCTCCAACTTTCCCTTCAGTTCTTCACAAGTAAGGTGCCTTTCCTAGGCTTTGTCAAATTCCATTACTTGTCTTGCCTTGTAGGTCATTCCATGTATCCTCCGTCTTTTCAATGAAGAAATATTTAAAGATGTTCCGACGAATGTTGGTATATAAAAATCAACAAATAAATAATAAATAATGTTGTTTCTGATAGGAAACCTGTGGATTGTTGCCATGGTTCAAACCATAACATTAGGGGTATGGCTGCATTATGCCGCCAGGAAGGCTGTGGTAACCTACACAGAGCAGCCATGGTTATAACCCTACCAGCAATAATCATGTCCGAGACAGATGTAGAGGGCAGTGGTGGGATCAGGGTTGAGAGGCCAGGTAAGACATGGGAGAGATCTAGGAATGTATAGGCTCCTCTGTTCAAAGTGGTAGAAAATTGGAAAAGACAATTCAACAGACTGGGTCAATTGCTCTTTTCTATCCCCTGTCCTCTACTATGTTACTATGTTGTTAACCATTTTTGAGCCTCATTTCATGAATTTTGTTTCCTGCCAAAAAGCTTATATATGTCCAGTAGTCTTTTTAAGAAAGGTTTTTGGAATTTTCCCAGTTTGAGGTAGAACAAACAGAAAAAAAAACTACATCAGAGCATTATTTTTAAATATGAGAAGTGCCCGACAAGGTGAAAAAGTTATTTCAATCCGAAAATGTATGACAAATTTTTTGTCTGCCACTTTATAATTTCATAAGTTGTCATGTAAAGTTATTGGTTTGTTTTTTTTTAAATCTTTTACATATGAGTTCAGCCAAACCTCTAGTATTATTCTCTCATTACTCCTTGAAAATAATATCAGGCAGTTTTTGAAAGCTGCACATTTCCCATCTGAAAGCATCCTCCTAGGAGAGTCTTTTATACCCCATGATCACTGACTGGTCTGCAAGCTCATTTATATGAATAATGATTGACTGAAAAAAATGCAGCTGAATTCTAAATAAAGCGAAACTTGAAAAATGCCTTTTCCAATTTCCATACAATTTCCATATCAATGCTTAGTTTCAGAAAATTTCTATACGTTCAGATCACATTTCTCTATACAAGGAGCACCCACTGGCCTTCTTACATAAAGCTGAAGATTTTGGGAACTATTATTGTTTTACATTTATTTTAGGAAAGCAATTTTTTGTATAAGATGAATTTTCAAAGCTATTTGTGCACACAAAATATAGGTTTATGCATGTAAATGACTTGTTATAAAATTGCCCTGGGTTTGTGTACAGAAAAGTAATTACGCAACTCAATTTTGTGCATTAAACGTGCACAGAAATGAAGTGTTCTTGGGTGGAGTTTGGATTTATACATCTAAAGGTGAATTTTGAAAGCCCAGCGCTTGCCAAAACTGGGACATATACGCAAGAGTCGGGCTGGCACGTACGGGGTGGATTTTAAAAGCTGACTGGATACTTGCATACTTGCTGCTACGTGCACAAATGAAAAGTTCAAAAAAAGGGGCGGGGCTTGGGCATGCTCTGGGCGGGGCATGGGCACTCCTGGATTTTAACTTGAAATTAGCATGTAAATACTTACTTGCACAGGTGCACGTCGGGGTCCTCTGCCATGTAACTTTACTTCCGCTATGCAAGTTATAAAAGATAAATGGACAAATCAGCAGGGCAACAGGGGAGAAGGAAGGCTATTAAACTAGGGAGCTTTGCAAGTCCTATTCCTTACCTGGGAAAACTGGCACGTGTCTCTAAAAATACCCGCACTTGCGCGGTAGAGCAGCATTTGCAAGCATAAGTGCACATCCAATTAAAATTGCGTGCACATGTGCACACGATTAGTTTGATAAAATGTGCACATATACACCCATATGTGTGCGGGTCGATGAATAGGTTTAAAAGTTACCATCCCTATTTTGATTTTAAGAAGTACACGTAAATTAATACATACAAGTTACGCCATACAAAGACCAGGTGTAACTTTGTGCTAGTTTTCAGTTAACTTTAAAGGTGAACTTATTTACATAAGCTCTCTTTCAGGCTGATACAGTATAGTGCGCTCCGCCGGAGCGTTTGGCCGCGCGTTTTCGACATGCTATTTTTACCCCTCAGCTTAGGAGTGGAGGAGTATCCGTGGTTAGGGCAGTGGGCTCAGAACCCAGGAAATCAGGATTCAAACCACTTCCTCTACTGATGCACCTTGTAACCTTGAAAGAGTCACTGCTCTCCATTGCTTTAGGTACAAAAATGTCAGCCCTCTGAGGCAGATACCTATGGACTGTACCCACATTTGTAAGTCATCCTGAACTCTCAAAACAAAATACAGTAAGGGGTAAAAATAGCACGGGAATAACTAATAGGGCGCTATGAGTTTCGGGGGGGGGGGGGGGGTTGGCCGTGCGTTTTCGACATACTATTTTTATTTTTACCCCTTATACAGCACGTCGAAAACGCACGGCCAACCCCCCAGAAACTCATAGCGCCCGCAACATGCAAATGCATGTTGATGGCCCTATTAGTTATTCCCACGCGATACAGAAAGTAAAATGTGCAGCCAAGCCACACATTTTACTTTCATAAATTAACGCCTGCCCAAAGGCTGGCGTTAATTTCTGCCGGCACCGGGAAAGTGTACAGAAAAGCAAAAAAACCCTGCTTTTCTGTACACCCTCCGACTTAATATCATGGCAATATTAAGTCGGAAGCCCCAAAATTAAAAAAAAAAAAAAAAATTAAAAAAAATTAAAAAATTAAATTGGCCAGCGGCCCGCGGGTCAGAAGACGGATGCTCAGTTATGTCGGTGTCCATTTTCCGAACCCGTGGCTGTCAGCGGGTTTGAGAACAGATGCCGGTAAAATTGAGCGTCAGCTGTCAAACCCGCTGACAGCCGCCGCTCCTGTCAAAAAGGAGGCGCTAGGGACGCCTCATTTGCATACTCGATCGCGTGTCCAGGAGAGTGGCCTGGGTGCGCTTTTGGAGAGCAGGTGATCGCCTCGGAGCGCTGGCTGTCCCGCAAATTTAACTTTATCGGACCGATTGAAAACTGGTGTACCTTTTGCACATAAGATACTCAGAAATGACCCTCCCTCATTCTAAAATATCCTCTGAATTTTTCTAAGTAAAAACTTCAGCTTAGGAGTGGAGGAGTATCCGTGCTTAGGGCAGTGGGCTCAGAACCCAGGAAATCAGGATTCAAACTTCACTTCCTCTGCTGATGCACCTTGTAACCTTGAAAGAGTCACTTTGTTCTCCATTACTTTGGGTACAAAAATGTCAGCCCTCTGAGGCAGATACCTATGGACTGTACCCACATTTGTAAGTCATCCTGAACTCTCAAAACAAAATTCTATCCAGATTTGGAATTTATATTTTTCCATAGATCTATTTATCCAAACTTATGTTTATCTCTTTGTAAAAATGCATCAGATTTCAACAGTAGGTTAAAGATAATTAGTATGCTAACACTCCTAGTAATATTGTACTAGCTTTATTTTCTTACCTCTGTTTCCTTCTGCTACTTTGGGCTTCTATTTATTTATTTATTTTAGCATTTATAGTCCCCCATCTTACTAGGCTCTGTTCATGGCTTCTCAGTTGGAACCAGGATTGCACTCTTGTGACATGAGCCTTCGTTTTCAATGACTCATGGATTTTTCTCCTTTATAATGTATAATGATAGTCCCCTGCTTCCCCTGCTACCCCAGGGGATATAGGCATTGCTTCTTGCAGCAGTCCCAGCCCTCAATGACCTGGGAGGTGGAGGATCTAATCTGGGAGCTGAAGCTAGGTCCCTCACCTTGGCAGTATGGAGCACTTGGTAGAAAGGGGGGGGGGGGTGTTCTAGTTTGGGAGAACTCAGAGGTTGAACAGCAGGAGGGGCAATGAATTGTCTATTTTCCCACCTCCCAATGTTGAACAGTTGGCCAGATTGTGGCTGAGAAGAGCAGTTCAGTGAGGAGAGAGAGATGCAACAGCAGTGGACAATAGGGATGTGAATCGTGTCCTCGATCGTCTTAACGATCGATTTCGGCTGGGAGGGGGAGGGAATCGTATTGTTGCCGTTTGGGGGGGTAAAATATCGTGAAAAATCGTGAAAAATCTAAAAATCTAAAAATCGCAAAACCGGCACATTAAAACCCCCTAAAACCCACCCCCGACCCTTTAAATTAAATCCCCCACCCTCCCGAACCCCCCCCAAATGACTTAAATAACCTGCGGGTCCAGCGGCGGTCCGGAACGGCAGCGGTCCGGAACGGGCTCCTGCTCCTGAATCTTGTTGTCTTCAGCCGGCGCCATTTTCCAAAATGGCGCCGAAAAATGGCGGCGGCCATAGACGAACACGATTGGACGGCAGGAGGTCCTTCCGGACCCCCGCTGGACTTTTGGCAAGTCTCGTGGGGGTCAGGAGGCCCCCCACAAGCTGGCCAAAAGTTCCTGGAGGTCCAGCGGGGGTCAGGGAGCGATTTCCCGCCGCGAATCGTTTTCGAACGGAAAATGGCGCCGGCAGGAGATCGACTGCAGGAGGTCGTTCAGCGAGGGTTCCGGCGCCTCGCTGAACAACCTCCTGCAGTCGATCTCCTGCCGGCGCCATTTTCCGTACGAAAACGATTCGCGGCGGGAAATCGCTCCCTGACCCCCGCTGGACCTCCAGGAACTTTTGGCCAGCTTGTGGGGGGCCTCCTGACCCCCACGAGACTTGCCAAAAGTCCAGCGGGGGTCCGGAAGGACCTCCTGCCGTCCAATCGTGTTCGTCTATGGCCGCCGCCATTTTTCGGCGCCATTTTGGAAAATGGCGCCGGCTGAAGACAACAAGATTCAGGAGCAGGAGCCCGTTCCGGACCGCTGCCGTTCCGGACCGCCGCTGGACCCGCAGGTTATTTAAGTCATTTGGGGGGGGTTCGGGAGGGTGGGGGATTTAATTTAAAGGGTCGGGGGTGGGTTTTAGGGGGTTTTAGTGTGCCGGCTCACGATTCTAACGATTTATAACGATAAATCGTTAGAATCTCTATTGTATTGTGTTCCATAACGGTTTAAGACGATATTAAAATTATCGGATGATAATTTTAATCGTCCTAAAACGATTCACATCCCTAGTGGACAAGCCACCGAACCCAAAAGTTGTGTTGGAAGCATAGTGCACAGCTCATTAGCATAAATATGAGTTTACTCCAAATGTCCTAATCGAATCTCCCAGAGATCTCACAAAGATTTTAAACAAAACAGGAGATAGAATAGGCTACTGATGGACACCAGATGTTAAAGAAAATGGCTCAGAAATAGAGAATCCATAAAGTACTTATTGGACATGATCCATAAGAGATGAAGAAAACCAATCTAGGGTCATACCCTCCATGCCAGATTCTGTCAACCTATTCAAAAAGATCTGATGGAAAAATCCAATAGAATCAACATGGTGGAAGAACCCTCATCCCTAGCACAAATAAGTTTATCCATGAGAGATAACAGCAAGGTTTCCATTCTTTAATGTATATAAATTATAATTGATAAGGGTCCAAAAGGGCTCCATCCATTAGATGTTTCTAAAGTTGACTTCTATACTGCTGTTTCAGCCACTTTGGACAGGACGGGAACCCTAGAAACTGTAAGCAGGCTCAATTGCTTGTTTCAATTTATTTGAAATTAATATAAACTGCACCAAATAATGGTCATTTCAAGCTACCAGGTTAATTTAAAGATTTTCTAGACTACTTTGCCACTTAAAATCCAAAGAAACAAAAATAATTTATTTAACAGTTTTTTATACCGACCTTCATAGTAAATAACCATATCGGATCGGTTTACATTTAACAGAGGGTATAACTGAAGGAACAATTCAGGTAAACAAAAGATAACAATAGATAGGAATAAGTCAAAGTTACAATCAATGGGAATCGAGAACTTGGAAGCTTAACATAAGCTGGAAAGAAGATAAAAGGCAGGTAATAATTATAAAATACACGATAGTGAGATAGGGTTAAAGCTTGAAGGTGCTTTAACCTGGAGGTGTCAGAGTCCGTAGTTCATGAAGATAAATGCCAAAGGCCGGGTGAGAGTGGAGGGCCGTTAGTGATTGTCTGGTGGATAATATCCAAAGTATGGCCCTGTTCATGGGGTGGACCCCTCACCAATTGGGAAAACCTTAGGTACTGATGTTAAAAGGCATTTACATGCATAAAATTGGGTTTTACATGCGTAAATGCACTTTACCCTTGTAAACGGGCTTTTGGAAATTGCAACATTAAATACCTGGATTATCCATAGGATATTCACATGTAAGTTCTCTTTATGCATGTAAATGGCTTTTAAAATTGCTGATAGTATGTTACATTTATGTGCGTAACTCTTTTAAAATTACCTCTTATATGCAGACATAGTTTCTATTAAAAAAAAGAGCATTTCAGGGCACAGGGTCCTCAGCATGCAAACTAAAATCATCCAATACAATCAAAAAGTCTACTGCTAATGTGGCAGACTGGGAGGAGAGGGCATGATAACCAAGCAGAAGATTAATTTTGGTATATCAGGTACAAACTTCCAAAATATTCACAGCAAACACAAGAGGTAATTTTCAAAAGGATTTACATGCATAAAAGTAGAATTAATCACAGCAATTTTCAAAAGTCCATTTAAGCATATTAAATCTTTTGAAACTTACCTTCTTTAGGGGTGACTTTTCTAAACATTACACAAGCAATAATTAGCATATACGGACATAAGTAGCCTTTACTCGTATATTCCATGTTTCATAAATGTAAAAAATGCACATGTATTTTCACTTTCACACACACCTATACACACACAAAAAAGGGTGTGGTCTGAGGGCATTCTGAGGCGGGGCCATCATTTACGCATGTAAGTTTCTCTTTTAAAAGACATACATGTAGATTTGCCAGCTTACTCACACAATTTTACACCTCCCAATTATCTTGCTTAAGTGATATTAAATATGTTTTATTGTGTGGTGCTGGTTGGGTGAGAGGTTTGGGTGTAGTTTCAGTGACCTGGAGAAGGACTAACTGGTGGACTAACTGGAAAAATTGGTAATTTCCTTGATGTGCATATGTTTTAAAAATACATCGACTTACACGTGGAAATCTTGCTATACGTAAATCTTTATTTTTGTGCTTTAATTGTGCACACATATATTTTTAAAATAAGTAAGAAAAGTAGGTGCATTCAATGCATTGATATATGTCCTTTGAATGCATTGCACGTATTTGCGAAGAAGCCTTTATATGCATGGGGTAGAGAGACACGTATTTTATAAAATATGCATATATCATGTATCATATGTGTGGGTTATAAATACTAGTGTAAATCTGCTAGCGCTTATGCCACCACACGCATTTGTTTGAAAGTTATCCTCCCTCTGTACATATTGAGGTTTGAAAACCCACTGCCACCCCTCCCTCACATTCTTTGCATCTCCCTTGATGAAAAATAGAAGAACCATGTGGAGAGTGTCCTCTTCTTTATGCCACGATTCACTAATGAACAAAACATCCCCCGTATGCGTCATTGTTAATAGACCTAACAATTATAAGAAGTATCCTTAAATCCAGCAATGGATCCTTAGTTAAGCATGAGCAATTTTCAAGAGAGATGGTCTGAAGAATTCTGTTGAAATATTGCAAATATAATATTGCCAGAAACAAATTGGATGTTCAATACTATATTAGGCACATTTCCTTATACCCCAGACAATCTCAATGGGGACTGGCTTATTCACCCTGGAGTGCAGTGAAGTAATGATATTAAGTGCCAGGAGCTGTCGGCTGCACCAGCACTTAATAGGCAACCAGTGAACGGAAGAAAGATCCTCCCTTCCTCTCACTGGCATTTAGACACACTTTTGGAGGCTTAGGGATTCGGGGGGGGGGGGGGTAGTATTTGGCACACAACATTTTTTAAGAAAGGGGATGGGGGATTGGCCCCCCTCGACCCGCTACATTATCTTGGAAGTGGGATAGTGGTGAGGGGAATCGGTACCTCTCAAATGTTACATTGGTCGATAATTTTGCTGTTCACCAGACATTTGACTATCTTGACTTTATAGCTTTGTAACTTTGTCCAAGTATATTCAGTGGCAGTTTTACCTGGATAAGAGCCTCTGAATATTTAGATAAATTTTGATAAAGTTAATCAGACCTGGCTCACTGAATATTGACTTCATTGTGTCAATAATCAGTGGAAAAAAAAAATCCATATTGAAATAAGAACATAAGAACATAAGAAAATGCCATACTGGGTCAGACCAAGGGTCCATCAAGCCCAGCATCCTGTTTCCAACAGTGGCCAATCCAGGCCATAAGAACCTGGCAAGTACCCAAAAACTAAGTCTATTCCATGTTACCATTGCTAATGGCAGTGACTATTCTCTAAGTGAACTTAATAGCAGGTAATGGACTTCTCCTCCAAGAACTTATCCAATCCTTTTTTAAACACAGCTATACTAACTGCACTAACCACATCCTCTGGCAACAAATTCCAGAGTTTAATTGTGCGTTGAGTAAAAAAAAACTTTCTCCGATTAGTTTTAAATGTGCCCCATACTAACTTCATGGAGTGCCCCCTAGTCTATTATCCGAAAGAGTAAATAACCGATTCACATCTACCCGTTCTAGACCTCTCATAATTTTAAACATCTCAATCATATCCCCCCTCAGCCGTCTCTTCTCCAAGCTGAAAAGTCCTAACCTCTTTAGTCTTTCCTCATAGGGGAGCTGTTCCATTCCCCTTATCATTTTGGTAGCCCTTCTCTGTACCTTCTCCATCACAATTATATCTTTTTTGAGATGCGGCAACCAGAAATATTGCAAATATAATTAGAATCATCTAATAAGTATAACCCTTTTTTTGGATTTTATGGAAATCTTTTGGGGCTATCTCCTCTTGCCACTTCCCCAGTGTTGATAAGTCCCAAGGAATGGATTCTTTCTATGAGGGAAAGGCTTAATCTTTTAGGCCCAGGCGGTGAACGGGAATTCTCTCTGAGGTGAGTTACTGTCCCCTTTGGTAATGCTAGAAATAGGCAGGACATGATGTCAGAGTTCAAAAGAAACTTTACTTCGATTTACAGAAATTAAATAAATGTCCAATCATTGGGTTACTTGTCTTACTTCATACCTGGTCTATAGGGAGCTTTCTCTTCTTCACTCTGTGCAGGTGTCCTTAGCACGACTCTCTGGGAGCAGCTCATTCCCTTTTCTTGTCTGAGGGGAAGGGTCCCAGCTGGGAAGGGAAATCCTATTGAGGGGAGTCCACTAAATCCTGAAAAATGCCTCATACCTGCAGTCCAACAGATTCCTAGATGTTGCCAGCTTGTGTCCTGCATTCCCCAGCATGGAGATCTGGTTGGGGGTCTCCAATTAGATTTTCAAACTCTCCTCCTCTGGACTCTTTCTGTAGTTTTGACCTCTTAGGGGGAAAAAGTCCTTTTTTGGATACCAGAAGGACTTTTACAACCCAGCCAAACAGAGAGGAGGCGTGGTACAAAAAAACCTCACTAAAACGTAACTCTCAAAAATACAAACCACCTCTGGGTGAGAAGTCACCGAAATCCTCTCACTGGATGGAAAGGAATAACCAGGTCTTCTCCCTCAGGTCCTTCTGTTACAGGGGTTCCCTCACCAGCAGGAACAGGATTACACCCAGGCACAAACAAATTTAGAAAATCTTCTTACTAAAGTCCTCTCAGAAAGGGATAGACATGGGGGCGGGTCCGGGGGTCAGGGGGCAGTCCAGGGGCGTGGCGAAGGTTCGGGGGTGGTCCGGGGGGGCGGTCCCGAGTCCTCCAGCACAGCGGCCTGTGCCGGGGGATGGCGAGCCGGCGTGCGCAAGTTACGCCTGCCTGAGGCGCATAAGTTTAAAAATCTGACCCTAAGGCTCCGAAGCTCCCTCTTCTGGACAAGGACTGAACCATTGCAGGCATCCTCAGGGGGAGGTGCTGCAAGGCATGGTCTGTCCCTCCTAGCTGTTACCTACTAGGCAAGGTTCTAGGGCCAGCTAGTGGGAGACCAAAGGTTCTGCACACAAGGGTATCTTATTGCCTGACTGTCCATTTTGTTTTGTTGTTTGGCTTTGACTTGTAACTTTGTAACACTTTCCAATATGTTCCTGAAATCATGAATACCGAGTATTGAGCTGCAGCTGGGTTATAGAATTCAGTCCATCTGTGTTTATCTAACACATTCATTCTGTAAATACAATCAACACTAACTTGTCAAGCTCTTAATGTCCACAAACCCAGGAAATATTTCAGGTGAAGGAGAATTAGGAAAATGCAGCACATTATCAAATATGCCAAAACTTTCTAAAAATATTTTGTGACATCCTTCTCAGCCCAAATAGTCTCTCCTTTTGCATAAGAACCTTTCCCTCTACAAGCAATGGCACAATCTGACTTATTAAAATGCTGACTTTTTAAAAAAGTACAATCACTCATTGGCACAATTACTATTTCTGGAAGAGACTGGATAACTCAAAGGACTTATAATAGCATTATGGAACCTTTCACATCTAGGGCATTTGTTCAAATTCAGCTGAGTCTGGAAGGGACCTAAAAAGGAAGTCTGTGTGAAATGAGATGGTGCTTTTAGCCCAATTACAGGGACAATAGCAGAAACATTCACACTGTGTTAGATGTCTACAAATCTGTGAATTTGGCTGCACATAACTTGTCACTGATTAGTGACAGGGAGAGAAGACCATTTTTGGAAACTGATGGTAATGCTGTCATTAGCTCATGTAGCACAGGACAGTCAAGAAAATACAATCATAACTCAGGGAGATTAGACCTGCGCTCAGCTTGCTCATCCTCCCCCCCCCCCCCCGTCCCCCCCAATAAAATACGTACTACTTTTTGGCATTTAACATAGGCCGCAGTTTAATCCATAAACCCGAGCCCCTTACAAACAATAGTAAACTTATAACATGTAACCACCAACTCCCCCTCCCCCCTTATCTTCCCCCTCCTCCCTTTTCCATCTCTACCCCTTGTCCCATAGGTAAAGCACTGCCACCCTCCCCCCTCCATTGCCCCGCCTCACACCAGCGAGGGCAAGCCCTGGCCCTGAGCTATAGCCCAAGCTTGCAGGCCTTCTTGTGCAGCAGCCCCCCCCCCCCCAACTGTACAATTTGCCCCCCTCTCCATGCCCTCCCCTTTTGAACCTTACAAATTCTTTCATAGTAACTAGGGCTCAGATTATACTGCCACATACAAGAACTGTTTACCCAGTTCTTGTTTCTCCCACTGCAGCCTCAAATCTTCTAAACAGCACCACTTCCAAACTATCTTGAATAGAATTATTAAATAAATCAATACCAATGTCCGACAGATGTACCCCGTCTCCCTGAAATAAACCATCCTCCACCCCACATGCCCATCTATGTCTCACCCAAAAACCCATTTACCCAACTTCCGATTCATTTTCATAACCCCTGCTTTCCATAACACTTCGGATTTACATTTAAGCCTGACAATGATATTGGACCATCCCAGCAGCACCCTTGGCCATCGGATCCATATTTGTGAAAGGTCCTTTTTGTTACAAGTTATCAATTCCCCCAAGATGAATGAGCAAGCCATCCGGCACGCCCCACAGTTCCGCTCGTTCTCACAGGAATGGCAAGAGTTCGTCCCACATCATGCCCCTCTTGCTGAACCAGGACACACTTCACTGCCTCTGGTCCAGATCCAAGTGTTCCCCATATGTTAACCTGCTAACACTTTTGTAAACCATTGTGATGGCAAACCCGAATGACCTATAAATAAATATGGCCGCCTCACTGCTTGCCGCTGCGCCCTGTGGATGAACGAGTGGCCCACAATCCAGAAGCACCCTGTTCTGCGCACCACCCTGATTATCTCTGAAACAAAAACGGTATCATTAAGCATTCCTCGTACCCCCTTTCCCCCCTCCCACCCAACTCCCAATACCCCCTGGAATCTCCCTCTTAAAAACCAGATCCTTCTACGACCCCCCTCTTAATTTTTTTTTTTTATTGTCTGATATATGTCAGGAAGGCATTAGATTTTCATCGACCTATCGCTTGAATACCAGCTCTCAATATTCCCCCTTCTGCTGATGACATGGCTGCCCCAATTCGAAAAGCTTCTCATTCCACCCCAGTTGTCTAACCACTATGTGCAATACCCTCGTGAATTGAAACCTAGTTAACGGCTTTCTGTTCTCATGAATTAAAAATGGACTTGTAATGGTGGTCTAACCCTCATAAATAGTTTGGTTAACCACACTGGACATACCTCCACATTCGCCACTGGCAGGAGCGTGATGATCTGCCCTTTCCTTTTTTGGTCCGTTTTAGATTCCTGTAAAAAGAGCTCAACCCCTGCCGCGTCCAACTTGACATTCCGGACCAGGAGCCCGGACACTCCTACCAACTCTCTGATTCTCATGGCCCCAAAAAAAGCCAATGAAAAAGCTGTGCTGATTGCTGAACAACAGCACCTCATAGTCAGACCAGCATACCGCCAACAAGTGAATTGTTAACTGAATAAAATCCAAATATTTTATTGGTCTTTGTAAATCTCCCTTGCCATTCCTGTCCCTCTGCCACCCCTTTAGGAAACTACCCAGCGGGTTAGCCCATCCCTGCAACTTCTGGAAAAAGGCAAATCCCGCTAGCTGAGTTCGTACCAATCCTGCCGAATATCCTAATCGCCGGGCTCTTAAAATATAATGCACTAAACTCTCTTTTGCACTGGCCCCAAAAGCTAACCGTCGGACCACAAAAAATGAGACACTGTTGCCCTGCCTGTTGTATAAGCTGCCCATGTAGCTGGCGCCACAAACCGCCATATCAAACTCTATTCCTCGTCTGTCCAAGAGTCCACAAGTCTTCCGGGAACTTCTCTGGTGACTCCTTTGCATGCGGTGCCAAATCCCGAAAAACCTTCCATTGGAAACGAGACAAAGCATCAGCTATGAGGTTCTGCTGTCCCGGTACATGCTTGGCCCTAATGCTTACATTGCTACTTAAACATTGCGCTACTAATGCTCGAAGCAACCTGGGGACCTGTGGACACCGCACTGTCAAATTATTAATTACCTGAACCACCCCTAGATTGTCACACCAAAATACCACTCTCTGGTTGGCTAAGAGCTCTTTCCATATCGCTACTGCTACTACTACAGGGAATAACTCCAAAAAGTGACATTTTTCATCAAACCCTTGTCCACCCGATCCCTTGGCTATGGTTGAGCACACCACATCCCCTTAAAGAAAACTCCAAACCCTGCTCCCCCGCCGCATCTGAGAACAACTCTATCTCCCAATTCCCTACTTCCAATTCTGGGATCACCCGCACCCTATTAAAGGACTGCAAAAAGACTTCCCACACCCCTAGCTCTTCCCAAATGGATTGAGTCACCCGTATGTGATTATGACTCACCTTGATACCCATAGTAGCTGATGACAATCGTCGAATGAATGCCCTCCCCATCAGTATGACACGACATATGAAATTCAGTGACCTATCAACGATTGCATTTTCTTTAGTCACTTTCCTTGCACTCCTATTCTCACCTACCAACTCCCACAATTTCACCACCTTGTCATCCGACAATTGGGAAATCATCGTATCCAAGTCCAATTCAATTCCCAAGAATGTCAATTTAGTAGCCGGACCTTCCATCTTG
Source organism: Rhinatrema bivittatum (assembly GCF_901001135.1). Classification (NCBI taxonomy): domain Eukaryota; kingdom Metazoa; phylum Chordata; class Amphibia; order Gymnophiona; family Rhinatrematidae; genus Rhinatrema; species Rhinatrema bivittatum. Next base: position 321,910,566 of record NC_042619.1, read on the forward strand.
TCCTCCGTTATTGGGACCCCCAACTGTTTCGCCATCTCCAAAAACCCTTTTAACTGCTCTCGACACAATTCAGTCTAGCTCTCTCTCACAAACAAAAAATCATCCAGGTAATATAACATTTGCTGACATCCAGTGTACCCTTCTATTACCCACTGCAGGAAGGAACTAAATGCTTCAAAGTATGCGCAAGATATGGCGCATCCCATTGGCAAACACCTATCAACGAAATAACCCCAGTCAAAATAAAATCCTAATAAATGCAAACTGCTCGGGTGACTTGGTAACAATCTAAAAGCTGATTCAATATCGGCCTTTGCCATCAAGGCCCTCCGCCCCGCTTGCCGTACCAATGCCAGAGCTGCATCAAATGAAGCATAACGAACCATACATTTTTCTTTTGGAATGTACTCATTCACTGATGCTCCTTTTGGAAAAGACAAATAAAGGATCAACCTGTACTTCCCAACTGCTTTATTCTGAATAACCGCCAAAGGAAACAGATGCATCGGTCGTATGGAGGCACCTTGAATGGGCTCGCAATCCTCCCTAATCGCAAATCCAAATCTAATTTTTTACGCACCACCTCCTCCAATTGACCCACGAATTTGGCATTCTGGATCTCCTCACCACCCCCAAGACCTTCTTACGGAATCTGAAAACCCTCCTTTAAACCCCAAAAAAGCAACTGCGCCGCCTTGTGATTCGGATAAGTTTGCAGCCATGTAGTCAGAACTGCAAACTTCACCAGCGATCTCGCTGACCTCAACTATTCACGACTTTCCACTTTTAACCGCTGTGTTACCTCCTTGAGTGTACTTGGAAGATGGGTGAGCTCCATTGCAGTTAGCACAGGCGTGCCGAAACTTGTAATCTGGGAAAAGGCACGTGACTTTATTAAATCTCCAACAGACGTCCCCACTCCCTGTCACACCCTCCCCGCTCGCCGTCCCTTTTCCCACTGTCCCGCTAGCACGAAAGGAATAGTTGCCCCTCTTCCTCCATTGGAACTGGCCCCTCCCACTGCCGAAACCCCACCCGTGCTGCGTTTCAGATTTCCCACACTCTTATTTGTCATTTGGGTTAACCACAAATTAATATCTTGATTCCCCCCAAGACATAAATCAGTTCTCTGCCATCTTGCCCCTAAACGTTTTTCATCATAATTGAGCCAGGCCCAACTTTCATAGTCCCTAAACGCCCCTAATATGCTATCTCTGTATGCCAGCAATGCACCGTACTGATCAGGCTGGAAGTGACCCACCACACTAGCCAAGCGGAAAAAACGTCGTACCCAGTTGATATTCTTAGACACCTTAAGCCCTTTTGTAGCCTTTTTTCTCTGCTTCCTACTTTTCTTTCTATCACTCTTGCCCCCTCTTCTACCTTCCAGCAACCGGAAAATATTAATATATTTTCTTTTACAAATTTTCCTCCTTAATTTATGTGGGATCCCTTCCCATAGCTCTGTCAAAGAAGCCAATGCCGGATGACCCATATCCTGTCGTGGCCCTTCCCCCCCTTGAATCCTTTTACTCTCCGACTCACAGGAAGATGATGTGGAAGTCGATGACAAGCTTGAACTACTCCCTGCTGACCTCTGTCTTCTCTTCCTCCTGTGGGCTCCTCGCCCCTCCTGTCTTTCCATTGATCCTTGCAACTCACCTGTGCCCCCACTCTCTCCCAGCTGTCCTCCTGAAACCACCTGGCCTCCACTGCCTGACGTGCCAGCAACCCTGCTCCTCTCTGGCATACCCAGCTGGGCCCTATTTCTCCAAGCTTTGTGCTATGAAGTGGATGGTGCTGCAATATCTTCCTCATCTGTGAATACATATTGTGATGTAGTGCAGCACTGCCGAGAGCAGGAACTGACAAGACACCATAAGGCGGCAGGTAATACCAGAGCCAGACAGCAGGGGCCTATTTCAGACCGTACAAAAGTTGCCCGGGAGAGGGGCACCAACCCACTCTCCCAATGAAAGATAGAGACAAACAACTGTGCCCTGCATCCAGCCAGCAGGGGGCCTATTTCAGACCGTACAAAAGTTGCCAGACAGTAGGGGGTCCAGGTGAAGATGAGAGACTACACTTCCCAGGTTCCCTGAACCGGCACCTGACCCCTGGCTGGAAAGTGAGCAGGAACAGGTGGAGGAAATAGGGACTGATCCCTATGACTCAGCAGAGTCAATGGAAGCTGAGGAAGAGGACGTGCCGCCGTGGTGGAGCTGGCCACAAAAGCCCGGCGCCTCAGAGTCAGGGAGGGGGAGATGGAGGTAAGCTGGGGAGAGGAATGCTCCAGCTGTTCCTCTATGTAGGTGGAATAACCAGGAGGTTGGGGGATGGTAAATCCTGTGTTGGTAAATGGAAGTATGAGAAAGGTTGGAAGGGAATTGTGGTTTTAAAAGCTGTTTAACTCTGGGCTTATTAAGGAGAACCTAAGCGGTTAGGCTTGGGGGCTTGTAAGGGCAACCAGGCATTGTTACAGGACTGCAGCCCTGTAACAATGGCTACAGGACCACATTAAGCCCATTTTGTGATAAAGACCTTTTTCTGTGTACTGTTTGGGAGTGCCAGGACTAGGCCTGGCACTCTGACTAGAGACTGGGAAGAGTCCATAGCAGCGGTGTGCCGGAGCTGTATGAGTGGATAGACAGAGGTACATGAGCGGAGAGGGATTCCTGAAGCCCAGCAAAGCCCACACAGAGTGCTGAGCAGAGGGGCCTAATCATGACAATATGCACAAGCCGCAGAAACCTCGCCACCAAACCCTTTTTGTCCCATACCCAAATCCCGACCTGAGACTTCGATCTCATGTCTCTGACTCCCATCACCCCTTCCCTCACTTTCCTCCCACCTCCCAAGTGACCCCTTTTTTCCCTTCACCTGCCCCCATCTCCCTCTGCCACGTGGGCCATCCCCCAAAACCATGGTGCCCTCTCCCTTCGCCAGCCAAAGCCACCTGCTCCACATATTTTCCTATATACCTACCTTCATCCCTTATGTAATTCCCCCCAAGTCGCGTCCCTGGTATGGTAAACACTCTCTGCCGCATGCCAGCACGAGGGCCTTGTTTAGGAGATCGCATTCCTCGCCCAACCAAGGGACCACTTTTAAGCACCCGACCTCTCAGTTTGTCTCAGGCCCCCTCTGATCAACTCCAGCTCCTGGAACTTCCCCTCCCCGTGTCTGCAAACAAATATCTGCCTGCCGCCCATCCCCATATCCCCTGCTTCCTTGTGAACTTTTCCTCTCACTCCCTTGTGCCTCCCAATCCTCATGCTTAACCCTTTTTCCTGTTCTGCTGAGAAACCTCGCTCTCCTCTATGTTCCTAACGAAACTCCGCCCTCCTAGCCATGCCCTGAACACCCTCCCCAAGAAATGATCTAGGCGGGGGAGCTGAATGCCCCACCCGATGCATTCACAGACAGATCTAAAGGCATGAAATCCTCCCCGCCTGCTGCGATCCCGGTCCTCCGGCCGATCCTGCCTCCGGCCTGCTTTTCCCCCGAACTGGCATCGAAAAAATTAACGCCCGACTCGCTAGGCCGCGCTGCCGGAGGGGAACCTGCCAGCCCTGCAAAATGGAACCCTGCCATTACTCTGCCTCGCCTGCTGGCCAAAGGACTGTCCAAACGGAGGGCCGCATTTGCTCCTCTCTCCCTACCCTTTCTCATCATCTGTCCCACCGATGATACCTATCCTCCCTGCAATGGGAACTGGATAATAATGGGGAAAAAGAGCCGCTATGTAGGGAAGAATTCCGATCCTTCCAAACGCACGGGCCTATGCTGTGACCGCTTAAACAACAACAGTTCAATTGGGCTACTAATGACAATATCCCAGACTACCTGCGAGTTGACTGGATGGTTTCATACTATTATATTTATCGTTACTGATTTTATATGTACACCTAAATTCCTCACACTCCGGATCGCGAGCCCCGTGCACCCTCTCGCCACCCCTCTCCGACTCGAATGGCGCCAATCTGCTGCCACATCACTCCTTACCTGCTGCCAATCACAACACCCCAATTCCAACCCCCACTCATTTGACCCTTAACCCAGCTCCCTAGCCTGTCTATATCCTACTATACCTCTTCTGCCCTTTCTCCCCTCTCCCTCCTTTTCCCCTTCAAATCCTACTCCTTCCCGCGCTAATCCCAAGATATCATCGGCTGTGCAAGATGAGCATGCACTGCCTTTCTTAATGAATATTTTATTCTTTAAGCACAAACTATAAAAATATTCCATATATCTATGGACAGTACACAGGCATGGATTATTCTTTTAGCTGGAGCCAACATCTAGGCCTTTGCAGTAGTTTGCCCTGTACAGATTCCCTGTAGTTTTATTATATATAATTATACTTTCAAGGCATTTTCTGTGAATACATTTTAGGAAATGGCATGTAATGTACCCTTGATTCTTTAATGTTGCGTGATTTTCAGAAAGCACAAACATATTTTGCTGTGGTTCATGGTAGCAGATCCAGTGGTGTATTTGAGCACCAAAAACAATAATTAAAAAAAAGATATAAAAAGGATTAAAATGTTCTTTACAAAATTTACAAAAATAACTCCAGTGATGACACTGTGGTTCATCCTGTGATATGATCCATTTTTGGACAAAATGCTGTTTCATTTAGAATGCTTGTAGCTATGGATTGGTTGGTTTTGATTTTTTAGAGTCCTATTAATATTTGCTTAGTTAAATGTCTTCTGAAAATTGTCCTTCCTATGTTTTTTACTCTAAACACAGAAGTAAAATTTAAGACCCGCACACATTGAAGAGCCGATTTGATAACATATGCGCATATATGTGCGCCTGTTATGAAATTGGCTATGCACGTGTACATGCACACACAATTTTATATTGATGCGTGCGTGTGCATGCGAAGGCCATCTCGAGTGCGTAAGTGGGGGGAATTTGGCGACACAATTGGCCTTTTTCCCAGTTCACTCCCAGTTCACGCCAGTAAAGGAGAGGACTTCCTAAACCCAGCGATGCAATTGGCCTTTTTCCGAGTTCACTCCAGTAAAGGAAAGACTTCCTAAACCCCCTAGCTAACCTGCCTCCCTTTCAAACCATTACCCCGACCCTTTAAACGCTGCTAATGCGTATTTTTTTTGGTACATGACTTACACACCATACATAGCAGAAGTAAAATTACATGGTTGGGGACCCCAGCGTGTGCTTCTGCACGTAAATACTTATGCACTGGATTCATGCTATAGACCCAGCCTGTCCATGTCCCGCCCATGCTGTGCCCAGACCACACCCATGCCCCTCCCCTTTTGGTGAGAAAACATTTTAGGCATGTAAGGAGCTATGTGTATGCCTGCGCTGGTCTCAAAATCCGTGTAATGCGTGCCAGGCCGAGTCACTTGCTTTGGCACACATAGGGTTTTTAAAATCGACCAGCTAGAGTTAGAGCAATAGTTTTTTTTGATTCCAAGAGAATCACAGGTAACCAACGAGAAAACTTGCTAGACTCTCACTTAATGTATGAAATACCAAGGCTGCCACTTCAGATTTGGATGTCATCAGTGTGCCATTTCTCCCACCAGACCACAGACGAGAGAGTACAACTGTCTGACATCAGGCCCAGCAGATGGTATCAGTTCCGCGTGGCTGCCATCAATGTGCATGGAACAAGAGGCTTTACAGCACCCAGTAAACACTTCCGCTCTTCCAAAGGTTAGTCTTCTTTTACTTGTAACTGGAATCTTCCATTCTTCACACAGGGAAGGGCTGTGCATTTGTTTGAAACAAATTTGGAATGTGAACCAGAAATAACCATTTTCAATTCAGTTCATTTCAAACAAACTGAATATCTACTAGGTCCAATCCCCCCCCCCCCCCAAATATTTTATATTTTTTGTTGCAACAAATAGGGGTAGATTTTAAAAGGGTTACGCGCATAAGTGATGTGCGTGACCCTTTCAAAACCCCCCTGCACGCGCTGAGCCTATTTTGCATAGGCTCGGCAGCGCGCGCAAGCCCCGGGACGCGCGTAAGTCCCGGGGCTTTGCTAGGGGGTGTGTCGGGGGGTGGCGTGGCATTCGGGGCATTCCGGGGGGCGTGTTGGGGTGTGGTGCTGGCCTGGGGGCATTTCGGGGGCATGGCCAAGGCCTCCGAAATCACTCCCGGACCAGGGAATTGCGCAGCGGTGGCCGATTGGCACGCATGAGTTACGCCTGCCTGGGGCAGGCGTAACTTTCACGATAAAGGTAGGGGGGGTGTATATAGGGCTGGGGAGGGTGGGTTAGGTAGGGGAAGGTGGGGGGAGACCAGAGGGATCGGGCAGCGCGCACTGGGCTCGGCATGCGCAAGGTGCACAAATGTGCACCCCCTTGCGCGCGCCGACCCCGGATTTTCATTTAAATAGAGAATCGCAAGCCCAGGAGAGGTGCTTGGACATGCATCGGGAGAGCGGGCACTCAACACGGCGCGCCCACTCTCCTGCATTTTTTATAGTATCGGCTAGGGATGTGAATCGTTTTGAACGATTAAAATTATCGTCAGATAATTTTAAAATCGTCCAAAAACGTTAGAGTGCACGATACAATACAAATGCCCATGATTTATCGTCAGGGGCATTTGTATTGTATCGTTAAATAGGGAGTGGGAAAACCGGCACACCAAAAAAACCCTAACACCCACCCCAAACCTTTAAAACAAACCCCCACCCTCCCGAACCCCCCCCCCCCCAAAATGTTTTAAATGATCTGGGGTCCCGGTGCGATGATCCCGGCGCGATGTCCCGCTCTCTGCCCATGGCTGCTGTGAAGAGAAATGGCGCCGGTGGCCCTTTGCCCTTATCATGTGACAGGGCAAAGGTAGCGCCGGCGCCATTTTGATTCCTAGCTCCCGACGTCACGCATCCAGGAGATCGCTCCCGGACCCCCGCTGGACCCCCAGGGACTTTTGGCCAGCTTGGGGGGGCCTCCTGACCGTATGGCATGGTCAGCGCCATTTTGCTGTACGGCAAAACGATTCGAGTTTAGGAGGTCGTTCCCGGACCCCCGCTAGACTTTTGGCAAGTCTTGTGGGGGTCAGGAGGCCCCCCCAAGCTGGCCAAAAGTCCCTGGGGGTCCAGCGGGGGTCCGGGAGCGATCTCCTACGCTCCTGATGTCGGGGGACAAAAAAACAAAATGGCGCCGGCGCTACCTTTGCCCTGCTGCCATAAGACAGGGCAAAGGTAGCGCCGGCGCCATTTCTTCAACGCACCGGAGGTCCTAGAGTAAAAGATCACACCGGGACCCTCCCTCTGGACCCCAGGTAATTTAAGGCATTTTGGGGGGGTTCGGGAGGGTGGGGGATTTATTTTAAAGGGTCGGGGTAGGTTTTAGGGATGTTTTAGTGTGCCGGTTTTCCCGCCCTCCCCCGATTTACGATTTACACGATATTTTAAAAAACAAAACCGCGACGATAAGATTCCCTCCCCCCCCCAGCCGAAATCGATCGTTAAGACGATCGATCACACGATTCACATCTCTAGTATCGGCCTGTATAAGCTTTACCATTGAACCAAAGGAGCAGCTCACCTCATTAACCTAACAGGATCTCCATTATCTGTTAACGCAGTTGCTCATTTCTTTCTCCTTCATGCCTCACCCATCAAACACTTGAAAATGTTTCCTTCATATAGAGAAATAGACAAGATTTGCAGTACTCAAGGGATCTTTCAGCTTTTATGTGGAATAATTCTTTGTTACTTTAGAAAAAACACAGATGATCAAGTGTACTGGATAAGTCCCGAAGGGCAGTAAGCATCTGTTTCACAGAGCATGCCCATAGAATATTGTACAGTATGTTACATTGGTTTAAATGAATACCATTGTTCTCATAAAGGGAACACTGACTTCTGAGAGTTGTAATTCATGCTGTCCCGTGGAAATGTTGTCACAAAAGGATGAGACATTTGCAGCTTAGCTTGTGGCAGCTACTCTAGAGGCTTACCTTATAGTTGTTCAGCTACTTTGAAACAAACACTGACAACATCATAGATTGATTTTCAGGCACTAGTCCCTTTGTTATACCATAACAGTTTTATAAATGACATTTAGATATTTTTCCATCTTTTTGGAAGAAATGAATTAGAAAAAGTGATATGAATGGGAAATCTTGGATGCACCAAGTTTTTGTTTTTTTTCCTGTAAGCTAAGCTATCTTGCCAATAGAATAAAATAATCCTGCCCAATAATTGATGAATTAAGTTTAGCTGCCCTGGTTTCATGCATTCACCAGCTAAGCAATAGCTTCCTCCTTTTTTAGGTGATTGGGTTTAGTTCTGAAGTACAGTTTAGCTGTTGCCTTCATACTCAAGATATGTGTTCGAGTCCAGGGAGATGTGGCAAGTTGTCAGAAAATATCTTTAGATTCCTTGCTTTACATCCCTTTGTACTTCTTCTTTCCTATTTGTCTCCTCAGGAATATTCTTCCTCATTTTTATCTTCTTTTCCATACTCTTCCCCTGAAATTCCTTCACTCTCTCCGCCAAGCTTCTTCTATCTCATCCTGGCCCCATAGTTCCATGGAGCTTTGCCTCAACATCAGTCCAAGCTCTCCTCCTCTTCCTCAGCGCAGCAGCTGTCTCATTCTTTGGATCCCCACCCCATCTCCTACTGATCACTGTCACACCTCACCTTTTGTGCTAAGCGCTACCTGCCACTTCCTGTTTTCATGTACTGTGCATTTGCGAACAAGCTTTCTGTGTCTTGCACATGTTCTGTGTTTTTATCTTTGTCTTCATGAATCGTGCTGTTTACCTTGATGATTATGGATAAGGAATAATAGTAGGAAATAAGAATCTATTGTTTAATAATAAAACTCAAAAAGAAAAATTATATAGAGCCTTATTCAAACATAATTTTTCTCTATGGGAAAACTCTTTATGGTCCATAGTTCTTAAATATTTATTATAAATATCTTGTTGTGCACTGATTTATTTAAGCAAAGAAGAAATATAGCATATAAAAGTGCTGCTTTCAAATTTTCAGCAGCAGACTTCTTGGTTTTTTTTTTTTAAACAGATCATTATCCTCCACTTTCTCATTGCTTGTGTTTTAACTGAAACTATTAAAATTTTGTGATTGAATTCATGAAAGAGCATAGAAAGATTTTGAGCAGTATGACAAAAGAAACCAAAATATGTGGTAGATTATTGCAGCAGAAAATGCAGCAAACCTTATTCCATGTTTAGAGAGAGGTCATATGACATTCCAGAACCTGATATCTGATTGACTCATGACATGCAGTAGGCCTGATTGATCAAAGTTTGCTCCTATTATCTGCCCATAGAAAAGACCTTTGATTAATCAGGATCAGTTTGTGTGAAGTAAATTGTGATATCTTAGCTGACTTGCACTAATCAAATGCAGTATGTGATATGATTTCTAGTACCCTAGCAGCATAAAGGTTGATATTCATGCTAAGTTTTTGAGTTAGGCAGCAACGTCCATTGCCTCAAGTACAAAAACTTAGATTGTAAGCCCTCTGGGGATAGAGAAATACCTACAGTACCTGATTGTAAACCGGTGTGATATCTCAACTGAGATCGAATGTCGGTATATAAAAATAATAAATAAATAAATAAAATCTTCCTCTTCCTCCCCCTTCCCCCTCCTGCTGACCAGCTAAATTTCAGCTGGGGAATTCATAAGCTGCACAGAATTTAGACAGACAAAATGAGGCAGCTTTGTGGCCATTTCTAGGGCACGATTAAACTTTGGCCCAGTTGGTACTGATAATCCGAGCTGGCCAGTCAGGACCGGTGCAAGGGTATTAGCCACCCTAGATGGAACTTCTGCCTTGTGCCCGCCCTCTACCGGCTCGAGTCAAACTAGTTTGACTCGAGCCGATAGTCGGGTCGGGTCGGGTGAGGACGGACGGGTCACTAGTCCATTGGCAGAAAGAGAGAAGAGACCGCCACTGGCACTGCCATAGCGGCTGCCTCTTCTCTCTTGCTGCCGTGGCTCCTTCCTCTGGGACCCTAGCGCCCTAGGCCCCCGCCTAGTTCGTCTAGTGCTTCTGCCGGCCCTGTGACTAGCCAAAGTTACCTAGGTAATTCTAGTTAGCCAAATAGCAGGCATAAAATAAACCGGATGACTTTGTCTAATTATTTTTAAACCAAATATTCAGCCCCACATATTTGGACTGGATACAGACATAAAGTAGTCTGGTTAACTTTATCCATACATCTGGTTTAATATTGGCCTCATAGTAGTTTACAAGAATGTATGCAAATTTCTGGGATTTGAATGAAGAAATCTCAAGAAAATGACTTGAAAATAACATATTTCCTGGCCACATTGTAAACATTATTAGTTGCTTTTTTATACTTTTGAAATAATGCAATAAATAAATCTTTCTTTTAAGAATTTGTTTACTATATTTTATAAATTTAATTCATTGCTAGCTGGTTTTTTTTTTTTTTTTTTGCTTTCCTTGATATAGACATATTCAGTGTTCGTAATATCAGAGTAATCTAATATCTAAGCAGCAATGGTTTAGAATAAGAACATGAACAATTTTTTTTTAACCATTTATTGTGTTTGCAATTTTGGTCTCTACTTCACATAGCATAGACGTTAGAGTGAGAACCAAGCCTGAAACCATATTATCAGTCATGAAATATATGCATTTACAATTTTTCATTCTATATTTTGTATGGTTGTTTATTGACCTCGTTTCCTGGTTTCTGAATTCTGGAATAGAAACCTGTTTTAAACTTTGTATTTTGCATTTTATGATTTACATATTCTTAATTGTTTGATTTATTGTGTATATTATATTTGTCATCCTTTCATAGTTAGGTGAGTTTTAAATCAAACAAAAGAAAATAAGTAAATAAATTAATAAATTTATCCCAGGTCAATGCTGCTAAAGCTGAACAACAGCATATTCATCATTTTGGAACTGCTGGCTTTTGTCTTTCAAATAAAAGAACAACATATATACTATAATTTATAAGGATATGCATAGTCAAACTGTATGTGCTCAGTTCACTTATTTGTTTATAGTATTTGTGTGTATTATAGTGAGCACTATTTGCCAAAAACAAACATTTTTAATTTTCCTTCTTCAATTATAGACCTAGATTCATCATTTTGCTAGAATAGTACATGCATCACATGGAAAGGGAGAGAGAGAGACTCTATAAGGTGTTCATATAAGTAAACTATTTATACCACTGTAAGAGGGGAAACTAGTAACTCGGGGTGAGGATTTGGTGGTAGCCTAGGTTTTAGGGGGCTGTTTTACATGCACTGTCAGAGGTACAAACAGCACAGTAGACATCAATGAAGATTTTGTGATTTGGAGTGATGAAAAGTACACAAATATGAGATTTGTACATTGTACTCCCTCCCTCTCTCTTTCTCTCTCCCCCTCCCTATTGCAAATCCCATTTCGGGCATAACACTCTGAAGATAGGTATAGTTATTTCTGGCGTTAAATTGTGCAATAGCATGTGTTACACTATTATATGTAACATTAAACACCCCTCATTTTCATAAACTCCTCCCTTTTGACTACATTTTTAGAATTTCTATACGCATAGTGTGATGCGTTATTTATCGCTTGCATTAGGGTTTTATCGCAGGCATAACAGCCCTAACTCCCACAATAAGGTCCTATCATGGTTTGATAAATGACAGTTTGTTTGGAACAAGCTAAAAATAGGCTTATTCATCCTATGTTACCCATACATTTCAAAAGAACGCACATCCTTAATAATTTACCAGGAGGGAGAAAGCATGCAATATTGTCTTCAGTGTACAAGTTTTATTTTGGATGGGATTTCATGCATGTACCACTGTTAGTAAAAGAAAAAACACCCATTCTGCAATAAAATTCTTTCTGTAGCTCCCGTGGGACCAATGATGTTTGTATCACTGCACAGCTGGCTTCTGTGTGCCATTTTCTGTGGTCATAAGAGGGCCCTGTAGACATGCTTTGGAAGCTTTTAATAAATGGAAACTTGTCTAGGACACAGCTTTGTAAGATCAGTCTCAGGTCAAAACTGTAGTAGACACTGTTAGTTATGCCTTTCCAATAACATCTCCCAAATGAATTGGGCTTGTTTACAGTTTGTGTTCAAAATTTGTACCTTCATCAAAATATTTGTTTTTCTGTAAGAATTCAATAAACAGAGGAGAGTAAATAGTTTAATAGTTAAAACATGCGACTAGAAGTAAGAATTCACAAATTCCAGACCTATTTCTCTCAGTTACTTCATGTGACATTAGGCAAGTCACTTTATATTCCCCGAGTTCAATTTTGTTATTTTTAATTAGGTAATAAGAATATAATAGGTTTTTTTTATCAGCTTGCATACACGTTAGAGATATGCTCATCTATGATAGATGGAGGTATGTACAGCAGACATATTTTTGGACAAATATATTGGTAAAAATATGTCACGTGGTTTTAAGCAGAAGGTATATTATAGATGCAAATGTATTTTGATCAATTATATATTTTTTTCTTATCTTGGAAAAACTAATAATAACTTTGACGTATCCATGGAGGTGGCGCTTTTCTGAGCTACTAGGATTTCTGCTTTTGTAGAAAAATGGGATAATGATAAAACATTATACTCCTACATTAACCAAATCCAATCCTATCTATTTTCTAATCCATCTTTCCTAAAAAGCTACAATACATATTAAAAAAAAATAAAATATAAGATATCAGAAGGCATAAATAAAAATGCAAAGTTACTAATTTGGCAGAGTGGGGATCTGAAATTATTTGCCTAATTACAAGCCAAGTTGAGAAGAGACAGCTGCAATGCCCTGATAATGGCTTTTGTCTTGATCTAGAAACCACCGAGGTAGATTTTAAAACATATGCGCGCGAGTACTTTTGTTCGCGCCACGCCCCCGGACATGCCCCCCGGACACGCCCCTCCCACCCCTTTTACGAAGCCCTGGGACTTATGCACGTCCCGGGGCTTTGCGCGCGCCGGCGGCCTATGCAAAATAGGCGTGACGGTGCGCGAGTGCCCTGCGCGTGTAAATCCGGGAGGATTTACGCGCGCAGGGGTTTTAAAATCTACCCCATTCTGTTTAGGACTGAGCCAGTATTAATTTTTCTCAGCCTGGGATCTTCTTTGGAGACAATGTACCAAATTCAAGTTTGTTTTTGATATGCTTTATGTAGACTCCTGACCAGTATTGCCATATATCAGGAAAAAATCTTCAGTGAATAGTCTGAAGTATTTCATTAGTGGTCTAGCTTCTAAAGTTTTAGTAATTTCAGAGTTTCTAATAGCAGATGAATGGCATGCAAAAGACACACGATACCTAAATTAGTAAGTCAATGTCAATAGAAACAAAAAAATAGAGATTACAGGTCTATGTATCCTCATTAATGAAGGTAGCCTTTTAAGAAACCTTACGTTTTAGTGTTTCAGGCATTGTATTTATTTTCTGAATTGTAACTGTGGCAACAGAAAGGCTTTTAGTACTATAATAATAAGATTGCAAATGTTTAAATGTTGGCACACTACTTTATCTCACAGTAGTCTTGCAGAAAGCATGCTTTTTACTGCCATGCATGACTTCAGTGGATCTCATGCTTGTATCAACTTGTGCTTTCAAAGCCGAAAGCTTAATTACAGAATAAATGAACAGATTTAGAGGTTTGACAAAAATTGTCTTCAAGTCTAGGCAACAGGTAATTTTGTTTTATTTAGCTGCCAGTTTTAATGGGCCAAACCTCAGTCTGTGTAACAATCCATCCTACAGCAGCTGTAAAGCAAGCATCCTTTACCTTGGCCTGAAAACAAAAATTAAATTTTAAAATGAAATCCAGTTTTGACAACTGAGGTTCAGGGACAAGTCATAGGGCTAGACAAAAATAAATTAATGTTCTTCAAACTGCAAAGTGCAGCATTTTAGTACTATATTGGTCCTGCAGAAACTGTGTTTTATTTCAAGTTGCGTTACATTTTATCGAGCTAACAAGAAGGGATTTTTTCAGCATATTCTTATTGCTGGTTTGCACATATTTTAGAAAACATTCTCTCTTTTGTTCTTAATACTGGACTTTAAGAGGGCATGGGGAAAAAAAGCAGAGAGAAGCAGCTGGATCTAGTGGCATGTGTTTAAAGTGTCATATTTGAATGATTTAATGGTGGTGAGTGTTAGGGGTTGCCACAATGAATGACAAAGTCAGTCATATGAAATGTTAGAAGTCCTAGTGGAGACATAGGCAACCATATAGTCAGGTCTGTCTGGCAGGCTGCGATGATAAAATTAACTAGCAGTGGGATCAGGCTGCAAATACAATAATAATGAGTGGTCCTTACAAATCAGACCAGCTCTGTCTGCCAGGCTGTTCAGGGAACCTAAGAGGTTGGATGTTCAGGCAACAGTGACCCTGGTATTCATAGATAGTTAGATTACTACAAAGATTTGTGGTTGGTTAGAATGGGAAGAAAAAGGTACTGGGTGTGAATTAAGCGGGGGATCAAGTATACTAATTTGCTTAAAAGGGTGGAATACAAATTAAAAAGATAGCTAAAACTGTCCAGGATAAGGAAAGATCTTGCAAGCAATCACACTTTATGGCTGATAGTTGGGATATATCCTTGACAGTGTGAAAATAAATAAGTGGGCAGACTGGATGTGGTGGTTAATCTTTTTTGCCATCACCTAATATCTATATCTATTAGGGATAGGCATTCGTTTGCAATGAAATAAGAAATACCAACAGTAGTTCCTATTTCATTTCATTTCGGAGTTTTAAAAAATCGATAGGAAAAAACCCACCAAATTTTGTGGTGCCAAAAAAAAGGTAAGTTTAAAAAAAAAAAAATCCAGAACCTGTCGCCAACCTTTCACATTTATTAAAATATTAAGGCCCCCACCAGCGGACCCACCCCTACCCATTCTAATCCACCCTCCCTGCCTGGTGGTCTAGTGGGGGTTTGGGAGCCACCTTCTGCTCCCAGTCCAGCAGCTGCCATTAGTGAAATAGGCGCCAGCTGCCCTATGCCTCTATCTTGTGATGGGGCAGCCCCTGTCACATGATAGGGGCAAGGGTATGCCTCTTCAAATTTAAGCTGTTGCCGTGGGGTAGCACTGGAGCTGATTTAAGCTGTTGCCGTGGGGTAGCACTGGAGCTAATTAAAGAAGAAATAAGAAAGAAGAGGATAGCATCAGAGCTGCAAGGCCTGGGTTCTGGATCTGGGCCTGATCCGAGGGCTGGCACCAGCATCAGGATATGGCCTTTGGACAAGGCCACAGCATCTTGCCTGTGCCCGGGCTCTGGCTTGGACTACCCAGGCATTGGGACCTTGGCCGAGTCCCAGCATCGGGTCTGGATCTAGGCTGAAGCCCCAACATGAGGACCCGATCTCCAGCATGGGCCACAGTGTCTGGCCTGGGCTTTGGCTCAGGCTCCAGCCTATGCCGAGATCCAGGCATTGGGACCCAGCCTGTGGGCTGGGCCATGGCATCAGGCCTAGGCTCGTTCTCTGGCCTAGGCCGGGTAGGGATCTGCCCAGGCCCATTAGGTCACCTTGGCTTTGGCCTACACAAAGGCAAAGCCTCGGGCTAGACCTCGCTGGTAGATCTCTACCAGACTGGGTAAGTAGGGGCTGGGGGGATCCTGGCACCAGCTTTTTCTGGGTAGGAGGAATGGGTGAAGGTGACAGAATGGGAGGCCTTAGGAGGCCCCATTTTCTTTTTTTGGTCTTTTTTTTTTTTTTTTTTTACATGAATGAAATGAATCAAACATTCCACAAACCGAAATTCATGGGGAAAAAAACCTCCTGAAAACAAATCGAAAACCGAAAATGAATATTTTGTCCCTGCACACCCCTAATAGCTGTGCTGCTAAACATCCCTTTAAAGTTTAGCTGGAGAAGTCTTATCCAGCTATCTTAAATGTTTAATTTTGAATGTCTACCTCATAAAGAATATCAGACCATCCCATCTTTGTATCTGACAACATATTCATAAATAGCCACAAATTTTACCTTGCTGCCATAATGAATATGAGACAGGAGCGCCTGCCCAGATCATTGCCTCCTCAGATTTATAATGACGGCTTCAGGCAGTCATACCGACATGATCGACATGAGCAGCATCAGTTGGTCCCCCTGCATTCCATGAATCCCAAACCAGCACCGCTATTTTTCCATTTGCAGCCAATCCCAAGTTTTCACTGTAAAGGCAAGTAAATGAAGGAGTGGCCCATGACCCAAGCACACGTGCAGGATCCAGGAAAAGATCATAGCACAAAATTACCCCCCGGTATGTGGGCGCTCCCACTGTTGTGTTGCAAACGCTCCACAACCTCCAGCAACCAAGCCAACTGGTTACCTTCAACAGGCAAAGTCCTCTTTGGCCCCAGATGTTGCTGCCCCAATTTGAAAAGATTGCATCCTGAAAAACTGCGGATCCCAGCCCAATCTTTAAATAGCTTACTTGAGAACTTTAGCACATTGATAATGTGTTACTGGCTTCCCAAACCTCCCGCTGGCCGAATAGCCATGAAAGCTATAGTGCTATCTACTGCTATCCCATGCCTGGAATAAAGTTTCTATATGACCCTTTCCTTTCTGATTGGTCTTGGACCTATGAATGCACCATTGCACATAATCACCCTTCATGATGACATTTTGCATCAACAAACTGGCTGTGCTTGAAGCAGCAACCAACTCCCCCACCCTCAAGGCAATGAAAAAGGGAAGCAAAAAGCCTCCCAGAATAAAGCCACCTCATGAGGCAACTCACCAAGGCAACCATTTCCACATTTCTCAAAGGCCACTGCTTATCCATTGATGGGCTTATGCCCCTTTTTCATCTCCCTAATATACGCCAGCTATGAGGTTTCCCCATCCTGAAAAAAAAGAAAATCCTACCAGATGAGAGCGCACACTTGCCAGGGAGTAACCCACATGCTTCGTCCATAAAATGTACTTTATGATGGCCGCATTTGCCACTGGTTTCTCTTCCATCCTATCCTGTGCAAAAAAAACTTGAAACAGTGCCTCTGCCCTTGTTATAGGCTACCTGTGTTGTGGGAGTGAGAGAATTTTGAGTCCTTTCCAAAACTTTCCCTCTCTGAAAGCCATAAATAAACTAGAAAGCTGCTCCATTCTCTTCTATCGTTTGTGCTAGCTGCTGGAACGGCTCCCACTTTGAACAAGAAACAGTATCTGCTATAGAGTTCTCCATCCCAGGGACGTGATTAGCTCTAGCCGTGATGTTCCACCTCAAACATAATAACTCAAATTCCCTCAGCAAAGCAGACACCCACTCACATCCAGCAGACTGCCTGTTGATCACTTCAACAACACCCAGATTATCACACCAGAAAAGCACTTGTCAGTCCCTCAGTCCCTTACCCCAAATTGCTAGGGTCACAACCAAAGGGAATAATTCAAAAAAATGTAATGTTCTTCATTATTCCACTCTGAAACTACATGCAAGATCTCTTCCTGATCCTCCTCCTCAAGCCCCTAGGCAGCCCTTCCCACAGTTCCATTAGTGCAACTAAAGCTGGGTAACCCATATCCTGACAAGAATCCATATCCCCCTCCCCTGTGCCTTTCTCCAGCTGGAGAGTCAGATGAAACTGAGCTGCAGCTGGAAGAAGATGAGTCAGAATGATGATGTTTCCTGCTTGTGCCGAGCACCAGTATTCTGTTCAGTGCACTCCAGCTCACCTGTCTGCGAAGATCTAGGGCCTGGGCCATTTCCGCCTCCATCAACCAGCTCCTCTCCATCAGTATGAGTTGCTGCGTCTTCTCTTGAAATGTCATGCTTCCTCCAAGCTTCCTGCTGGGGTGTTCCGAGTTGATCGTCCTTTCTCACAGCACCTGGAATATAGGTAACATTCTGTGCCACCCTAAAGCGATCTGAGCGCATACTCCTGCAAGAAGTTATGCCCCTCAGTGAGGCACCATGAGTTCTACGTTGGCCTGATACGTTGCTGCAAACTTGTTTGCATCTCCCTGACTTCCCCAAGCCGAGACCCCATCCATTCGAAACAGTGATCCTCCAACTCCCATACCCGGTCCACCATCCCATGCCATATTCACCCTACCTCCTGATTCCAGATTCGCCCAAGCTCCCCTTCGGAATCCACCAGAACCAGAACCCAGCTGCGCCCCACTCACCACCATAAAAATCCCCAGGTGCATTGCTAGCTAGCCCACTGAACGTCCCAAGGCCAATCCATCTAGTTTATCTCAGCTGGGATGCCACCTCTTCCCATCTTGCTGTTCCTCCATTCCCACAGGAATGCTCTAAAAGGGGGCTGCTGCCACAGAGATCCTTTCCACACTGCATCCCTCTTTCCTACCAAAGCTGGACTTTCTCATTTACCTTGAGCTTCCACTGGAGCGGGTCTTTCTTGGGAAGCAGGCTCAGGAAGTACCTTGGGGGCTGCCTCTGATGAAGAAGAGATGTAGCTTCCTTTGGGAGCCCCCTCAGCAGGCTCGCCATGCCGGCCCCATGGCGGACATTGGGAAGCAGCCAATTCGGGCCTGCTACCACCTGTAAGTGCAAGGGCATTGCTGGGAAGGCCTCTTTCTTCATGCACATACTCTCAGCATCAGAAGGAGCAGGGTCAGGGCCCAGTGCAGTACTTTCACCGATGTTGACCCTCGCCCATACCACTGGAGAGAGGGGTTGCTGCACAGTTTCCCAGCCTCCCTGTTGCCACAGCCAGATGCTGGATCCATGCTAGCCACAGCACTGTAGGCCATCCTTTACCCGTGGAGCCTTTGTTGCTGCACCTTCCATTCTGCCTACCAGCCTCCCCACTGCAGCTCCTCACCTTGTCTAGGCTTATGCCACAGCCCCAAGATACTGCCAGCAGACACCACCAACAAAGCAGTGCAGAGCGCTCCTCTGCACTACTTACAACCTGGGCCCAGCCAAGTCTCTAGTGATTGATCCCCATAGAAGCGGACCAACCGGGGCCCAACTGTCTCTTTTAAAAACGTTAACTCCCATGAGGACCAATCAGTGAGGGGCTGGAAGGATGGGGAGGGGGCAAGGAGGAACCGCCACTATAGGGCAAGCTCTTTTACTTCACTGGCCAGCCCTCTACTCCTTCATCCTTGCCTGCCTGCAACCCGTGCTAATCCCCACCCAGCTTACTACAAGGGGAAAGAAGGGAAAAGGTGTGGAAACAGTGCTGAGCTCTCACCATATTATGGCAGCCAGGCAAGAATTTGCATGCCTGACCTTAAGCTTATTGGAATTTATAATAGAATTAATGAATTGATTCATTAACCATCAGACAACCAATTTTTCTACTGATATGATGGCCAAGGCATTTTTAAAAATAAAACATAAATTAATTTATATTTAAGATGTAAATATTAATTTCTGAGACAACGGTAACGTGCATTTTAAAGAGCACAAATTTAAAAGAATGAGCATTATTTAAAAAGAAAAAAAAAAGACTTTTTTCCCATTCTGTGTCTATGGACAAGAACTTTATTGAACAAGGTCCTATCTCTGGAGTATATGTATCTCTTGAAATTATCATTCCAGAATTATTTACTTAAAGGAGTTAGAGAGGCTGGCTCAGAAGTAAAAACATGACTGGTAGGACTGAATTGAAATAGCAAGTTGGTTTTCAGTGCAGCTGGTTAACTGGGTGAAATAGAGGCAATCATTTGTGAAATGCAAGCTGGATTGCCAGAGTCTAATTGCTAATACTGTTTTTGTTTCGTATGGAACCAAAATGGCTTTCAGGTGGAAGACAAGTGAAAGCACAGGAACTACTTATTATAACTTCACTGACATTGCAACAATACCTTACTCTTAGTTTCACATCTGCAAATCTTTAAATAGGAAATGCAGTTCTTATCAATTGTGATAATGTTAGATTACATCCTCCAACAGACAGAATTTCTTCAGTGAGACTATTCATCATTTAGATTATCTGATGAACTTAGTGTTCCTGGAAAGTTCATTTAACAGCTCATTTACTGCTGTAAAAACATTTAGGTGCATCTTAAAATAAAGGCATGCCTGCACATCGCTTTTACAGGTTTTCAGCCTTTGCTATTTCATTTAGTGGAAAGGATTGCTTGACCTACCAATTCTATACAAAATAAATCTCTTTTATCTAACGCTTCCTCACTGCTGGATAGTGCAGGATACCCATTGTGTGTCAATTTCAAATAATGAATTCTCGTCTTCTACTCTAGTAGACACGACTATATTTTGGGGGTCCTAATTAGTTGTATTCCATTTAGGGAATTGTTTCTGTTTCAGTTACTATGTATGATTATAGAAACTATTTGAAATTAGAAATAATATTTTCATATGTTTTGAATGTAAATTAACTGATAAAGAATAAGACTGATCCGAATACGTTGTATGAGGTTTTAAGGCCGCATAGGGCCCTACTTGTGTACTGTAGACTAAAAAGAATCCAGTTTTCTCCAGGACCAATCCTGCTATAAGAGAAATACATTTTCAAAAGGGTTTCATGAGTAACAACAGTGTAATACATGAATAAATAGCCAGATAAGTGCCCAAATATTCATTTAGCCAGATAACTTCTTGAGTTATCTGGATAAATGCCTCTGAATATGGACCTTGAAGAATTTAGGAAGACCTTTTTTTTAATGTAGTATCCCAATCCCTGGAGCACTTCCCCTTTCATTGCACATCACAATATATTTTATCCTTCCTGCTTAGACACTCAATTCCTCCTCCAACGTTTGTTTTATTTCCTGGGCTTATCCCACGAATCTGACAGCAAATTGTTTCTCTTGTCTTCCTCAGACTTCTCACGATCTTCTGATCATGGGGGAAGATAAGAGACCCACACATCTAGAGGGTAGAGGAGGGGCCATCATCAGCAGTCATACTGAGGGCAATTTTCAAAAGCCTTAAATGTGTGCGTAAATGGATATTTATCCAGGTAAAAGGGCTTTTTGAAAAGTGCCCACCTTTCCCGCTGCTTGTTCCACCATGTTTAGACTTTCACCCACAAAGAGTGGATACATTCCTAGAGTCCAAGACAGCATGGGGAATGCGACATCAGGCATTTTCAAAACTACGCATGCTGCTTGGAAGGGTACTTTTTCACTAGGCAATTTTCATAGGGAAAATACATACATGCATACTTTCCCTTTGCGAATAAAGTCAAACCATTAAAATACCTGCAGACTTTGCATGTACTCCCCTACTTTTGAAAATTACACCTTTATGGTAGCCCATCATGACCAGCAGTGAAACCACACTCTGGAACCAATTATGCTTTGAAAAGAGTAACCAGATTGCAAATTCCTAAAGTTTTTTGCTTGATACTCCTCCATGTTTTACTAATGTTTCTATGTGGCTTGTTTTCCATTAATGAATAAATATATCAGAAAACTTGATAGTAAGTGCCAGTAACGTTCAAATGCATAATGAATGACTCATTGTCTGTCTTTCTTTTTATTTATTGCAAAAAAATGCTTGAAAAAGTATGGTCAGGGTGAGAGAGCATACACTCTGGCTTCTGGTTAAAATATATGACCGTGATCCTTCTGGAAGTTCACTTCTTTGAAACTGATCAAAAGCCTCCAGGACACCATTCCATAGTCATGTAATACATCCTCATGAAGAGCATTACTGTTCTGTCATCCCATCTGCAAAGCATTTGCTTCATTATATATCTTTCATTGGGCATGACTACACAGCAAGAAGAAAAGTTTCAATTTTACACCTTTTTTTATTAAATTCTGTCGGCATTTTTCCTGTAGGGTATATAAAATAGCATTTCTAAAAGTCCAGGTTCTGAAGCGTAACAAAAATGTTATAATTATAGCATGAACAAGGAATGCAAGACTGGCCCTTGAAAATAGAGTACAATATGGGGAGTATTATTGTTTAGTACTAATCCAGCTCATTGTTTTGCTGCTCCAGATCCTTCTGCTCCACCAGCTCCAACCAATCTCCGAATTACCAACACTACCACAACCAGTGATGGCACTGTTTCTGTACGAATCATTTGGGATCTCCCAGAAGAGCCTGATATTCCAGTGCACCATTACAAAGTATTTTGGAGCTGGTCGGTCAGTAGCAAATCCGTCATATCATCTAAAAAGAAAAGAAGGAAGACTACTAATGGGGTAAGGAGCACATTGGACACAGCACAATTTTCAAAGTCATTTCCGACAGTAAAGAAGTATTAAATTGGGTAAATTGGTTAGTCTGAAAGTTGCCTCACCTTTTCCAGCTAAGGGTGCACGTGAGCTTCCATGGTGTGGCACTTTTATCTGTGCAGAGGGAGAACAACTGTTCCTGGGGGTGGGGAGAAGTCATGTTACTCAAATCTATGTGCGGTGTTATGTTCAAAATTTCTCTCTCTCTCTCTCTCTCTCTCTCACACACTTGCTCACAAACACACACACACACACAAAAACACTGGCTCTCTTTCACACATACACACATTCAAACTGACTGGTTCTCATACACACAGACACATACAGGCTCTCTCTCTCACACGCATGTGCTCTCTCTTTCTCTCTCTCTCTGTCACATACTCACACATGCTCTCTCTCACACGTTCCCTCTCTCTCACTCACATACATGCTCTTAATCACACACTGACACACATGTTTTGAAACACACACACATACATGCTCTCTGTCAAACACATGCTTTTAGTTGCTTTCAATCACACACACATGCTGTTTCATATACATGCTTTCAATTATTTATTTATTTTTTTTTTTAATATACCGACATTCGATCTCAATTGAGATATCACACCGGTTTAGATTCAGGTACTGTAGTATCCCCAGAGGGCTTACAATCTAAGTTTTTGTACCTGAGGCAATGGAGGGTAAAGCGACTTGCCCAAGGTCACAAGGAGCGACAGTGGGACTCGAACCCACAAGGAGCGACAGTGGGACTTGAAATTACACACATACATGCGCTCACACACATGCTCTCAATCACATACACAGTTCTCTCATGCCCTCATACCACACACATGCTTTTTCATTCACTTCCGCCCCCTGAAGCACATGTGTCAACAATCTCCTCCTTCAGCCCCTGTAGCCCGAAAACTAATGGAGAGACCTATAAACTGCTTTGCCTCCTGCTCCTACCTGTGTGTGGCCCTGCTGTTGCTTCTGCTCTTGATTGGAGGAGGGAAGGGCAGCAGCTGCTCCTCCTTCTGATCACATTCAGTCCCACTGCTTTTCCTCCTGGCTCTTGCTCTTGTCAGTGGGCCTGGCTGCTTTTCCTCCATCTGACTGTGCACGGGCCTGCTGCTAGGCCTCCAGCTCCTCACTGCCACACTGGCTGATGCTTCAACATGCTCTTGCTCCTGCTCCTAACAGAGATAGCATCTCTTCCTTTCAGCACGTGGGCCCACTACACCACTTCCTTTTCAAGGCCCCATCACAGGCAGGATGCAGGAGATGCTGTTCCCATTCCATTTCCAGAACAGTGGTGCTCCGGACATCTGCAAACTCTGCTTCCACAGGCCCTGATGATATGAAAAGGAGTTAAGGGTAGGCATTGTAATAGTCAAGTCTAGACAGATTAAAGTGACAGCAGAAGAGCAGGGAGAACTGGATTCTTCTGATATTATGAAGCTAGAAGACAAGGGAGGACCAAATGGCACATAATTGAGCAGAAAGAGAAGGGTCATGAGTAGCACCAAGGTTTTTGTCAGGTGGAAACTGCAGAGGGCTATTGTCCCAGAAAAACGGATTCTCAGATCTGATTTCCTTAAGCATCTTTTTTTTCAAGACTGCCATAATTATTCTTTATTTATAATTCTTATTCTAATTTCAGTCTCAAAACTATGTGGTTCTGGAGGGACTCCAGCCCAACAGCAACTACATGGTGGAACTGCAGGCTGTAACATACTGGGGACAAGTACGTCTTAAGAGCGCCAAAGTGTCTCTCTACTTCAGTTCTACTCAGACACCCTTTAATAGTAACAGTAAGTACTTTTATCACTCTTCCTGTAAAAATATCTTTCATTAAACATTAAGGCCTAACTTTTTCCCATTTGCCAAAAGATCTACTATATATTATAGCTTTTGTAGATTTTATCCGATTGTCTGGAGGCTGCGGAATATGAGATTCTAAATAAATAAAAACTATAAAATGGTATATGCTGTCAAAATTGGGCAAATCCCTCCCACATGTATATTTTGTCATTATTGTTACCTTCCTTCAGTATCATTAAGTTTAGCACATGTGTGTGTGGGATTTCCTCCTTCTGATTTCATACTGCAATGTGGACTAAAAGGCGTATTCACTAAAAGTATGATCACCTGTGCCAGTGTTGACATAGGTTAATGTGAGCTTTAATTGCTGTGGGCTTCAATATTTCCAGTTGGGGGCCAATTTATTAAATAATGTACATGTTACCCACTAAAATATTAATGCAGGTCATTATGCTTTACCAAATATGCCTCTAAGCTTCCACAAATATTTGCTACAGAAAACCTAATTCCATTTTCCAAAATTAAATACATTTCATTTCTTAGAAATACCTAAACTCCTTTCAGGTAGTTAAGTAACTGGACAATCAGGGGCCAGTGTCCACAGGTACTTCATATCCATGGCAAGTTCCCAAGAAAAAGTACACACATGCTTTCTCTGAAATCTAGGGTGTAGTCGAAGGGCACAAAGTATCCACAGAATTTGCTTCAATGTGGGCAATTTAAGAATTACCCCTTATATATGTTTGAGACTTCCACCACACCTTTGTCTTGTGCTTTATTTTCTTTCTCGCTAGATATCCTTTGCAAACTAATTATAACTAGGCCACTTTTGTCTCTTACTTTCCTGGTTTGCTAACTCTTTTCTCTCCCAAGTTTCTTCCCAGCACTCAGAGCTGTTAGGCCTGACTTTATCAACTGCAAGCTTCTCTAAAATGGCTGAGGAGGTCTGACTGAGCACACTCAAACTACAGAGAGATCGAATTACTCTGACAATGCCCAGAAATCAAACCAGAAATGGCCTGATCCAACTTGTGATTCATCAATTATAATTCTGGCAATTCGCTTCTTCTGGATCCAATGTACAGTAGTTACTTTCTATAAAGATGTTCAAATATTTAAAATCTTCATGGCACTAACTAAGGGGTAAACAATTATTACATCATTTACCAATCAATTCCAAGATATAACCAAATGCCAAAGATGAGTAACATAGGGTCTGGATGGTCCACTGGGTTTTCCTAAAGTTATATGACCAGCTCAAGGGCAGGACAACTCTATTGTGATTGAGATTCTCATCTGAAAGTTCCTCAGAGGCCTGTGTGACATTAGATGATGGTGTTAGTCCAATTCCAAATAGACAGGTGCCCATGGGACTAAAACTTCCATCACACAATTTATGTTGTGTTTTGGACATTGAAGAGTGGGCCCTTGGTCGCTGTAAGAGATGACACCTCCCACAGGTGGCCCTGTGGGGACTTGCAGCGATAGGCTAGCTCAAGGCAGAGATGGACACAAAGAATTTGTTTTATTGTACTGCAATGTAGATGGTGATCCGAGGAATGGGTGATGATTCCAGCCAGGAGATAAAGAACCAGATGGCAATATTCCGTCTGTAGGTTGCAGGGTGGAAGAGGCAATTCCACAGTCTCACCAGGTCCCAAGAGGGAGATGGATCTGGTAGTGGTCCACGAAGCTGGGTAGGCCAAGAACCCAAGCTTAGATGGAGTAGCCAATAGATTTGGTAGTGGTCCGCGTTGCGGGGTAGGCCGAGGATCTATGGAGAGAGAGATGAGACAAAGCAAAGACAGAACTGGAGCAGCAGTACTCACTCTGATGCTGGTAGTTGTAGTAGAAGGGAACCCTCGAGGAGCGGAGGTCCTGGACGAATGAGGCCCCCGAGGAGTGGGTACCATAGGTGTCCTGGTAATAGGTAGGCAACCCTGAAGGGAAGGTAGGAGTACGGCAAGGCCCCCAAGGAACGGGTACCTTAGGCATCCTAGTTGGTAGGAGGTGACCCTGGAGGGTAAGGAGGAGTGAGGCCCCTCTGGAGCGGGTATGTAAGTCGTCCTGGAGAAAGAGTACACAGAGCAGGAACGTCTGGTAATATGGAGAGATCAGCATGGAGGATTCCTTGTTAACTCGTAAAAGGAATTGTGAGCGGAGATTAAATACCAGCGCTAGTGACGTCATGCGTTGGGGATGCCTCTGAGGTTCCCGCCATGATGCACGTAAAGGATGGGGCTGCGCACGTGCTCGTGCCCTAGGTGACTCCTGGTGAAAGATGGCGAATGCAATCGCCCATGCCAGACCAGGGACGCCAGAGGGTACAGTGAGGAGAAGCGGAGGCAGCCATCTTTCCAAAATGAACTGAGTCAGGTAGAAAAAAGGTGAGCAATAGAGGGCGCAGCCATTTGTGACTGACGGGCGCAACAATTTACTGCAAAACTAAAATATGGATAAGTAACGCTAAGGGCTTGATCCATTAAGAGGTCAATATTCAGCAAGCTGGCGAGTGGGAAAGTTATCTGGATAAAGTTAAGCTCTGGAATTTGTTCCAGAGGATGTGGTCAGTGCAGTTAGTGTAGCTGGGTTTAAAAAGATTTGGATAAGTTCTTGGAGGAGGTCCATTCACTGCTATTAATCAAGTTGACTTAAGGAATGGCCTCTTCTATTACTGGCATCATTAGCATGGGATCTTGTTAGTTTTAGGGTTTTTGCCAGGTTCTTGTAGCCTGGTTTGGCCTCTGTTGGAAACAGGATGTTGGGTTTGATGGACTCTTGGTCTGATCCAGCATGGCAATTTCTTATGTTCTTATATTCTAATCCTAAGATATTTGTTTCTTGCTTTCTTATTGGTGAGATATGGTTGGTGGATTTGCTTGCTTGATACCATTTCAAATTGGTTTGATTTTACTATAAAGACCCCTATTTCCAAAATATTTCTTATTAAAGACCTCTTGCAAAAATGTGCAAATAGAACCCAAAAGAGATCAATTTTAAGAGATGCCTGATATATTTGTGTCTAGTATAGATATCAATAACAGTACAGAGGAACATCTCAGATGGGAATTCTTTAATATTTCCATTTTGTCCAGTCAATACCAGTTTCAAGTGTTTCAAAGTTTTTCAAGTTTCCTTTGGTGTTTCCCTTGAGCTTTGCATTTTGCCCATAGTTACAAAATGCAAGTCCATTTGTCATACAAGTTATTTGTCTATCATTTGCACCAGGAGTTAGTAGAATCCTATGTATAATTTAATTTGGACAGAGCTGCTAATTGAGTCCATCTATTTTTCTTTCATTTCTAAGAGCAGCCATCCATTTCCCACTGACTTGTTTCCTGGATGGAAGCTACGCTACAGTGAAATTCTTCAGTATTTTAAAATTTCTAAACCATGTCGTATAATAATAATTACAACTAAAACAGCTTGTGTTCTGGATCTGATGCAGACCACATACCACATCCCATTTCTAATATCTTTGGCCACATGGAATCATTTACAACAAACCTCATTTCCGTGATGCGTGGTTTCATCAACTTGTCATATTTAGTCATTCATTTATTTTTCTTATCTTCATGAATTTTACAGTGTTCTGCTACCTTTTCCTTGCAATGACTCATCTTCCATCATTCATTTCTACTACAATATGTGCTTTAGAAAGTAAAATGTGGTCTTGCATGTATTTCTCTCGTTGGTCTTTGCTTTCTTAGAACATAAGAACATAAGAAGTTGCAATGGACCAAGGTCCATAGAGCCCAGCATCCTGTTTCCAACAGTGGCCAATTCAGGCCGCAAGTACCTGGCAGATCTCATAAACTAGTCCCGCTCCTCATATTCATTCCTAAGGATAGCAGTGACTATTTTTAGTCTACCTGGCTAATAATGTGTTAGGGACTTTTCCTCCAGGAACTTGTCCAAACCTCTTTTAAACCCCACTATGCTAGTCACCTTGATCAAATCCTTTGGCAACAGATTCCACAGCTTGACAGTAAGCTGAGTAGAAAAGTACTCTCTATGGTCTGTTTTGAATCTGCTGATGGTTAGTTTCATGGAGTGTCCCCTTGTTTTAGTATTATCTGAAAGGGTAAATAACCCTTTAAAAACTTCCCCTCTCAGCCATCTCTTTTCCAAGCTGAAGAGCCCTTGCTTGGGTAGCCTCTCATATAGGAGAGATGTTCCTTTTTCTTTATCATTTTTGCCACCCTCCTCTGCATCTTTTCTAGTTGTATGTCTTTCTTGAGCTGGGGCAACCAAAACCGCACACAATAAAGGTAAGTTCGCACCATGGCTTGATACAGAGGCAATATGACATTTTCTGTTTTATTCTCTGTATCTTTTCAGATCATTCCTAACATTCTATGTGCTTTTTTGACTGCTGCTGTGAGCTAAGCTGAGGATTTCAATGTATTATCCACAAGGATTCTAAGTTTCTTTTCCTGCGTGGTGAAATACAGACCCCAGCATTGCATACCTGTAGTTGGGATTAATTTTCCCTATGTACACCTCTTTGCATTTTCTACATTAAATTGCATCTGCCATTTAGAAGCCCAGTCTCCTAGTCTCTTAAGGCACTTCTATAGTTCCTCGCAATCTGCTGCCGTTTTAACAACTTTTAATAATTTTGTGTCATCTGCAAATCTGATAACCTCACTTGTCATTTCCTGTTCCAGATCATTTCTGAATATGTTAAACAGCACAGGTCCCAGTACTGATCCTTGTGGTGCTCCACTACTGACTTTTCTCCATTTGACCATTTAGTAGGGATGTGAATCGTTTTTTGACGATTTAAAATATCGTCCGATATATTTTAAATCGTCAAAAATCGTTAGGGCCACGATACAATACCAATTCCCCCGATTTATCGTTAAAAAATCTTAAATCGGGGGAAGGGGGAGGGCAGGAAAACCGGCACACTAAAACCCCCTAAAACCCACCCCCGACCCTTTAAATTAAATCCCCCCCCCTCCCGAACCCCCCCCCCCCAAATGCTTTAAATTACCTGGGGATCCAGCGGTGGTCCAGAACGGTGGCGGTCCGGAACGGCCCCCTCAATTGAATCCTGTTGTCTTCAGCCGGCGCCATTTTGCAAAATGGCCGCCGCAAAATGGCGGCGGCCATAGACAAAAACGATTCGACGCAGGAGGTCGTTCCGGACCCCCGCTGGACTTTTGGCAAGTCTTGTGGGGGTCAGGAGGCCCCCCCAAGCTGGCCAAAAGTTTCTGGGAGTCCAGCGGGGTTCAGGAAGCGATTTCTTGCCGCGAATCGTTTTCCGTACGGAAAATGGCGCCGGCAGGAGATCGACTGCAGGAGGTCGTTCAGCGGCGGTCCGGAACCCCCGCTGAACGACCTCCTGCAGTCGATCTCCTGCCGGCGCCATTTTCCGTACGGAAAACGATTCGCGGCAAGAAATCGCTTCCTGAACCCCGCTGGACTCCCAGAAACTTTTGGCCAGCTTGGGGGGGCCTCCTGACCCCCACAAGACTTGCCAAAAGTCCAGCGGGGGTCCGGAACGACCTCCTGCGTCGAATCGTTTTTGTCTATGGCCGCCGCCATTTTGCGGCGGCCATTTTGCAAAATGGCGCCGGCTGAAGACAACAGGATTCAATTGAGGGGGCTGTTCCGGACTGCCGCCGTTCTGGACCACCGCTGGATCCCCAGGTAATTTAAAGCATTGGGGGGGGGGTTCGGGAGGGTGGGGGATTTAATTTAAAGGGTCGGGGTGGGTTTTAGGGGGTTTTAGTGTGCCGGCTCACGATTTTAACGATTTTCACGATAGTTTACACACCCAAACGGCAACAATACGATTCCCTCCCCCTCCCAGCCGAAATCGATCGTTAAGACGATCGAGGACACGATTCACATCTCTACCATTTAGTCCTACCCTCTGTTTCCAGCCTTTTACCAGTCCACAACAGGACTCTGCCTCCTATCCCATGACTTTGTAATTTCCTGAGGAGTCTCTGATGGGGGAATTTGTTAAATGCCTTCCGAAAATCCAAATGCACCATATCAACTGGCTCACCTTTATCTACATGTTTGTTTACACCTTCCAAAAATTTTGAAAGTTAGGTAAAATAAGAAGACTTCCACTCGCTAAAACCATGTTGACTCTTCTCCATTAAGCCATGTCTGTATATATGGGCAATGATTTTATTTTTAAGAACGGCTTCAAATATTTTGCCAAGCACCAATGTCAGGCTCACCAGTTT
The DNA here is from genome assembly GCF_901001135.1 of Rhinatrema bivittatum. Lineage (NCBI taxonomy): Eukaryota > Metazoa > Chordata > Amphibia > Gymnophiona > Rhinatrematidae > Rhinatrema > Rhinatrema bivittatum. The sequence continues at coordinate 321,940,716 of NC_042619.1, forward strand.
ATAGCTTTCCTGATCACCCCTGGAGCTCTTTTTAAACATTTGTGTAACACTGGTCACCTTCCAGTCTCCGGGCTATTTTAAATGATAGGATACAGATTACTAGTACAGGTTAGCAATTTTATGTTTTAGTTCTTTTAGGGGTGGATGACATCATGTATGTTCTTGATTTTACTTTGTTCCTTTATGGTAAATTATGTGCTCCCAATTTATCTGTTAACCTTTATTATTAAAATGTTGTCACAATCCTCAGTTATTCTCAGGTCAATACAGTAAAGTGCGGCCGCGGTTACCCTGTTTCTAACCCACCTTTTACTCACAATTTGGCCGCGTTAGCCCAACCCATGATTCACTATCCCCTTTAACCCATTCTTACCGCCTCTTTAAATCAACGCGTAACCCCTTCCGCCCGCGGCATGTATATATGTAAACGATCGGATTAGCTATTCCCCCCCACCCCCATTTAGTAACGCGCGCCCCGACTATCGCCTTTTTAACCTGGAGTTTAGCTGCACGTTTAACCTGCTCATTTACCGCCTACCCCTACCCCTGCGTTAGAGGCAGGGGTAAGGGTAGACGGCAAACTTCCCCCCAAAAGGAAACCTAAAAACCTAAAATCCCCTCCTCCCGAAGCTACTCGACATGTTATCAACTTACTTTTTGTTGCTTTCAGCCCCTTCAACCTTCTCTGCCGTCCTCTGGAGGGGGCAGCCGGCGGCGAAAGCGACTTGCAGCGGCCCCCCCCCCCCCCGCGCAAGTCCCGGTTCTCCTGGGAGCCAGCTCGATTTTTGGCTGACAGCTAACCCCCCCCCCCCCAAAAGACTGCTGAGTTACGGCCTTGGAAGCAAAGCGAAGCGTACTTTCATGGGCTTGAGCGCCCAAATTGACGGGCGCTCAAGCCAATGAAAGCACAGGGACGGGCGGGCGTGACGCACGCCGTGACGTCACGCACGCCCGTCCATGTGCTTTCATTGGCTTGAGCGCCCATCAATTTGGGCGCTCAAGCCAATGAAAGCACATGGAAGGGCGGGTCACACCCACCCGTCCCTGTGCTTTCATTGGCTTGAGCACCCGTCAATTTTGGGGGCTCAAGCCAATGACAGCACATGGAAGGGCGGGCGTGACGTCACGACATCACGCCCGCCCATGCGTGACATCACAGCGTGCGTCACGCCCCGCCCGTCCCTGTGCTTTCATTGGCTTGAGCGCCCGTCAATTTGGCGCTCAAGCCCATGAAAGTAAGCTTCGCTTCGCTTCCAAGGCCGTAACTCAGCAGTCTTTGGGGGGGGGGGGGGGGTTATCTGTCAGCCATGGGTTAAAAGTTGGGATCCACTTCCTGGTGCCTGTCATTTCAAATGTATTAAGCGCCTATACAGTAAAATGGGTTGCGCGGGCCTAACGCTTCACAGACGCTTCTTGGACGCGGCTTGCATTTGCAAGCTATTTAAATACAGTATCAAGCGGTAGGTTTGCGTGCGGCGAACGCGGGTGCGCCCGGCACTACGCAGCTCTTCCTACCGCTCCTTACTGTATCGGCCTGTCTGTAAGAAAAGCATCACTATACATATGTCAAGTTCTTCACCCATATCTTTGGAGTTGTTGGAAGCTACTATGGATATACCATGCTAGATGTATGATAGTCTGATAGTTATGCATTCAGGTAAATCTTTTTCAGATAGCTAGTGTAGAATAGCTTCCTAATTCAATTGGCTGCTGACACAAATTTGAAAATGCTCCCAAAATATGTACTTGCACGTTTTCAAGAGGATGTCTTAGTGCAGTTTGCTTATTGTAACTTAATTCATTTTCTTTTCTTAGCATCTAGTCACATGAATCCAGAACAAGTGAGTAATGCACTCCTACCAGCAGATTGAGACAGAGCAAAATGACGTCACAGTATATAAATCCCTCCAGAGACCTCAGCCTGCCAGTATTCTCCATCTCCAGCAGATGGTGGATGTGCATCTCCCTTCTGGGGATTGCTTTAATTTTAAGAAGGAGACAGGCCCGGCGTGACTGGGTGTGCAAACCATGCAATTGAACAGGGCAGCACACCCAGTAGGGCAGCGGCTGCAAAGGAATGGGGGCTCAGGAAAGGGATCAGCCAAAGGCCATGCATTCACCAGAAGCAACAACAGAAGAAAACAGGGAGCTCATTCTGTGATCCCTCCTCTTGTGCTGGCCGCCCCCCGCCATCTCCCCCCCCGGTACTCAATACGGTGCTACTACTTCCTGTATCATCATGTCATGATGCACAAGATGAGCAAACAGGAAGTGCTAGCACTGCCAGTGTTTACTACCACGGACTGGCCTGCACACATGGAGGAGCAGCAGGAAGGATGCTTACAGCTCTGCTATGTGATGAATCCTCCTCTTTTCCAAAGAATGAGGCATTGGGTGAAAGCAGTGGCAAGAAAGACTCGAGGACCCTGCATGTATATTAGAGATGTGAATCGTGTGCCCGATCGTCTTAACTTTTTACGATTACCTGGTAGTCCAGTGGGGGCGCGGGGACCAATCTCCCGCTCTCGGGACATCGGCGCTATTTTGGCTGCCACTCAAACATGGCGCCGATGGCCCGATAAAAAAAAAAAACCCACCCGACCCTTTAAAAACGACCCCTTAGCTTCCCCCACCCTCCCGAGCCCCCCAAAACATACCTGGTGGTCTAGTGGTGGTCCCGGGAGCGATCTCTCGTTCTCAGGCCGTCGGCTGCCACTCATAAAGATGGCGCCGATGGCCCTTTGCCCTTACCATATGACAGGGTATCCGTGCCATTGGCCGGCTCCTGTCACATGGTAGGAGCACTGGATGGCCGGCGCCATCTTTAAAGATGGTGGCGGCCATCTTTAAAGATGGCGCCGGCCAGCCAGTGCTCCTACCATGTGACAGGGGCCGGCCAATGGCACGGATACCCTGCCATATGGTAAGGGCAAAGGGCCATCGGTGCCATCTTTATGAGTGGCAGCCGACGGCCTGAGAACGAGAGATCGCTCCCGGGACCACCACTAGACCACCAGGTATGTTTTGGGGGGATCGGGAGGGTGGGAGAAGCTAAGGGGTCATTTTTAAAGGGTCGGGTGGGTTTTTTTTTTATCGGGCCATAAGCGCCATTTTTGAGTGGCAGCCAAAATGGCGCCGATGGACCGAGAGCGGGAGATCGGTCCCCGCGCCCCCACTGGACCACCAGGTACTCGTAAAAAGTTTTGGGGGGGTTCGGGAGGGTGGGGGAAGGTAAGGGATTCATTTTATAGGGTCGGGGTGGGTTTAGGGGTTTTTTTGGTGTGCCGGTTTTCCCCGCCCTCCCCCCTCCCCCGATTTACGATTTTTCACGATAAATCGGGGGAATTTCTATTGTATCGCGACTCTTAACGATTTTTGACTATTTAAAATATATCTGACGATTGTTTTAATTCGTCAAAAAACGATTCACATCTCTAATGTATATAGACTGTGTAAATGAAGTCTACCTGAGGGAAGATGGGTGTGTGTATGTGTGTGAGAGTGAATAGGAACCTTCCTGAGGGAGATGGGGAGATGTGTGTGTATGTGGATGAAAGCCTGCCTGGAATGAGTGCTTGTGAATGGGAGCCTGCCTGGGATGGATGGGTGGGTGGGTAGGTTAGTTGGTTAGTTGTGAATGGGAGCGTGCCTGAGGTGGGAGGGTGGTTGGGTGTGAATGGGAGTCTGTCTGGTATGGGTGGATGTAAATGGGAGTCTGCCTGAGGGGGATGGGGGTGTTTTTGTGTGAATGGGAGTTTGCCTTTTGGGTGGGGAGGGATTGAAACTTTTTTGCCACCCCCACTAATCCATGACAAGCTCAAGGTGACTGAAAATCAAAAGTTTTCAGATATGGGAAGCGAAGTATGTTTCCCTTCTTGTTTTAATTATTAAATGATGTGTCTGCTATTTTGAAATATTATTTTGTCGTTTGGAAATTTAAAAAATGTTTTGTTTGTTCATAATTATTGGATGCTATTCTATTTGCCATTTTTTTGCAATATTCTTTTTATTAGTATGGCTTATTATGACTGATTTATATTTCTTGATTTTATTGTTTGATTTATGAGGATTAGTGATGTTTCTGTTTTTCTATTGTTTTATAATATACAGAGTCTAGCTTGTTGGAGTTTCTAGTTCAGTTTCTGTCCACACACTTCTATTTATATTTATGGTCTCTTTATTCTCTATTTGGTCAGGTTCTGTCTGTGTTCTGCATGTGTAAGCGAGGTGAGGTATCTTGCTAGTATGTATAGTTTCTCCGTAGGAATTTAGAGCAGACTGATTTTGTTCTACTTTCTTAAATCGAGGTGTTAGGGCCTGGTGTAATATTTGCCTTTTCATAGATAGGGTTGTTCTGTTTGAGTGCTTGCAGTTTACTGTTTTGGTAGGAGATTATTACTATATTGTTGGCTGTCCAAGGGCCAAACCACACCTATGATGCATTGCAATAGGCTTAGTACTGTGTGAGTTCCAAGTGTCTTTTTTTACACAGTTCTCTAGTTGTCACCACAGCAGTGCATATTTTTCTGTACAACAAAGCTGAGCCAGATACAGGGCCCAGCCAGCATCAGTTTTATGTACCAGTAGGTGGGGAAGGAGCACCTGGGGATCATTCCTGCACAATTTAGATATTTTGGACCTGTGGATGGGGTAAAATAGATTTGGGGGATTGTGTCAATTTTCATAGCTTTGATTGCCAGAGGGAGCAGGGTTTTTTTTCGGCAGCGGAAGGGAGATTGGGACAGAGCGTAAGACTGACAGTTTCTGTTGTGTGCTGAAATGACAGGAGTCAGATGGCACCTTATAGACTAATCAATTTCTTAAAGCACGAGCTTACGAGGATAGGTCACTTCGCCAGCTGCATTGTCTGTTGGTTATTGGGGAAAACAACAAACATTTTGTGTTTAAAAAAATAAAAGAATAAGGAGTGGGGAGAGGGCAGCACAGCAATCTTTTGCACAGGGCAGAAAAAATGCTAGCACTGGCCCTGGAAGGAAAATTCAGGAAAGAAAACTAATTTCCCGCTTTCCTGTGGTGATACCAAATGGTCCCTCCTCCAGTTGAGATATCCTGAGGTGATTTCCATGGTCCCTCAGATGAATGCCTTGGTCAGATAGCTGGGTTTGCCGGCATGGACTTAGCTGCTTGAGCAGCTGAAAGGCTGTCCATGCCAGCAGAAAGCTGAGTGTGGTGGAGATGGCACATGCCCTTCCTCTGTAGCCGGAGACCATCTCTGTGCTCAGCCAAGTAAGGCTGAGCTCCGGTAAGTTTTTAAAAAAAAATCCAAAAAACCCATGACTTAGCGGGAGGTTTTTACTGTGTAGGGTTTCCTCCTCTCTCTGGTCTCTGAGTTTGGCACGCCGTTTCGATGTTCGTCCCACATCGGGGGAAGTCGAGGGACGTGGGCAACCTGTAGGCTAGGCCCTGCTCCGAGGCTTTGCTCTGCACGCCTGTGGTAGGCCGCAACAGCTTTTCGTGTGCTTTCTTAGGCTACTCTCTACAGGCTTGTCGGTCCGGCATGTGCGTCTCGCTGTGCACCCTGTTTTTCGGCGTACAGTAAAGCCTTGAACTCTGTGTCCAAGTTAAGCGCCACCTAGTGGCCACATGCTTACATCAGCACACAAGTAGGATTGAACACAAGTTTTTTGTGCACTTTCTTTATGGCCACCTAGATGAGCGCCTAGGTGTGCACGCATAAGTGTTGGACGCATAACCTTTTGGGTGCCTAGTTAAGCGTATATATGTGTATATATATATATATATAAAAGCTACACACACGCCTCTGCCTGCCACTTAGTGCATGGTTGACCATTATGGCTCCTGTGCCTAAGAAGCCTAAGTGTATCTCTCTTTGTACTGCTTGTCATATTCAGGTATCTCAGCCAAGAGTGCCCGCTGAATTGTTTCAGTGCTGTTTGGAGGATCAGGGTGAATTGTCTTTCTCTGATTTGGCTAAGCCTGGTTCTTCTCTGCCAGATGTGGGTAAAGATGTCTCAGGTGGGGTACCTGAATTTGGAACTCCCCTAACTGGTTCCTCAGTAGGGGAAGGTAGCTCAGTGAGTACTCCTCGGGTACCTCCCAGTCTGGATGCTTCCGATTTTTCATGGATAGAATTTTTCCAGGGGTTACAATCTTTTCTTCAGGTGCAATCCTCGGCTCTGTCCCATGATCCTAGAGCAGAGGTGCAAGAAGGAATCTTGTGTGGCCCTTCTGTTCTATGCTGGAGTACCCCCCAAGTGACAGCGACTCCTCTGGCTGGAGATCCGGATGGCACGGATGATGACACTGATCCTGCCTCTCTTGAAGATGAGGAAATCCGGCCCGTATTGGAACTATATAGAACTATGTTGCAGTTCTTTCACAGGGATGAACTGCCAGCCTTGATTTCCTAAACCTTGGCCATGCTTGGGGTTCCTGGGGTAGATCCCTTTTCTGAGCCATTTACATTTATTCGGTTTATAGACCTCCTAACACAGAATGGTCTAGGCGGTTAACAATGAAACCACGCATAAAGAGAACCGAAGAGAAATCTTATTTTGATCTGCTTGTTAAAGCCTTTTGTTTTTTCCCTGTGATGGAAGCCATTCAAAAATTGACTGATCTTGAGTGGGGTACCCCAGAGGCTAATTTCAATGGGGGTCAGATTTTGGAAGGCCTTTACACTCTGGATACAGTGTGAGAGTGCGTTACATTATCCGAAGGTAGATGCACTGGTGTGTGCAGTCTCCAAGTGGACCACTACTCCCATGGAAGAAGGAGCGGCCTTGAAGAATGCTCGTGATAGAAGATTAGACTATCCTTAAGCAGGCATTTGAAGCTGTGGCAATGTCCTTGCAGATCACTTCTTGTTGTTTCTTGGTGGCTCGCTCTTGTTTTCTTCTCTCCCAGAAGGTTGATGACTCTGGAGTAAATCCCAGGTCAGTTATGGAACCAGCTGCTGCCTTTTTGGCTGATGCAGATTGTGATTTGGTCCGCACTTCAGCCAGAGGGATGGCTTCGATTGTGGCGGCCAGGCACCAGTTATGGTTGAGAAATTTGTCAACCGATGTGACCTCCTAGGCTAATCTCACCAAATTGCCTTTTCATGGCTCGCTCTTGTTTGGCAGCGAGAATCTGGCCAGTAAGTGGGGCGAATCTCCCGTTCTTCGTTTGCCAGGAGATAAGAGACAGGTGCAACCCTATAGAGGAGTGACTTTTCAGAGGGCTCGGCCCTTCAGTAGATCTCAGTCCTTTTGTACCCTCCTGACCCTCCCAATGAAGGTTTGCCAACCCACCTCCGGGAACAGGAGATAGGGGGGTAGCCTCTCTCTTATCAGAGGTGGGTCGAGATCACATCAGATCATTGGGTCTTGGAGGTGATAAGAGAAGGATATGCGATGAAGTTTCGCAGTATTCCTCTGGGCGTGTTCATGGCATCTCCCTCCCATTCCCCGCAGAAGAAGCAGGTGGTAGAGGTTACATTGACAAGACTCCTCAGTCTGAGGGCTATGGTCCCAGTGCCTGTGTCTCAGGAAAATACGGGGCAATATTACATTTACTTCGTTGTGCAAAGAAGGAGGGCTCTTTTCGTCCCATCCTGGACCTCAAAGGCATCAACCGTCATCTGCGAGTGAAGTATTTTCACATGAAACATTACGCTAGGTGTTAATGGCTGTGCGGTCGGGGGAGTTTCTGACCTCTATGGATCTGTCTGAGGCGTATCTTCACATTCCCATCCAACTAGAGCATCAACGCTTCTTGCAGTTTGCTGTTGTGGGATGCCACTTTCAGTTTCAGGCACTGCCCTTGGTCTGGCCACAGCCCTCAGGACCTTTTCCAAGGTAATGGTGGTAGTTGTAGCAGTGTTGAGAAAGGATGGATTCCTGGTACATTGTTTTTGGACACTGGCTGATTCTGCTGTTGCTGGAAGAGAGCTGCATGGTAACTTGCAAGGCGCTTTCTCTGTTGTGGGTATTCAGCTGAGTAGTGAACCTAGCCAAGAGAAGCCTTCAGCCTACTCAGTCACTGGAATACCTGGGGCTTCAGTTCGACTTGCAGAAAGGCAAGGTGTTCCTGCTGGAAGCTTGAATTCGGAAGTTACTAGCTCAAATCCATCTGTTGTTGAACACTTTTTGCCCAACTGTATGGTCTTACCTACAGGTCTATGGCCTAATGGTGTGACCTTGGAAGTGGGTATCAAGGGCAAGGGTGCATATGCATCCTCTTTAGTGCTCCATGCTGTCTCGGTGGAATCTGCAGTCTCAGGACCATTCAATTCGGCTCCACTTGCCGATGGAGGTCTCCTCCCAACTGCAATGGTGGCTGCAGGAGGATCATCTACAGAAGGGATTCTCCCTGTTTACACCGAACTGGCTGGTACTGACAATGGATGCAAGTCTCCTCAGTTGGGGAGCTCACTTTCAGGAGCTGATGGTGTAAGGCTGCTGGAGTGCAGAAGAATCTCTCTGGAACATCAATCGGCTGGAAGCCAGGGCCATACAGTTAGCATGTTTGCAGCTCAGTGACAGGCTGCAAGGTCGATCAGTCCGAATAATGTTGGACAATGCAATGACCGTGGCTTACATCAATCGGCAGGGAGGTACTAAGAGCCAGTAAATGACGCTGGAAATAGATCAATTTATGAAATGGGTAGAGGTGCATCTCCAGATGATCTCAGCCTTGCAGACAAAGACAACTTCAGAGCAGACTTTCTCAGCAGAGAGAGTCTGGACCCAGGAGAGTGGGTGTTGTCAGACGAGGCATTTCAGCTAATTTGGGATCACTGGGGTCTCCCATTCCTGGACACGTTGGCCATTTTGAAAATGGTGTTCCTCATGGCTTGCTGGGAGCTATTTCTCCAGGTGACTCCAGGGGCAGTACAGGTGTGTACTGTTCCTTCCTTTTTATTGAAGTGGTCACTGAGTTTCACTTGAATCAGACCATTTCCCTGCCGTCTCTGGATAAGGAGAGAGATGCAGAGGAGTATCGTCTGTTGTGACCTTTGGATGTCAAGATGCATATTCTTATATTAGAACACAGACGCCTATTAAGACAAATCTGCTTCTTCCCTCTCCAGTTTGTTCCAAGTTATTGCTCCCCCCACTCTGACCCAATCTTACCCTAATCAAAATTCATACCCTGTATTATATATTTAGTATTAGGTTTAATATTCTATCATGCTTGTTTATTACAGTTTCATGCAACTTTAGCATTCTATGTTATTAGCATTAACATAGAATGTTCTATGTAATTAGCATGCTCTCATGCTTGTGTTTTAGTTTCAATGTAAACTGAGACGATATGCAATATCTTGCATGAATCTCGGTATATAAAAATGTTAAATAATAAATAAATAAATATTGTTAGGTATCTGGAGGTTACTGAGCCTTTGCAGAAGTCAGATCGCCTGTTTGTCCTTCACGGCAGTACTAGACAGGGAGAGACAGCCTGCCGGGCTGCTATAGCTCGCTGGATTAAGGAGGTAGTCAAGGCTGCACACATGGATGCTGGGAAGCCATTACCTAGTCAGGTTCAGGCTCATTCCACTCGGGCTCAGGCAATGACATGGGCAGAAGTTAGATTGTTGTCTCCCATTGACATTTGCCGAGCTGCGATTGCTCCTCCTTACATACCTTTTCCAGGTATTATCACCTGGATGTTCAGGCCAGGGAGGATGCGGCCTTTGCATGTATGGTTTTGTCTGGACCATGGGCAGCGTCCCACCCTATTCGGGAGTAGCTAGGGTACATCCCATTTGTACTGGATTTCTTCTTACTAGATAATTTCCTTTTCTTTAGGACAGATGAATCCAGCTTCCTGCCCTTGGCTACCATATGGTTGCATATTGCTCTTCCTGTGTGCCTACATGTTACAGGGATTACTGGTGTCACCTCAGACCCTATAGTGTTATCTGAGCTCAGTGTTGCCTGTAGGCTGAATATTCACATGGTTAACTGTTTTTAATCGTTTTTTCCTAGTCTGTCCACAGTTGCTTTTGAAGAAAATACTGGCAGGCTGATGTCACTGCAGGAGTATATATACTGTGATGTCCGCTTGCTCTGTCTCCATCTGCTGGTAGGAGTGCATAACCTACGTGTTTTGGATTCATCTGTCCTAAAGAAAAGGAAATTTTCAGGTAAGTAGTAATTTTTCATTCTTTGGGGGTAGGGAAGAAGGGTAGATTGATATTCTTCCTTTTCCTGGGCTTATAGCCAATATGACTTCTAAGGTGAGTGGGAGACTTGCCAATACTTTTCTCCCTGCTGGCACATCTCTAGCCGTTTCACAGTTTGAACTACGTCAGCCTAGCAGCTTCCACAGGCTATGGGGTCCTGCGCTGCTGAAACACGTAGAACTTAGCTGGAATGTGCAGCCACTCTATATACCATCACCTTCACTGGAGAAACTTGTGGTTGAGGCACCATGAACATTTCTTCAGAAGTGCTTGATATTACTTCCCTGAATCCCCCCTTCCCCTTCAGTAGCTTTTGGGTCATGCAAGTGCAAGCTATTTTTATTACTTCCATAGAAAATGGTGCCTCCTGCCTTTTCACACCCTGAATGCACAAGCTTTGTCTTAACAACATTTGCTCTTTTTAAAATGCTTTATTTAATATATTTCTTGCTAGTCACGGAATTTGATAGGAATAAAAATATCCAGCTGTTGCAGCACTTAGTGAGAGCATAAAGCTGGATCACCCATAGCTGTGGGTTGTAGATGTTCACTGTCATATGTTTATGTGGTCAGGATATGAAACCACGGTATTCACAAGCCTGGAAACTAATCTAAACTGACACACAATACTTATTATAAAGTTAGAGCACCACCATCTATTGTCCCTGAAACTGATATGGTAAAGCTAAAAAAGAAAAAAATGGAAGTGCATTACCTACTTCATAAAAGCAGATCTGTACTTTTTACTGTAAGATAACACAATTTGCTCCCACAAAGAATAACAAATTGTATATCTGCTTACTGTATTTCTGTGGAATATTAATATAAGAACTGTTTAGCCCATTTGCTTGTATTTTAAACTGTCGGTAATCTGTGGTCATCCACAAGCTTTTCACAGTTTGCCACAGCAACCCGTTCTAGATCCACTGACAGGTTTCCGAGAAAATGTATGGGATACCACAGATTGCAGCAGTTTTAAACTGCTGGTACTGTATTTTAGCATAACCACCATACCAGCATTTAGGTACATAATACAGCAAACTGTGTGGTGGAATTTAATAAGCAAAACGTATTCCTACAGTTCTATTATACTCTGCTTCTGGTTTTGTAACAGAAGGCCAAATCTATACAGCAGGCAAAGCCAGGAAAGGCAAGACAGATGTTCTTCCACCTATTCCAAGAAGGCCACCTACTCGTCTGCTTGAAATTGGAGCCCCTTTTTATCAGGACGGTCATCTTCAGGTCAAGGTCTATTGGAAGAAAACAGGTGCGTTGAAAATTACGAAGCAGTTATCTACCTCAGGGCTTGATTTTCCTAAGCTGTTTTCCCGTAGACAGAGCATGGAAGAAAAGCCTTAGAAAAGCAGGCCCTTAACAAAGAATATGAACATTCAGAATTTGCATCTTTGTAGTATCAAAAGGAAATAGGTGAAAGCAGCATCTGGAATCTGGTGGTTTGAGATGAAGACAGGACATCAGGAGTTCCTCCATTTCAGTCCTGAGTGCACTTCTATTGGTATTCCTCACTATAGGCAATTCTCCTTAAATTCTTGTGTCTCAGTTAAACTAAAACTGAGCATCATGAAGAGGGCAATTTTCAAAGACATTTAAATAAGGTGAAGTGTTCTGACTGAAAATTGCCCTCCTGAAATGAGAATAAAAGTATACATGGGTTAATTCCCTTTTAGCTGAGTGAAAAGGGCATTCCTGGGGCATTCCTGCACCAAAAGCAGGTGCAAAGTACATGGATGCTTTTAGAGTGCGTAATTTAAAGATTGTTAATTTTCACAGAGAAATAATCAAGTACATTTGAAATGGGCTATGCATGTAAATTTTGGGTTTACATGCGCGGCTGAGCCTTGCCCGAACTGCGCGCATTTTACAACTGGCCCGGCCACGCGCTTAAACCCCGGTATGTGGCGGGCCGGGGGGCAAGGTCTGGGTGGGGTGGGGCGGGGCAGGCGGGACAGCGCCATTCGATGTGGTCCCGGGGAAGTGCACATCGGCAGCTGGCCAGCGCGTGGAGATTTCTTCTGCTCCAGAGGAGAAGTAAGCACCAAAATAAAAAATGTGGGGATAGTTAGGTTAGGTTTAGAGGGGTGGGGAGGAGAGGAGAAGAGGAAGAAAGGTTAGGTAGTGGGGTAGAGACATTCCCTCCCAGTCCGCTCTTTAATTAGAGCGGGCTGGGAGGGACCTGGGAAAAAAGGTTGATTGTGTCGCCGCGTGTAAATCCCCCCCCCCCCTGTGCGCGTGAATTATGGGCCACTCGCACAAGCACGTTTGGATTTTTAAATCCAGCGCGCACATGCGCGCGGCCATCGGATTTTATAACATGTGCGCTGCATTTGAAGGAGGCACTTCCGAGGATTGGAAAATATTTTTTTAAGGAAAAAAAATCTACCTGCACAAACAGCGAGTGTAAAGGTCAACTCATGGCAATTTTCAAAAGGAAAGTAATTTCAAACTGTCCCTTTGAAATGTGGTGCAAAGTACCCTTGGACTTTGCAATAAAGTAGACAGTTTGGAAATTGCCCACATGGCACTGACATTGTAAACCACCATCCATCCATGCTGACACCATGATTTTGGTGTGGATTGCGTAGTCCTCCCACTGTGGATCCTTCAGCATCAGTGAAGCCGATCCCTGGTAGGCATGGCAACTTGTGGCAAAACTGCGGAATGCCACAGTCTGACCGTTCACAGCGGCCAACAGTATTAATATTTTCCATGCACACATACATAGTCTTCACGTAAATTCCACATACTTCATTGTATACGCATTGATGACCATATGCTTCCCAGTGGCTACTAGGGCTTTGAAATCTTCCAGTTTAGTGCCCATGTTTAGAATTAGTGCATTGTTTAAAGTGCAAATATATCTTGTTATTAACTGGTGCACTTCCAAGGGTGACTGAATTTCACAACCAAATGAAATATCTTGTGCCACATTTTCTTATCTCTAGTCCACATCAGACTGGAGTAAATCTGTTTACCTCCTCTAGAAAAGGGAATAATGAAGACGTTGTCAGAAATATCCATGTACAACAGATTACTTATTATTTGTTTCTATTCTGCTTAAGACTTTTTTTTAACTTTGGTTGGAGATGGTGGGAGGATTCAAGAATAATAATAACCAATCTATTCAGTGCTAAAATTTAAAACTAACGTGGTGCTGATCCCCATTTTTGAAGTATCCTTAAAAAAAAAAATCAGAACTCTAATGTCAGATTCTGAATTGATATCCTTCAAAATTCCTTGCTATACCAATCCCCGCTGTACAATTTTAAGCAATTGAGTTGAAAAAAATGTGTTTGAACTTTTTGAGGGCCTGTTTCCCCACTCTTAAAAAAGAAGCAGGTACTTAATGTTAGGAAAGAGTGCATTTCCATGACCAAGCTCCAGTTTCAGGGAGATCATATATGAAAGAACTTCTTTAGAGTAAGTTGTCTAATTTATTCCTGTATGTTTCATTTTGTCTTCTTTCAGAAAATATTACTTCTGACAAGGTTACTTATTGCATTATTTTCATATGGTAAAGAAAAATGCTCTTTCAAGAGAGTCTGCAACCCCTGTGCTGTCTGCCTCACCCCCCCCCCCCCCCCCGGTCTTCTTTTGCTTGCAAAATAATCTCTGAACAATATGGCATTCTGTGACATTTTCTGAAACTAGGAGAAATGTTGAATGCTGTAGTCTTTGCACAACTTTCTTGCAGAACATTATGTGGCCGTGGCACTGAAACTCACATGAAAACCATACAGTTGCATGCTAAAAGAGGACTTAATGTGCCTGCTAAAATATATCCTCTTTAACACAAGTGTGCGTAAATAGCGCACACACACTAAATCCCAAAAGGTATAGGGTACATGTGCTGTATCGAGAAATCCCCATGCACTAACCACCATCCCAAAATGAAGGGTTGGTTAGCCTGGGGGATTTGCCTCAGGTTGGTTCCCTATCCCCCCACTTGACGTAAAAATAAGGAACGCTGTGCCCTTCAATCCCCTTCCCACCTCTAACACAACAATGTACAAGAGAGGAAGGGGTTATTATCAGAGTAGTGAGAGGGAGGCATGACGACCTCTTATAATGGGTAAGGAAACTCATGTCTGCATTCAGTCCTTTTATATTTGTTGAGAAATGTCTGATCATTTTAATTTCAAATGGCTTCTTGGATGTTTCCGAATTTTCCCTGGAAGAATCCCGACTATAAAGTCATTCATGCAGTGGTGTCTTGAAAGGTTTTCCCCCATGCTTTTTTTTTTTGTGACATAATCCTGGCTCCTCTTCATTCTGCTGAGACATTAGCCCCTTCCTCTCTTTACCTTTCATACCATCTTTGTAGCATAATCTCGGAATCACTTGTATATCGGGGCAACAACATCCTTTGACATTACCTGATCATTTTATTTTGACTATAAAAAAGGAATATAGCTCCTGAAGTTAGTGCAATAAAAACATATCACGTTTTATATATATTGTATATATATTTTTGTTTCACCTTTGTGAATTGGAATAGATGGAAATGTTATCAAATGGTTCTCGTCCTTCCTAGCACATTTAAGTAAACTAGCACAGTCACCAACCACACTGCTTTTAAATACAAGCCAAAAACCAAAGTCAACCAAAGCAAAGAAACTCCTCCCCCACCACAAGATCTGTTCTACCCATCTGTCATTTACCAACAGGCAGCCTGGCCATCATGCATCTAGTAGAGTACTGCCAAAAACCATGTCACCAAAAATGGAACCTTCACTATGTCCCAACTGGGGCCCCTATCAGGTGTGATTGCTACAATCCCACTCATTCTGCCATCATCTGGTGTGATAGTCCCCAAGTTACAGCAGGGTGTCCTAATTTTGCTGCTGCCTGTCAAGCAAGACAGATTCACGCTGCATTTAGTAAATAATGGCTTGGGTAACCCACCCTCTTTTACAAATCCTATTACATATAAACAATAATACAAAATGAATTATAAAAAAACTAGTGGAGGGTGGGTGAGAGAATTGCTAACCACTGAGGGAATCAAAAAGGAGGGGGAACATCCTGCATTCTCCCCTTTTTACTTCCTGCAGCAGGACCACTCCCCTCCTCGGGAGTCCTCATATTGTTGTCAGCCAACAGCTGCAGATATTCATCCATTACATGGTTTAAACTTTAAACGATGCGGGGAGCATTGGCAGCACATGGTTCCTTCCTTCTCTCTCCATCACATGTCAATCACAAACTCAGAAGTGGTGAAGGCCTGGTCCAGTGCCGTGTTATCACTGGCAGCTGTGGATTTGGCCAAGTTGTTTCCTTATAGCTTACAATTTAAGTGGGTATGTGGGGGCACAGGGAAATAAAAGGTGCTGAATTGTGGTTATATTTATATTTCCCAGTTTTACGCGTTGGGGGAGGGGGAAATAATTTTGTAACAGCCTGCATAGATTTTAAGGCAATTAACCCATATATTTACTCATTTACTTTACATCAATTTTCATAGGGAGAGAGTATCTCCTTTTGAAAATTATCCCATCAAAACTATCCACTCACATTTACTCCTGTCAGTTTAAGTATATATATATATTTTTTTTTTTTTGGGGGGGGGGGGAGTGGGGAACATTTATTTTTGAACATGGAAACATATACATGTAAGTTCAAATACTACCTCAATTCTGGTCCCAGCGATGCCTCTGCTCATTGCAGGTAAACTTACATGCAGCCAGGAATTGTGCACCTAAATTTACCTGCATATTGAGTTGACTATTTATTTATTTATTTATTTAGGTGTTTTATATACCGTTATTCCAAGATAAGATCACAATGGTTTACAAAGTCATGGTTCGATTTCTGGGTCAACATTCTCATTTTAGGTCAGCATTCATATTCTGGGTTAATACAATCAGCTAATACATAGTCGAGGTCAAATTCATGCGCTATCTAGTTTTGTGCATTATCTAGTTTCTTACAATTCTAAATACTAAATACTAATTCTAGATCAACACAACATCACCACATGAACATTAATTAAGGTGCTATTTCATTTCATTATGTTATGTGTCATACTCATAGGGGCGGATTTTCATACTCCGCGAATAGGCCTACTTTTGTTTGCGCTCCAGGCGCAAACAAAAGTACGCTGGATTTTAGTAGATACGCGCGGAGCCGCGCATATCTGCTAAAAACTTGGATCGGCGCACGCAAGGCTATCGATTTTGTATAGCTGGCGCGCGCCGAGCCGCGCAGCCTACCCCTGTTCCCTCCGAGGCCGCTCCGAAATCGGAGCGGCCTCGGAGGGAACTTCCTTTTGCCCTCCCCTCACCTTCCCCTCCCTTCCCCTACCTAACCCACCCACCCGGCCCTGTCTAAGCCCCCACCTTACCTTTGTCGGGGGATTTACGCCTCCCAGAGGGAGGCGTAAATCCCCGCGCGCCAGCGGGCCTCTTGCGCGCAGGGCCGCGACCTGGGGGCGGGTACGGAGGGCGCGGCCATGCCCCCGGACCGCCCCGGGCCGTAGCCACGCCCCCGTACCCGCCCCCAAAACGCTGCTGACACGCCCCGAAAACGCCGCGACGACCGGGACCGCCCCCGACACGCCCCCTCGGAGAACCCCGGGACTTACGCGAGTCCCGGGGCTCTGCGCGCGCCGGTAGGCCTATGTAAAATAGGCTTACCGGCGCGCAGGGCCCTGCTCGCCTAAATCCGCCCGGTTTTGGGCGGATTTAGGCGAGCAGGGCTCTTAAAATCCGCCCCATAATGTAGTCTTTTACATTTTATATCGTTCAATTCTTTTTACTCAATTTACTAATATTGTTTAAAGATCTGATAGCGACATTGTCAGTTTATTGGCCTTTATGTTAGATTATAGGCTTTTCTAAAGAGTCATGTTTTCAGTTCTCATTTGAAAATCTTTCTTTCTGTTATCAGATGTAGTGACCCTGCGAGAGAGTTCCATAACTTGGGGCCTGCTATAGAAAACATGCGGTCTCTTATTTGCATTAAGTGTGTTCTTCGTGTTGTTGGCATTTTTAGCAATCCTTTGTCTTGCGATCTTAGGGCTCTCTGGGGTGTGTATGGTTGAAGAGTCGCTCCTAATAGGTATGGATTAATATTGTTGATGAAACGGAACTATCATCAGGAGGAGAGGGGAAATGGGTGACTGCGCTGTGTGACCATGCCCCTCCCCCGACGTCAACTCTTTGTGCTTCATTTACTATTTTTTCTTTTACGTTTTCTGTTAAGTAACCTTTTTTCAAGTTCCTACCTTATGCCTTTGTTAACAATTTTATTATAAATGTTCTCTGTATTTGACAATGGAAATATTTTTTCCTGCTTTTTCTGTTTTATGTAAACCGGTATGATTTGCATTTTAATGTAAGAATGTCGGTATATAAAAATTATAAATAAATAAATAAATAAATATTAAAAATTATGGTCAATATATAGTGGATTCTGTATTATACAGGAAGTCGGTGCCGTGCTATCAGTGAAGGAGTGATGTGGTCAAATTTTCTTGTCCCTAGTAGCAGTCTGGTTGAGGCATATTGTATTAGTTGTAATGGTTTTATGAGTCCAGAGGGGAGGCCTAGTAATGGGGAGTTGCAGTAATCTGTGTTGGAAAATATTAGTGATTGAAGAACAGTGTGGAAGTCCTGTATTGTTAGTAAAAGTTTCGGTCAATGTAATATTGGAAGCTTGGAGTATTCTGCTTTAATTAGTTTGCTTTTATGTTTTTTCACTGTCAAATTTACATCAATATATATTCCTAGGTATCGTAACTGGTCTGAAGGAATAATGTTAAAGTTTCTTAGGTCTAGGATTGGCGGTTTCATTACTGAGGAATTTCTCCTCAACCATACAATTTCTGGGTTTTTTTGTGTTTAATTTCAGCTGAATTAGTCTTTGTTGTATTGCCTTTATATATTCTGAGTGTCGAGGTAATTTTTTCCAGTGATTTGTCAAATGGGATGTAGAATTGTATGTTGCCTGCATAAAGAAGGAATTTGATTCATAGTTCTGCTAGTAATGCGCATAGTGGTAGCATGCAAATGTTGAATAAGGTAGCTGAGAGTGCTGATACCTGGGGGACACCTGTATCGATCGGGAAGGTGTCATATGTGATTGTCCAGTTTTATTTGGAAAGATCTATTTGCTAGGAAGGATGAGAACCATAACAGTTCCATCTATTCCAATTTTTCTCAGCTGGTGGCATAGCAGGGTGTGGTCTACGGTGTTGAAGGCTGCTGTTAGGTAAATTATTACCAGGAAATAAGATTCATCAATATCAAACCCCTGAAGTACAGGGCCAGTTAGTGAAATGAGAAGGGTTTATGTAAAGCGACCTTTTCTGAAGCCGAATTGGTTAGGGTATAGGATATTATTGTCTTCTAAGTAGCTTTCTAGTTGTGGTAACACTGCTTTTTTTAGGATTTTAGCTATGAAAGGCAGGTTGGATATCGGTCGATAGTTGTCCTATTCATCACTTATGCTAGATTTATTTTTAAGGATGGGTTTAATCACAGTTTGTTTTGCTTTATCGGGGATCAATCCTTCTAATAGTGAGTTGTTGATCATAGTTGCGATTGTTGGCATAATTACGCTGTGTACTGTTTTCAGGGAACTTGCAGGGATTGGATCCAATGGGTGTATAGCAGGCTTAATTTTTGTAATGATTTGGTTAATTTCGAGTTTAGTCACTGAGTCAAATGAGCTCCATTTTGCTTGTCTGTGTTTTTCTTCATGTTCATTTGTATGTAGGCAGGTGGAGAATTGTGTTTTTAACCAATTGATTTTATTTAACAGAGGTGGCGTATTCATAACCTGTGGAGGCAATACATGCGCTTGACGCGTCGTCCCTTTCCCTCCAAAAAACACATAACACAAATATTTGGCATTGAAAATAGGCCGCAGTTTATTAACCTAACCCAAGCCCTTACAATCAATAACTTTTTATTAATGTGAACAACATGCCCCTCCCCTTTCCACTCCTTTTTCCACCCTTTATACTCCACCACCTCACCCCCAGTGGTGAAGCGCTGCCCCTCCCCCAATGACGCCTACTCCGCCTCAAACCAGCGAGAGCCAACTTTGACTGTGAACTTTAGCCCCATAATTCACTGGCCATCCCATGTAGCAGCCCCCCCAAACTCACGAGACACTCCCCCCCCCCCCCCAACTCCAATACCCCAAGGCATTCCAATATAACTTGGGCTCGGTTTTCTGCTACAGACAAGACGACCTATGTCGACTTTTTTCCCCCACAGCGGCCTCCTACCACCTGCTGATCTCCCTCTCTAACCCCTCCTACAGGGAATTATTAAAAATGTCCATCCCGAAGGAGTCACGTGATGTGGTGATCTGGGATAGACGTGTCTGCCCCAGCTCCAGGTGACCACCTCGAGATCCTTTACAAATCTACGGCATCCGCAGCTTTCTAAGCTCATCAGCTTATTTGACAACTCTGCCTATGAATATCAATCGTTACATGAGCAAATCGCCGGTCGCCATGCCTCCCAAATTAGTGAAAAAGGACAAAGAAAAAGCTAAGTTGGGAGAGGACAAAATGGCCGCCGCAGGGGAAAAAACGATCGCGGGCCTAACGGACGAAGCGGCGATCTTGGCTTTAACGAATGCGGTCACAGCGGCTTTGGCCCACAAATTGGACAAGATCTCCGAACAATTGACTACACTACAAACGGCGCTAGCCGAACTTCCACCGCGAGTTGAAACGTTAGAACTCCGAGTGGGGGTCGTGGAGGATGAAGCGTTGGCTACGGTGGGCAAGATTCTCAAAATGGAGAAACAGATCCAGACTCAAGAAGATCGCATCGAGGACATGGAAAACCATTCGAGGCGCAATAATTTGCGCTTCATCGGGATCCCTGAATCTATACTGGATCAAGATCTGGCGGATCAGCTTACCAAGTGGCTCCCGGCGGCGCTTAATATCCCGGAGCAGTTCGCTTCTTTAAAAATAGAGCGGGCCCATCGCCTGGGCAATAAGGCCGGCCCGAATCAGCGCGCTCGAGTAGTGATAGCTCGCATCCTGGACTTTGCGGATCGTCAGCGGATCTGGCAGGCATCTCAGAAGCTCTCCCCTCTTAAATTTCAAAACGAGCAAGTTAGAATCTTTCAAGATTTTTCGGCGAGGGTTGCTGCCAAACGGAAGGAATTTGGCCCCGTATGTTCGCAGCTTGCGGCCAAACAGGTATGGTTTGCGTTGCAGTACCCGGCCAAATTACATATTTGGCACGAGGGCCAGACACAGGCATTTGAATCTGTTCCCGACGCACAAAAGTACCTTCAGTCAGCTCACCTTCTGCCCAGCGAGAACACCGGAGAGGCAGCTTCGTCTTGAAAATTTACTACAGGAGGCTAACAGGCGACACGTTTTTGATGCCTGCCAGCTATTTTGGTAATACGCAGGCTTGGTCCTGGCTCGATGAGTTTTACTCGGAGTATGGTGCTTAAGTTCCTACCCCTGGTGCGTTCCCGGGGGGAGATGCCCTGAATTCTTGTTATGTGGGGAACCTGCTGCAGCGATGGTCTCTTTTATTGTTTGTTTTGACTGAGCTTCGTAAGTTCCCACAGGGGCCATCTTCTGACAATGCTTTGACAAATTCATTTTGCTCCTTTGGGCTTAGTCCTTAACGGGGATACCATATTGCATTTCTTCTATGTTATTATATTTTATGTTATTTTATTTAATTTTGCTAACTTTCGATCGGATGCTGATTTTTGGTCATATTTACTTTACAAATGTGAGGTGGTCACCTGATCACATGGTTTGGCTCCTACTCTCATTACTGAGAGATTTAGATGATGAGGAATGAATGGAGCAGGGGGTGTTTGGGATGGGGAAAAGGGGGGAGGGTGGGGGGACGGGGTGCTCAGGGGAATTTTCAGTCCAAATGGAAACGGGTACAGGGGATACTGTTTTGTGATTTCTGGTTTTACCCATTGTCCCTTTGCTGTGTTTTTAAGCTGTGGGAATATGTTCAGTGGACTAGCCTGGGCACTAATGTTGTGTTCGGATTTCAAATGTATAATTTGTTTCTTGGATCCTACCATCAAGATCTGATGCCATGGCGCCTAAAGTAAATTATCTGAGCTGGAATGTTGCCGGCTTGGGCACACCGGTAAAGAGGGAGAAAGTGCTCGCCCGGTGTCATAAAGATAAGGGGGATATCATTTTCCTACAGGAAACACACATGGGAGATAGCGAACATAACAAATTGAAAAATAAAAAGGGGTACACACAGGTTTTCTTTTCCTCCGGGACCAGCAAACGAAATGGAGTTGCTATATTAATAAAGGGTTCTATCCCATTCCAAATGGAGTCGCAATGGTCTGATACAGAAGGAAGATATATATTTGTTAAGGGTGTGTTATATGGTGCCCCTATTTTACTGGCATCTATTTATGGCCCCAATAAGTATGATCATAGGTTTTTTGCTCAGTTGGTGGCACGGGTATCAGAGGCGGGCTCTGCTTCTGTTATTTTAGCAGGTGACTTCAACTGTTTAGCGGATCCCCTTTGGGATAAATGTTCAAATATTCCTACGTCTCCTTTGGGCAAGGGAAAGGGTATATCGTTTTTATGTCGTACCTTACAACTTGTTGATGTGTGGCGTGCACTCCACCCCTCTGAAAGGGATTATACCCACTATGCTAGAGCTCATCCGACTAAGTCTAGAATAGACTACATATTAATCTCGGAATCCCTGTTCTCTACAGTTGAGACAGCGGCAATTGGGAATTTAGTCATATCAGATCATTGTCCTGTCCTTTGCACTCTGGGGGAATCCACTAATGTGCCATCTTTATTTCAATGGCGTATGCCGGAGTGGCTTGCTACGGATACTGCATTTAAGGCATTTTTGACAGAAAAGTGGGAACAATTTGTGGAGTTCAATGGGCAACATATGGGGACTCCAGTCCTCTTCTGGGAAACTGCCAAAGCAGTTCTCAGAGGTGAAATCCTTCAATATACTGTTAGAAAAAAGAAACAGCAGAACGCTCAAATTTTAACTCTGGAGCGGAAGCTGAAATACTATAAGGCTCAGTGGAACAGAGAAAATACGGCCTTGTGGGAAGCTCGATTTCGCCAAACTCAGGCGGTATTAAATGACACGTTACACCAAAAGGCCACTGGCAATTTATTTTCTTTTAAACACAATTTTTACATGGTAATAAGCCAGGCAGGCTATTAGCTCGTCTGTCCAAAACGAAAGCCCCATCTAAATTTATTACTCATATTAAGAAGCAGGATGGCTCGCATGCTACAACTACGTCTGACATAGGACTGGTGTTCCAGGATTTTTATAAACACCTGTATACATCAGAGCCGCCAAATGTTACTAATCAGACTTCCTTTTTTCAGAATTTACATTTGGCTACTCTTTCTGACTTACAACGGGACTCTCTTAATAGACCCATTACGTCCGTAGAGATAGTGAACGTCATATCAGATCTCCATTTACATAAATCACCAGGGCCCGATGGTTTGACCTCCTTATTTTACAAATCCCTTAGTGAACATCTTGCACTGCCCTTAACTACACTTTTCAATCATATGATCTCTACTGGGGTCTTACCTGATACAATGAAAATAGCAGCTATTACGATACTACCAAAACCTGGGAAGGACCCGGCCGAACCAGGGTCTTACTGCCCCATTTCTTTGCTCAATCAGGATATTAAGATATATGCCAAAATCTTAGCAAATAGATTAAAATTTGTATTGCCAGACCTCATTTCCCCGGAACAGACGGGCTTTGTGTATGGGAGACGCCCAGTGATTAACATCCGCCGCCTATTGGTCGCCTTAGAGAGCTGTCATCGTAAAGATATGGTTGACCCTTTGTTGGTCAGCTTCGACGCTGAAAAAGCGTTTGATCGAGTGGCTTGGCCTTATCTCTTTGATGCACTGGAGAAATTTGGCTTTTCGGGGCCCTTTCTTGCAGCGATTCAACTGCTGTATCGCGACCCCAAAGCTTTTATTTGTATTAATGGCTCTACTTCTCCTTTATTTACCTTAGAACGGGGGAACGAGACAGGGTTGCCCCTGTCTCCTCTCCTCTATATATTATCCCTGGAACCCTTGACTCAAAAAATTCACCAATCTTTGCATATCACTGGCATTAAAACAGGCCATATTGAACAAAAAATGATGTTATTTGCGGATGACATGCTAATGTTACTCACTAATGCTCGGCGGACTTTACCTGCTTTACTTGAGGTAATACAGACCTTTGACACCTTCTCAGGACTGAAACTTAATCTCACTAAATCAGAGGCTCTAGATATTACAGGTTCTCTTCAATCTAGTTGGCCTGACTTCCCATTGCTCTGGGCTCAAGACACGATTAAATACCTGGGCATAAAAATACATAAAGACCCTATGTGTTGGTACAGTTGTAATATTACTCCCTTATGGAAGACCTTCCATTCCAAACTGCAAAGTTGGAAACCACTCCCCCTATCACTTTCAGGTAGAATAGCATTGGTAAACATGATACTGCTTCCTAAACTTCTCTACATTTTGCAGATGGTTCCCTTTTATCTGAAATCCAAGGACATACGTATGTTATATAAGCTATTGGGTGCTTTTTTCTGGAATTACAAAAAGGCCAGGATTGCTTTTACTACGTTGCTAGCGCCTAAATCAGAGGGTGGTTTGGGAGTAGCGAATCTAAGATATTACAATATTGCCTGCTTACTGCCTACCTTGCGGGAATGGCTGGGTTATAGTAGCTCTTCGGAAATTTTACGGCTGGAACAGGTAGCATACCTTCCGAGACATCTAGCTTATTTATTGCATTGTACTGGGGAAAACATTCCTAGGAGTATCTCTCAAAGTTTAGTTCTAAGGGGAATGCGGACTTGTTGGAAATATCTTAGACATTTCTTGCATCTTGACTGGAAGGTATCGTATTGTTTACCGTTGCTGCACAACCCAGACTTGCCAGCAGGTATACCTGTCAAAACCTTGACCAAATTACATGAAAAAGGAATTGTGGATTTGCTGCCATTCATGGATTTACAAACTAGTCATATTCACTCATTCCCATATTGCTGTACTAATTTGGGCTTTTGTTCCTCTGATTATCTTACCTACTTACAAATCCGCAGTTACATCCGGCGCCTGGGGTTGTCCTGCACAAGGGCGATAACTAATGGTCCTTTTCAGAGATTTATTCATCTCAGTGGACTTAAGGTGGTAAAATTATCTATGTATCATAGATACTTGCATGAGTCCTCTCGTTATACTATATATGCTGGTAGTTCCGCTGCCTGGTCCACTGATCTAGGGTGTGAGATTACAACCAAGGCCATGCTACAAAGCGCCCGAGTTGTTCAGCAAGCGGTCCTGAGTGTGTACTTGCGAGAGTTACACTTCAGGGTACTTCACAGGATGTATTTTTGGCCAAGGAGGGCTTTCCTTGCTGGGATTGCTCAGTCAGGGTCATGCCCAAAATGTTCGCAGATCAATGCCTCTTTGTTACATTGTTTATGGGACTGTGTGGTAATTCAACAATTTTGGACTATGTTATCCCAATCCTTTTCAGAGCCCTTCTCAGCGAGCTTTTGTTTGCTGGGGATTCACCATTCGCCTGCGGCTGCACGAACACCGAGGATTTTACTACTACATAAAGGCCGTTTGACGGCCCTTAAAATTATTCTACGCCATTGGATCTCCTCAACGCCCCCATCTATGCGCGAATGGAAGGACGCCATGTTGGAACTCTATCTACTGGAGCGTAAATCGTTTCCGGCGACTTCACAGGCCCAACGGACCAAGCTTCGCAACGTTTGGTCTCCAATTCTTCAGACTTTATCTTTAAACGCCTCTGATTTGGCTCAGTAACCTGATAGTCGAGTTTGGGGTGCTCCACCAGTTCTGGGTGCACAATACTGCACTGACTTTTCATAATTTTCAGTGGGTTCTTTCCTGAATATGCTTACTAGGGGGACCACATATATATATATGTATATATATACATATATATATATCTCTATCTCCTCTCCTTAACGGGTAATCTCCTGATTGGTGATCTGGGGACGGTGCTCCAGAGATTACAGGTCTATTCCCCTATATATACTACCACGGGTTGTTCGTTATTTGCTGTTTGGACACGTAACCCCCTGAGCGGAGTGGGAGGGGGGAGGGATGATGGACAGGTGGGGTTGGGGGGGGGGAGGTAGGGAAAGGGGAGGGTGGGTTGGCATGACTTTGCCTTGTTGCCTTGATGTCTATTGTATATTGCTGAAATTATGTAAGAGTGTACAGTATTGTTCCAGTTTACGTTCATAATGGGGGTTCTTGGCTTATGTATGCTTGATGGTTTGACCCGCCATTGTTTTCAATTGCTGTATGTCTCTTCTAAAACTTTAATAAAAATCATTACAAACAAAAAAAATGTCCATCCCCACATCTGACAAATGGACCCCGTCCCCACTAAACAATCCTGCCTCCACTTCCCATGCCCATTGATGCCTCATCCAGAATCCCCCTTCCCACCCCATCCACTTTTCCGTCTGCCGGTTCAACTTCTTTACGCCGTTATTCCACAGCGCCTCCCCTTTATTCTTTAAATGGACTATTACGTCCAACCACCCTATCCTCACCTGCGGCTATCTAATCATTACTTTGGTGAAATGTTTTTTCATACACGTTATTAAATCGCAGCATGATTTAGTGCCTATGTCATTGCTGTCAAGATGTATAAGTAGAATATTGGGCACTCCCCACATGTCTACTCGCTCCTGCAGGAAAATCAAGAGTTCATCCCACCCCATGCCCCTCCTACTAAACCATGCCAGTTTCCAACCCACATGCTCGAGGGGCCCACGATCCAGGCACACCCTGTCACACGCTGCACCCCCGTCCGTTCTGCAACAGAAGACACACTAATACTCCCAGTAACCCTGAATCCCCCCACCCCTATGCCTCCCCTACCTCCCCACCCTGTTCCTAGAAATGTACATACGCCCAGAAGGCATTGGACTTCCATCATCCAATGCTCTTAATCCCGGCCTCCGATATACTAGCAGCTGCTGCGGATGTTGCTGCTCCTATCCTGAAGGAATGAAAGCTGTACCCCTTCACTTCCCAACCCATCCTGCCTATGACCAAACTTAACACTCTGCCAAACTGAAATCTGGTCAAAGGCAAGCCGTTTGCATGTACCAAAAAGGAATCCAATACCGCTGGATGCAACCCCACATACTCCTGTGCCACCCGGACTGGACACACCTGTACACTCTGTGCTGGTAGGAGGGTAATAAACTTCCCTCTCCCTTTCTGATCGGTTTTCGATCTTGGGAGAAATGATGTCAGCGATGCCTGTCGCACTTGTACGTACTGCGCTCGTAACCCAGGTTTCATCACGCTAGACTTCACCACCAACTCACTGATCCTAAATGCTCCGAAAAAGGCAAACGAGAAAGCCACCCTAAAAAGTGTCTCCTCATACCTGGACCAGCACACTCCTCCCAGCTGTTCCGACAAATATATCAAGTAGGGATGTGAATCATATTTCGGACGATTGAAAATATCGTACGATATTTTCAAAATCGTCAGAAGTCGGGGGCTCCCCGAAACCGATAGGAAAACCCCACAATATTGTCCGTGGGGTTCTCTTAACGTTTTGGTGGAGGGCGGGAAAAACAGCACACAAAAATAATCCCTAAACCCACCCGACCCTTTGAAACTAATCCCTTAGCTTCCCCCACCCTCCCGACCCCCCCCCCCCAAAACCTTTTCACAGGTACCTGGTGGTCCAGTGGGGGTCCCGGGAGCAATCTCCCGCTCTCGGGCTGTCGGCTGCCACTAATCAAAATGGCGCCGATGGCCCTTTGCCCTTACCATGTGACAGGGTATCCTTGCCATTGGCCGGCCCCTGTCACATGGTAGGAGCACTGGATGGCCGGCGCCATTAAATGGCACGAATACCCTGGCACAGATACCCTGTATGTGAATGATTGATTAATATGTGATTTTGTTTGCTGTGTGTTGAGGAGGGTTACTTCTGCTTTTATTAGTTGGTGGTCAGGCCATGGTAGTACATAGTGAGATGAGTTGATTCTGCAGAGTGTTATTGTTGAATATTAGGTCAAGTGTATGTCCAGCTTTGTGGGTGGGGTTGTTATAAATTGCAACCAGCCCCTTGCTTCTATAGTATCTAGGAATATTTCAAATGCTGTATTTTTGGCTGTGCTGTCTACATGTAGGTTGGTCTTCTATGATTAGGGTGGAATCAGGAGATGGAAATGCCTTTGTGAAGATTTCAATTAGGGGGGAGTATTCCAGATGGGCAATAGACTGTGCCTATATTTAGTTGTGTAGATTTTAGTATTGCCACCTCGTTGGGGGGGGGGGGGGGTGGCTAGATCTCAATTTTGTATGGTTTAAGTTTGAGGTTTTGTTTGGGGTTTTTTTTTTTTTTTTTTTTACAGATTATTAAGACCTCCTCCTTTATGTTTTTGTCTAGGGAAATGAAAGATATCATAGTTGGGGTGATCAATTTGATTTAAGAGAACATTATCATTTTCTTTCAGCCATGTTTGGGTTATGCAGAAAATAGCAGGTTTTAACCCTTCTAGCAAATCAATTATCAAAGGGATTTTCTTTGATAGTGATTGAGCATTTAGTATTAGTATGTAATAGTAGAGATAACATTGGGCCGGAAGAGAGTTATTTGAGAATTGTCATTTATTGTGGGTAGATTAGCTTTCTGGTCTTTGCTTCTTTGTATTTTAAGGTTCAATGCAGATTTCCATATATTCCTTGTCCTGTGACGGTTTCAATGAGGTTAGTTGGTTCCATTATCCTAACTGTTTGGTATGGTCAGCATGTAATTAATTTTATTCAAGTATCAGTTCAGGCACACATGAAGGGTGCTCAAAGGGACAAGCTTCTTTGTTGCATTCCTTCGTGTATGCGCCTCCGGTGTTTGCGCTGCGATGCCAATCAGCGCTGGGTTGTGGTGTGTGGTCGGTGGGCGGGAGCAGTCCCGCGGGCGCTGGCATGTTGTTTCCTCCTTCCGAGGGGGAGGAGGAGGAGGGAAAGCGCCTCCAGCGCCTGGCCAGCCTCCTCTCCCTACCCCCTATCTGCTCCTGCCGGTCCCACCGCTGAGTTCGGCTCCTGCTGGTCTCGTTGGGCAGGCTGCGCTCTCCTGGGTCTTTCCTCCAGCAAAAATAAAACAAAACATTTCTTTGGGGCAAAGCACTCTTGTGGAGATGACTTTGAAAATTATCCTCCCTAATGTAACAATGTTTTTAAAATTGAGATTCCTGTGTTATTTTTTTGACATTTTGTTTTGTATTTGGATTGATAAAGGCAGTAATTGTAATAGTTACGGAACTGCAGTATTTTCTGATATCACAAAATGTGGCATGTGACAACGACTCATGAGAGTGAAAAAGGCACCACTTCAGGCTTTGCTTGCTATGAGTTCTGTTTTCACTTATCAGCCTTTTCCTTAGACACACGTCACATTCATTTTTATGCCCCCTAGGTCCCGAAATAAGGTTTTACCAGTAACTCGTTTGTTTCTTTTTATGTGCTAATCTTGCAGTCAGCAATAAAAATCTCATAAAATGGAAGTGGCTAATTAGATCTGGGAGTTTAAAGAGTTGATTAGCCTTCACTGGCTACCTCGCAGAAGCATACAGTTTGGGTTTAAGGCTGTAATCATAATCAAACTCCCCATAAACATTTACTTGAAGAGATGATAACTATGACACACTAGTGTTTTTGCCTAGTGGCGATCCATAAATTTCTCATGATGTTGTACTTAATGTTGGGTTGCCATTTCTATTAGGGAGGTTGCTATTATGTGTGTGCTCGAACAGATCTGGCTAAAACAAGGCCTGCAGCCTAGATGTTTTCTCTTCCAATAAGTACTCAAGGTTACAGTTTTAGAGCAGGAAGTATAAGGAGGGGGAGGATCCTGCCTTACCCCCTACTTGCAGCAGTACCACTCACCTTCTTGTGTCCCCATGCAATGGTTCATTCAGTGTGGTAGGAATTCACTCAGGGGCGGATTTTAAAAGCCCTGCTCGCGTAAATCCGCCCGGATTTACGCGAGCAGGGCCTTGCGCACCGGTGCGCCTATGGAGCACTGGCGCGCGCAGAGCCCCGGGACTCGCGTAAGTCCCGGGGTTTTTCGAGGGGGGCGTGTCGGGGGCGTGTCAGGGGCGTGTCGGATCGGCGTGGCGTTTTGGGGGAGGGACGCGGCGTTTCGGGGGCGGGCCCGGGGGCGTGGTTTCGGCCCGGGGCGGTCCGGGGGTGTGGCCGCGCCCTCCGGAACCGCCCCCAGGTTGCGTCTCGGTGCGCTAGCGGCCCGCTGGTGCGTGGGGATTTACTTCTCCCTCCGGGAGGCGTAAATCCCCCGACAAAGGTAGGGGGGGGGTCTAGATAGGGCCGGGGGGGTGGGTTAGATAGAGGAAGGGAGGGGAAGGTGAGGGGAGGGCGAAAGCGAGTTCCCTCCGAGGCCGCTCCGATTTCGGAGCGGCCTCGGAGGGAATGGGGGCAGGCTGCGCGGCTCGGCGCGCACCGGCTACACGACATCGGCAGCCTTGCGCGCCGATCCTGGATTTTAGCTGATACGCGCGGCTACGCGCGTATCTACTAAAATCAAGCGTACTTTTGTTTGCGCCTGGTGCGCCAACAAAAGTACGCGAAGGCGCACTTTCTTAAAATCTACCCCTCATTGTATGGTTTGTGGGAACTGTCACCACTGCATAGTTTCTTCCTTCTCCTACCTCTGCATCACACATCCACCTATCAGGAACTCAAGAGAAGGGAGCTGGTGGAGCCCAGATCCAGAACCATTTTAGCAGTCCTGGGTCTCTTGTGACCCAATATGAATAAACCTAACAATTTAACTGCAGACAGGAAATAAATTGAAAACATTTATAAGCCTTCAAAGTTTGAGGACAGAATTGTTGCGTACTATTTTCTCGTAATAGCAACAAATCCATCTACAAATAGTTTCTCTCTGGTGTAAATTCTAATATCTGTACCTTACATATAACTCAAGTAACAAGCTTGCACAGAATTACCTCATATATTTCTAGCAAGGACCTACTTGATTGGAAGGACTTCAATTTTATAGCATAAATAAACCACTATAATTACTTCTCTTAAAAATGGAAATGTAGAGCAATGCTTCTCAACCTTTTGAGTTTGCTTGATCCTCGTGGCACACTGAGCCAAATTTTACAATGTATATTCATTACCTACTAATGGCTCAT
This sequence comes from Rhinatrema bivittatum, assembly GCF_901001135.1. Lineage (NCBI taxonomy): Eukaryota > Metazoa > Chordata > Amphibia > Gymnophiona > Rhinatrematidae > Rhinatrema > Rhinatrema bivittatum. The sequence continues at coordinate 321,971,110 of NC_042619.1, forward strand.
TACTGGTCATGTGACTATCAGAATGCCAGGAAATGTACTTTTAGTGAAGCCTAAAGCATAATTAGGCCAGTTTAGACATTTATATAGGAAGAGGATGGGGGATAATGCAATTATTTGAAGGGGGCTCCTATCCGCCTTTTCTCTCTTTTCAGCAGGCTGGGCAGGCAGAGGGTAATCATCAATGTTTCCTGCAAGGTACATGGGTACTTTTGACACCTTTCTCCTCTCTAGGCAGGCTCTAGCCATTTTGCAGTTTGAACTGTGCAGGCCTGGCAGCTCCCCCAGACCTATGGGCCCAGTGCAGTTCAAACCTGGCAGGGAGAAAGATCTCAGTGGCTCCTGGCATATTTTATGGGGAACAATTGTAGGAGGAGCAAGCACGGCATTATACAAAATCAAATACATACATGTATAAATATCAGTGGTGGGCACAAAAGGGATACTGGGGGCCACGAAGGCAAGCGGGGAGGCCGTTGTACTCCCACAGAAGCAGTTACTGTAGCGATAGGCTCCTGCATGCTACTCCCGAATTGTACAGTAGGCACCCCTGTGACTCTGCTGGATGAACAGACATATAATCCGTGGCACCATGTGTCAGCCTTGAGGGGGGTGGGAGAGGAGGGAGATCTTGGATTGCTGGTGCCATGGCACAGTAAGGATTTAGCCATGGCAAGTTATCTGGGCAAAGGTTCGAAGATAACTTTAAGCAGATATTAAGTGGAATTTACCTGTATATGTTTTATGAATATACCTGGATAAAGTTAGCTATATAACTTATGCTGGATAACTTTAGGATGGTATTTTTCCAATCAGACTTACCCAGGGGCAGAATGGCCTATCAGGGTTTTGGGCATGCCCCGGTGAACCAGTCAGGGCAGTCATGTGACACTGGCATTGCTCGCAGCGGCCCCATATCTGCGGAGCCGTTCCAATTAACACCAGGACCCATAGCAGCTGTTCTGGTCCAGCGGGAACCTCCACCGAGGCTCTCTGCTCATTTCTGTTTTTTTCCCCCTTGATTTTCCCGTGGCTGCAGCTGAGATTCCAGGGGTCTCTGTTTCTCTTTCATTTTTTTGTCCTCGCAGCTGCTGAGCCTGCATTTTTTGTGGTACTTTCCCCGCAGTATTGCTGATCTCTGTGGAACTTCTCTCCCCGCTCCTCTTATTATCACAGTGGTGGAAATGCTCCCATGGTCTTCCCTCACTCATCCCCATCACTCTTTACCATGGGAGGCAGTCAACAGACATCCCGCTGCTGCTGCACCACAGCTGAACGCCTCTCACATATTTCTGCTGGCAGCTCCTTTCTACTGGGACTGTGGCAAAAAATAACACCACATCCATGCATCGGGCCTGCCTATCTCTTCCCACACTAGGCCCATCGCCTGCGTGGATCCCTCATGACCACCAATGTATATGTAAAAAAAATAAAAAAAATAAATTATATATTCAAAGCCAGCAGGGGAGAAGAGAGAGAGTGGGAGTGTGCAAAGGAGCATGTGTGTGTAGGTGTCAGTAGGTGTGTAAGTTTAGGGGTGCAGGGATTTGTCTGCTACAGGATACTTCCAGTTCCCCTCCCACTTCACTTCATGATCCTAAGTTCAGGAAAAAGACAACATATCCTCAGAAATAGACTTTTATTTATCAGATTTGGCAGGATTTAGCATTAGAAGATAGCAACAATTCCTGTCTCTAATATCCTGGCCCAATTTGCCCTAAAGAAAGTTCTGTACCATGGGTGGTTTCAAACATGCCATAAACCTTAGCCTGCTTAATATATTAATACTTATGGCTAACTTACTTGCCCCCTGGTCCCAACTTCAGGCATTATTCCTTTGTTCACCTCTGAAGCAGACGCTGGCTGGAGGTCTGGAGAATGTGGGCAGGGCAGGAGACTTGCTTCTGAGGTCTGGTACTAGCAGAGCTACCTGCTGTTTGGGGCATGATTCTGGGTCCCATACTTGCAGAGCTGTTGGGCTGCTCTTGGCTCCCCTTCACCTTAGACTCCGTACACCATCAGTCCCTGGACAGGGCTTCTCCTCTCTCTAGTGTCCTGGCCACATCTTAGTCTTCTCCCTCCTCGATAGCAGGGAATGCTTGTTGCTTCAGGTCCGCTCTTTCTTTCAGTATTGCTTCTTTGCTTTATTTGCCCTCCCCTGCCTTATACTTTCCAGCTGATAAATATGCATAAGCTCATGCATAATCACGTAGTGAGTGGAGGGTCTTTGCAGCATTGCAGGTTTCCCCCCCCCTCCCCATTTCATCGGGGGGGGGGGGGGGTCCTGCCACATCTTGGACTGAGGCCGTATACCAAGCTGTTATGCCAGTGTCAGCATTATCTCAGACTGCCCCCCTTCTTCCAAGGTTGGGGTCCTTCTGACTTCTGGACTCCCTTGGCCGGTCTGAGACTCCTGCTTATTAACTTAAATGGCTGCATTGTCCCTCTGCCTTGGTTTTATTTACACAGGCACTTACAAACAGATGGATTGATAAACATCCTTCAGTGCTTGTTTACAGTTCTTATCTGTCCAAAGTTTCTTCCTTTAGCTGTGATGGTGTTTTTGGGGCCTGTCAGTATGCTTGTCTGCCTCTTTGGCTATTATAATTCATATTTGGTGCTTTCAGTGGTAAAACATGGGATATTTCCCTATAGATGCAAGGAACCATGTATGTGACAGTGGGAGTGAGAGAGTGTGTGTAGGTGTCAGTGGGTGCAAGGAAGCATTATGTATATGTCAGTTGGAGCGAGGAAGTATATATAGGTGTCAGTGTGTGCAAGGAAGCATTATGAATGTGTCAGTTGGAGCAAGGAAGGTGTCAGTGAGTGAAAGGGAGCATGTGTGTATGTGTCAGTGGAACAAGGGAGCATGAGTAATTGTTGGGTGTAAGGAAGCATGTGTGTATGTGTTCGTGGGTGCGAGGAAGCATGTGTGTAGATGTCAGTGGGTGCAAGGGAACGTGTGTGTGTGTGTGTGTGTGTGTGTGTGTGAGCAAGTATGTGAGAGAAGAGAAAATTTGTGTATATCCTCACCCCCACTAATCCAGAACAATCTCATGGTGACTGGAAAGGATAGAAAGCAGGGAATGTTTTCTTATTTTTAATTATTGGGTGTTATCTGATGTGTCTGCTGTTTTAAAATATTGTATTAAGTTTGGTGAAATTTTTTAAAGTTTTATATAAGTTTAATTATTAGATGTTCAGCTGTTTTGTAATATTTATCCTTTTTATTAGTATGGCTTTACTTTTGCTGATTCATATATCTTGATTTAATTGTTTGATTTTTTTTTTATCAGGAATGGTAATGTGGTTTCCAGTTCAGTTTTTGTCTGCATATTTCTGTTTATACTTTATGGTCTCCTTATTCTGTATTTGGTGAGGGTCGATCTGTATTCTGCATGTGTGGCAGAGGTGAGGTATTCTGCTGGCATGTAGTTTCAGTGTAGGGACCTATAGTGCTTAGCTTGTTCTGGTTTCCAAATTGGTGTTTTAGGGCCTGGTGTAATATTTGTAATATTGCTTTTTCATAGGTAGAGCTGTCATTGTTTTGAGTGCTAGCTGTTATTGCTGTTTTGGTACTGGAGTTTTAATTAATTTGAATTGTAATTCAGTTTACTCAAGGGCTTTCTGAAAGCTAAACCCACACTCAACATTTGTTATATTAAGCTTAATGCAATATGGGATCCAAGTGTCTCTTTATTTTTTATTTTGCAGGGTTTTCTATTTGGCACAACAGCACTGCATGTAAATATAATGTACATGCTTTTACCTCATAAGACTGTACTTTGCATGGCTTTTTAAATGTAAAAACAGTTATAAAAGCAAACGTTTTAATTGTGCATGGGGAGGAAAGGGCTGGGGGATACAGGCTGTAAGTTTTACCTATGATGTCTAATACCCTTGCTTCAGCCATGGCTGCACTGGATAAACGTGGAAAAGCAGGATTTTGGAGCTATGCTGCTTTGGGTCCTGAGGCTCTCTCTAGTCTTGACCAGGACTTCATTTTTCTTTTTAAGCCCTGGAGGAACAGTATAGATTAGTCTGGTCTCCCCCTCCCCCTCCTTTAGAGTAGATAGGCAGTGCAGAGCCTGAGGAATCATAGCAGCAGCCGACTCTGTAGCAGCCATGATGGGGAGGGGTTTGGGGGAGGTTATGGAGAAATGTAGGCAAACTACAGTTAGAAAAAGGCATGGGGTGAGCCAAGAGGAAGTGCCTTTGCAGTGTTGGGTAGGCTTCTGTAAGCTGGACACTCCTCCTGAAAGGGTCAACTGGCTATGAAACCAGTAGAGATGTGAATCGTTTTCCATATCGTCTTAACGATAGAAATCGTGTGGCAGGAGAAGAAAATCGTGTTTGGCACGATTATTTCGTTGAAAAATCGTTAAAAATCGTTTTTTCCGATTAGTGCGCACTAACTCGAGTTAGTGCGCACTAACTCAAAATGATACAAATAGACACTTTCCAGGTCACTGAAGGTCAGTTAGGAATGAATATGTGTTCCTATTGGCTGGCAGCCCTCTTATCTATTGATGTTACCAAGGTTACCACTGAGGTGATGGTTGGGGGGATGGGAAATGGAACTGGAAACTCATGAACACCAACAGAAAATGAAACAAAGTGTTCACACTTCCCAGGTCAGTAAAGGTCACTTAGGAATGAATATGTATTCCTATTGGCTGGCTGTGCTCTTATCTATTGATGTTACCAAGGTTACCACTGAGGTAATGGTTGGGGGGATGTGAAATGGAAACAGTTGGAAGCTTGACATGTGATGATCAGCACTCACGTGACTAGAACTTCTTTGTTTATTATTTTTGTTAGCAGACACGTGCATGTTGAATTTGCCAATCACTGTGCATTTTAGAAAGGTGGTCCTGGCTGGAACTGTACACAGTTCAAATATATGTAATTGATTGTTGGTAAGTGTATTTTTTAAGTAGCCACACTGGCACAAGTATGTTTACTTTTCCTCCTACTTAACTCACTAGCTCAGCTTTGTAAGAAGGGCTTCTCTGCTTGAGTGAGGGTCAGGCAGCTCCCCCCTGTCTGTGAAGCCAGCCTCTCACTAGTAATGCAGGGAGGGAGCTGTCTCAGACTTCACCATCCTCCCCCCCCCCTCACCCACACACCATTCACTAGCTGGGACATGGGGGAAGTCAGGAGTGAGGGTCAGGCAGCTCCCCCCTGTCTGTGAAGCCAGCCTCTCACTAGTAATGCAGGGAGGGAGCTGTCTCAGACTTCACCATCCTCCCCCCCCCCCACCCACATACCATTCACTAGCTGGGACATGGGGGAAGTCAGGAGTGAGGGTCAGGCAGCTCCCCCCTGTCTGTGAAGCCAGCCTCTCACTAGTAATGCAGGGAGGGAGCTGTCTCAGACTTCACCATCCTCCTCCCCCCCCCCCCTCACCCACACACCATTCACTAGCTGGGACATGGGGGAAGTCAGGAGTGAGGGTCAGGCAGCTCCCCCCTGTCTGTGAAGCCAGCCTCTCACTAGTAATGCAGGGAGGGGGCTGTCTCAGACTTCACCATCCCCCCCCCCCCCCCCCTCACCCACACACCATTCACTAGCTGGAACATGGGGGAAGTCAGGAGTGAGGGTCAGGCAGCTCCCCCCTGTCTGTGAAGCCAGCCTCTCACTAGTAATAAAGGGAGGGAGCTGTCTCAGACTTCACCATCCTCCTCCCCCCCCCTCACCCACACACCATTCACTAGCTGGGACATGGGGGAAGTCAGGAGTGAGGGTCAGGCAGCTCCCCCCTGTCTGTGAAGCCAGCCTCTCACTAGTAATGCAGGGAGGGAGCTGTCTCAGACTTCACCATCCTCCTCCCCCCCCCTCACCCACACACCATTCACTAGCTGGGACATGGGGGAAGTCAGGAGTGAGGGTCAGGCAGCTCCCCCCTGTCTGTGAAGCCAGCCTCTCACTAGTAATGCAGGGAGGGAGCTGTCTCAGACTGGTATCAGGGTTAGGGCACTGTGTGCAGGAAGATCACAACACCCCTGGTGCCAGGGTTAGGGCACTGTGTGCAGGAAAATCACAACACCCCTGGTGCCAGGGTTAGGGCACTGTGTGTGCAGGAAGATCACAACACTCCTGGTATTAATAGGGATAGGGCACTGTAAGAGATGACTGTAGTAGATTGAATAAAGATCTGATGTTTCTGCTCTCCTCACACCAAACAAAAACAACACACAAGCAGAGAAGCCCTTCTTACAAAGCTGAGCTAGTGAGTTAAGTGGGAGGAAAAGTAAACATACTTGTGCCAGTGTGGCTACTTAAAAAATACACTTACCAACAATCAATTACATATATTTGAACTGTGTACAGTTCCAGCCAGGACCACCTTTCTAAAATGCACAGTGATTGGCAAATTCAACATGCACTAGCATTTCAGGTGCCTGCTAACAAAAATAATAAACAAACAAGTTCTAGTCACGTGAGTGCTGATCATTACATTACTTTTTTTGTCAAGCTTCCAACTGTTTCCATTTCACATCCCCCCAACCATTACCTCAGTGTTAGCCTTGGTAACATCAATAAGAGCACAGCCAGCCAATAGGAATACATACATACATATTCATTCCTAAGTGACCTTTACTGACCTGGGAAGTGTGAACACTTTGTTTCATTTTCTGTTGGTGTTCGTTAGTTTCCAGTTCCATTTCCCATCCCCCCAACCATCACCTCAGTGGTAACCTTGGTAACATCAATAGATAAGAGGGCAGCCAGCCAATAGGAACACATATTCATTCCTAACTGACCTTCAGTGACCTGGAAAGTGTTTATTTGTATCATTTTCAGTTAGTGCGCACTAAATCGAGTTAGTGCGCACTAACGGGGAGTTAGTGCGCACTAACTCCCGTTAGTGCGCACTAACACGATTTAATGATTTTTAACGATAAATCGTTAGAATTTCTATTGTATCGTGTTCTATAACGATTTAAGACGATATTAACATTATCGGACGATAATTTTAATCGTTGAAAAACGATTCACATCCCTAGAAACCAGTGAGTCTCTTGAAGTGGGGGTGGGAATGAGAAAAGGAGAGGGATGCTGTAGGCTGGGGAAGGGCTGGCAGAAAGCAGAAACTTTTTAGATAATGATGTGATAATACTGGAGCAGAAGCACTTATTGTGTGAGCATATGAGCAGCAGCAGCAGCAGCAGCACAATGACGGAATGTGTGCATCAGAGAGAGAGAGAGAGAGAGACAGAGAGAGTATATGTGGACACCCATACATACACTTTCTCTATGACACACCCATACACTGAGAATGAGAGTGTATGTGTGAGTGACTTTGTGCCAGAGAGAGAGAGACACCCACACACACTCCCTCTCTTGGACACAAAGGGGCGGATTTTCAAAGGGTTACGTGCGTAACATATGCGCTTAACATATGCGCATAACCCTTTAAAACCCTCCTGCGCACGCCGAGCCTATTTTGCATAGGCTCAGCGATGCGCTCAAGCCCCGGGACGCGCGTATGTCCCGGGGCTTTGAAAAAGGGGTGGAGCGGGGGCGTGGGTGGGGTGCCGAGCCGGAGGCGGTCCGGGGGGCGAGACCGAGGCCTCCAGCACAGCAGCTGTGCCGGGGGAATCGCGTGCCGGCAGCTGGCCAGCTTGCGCAAGTTCCGCCTGCCAGAGGCAGGAATAAATAGGACAACAAAGGTAGGGGGAGGGATTTAGGTAGGGCTGGGGGTGGGTTAGATAGGGGAAGGGAGTGGAAGGTGGGGGAGAGTGGAACGTGTAAAACCATCGGGGCTCGGCACGCGCAAGGTGCCGGGCTGCATGCACAAATCTACGTGCTCGCGTAATTCTGAATATCCGGCCCAAAGTGGGTATCTGAAAGAGTATGTGTTTGTGTCTGACACTGGCTGGCAGTGTAGATGTCACATTACTTGGCAACTGGTTCAAGAACTGATTGGTTACAAGAGACATTAATACCATACCAGGAATCCCAGATACAGTTATGAGAGATATAACCAGACTTGGGAATGGATAGCAACCAATTGCATGCATGGAAGAGGACACACAGCTCTGTTTGCTCACCTCTGGTCTAGGGTTGTTCTAAGTTATTTAGCAAAAATGTGAAATTTATTTTGGAGATTTTTTGGCTCAATTCTGCCAAGCTCCAGGTCACAAGATAAACCTATGAAGGGTCAGTTTGGAGAGCTTTTGGGAACTGTTGAAACACATACTGCAAGGAAAACACGCAAGGGAATCAGATATTTATTATTTATTTATTATTTATTAAAGGCTTTTATATACCGACTTTCTTGATACGATTCAAATCAACTCGGTTTACATCGAACTAAGCAGTAACTATAACCAACCAATCAACAAGAGACAATTTAAAGGAGCATAAAAGTTACATTATAACAAGGATGCCTTAACTGGGAGTAGGAAATAAAGAAAGGGTGAACGAAGATAAGTACTATATACAAGGGAGGGAGGCAAGGAGCCGACCTCTTGATAGGTAGTAAGTGTGAGTTGGCATTTGTTTATTAACATAAGTGAGTGATGGAACAATTCTAAGTCAGGCTGTGAAGCTTGTAGTGGGGAAGGCTTGGCAGAACAGCCATGTCTTTAGTTTCTTTTTAAAAGTTAGTAGACAGGTTTCCTGTCTGAGGTCCGGAGGCATGGCGTTCCAGATGGAGGGGCCTGCGGTAGAGAATGACCGGTCTCTGATGTTTGAGTGGTGTACAACTTTGATTGGAGGAACGTGTAAGGATCCCTTGTAGGCATCCCTTAAGGGTCTGGCCGTCGAGTGCAATTTGAGAGGGTGAAGCAGATCAAGAGGGGTCTGATGGTAAATATTTTTATGGATGATTGTGAGTGATTTATGAAGAATCCTGAAGTTTACTGGTTTCTAGGGAGAAAGATATCCTGTGGGCTGGTTTTGAAAAAACCTGGGTTGATATTTTACTGCAGTCCGCCTCTGGACATGCCTAGCTACGTTTATCTGGTTAAATTTATCCAGCTAAATTTTAACCATGTCCCCAGAAACCTCCATCACCATCTCTTTTTATCTGGCTACATTTTGAGCTATGTTAACAAAAAGTAGCCCATCAGTGGGGGAATATTCAAATCTTGGGTTTTATCCAGCTAACTCCAAAAATTTAGCTGGACAAAGCCATTGCATACTGATCTCATAATGTTTCATGTTTAGTTTAAATTTAAATAAATTAATAGTTCGGTTCCAATATATTAGTATTGGACTCTGATAAAAAAAAAAAAAAAGTGTTTTCATGCAGCAGAATTGCAACAGACTATTACATGCATGTAAAGAAACCATTAAAAAAAAAATCTTCTGCAGTCTGGCCTGATAATTCACAGCATTGCTATGAGTTATGTGGGAAATCCACTTTTGACTGCGGTGTCTGGCTTCTATTCTCTGGGTTTTCTAGGATGGAGGATGCAGTGGAGGTATTTACAGATCTGTTGGAAAGATTTATGGAGCACATGTCCTGGGGTTACCAGGAGAGCCTTGCTATGTGGCACTTCATTGCAGGAGGGGGCTTATAACGGGAAAGATCACAGGCCATTGCAAATGAAAGCATATGGGACAGCTGAGCTCAGTTCCAATTGAGTATGAAGAAGGGGTGCACAGGCCAACATGTTTCATTTCATTAGGGGAAGGTTTCCGCCCAAATTTTTGCTTTGGTGGGGGCTTCTTTTGTTTTTATTCATTTCAGCAAATAGCGTGCACTATTTGCCAAAATGGAAAATCCAAAGTTTGGCAGGATTGTTTTTTGTTTAATTGGAAAATGAAGCGAGGGAGTTTTGTTGCATTATTCATTTTGTTTTCAAACAAATGCACATCTTTAGTTTCAAGCCCAAGGAAGAAGAAGCAACTGCCAGTCTCCCTTCAAGACAATTTCAGCGAATAAAGATTTTTTAGGTGTTTGCCATGGAGAGAGCAGGAGTTCTCAAATGCACGGTTTTCTTGTTTAATAGGAGATGGAATATTCACATTAACATGTATAAGATTTACTATGGACCACATAAAAGTGTAGGGCCTAATTTTAAAAAGCATGTTTTTGAAAATTGTTACAATACGTGCCACTGTATTGTCCATAGGATTTATTTGAGTAAGTACAATTTACTTGAGTAAATGGCTTTTGAAAACACTTACATTTACGGGTATAATTCCTTTTGAAAATTTGCTCCATAGGGAGCAATTTTCAAACTGCATTGGGGCAAAGACTGGATAGTTTTTATTCCTGGGCTTTGCCCCAATTTTCAAAGCAAAAGTATATGCATAGTTTCACTTTGAAAACTTAAATTAGGTATAAAATATGTGTGGTCACTTGTACCTGCTTTTTATCCGGGTAGAACATAGCTTGAAAAATGCATGCAAAGATTTGAAAATTCCTTCTATATGCACACTTTTCCTCCCCATACCTAACCATGACCCCAGGAAGGCATCCCCTCAGCGAGGCTAAGAAGCAAGTTTTCAAAGGGGTTTCACGTGTAAAAATAGCATATCCGTGAATAAGTAGCATTATTTTATAAATATCAGGGGTAGGCGCCTATTTTTCATTTTGCATGTACATTTTACCAGTGTAGAAAATAGGGATGTGCAGACCAAAGGTTTATGTTCATAAGTCCATAAGTCGAAAGGGGGGGGTCAATTTCGGTCAATATGGACATATGGAGAATTCCATAAGTTGAGTCTATGTCCATACGTGCACAGATTCCCTAAATAAAAATTTAAATCCCTCACCCTCCTTAATCCCCCCCCAAGACTTACCAAAACTCCCTGGTGGTCTAGCGGGGAGTCAGGACGCCATTTCTGTACTCCTCCTGACCCCCCTGGCCAAAAGTTCCTTTTGGGTCCAACGAGGGTCCCGGAGCGAACGCGCGGGGAATCACGTGACGTCCGCGTCACTCCGACGTGACGCCGACGTCACGTGCTCCTCGCAAAGGAGTACAGAAATGGCGTCCTGACTCCCCACTAGACCACCAGGGAGTTTTGGTAAGTCTTGGGGGGGGATTAAGGAGGGTGAGGGGTTTTAAATTTTTATTTAGGATCAACAATCGCGATTTCCAACGTATTCAACATAGCTATGTTGAATAAGTTGGAAATCCGATCGTTTTCGCCTCATCACTTTTTTAAGTTAAAAAAAAAAAAGTTGCATTTTACCTATAAGTTCAAAACGAATGCACACCCCTAGTAGAAAAGGGGTGGGCTAGCAGTATTCCAAGATGTGGTTAAGAAGCATACATGGTAGTTGCTTTTTTGTAAGAGATATAGGTGTATACATTACTGACCTTATTCATATGGTTTTACCCTTTGTGACTGACTGGTGCAAGTGAAATTGAACTTGTCTGTTCGTTTCAGGCTTTTGGGTGGGGGGTGTGGGTGAAGTGGTGGTGATTCTAGTTGAACTGGAGACAGACTGGGTGAACTGGTAGAGGTGATTTCAAGTACGCTCACAAGTAAAATTTATAAAATAGCTGGCTTTATGTATAAATCAGGGCTTTTACGTGTACATGTTATGTTTTTTATGCACCTAAAATATACTCATGAACGTTTATAAAATATGTATAGAACATATGTTTTCGTGCATTGGAAGTGTTCCCACATACTGAAGCATACATGTGTAATTTTGGAGCAGAACTACATGATGCAGCACACACTTCACAGTTTAGAAAATATTAGCATAAATCTTTGCACATCCACTTATGCATGTAAATGCTGTACTGAGATAGGTTCAAAAGTAGCGATACTCAATGCTACTTTGCCAGATCAGTGGGTATTGATCTGGCTAAGTGGTGGAGGCTGAATATCCTGTCCTCTTCAGTAGCCACCATGTAGCCAGATAACTACTTATCCAGATAACTATTTTTATGCTGCTAAGTAGTTGTTCAGATAAGTGGTGGGCAGGATATGAGTATTCAGGAGGAGTTACTTAACCAGCTGGTTATATTAGTTGGAAATGTTAAATCTGTTCAATAGCAGGTCTAGTTAGCCGGATAAGAATCTGTTTAACCAGAAATTTATTTGGGGATATTCAGCAGCTCTTGTCACTTGTAAATTAGCTGGATAAGTCTTATCTGGCTAACCTACTTAGCCGTTTATCTTTGAATATCTTCCCCTAAAAGTACAACTATTGTCAAAAAACATGTTTGTTTGGTTTTTTTGTGACTTTGAAGGTGTGCAATTTTTCAACAACCAATTTAGGGAGGTTAAATGCTTTTTACCTATTCCAATCACTTTGAAAATTAGCCTCATAATATACTCTGAGAGAAATATACTGAATGTTGGGGAAGCAATGAAGAAATAGCCTTTCACACTTTGATAACTAATGAAACAAGAAATATGTCTTTCATTTATCCACTTTTGATACACATCTGATATGGGGTAGATCATTGTATATGAGCCCAAACTGCCCACATTTTAAAAAAGAAAAAAATATGGGGCAGATTTTAAAAGGGCCGCACGCGTAAATCCTTCAGGATTTACGCGCGCAGGGCCCTCGCACGCCGGCGCGCCTATTTTGCATAGGCTGCCGGCGGGCGTAAAGCCCCGGGATGCGCGTAAGTCCCGGAGCTTTTGAAAAGGGGCGGGAGGGGGCGTGTCTGGGGGCGTCCCCGAAACGACGCGACGTTTCGGGGGCGGGCCCCGGCGTTTCGGGGGCGGGCCCGGGGGCGTGGCGCCTGCCCGGGGGCGTGGTCGAGGCCTCCGGACCACGCCCCTGGGACCAGAGGACGGAGCGGGGCTGCCAGCGACGCGCGCAAAGTTAAGGGGGGGGGGGGTTTAGATAGAGCTGGGGGGGTGGGTTAGGTAGGGGGAGGGGAAGGTGGGGGGAGGGTGAAAGAAAGTTCCCTCCGAGGCCGCTCCGAAATCGGAGCGGCCTCGGAGGGAACAGGCAGCGCGCGCTGGGCTCGGCGCGTGCAGGTTGCACAAATGTGCACTCCCTTGCGCGTGCCGACCCCGGATTTTATAAGATACGCGCGGCTACGCGCGTATCTTATAAAATCCAGCGTACTTTTGTTCACGCCTGCTGCGCGAACAAAAGTACGCGCTCGCGCAAGGTTTTAAAATCTGCCCCTATATTTTTAAGGCTGTGCAGTGATGCCACACCCTCTACACAAACCCTGCCCTTTTAAAAGCAACACCCAAGGATCCAACCCCTCGTTATGCACCATCTTAGCCTCCCTCCAACCCCCCTTCCTTACAAGTGCCTGGTAATCTAGTAGCTCATCTACCCTGCAGATCCTCCATACCTTAGAGAAAATTCCTAATAGTCTAGTGGCCTGCCCACCCCCTCCAGATCCCATACTTTATAGAATATTCCTGGTAATCTAGTGGGCATAGTTGGTATTTAGTGTGGCTCAGCCTGGAGCAATCCCCTAGGATCCGGGCTGGTTACCGCTATTTTCCAAATTGGCACTGACTGGCCTTTGTCCCTTTAACATGATAGGGGCAAAGGTAAGGCAGTGCCATTTTGAAAGATGGCTGTCGTGGCCCTTTAAATTTCATGCAGGAGTATTGGGATATGGGTTAATGTCTCGATGCACTTGCCGAAAAGTTATCTATAGCTCCTGTTATTGTTTTTACAAGCTGTGTTATTGGATTTGTATGAAATTTGCTAGTAATGAGCTGCTTTGCATGCATTTGAAAATGTTATGCATGCAAAGCAGTTCATTACAATAGGGGAAGGCTTTTAAGAAAAATATTACATGATATCGCTAATATTGCACAATAACACAGTGATATGAGTATATTGTGTGGTAAACAGCAATTTTTGCATGATAAATACTGGTTTTCATATATTTTAACCTTATTGCAGCTTAGCAAATATTAGGGATGTGCAGCAGTGATAGATTCGTCCCATTCAGTATTCATATTCGTCGGGACCCAAATCCGTTGCATCCGTTCTTGGGGGACCCCGATCCATTCATTAGTTACATATGTATTTGTTTCCCCAAAAAAACACCATCCCAACCCTTTAAATTTAACTACAAACCCCCACCCTCCTGACCCCCCCAAGACTTGCCAAAAGTCCCTGGTGGTCCTGGAGCAATCTCCTGCACTTGGGCCGTCGGCTGCCAGTATTCAAAATGGCGCCGATAGCCTTTGCCCTTACTATGTCACAGAGGCTACCGGTGCCATTGGTTGGCCCCTGTCACATGATAGGAGTACAAGATGGCACCAACCGTCCATTGCATTGAATATGCCTTGCCTATGGGAATATGCCTTGCCTATGGGAGACTTTTTCATTAAAATTCACCCCCAATATGCCTCAATATTTTTTGAAATACAAAATTAGAAGATACAGACACACTTTCATTCTGTTTCAATAAAAGCTTAAACATATAGGGGCGGATTTTAAAAGGGTTATGCACGTAAATCCTCCTGCGCGCGCCGAGCCTATTTTGCATAGGCCCAGCGACGTGCGCAAAGCTCCGGGACGCGCATATGTCCCGGGGCTTTGTGAACAGGGCAGGGGCGGGACGGAGGCCGGCACAGCGGGGGGATTGTGCGCTAGCACTCGGCTGGCGTGCATAACCTACGCCTGCCCAGAGGCAGGCGCAACTTATGAAATAAAGTTTGGGGGGGTTTAGGTAGGGCTGGGAGGCAGGTTAGGTAGGGGAAGGTGGGGGGGCTCCCCTAGGGCTCGGCGCGCGCAAGGTGCACTATTTATTTTATTTATTTTATTTATTTATTTCTTTTATATACCGACGTTCGATCGAGATATCACATCGGTTTCCAGATAACTAAAAGAATAGGGTAGTAACAGCCCTATTTTACATTATAACATTGTAATAAATATAATAAATTATAACATTGTAATAAAATATAACGAATTATAACAGAAATAACAGGATTACATGGAACATTTGATATAGTATATAACATATGTACATAAACATATGTACATAAATGTACATAAGTGCACCCTCTTGCACATTTAAAAATTTTAAATTTTAAATTGATTTTAAAAGCCACCTGGATAGGCGTGCACTTGCCTCTACACACACAAATGAAAAGGAGCAGAATGGGGCGTGGTCTAGGCGGGGGATGGGCATTCCTGGATTTTAACTTGAAATTAGCACGGGGGCACGCGCTGGGGGTCCCCTACCATGTAAATTTATTTCTGCTATGGATGTTGTGCGTTATAAAATAAAGCTAGACAGATCGGCAGGGTTTTAAGGGTCAGGCCTACAGGGGAGAAAGGAGGCCATAAAACTATGGGGGGGTTGGAAGTCCTATTCCTAAACTGGGAATGAACTGGTAAAACTGGAAATGGCGTCTGCGTGCATGTCTTTTAAAATCCCCGCACTTATGCAGTAGAAGAGGCATGTGTGCACATAGGCGCATGTCCACTTAAAATTTGTGCTGCCATGTGCACGCGGTCAGGCTATTCTATAACATGCACACATATACATGCATGTGTTATAAAATGGCCATGCCCACGTGCCTGTTTACGAGTTAACATCATGCGAGTGAATTTTAAAAGTCCTGTGCATGCCAGAACCTGGAGATCTGTGTGTGCACTCGTTGGACTGGTGCCCGCCAAGTGGATGTTACAAGCCGCCCATGTACACACGTATCTCCCACTACATGCACAAGTCGAACATTTTGAAAAGGGACTGGGTGGGGGCAAGGGTGTGTCGGGAGAAGGCCAAGAGATGACAGGTTTGCACCGGTGTCCTCTGGTGCGCAGCTTTACTACTGCTATGGATGGTGTGTAAGTAATAACATAAAATAAAATCTAGGCTAGTCAGTAGGGTTTTAAGGGTTGGGGCTAACAGGGCGAAAGGAGGCAATTTAACCAGGGAGGTTAGGAAGTCCTAGCCCTTACCTGAGCAAACTGGGAATTAACTGTGAAAATTTCCATTTGTGTCGGCACCTATGTCTTTTTAAATCCCCCCCCCCCCCCCCCCAACACACACACACACTCACTTTCGCATTTGAAGCAGCATTTGGGCGGACTCAGCCTATTTTATTCCAAGCCAGCATTAAGCACATATGTTATAAAAATAGACATGTCCATGGGCGTGAGCTGGAAAACGCATGCACTTGTGTGCCTAAAATTCACCTTATATTCAAAGTTTTTGGTTGCTTGCCCATGGCCAGTTTTATATAACTATGGCTTTCCATCTTCAAAATCAATTTTTTTTTTTCATATTTATTATTCAAACAAAACGTCTTAGATTTTAATGTATTTTTTTGGTCCGATATGTCGTTTACCTATACACCTTTCATGCTGCAATAATGTACCATTGTCATGCCATCTTCTAAATTTCGTATTTCCATATGCATTGGGCAGCAAGTATGGTTGTTCATTTTTTAAATTCTTTAGGTTATTGAATGGTTATACATTTATGTATTTATTTGCAATTATTTATATACTGTTTTTACAATAAAATACTGATCAAAGAGGTTTACAATAAAATAAAATGAACAAATATAAATAGAAGAAAAGATACATACATAAAATTATAAATAACTAAACTAGATTAAAAATTAAGGAAATTAAATAGAAATCATAGAAAGGAAAGAATAATAGACAGAGAAAAATCTTGGTAATGTCTGAGCGAAGTAAGTGTTGTGGGGTTAAGTATGTTCTGTGAGCAGAATATCAAATGCTTTTGAAAAAAGGTATGTTTTTAGCAATTTTTTTAATTTCTTAGTTTGAGATTTGACGAAGCGTAAGTGGTAAAGAATTTTGTAAAAATGGACCGGCAACAGAAAAAGCTTTTTTCCAGTAATGTCTAATCTGGCCAATCGAATAGACAGAACATCTATTAAGTTTTTTTTAAATGATCTTAGATGACTAGATTTGTAAATCCAAAGAATGGGGCAAAACCAAATTGAAGATGGATTATGTAAAAGAGAATGAATAATAGATAGTATCTTGTAAAAAAGTGGTTCTCAACCTTTTTTCTGTCGGGACACACTTGACAGATGGTTCTCACATGCGGGACACACTGAACACATGATCGTCACGGGGCTAAATGTATCTACAGGATCCACCCTGACCCCCCAACAATGGCTACAGAACAGAAATAGAACATTCCCTGTTCAATTTACCATACAAAAAAGATATTTTTTGTGTCATCTCAGTAACAGCAACATAAACACTCTCGCCTACCAGGTGCAATAGCCTTCCTTATGAAAAAACAGTAATTTACCACCATTGCATGTTCTATTGAGAAAACACAACAAATAATATCGATACAAATGCCTTCATGCTAGTAAAATACTTAACCTCTGTCACATACATAGAATTGACCTTCACCAAATACAGAAAGACCACAAATTACAAATATGGAAACAGAAACTGGAATGGAAACCCAAAAATGTCAATCTGCATTCTGTGCAAAACAGAAATATAGCACCTATCAGACTTCCAGGATCTGCAATAAGATACACAAACTAATGCTCACAAAGTTACACCTGCATTATGGAGCTCAAACAGTAACAACCCTACCTATGAAAAGGCAGTACTGCAAAAATTACACCAGGCCCTAAACACCAATACACCTCCTATTAGGAAAACAGAACAAGTCAAGCTGTTATAGATCCCTACACAGAAACTACAAGCTCGCAGAATACCCTTAGCTGGGTCACACTTGCAGAACAGACAGACCCTCAACAAATACTGAATAAAATGACCATAAAGCTGATGTTTTTGTTTTTGCATTGTTACACCGCATACAGAGTTTGGCTTCTTGCTGTTCCAGTTCAGTTTTTGTCTCCACATTTCTATTTATATATTCCCCGAGAAATATAAAATAATTCCAAAACTAGAATATAATAAATGTTTCAAAACAATGGATAATGGAAAACAATGATAATGGAATAACATCCAAACATTAACATTTTTCAAAATTATTAAAAATTCTCCAAACACCAATAAAATATGTCTAACAGCAGACATATCACATAATACCCAATAATTAAAATGGCAGTCAATCAAGAAAGATAAACTTAAAAGCCACCTTTACTTACCCTCTCCAGTAACTCTCTACTCCTTTCCCTTGTAGTCCAATAGCACATACCAGAATCAGCAAAGGATGCTGAAGCTCTGTCCTCATCTTTCAGATTTTTCGCTCTTCCTCCTGCCCATAGCATAAAACTTCCGTAAGAGATCATTATTGAACTGTATATAATCATATAATCATGTTATTCATTAACTCGCATGTTATTTTAACTGTTATTTTTTTACTGTTTTTAACTGTTCTTTTTTTTCCTTTAACTGTGTAGCAATTTATACTAATTTGTAAATTTGATTAATCCGTTCAATGTAAACCGCTAAATGAAGCGACAGTTCTTGTTCCTTGTAAACCGGGGTGATATGTATATTATACAGGAACTTCCGGTATAGAAATACTATAAATAAATAAATAAATAAATAAATACTCTTCTTCCTTAGGGCCCATGAATAGTCTATCTCACATATACACACTTTCTCTCTCTCACACACACACACACCAGTCACCTCCCTGACCAATCTCTTTCTCTCTCTCTCTCTCTCTCATACACACACACACACACCATCACCTCCTTGACCAATCTCTCTTTCTCACAAACATGTCACCTCCTTGTCAAATCTCTCTTTCTCACACTTACCAGTCACCTCCCTGACCAATATCTTTCTCTCTCACACACACACCAGTCATCTCCCTGACCAATGTCTCTTTCTCTCTCTCTCTCTCTCACACACACACACACACCAGTCACCTCCCTGACTAATCTCTCTCTCTCTCTCTCACACACCGTCACGTCCCTGACCAATCTCTTTCTCTCACATACACCAGTGACTTTCCTGAGCAGTCTCTTGCTCTCATGTTTTCTCTCTTACTTACACACACACATTCTCTCATACACTTACACACACATGCTGGCTCACTCTCTCTGTCTCACTCACTCACTCACTCACCCCCAGCACACATGGCAGCTACAGCACAAGGTAGCCGGTATGCAGCTATTAAAAGCAGAGTCCTGACAGGCTGGAAACTGTAGCAGGAGTAACCTCCCCCACCCCGCAGTGGCAAGAAGGCAGCTGTTTGCTTGTGCTGCTGTCATGGCACAGAGCAGTCAGTCTTGAATATAATTCTATGCTTTTTCTTCTCCCAACCCCAGTTTTTATTTATTTTTTGCAGTTTATTATTATTTTTATATTTTCTTGCTGGGGTTATGCTGGCCAGAGAAAGAGAGATCAGAGCCAGAGCAAGGGGGGGGGGGGGCAGCAGCACCTACTCCTGCAGCCTCTGGTAAAGTGGCCAGCCAGCACCAATTTTCAGCTCTGGGTCCGGGCAGCATATGGATGGATTTCCCCAACAGCTGTGCAGCAGGAAATCCTGGCGGCCACATTCTCAGCTGACTGCTCAGTGCCATGATGATCGCAGCACAGGCAACCTGCTGAGTGTAGCAGGGCCAGGAGAACCCTGGGATGCGAGCATTATTTTTCCCGTGTGCCCGGTAAACATCACTTCCTCTTCTGGGCCACAGGGGCGGGAAGAAGAAAAGGCCACGTTCCTGTTGCCAACTTCCAGAAACAATGCTGCCTTTCTCCTCAGCAGTGTTTGTGGATAGCCCAGGTAGGAACGCTGAGGTGAAAGGGGAGGAAAGAGCAGTGGGTACGCGACATACCAGTTGAGAACTGCTGTAAAGAATTCTGAATTTAATGGGTAGCCAATGCAGAGAAAATAAGATTGGTGAATGTGACTTTTTGAAGTTGAGCCAAGTAAGATACAAGCAGCTGAATTTTGTATTAGTTGTAAAGGTCGAATTGCAGAATCTGGAAGACCTAAGTAAAGCGCATTACAGTAGTCGAGACCGGAGAAAATTAGAGATTGGAGAACAGTACGAAAGTCATGGAAGAAAAGAAGAGGACGTAAGCGCTTGAGCATATAGAATTTGAAAAAGGAGTTTTTGACAGTTAGTGAGATGTGTTGTGATAAAGAAAGATCTAAATTTAGCAATGCACCTAAATTTCGAGCTTGAGATAGGATGGGTATGGGAGTACCATTTAACAGCAGATGAGAAGGTGGTGCGTTTGAGGGATTAGCAATTGAAGATAAACAATTTCTATTTTATTGGGATTCTATTTAAGATGACTGTGTGATAGCCAACTATTGACAGTTTTGATATACAAGGCAACAGTGAAAAATATGTCTGGCCAGGAGGATTTATATGGAACAAAAAACTGAATATCGTCAGCGTATATTTTAAATTGAATGTCAAGAGCAAGAGAGTAAGTGACAGAGGGGGAGTAAATACATGTTAAAAAGAATAGGTGAAAGGGAAGAACCTTGAGGGACTCCTGAAGCAACAGTATAGTGATTTGAGGAATGTGAGCCAATATTAATCTGTTGAGTACAGTTAGATTAGGTTTTAAACCAGTTAAGGACTGTGGAGTTGATTCCTATAGAAAGGAGGCTAGATAGAAGAATTTGGTGATCAAGGGTGTCAAAAGCAGCCGAGATATCCAGGAAAACTAGAATGAAATCTGTGTTTGAGTCAAAATCACGTAGAAATGTGTCGAAAGAAAAGAGCAGTGTTTCAGTGGAATGACCTTTACGGAAACCGTGTTGACAGGGATGCAAATTGTCATGATCTGATGCATTTTATTTATTTATTTAAAAATTATTTTCCACTTAATATAAAAAAAATCATTCTAGACTGATTGCAGTCAGAATAACTGTACATAATAGTGACAAGCAGCATGTAAACAATACATTCAGAATTTTAAAATATTCCAACTTTTCAAAACATTTCAACTGTAGTTTAAAAACCAAGGAAAGTTAAAACTGCATCCAAAGACTTGGACAAAATGCAAAGCCTTCATTTTCTTCCTGCTTAGCACTGTTGAATTAGTTGCTCTGCATTCTTTTTTATAAAGTGAGAGATTTCTATGATATGTTGAGATGGCTCACTATACATATCAAGTTTGTTTTCAATACAGATGAGAAATGCAGAGCAAAGAGCCCTTGAAGTAGGCAGAGACAAATGAGTAATATGGGACTCATAAATATAAAGGTCAGGAATAACCAGTTCAGCTTCAATGAAAGAATGAAATATGAACTAGGAGAAGAAACAGAATGGATTACACAACTCTTCTGAAATAATATGACACATTTTCCTCTAAATAATAATTTGATTGTTTTGGAGACCTTTTTCACACTCTGACTTAATCCTTTTTTCCCAATTTGTGGCCCGATTTTAAAAGGGCCATACGCGTAAAAAACGGGGGAGGGGGGGGTTATGTGCGTGGCCGGGCCTTGCATGCACTGAGCGCATTTTAGAATGAGCCTGGCCACACGCGTAACCTCCATTACGCGCCAAAGTGCTGGGGTCTGCAAAAGTGGCAGGCCAGGGAGTGTGGACTGGGCAGATTGGGGGTGGGTGGGCCGGGACAGTGCCATTATCCGCTGTCCCGGGGAAATGTGCGCTAGCAGCCAGCCAGCGCACGGAGATTACTTCTGCTCCCGGGGAGCAGTAAGTATTAAAATTAAAAAATTAGGGATATTTATTTTATTTATTTATTTTTTTGTTTTTATATACCGACATTCACCCAAGGGTATCAGATTGGTTTACATAATATCTAGTGAGATGGTGTGATAACAGGTCATACTATCTTTACATTGCGACATTATAAAACTACATTTAGACATTGTAAAATTACAGCGAAGTAAGGTTTTGTAGTGTATAACATTATAACATTGTAAAATAAAAGTGATTTGTTATCTTGATAAAAAAACAGCTAACGTTTGATTTGACTATTGAGAGTTTTCATTGTAGTCCAGTGTTATTGGAGCGTAGGTTTCGTTGGGAGGTGTATGGATGAAGGGTGTCCCTTAGCCAGTCTGTCTTTTTGTTGTTAAGGAACTTGTGCATTAGGGTAAGGGCTTTATATTGAATTCTGTGTTGTGGGCTGCCACTCATGTGCAGGGCCATCGGATTTATAACATGCGCACCCCGGCGCTCGCATGTTATAAAATCGCTGTGTCCATGTCCAGAGGTAGGTGTTGACAATTGGCACAAGACAGCGTGGATCCGGTAGTGGTCCGCAGAGCAGGGTAATCTGAGGATCCCACACAGCAGGATAGATGAGGTAATGAAGAACAGGTCTTGTACTTACAATGCAGTAGAGAATACGTCGTAGCAGCAGCGGAGATCCGAAGCAGGAGAACTCACTTAGCTGAAGAAGGTGAGACAGGCAGGAGAGGCTCTCCGAGGAGCGGATAGCCCTGAGTGCAGCAAGGTCCCCGAGGAGCGGGTACCTGAGTCACTCAGCCAGGAATGCCGGTACAGCGATGCGAAGAGTCTCAGAAAAAGGAATAGCAAGATGGAATCCTTGCTAACTCATAGGTAGGAAAGTCCGGTTAGCTTAAATACACGTAGGCAGTGATGTCATGCGGAGGGAATGCCCCCGAGGTTCCTGCCATGATGTGCACAAGAAGGAGGCAGGCACGCACACGCATGCCCTAGGACACTCCGGGTTCAAGATGGCGACCGGGATTGCCCTCGCCGTCCCGGGAACGCCAAGGAGGTCAACATGCAGAGGCAGAGATGGCCAACTTAGCCAGGATCGAGGCTACTGGGCAAAATGAGGTGAGCAGTAAAGGTCACAGCTGTCTGCGACTGGGCGCAACAGTGTGAATTTAGCTGTATGGAGATCTATGATAGTGTTTTAAAATCATGCATATAGTAAAATACGCATATGTTTACCCCCAACATAGGTGCATACATATGCTTATGCTTGAACACATCCAGTGCATTCAATGTGTATACTTCTCCTAATTTAAAAAATACACATTTCTTTTATGCGTGGAATAAAAGTAGGACTTGTTTGCGTAA
This sequence comes from Rhinatrema bivittatum, assembly GCF_901001135.1. NCBI lineage: Eukaryota > Metazoa > Chordata > Amphibia > Gymnophiona > Rhinatrematidae > Rhinatrema > Rhinatrema bivittatum. The sequence goes on from NC_042619.1 coordinate 321,993,937, forward strand.
AAGCAGATTTACACACTGAAGTCAGTGTATTTTAAAACATGCACGTGTAATTGAAATTACCAGTTTTCTGATTCCTGTATCAGTTGACCTAGTCCTTCTCCAGGTCATGAAGATCCTCCTGGTTCTTCAGCCTGAACTCGCCCCTGTTTAGCCAGACTTCCCACCCTGTCTATAGTATACAATAAACAAGTTTGATATTAATTATGCAAGATAATTAGCAGGCATAAAATCACACAAGTAAGTTGCCAAATGTACATATGTAAGTTTCTTATAAAATAGCAACTTACATGCATTGACTCTCCCTGGGCAACCCTACACTGCCCCTTATTTCTCCTTATATGCATGTGTGAAACCTAAAGTACATGTGAACTCTTGATGTTTATAAAATAGCGATTATGTGAGTCAGGCTTTTTACATGTGTATATGTGTAATTTTTACATGCGTAACTCTCTGAGAATTCACGCCTTTAACTGCATCAATGGGAGTATATGAGCAGAGGATATTTCTGGTGTGCAAACGAGACCTACCAGTAAGAGTTCTAGGGGGTCCATATTCAGGAAACCGGCTAATGGATAAGTTATCTGGCTAAAGTTAACAGGTAACTTGTCCCATATATTCTAGGGGATAAATGTCCGACTGAATATAACCAGCCTAAAGTTAGCCGGCTACATATATGTTTGAATACAGCTGTTTTTTTTTTAATCTAGCCAATGTGGCCAGATAACTAACTACTTAACTGGATAAATTTAAAAGATATCCAGCTAAGTAGTGCTGTCATTACCCAACAAAATAAAGTACAGATTAGAGGCCGGCCAATCCCCTCCCTCCCCCCTCAAAGCGTGATACTAAAGCCTTGTCAGACCGTAGCCTCATAGCCTCCACACCCCCAAGCCTCAGTCCCAATTGTGAAACACACTGATCGGCTGCCTCCCCACCTTCCCCTCGTCTCCAAAATATCACCTTTTTAGCAAGATAAATTATAGCTGGATAATTAGCCCAGTAGTTAGAGCAACAGGCCCTGACCCGGGGAGGCCAGGGTTCAAATCACTTTACCCTCCATTGCCTTAGGTACAAACTTAGGCCTAGATTCATCATTTTACTATAAAAATAGCACCAACTATATAAAAAAAAAAGGGCATGGTTAGGGTCATTTTCGGGATTTTACCGCAACACACATTAAATTATCATACCCATGTTATTTTCACATTGCAAGCTGAGAATTTTGGGCTGCTGGGGAGAGAGAGAGACTCTGTGGAGGCTCATAGAAAAGTTAAAACTATTTATAGCACTGTAAGAGGGGGGAACTAGTAATTCGGGGTGAGGTTTGTGGGGTGGGCTGGGTTCTGGGGGGTAATTTTACATGCACAGTCATACGTATGAATAGCACAGTTACCAGCAGTGAAGATTTCATGTGATTTGGAAGGATGAAAGGTGAAAGAAGAGTAGATTTGTACCATGTTCTCTCTACCTAGCTTGATTGCAACTAGGTAGAGAGAGCATGGTACAAATCTACTCTTCTTTCACCTTTTAACCCTCCAAATCACATTAAATCTTCAATGATGGTTACTGTGCTGTTCGTACTTATGACTGTGCATGTTAAACTGCCCCCTAAAACCCAACTCACCTCACAAACCTCACCCCGAGTTCAGACATCCCCCCTCTAATATAAAAAGTTCAAAAATCAGTGGGCCTCCACAGAGGGTCTCTCTCTCTCTCTCTCTCTCTCTCTCTCTCTCTCTCTCTCCTCCCCTCCCTTCCTGAAACAGGATTTGTGATAAATCTTTGGCCATAATGCACAGCTATCGCAGGTATAATGCCAAGAAAAATGGTTTAGTTATTTAAGGCATTAAATCCCACGATAGTGTGCGTTACTTATCACATGCAAGGTTAAGCAGCCCTCATTTCCATAAATTCTGCCCACTTGAATAAAACTTTCAAATTTGCATATGCATTTTGCAATGCAGTGTTTATCACATGCGTTACAGTGTTATCCCGGGCATTAGAGCCCTAACGCCTGCGATAATGCCGTAACACATTTTGATAATTGACCCCCTCAGATTGTAAGCCCTCTGTGGATAGGACAATACCTACAGTACCCGAATGTCATCTGCTTTGAAGTGGCAAAAAGCAGAATATAAAAAAAAATCTAAATAAATAAATAACTACTTATCCGGCTATAATTTAGACATATAAGTGGCTGAGTATGCCACATTTTCTATTTAGCTGGATAACTTTTGAGTTATCTGTCTTTTGAATATGGACCTCCTGATTGAGGACAGAAGTAACAGGTCTAGAGTATTAGACTGGTGGCCAGACCGTAATCCACTTCTGGACCTAACTGGGGTGGTCTCTGCTGGGACCTTTTCTGTCCATCTCCAGGGGTATTTCCTGTGAGCTGGAAAGCTCTATGCGCAGACAGCAGTGAGAAGCCTGAACGTCTCAGAGGAACAGAGAGAAAGATGTAGTAAATTATACTTGTGCAGTACTCAGAAGTAGCACAGAATGTACAAGATGTTGTAACTAGTTTTTTTCTTCTTCTGTATAACACTGTCATTAGTTACCTTAGATAATAATACAAGCAAGCTGTGGGTGAATAACAATTTGCTTTTTGGATGGCATTCGTATAAAAACTTATATTTTCCTGCCATCAAGATTCCATTTTACCTTTGGCAAGATCCTGCACACTGGACACATCTGCCCTTCTCTCTATATGTTGGACAGGGGTGGGTTCCACAACACTTTTCAACTGAAAGAAACAGGTATTTGTCTTTTGGGGGATTTTTGCCCCATCAATTTCTGCTTTAGGCTTCCATCTCATTTGGAACTGGCCCCTACTGGGGCTATGACTCCATGAAGCTTCATTTCCTGAGCTCTTCCAGCAGGTTTCGTCTTTCTCCCATCCAGTGCAGTTCCAGTATTCTCCCTCTAAAACGCACAATATGCATGCATCCCAGGCATGGCTGGTAGAGGCTGCTGTGGAACAATGGCTGAGAATCCCTTCTGCGGTATTCCCAGCCCTGGTTTCCCTAAAGAGCAGAAATGGGATTTGGATATTATCTCGGGATCTCCCACATTAATGCATGACACTTTCACAACTGAGCCATTTGCATCTTGGTAGTATCTCCCCTGAGAATCAAACATGTTGGAGCTAGTGTGAGCAGAGAGGAACTGAAGACATGTTGAACCACCTTATCATTCAGAAATAAAGATAGTTGGAAAGTTTTAAAAAAAATACTGAACACTTTGATATTTAAGGATACCTTTGCAAGGAAAGAAACAACAACAACAACAAAAAAAATATATATATATATATAAAACACCCTTAACTGTAATTCTTTGTCTCAAGTTTAGAAACAGCCTTCTTTTCATTTGTGTGGTCTTAACCAGATCAGGAAAAATTCATACTCTACGGTTAAGAAAAAAATATTTCTTTATGTCAAAGAACCATCTGAGGATGCAAACTCGATGTGGATCTAAAACAAAATGTACTAGGAGTGTTCCAGTGTAGTGGTGGCTTTGCACTCCTTACCAAACATTAAGGTGAATTTTAAAAGCCCGACATGCACATCAATTAGGGGATGCACAAAGATCAGGCTTTCACGCACCGACTGTATTTTGAAAAGCGCCCAGATACGTGCGTAAATGCCGCTGCACGAACATCTCAAAAGCTTCCAAAAAGGGGCGGGGTGTGGGCGTGGTCTGGGCAGGGGCGTTTCGGGGCCCGGCCAAGCGAGAGGCGTGTAAATTCACGCTTCAGCATGCGCCAAGGGCCCCTGCTGTGTATACTTCTGCTATTGATGATGTGTAGGTTACAAAATAAAAGGATTGAGCCATTTCTGAGGGGTTTAAAGGCTCTTGGGTAACTGGAAGGAGTATAGCCTATCAAACCAAGGTGGGGTTGGAGGTCCTAGCTGTTAACTGGGTGAACTGGTAAACTGGAAATGGCGCGGGCACGCGCCCCTTTAAAAATCCCCTGACTTGCATGATAGAAACGTGATTTACACACCCATGCGCGTGCACATGCGTGCGCAGCCAGCCTATTTTACAACATATGCGCATATATGCATGCAAGTTATAAAATGGCCACGTCCCTGGGAGGGGGCCGATGCACCTGCTCCAGTGTGCACCCATGTGCCAGTTTGAAAGTTCCCGTCATTTCCTTGTTTATATTTGCTGGGAAATGTTTGCATTTTTTGATCCTCTCTGGGTGTTGTCCATTCCCTCTGTTTTGGGATTGGTCAGTGCTCCCCTATATAGACTGCTCAACTTGTGTTGGCCGTAGCTTTGGTTTGAGGTGTTTAGTTGTACATTTGGAGTTTGACAGTTTGGGGAGGTGGGGGGTTGTCCTATTTTCCAGAAGGGGTTTCTTCTGTGTAGAGGAACAGAGAAAAGAGATTCCTGGACTTTCAGAGCGTGGGCCTGTTTTTTTTGTGACCTGGTCAGCCTCAAAAGGAAGATCCCCCTTTCCTGATGGGAGCATGAGTGGGACTGCCTGCCTTTCTAACAGCTGAGTGGGCTGGAAGTGCTCAAAGAGAGCTTTGGGCTGAAGAGAAGCTGGTTTTCTGGTTCCTTTTTCAATACTGGGACAAAGATATAGATTCAGCTTTGGAAATGGATAAGGAAACAATGATTTTGAGAATTATTTTTTTTGGTTTTCATGACTTTTGCATTCCTCTCATGGATTTTGTTCTTTAAGTTACTTTAAATCTTTTAAATTTTTTTGAACATCACTCCCAAGCCTGTTGCCTGATAGTTTTTGGTATCCTATTTGGAGTGTCTGACTGAAGAGACGGCTACCTAAGATGGTAACTTTTAAACAGATGTGCGGGCACACGTGCCCACATGTTTGTTAGGCTGCATCCAGGGTATCCTGGTTCATGCCTGTGCTTGTAAGTATTTACACGCAAATTTGAAATCCAGAATCGCCCCTTCCGTTTTTTGGAACTTTTCCTTTGTGCGCGTAGCAGGAGATACATGCGTGTGCGGGCGCCTTTTAAAATCCACTCGCACGCCGGCCCGACATATTCGCGTATTTCCTGGTTTTGGCGCGCACCGGGCTTTTAAAATTAACCAAGTGTGAGTACATTGTGGGACATTAAGAGTGAGAGACAGTGTGAGATTCTCCCCTCCAGCACTGTGGTTCCCAGAAGTTGTGATCCTCCTCACCGCTGGTGGAAACACAGCCTCTAGGGCCACGTTTCTGGATGCGTGAGAGAGAATGGGTATTGCTGTAACCTCTGGATTAGGTGTTCTGAAACCAAAATGGGGTCACACTAGCAAATGTAACTGACTCTTCCTCTGACCTCCAGGATTGCAGGTAGGATCCAAGTTTGTCAAGGATAGCTGGGAAACCTGCACTGTCACCTCTTGATCCCCCCCCCCCCCCCCTCTATTTTGAAAGGGAAGGGGGTGGAAGTTGGAGGCAAAGATTCAGGTGGACTCTTCAGAATTTCTGTTAAATATCTTTTAAACATATGCAAAGCAGCAATGCTACAGATCTTAAAAAATTAGGTAGATTTTATTATGTCCACGGACAGAATGTTCCAGGGTCTCTATTTTATTATGAAGAAATACAAGTAAGAGTATTTTCATGCTCCTGCATCTTGGCTACTTCTCCTCTAACAGGTAGATTTTAAAAGCATTGCTCGCGCAAAAACGGCCCCATACACACATATGTGGGCTACGTACAGGCATACCTGTGCGCGCGTTAAGAATAAGGAAGCCCAAAAGGGGCGGGGAATGGTCGTTCCAGGGTAAGGCCAAAGCTTACTCACGGAACCCCTGAATTTTGCAAGGCTGAACGCAATTACTTCTTTTCCCAGTTCATACCCAGTACTCCCCAGTAAGCAAGAGGGCTTCCTAAACCCCTGTCTAACGCCTCCCTTTTACCCTATTAGCCCCTACCCTTGAAACCCCACTGACTACCCTATTTTTTTTTTATTTCACAACTTAACGCCATCCATAGCAGAAGTAAAGTTATATGGTAGGGGACCCTAGTGTGCGTTTGTGCTCGTAAAGACATGCACAGACTTCATGGCACAGACCCGGCCTGCCCACATCCCACCCCTTCTTGTGAAAAACATTTTGTGTGCATACCGGGAGACCACATATACTTGCATAGTTTTTTCTGCGCGGTGCGAGCCGGGCTGTCACATGCATATCTCCTGGCTTTGGTGTGTGTAGGGCTTTAAAATCAACCAGATAATCTAACAGATCTCTCTCTCTTGAACCTTGGATTTAGAAACATAATCCTGCAGCTCTTCAGAAAAATGAAAAATCTGCCCAGAGTAAGACCTTTTCAGTCCAGGAATAAGCTTCCAGATTTCCTTTAGTCTAAAAACCTTGGAGTCAGTATTGAAAACCATTTAGCTGGATAACTCACAAATTATCCAGATATATGCTGACTTTTTGAATACCGGGGCTCTTATCCAACTAAATCTGAGCCAGATAAGTCATTATCTGGCTAAGATCTAGTCAAATAAGAGTTGTTCAGGGGCAATCCATGGCAGACCTAAGTTATCCAGTTAACTTAGTTGACTTGCAACTGAATCTGGCCTAAGTTAGCCAAATAACTTTAGGCATGCCTCAGAGCAGGTCTAAGGTTATCCAGCCTCATGTGGCAGGATAATTTTCATCTTAATTCACTATATTGCAAAAGAATATAGCCTCTTCAGAAGGTTTAAAAAATAACAGCACCATGCAGGCCTGCAGCTCAAGTCTCTGACCCACAAGTAATTTACTTCTCTTCCCTGCCGGGATAAACGTCCCCCAACTCCCTCAAAGCTCTTTGAAAGTAGCTAAGTGGCAGGGGTTCAGGTCCTCCACCTGTTCCTCAGTGCTGCAAACTGGCTAAAATTACTCCTCCTTTCCCTTCTTCTCTCCCACTGCCCCCTGCCTAACCATCATGCCCTCTCGGTATCTTGGATGGCAGTCTTCATCTGAGATCACAATACGTTGTTACTGTGATCCTGGCTGCTGTTTCCTGTGTGGCAACACAGGAGGAACTGGCTAGAATCGCAGTAGCAGCAGATCGTGATCCACCGAAGATTGCTATAATGGAAGGTACTGGGAGGATGGGAGGGTTAGGCATGGGATATGGGGAGGGAGTGAGGTACAAGAGGCTTGATTTTAACCAATTTGCAGAATTGGAACGCGGGAATGCTGTCCATGAACTCCTGACCCCCTACCACTTATCTACTTTCAGAGAGCTTTGTAGAGGTTGGGGAGGTTCAACCTGGCAGAATAGATTAGTAAATTAATATTTGGTAGTCAAGGATTGCATGGTACTGCTATTTTTTTTATTTTTAAAAGCCTCTGCCACTAAATTGGCTATATCGAATCTGTGATAGTCAGAAAGTCTCTCAAAGTTCATTCACCTCTGACAGGCTAGTACAGCAGAGGCGTCTGGGTATTCTTAATCAGACATATTCTTCATTTCCCTCTATGGGACACCTTTAATGGACAGGTGTCACATCAATCAATCTTCGATGCTAAGCCATGACAGAGGAACTTAAAAGTGTAACCTAACCCCTAACCTTGGTATTTATCAGGTGTAGTGCATAGGTGTATGTCCCTCTAGATTCCTAATTAATATGAATGATACTCCCACAAGCATTCACTAGTTAATCAAAAAATAACATCAAAACTAATTTTCACATTGGTTTCAGATCATTGAAACCAGCATCTGCAAGATAAAAGCTTGCATCCAAGACTCAGTTTCTCTGCATTGTAAAGCAAATGTTGTCATTGATGCCTTCCTGGCCTGTAATTATAGGCTTTGCAGAGCTTACAAGTTTCCCAAATCTTCTGCATCCTTCGAATCTGTGATAGTCAGAAAGTCTCTCAAAGTTCATTCACCTCTGACAGGCTAGTACAGCAGAGGCGTCTGGGTATTCTTAATCAGACATATTCTTCATTTCCCTCTATGGGACACCTTTAATGGACAGGTGTCACATCAATCAATCTTCGATGCTAAGCCATGACAGAGGAACTTAAAAGTGTAACCTAACCCCTAACCTTGGTATTTATCAGGTGTAGTGCATAGGTGTATGTCCCTCTAGATTCCTAATTAATATGAATGATACTCCCACAAGCATTCACTAGTTAATCAAAAAATAACATCAAAACTAATTTTCACTAGGTAGCTATTAGCTCTATAATGGAGCTATACAGATACCTGCATTATAAAAAGGACCTACTTCATAACAACATGATCACATATGTTATCTTTCAGAATCAAGTAAGTACATAATAGTGGTATAACATGTAAAGATAAGTACACAGAGAGACTAGTATGAAAGTACTGTGTTTCTCATATAATACTAGGTATTCTGGGCAAATCTTTTCAATGAATACTGTTGTTGTGAACAACTACCCAGGATAATATTCATTAAAATGGCAACCAGGGATATAATCAATGCACCTTACCATAAAAATAAAGAAACCAATAACATAGAAGAAAACCAAGAATTCTTTTGAATATAGATGGGTAAGATGAAAGTTATCTGGCCATATGTGACTGAATAACTTTAAACCTTACTGTCTATATTCAAATATAACTGATTTAAAAGTTATCCGGCTAGTTGGATAACTTTAATTGTGGATATTCAGCAGGACATTTATCCTGCTGAATATCCAGGACAAGTTGTGTCTGGCTAACTTTAACCGGACAACTTGTCCACTCACCTGCTTAATGAATTTTGATCTCTATAGATCTAGACAGCAGTAACCTGAAGGAGTCCTGAAAAGTCTGATATCCATCAGATACTGGTTCCACTGCAAATGTAGATCCTTCCTGAAAATGCAGGTCCCTCCATACTCAATGCCACTCAGGTTCATGCCAGTGGATCCATATACACTTTCAGCTGCTCCCCACAGCACAATCTTCTGCACTAGATCCATTGCGGGAGTTGTCCCTTCAGGTGGCTTGGTTAACATTACATCACTGGAAGCAGCCAGGCCTGCAACACTGGTAGATCCTCTTGTGGATGGCTTAGCAGGAGCCAGTCACATTTCTAGGCTTCAGGCTATGCCCATGATCAGGGGTAGTTGACTTCACTCCTCTGCTGGCACCTTCAAAGATACTTCTCCATGAATCAATGAAGCTGTTAAAACTACAAAGATGACAAACTGGCCCATTGGGCTAGGAGAGTTACTGGACTCAGGGGGAAAGACATGGGTTCTTCCTTTCCTTTTTACCATCAAGTAGGCAAAATAAAATAAAAACAGGAATACATCAAAATAGGAACTGGTTAAAACTGATCCTGATGGAATTCGTGCAGGTAACAGTTGCCGCTTACCAGTCGACTTTGGTTGCTGATGTTTTTAAAGTGAGCTTGGGAACAATGACCCCAGTATAGCTTCAGTGCAATTGACTGCAGTAATTGTAGATAGTGTTAGGACCAAGCAGTGTAGGTTAGAGTGCCACAGCACTCCCACTGGATGCACTGGTATATTTCTGCCTGCTTATTAGCAGGTCACTCTTAGAGTTAGTGTGACATTTTTGGTTTGGAGTGGGACAGAAGATCTGCCTTTTTTGGTGGTTCACTTAGCCTTACCTAGTATTGGCCCAAAACCTTTGCTGGGAAGTGACAAAACCACATTTTCTAACTCACACCCTATGGTTTGGAAGTGGATCTCCGTGTTTTAAGTATTTTGGTGTTTGATTTAAGTTGGAAGTTTTTCAGTCCATTCTTCCTGCTTATGAAGAAAGAAGGATTTTCCCCCATTTTGCAATCAATTTGGGTCTTTCAGTCTGAAGGAACCCAGTGACTTCCAGGAGATTGGGAAAGGAGAGAATTCCATCTGTAGGTGAGATGAGAAACCTGAGGCTTCTCCACCAGATTTTCTGCAAGGCAGAAACAGGAAAGAAGAGGTCTGGAACATTTTGGAACCAATCTGTGGACAACAGATATGTGGAAGGGGAGATCTGTGAGGGATAGGTAGGGACCTTTATTTTCAGTTTTTATTTATTTTTCCTGGGAATTTCAATATAACAAAAAAAATCAATGGAAAAATGACTTTCTTATAATACACAGGAGAAAAATCTGTTTAAAAAAGTCATTTTTCTACTGATTGATTTTGTTATAACATTGAAATTCCCAAGAAAAATAAAATAGAAGCTGAAAAAAAAAGTCCCTAAGGGTAGGTTATCAATTCCATTACTCCCTGGGCAACCTAATGTTCCAATTACAGGAAGAAAAGAGACTCCTGGGAAGAGACTAACACCCTTGGACCGTGCGTTTTCCCTTACCCCTTATTCAGTAAGGGGAGAAAATCACGCGTCCAGCCCGCGGCACCTAATAGCACCCTCAACATGCAAATGCATGTTGATGGCCCTATTAGGTATGCCCGCGCGATACAGTAAGTAAAATATGCAGCCAAGCCGCACATTTTACTCTAAGAAATTAGCGCCGACCCAAAGGTAGGCGCTAGTTTCTGCCGGCACTGGGAAAGTGTCCAGAAAAGCAGTAAAAACTGCTTTTCTGTGCACCCTCCGACTTAATATCATGGTGATATTAAGTCGGAGGTCCCGAAGAGTAAAAAAAGTTAAAATGGGCCGGCGGCTGCGGGCCGAAAACCAGATGCTCAATTTTGCCGGCGTCCAGTTTCCGAGTCCGTGGCTGTCAGCGGGCTCGAGAACCGACGCCAGCAAAATTGAGTGTTGGCTGTCAAACCCGCTGACAGCCGCTGCTCCGGGCTAAAAGGAGGCGCTAGGGACGCGCTAGTGTCCCTAGTGCCTCCTTTTGCCTGTTTCTACCGCACCACCTAATTTGCATACTGAATCGCGCGCACCGCTCTCCCGCGGACTTTACTGAATCGGCCTTTAAGGGAGCACAGACACAGCTCAATTTGCACTTTATTTATTGGAGTAATTATGGATGTAAGAAAAAGAAGAAAATGTGATTGGTGCCAATTAATTACCATTGCACAGTAAACTTTAATTATTTTTTTGGAACACCCTACTTGAGTGTCCAGCCATGAATTTTAGTTTTAAAATAAATAAACACAATTTGGTATTCTTATTGGTATTCTTCAATTCAGAGACTAAGCAGATATTTTTCAAAAGATTTTATGCACACAAATGGACGTTTGAAAATTGCTACTTTTCGTTTGCATACTCCTTTAAAAATTCACTCCTAAGAGTTGAGCTTGCGCCTATAGAAAGAAACATTTAAACCACCTTGTGCCCTGGATATTTATCTTCCTCCCTCCCATTCAGAGAAGTTTAATGGGACTTTGAAAGGATTAAGCCTTAGTGCCGAGTGTGATCCCTGCCTTCATAGCAGGACTACATTTATATTGGTTATTGTTGTATTTTTATGTTTTCACTACTTCTAGTTAGTTCCTTAAGCTGTTTGCTTCTGCATTTATACATTCTCTTTCACTGACTTTTGGATCATCTCCAACAGTGCATAACTACATAGGACAAGGTGGTTAATCTCCTAATTATAGATAATAGGGTATTTGATATGTAATCCAAATTAGCTGTTTGTTTTTCTTCTCTCTGTTGATTCTTCTTCTTCTCACCATAGTTATTACAGGAATTTATCCCCTCTCAACCCTTCTGCAGCTGCATTGCAGAATATTTTGGTTAAGTTTTAGCAGCTTTATTGTAACTGTGTTGGGTTTATCACTATAATTCATGAATGGTGTGACTATTATGTGGTCATTTGTAGCATTCTGAATTATTATTATTATTTTTATTACCGTTTCCAAGGACCACCCAAGGTGCTAATTAAGGTTTCTTAAAAGCTTTACTGATTCCTACATTGTCATTTTATTATTTAAAAAAATGCTTGGGTCATGCGGAACTATGTCTCAGTCAGGATTATACCAGATCCAGTTGTTGGCAGTTCGAAGAACAATAGCTGTACTGGAGAGTCTGTTCTCGGTGCAGTGGTAATAGTACAGAGACTTGCATATATTGAGGCCTTACCATTAAATGAGGATCTGTTCATATTTTTGTTTCAGTTTCAGTTTCTCTGTGTTCGTTATATATAAACTATATAAGGTATAGTAACCATGCAAGACAAGTGGCAGAGCTCATGTTTGTTTTGGTGTCATCGATGTTATTTTATGAATGTTTTAAAATTGTTCTCTGCATTAAAACCCTGGATATAGCGGAATACAAATATAGAAATAATAAAATAACTGATTTATAGGATATTATGTCTAAGTAATTATGATCCGCAACAGGATATGTTCTATTCTAGGCTGGTGGTCCATTGGTTTTAAAAGGATTATACAGTAGTTATCTTCTTGAGTTGGTGGACAATTTCCATTAACTGTGATAACAGTCCTGCTATCCTAAGTTTTGAAACTTATTGTTTCAAGGCAATGAGCCAAAACTGTTATGATACAAGCACTTCTATATTGAAACAGATCCTAGATCCTTTTTGTCAAGGATGATGGGGTTCTCACGACCCTGGGAGTTTCAGGCTGTGAACCTGCCTTGGAGCTATAGAGGCTGCTGGTTCTCCAAGAAGTCCTAGTGCTTTCGCTGGGGAGTACTAGACTCACCTCTGCAGCTGTCCAAATTAACAAAAATATATAGGGGCAGATTTTTAAAATTATGCATGGGGGTACATTTGTGCACGCTACCCGGCGCGCACAAATGTACACCCGATTTTATAACATGCGCACGCTGCCGCGTGTGTTATAAAATCCAGGGTCGGCGCACGCAAGGGGGTGCACACATCTGCACCTTGCATGCGCCGAGCCCTAGGGGAGGCCCGATGACTTTCCCCATTCCCTCCAAGGCCGCTCCGAAATCGGAGCGGCCTTGGAGGGAACTTTTCTTTTGTTCCCCCCCACCTTTCCCTCCCTTCCCCTATCTAACCCCCTATCTATCCCACCCCCCAGCCCTACCTAAATCCCCCCCTACCTTATTTTGTTGAGTTATGCCTGCCTCTGGCAGGCATAACCTGCGTGAGCCGGCTGTCTGCTGGTGCAGTAGGCCCCAACACAAGCCGCTGTGTCGGAGCACTCGGCCACGCCCCCGGACCGCCCCCGAACCGTGGCCTGGCCCCGCCCACGCCCTGCCCATTTTTGCAAGCCCCGGGACATACACGCATCCCGGGGCTTGCGCGTACCACCGAGCCTATGCAAAATAGGCTCGGTGCGCGGGGGGGGGGGGGGGGTTTAAGGGTTATGCGCATAACCCTTTTAAAATCCACCCCATAAGGCACTTCCAGAAGGCATACAGTTGCTAGTTCAATAATGTTATCCGCTTTTTTCTCTGATGAGAGATATTCATGCATAGGGACTTGGGTGCTCATCTCCTGATTTCAGCATGTGCCCGGTTTCTAAAATTTACCTTTATATTTTTATTAACAAGCTGATATTCAAAGTGTTTGTCCAACCAACTTTTGATCAGACAAAACATGGCATTTAAAAATTCTTCCCCATTTCCCAGCTAAATTTTAGCTGGGTAAGTCATTATCACTCTAAAATGTAGCCAGATATAAAGAGGTAATGATGGGGAGTGCTCCAGAGGAGTGGCAAAGATTTGTCTGGCTTGCGCTATTAACTCTGGTTAGAAAAATTGCAGTCCTAAAGTTAGCCAGAGAACCTAAAATAAAAATCTACCATACCAAGCGGATGTCAATCCCTCCTCCCCATCTTAAAAAAATGTGTTGGCTAAATCTCCAGTTCCCATAAGTGGAGGTAATAAAGCTGACAGCTTCCTGCATATTAGTATTAATTTATTCACCTCTCTCCTGGTGAAAGATCAGTCCCCATTATCTGGGTGGCTTTATCCATATAAAGTTACCCAGTTAAAGTGACTCAGTTTTGAATGGGATCAGTCCCTTCACTGGAATTTGTCAGTGGGCAAACCAATTATTGGCCTTTTTACCTGCAGTGTGCTGGGAGCTGTCAACATACTATTCAGCCCAACTATTATTATTATTATTATTATTTATAACTTTTATATACCGGCATTCGTAAAAAAACTGACCGCTTTTGGGGTATGGGGTGGGGAAGATTTATTCAAAATCTTTTTTTTAAAGTAACATGGTGATCAGCTTGTTTTTAATCAAGCCTTCACATGGAATTTTTAATCAAGGATAGGAATTCAGATTTTATCATTCTGTTCTGTTTTAGGAATAGAAATCTGATTTTATTTTGTTTTTATTTGATGCATATTTGTTATTTGAATTCCTGTTTTTAATATTGCTTATGATTGATATTATTGGAGCTAGTTTAATTTGACTGTTTGGTTTTATGTTATTTATTTATTTATTTATGTATAAACATATGATATTATGCCTTTTTCCAAGGATGGCCTCAAGGTGGATTCCACCAAATTTAAATCAAACAGTACCATATGTTACAGAATGATTATAATGAAGATGATATAATCATAAATCGCTTTGATTTTTTTTTTAAAGCAAAAACAATAAACTAAACTAACCTCGCATGACATGCTAGCTTTATTTTTTCACTATTTAAAAGCCCAGTGAGTTGTAGTTTAGTTATCCAGGTGACTTCAGCCAAGTAGATTCAACGGGAGGAGACTTACCCTATTTAAGTATCAATTAAAATCAGTTTCTTAAATTCAAGAAAATGTATTTGTTTAAAGTGAGTGCAAATATAACATAGTGAATAAAATGAGAAAACAAATGTGCTGATATGTAACTTTTGTGACTAAATGGATCTCGTAGAAGTGAAACAAGCTATGAAACAGCAATGTGTACTTCTTTCAGTGCACTCAGTGACATAGCCCCATCTGTCAGTGTGGCTATTAGAGTCAGGGGTTTCTATTTCTGTAAAATGTAAAGGGGTCATTCATCAATTTGCGATAGGCCATTATTGCGTGCATTGCAGTGTTATCGCACACGATAGCGCCATACCACACGAGATAAACAGCGCGTTGCAAATTGCGTATGCAAATTTTAATTTTCTAATAAAGTAGGAGGAGTTTGGGGTGGGGTTAAGGGAAATTAGGGGCTGGTAGTGCTGCGTGTGATTAATTATTGCACGTTAGCACAGGAAATTTTGCTGGAAATACCTACACCTTTCTTCTGGGCACCACTGGGGGAAAGGTATTAGCATGTCCGAAATAGCGGCTTGCGATGTTGCAATGCCGCGTGTCTTAATTTTCCAATGTGATGTGGCTGGTTGCAGATTTGCCTAGCTATGCCCCTTTTTGTAACGCGGCTGCATTTGTTTGCTATAAACATAGCATTTTGATAAATCTAGGTCTGTGAGAAGAATACAAGAAAAATCCTCAAAATGAAAGATGCATTTTTTTTTCTAATTTTGAGGATATTTTCAAACATCCGGTGTAACTTTTGTCACAAATACATATATATGACTCCTTTGAAAATTATTCCCTTCAACCTTACCCTTCACAAATAACACTTGCTATTTGGTGCACGCAGCACTTTGCTGAAAATTTGCATGCATACAGTTGAATTTTACAAAGCATGAACATATGTCCAAAGCCCTCCTAAACACCTAGGAACACCTCCTGCTCAGTCTGGGTAAATTTATACATGAACAGGACATACCCGTGTAAGTTTAACTGCATATAGGAGGGCAAATTTTGTTGAAGGCCACTTCTGTGCATAACAACATTGTTTACCTGTAGAAGTCCCTTTGAAAATTACCCCCTTTATTTTTGAAAACGAGTTTTATGTCCCAATAATAAACAGTTGTAAAACATACCTTGCATTATCTTTTACCCGAACTTTCATCCAGATCAGTCCGGGGGGCAATCAATCCCTGACCTCCATACTGGTCAGAAGCATATTCAGAATGTGTTAAAAGTACTGGCTTCTACTACACCCACTGGTAGGCCATGTCAGGCCTTATTACTCTATGATTTTTACAAGACCAACAATAAATCCTGTATAGAATATGTTCCTGCAGCTTTTGTCTTATGAACAACTTCTACCAGGGGAATTTGCCGCATGTACTTATCAAAACTGTAGCAAAATGAAATAATGAACCTGAGAGAAAATTCTTCTAGTTCGGTATAGAAAATATCAGGATTATATAAAATATAAATACAGACATTGGCTTGAAGAAATAAGTAGATTTGCATCTTTGTATGATCATGACGTATATGAGCAACTAGAGTCAATAGGGATTTTTTAGAAATAGATTGCAACAAGTAGAGGTGTGAATCATGTGATCGATCATCTTAACGATCGATTTTGGCTGGGGGGGGGGAGGGAAATCTTATCGTCGTGTTTTTTTGTTTTTTTTTTTAAATCGTTAAAAATCGTAAATCGGGGGAGGGCGGGAAAACCGGCACTCCAAAAAACCCTAAAACCCACCCGAACCTTTAAAACAAATCCCCCCACCCTCCCGAACCCCCCCCAAAATGTTTTAAATTAACTGGGGTCCAGTGGGGGGGTCACGACGTGGGGGGGGGTCTGGCCACGGCTGCGTTGAGAAATGGCGTCGGTGGCCCTTTGCCCTTATCATGTGACAGGGCAAAGGTAGCGCCGGCACCATTTTGGTTCCTGGCTCCCGACGTCACGCGTGCAGGAGATCGCCCCCGGACCCCCAGGGACTTTTGGCCAACTTGGGGGGGCCTCCTGACCCCCACAAGACTTGCCAAAAGTCCAGCGGGGGTCCGGGAGTGACCTCCTGCATGGCGCCGGCGCTACCTTTGCCCTCACTATGTCATACGGGCGACGGTCGCCCGTATGACTAGTGAGGGCAAAGGTCGCGGCACCAACGTGGCCGGGAAGCGCAACATAATAGGAACAACTTGGAATTTGAAAAGGATTTTTTGTTTTGTTTTGGCATGACTGGTGAAAAAATGAAAAATGGAAGAGCTTTTAGGAAAAGATAGAAAGCATGTGTGAATGCTGGGGGCGGTGGTTGGGGTGGATTAACGTGACCGTATGTTGGGGTCCATACTCTCTAGTACTCAAGTCAGTGAGGGACAATGTTCAATACACTTTTTTCCCTGTCTTTCTCTTTTTTTTTTCTTGGATGAGTTTAAATCTTCTGCAGATGTACATATATGAAAACCCTTAAGCAGCACTTCCAAACCCACAGCAGCCGCCCCAATCTTAGTCTCACAGTGAAATAAACATTCAGGGCTTTGAAGACATTTTTTACTTAGGTTTAAGTATTATCAATAAATCATCCTCCAATACATTTATCTTTGTCTCATTGAAATGGTTTGAAGCCTTTTGCTGTTGCCAAAACCACATTAAGGCATCAACAGCCCATGATGAACCTGGGAGATCAGTATATCATTTTTTGAACATTGATTCTCAGGGTTGGTTTTTTTTTTTTTTGGTTAAGATGTGAAAAACAAGTCTATCAGCTTGAATGGCTGTTTCCTAGAATTATTAATATAGTAATTGCATCCATTTGTTCAGAATTAAAAAGGAAAACAAATGGTATCCCTATTACTGTTAATAATTGCTTGCAATATAATTGACTGAGACTCGGCTACTGTTTTGCTGTCTTACTATTTCTGTAAAAGAATTGTAGCCACTCTACAGAAAAAGAGTTTTTTTCACAGTCACTCAGGTCTCCTTCCTTTTGCAATGCTGAAACAGCCTCAGCGGGGATGTGGCAAACTGAGACACTCACAAGCCCGAGGTGCAGGGAAGACTATGCAAAGGTGTTGAGACGCAGTGCATAGTGAAGCAGATGAATCAACAGCAAGGTCACAGCAGCACCTTGCTATATACCCGGAACAAGATTAACTCCTGTACAAAGTCTGCCAGCAAATCTATATTAAAAAAAAAGTGTAGCAGGATTAGAACTCGGGGGCGAGAGCCCACATGCTTCTTGTCATTGCCTTTTTTTTCCCCTAGTAGGAAAGGTGCTGGTACTGTGACACAGGGCTGTCCTATGTGGGGGTCGGGGGAGGAGGAGAACCACCCAGTGCTTTGCCCTCCTTGGTAGCCCTGCTTCCTGCAATTGACTACACGTTTCAATCTCAGCATGATCCTCCCCATCCTCTCTCCTGCTGGCAGAAGGCACAAAGAAAGCAGCGCTTTTACCTGCTGGTGCCTCTTCTGCCACCATCATGATATGGGAGAAAGAACCAGTGGTGGAAAGGAGACTGAAAGAGACAGACACCATTGGTGCATTTCTGTCTCTCTTGCTCCTCTTCCCCTCACTGATGCTTTTCTCTCTTTCCATTCTCCCTCCCTTATTGGTGTTTTTTCTCAGATTTCGATTCATGACAAAATTTGTACATGTGTTGCAAAAGTAAGGCATAAAGTGGTTAAAAAAGGAGAAGGAAGAAGAAAAAAAAATCATAATAGTGCCAATAATAGTAATCAAAATTGCATGGCACAGAATTATTAATATGGAAAATGACCATCTTCTGGTAGTGTTCTGTATTATCCCTGGTCATCGCTTATAGTGCTGGTGCCCCAAATCTACCGGCCACTGCTCTGTAGAGAGCAGCCCTCTGCTTCCTGCTCCATCCTCCTCCTGCAGAGATCAGGAGAGGAGAGGTGAGGCTGGAGTGGACCAAAGCCACTCTGTCATCATACATAATCTCCTGCACAATGCATCTTCACCCTGGAAAAGTTCTCCATTAAGCAGTCATACCCCTGTTGGTACACTCCATTCCTCCAGCCAGCACCTACTTGACATTCCATCCCCAAAGCCTGCAAGGCTATCCGAGATACACGAACAGTCATTTTTTTATTCTTTGGCCCCATTCTTTGGAACTTGCTACCCCTCAATATATGCCTTACAAAAGACTCTAAAGCTTTCAAGAAGCTATTAAAAAACATTTCTCTAATGAAGCATTTGCTTCCTCGGGTTAAATTTTCAAAGTGGAAATTAAAATATTTAGCCATCCTCTCCTGAAGTTATCAAACGAAAAATCTGAGACATATGATTTTGTGCACGACTGTCCATATTATTTATGTTTGTTTTTTCATCAAAACTATGTATGTTTTATTATACCCTGCCCAATAGATACTTCCAAATGAATAAAAAAATAAAATAAATACTCTGTTCCCTGATCCAGCCCCTCCCCTGTCGTCATTTCTCAGGGCTTGATGTAGAGGGAAAATGAACATGCAGAAACTAACTACTATTGCTTGAGGATCCTTCCAACTGCTTCTTGTCAAGACCAGAATGTTATGTGTGCTGGTTTTGTTAAGTTAGTTGCAGTACTAATGCTTGCTTTTATCTAGTACCATTCAAATGGCAATGTTGCAGGTAAATTGAAGGAACAGGATGGTGGTAACCATCTCTACGTTTTCAGTACTTATCTTTCAAAGGCCACCAAACTTCCTGTTTTTTGAAAAACAGGGTGGTAATTTTCAAATGTATATCCGCCTGTGAAATACCGTTTTGCATGCAGACATGGGGTTTTATAAAATTGTTTATCCGATGCGTGCATGTTCGTGTTGTTCATGCATACGGGGTAGATTTTATAAATCTACACGCGCGCGTACTTTTGTTCGCGCACCAGGCGCAAACAAAAGTACGCTGGATATAAGTTACGCGCGTAGCCGCGCGTATCTTATAAAATCCGGGGTCGGTGCATGCAAGGGGGTGCACACTTGTGCAACTTGTGCTCGCCGAGCCATACGCGCGCTGCCCGTTCCCTCTGAGGCCTCGGAGGGAACTTTCCTTCCTTTTCCTCCCACCTTCCCCTCCCTTCCCCTACCTAACCCACCCCGGCCCTATCTAAACCCCCCTACCTCTGTCATGAAAGTTACGCCTGCTCGAGGCAGGCGTAAATTTGCGTGCACGCCGGGCCGGCTGCCGCGCGCCATGTTCCGGTCCGGAGGCTGGTCCGGAGGCCATGGCCACGCCCCTGGAACGCCCCCAGGCCGAAACCACACCTGCGGCATCGTCCCCGTACCGGCCGCGACACGCCCCCGATGACACGTGGATCGCGACATGCCCCGACACGCCCCCCCCCAGGAAAGCCCAGGGACTTACGCGCATCCTGGGGCTTTGCGCGCGCCGGAACCCTATGCAAAATAGGCTCGGTGCGCGCCGGGGTGTTTTAAAAGGGTTACGCGCGTACCGTATGCGCCTAACCCTTTTAAAATCTGGCCCACATTTACTTGGATTATGCAGAGGAGTCTTCACTTACGTATATGCTTTTCGATTTAAAAAATATCTGACGCTAACTTTCAAGCCTATTTGTGGTACTGGATTTGCCTGCAAAAGTGGACGTGCAGAGATTTCTCCTGGTATTTTGTAAACTGTGCAACTTATGCATGGATTTGCTACAGACATTTCCCGCAATGTTACAAAATTACCCTCCCTATTATTACTCTGCGATTTGCGTTTTTACTGGGAAAGACGTTTTACTGGGAAAGAACATAACATAACACTGCGTTATTTTCAAGGTAAGGTACATGGCTGGTAATGAACAGTCAGAAAGTACTGAACTGTCATCACTGCTGGTTTCAGTGTTCAACTACAGAATATTAGATGGCAGGGGAATTCCAATCGCTTCTTTGTGGTTAGAACTATAGAATAAACCATTTCTTACAAAAGGCCTTGTGTAATGAGGCATTTAAACAATATGTTTGCTTGAACATGTTTTTTTATTGGCAGCTAACGGAAGAACCAGAGCAAGTTGAGGACCTGTAAACCCAGGAAAGCAATGGCAGCCAGGAAATGGCCTTCCCATAAAGCGCTATTGCATTTTACAATCTTTTCATGATACCTTCAATGACAATACTCTAAGAAATAAGTGCTTTGGCTAAGGTCTCCCTTGTTCTGGTGCTGCCCCACAGCAGCATCAGGAAGGAATGCTACAAACTGAAGCACATAAATCTAAGGAGGCCACTTAATACTAAGTATAAGCATATTTATTTTTATAGACATTGTTATCATTGATATCTCTGCTTACTATCAAAAATCAAAGTCAAAGGCATTGTAGAATTCCCTTATTGTCCACACTATGAATTACATCTAAATATATAGTAACATAACATAGTAACACAGTGATATAGTAATGACGGCAGAAAAAGACCAAAATGGTCCTTCTAGTCTGCCCAGCAAGCTTCCCAAGGTGGTAACTGCCGCTCCGTGCAGGTTACCCCCATGTTTCTCTGAAGGGTAGTAATTGCCGCTCCGTGCCGGTTAAGCTTTTTTATTTATTCCCATCCTCTAGTCTTTTAGGGATCCACAGTGTTTATCCCATGCCCCTTTGAAATCCTTCACAGTTTTAGTCTTCACCACTTCCTACATATGATTCTAAAGCTTATTTAGACATGTCTATGATGTGTCTGCTATTATTTTAGTGTGCTTGAAAGGATGACATGCCTTCTGTTAGATGATAATAAGATTAATGGGAAGACTGGATTTATATGAGCACACGGGCTGAAGATGGGAACCAGAGCAGCACTGAGATCCCAGGTCTCAGAAAGCTAGTTGAAGGATTGCCTGTCTGGTTATTTGCCTCAGGGGAGGTTAAACCAGGGAACAGGTGGCAAAATGGATCAGTTAAGATAAACTCTTATTTGCATTGACACAGTGTGAACTCAATAGCTTCCTGGAGCAACCACATCAGACCACAAGCTAAAATTTGGCATGTGTGCAGCAGGTCAACAGTTTCACCTTTCACCCTCAAAACACCTGCACCATTTAAATTAAAGAGAGGTAGTGAGGGAATATTGGTGATGCAGTCTAGTGCTTCTAATAGTTGAGCAGTGCTTCATTTCAATCTCAATTTAAACTTTTGGGCTGCAAGAACTGTGATGAAAATAATTAGCATACATATTATTATGCAGGCAGCTGATGCACATGCCATTTCAGCAAACTTGTAATCAGTCTTTCATTTCTAACCAAATAGCATTTGTGCTTGCTTCAGAGCCTATTTATTTTCTCTTTAACTTGTAATCCTTCTCTTCTGCTTCCAAATTGCTTATAGCAATCCACTGCCAGATCAGCCTTAAAGCCATCAAAGAATGTATTTTTTTCCCCCCTGTAAACCACAATCCAGCACTTGGCATAAGAACTCATAGCATACAGAGTTAATTACTAATGAGAGATATGTAATTTCACATTTAGCATTGAGAAATTCATGAATAATAAATCCAAGGGAACAGCAAAGTATATTTACACCAATATGTTGGGTTTCTTGACTTAATTCCATACGGTATATGTATGTATTATGTGTGTGTGGGTGTGTGTCCATAATATACTATATCTATATCTATCTATATCTAAAATGTGGCTTAAGAAGTATAGTTTACAATCTCTCCTTCCCCATTTCCTGGCAGGAGACCACCCACCCAAAAAAGGTGATATGGGAAACTCAGAATAAATTTAGTCAAAGAAAAATTAGGGGTGAATTTTAAAAGTGTTGCTCATGTTAAAAGGCGAGTATGTGGGCTGTGCGCGAGCAACGCATGTTTTAAAAGTTGCAAATTATGCACGTATATACACAGCAGGTACGAGTAAAAGAAAAAGGGATGGATTTAAGGCATGTCTGGGGCATTCCAGGGCTGGCCCAAAAGTTACTTGTGAAAATCCATACTATAATTCTGTCAGCCACAGTATGAGGCGGCTTGTTTGACACGTATATTTAGATTATTTACTGCTTCTCTTGATGAGATGTAAGTCTGCAGAAATCTCTTTTGAGGCCTAAGACGACAGGCGTCTGGTTGAACCGGGACTGCAGGCTGAAGAACCAGAAGAGTCTGGTTGATCTCAAGATGAACTGGACAAACTGGTGGACTAAATGGTAAAGCTGGGAATGTTCTTCACACGAGAATATTTTAAAATATGCTTACCTGCATGTGTTAAAGTCAACAAACTAGCAGCTTAAAATTAGGAGCACACAAATGCGCGATGGGCATATTTTAAATCATATGTGCGCAACTGCACGCATGATTTAAAATCCCAGAGTATGTCCCCCTCACACGCATGTACACTTGTGTATGTGCACTCTTGTTTTAAAGATACCTCCCTAAGTCTCTGCATCCCCCCTAACAATTATAACCTGACTTTTTGCCATGATTCTTGTCAATGTCTAATGAGACGGAGAAGGTTTCTTCACCACATTGAAATAAGGAGAATGTTTTGCACATGGCCCGGTGCAGATTTCCCAGAATCTGTCGGGCAGCAGCACTGCAGCCTTCTACCCACACAAATATTTCCAGAGTTTTGGAAATGGACAGAACAATTCCCACCATTCCATGGATGCTTGACAGAACAAGCCATTAAATTTTGTTTCAGCTCTCAAGAATGAGGTTTTCATTTTCCGAAGAGTCCCCCCCCCCAGTACTTCTTCTGTTATTGCTTTAACCACAGTGTGTTAACACATGGCTTATATTATTGAAATGTATATGTTATTGTACTCCCTATTTTCATTCATCTAAATGTTTTGTGCCTTTGAGTAGTGGGGGCAAACAATACTTACTATAGGCCTGGAACAGTGTGGGAAGATCATGTACAAATATCTGGTATATATCTTCATGTTCTTTTCCTTTCTGCTCCTCTGTTTTTATTTAGATGCCAGTGTAGGGCCGGTACCCACATTCAGTGGTTTCCTGAATGGTGTGCGCAGAATGAAACAAAAGGACCTGAGAAAGCCGTGACCAATGTAAGTTGAGATGTAGTGTTACAAAGAGCTCTAGAATCCATTCCTTATTAGGAATATTCCGTAAGCTTTTCCCCAAGCCCAGGTGAAAGCAGACTAAAGTAGATTCTTTCCTTGGAGAGGGATCTCTGATAGTTGGCACTATTGATTTGTATTTGCCAGCAGCACAGCAGTTGTCAGAAAGCCTTTCCTGTTGGTCTTGTGGCACCATTGACTGCTTCACTGTACTGCCATTGGCACTAAACAGAAGCTAAAATACAAGATGGTACCCGGTTTAGATAAAACCGCTTCCTAAAGCATCAATTCTCCTGACAAGCAATTATCATCCCCCTTCACATTCCCTCTGAAAATCCTTAAAGTCACTCCAAAACTTGGCAAACCCTACAGCTAATTCCTCATAATTTATATGATAATAATGTTTAAAATTTGAGCCTTCCATCTTGAATAAAGTAGCATGCTTGCTGTGTTAGTCTGGTTAGATACAAATAGAGGTCAACAAATAAGTAATTATTAGGGATGTGAATCGTTTTTGAACGATTAAAATTATCATCCGATAATTTTAAAATCGTTCTAAACCGTTAGAGTACAAGATACAGTACAAATGCCCACGATTTATCGTCAGGAGCATTTATATTGTATCGTTAAATAGGGCACGGGAATTATTTGGGGAAGGCGGGAAAACCGGCACACCAAACAACCCCTAAACCCACCCCGACCTTTAAAAGAAATTCCTTACCCTCCCCCACCCTCCCGAACCCCCCCAAAATGTTGTTTCCCGGTGGTCCAGTGGGGGGGGGGGTCCCCGGCGTGATCTCCCGCTCTCGGGCCATCAGCGCCATTTTGGCTACCACTGATAAAAAGGCGCCAATGGCCCGAAAAGAAACCCCCACCCCGACCCTTTTCAAATTACCCCTTTGCTTCTCCCGCCCTCCTGACCCCCCCAAAAACCTTTTACATGTACCTGGTGGTCTAGCGAGGGGTCCGGGAGCCATCCCTTCAATCGTGCCGTGAGGGTGCTGGAGGTTTCAAAATGGCGCCGATTGCCTTTGCCCTTACCTTGTCACAGGGAGCGACCTGTTGTTGTTTGTATAGCACGACCAGGTGTACCGAGAGCTTTACCAACACACAGATGATACAGAACGCCGCGGCCAGAATTTGACCAGCACCAGCCGGAGGAGAGCATATTACTCCCATCCTCCGAAACCTACACTGGCTACCAGTCAACTTCAGAGTCCTGCACAAATCACTCACTTTAATACATAAATCCATCCATAATCACCTTCACCTCGATCTCGAAATCCCTTTCGGACTCCATACCTCCAGCAGACCGATTAGAGAAAAACTACAAAGGAGCACTTCAACCCCCCACAACCAAAGCCACGCGCCTCATCACGACCAAAGACCGAGCGTTCTCTATAGCAGGCCCAGCCATCTGGAACAACCTCCAGCAGATCTCAGGCTGGAACCCTGCCTAGTAACATTAAGAAAAAACAAGACTTGGTTGTTCCGCCAAGCCTTCCCGGACCCCTCAGACACACATTAGACGATGAACCGGCTCATGAGCAATGGAACCCAGATCCCTCTAAATACTTCACAAGCATCAGTACTTTCATAACAGCTCAACTAGCACTAGCACGGACTTTTAGGTCTTAGTTTCTTAACTTACTACCCTTTTAAGCCTTCTTTCCAGCTGTTCTAAGCTTCCAAGT
The DNA here is from genome assembly GCF_901001135.1 of Rhinatrema bivittatum. Taxonomy (NCBI): domain Eukaryota; kingdom Metazoa; phylum Chordata; class Amphibia; order Gymnophiona; family Rhinatrematidae; genus Rhinatrema; species Rhinatrema bivittatum. The sequence goes on from NC_042619.1 coordinate 322,019,161, forward strand.
TTTGCAGTCCTTGTTAAATGTAACTTTGTTTTTCTCCTGATTATAATAAGTTGTTTATGTTTACTGTTTATGTCCCTGTTCGATGTAAACCGACCTGATAAGGTATTTAACTTTGAAGGTCGGTATAGAAAAATGCTAAATATTAGTCTCTGCTTCTTAAAGCTTTCAATCTAATATAGACAGATAGAAAACATGTGAAAAGACAAATAAGAACTTGGGAAAAACTGGGGATAAGATGTAAGTTTCAGAGCTAGGATTGTTGATTGAGTCTAATTGAAAACAGGGACCATTTGACCTAATTAGGTGATTCAGCAGGAAAGTCTTTGCCCTAGAAACAATCTATATAAGAAATCTAGAGCAAGGTATGGATGGGCTATCAGAAGTCAATGGCATTTATTTTCCTGAAACCAAGCTCAAAAGTTAGTGCAAAAAACTAGTACAACTAAGAAAATTTTAAAATGCTTTATCAGGCAGATGTCCCAGCTGAATGGCTGGCTCCAGGGAAAGCAGTAAAGACATGTTATAACCAGTGCCCTTATTTAATCTACAATTTAACTCTAAGCATGGGTTCCTCAAATCTTTCCATGCATGTATTAGTAGTCATCCAGGGCCAACTCCATATCAAAGCAGCCTAGCATAAATAGACCTTGAATTATCAAAGCTATTTTTCATCACAATGACATTCCTTTCCTGATATTAGACTTCTAAGTTAATGCAAAAAACAGCACAACTAAGAAAAATGTAAAACTTGAACATGAAATTGCAAACCTATTGCTAATAATCTGTGAGTTATCATTTAAAACAGCCACAATCCCTGAAGATTGCAAGGAGGCCAGTATGATGCCAATCTTTAGCAAGGGCTTCAGGGGCAATCCAGAAAGTTATAGGTCGGTGAGCCTGATGTGGGTGCCAAGCAAATGGTAGAAGCCTTTCTTAAAAACATCACTGGCATGGCTTAATTGGGAAGTGTCAACCTGGTAAGACAAAGGGAAGTCTTGCCTTACCAATCTTTTCAATGATTTGAAAGGTACAAATAGATATGTAGATAATTGTGATCTTGTTGATATAGTGTATTTGGAGTTTCAGAAGGCATTTGACAAATGATATACTGCTCTGAAATTTGTGAAATCATGAGATAGAAGGCAAGGTCCTACCTGGATTGGGAACTGGTTAAAAGACTGGAAACAGAGAGTTGGACTGAATGGTAATATTTTTTCTTGGTGGAAAAAGGTCATTAGTAGAGTACCGTAGAGTTTGGTACTGGGACCTGTGCTATTTAACATATTCCCTTTTCCAGAACATTTTTGAATGACATGTGAGGTGATCAGATTTGCAGATGATATGAGATTATTTACAGTTTTCTAAAAAGCAGTGGATTATAAAGATTTATAGAAGGACCTTGTGAGACTAAGAGGCTGGGCATCTGAATGGCAGATGAAATTAAATGTGGAAAAGTGCAACGTGATACGCACAGGGAAAAATAATCCTAACTATGGGTATGCAATGCTGGGTTCCATATTGGAAATTACTAGGGATGTGAATCGTTTTTTGACGATTTAAAATATCGTCCGATATATTTTAAATCGTCAAAAATCATTAGAGTCGATATTTAATAGGAATTCCCCCGATTTATCATCAAAAATCGGGGGAAGGGGGAGGGGAAGGGGAGGGCGGGAAAACCGGCACACTAAAACATCCCTAAAACCCACCCCGACCCTTTAAAATAAATCCCCCCCTCCCGAACCCCCCCCCCCCCAAATGTCAAATTACCTGGGGTCCAGTGGGGGGGTCCCGTTGTGATCTTCCACTCTCGGGCCATGGGTGCGTTGATAGAAAATGGCGCCGGCGCTACCTTTGCCCTGTCATATGGTCATATGACAGGGCAAAGGGTAGCGCCGGCGCCATTTTGGTTCCTGTCCCCCGACGTCACAAGCGTAGGAGATCGCTCCCGGACCCCCGCTGGACCCCCCAGGGACTTTGGCCAGCTTGGGGGGGCCTCCTGACCCCCACAAGACTTGCCAAAAGTCCAGCGGGGGTCCGGGAACGATCTCCTGCACTCGTACGGAAATATGGCCATATGGCGTACGGCCATATGGCCATATTTCATATGCAATATGCCATATGGCCATATTTCATATGCCATATGCCATATGGCCATATTTCATATGCCATACGGCATATGGCCATATGGCCATATTGCCGTACGACCAGCGCCATTTTTCATTACGGCAACACGATTCGAGTGCAGGAGGTCGTTCCCGGACCCCCGCTGGACTTTTGGCAAGTCTTGTGGTGGTCAGGAAGCGCCCCCAAGCTGGCCAAAAGTCCCTGGGGGTCCAGCGGGGGTCCGGGAGCGATCTCCTATGCTCGTGACGTCGGGGGACAGGAACCAAAATGGCGCCATATACCGTACGGCCATATGGCCATATGCTAGGCCGTACAGCATATGGCCATATTGCCGTACGGCATATGGCCATATTGCCGTACGGCCAGCGCCATTTTTCATTACGGCAACACGATTCGAGTGCAGGAGGTCGTTCCCGGACCCCTGCTGGAATTTTGGCAAGTCTTGTGGGGGTCAGGAGGCCCTCCCAAGCTGGCCAAAAGTCCCTGGAGGTCCAGCGGGGGTCCGGGAGCAATCTCCTACGCTCGTGACGTCGGGGGACAGGAACCAAAATGGCGCCGGCGCTACCTTTGCCCTGTCATATGACAGGGCAAAGGTAGCACCGGCGCCATTTTCTATCAACGCACCCGTGGCCCGAGAGTGGAAGATCACAACGGGACCTCCCCACTGGACCCCAGGTAATTTAAGACATTTGGGGGGGGGGGTTCGGGAGGGTGGGGGATTTATTTTAAAGGGTCGGGGTGGGTTTTAGAGATGTTTTAGTGTGCCGGTTTTCCCGCCCTCCCCGATTTACGATTTACACGATATTTAAAAAAACAAAACCGCGACGATTCGATTCCCTCCCCCCCCCCCCCCCCTCAGCCGAAATCGATCGTTAAGACGATCGATCACACTATACACATCTCTAGAAATTACCACCCAGGAAAAGGACCTTGGAATTCTTGTGGACAATACATTGAAATCCTCAACTCAGTGCATAGCGACAGTTGGGAAAAAAAATAGAATGTTTAGAATGATCAGAAAAAGGAATGGAGAATAACAGAAAATATCATAGTGCCTCTGTATTGATCTATGGTGTGACTTCAACTATTGTGTGCTATCCTGGTCACCCCATCTCAAAAAAGACATAGCAGAATTAGAAAAGGCACAGAGGAGGATGACAGAAATGATAAACATAGAAACATAGAAACATAGAAATGACGGCAGAAGAAGACCAAACGGCCCATCCAGTCTGCCCAGCAAGCTTCACACATTTTTCTCTCATACTTATCTGTTTCTCTTACTCTTGCTTCTATTTCCCTTCCACCCCCACCATTAACGTAGAGAGCAGTGATGGAGCTGCATCCAAGTGACATATCTAGCTTGATTGTTAGGGGTAGTAGGGGTAGTAACCCACCGCATAAGCAAGCTACACCCATGCTTGTTTTACCCAGACTATGTTATACAGCCCTTATTGGTTGTTTTTCTTCTCCCCTGCCGTTGAAGCAGGGAGCTATGCTGGATATGCGTGAAGTATCAGTTTTTTTTTCTCCCCTGCCATTGAAGCAGAGAGCTATGCTGGATATGCGTGAAGAATCAGTTTTTCTTCTCTCCTGCCGTTGAAGCAGAGAGCTATGCTGGAAATGTGTGATGTATCAGTCTTCTCCCATGCCGTTGAAGCAGAGAGCCATGCTGGATATGCATCGAAAGTGAAGTATCAGGCACATTTGGTTTGGGGTAGTAACCGCCGTAACAAGCCAGCTACTCCCCGCTTTGTGAGTGCAAATCCTTTTTTCTTCTCCCCTGCCGTTGAAGCAGAGAGCTCTGCTGGATGTGTGAAGTATCAGTTTTTTCTTCTCCCCTGCCGTTGAAGCAGAGAACTATGCTGTATATGCATTGAAAGTAAAGTATCAGGCTTATTTGGTTTGGGGTAGTAACCGCCGTAACAAGCCAGCTACTCCACGTTTCCTCTTGCTGTTGAAGCTTAGAGCGATGTTGGAGTCACAGTAAGCATGTATATGTTTATTGAATAAGGGTATTGTCTCCAGGCAGTAGCCATCATTCTGGCGAGTCACCCACTCTTCATTGGCGGCCTCTTGACTTTATGGATCCACAGTGTTTATCCCACGCCTCTTTGAAGTCCTTCACAGTTCTGGTCTTCACCACATCCTCCGGATGGATAGCAATGGATGGCCAGTGCCATCCATTGGCACTGGCCATCCATTGCACAAGATGGTAGGAGCACAAGATGGCCAGTGCCATCTTGTGCTCCTACCATGTGACAGGGGCCGACCAACGGCACTGGTAGCCCTGTGACATAGTAAGGGCAAAGGATATTGGTGCCATTTTGAATACCGGCAGCCGACGGCCCGAGTGCAGGAGATAGCTCCAGGACCCCCGCTGGACCACCAGGGACTTTTGGCAAGTCTTGGGGGGAACTCCTGCACTCGGGCCGTCGGCTGCCAATATTCAAAATGGTGCCCTTACTATGTCACAGGGGCTGACCAATGGCACCATTAGCCCCTGTGACATAGTAAGGGCGCCATTTTGAATATTGGCAGCCGACGGCCCGAGTGCAGGAGTCCCCCCAAGACTTGCCAAAAGTTCCTGGTGGTCCAGCGGGGGTCCTGGAGCGATCTCCTGCACTCGGGCCGTCGGCTGCCGGTATTCAAAATGGCGCCAATAGCCTTTGGGAGGTTTTTCTTTAGATATTAGCATAGGGCCGGATTTTAAAAGCTCTACGTGCCTTACGTGTGCCAGGCCTATTTTATAAAGGCTCGGCGACGCGCGTAAAGCCCCGGGACACGTCTGTCCTGGGGCTTGCAAAAAGGGGCGGTCCAGGGGTGGGACGTGGGCGGGGCGATCTGGGGCAGGGCCAGAGGCCTCCAACACAGCAGCCATTTATTGCTGAGTTGGAGGATCGTGTGCCGGCAGGATGCCGGCATTTGCAACCTGCACCTGCCTCCAGGCAGGCGCAAAAGGTTTGATAACAATTTTGGGGGGACTTAGAGTAGGGCTAGGGGGGGAAAGGTTAGGGGAAGGGGTGGGAAGGTTAGGTTAGGGGGGAGGGAATGGGGGAAGCCCACAGGCATCGGCGTGTGCAAGGCACACTAGTGTGCACCCCTTTGCGCGCGCCGACCTCCAATTTTATAACTTGCACGCACCTGTGCATGCAAGTTATAAAATCGGGTGTACATGTGTGCGTGCTGGGTAGTGCACGTAGATGTTCGCCTGTGCACAGGTCTTAAAATCTACCCCTTAAAGTATAAGCGTGCTAAAAGTGCCCATGCATTTTTTAACTATGCGGACAGTTTGATTAATGCCTCCATTATGAATATCACTTTTTTTCTCTCGCACTATTATTAATCTAAACATTTTCAGTATTGTAGTTATAAAAGCCATCTCCGACTTAGTGTATATTTTTTTTTTATTTTAAGTTTTTCTATACCGGCATTCGCAATAGATATCGCATCATGTCGGTTTACAATTAACAAGTAGATAGGTAACAAAAAAAGGTAAGAAACATTTATCTTAATAATAATAATAATCGTTGTAGTAATAATAATAATAAAACATTAAACAAGAGAAGGTTAAGGTATGCAGTTACAATAAAACAAGGGAGTGATACAACTTGGAGCATAGAAAAGAAGCTGGGGATTAAATAGAGAGAACGTAAATGCCAGTCAATGTGCTTAAAGCATTAATGAATTGTCCTTGTGAGGTAGGGATATTAATTATGCGGTAGGGATATTAATTACCATGAATGAGGCAATGTCTGGGCGCCTAGTTAATAATGGGATAGATTCAGTTTAGTTCAGGAAAGGCTTTCATGAATAGCCACGTTTTGAGTCTTTTCCTGAATGTGGGCAGGCAGGGTTCCAGTCGCAAATCTGGTGGGATTGAGTTCCACAGTGTTGGTCCTGCAGTGGAGAAAGCCCTGTCTCTGGTGGTTATGTGCCTCATGGATTTGGAGTGTGGTACTTGTAGTGTTTCTCTATAGGACTCTCTGATTGGTCTGTTGGATGTAAATTTTTTGAGAGGAATTTGAAGGTTGAGTTGAGAGTGTTGATGTATAGCTTTGAAAATAGTGGTTATGGACTTATAAATGATTCTGTAGTGAATTGGCAGCCAGTGCAGGTCTTTGAGGATTGGTGATATGTGGTCTCTTCTCCGTGTGTTAGTTAATATTCTCGCAGCCGTGTTTTGAACCATCTGAAGGGGTTTCATGTGAGATGAAGGGAGACCTAATAGCAAAGAGTTGCAGTAATCTAGTTTAGAAAATACTATTGATTGCAGAATAGTTCTGTAGTCATGAAAGTGGAAGAGAGGTCTTATTCTTTTTAAGACTTGGAGTTTATAGAAGCAGTCCTTAGTAGTTTGATTTATGAATGCTTTTAGGTTTAACCTGTTATCAATGATAGCTCCCAGGTTTCTTACTTGAGGAGTTTGTAAATTGGGTGGAGGATTTGAGTCGGTGTTACTGTTTTCAGAAGAAATTAGGAGGAGTTCGCTTTTTGAAGAGTTTAGTATTAGATTAAGGTTGGAGAGGAGTCCATAAAGTTTTTTCAGACATGTTTCCCAGAATTCTAGGGTTTTGCTGTAGGATTCTTTGACGGGGATGACTATCTGGACGTCATCTGCATAAAGAAAGTGTTTAAGGTTTAAATTAGTTAGCAGTTGGCAAAGAGGGAGCAAGTAGATATTAAAGAGTGTTGGTGAAAGGGAGGAGCCCTGTGGAACTCCCGTAGATGAAGGGTAGTGTTGAGATTCTTTGTTGTGAATTTTGACTTTGTATTTTCTGTTCCCTAAGAACGATTTGAACCACGATAGTGTTGTTCCTGTTATTCCGATGTTTGCTAATTGAGTTAGTAGGGAGGAATGGTTAACCGTATCAAAGGCAGCTGAGAGGTCCAGGAGGATCAGTAAATAAGTGTGACCTTTATCCAGGCCCATGATGAGGTAGTCGGTCAGGGAAATTAGTAGTGATTCAGTATTTAAAGCTTTTCTGAAGCCATATTGGGATGGGAACAGAATGTTATGTTCCTCGAGGTAGTCTGAGAGTCTGGAGTTGACTAATTTTTCCGTTACCTTAGCTATGAATGGGAGATTGGATATAGGACGGAAATTGGTGGGATCATTAGGATTTAAGTTGGGTTTTTTCAAGAGCGGTTTGATGGATGCAATCTTCAGGTCGTCAGGGTAGATTCCTTGTGCTAGGGAGCAGTTAATAATGTCTGTCAGAGCATTGGAGATTGTGTCTGGTATTAGCAGGAGAAGTTTGGAAGGGATGTGGTCTAATGGGTGAGATGAAGGTTTCATTTTCTTTAATGTAGAAAGTAACTCAGTAGTAGTGATGGGTTCGAAGGATTGTAGAGTAATGTCTTTGTTGTGGTGGAAGTATATGTTGGATGGCGTTGAAGTGTTGGTTCTCAGCTGTGTTATTAGGTTAGAGATTTTGTTACTAAAGAAAAGGGCCAGCTCTTCTGCTTTTTCTTGAGCTAAGTTGGCAGGGATGTCAGGAGTCGAGGTTTGTGTTAAGTTAGATACATAGGCAAAGAGGGCTTTGGAATCAAAGATTATGTGATCGATCTTCTGTGCAAAGAAATCCCTTTTTATTTTTAATGTAGCGCTTTTGTATTGGTGGAGTGCGAGTTTGTAAGCAGAGAGGGAGGTCTGTGTTGGTGTTTTCCGCCATTTGCTTTCCTTCTGTCGGAGGGATAGTTTTAGTTTTTGAAGTTCTTCTTTAAACCACGGTTGTCTTTTGAAGGTGTTGTGTTCGAGTTTTTTTGTTGCCAGGGGACAGAGATTGTTAGCTGCTGTTTCTGTTATCTTGGACCAAGAGTGAATGGCTGAGTTGGGTGAAGAGATGTCAATGAGTGGGAGTTCTGGGCCAAGATGATTGTGTAATTCCTCAGATGTGCAAGATTTCCTGTATATGAATTCCGGTTGTGGGACAGGTTTTCTGCTTGTTTGTTCTAGCAAGAAGGAGGAAGATATTAGAGTATGGTCAGACCAGGGAACAGGTTGGCATTTGGGTGGAGTTGATTGAGAGATGCTAGAGTTTACAAATATTAGGTCCAGGGTGTGACCTGCTCTGTGGGTGGGTTTGTTTATGATCTGCTTAAAGCCTATGGCCGACATGGCGGTTAGGAAGGATTCGCAATTGGTTGAGAGAATGGGGTCGTCGACGTGTAAGTTAAAATCTCCCATTATTATGGCGGGATGCTCCAGATTTAGGTAAGTTGTTGTTAATTCTAGTATGGGTGATGCATCGGATTCTAGAAGGCCTGGAGGAGCATAGATTAGAAGGATTTGCAGACTGTCAGATTTGAATAGGCCTGTTTCTATTTTTGAAGGTGAGTTAATTGGGAATTGAGTAATTTTTATGCAAATCTTCCTTTGTAATATAAAGTGATTCTTCTCTTCCCCCAATTTCAACTGTTTTTAGAGTTGTTATTTTTCTCAACTATGGCCCACCAATTTTCTGGAAGGTTTATTTTTGTCAAAACCCAAGAGATATGAGCTCTCTGCAATATAAATACTCAGCTAAAAGCTTTTACTTTAAAATATATTGTATTTTGGGGTCAATTTCCAATAGCTTACACTATATACAATGTACATGTGCTCTTTTAGCCTGTGCATATTGCAGTCAAATTTCAAAAGGAAGCCATGTGTATTATTTCTCTTTCACAAAGAGCAAATGCATATTAATGTCTATTAATTTCATAACATATTATATGATAATTACCTAGTTAATCTCTATCGCTCTTACTCCTACTTCACTTATTCCTAGCTACACTAGCTCCCAAGTTCAATACCCCTGTTTATTGTAACTTTGATTTTTCGACCTTTCTTATTTATGTTTACTTTGGTTTTATTTTTACTTTTGTTTTTTCCCTGTTCCATGTAAACCGGCCTGATATGAATCCCATTCATGAAGGCCGGTATAGAAATATTTTAAATAAATAAATAAATAGTGTGTGCGTTAAAAGCGTAGCATGCTTTTGCGCCGGCTATTTGAGAGGGTGGCCCAGAGGGGGTAAAATAGTGTGCGTAGATTTGAAATTTTTACTCCTTATTATCTAAACACATTCCTGGCAAAGCCTCTTTTTAATCTGGCTAAAAACATGCATGCCATGGAAGCCCATCTGTGCTTTCAGTGGGGCACAGGAGGACATTATTCAGCAAAGCCATGTTACCTGAGTAAATGGCATTCTTAATTGTCCTTGTCATGTCCATAAAACATAAAAACTTTGTTTAAAGCCCAAATTGGCAGTGTACGTTGGGAGTGTGCATGTCCGTTTCTCTTTGAACAAAGCTTTCCTTCTCTTCTGTTCACTGTTCTAGCCAAAGGAATTCTGTATAGTGTTTAAACTAAGGCCATGTTATCCAGCTGGGCAGGGTGTCCAAGCCAGTAGCACGGAAGAAGATAAACATTCTCCTCAAGTCGGAGTCTTAGTCTCCAGCTGAATATGGCATCCAACTCGGTGTACTCTAGTGAATAAATATGTCTGTCAAAAATTGCATCATCTTGTGCCAGGTTTTCCACTTTATCTAACTGAGCATACTATCTAAACACATCTTATTATTCAGTTTCAAACTATGGTAACACTCAGCAATAAAAGCAGAGTCTCAGACTCCTAGTGCACTCTAGCCAAGTTTCATAATGCAGAATGCGGAAAGGGAGCACAGGATGAGTTTGCCAAAAGTAAAGCTGGTTAAAACCAAGAAAGATGTTGAGTAGAGATAATAATGTTATATGTCTAGCAGTTGTATAAAGATGAAAGTTTTCAGAACTGCTCATAACTTCAAACTGAAAGTGCACATCTTTAAACATTTGCTAACCTTCTAAAAGTTTCATCTCTACCCAGTGGATGTGTTGGTTTTCTTGCAACTGACTGTATGTATAGAATAATGTAGTTATACATTGCAGCAGTATAAAATGGTTTGGCCTTCTTGCTTATGAATATATAGTTTTATAGATTGGCAGCCCAATCTTCTAAAGAACATACTGAGGGCAATTTTCTAAGCCATTTACCTGGGTAAATATCAAAACTGCTGACCTCAGCATGACTAAAATTATGCATAGCTGTCACAACATGCATTCTGGGGCATTCCTTTGGGTGTATTTAGGTCAGAGGAGTAAGAGCGCATCTGTTTTGCATTTTCAAAAGTACACATGCTATTTTTTGCTTAACCTGCTGCTTGCACACATAGCAGATGCAAAGTGCATGGTTGCTTTTAGCATGCATACATTATGCTAATTAATTTTCAAGGGGAAATGAGCAGCATTTCTGCCAAGTACACATGGTAAAAGTATCGGCATACTTTGCAACTACTGGACTACTCAAAATTGCCTCTACTGTGCAGATCAGTGGAATACTACAGTTAAAGTAAAAAGCTTAATATTCATAATGTACAAGGGATCTCAAAGAGGAACACAGGGAAAAATATCTGGTTAAACTGAAAGAAGCAGTGAAAGCAGTCAGGATGGCAAAGGTGCAAGTGAAAGAAAAGATAGCTAAAGAGGTTTTGCAAGGAAGCAGGAACTTTTTCAGGTATGTCAGCGAAAGGAGAAAAGATAGAGGTGGGATTGTAAGAAGAGATGAGGAGAAATGTGTAGAAGGGACAAACAAAAAATAGAAATGTTAAATACTCTGCTGTTCAGTTTTCTCTTAAGATGGGATTGGAGAAGAGTCATTGATTGTTGGCAACGTAGTGGGATAGAGGCCACACCCTTTACAGAAAAGAGTAGATAGAGCCATAGAGCTTGATGAAATACCTCCTAGGATACTAAGGGAGTTCAGAGTAGTTTGGCAGGTCCACTGAAGGACCTATTCAATAGATCTTTGGAGATGGAAATGGTTCCAAGGGACTGTAGAAAGATGAAGGTTGTCCCTCTTTTTAAATAGTGATCAGGGAGGAGATTGGATATTCCAGACCAATTAGTCTGACTTTGGTGGTGGGAAAATTAATGGAAAGTCTTCTGAAGAAAAGGATACTGAAGCATCTTGAATCCCATGGGTTCTGGCATATGAGGCTGCAGGGATTTTGCCAGAAGTTTATATTGGGGGGGGGGGGGGGGGAGAAGCACTGTCTATGGTGTACTTCAATTTGAGAAAAGTTTTTGATACTTTTTCACATAGGATGCTCATAAATATACTGATCAGTCTAGAGATGTGGTAGAATGGATTAGAAATTGGTTGAGGGATAGATGGCAAAGGATCATAGTAAATGGTGTTCTTTGAACAAAGAAAGGTAATGAGTGGAGTGCTTCAATGACTGATTCTAGGGGCCAGTTAATTTTATTCAGTGTATTTTTGAGTGATATTTTGGAGATTTAGAGGGAACAATGTGTCTTTTTGGGTTTTTGTGGATGGTGCAATGACCTGCAACAGATGGCATGAGGAGTAGTTTTCTATTTGACAGCTAAGTCTACTAAATGCTGAGTAATGCATTTTAGGTGCAGAAATCCAAGAAAGCAATACATGTTGGGGGAGAAGTTACTAAAGCTCAAAGAACAGGAACAGGGTGATAATATCCAATGAATTCAAAGTAGCAAAACAGTGGACAAAATGGTGGCCAGAACCAAAGGGATGATAGGATGCACAGGAGAGGCATGCCCTAACTGGAAGAAAAAAAAAGAAGTGATTATACCATTGTACAGTTTATTGGTGAGATCTCACTTGGAGTAGTGTTCAGGTTTGGAGGCTTTACCTGTAGAAGTGTAAAGACAGAGTGGAGGAAATCCAAAGAAGAGCTATCAAAATGGTGTGGAGTCTGCATCAGGAGCCCTATGAGATGAGACTTAGGGACCTAAATGTATATATCTTAGAGGAGAGGCATTCAGGGGCGATATGATAGAGACATTCAAATACCTGACAGATATTAATAGTTCGCAAGAAGCAAACATATGGAAAGGAAGTTCTAGAACAATAGATCATGATATGATACTCTGAGGAGGAATCAGGAACAATGTCAGGAAACATTTTTTTTATTTTTTTTATTTTTTTGTTAATATATTTTACAATATAATATCAAGCATTTCACTTGAAAGGCAATACATGTGGTAATACACTATTATCAAAAGGCAAAAGAAATAGACATTTTACAAGAATCTAATATCACATATATTACAAGGCCACAATAAGTGATCCAAGATATGCACAATCCAAAAGGAAATCATCATATTGTAATAAGAAGTATTAGCGATAGTAGGTCAGTATGTAATCTGAGGACAGGCTACTGCTATAAGGAGCTCATTAACCAGAAGCCACAGAAGAGCTAAACTGAACTCCAACTTTATTAGGAAGAAAAGTTATTAGTTGATACAGATGAAAAAACAAATAAGAAGCACCTTGTGTTGCGCTGGCCTACTCACCTTTCTCGTCCGTCCACGATCTCCGGGCTCTCACACGCCGCAGCCACAGCCAGTTCGTGGCATACCCAGCTCCCCCGCACTAAGGCTCCTGTCCAGGCCTCACAGAGGGGCTCGGACCCTAGGCCCACGCGCGTGGACCACCCGGCCTCTTAAAGGGCCAGGGGCAGATCCCAGCTCCGTGGCGCGCCCTGATTGACGGCAGTACTTGAGGAAGTGGTCAGACACCACTTCCTTGCCTTGGCAATCAGGTCGTACACTCCGGTGTCTCTAGTTTGCCTTCCAGCGTCTCCTGTTCCAGTGTCTCTTGTTCCAGTATCTCCTGTTCCAGCGTCTCCTGTGTCTCCAGTTCCAGCATCTCCTGTGTCTCCTGTTCCAGCATCTTCTGTTCCTTCGTCTCTCCCTTCAGACTGATCTCACGGTACTGACCATTGCTTGCTCCTGACTACTCTTGATTGCTGCCTGGAACTGACCTCTGCCTGTTCTCTGTTTACTTCTGATCGCTGCCTGGAACTGATCTCTGCCTGACCACTGACTTCTCCTGATTGCTGCCTGGAACATGACTTCTGCCTGACCTGACTACTTCCAGATTGACTACAGGTACTAACCCCTGCTTCAGCTGACCATTCTGAACTGTAACTCTGGCCTTGATCCTCTCTATCCACTTGGACGCTCTGTTTTGGCCTCCTGTGACTTCTGGACATTCTTGTTTGGACATCGACCACGCACCCTTGTTCATGGTGGGTACTCCTCTGCACTTCCTCTTTAGGAGATCCTGCGAGGCCCACCTAAGACCAGGTGGCCCGGGTAACCAAGGGCTCAACCTGAGGGAACCCCGGGTTGCTATTGATGAAGCTCCAGCTAGCCTCTGTCTCCTCCTGTGCTCCACCTCCTGGTGGCAGGCGCTCTCCAGGTTCGACCGGAGGGCTATACCAATCCTGCACCAGGCCAAGAGTCCACCTCCAGTGCAACACCTTGGTACTTAATCAGACATTTGCAAGGGAATTTTAACACAAATAATGATCCTATCTCAAGAACTTTAGGTTTTAATAACAAAAACTGGCATCTTCTCTTCTGGGTTTGTCTTGAAAGGTCAGGAAATATTTGATCTTTACATTTCAAAAAGAGCTCATTTCGATGTGCAAAATATTTTTTAAATATCCATTCCCTATCAGAGTCGAGCAAAAATGTGACAATCAAAGTTGGTGTAGTCAAATTTTCATCTGACTGTTCCAAAATTGCCGAAATGCCCATCTAATGTTACTCCATAGGTAGTAAAACTTGCATGTTGCTATTCTGCAATAGACACTTCTTTAACTGGGGAGTATAGTAAATCTTGGAAATTATTGAAAGTGCTGCTTCTGGAATTTTTAATATTTCTAGTAAATACCTCCTCCAGATATCTTTGGGTGAGGTAAGAGGAATGTTTGGAAAATTAATACAACGCAAATATTTTTTGCACGTAGTTGATTCTCAATATTCTCCAGTTTAAACTGAAGGGATTGATTTTCCTTAATTAGTGCTTGCTGAGTAACAGTAGAACTCTCAAGAGTAGTTTTAAGAGATTCCCACAACACTATATGTTCACCAACTTCTTTCTCAACAGTTTTTAACCGATTGTCTAAATCTTGAACTGCATTAGAAATAAGATTTACTTGTACTGAGATATTTGAGTTCAAAACATAAATAGCGTCCCAGATCGATTCCAAACTGAATGAGGTCTTACCAGCTCTGTTAGCTGAATAGGTAGATGATCAGCTGAGCTCTCAATGGTCTGCTGGAAGGCAGCTCCAGCAGAAACCACTCCCGCTGCCCCAAAGCTCTGTCGTGGAACTGAGGCTTCTCCCTCCACAAACACGGGCTCCGGCAGAGACTCACTATGGGTTCCCTTCTCCGACACCTCTGAGTCCCGTCAAGGCAGGTGGGAGTGACTCTCAGCGGGGTTAGCGGGTGGTGGCCTCTCCTCCGGGGATAAAGTTGTTAACAGCTCTGGGGCAGGTTCGGGCTCTTCTTCCCCCTGAACAATGACCAACGAGCCACATCCCGGAATTGCTGATCCCCGACGAACGTGGGCATCCATTGGTCCCACCAATGGAAGGGGTGAGAGAGCTTCTGGAGTCAAATGCTCCGTTGCCCTTCTCTTGCGGGCCGAGTGCGGCATTGCACAGAAAAAAGGCAAGTGGAAAAGAAAGACGCCTGTGTTCGCCTCATTAAGGCACCATCTTGGATCTCTCCCTCCTCGGACGTTCATGAAACATTTTTAATGGAAAGGGTGATGGATGCCTGCAGTACTCTATGAAAGTGAGTGATGGAGACTAAAATGGTAATGCACTTCAAGAAGACCTGGGATAAATACAGAGGATCCTCCTTAGTAGCAAAACAGTGATGAGATAACTATTGCTGGGTCTGTCTGGCAGGCTACAAGTATAGAAATAATTAGAACTTGAAGACTTAGTGGAACTGCAAGCACTCACATAGCCAGGTCTATCTGAAAGGCTGCAATGATAGATTTAATTATCAACTGGACTTGACTGGCAGGCTGCAAATACAGTTAAAACTAAAAGTTCTTGTAGAAATGTGGAAGATCCCATAGCCAGATCTGTCTGGCAGGCTACATGTTTCTTGTATTGATTGGATTGGTTTAGCAAGTTGGTGGTGTTGAGGAGCTGTCCAGAAAGGCCTTGGGGATCTTAAAGACTAAGAAACAGTGCTTGTTTGGATTATTACAGGAACTTGTGGCTGGAAATGGGAGAGGAGTGGAGGCTTGCAGTGAACTAAAAAAGAGAATCTTGTATGCTCAGGTAGGCAAGAGAGTGAAATGCAATGGAAGAAACTGACAAAAACTATTTTGGATAAGGAGTGATATCCTCCACTGGTCATGCTCTATGGCTGGCAACTGATATATTCTTGGCAATGTGTACAGGAATAACAGGGCAGTTAGGATGAACTGATTGGTCTTTTCTGCCTTCATCTATTCTGTTATTCAGCTTCAAATTTAGAATGAGCATACAGATCAAACATAATAAACCAGTTAGGAAATATCAGCATTACCAAGTTAACTTTAAGAATAAGAGTGCATTACTTAGTGCCATGTGAAAGAAGAGAAATATAGTGTTACAAAGTACTCTGGAATCAGTTCCCTGTTAGGAATCTCACTATTATACATGTCTTTTTAGACTGAGCCATGTACGAAATGTGCTTTTCTTCTTGTATTCTGTACAAGTACAGAAGTCTACAATCAACATTTTTAAATTCTGTGGCAGTTGGTTAGCATTGTCCATGGATGACATTTAAAAAGCGAAAAGATATTGAACATGAGAGACACCTATTTCATTCGTAATGTAATAGGAAAACACATATTACAATGCCTGAGTTAATTATGGGAAACCTAATCATTGGATCATTTTCTTTAAATACTATCCCTGCTTAGATAGGGAAAGGATTACTTAAATATTTATATGTAAATTCCAAGCAAAGCAGACTGTCTTGGCTTGTCACATTTTATCAATTATAAGTGTTAAATATTCACATTGATTACTCCCCTTTGAAAAAAGGCAAATATGGCAGTCTCTTACTTCCAGAAGTCGTACTGTCTGCAATTGTGATCCAATAAGCCTCACTCAATGGACAATCCCCAAGACATAGGTGGGGTTTATAACTGTAATCGAGGACCATAACGTTTTTGGCCCCTCTCCATGAGCTTGGGAAAGGTATAATGTTTCTCCAAGGAGAAATGCAACATGATCTGTTTTTGCTCATTTTCGTTTGAATACTTTTGTCTAGAAAGTTTAATGGCTGCATTAATGAGTACGAGTAGAAACTGTTGTTGGCCAAAAGGAGCACAGAGCAGTAGTAAAATCTTCTCTATGAACAGGGAGGATACAGTAGTACTCAGAGCCATTCACCTGGGTAAATCGGCCTTTAAATCGGTATTTTATTTCTCTTGTGATCCCCACTCCAACCCTAACACACGCACAAATAGCAGGCCAGAGTAAGTGCATGGGCTCTTCGCTACCTCATTTTCTAAGGGAAACTACTCGGGTAGTTAGCTACAAAGTATGCATGGTAAAGGTACCCGTGTGCTTTGCAGCTATGCTAAGGGCACCCCTTTTCATTGCCAAGTTTGAATGTGATTTTTCCTGCTCTTCTAAATTTTCACCTTTCTTATTGTGACACTGTAATTAACCTCTAATCTATTTGCTGCTATTCCAATATACCACCTTTGGATGAATCTCGCATTCAAAAAGGCAGGTACTAAATCCAGATAATAAATGATTAAATAATGCATACAATAAAATTGCCCCATCGAAGGACATTTTTAATTGTAAGTTTAGGGCATCTTATGCTTACATTCCTGCATTTTCCAACTGATTGTCATTTATATCCTCACACTTGTAGTCTGCCTGCAATCATTTCAAGGGAATCAGGCCAAGTGTTATATTTGGTTGTTTTGATTAAGTCTGGTTAATGTGATGTACAGTAACAAGGGGAAACATGGCTGTAGTTAATCAAAATGCTTTTGTTTTCAGCTGTGAATTAAAAACCATGTTTAGGATGTGTGAACTTCACAAGAAGTACTGTTTATAGTCAAAAGTGTTCCCCAGTGGGGCTAGCCCTATGGCTCAGGGACAGTGCTGTGAACTGCCATGCAGAGGATTTGGATTTGATTCCTGGGTTAGACCACCTGCTCTCTGTGACAGCCTGGGCTGGGATGCTACAGAGGCAGTGTTCACAGTCCCTGGAAGGGAGGGAGCCATAGTCATTGTGCAATGGCGACACCCAGTGGCCAAAATTCAGACTCATATTCACAAGGTTCCAGAAGGAACTCTGATGCACAACCTCAGCAGAGAAATGTTCCTGTGATGATTGAGCAAGGGGATAGGAAGGGGTTATAAAGCAGTGGCAAAATCCTGAGTAGCTGTGAATACAGGCTTATACTGCCAGACCATGACACTGTGATTGAAAGCTCATGGCCCCTAGCCCTGGTTCTGACTGAGCTGAAAGAATAAATTACCAGGAAGAAATTGCATCCCCCACAAAAGTCCCCCACAAAAAATACCAAACAAGTATTCCTTTCATACCGAATTAATTTATTTCTGAAAAAAGCATATATGCAACAATATGTTTTTTTAATATGATTCTAGGAAAATTACATCATTCTTCAAGGCCTGATGTTTTCATGCAAATATAAAGTGACCATCCAGTCATCAAGAAGCAAAGGCCACCTAAAGACTGAAAGTATATTCTTTACCACTCCACCATGCTCAAGTTTTAAGGAAAAAAAGCACAAACACATCAGCTGTCCCATGGAAGGAGGTAGGTCAGAGCTTGGAAAACCTGCCAGCTAAGTCTAAACATTGATGCAAGCATCTCATTAAAGAAAGTTGAGTGATTTATGAACTCCATTGAA
This sequence comes from Rhinatrema bivittatum, assembly GCF_901001135.1. NCBI lineage: Eukaryota > Metazoa > Chordata > Amphibia > Gymnophiona > Rhinatrematidae > Rhinatrema > Rhinatrema bivittatum. Next base: position 322,037,053 of record NC_042619.1, read on the forward strand.
GATCTTCAGGATGAATATGTTATCTGTTTGGTAATGTGCATTGTAGCCAGGTAATTTGGATATTTTTTTACTCAAAAAGTTTAATCATCCTAATTTGGCTGGAGTCTAGTTTCAACAATACAGTAAGGATGGGTGATGGGGTGTTAATACCGTCGTCCCACACCCTCTCATATTATACATTCTCCATCCCAGACAAAAAGCTCATGGCTCAGACATTTCTTTTGATCATAGCCAAAGAAAGCCAAGATGAGTTTAGATGGGCTAAATGCAATTAGCCTTATTTGAATATTGGGTTTACCATCATATTATCCCATGAATTAAAAGCACATCAAATGTAGAGTAGCCCCAAACATGATAATTTCACTGTAGTGCGTAGAAGCTAGTTAAATTTGTAAGATTCCATAGTAGACACTGGATTAATTCCACTTATTTTTCTCTGGCTCTGAAACATGATTTTGTTTTTGGATTGTCATTACTATTGCAGGCTTAAGTAACTGAAGGCTTTTCAGTGCTCTGGTCACCCACCTATCCTTCCCTGATCGCTCCTTTGATTTTATCTCTCTGGGAAAAGTATAGTATTGGCTTTATCCACTTGACCTAAAGAAAAGGCTTTCTCATATTGTTCAGACAATTTGACTTGGTTGAGAGCTGACATCTTTGCCAAGTATCTTGGAGGAGTTGATTAGATTGGAGCGATGTAAAAAGCCCATGAATCTGAAACACATTCTCACCTGTTTCTCAGTCTGCAGTATTAAGCACTTTGCTATGAGCTTTTGACACCTGAACTTCTTCCTCTAGCCTCTAAAGTAAGGCTAAGGTGATCGAGAATGGAAGGTTTTGATGATAGCTTTCTCCTTTGCTTGTACATTATTGGGTGACCTTTATGCAAACTAGGTATCCCCTTTTAAGGAAGGGGCTAAGGGGTAGATTTTCAAAGATGCAGGTGCCCGCATGTTATAAAATCAGAGGTTGGCATGCGCAAGGGAGTGCACACTTGTGAATCCTGCGCGTGCTGACATCCGTGGCCTTCCTCAGTTCCCTCCATCCGTGGCCTTCCCTCTCAGTTCCAGAGAACTTCCCAACCCCTTAAACTAACCTCCCTTCCCCTTCCCCTAATCTACCCACCCCCTAGCCCTAACCTAGCCCCCCCCCCCCCCCCCAAATCTTATCTTTGCGCCTGCCTTGGGGCAGGTGCAGGTTTCACTGCTGGCATCCTGCCGGCACGCGATCCACCCCGGCACAGCGCAAATGGCCGCTGTGCCGGGGGCCTCTAGCCCTGCCCCACCCCACCCCCTGGACCACCCTTCCTCATCCCCTCCCTGCCCTTTTCCCGAGGCCCTGGGACTTACGCACATCCCGGGGATTTATGCGCATGACCAGGCATTTGAAAATTGGCCCAGCACGCGTAAATCCCCGAGATTTACGCGCATAAAGCTTTGAAAATCTACCCCTAAGCGAAAAGCCCATTGCTGTTGATGTCAGGCTTTTACCTAAGTCACCCTCTAGAATGTGACCTGGAATGAATCTGTACCATCACCCAGAGTTAGTTTGGTGAGCAAACCATCCATCCATATGTTCCCTGATCCTACTGTAGCTGATGATATACAATCAGCTGCCATAATTTCTCCTGTTACCTTCTGCTGCCTTTGCACCAGCTGCTGAATCAGCAGTTGCTTGGTCAAGCTGAGAAGGAGAGCTGTCAAGTTTCTCCTTCTATCCTATTTTTCCCTTTTCAAAGGTGAAGCCAATATTAAGGGAATGAAAGGGAATAGAAAGTCAACAAGGCCATTTTAAATGCTGCTAATCATTTCTGAAGAAGATAGACACCAGTATCCTCTCCTGCTATCAAGCTAGGCTACCGCTGTGGGTACCCACTTTCCTACCTGTGTAAATGAAAATCCAACTTCCAACACTATTTGTCAGAGGCTTAAGTAACTGGATTTGCTCATTTCTCCTCCCTTGATCTCCTATCTTTCACCCTCTTTTTATGAAAAGTCTGGACTGTTCCTTGTTTAAATACCTCTCTCTGACCAGGCCCCCACTCCATAAAAATATAGTTTTTACCAGGTTATGACTCTGGAATATCTCTGATATGACTGCTGACCTCTAACACACTGCAGGCCCATAGTTCTTCCTGAGGAATGTGAGGCTTTACCATATAAGCCTCTGTTGTTGCACTTGGAGGTGGACCCTTGTCCTGGAGCAGTGTAGTACGGCTCCCTGCTAGGGACCAGGAAGCACCTGCCCCCAGGGGGTGGAGCACAGGAGGAGAAGACAGAGGCTAGGATGAGCTTCACCACTGGAAGCCCGCGGTCCACCTGGGTGGAGCCCGTAGGGACCCGGCGCTTGGACTTAGGTGGGCCTCGCAGGGTCTCCCGGAGAAGTAGTAGAGAGGTGTGCCCATGAACAGCAAGGGAGCATGGTCGGACTCTAGGCTGTAGATCTGGAGGAGCAAGGAAGGCCAGTACAGTGCAGGCGATGACAAGGCAAGGGACAAAGCCAGAATCAGGAGACGTGGTTAATGGCAGCCGGGGGTCAGAATCCGAGGATCAGTACGAAGAGTAGTCAACGAAGCAGGGGTCAGGTTCCAGAGGTCAGATGAGGTCACAAGGCTGGCAGAGGTCATGATCCAGGCAGCGAACAGAATGGTCAAGGAGCAGGCCGAGGTCAGTACCAGAGAGACAGTCCGAGGGTACTACTTGGGGAGACAGGACAGACGCTGGAACAGAAGGACACTGGAACAGAAGGATGCTGGACAAGGCTGGAACAGTAGGACGCTGGAACAAGACTGGAACAAGACTGTTGAACGCGGAAGGCAAACTAGTACACGTACAGTGCCGACCTGATTGCCAAGGTAAGCAAGTGTAAGCAGGGACTTCGTTATATCGTGCGTTCAATCAGGACGCGCCGCGGAGCTAGGACCCACCCCTGGCCCTACAAGAGGCTGGGTGGTCTGCACGCAAGTGCGTAGGGGCGTGGTCAACACCACTGGGGACACCGAACTCCGGTGTGAGGCCTGATGCTCAGTGGAAGGCCTGGCGACCGCCGCCGCAGGACGCCGAGGCTTGGAGGAGCTCACAGCTGCTGCTGGGGAGGCCAACCTGTGACCTGAAGAGGAGCTAGTGAGTAGGCCCGAGCACGGGCTGGGTGCGGACGGGGCGTGCAACAGTAACCCCCCTTCTAGGCTTCCCTCTACACGGCCGTGGCTTTTCAGGATAGGTCCTATGGAAAGTCCTGAGGAGCTCTTTATCAAGAATGTTGTGGGAAGGTTCCCATGAGTTCTCCTAGGCTCCATAACCCTCCCAGGCTTAGAGGTATTCCCATCTGCCTCGAAGCCGACGGACGTCGAGGACCTCTCTTACCTGGAGTGACGAATCTGGTTCGGTAGAGATCCGCGGAGGTGAAGGATCTCTACAAGAGGGCCAGGAGAGGACCAAAGGCTTCAACAGAGAGACATGGAATGTGTTGAGGATGCCCATGGCACGAGGTAGTTGAAGTTGATAATACACTGCTCCCACTCTTCGAAGCACTGAAAATGGCCGATGTACTTGGGAATCAGATAATGAGAAGGGAGTCTCAACCTTGTGTGTCAGATGCTTAACCACACCTTCCACCAGGATGGAAGAGTGGAGTGGGGCGTCTATCTGCATCAGAAGTGCACTTGGAGCGCTCAGCGGCCTGGTAAGGCATTCTTTGACTTGATTCCACACCTGGCAAATGGTGTGGGCCATGAATTGCACAGCTGGAGAAGGAACAGTCAGAGGAACTAAGTGGCAGCCGAGGTTGTCATCCGAATACTACAGAGAACGGAGATACATCGGTGGCAGCAGCGACGTGGGTATTATGCGACAGCTCCAGCCAGTGAAGAAATCAGACCAGTTGTCCTGCTGGTCATTCACATAGGAATGAAGGAATGTTTTCAAGGTCCAGTTGGTCCTTTCAGCTTGACCATTGGCCTGTGGGTGATAGACCGACGTGAAATTCAAGGCAATGTTAAACTTTTTGCATAGAGAGTGCCAGTACCTGGCAGCAAACTGTGGTCCTCGGTCAGATATAATTTCCTTTGGGAGTCCATGAAGACAGAAAATGTGTTTCAGGAACAACTTGGCTAGTTCTGGGGCCGATGGGAGGCCCGGCAGGGGAATGAAGTGACCCAGATTACAGTATTGTTCTGGGATGGAGACAGGTCTGTGAGGAAGTCCATTGAGATGCTGGACCATGGCTCGGTAGGTGCTGTAAGCAGTTGGAATAGGCCCCAAGGCCGTCCAGTAGGTGGCTTCTGTTGGGCGCAGACGGGACATGAATCTACATAGTTATGAGAGTCTTGCACCATGTTGGACCACCAGTAATATCTCCACAACATCTCTAGGGTCCTGGTATGACCCAGGTGTCCTGCCAACTTGGAATCATGGGCCCATTTCAGAACTCGTTCAAGTAATCTACGTGGAACAATGGTTTTCCCAACTGGAACTGTAGTGGTCACGGTAAGGGATGTGCAGGCAGGATCTATGATGTGTCTGGGAACATCAGGAACATCCTCTGGTTCGAAGGATCTTGATAATGCATCAGCACAGAGGTTCTTGGAAGCTGGGCGACAACGTAGAACAAATTGAACTGTTCAAAGAAAAGTGCCCATTGGGCTTGTCTAGGATTCAAGAGCTTCTTTAAGGTGCTCAAGATTCTTAAGGTCGGTGAAAATGGTAAATTTATGTTGCACCCCTTCCAACCAGGGGTGCCACTCTTGGAGCTCCAACTTAACGGCGCGAAGTTCTCGGTCACCAACGGTGTAGTGCTTCTCTGTAGGAGAGAACTTGTGTGAGTAGAAAGAACAAGGTAAGCAATTTACCCTTTGGAGAAAACTGACAAGACAGCTTCTGCTCCAATTGCAGAGGCGTCGACTTCAATGATGAATGGGTATCTTGGGTCTGGATGCTGAAGACAAGGACCGGAACAGAAAGCTTCTTTTAGCGTCTGAAAGGCAGCTTGTGGTCTGGGTGTCCACACACAAGAGTTAGCCCCTTTCTTGGTCATAGCCCCTTTTTTGGTCATGGTGGAGCAGCTAGGGTAGAATAATTGGCAATGAAGCTCCTTTAATAATTAGTAAAGCCAAGGGAATGTTGTAAGGCCCGTAGGCCTACTGGCTGGGGCCAGTCTCAGATCCCCTGGACTTTATCTGGATCCATGGAGAAACCTCGATCAGATATGATGTACCCTATCTAACTTGGAATAAAGCTGATTTTCTGTTAGACATTGGAGGATGATCCGAAGACCTTGAATCTCTATGGGATTCAAGGTCTTTGGAAAAGATCAGGATGTTGTCAAATATATGACTATGAATGAGTACAAGAGGTCTCAGAGGATTTTGTTCATAAGGTGTTGAAAGACCGCTGGGGTATTGCATAGCCCAAAGGGCATCACGGTATATTCATAGTGACCATCTCTCATATTGAATGCGGTTTTCCAGATATCTTCAGGTTGCATGCGTGCCAGATTGTACGCACCCCTCAGATCTAACTTGGTGAAGATCCTTGCCCCTTGAAGGCAGTCAAACAGTTCACTGATAAGGGGCAGGGGGTACCGGTCTTTGCAGGTTATGGCGTTGAGCCCTCTGTAGTCAATACAAGGGCGTAAACCGCCGTCCTTTTTCTTGACGAAGAAAAAGCCCACTCCAGCGGGAGAATCAGAGGGATGAATGAACCCTTTGCTAAGTTCTCTTTGATATACTCAGACATGGCTAGGGTTTCTGGATGAGACAATGGATAAGTTCTGCCCTTGGAAGGCATCGTGCCTGGCAGCAGTTCTATGGAGCAATTGAACTTGTGTAGCGGAGGCAAAGTATCCGCCTTCTGCTTTGAGAAGACGTCTTCGTACTCAACATACTGGGTAGGCAAACCAGATAGGGTGGTAGACTTCAAGACAGAGACTACTGGAGATACTTGACGTAGACATGTCTTCTGGCATTTGAGAACACCACTGCACCAACTGCAGGGAATGCCAATCGAACTGGGGTTCGTGGACCTGTAGCCAGGGCAGCCCAGGATGAATGGATGTGTAGAATGTTTTAACACATAGAAGGACATCTCCTCCTCATGGAGAGTACCCACGGTAAAACAGCCACTGTTCAATGGGTGATGAGCCCTGGAAGATGTTCTCCTTGAATGGAGGCGATGCGGAGGCTCATATCTAATGGCTGAAGAGGAATGTTCAGAAGCTTGACAATGTCATCCATGATGAAGCTGCCACTTGCTCCTTTATCAACAAGAGCAGTGGTGGCGAAGGAGTGGAAGGCGATGCCCAGAGAGACTGGAAGCAGGAGTTGGGGGCCAGTGGCAATAATGCTTAAGCTCGGGACCCCTGCAGGGCTCAGGTGTTGCAGTTTTCCGGACGGACCGGACAGGACTGCTGAAGATGTCTGAAAGCACCACAGTAAAGGCAAAGACCCTCCGTCCTCCGACAGAGACGTTTGGTCAGAGACAGTCGCCCACGGTTCACCTCCATAGGTTCTACCATGGGAAGAGGTGGTGGTGGTGATGGAGTCTTGGCTGGAGGACTCTGAACTCTCATGGGTTGTGGTGTAGGAGAGCGGAAAGCCTTTACTTCTAGGCGCCTTTGCCGGAGACGATGGTTGATCTTCCTGGTGAGGGAAATCAGGTCCTCTAGAGATGTGGGAGTCTCACGGACAGAGAGTTCATCTTTGAGAGCGCTGCAGAGTCCATCTAGGAAGATGGCTTGCAGACAATCTTCTTGCCACCTGAGCTCAGTAGCCAGGGTCCTGAACTCCAACGTATACTCAGACAGGGTCCGTGACCCTTGACGGAGGTGGAGTAGATTATGGCTGGCTACAGCTTGGTGGCCTGGGTCTCCGAAGGTCTGCTTGAAGAGAGCAACAAACTCGGATAGCTTAGAAAGCATGGGATCAGAGCATTCCCATAATGGCGAGGCCCATGCAAGAGCCTTCCCTTCCAGGTGGGAAAGGATGAAGGTCACTTTAGTGGTTTCCCTCAGGAGCAAGGAGGGTTGCAGTACCAATTGCATGAAGCACTGATTGAGGAAGCCACGACAGGAGCGTGGGTCCCCATTGTATCGAGGAGGTGCAGGGAGCGCCAACGATGCTTTGGGTAGCATAGAGGCCAATAGGCCCATGGGATTGGCCAGAGCTGTATCTCGCAGCTGGGAACGAAGCTCTTCTACCGAAGAGGCTAGCGATTCCAAAGCCCTGCAATATTCTTGGACTGTGGTGGCCAAACCCGGTAGGGACCTGGAGGTGGGAGACTCCGCCGAGTCCATGACCTTGGCTTGGAGGTGGACCCTTGTCCTGGAGCAGTGGAGAATGGCTCCCTGGTAGGGACCAGGAAGCACCTGCCCCCAGGGGGCAGAGCACAGGAGGAGAAGACAGAGGCTAGGATGAGCTTCACCACTGGAAGCCCAAGGTCCCCCTGGGTGGAGCCCGTAGGGACCTGGGCCGCTTGGACTTAGGTGGGCCTCGCAGGGTGTCCTGGAGAGGTAGTAGAGAGGCATGCCCATGAACAGCAAGGGAGCGCGGTTGGACTCTAGGCTGTAGATCTGGAGGAGCAAGGAAGGCCAGTACAGTGTAGGCGATGACAAGGCGAGGGACAAAGCCAGAATCAGGAAGTCGTGGTCAATGACAGCCGGGATCAGAATCCGAGGATCAGTCCGAGGAGTAGTCAACGAAGCAGGGGTCAGGTTCCAGAGGTCAGACGAGATCACAAGGCAGGTAGAGATCAGGATCCAGGCAGCGAACAGAATGGTCAAGGAGCAGGCTGAGGTCAGTACCAGAGAGACAGTCCGAGGGTACTACCTGGGGAGACAGGACAGACAGACACTGGAACAGAAGGACGCTGGACAAGGCTGGAACAGTAGGACACTGGAACAAGACTGGAACAAGACTGTGAACGCGGAGGCAAACTAGTACACTTACAGTGCCGACCCGAATGCCAAGCAAGGCAAGGAAGTGCAGGCAGGTACTTCCTTATATTGTACGTTCAATCAGGACGCGCTGCGGCGCTAGGACCCACCCCTTGCCCTACAAGAGGCCAGGCGGTCCGCGCGCGCACGTATGGGCGTGGCCATCTCCACTGGAGACGCTGAACTCCGGCGTGAGGCCTGGTGCACAGTGGAAGGCCCAGCGACCGCCGTCGCAGGACGCCGAAGCCTGGAGGAGTTTGCGGCTGCCACTGGGGAGGCCGACCCATGACCTGCAGTGGAGCTAGCGAGGTGAGCAGCCCTGTGCATGGGTCAGGCGTGGACGAGGTGCACAACAACTATGTGCCCCCCCTCCCATCCTATTTAAGTAGAGGAAAAGGGTGGGGCAATAGAGCTATGGACCTTCCCCTTACATAGAGCTCCATCCCAGGGCCCTCTTTGCCTCAGCAGTGAGGCTTTTACCTTCTTTTATCCCTAGCGCTATATCCTTGTGTATTCTAGGGCCTAGAACACCAGTCTTGCCCCTGCCTCCCGGTCTCTGAACCCTCCCCCTTTCCTGTGCAGGGCATAAATTCTGTACAATTACGTAGTTAAAACCAGTATGAGTATTGTAAAGCAAGCAATCTTTATATTTATAAATAAGAGTTAAAGAAAACCTATTTTATATTAATGTAAAAGGATATATTGGCCATCAGCAGCCAAGACCCACAAAATGATTATCCATGAAGCTATTTTTCTGAAATACTTGTTTGAGGCCTGCCAGATATTTTAGTACCATTTTTGAATGATAACATAACTAAAGGATACTAAAAGCCATAAAGCTTTTCTTCGCTTACAAAAGATTTATTGGTAAGCATATACAGCAATAACTAGGTACCACAGTATTGCATCTTATTTTATCCAGTAAATATTGTTTCCGATACATGCTATAAAATTCATGCTCCAGAGATTCCACAAATCCTTTCATTCTCCTCTTTATATTGCTGTGCATTGTTATAAAGGCAGTTAACAATTGTTACAAGCATTTTCTATAGAAACAGAAGATGTTATTAGATAAGTTGCACAGGCCAGTTCCCTTTGAACCAGTTGTAGAAGGGATGACTAAGTAGAATAGACTTCACAAGGGAAAATGTTTTATCTCAAAGTTGTATGTTCTGCTTATCTGAATGGTTTTCTGTCTGTTCACAGTGCTTGTTCCCTCCAAAGTGTTGGCTAAGCCAGAAAACCTGTCTGCCTCTTTTGTTGTACATGAAGGCAATATTACTGGTCACTTTTCATGGAAGCTGTCCAAGGCAAATCTTCATCGGCCCATGACGGGGTTTCAGGTCACATGGGCAGAAGTTACAACAGAGAGCAGGCAAAATAGTTTGCCAAACAGCATTATTTCCCAGTCACAAATACTGCCATCAGTAAGTTATTCTTTTCATTGCCGGGCACATTGCAGTTCTGAAATACTTAAATATGTTTAGTAGCTATTGCTATTAATGGATATCACAGTGTTTTATTTCAAAGGACATGTAGCCATCTCCAAACTCTGGTGAAGAGACATATGTAAACTCAAACACATATATTAAGCATCGTTTATGTTGGTGTGGTAAAACATATCTCTTTCCCAATTTCCCATGGACCAATACGGATACTAGAACTCTGTTCTATGATACATCTGTTAAAGCAGCTAAAAATGATATTGAAGAGAAAGTACATAAAATAATACAACATTGGCTACCAATTGAGTTGGGATTTTTAAGATCTTGTGTCTTGTATGCAGAGCCCTTAGAAGTGAAGGATCAGTACCAAATAAGCCTCTTTGATCCCTTAGATCAGGGCTGTCCAACTCCAGTCTTTGAGGGCCACAAACTGGTCTGGTTTTCAGGATATCTCTAATGAACATACATGAGACGGATCTGCATACAATTGAGGCAGTGCATCCAAATCTATCTCATGCATATTCATTAGGGTTACTCTGAAAATCAGATCAGTTTGTGGCCCTCGAGGACTGGAGTTGGACACCCATGCCTTAGATCTTAGCAGGAGCTTTTCTTAATTTTTAAAACATTTTCCTTATAAATACCTACTGAGAAAATGGCATGGTTGGCATCAACTTGTTCCAGGGCTTTCAGAACAGTTGGGGCAACTTTCTGGAATAAATTGTCTTTGAATTTTAGGGAAGCAGATAATTACATTCAGGAAAGAAAAAAAGGCATGGCTTTTCACCCAAGCCTTTCTGTAGGAATAGGGAAGAGAGAGTTTTTGGCTGCATTTTTACTGGCAGGCTTTAACTATAAAAATAGTTTCTTCCTGTTGGTAGAGATACTTGTTTTCATTTTTTATTTATTTATTTATTTAGTTAGTTAGTTAGTTAGTTAGTTGACATTTTTATATACCGCAATTCATGTAGCAAAGTTACATATCATTTTGGTTTACATTATAACAATAACAATAACAAACATGTAAGAATGCGATTACATTAAAACAGGGGAATAAAACTAGGATAAGAGTGAACAGGGTAATAACACCATAATGTATAAAATAATAATAATACTGCGATTCTTTTGAGAGTTTGGCTATAGCTCTGGGTGTGAAATAGGTTAATATAATAAATGGACTATGGATCATTTATTTGTGATGAAGGAATGTAGAGTTGGAGTGTTAATCTACTATATAATCTGATCGGTAATTTAGTGGAGAGTCTGAAGAATGGTTACGTAAGGTAAGAGTAATTAGTTGGCATTAATTAAATGCTTGCTCGAATAACCAAGTTTTGAGTCTCTTTTTGAAAGTGATCGGGCATTGTTCTTGCCTGATTTCTGGAGGTAAAGAGTTCCATTCTGCAGGGCCCGCTGTGGATAGAGCTCGTTTGTTTAGAGAGGTTTTGATGGGTGGAGCGAGGAGAGAATCTCTATAGGTTGTTCTTACCGGTCTGGATGGTATGTGTAATCGAAAAGGTATATTGAGGTCCAGTGGGATGAGGTTGTGAATGGATTTGTGTATGATAGTCAACACTTTGTAAGTGATTCTAAACTTAATTGGGAGCCAGGGTAGGTTCTTCAGGATGGGTGTAATATGTTCTCTTTTGTTGGTCTTAGTCAGAATCCTGGCTGAGGAGTTTTGGAGCATTCGTAAGGGTTTAATGGAGTTAATCGGGAGGCCGAGTAGAAGAGAATTACAGTAGTCAATTTTTGAGAAAATGATTGCCTGGAGAACTGCACGATAGTCTTGGAAATGGAGGAGCGGTCTGATCCGTTTTGGGTTTGCAATTTAAAGAAGCCTTCCTTGGTGGTATTATTAATGAATCTTTTTAGGTTTCATTGATTGTCTAAGATGACTCTGAGGTTTCGAACTTGAGCGGAAAAGGATGGTTGACTGGGGTGCAGGTTGGACATAGTGGGGCAGATTTTTAAAAAATACGCGAGCGCGTACTTTTGTTCGCGCACCAGGCGCGAACAAAAGTACGCTGGATTTTATAAGATACGCACGTAGTCGTACGTATCTTATAAAATCCGGGGTCGGCGCGCGCAAGGGGGTGCACATTTGTGCAACCGGCGCGCGCCGAGCCCAGCGCGAGCTGCATGTTCCCTCCGAGGCCGCTCCGATTTCGGAGCGACCTCAAGGGAACTTTTCTTCGCCCTCCCCCCACCTTCCCCTCCCTTCCCCTACCTAACCCACCCCCCCGGCCCTATCTAAAACCCCCCCTTAACTTTGCGCGTGTCGCCGGCAGTCCCGCTCCGTCCTCCGGTCCTGGGGGCTGGTCTGGAGGCCTCGACTACGCCCCCGGGCCGGCACCATGCCCCCGGGCCCGCCCCTGAAACGCCGGGGCCCGCCCCCGAAACGCCATGTCGTTTCGGGAACGCCCCCGGACACGCCCTCTCCCGCCCCTTTTCGAAAGCCCCAGGACTTACGCGCATCCCGGGGCTTTACGCGCGCCAGCGGCCTATGCAAAATAGGCACGCCGGCGTGCAGGCCTTTTAAAATCCGCCACAGTATATTTACCGTCTTGTGAGATGAGGAGTATTTCAGTCTTATTGGTATTAAGAATTAAGCTGAGGCTCATGAGCAGTTTGTTGATGGATTGGAGGCAGATGTTCCAGAATTCTAGAGTATTTTGTAGAGAAACGGTGATAGGTAAGAATATTTGCACATCGTCTGCATAGATGTAGTGCGTTAGTTTTAGCTTGGAGAGGAGCTGGCAGAGTGGTATAAAATAAATGTTGAAAAGGGTGGGGGATAAGGATGAGCCTTGAGGGACTCCCAGAGAGGCGCAGATTGGGTGTGATTCTTTATTATTGATTCTGACTTTGTAGAATCTGTTGTGTAAGAAAGACTTGAACCAGCTAAGAGCCGTGCCTTAATCTTTAGATGTTAGTGTCTGTTTAATTTTTCTGTTGCAATTTTATTTTTATAAATTTTTCTGTTATACATTTGGAGTATTTTGGTGTTAAGCATGTAACAAATGTAAATTATTTGATTACTAGCTAATCAATTTGCTCTGTGGCTTAAAAGTCTATATGTTCTTACTGGAGAGAGAATGCCTCATAAAGTTCTGCATTGTGATGTTATCTCCGAGCAGTAATGCATTCTATTTTTAAAAAATTATATTATTTTCAATATTTTACAAATTCAAAGATATAGCCAAATTAAGTACATCTTAATTGTTAGCAAAGTACATAAATGATTTATAATCAATAATAACAATAACTAAAAGAAAACTAAATAATATATACTCACAATTCTAATCATTGTCAAGTGAGATCCAGAAAAACCAAGAGTCAGGCATTATTTAGGAGAAAAAAATAAATATAAAAGGCGACTAAACACAACTGACCAGCACATAATATAATACAAGAAAACCTCTTGAAAAGAATAAACAACTATGTAGTATACCTAAATGGACTTCAAATTCATCACTTCTGCCTTAGAAGAAAGTTTAGAATTGAAAAAAGACCTCAGCTGAACTGGGTCATAATATATATTTATCTGTTATGATATTTGACCAGTTATTTAGAAAGAAAATGAAGAAATATATCTGCATCAAATGGATAATACCATTTGACACATGGCAAGATTTTTTTTCCTTCCATCTTGTAAGGCTTTTATAAGATCTGGAAATACCCAGATCCTTTGACCCGGAAAAGAAAATTGTCTACCGTGGAAAAACAAATGCATGATCATATTTCTAGCTTGCTCAAAGATGAACGTCACTAGCAGGATAGCTCTCTTGGCCTCTTTGGTAATAGAGCCTATCCATAAGAACATAAGAAATTGCCATGCTGGGTCAGACCAAGGGTCCATCAAGCCCAGCATCCTGTTTCCAACAGAGGCCAAACCAGGCCACAAGAACCTGGGAATTTCCCAAACACTAAGAAGATCCCATGCTACTGATGCAATTAATAACAGTGGCTATTCCCTAAGTAAACTCAATTAATAGCCATTAATGGACTTCTCCTCCAAGAACTTATCCAAATCTTTTTTGAACCCAGCTACACTAAATGTACTAACCACATCCTCTGGCAACAAATTCCAGAGCTTTATTGTGCATTGAGTGAAAAAGAATTTTCTCCGATAAGTCTTAAATGTGCTACTTGCTAACTTCATGGAATACCCCCTAGTCCTTCTATTATTCGAAAGTGTAAATAACCAAGTCACATCTACACGTTCAAGACCTCTCATGATCTTAAAGACCTCTATCATATCCACCCTCAGCTGTCTCTTCTCTGGTGAGATCCAGACCATTCACAGAAAGATGACCTTCTAAAATCTCCTGCCAGTGATATAGTTCTCTTTTAAGCTGGTAGGTAATATATTTCATATATAGATCATATTAGAATCTATCTTCTTCCTCTTATTATTATATGAGCAACATACATACATTAGTATAAAGAAGCCTTCATGTAGGGGTCCAATTCTAAGCACCTTGGTGCTTCAATGTCTTCAGTATCCCCACTCTAATCATCAGTCTCTTTAATGTCCACTTATTTTTTAATTTTGTAAACTATAGAGATGGCTTCCTATGTGATCTTAAGAGCTTCTGAGAGATAGCTCTTGAATGTATTTCTGGGAGGCAAGTTTAATGAAATATAAAAAGTGCAAATTTAAATGACTTGCACTATTTTTCAACTGCTCCTGCATACAAGGGATAGTAGCCTTGCTCTATATCATGGATATGCCTGCAACACCTCAAAATGTTCCTCTAAAGCTGTAATCTCCCCAGAATGTTCATTAAGAAGTTCTTGTTTCTCAACCTGTATTTGCAAGTATCCCAGGTAAAGCTGCAATATCCTGAGAACATTGAAATACATCATCTTCTAGTACAGTCAAAACCAACCATAGTGAGTCAAAAGAAGCAGATGGTTTCTGTAGAAGAGCACTTCTTCACTCATAGCTGGTGGGATTAGATAGTATGAAAAGAGAATTGGCAGGGTTTACCTCCATCAACCTGCTCTCCATGAACATTGCACTTTCCTTCAATGGGACAGGCCATGCTCCAGTACCAGCTTCTGACCATTTTGGAGCCATGGAAGTACTTCAACAGTCCTGACATAGATAGATGGACAGATAGATGGATGGATGGATACATGCATACAAGAAGATTTATTTATTCATAAACATTTGATATTCTCTTTTCCTAAGATTGTCTCAAAGCAGATTAGATTGAAAATAAAAATTACAACTACAGTTGTCACAGTTAAAAATCAGTACTGGAACATTGATTACAAAGGAAGGACATTTAAACAGATATGAAAAGGGTACAAGCTAGATTATTGTTGCGTTTGTCTGTCTCAGAAGGCTTCAACCCATGTGCCTCGCCTTTTCCTCTGCTCTCCCCACTAGCCTTGGTAAAATGGCTGCTGCCGCATCTGCAAGCCATGTTCTCCAGCGTCCCCGGAATGGCTATGGCAAAGCCTCACGCCATGTTTCTCCTCCTAGGGTGCGCGCGCGCACGCCACCCACGTCTTTATCCACGTCATGGCGGGAACCTTGGGGGCGTCCCCCTTGAGTGACATCACACCATCCGGGTATTTAGCCTACGCTTGTTTGCTAACTCGTTGAGTTAGCAAGGATTGGACTCGTCCGGTCTAAGCTACTCTGCTGCTTCCTTGCTGCCGCTGGAAGCCCTCTCTGCCCTTCGGGGTATACCCTAACCTGGGTACTCGCTCCTCGGTGGCCCTCTGCTTTCTTTCAGGTGCCTTACTGGGATCAGGTACTCGCTCCTAGAGGGCCTGCTCTCCCTGCCTCGGTGCCTGTTACCATCAAATTCTGCCTGGTGGAATCATCTACCTTACAGCTACCATGAGATGAGACAGACTAATTCTCAGTCTGTCTCATCTACAGCTCTGCCGTGCTGGGAGACCTACACCAGGATATCCCTATACCATCTTGGTGAGACGGGTTACCTCTGCCGAGGGTTCTTGGACTGCTACCTCTGGATCAACTCACTACTGCCACCTCTGGTGGTATATACAAGCTGTACAATAAAAGACAAAACTCTGTGTTTGTGCATCCTGAATCTAGCTCAGTACTGTGGCTCCCCACGGGGCTCCTCCCTGTGGGCATGGTCATTTCCCACAGTACCAAAGAATCCACTCAAACACCTCAAAACCATAACAGATTGCTAACTCCATGGATTCAGCTCAGCTCACCGCATTGCAGGCCATTCCAGGCTTGGCCCAACGAATCTCCAAACAATAGAATGCACTGGAGAATTTGACTGTGCATTTAACCAGCTGCACACAGATGAACTCACCAACCACCACAGGTAAAGAAGTATTGGTCAAGACCAGCGTTCCTGTATCTGCTCCAACTCGCCTCTCAGGGGAAGTTTGGAAATGTAGGGGATTTATCAACCAATGTTGCATGCACTTTTCCCTGCAACCTAATCATTTTCCTACAGCCTATGCTAAGACCACCTATATCTTGTCTTATCTGGACGGAAGAGCGTTGGCTTGGGCCTTTACGCTGTGGGAGCGCGATGATCTTGTCGGGTTCCTTGAACTGTTCAGATCAGTTTTTGATGACCCTGCCCGGCATACTACTGCAGGATCTTCGTTGGTTCACCTGAAGCAAGGTAGTAAACCTTTATCAGACTTCGCCATAGAGTTCAAGACACTGGTGTCTGAATTACATTGGGATCCAAAATGCCTGAGGACCCTCTTCTTTGAGGGATTGAACTCTCATTTGAAAGACGAGCTGGTGGCTCTGTTTAAATGTCTGTTTAAATGTCCTTCCTTTGTAATCAATGTTCCTGTACTGTCCTTCCTTTGTAATCAATGTTCCTGTACTGATTTTAAACTGTGACAAATGTAGTTGTAATTTTAATTTTCAATCTAATCCGCTTTGAGACAATCTTAGGAAAAGAGAATATCAAATGTTTATGAATAAATAAATCTTCTTGTATGCATGTATCCATCTATCCATCTACCTGAGACCTTGGCTGAACTGGTGAAGTAGGCAACAAGTATTGATCGTCGACTTCATGACAAGGTTCAAGAGACCAAGACTCCCAGAAGAACCCTTCCGGGTGAAACTCGAGTTAAGACTACACCCAGGCCTGTTTCCTCGGGTCCAGTTGCTGGTGAAGAAGAACCTATGCAATTAGGCCGCAGTCACCTGACGTCAAAAGAGAGAAGAACGCAGAAGAGGTTGGGCCTATGTATGTATTGTGGACAAGCTGGCCATGCTGTACAAACATGCCCTATATGTCCGGGAAACTGGCAGACCTAAGTCCTGCGGGAGGACTCTTCTTAGGTTTAACTGCACCCTCTCCTCCTGTATCCTTGATCTGCGGACTCTTAGAATACCAGACTCTTGCCCTAGTGGACTCAGGGGCAGGAGGCAATTTTATTTTGAAACGATTAGTGGAGCACTTACGGATCCCCACCACTGCCATGACGACTCCACTACTTCCGTCTTCAATTCATGGGGAGCCCTTACTGGGTGAAGTAACCCAGCTCACCAAACCCATGAGTTCACGGACCGGTGCTCTCCATTCAGAGACTATCTCCTTTGTCCTAGAGAAGGCCATGCACCCTATAGTATTGGGGTTACCGTGGCTGCAGCAGTTTATGCCTCAATTCAATTGGGCCACTCTGGAACTTCCACGTTGGGGTCCAGATTGCCATGGTAAATGTCTGATGGAGGTCTCTCCTATACCCTGCATGCCAACTGCCCCATTGATGCCTGGGTTGCTGCCTCAGTATGCATCTTTTCAAGATGTATTTTCCAAATAAGCCGAAGAAGTACTCCCTCCACACAGATCCTATGACTGCACCATCAACTTGAAGCCTAACACTGAACCACCTAAAGGCAGGGTTTATCCTCTCTCCATGGTAGAAAATAAAGCTATGTCCGAGTACATACAGGAGAATCTTCAGAAAGGCTTCATAAGACCCTCCAAGTCTCCTGCCGGCGCAGGCTTCTTCTTTGTGGGGAAGAAAGATGGGACGCTGCGTCCATGCATTGACTACAGAGGTCTAAATGAGATCACTGTGAAAAACCACTATCCCTTACCACTCATCTCAGAGCTATTTGATAAACTACAGGGAGCCAAGATATTCTCCAAGCTTGACCTCAAGGGATCCTACAATCATTCGCATTCACGTTGACGATGAATGGAAGACAGCCTTCAATACACAGGATGGGCACTTTCAATATCTAGAGATGTCCTTCGGCTTGTGCAAAGCCCCAGCTGTCTTCCAAACCATGATGAATGACATTCTGCATGATCTACTCTACAAATGTGTTGTCGTGTATTTGGATGACATCTTGATATTTTCCCAGGACTTGAACACTCATCTGGAAGATGTCAAAAGAGTACTGCTAAGACTCCGCGAGAACCGTCTATGAGCCAAGTTGTCAAAATGCGAGTTCCACAAGGAATCAGTACCTTTCTTAGGGTACATTTTTTCCAACCAAGGTTTCCAGATAGACCCACAGAAGCTGGAGAGCATTCAGAAATGGACACAACCCACAGGTCTAAAGGCTCTTAGACGATTTCTTGGATTTACCAACTACTACAGAACATTCATCAAGAACTATTCCTCACTAACTATTCCGCTTACAGCAATGACTAAGAAAGATGCCAACATTGCCAATTGGTCTACAGAGGCAGTAACAGCTTTCCAGAAACTGAAAGACGCCTTCTCGAGCACGCCATGCCTCCGACATCTGGATCCAACCAGGCCCTTCATCGTTGAGGTTGATGCCTCAGACGTAGGCATAGGGGGCCGTGCTAAGCCAGGCCGGTGACTCTAAGACCTTACACCCATGCTCATTTTTCTCCCGTCACTTCTCGCCAGCAGAGAAGAACTACGGCATAGGGAATAAAGAACTCCTGGCAATAAAGATGACATTCGAGGAGTGGCGCCCCTGGTTTGAAGGTGCACATCAGATCACAGTTTTTACAGATCATAAAAATCTGGAGAACCTCCGCCATGCACAGCGCCTAAACCATAGGCAGGCAGGATGCCCTATCTCGCTCATTTCTCTCTGAGAATGTACCTGATGAACCCCAACATATCATCGACCCGAAAAGAGTTATCTTGTCAGCTACTTACCCAGTACCTGTGGGTAAGACCGTTGTACCCAAGAACCTAAGGAAAAAGCTGTTAGCATGGGCTCATGATTCCAAACTGGCTGGACACCCTGGTCAATGCAGAACTCTGGCAAAACTACAGAAGTAATACTGGTGGCCTACCATGAAGGAAGACATGTTCTCCTACGTTGCTTCTTGTTCCAATTGTGCCAGGCAGAAACCGCTGCCTGGTGATCCTTGGGGCCTTCTCCAACCCTTGCCAGTGCCAGATGAGCCCTGGACACACATCGCTACAGACTTTGTGGTAGACTTACCACTCTCAGGAGGTAAAAAAAACATCTTGGTAACAATGTATGGTTTCTTGAAGATTGCTCACTTCGTGACTTTCCCTGGCTTGCCCTCAGCCATGGAGCTTGCAAAGCTTTTCATCACCCACATATTTCACCTACATGGCATGCCAAAGCACATCGTCTTTGACAGAGGAACCCAATTCACAGCTAAGTTCTGGAAAACACTGTGCAAGAAGTTTGATATCTCTCTCGACTTCACCTCTGCATACCATCCTCAGTCTAACGGGCAAACAGAGAGAATGAATAGGGCACTCAAGCAGTTCATTTGTGCCTATGTAGGAACTCGTCAAAATGACTGGGCTGAACTGTTGCCCTGGGCTGAATTCGCCATCAACTCTCATCCAGCAACATCAACTGGATCAACACCATTTGAAGTGGTCTATGGATGACTACTAGCACCGCCCTTACCACTTCCACTTTCAGTGTCATCCCAGGCAGCTCAATCTACTGCCAAAGATATCCAACAACTATGGTCTAAAACCAAAGAGATGATCCATAGAGCAGGACAACGAGCAAAGAAAGGCTATGATGCTCATCACTGCAAGGCTCCAGAATTCCAGCCTGGTGACAAAGTTTGGCTGTCTACAAAACATCTAAGACTCAAGCTACCATCAGCTTGTTTTGCTCCACGCTACGTCTGACCCTTTCCCATTCTCCAATGACTAGGTACTCTTACGTACAGTCTGAAACTTCCACCAGCATTGAAGATTCATAATGCGTTCCATGTCTCACTACTGAAACCGCTAGTCCTTAGTGAGTTCTCAACTAAGACACCTGAACCTACACCTGTTGATGCAGAAGAAATCAAATACAAAGTAGACGCTATCCTTGATGTGAGAAAGAGAGGCAGAGTATGGGAATACCTCCTGTCATGGGAGGGTTATGGACCTGAAGAAAACTCTTCGGAACCTTTGGCAAATATCATGGATAAAGAGATGCTTCAGCAATACCACAGAATGCATCCTCAGAAACCAAGACCAGGTAGGAGGTCTGGAGGGGGCCCTTTGAAGGGGTGTACTGTTGTGTCCGTTGGTCTCAGAAGGCTTCGACCCTTGTACCTCACCTTTTTCTCTGCTCTCCCTGCTAGCCCTGGGAAGATGGCTGCCGCCGCGTCTGCAAGCCACGTTCTCCGGCGTCCCCAGAACGGCTATGGCAAAGCCTTACGCTATGTTTCTCCTAAGGGCCTCCTAGGGTGCGCGTGCGCATGCCACCCACGTCTTTATCCACGTCATGGTGGGAACCTCGGGGGTGTCCCCCTCGAGTGACATCATGCCATCCGGGTATTTAGCCTACGCTTGTTTGCTAGCTCATTGAGTTAGCAAGGATTGGACTCATCCGGTCTAAGCTACTCTACCACTTCCTTGCTGCCACTGGAAGCCCTCTCTGCCCTTTGGGGTATACTCTAACCTGGGTACCTGCTCCTTGGTGGCCCTCTGCTTTCTTTCAGGTGCCTTACTGGGATCAGGTACTCGCTCCTCGAGGGCGTGCTCTCCCTGCCTCGGTGCCTGTTACCATCAAATTCTGCCTGGTGGAATCATCTACCTTACAGCTACCATCTAATCTAATTCTCAGTCTGTCTCATCTACAGCTCTGCCATGCTGGGAGACCTACACCAGGTTATCCCCATACCATCTTGGTGAGACGGGTACCCTCTGCCGAAGTTTCCTGGACTGCTACCTCTGGATCAACTCACTACTGCCACCTCTGGTGGTATATACAAGCTGTACAATAAAAGACAAAACTCTGTGTTTGTGCGTCCTGAGTCTAGCCCAGTATTGTGGCTCCCCACGGGGCTCCTCCCCTTGGGCGTGGTCAAGAATCCACTCAAACACCTCGAAACCATAACAATATAAGTGGGTCCATATAGGAAGATGCAGAACATTGGTGAATTATGGGTTTCCTTGGTGAATAGGAATTCTGGTAGCCTAGTGGAAGAAGAGAGGTCTCTGTCATGAGGTCTAGGGGAATGTCTGACCAATAGCCAAGCTTTGACTGTCTTCCTGAAGGTAAGGTAATCTGTTTGAAGGTGTAGGAGTAACTTGTTCCATAGATTTGGGGCATAGCAGCTGAATGTGTAAAGTCTTGTACTAGTTAATTTAGTAGATGCCAGAGGAGGGGTGGATAGGAGGGCAGTTTGAGAGGATCAATGTTCTCTTGTGGGGATGTAAGAGAAAAGAAGCTGGGAGAGTTATTCAAGGATAAATTGGTTCATGCATTTGAAGACTAGGCATTGAATTGTATCCCATGTTTGACTAGAAATCAGTGTAACTTATTCAGGATTGTCCTTATGTGGTCAGTTGCCTTGGCCCCATCTGAATTCTAGCAACCATATTCTGTAGAAGTTAGATGCATTTGAAGTTATTTTGTGAGATGCTGCTACATAGAGAATTACAATAGTCAATGCATATATTACCATGTATTTTCATAGTCTCCCACTTCCTCTAAAGGACTGAACTTCACCTCAAAATAATTCTGTACAAGAACTTATTTAGCATAAGTGGATTATGCTGGTGGCGTTAATTAATGATAATTGGCATCTGCCTCTCAAAAGATTTCAGTATCTGCACAACAGAGATGAAATTGCATGTACTCTATGAGCAAAGTTTCTGTCAAGAAAATATATTTAGACTGTTTGGTAAACTATACAGCAGAGGCTTTTACTCTGATGGGTCAAAATTCCTCTTTAGTTAAACAGAGTTGTATTATTTTTGGAAGCACATTCTGTAAATATGACTTATTAATATTTTATTTTTTAGAAACCGATGAGCCAGCTCCAGTTGGAGTAAAATCTTCAGAGACATCTTAAAGTTCAGTTTTTAGACAAAAATAAAATGATCTCATGAGAACTGACTACAGCTTCAGTTGCCAAGTATCGAAAGCTCTTCGGTTAGGTCATAAAAATGTAAACCAGGGATTAGAATAGTAATTGGAAGCATAAGGGGAAAACAAAATCTATAGTTAAAGCTTGGCAGTTTTAAAATGTTCAACAGGATTGCATTGTTAGGATGTTCAAATATATTATGTTTTTCTAGTAAACCTAAATCAAGTGCTTGTTTTCTTCCCAAACTTCATGTAGGATCATTATGTGCTGACAGTGACCAACCTAAGGCCATCAATGCTTTACAGACTGGAAGTGCAAGTCTTGACCACAGGAGGAGAGGGGCCAGCTACAATGAAATCATTCCGAACACCTAACCTACAGACCATGTCACCCCACCGTGAGTGCTGGAACTGTACAGAGGAGTTTTCATACCAAGGTTTGGGTGAGGAAGGTTAGGCAGAAAAGCACGGGACTGAAGGGAATGCTCGTTGTCTTACAGCTAGCAATGCCATTCTGTAAATCACTGAAAAACAGAAGTAATTCATCAACATCTTTATCTGCTAAGGCAGGTGTGGGCAAACTTTTTGTTTTAATTGGGGCCACATTACTGGCTCGCATCTGCACCAGAGGCTGGAGTGTGTTTGAGGGGGTGGTGGTGGTTGGGAGGGGGGGGGGTCTCCCTTGGAGTTCCTTGAGCAGGGAGGTCCCATCTAGGAGAGCCTCAAGTGGGGGAGGGGGAGGTACCAGAATAAGCCAATGCACAATGAGAGGAGTAAAACACCATCAATAGAGGCAAAAATACCCCAAGCAGCAAACAGGGACAAAAATACCTCAAGGTACAGATAGAAGGCCAAAGCAGCTCCAACAGCAGCCAAAATATCCCAAGCAGCACTATCAATGGCAAAAATA
This sequence comes from Rhinatrema bivittatum, assembly GCF_901001135.1. Taxonomy (NCBI): domain Eukaryota; kingdom Metazoa; phylum Chordata; class Amphibia; order Gymnophiona; family Rhinatrematidae; genus Rhinatrema; species Rhinatrema bivittatum. The sequence goes on from NC_042619.1 coordinate 322,059,605, forward strand.
CTTCAAGGCTACAGTAAGAGGACCAAAAATTCACCAAAAGTGGGAAACATTTCACAAGCAGCACCAACAGTGGCAAGGCCCAGTGATAGTATCAAAGCAACACCAACGGCAGCAGCAACCCCCCCTCCCCCTGCATGTACTGATTTAACAAATGTTGGTGCTCACTGAGCCATTAATGAAACATCTGCTGGGAAGTGAGGACAAGGACAGCTGAGAGAGCTAATTTCTATGATTGGAGCCTGCAGCAAATCAAAGGTGCCAATTGAAGATGAAATCACGTTGCCACCCACACTGCCCATGATGCTGCTGCTGCTGTCCTCCAGCAGCCCATCTAATGCTCTGACCTGACATCGTCAGCAATGGCTCAAAATGAAATGCATGATGGCGGGCTGTTGCTGCTGATGGGTCAGAGCATCTGTGGGCTAGAGACAATAGTGATCATGTTGGAAGTAGGTGGGGTGAAGAAAAGCTGGGGGTGGGGCCCTGGATAGGCTGGATCTAATCTATATGCTGTAGTTAACTACCCTTGTGTACAGGTCACTTGACGTGATATAATAGAAATAAACACTGTCCACAGAGAAAAAGCACAATTCAGCATTTCGGAGCGGCCTCAAAGGGAACGGGGAAAACCATTGGGGCTCCCCTAGGGCTTGGCGCGCGCAAGGTGCACTAGTATGCATTCCCTTGTGTGCGCCGACCCCGGATTTTATAACATGCGCGCGGCTGCGCACGCATGTTATAAAATCGGGGTACATTTGTGTGCGCCGGGTAGCATGCACAAATGTAGGCTGCGTGCACAGGTTTTAAAATCTGCCCCTAAGTGTGGTTATCCAGTAGACCTGTCCTAAGGTTAGCTGGATAGACTTATACAGCTAACTTTATGATAGCTAGGTGATTTCACTAGCCAAGCTACATATCTTCTGAATATGTACCTCTTGGTTATTTAATCACATACATCAATTATATTTGTAATGTTCATTGGTCTCATTATTTTTGTTTTATCTCCGAGAAAATAACCCTTGCTGTAGTTACACGATGTTAGGTTCCATATTAGGAGCTACCACCCAGGAAAAAGATCTAGGCATCATAGTGGATAGTACTTTAAAATCGTCAGCTCAGTGTACTGCAGCAGTCAAAAAAGCAAATAGAGTGTTAGGAATTATTAGGAAGGGAATGGTTAATAGAACGGAAAATGACATAATGCCTCTATATCGCTCCATGGTGAGACCACACCTTGAATACTGTGTACAATTCTGGTCGCCACATCTCAAAAAAGATATAGTTGCGATGGAGAAGGTACAGAGAAGGGCAACCAAAATGATAAAGGGGATGGAACAGCTTCCCTATGAGGAAAGGCTGAAGAGGTTAGGGCTGGTCAGCTTGGAGAAGAGACGGCTGAGGGGGGATATGATAGAGGTCTTAAGATCATGAGAGGTCTTGAACGAGTAGATGTGACTCTGTTATTTTCACTTTTGAATAATAGAAGGACTAGGGGGCATTCCATGAAGTTAGCAAGTAGCACATTTAAGACTAATCGGAGAAAATTCTTTTTCACTCAACGCACAATAAAGCTCTGGAATTTGTTGCCAGAGGATGTGGTTAGTGCAGTTAGTGTAGCTGGGTTCAAAAAAGGTTTGGATAAGTTCTTGGAGGAGAAGTCCATTAATGGCTATTAATCAATTTTACTTAGGGAATAGCCACTGCTATTAATTGCATCAGTAGCATAGGATCTTCTTAGTGTTTGGGTAATTGCCAGGTTCTTGTGGCCTGGTTTTGGCCTCTGTTGGAAACAGGATGCTGCGCTTGATGGACCCTTGGTCTGACCCAGCATGGCAATTTCTTATGTTCTTATTTGTGGTTCTTTTATAGAATTTTTGTTATATTTTGCTCTATTTAGTTATAAGAAATTTTTATTCTTTTCAAATTTTTTTAACATGATTACTTTTGTTGTTTGTTGTTTTGCATATAAACTGTTTTTGCTATGTAATATATTTGCTGTAAACAATTTTCTTAATTGAGGACAACATGCAGATTAACATTGTATATGATCTAAGTTTTAGAGCATTCACACATACTACTACTATTTCTACTACTACTATTACTACTACTACTAATTACTCCTTTAGCACTACTCAATGTATGCAGGACTATACAAATACAAATAAAAAAGTCCCTGCTCACTACAGTTTACAATCTAATCAAGACAGAGCAAAATGGGCTTTGGAAATTTCATTTATTAAGAAAATGGTTAAAATCAATAAAGTTGTGAGAGGGGTAATCAGTGGTTAAGATTTAAAAGCAACCTCAAAAGGTGGATTTTTAGACTGAATTTGAATAAGGTCAGAGAGGGAGTATGATGTCAGAGAGGGAGTATGAAGCGTACTCTAAGCACATGGTGCAGTAAGGTGGAAAGCATAGAGTTAGGAGTTGGCAGTGGAGGAGGAGGGCATAGATAAGAGTGACTTGCCCTATGAGAAGAGTTCATGAGGAGGGGTATAGAGAAGAGGTACAGAGATGCTGCAGGGTGAAGGATCTTTTAGGAGCATGAGCAGTTTGAATTCTATGCAGAAATCAATAGGGAGTCAATGCAGTGACTTGAGAAGTGGAATTATATGGGTGTAGCGTTATTGGTAAAAGACATTTTCTACGGCTGAATTTTGGATAGATTGCAGTGGAGAGAGATGGCGCTCTGGAAGACTTGTGAGGAGCAGGTTGTAGTGATCTAAGCGGGAAGTGATGAGAGACTAGATAAGGGTTCTGTTAATGTGTTCAGAAAGGAAGAGAGAGATTTTTGTGATGTAGAGAAAGAAATGACACATTTTAGCAGTGTTTTGGATATGTGTAGAGAAGGAAAGAGGAGTCTGAGATGGCCCAGCTGTTTCAGGCTGAAGGGACTGGGAGAATGATAATGTTATCCATGGAAACAGAGAATGGGGGAAGAAGGGGAGTAGGTTTGGGGGGAAAGATTAAGAGCTCTGTCTTAGCTATGTTGAGTTGAAGGTGGCAATTGGACATTTAGGCAGGCTGAGATTTGGAACTGGATTTCTGGAGGAAATCAGAGCACCAGGGGAATTAGTATAGAGAGAGAAGAGACAGAGCCCTGATGTTGCGGTCCCGGTCGCTAGGCTAGCGACCGGGTCCTTACCTCTCCACCGTCTCTCCTGGGCCCGCCACGATCCGCTGCTCCTGGGGCCTGCACGGCCGCGTGGCGGCGGCTCCCTCCACGTGGAGATGCCGCCGAAGGCCGAATCTGACTCCTCCCCTTGCCTGGGAACGCGCGCGCACGAGGAGACGGCTCTTAAAGGTCCAGCACCCGGAAGTGCTGAACCGCCCCGTTCCTGACGTCAGACGCCGGCTGGCTATTTAAACCAGCGTCTGACTCTCCTACCTTGCCTTTGCAACGAGGTCGCTCCTTTGAGTGCTTAGTTGCTTCAAGCTCTGGTTCCTGCTTGTTCCAGCCGTGCCTTGCTTCCAGCTCTGGTTCCTGCTCATTCCGAACAAGCCTTGACTCCAGCTCCGGTTCCAGGTTTACCTTGTCTTCAGCCAGCCACGACCCTCGGACTTCTTCACGACTCTCCTTGTCTTCAGCCAGCCACGACCCTCGGACTTCTTCACGATTCTCCTTGTCTTCAGCCAGCCACGACCTTCGGACTTCTTCACGATTCTCCTTGTCTTCAGCCAGCCACGACCCTCGGACTTCTTCACGATTCTCCTAAGTCCCAGTGACTCGGACCCCTATGGGCTTCTCCTGGGGGGTCTCGAGTTTCCAGGGCAAAGACTTCACCAGTCCGCTCCAGCTAGGGTCCGCCTCCCGGCTCATTAACAACTGTTGGACTTTGTCTATAATCAGCCGGGCCCAAGGGTCCACTATTGACTCTCTCCATAACAGTTTGCAAAGGCCATGGACTCGGCGGACTCCTCTCCCATGCAGGCCATTCCCGGTATGGCCCAAAGAATCCAGCAACAACAGCAATGCCTGGAGGTCTTGGCAGCTACAGTGGATCTTCTAGCCAACCGATTGGACGCTAATCCTCCACAGGTGGTACAACCCCCACCTCCGCCTGGGCCTCCGACTCCCGTGCAGACTCAACTTCCGGCGCCCACACGTTACTCCGGGGATGCCAAATCATGCAGGGCGTTTCTGAATCAATGCTTCATCCGCTTCACCTTGTTACCAGGGCAGTTCCCCTCTGATGCCGTCAAGGTGGCATATATTTTGTCGCTGCTCGATGGGAAGGCCATGCTTTGGGCCTCACCCATGTGGGAGAAGCAAGACGCCATGCTTCATAATTTACAGGATTTTGTGACTCATTTCAAACAAACTTTTGATGAACCAGCTCGTACGACTACCGCTACCACTGAGATCCTGCAGCTAAGACAAGGGCCCCGTTCTCTGGCGGAGTACGCCATCGAATTCCGCACTCTGGCTATGGAACTCGGCTGGCAGGATGACTGCTTGCGAGGTATTTTCCTGGAAGGACTCGCAGGGCGTATCAAAGACGAATTGATGGCTCGGGATGTTCCTCTCACCCTGAATGGGGTAATAGATTTGGCAGGGAAGATTGACCAACGTTTACAACAGCGAGCCAAGGAGGGCCGAGTCCTTCATCGGCCAGTTTCGTTGGCACCCTCCTTTTCCTGATCTCTGACTGCACCTCACAAGACACCATCGGCTACCGGTAACTCCTCGGAAGAACCCATGCAGCTTGGACGGGCGCCTCTGACTGAGGAAGAAAAGAGACGACGTCGCACCCTGGGGCTCTGTCTTTATTGCGGTACCAAGGGTCATTTCTTGGGTCAATGTCCAGCGAGACCGGGAAATGGTCAAGTCTAGGGAGAAGTGAGGAGATTCCCCTAGGCTGTATTAATGCTGCTCCTCAATGTACGGTTCCTATAACCTTAGAGTATCCCGGAGGCTCCTTCCAGACGCTAGCATTTATTGATTCTGGTGTCGGTGGGAATTTTATCCTGGAAGAGCTGGTACGCCAACTGGGATTATCTACAAAGCGCCGGATACCTCCGTTACGAGTTACCTCCATCCGGGGAACCCCTTTACCTGGCAGCATTTCTGAAACCACGATGCCTCTCACCTTACGAACTGGCACGCTCCACACTGAGACAATCTCTTTTTTGCTACTTGAGAAATCAATACATCCTGTGGTCTTGGGACTCCCCTGGTTGCAGCAACACGCTCCTGTGATCCATTGGGACTCACTCCAAATTGCTCAATGGAGCCCTTATTGTTTCCGGAACTGTCTGGACCCCCTCCCAAGGCCCGAAGTACTACTCTCTCACTCAGCTCTGTAACTTCCTCTGCCTTATCAAGAATTCTCTGACGTGTTCTCTAAGCAAAAGGCAGAACTCCTCCAGTGCCATCGGCCCTTTGACTGTGCCATTGATCTACTACCAGGCTCCACCCCTCCGCAGGGTAGAGTCTACCCTCTTTCATTGCCAGAAACCCGCGCAATGTCGGACTACATTACAGAAAATCTTGCTAAGGGCTTCATTCGCCCTTCACACTCCCCTGCAGGAGCAGGCTTCTTTTTCGTAGCCAAAAAAGATGGCTCCCTCAGGCCATGCATAGACTATCGAGGGTTGAACTCCATCATGAAGAAGGATCGCTATCCCTTGCCGCTGATCCCGGAATTGCTCGATAGACTTCAGGGGGCCAAGGTCTTTACAAAGCTGGATTTGCGTGGGGCATACAACCTGGTTCGTATTCGTCCGGGAGACGAATGGAAGACAGCATTCAACACTCGTGACGGACATTACGAGTATTTGGTAATGCCTTTCGGCTTATGTAATGCGCCTGCTGTCTTTCAGAATCTTATGAATGAGGTACTCCGTGAGATGCTTCATTCTTTTGTCATAGTATACCTCGACGACGTCTTGATTTATTCCCAAGATCTCTCTTCTCATCGTCAACACGTCAAACGGGTGCTACAGGCCCTTAGAGACAATCATTTATACGCCAAATTTGAAAAATGCCAGTTTGAATGTGAGTCGCTTCCGTTCTTAGGATACATTGTTTCCTCATCCGGTTTCCAGATGGATCCAGGAAAAGTTGCAGCCATTATCAATTGGCCCCGTCCGTCTGGCCTGAAGGCCCTACAGCGTTTCCTTGGTTTTGCCAACTTTTACAGGCATTTTATACCTCATTACTCCCAGAAGGTAGCTCCTCTCACGGCGCTTACTCGCAAAGGAGTCAACGCTCACGATTGGCCCACTACCGCCTCCGATGCCTTTGAAGAGTTAAAACAAGCATTTCTAGCAGCGTCTTGCTTACGTCACCCGGATCTACAACGTCCCTTTGTCTTGGAGGTCGATGCCTCGAACCTGGCTGTCGGCGCTGTCCTCAGTCAACACGATGCTTCCGGCAAGTTGATGCCATGTTCCTACTTTTCAAAGAAATTTTTGCCCGCCGAATGTAATTACGACATCGGAGACAAGGAACTCTTAGCCATCAAGTTGGCCTTCGAGGAGTGGAGGCAATGGCTAGAGGGGGCTAACCATCCGGTGACTGTATACACTGATCATAAAAATGTATTGTACTTAGCTCAAGCTCAGCGACTGAACCCACGGCAAGCAAGATGGTCACTCTTCTTCAGTCGTTTCAATTTCGTCCTCAAGTATCAACCTGCAGAGAAGAATGTTCGAGCCGATGCCCTATCTCGTACCACTCAGCTGGAGGAAGAGGAGGACTCTCTGCAACCCATCTTGGGCCCTGCATGTGTTCAACTAACTACCACCTCAATTGATTCCACAAGTAAAACTCCGGTTCAAAAAGGCTTCGGAGAAACGTTTTGTCTTGGGGACACGACTCCTTGACCGGGGGGCACGCCGGTAGACAGAGAACATTGGATCTCATAAATCGTTTCTATTGGTGGCCCGGACTTCAACATGACGTTTCGCTCTACGTTAACTCATGCCCCACCTGCGGCCTGCAAAAACCACTAAATGGTCCTCAGAGAGGTTTACTACAACCGTTACCGGTGCCCACGGAATCCTGGACACATATTGCGACAGATTTTGTGGTAGAACTTCCGCCTTCTCAAGGCAAGACTGTGGTGTGGGTCACGGTGGACCGCTTCTCTAAAATGGCTCACTTCGTGCCTCTGCCCAAATTACCTTCTGCGACTGAATTGGCTTCTCTGTTCACACACCATGTGTTTCGTATTCATGGTCTGCCCCAAGACATTGTGTCCGACAGGGGTCCTCAGTTCACAGCCAGGTATTGGAAGGCCTTATGCAGAAAATTTAAGATCCAGTTGAGTTTCTCTACCGCTTTTCACCCGCAAAGTAATGGGCAAACTGAACACATGAATCATTCGTTAAAGTTATTCCTATGAGCGTTTATCAACCACAGACAAGATAACTGGGTGGAGCTTCTTCCTTGGGCAGAATTTGCTTATAATAATCAAATACATACGGCAACAGGAAAGTCGCCCTTCCAAATCGTGTATGGGAAACAGCTTAAGCCACCATTACCCCTGCCTGTACCCACCTCTTCACCTGCCGCTCAGTTAACCGCTGATCAACTGATCAACCATAACACCTGAGGCACCTGATCATGGGATGACAGTAGAAGAGGATCCACCAGAGGACACACTAAAAGTGCAGTGGGAGAGGTAAGAAAACCAAGACAGGAGGGAATCCTGAAATCCATGTGAGGACAGAATATCAACAAGTCAATGATGGTCAATAATGTCAAAAGCAGCAGAGAGATCAAGGAGGATAAGGATAGAATAAAGGCCTTTGGTTTTAGTGATAAACTTGTTTAGTAACAACAGCAACATTTAATAAACTGATACCTGCTACTGTTGGTGCTGCTTTGGTTCTATCACTGTGTCTTGGGGTATTTTATTTTTGCCTTTGTTGGTGATGATTTGCTCCTTGGGATATTTTTCCCCTCCCCCTGCTCAAGAGGTTCCAAGGGGAAGAGATGATTATGATGATGATGATGAATTATTACTTTTTTTTCAGTAATGTGTTAAAAAATGTCATTGCTATATGCAAGAAAATCAGGATGGAGTCCAGAAATCCATATGAGGGCAGGTCATAAACAAAAGTGTCAAAAGCTTCAGATAGGTTAAGGAGGATATCGTGTAAAGGCCTTTATGGCCAAATTTTAAAATGGCTGCACACGTAAAAATCGGCACTTGTGCATGTGGTCGGGTCCTGTGTGCACTGCGCGCATTTTCAAAAGGGCCCGGCCATGCACGTAAATGCCAATACGCGCACAAGTGCCAGGCCCTGAAAAGGGGTGGGCCAGAGGGTGGGGTCTGAGTAGGGAGGGGAGGGGCAGGGCGGGGTGGGATGGAGGCCAGCCGGGACAGCAGCCATTAGCCACTGTTCCTGGGAAACGTGCGCCGGCAGTTGGCCAGCACGCACAAGTTGCTTCTGCTCCAATGGAGCAGTAAGTAAAAAAAAAATAAAAAAAATTATTTTAGTTAGGTAGGGGGTAGGGGTCGGGGTGGAGAGGGGAAAGGGAAGGAAGGTTAGGCAGGAAGGTAGGGAAGTTTCCTTCCAGTCTGCTCCTTAATTGGAGCGGATTGGGAGGGAACTGGGGGAGGCCTGTGCGCAATTTGCGTCGCTGTGCGCAATTAGCTAAAATTCACCCTCCCTGGGCGTGCCACCCACACATGCGAATGGCCCATGGATTTTATAACATGCACATGCATGTTATAAAATCCGCGCGTCCATGTGCTCGCACCGGGAACTGCACACATATGGGCGTGCGCACACACCTTAATCCTTAAGGTGTGTGGTGTGTGCACGTAAATGCCATGGCACGCACATCTCAAAAAGGGGCAGGCTTGGGCATCTCAGGGCCCTGGCCAAGAGCTGCACAGATAAATACATACGTATCCTGGCACACGCTGAGGTCCCCTGCCACGTAACTTTACTTCTGCAATGGTTGACATGTAAGTCATAAAATAAAAGGATCGAGCCATTCCAGAGGGTTTTAAAGATCTGTGGTAACTGGGGGGAGTATAGGCTATCAAACTGGGAGAGTTGGAGGACCTAGCTATTTACTGGGTGAACTGGTGGATGAACTGGTAAACTGGGAATGGCGTGGGCCTGCTCCCCTTTTTAAAATCTCCAGTAGATTTAGGATTTGTGCGCCCACTTAAAATTTGGTGCGCATGTGCGCATGGCCAGGTCATTTTATAACATACGCGCATATACATGTTTCTTATACAGTAGCTGCAACCCGGGGCGCAGGTTGACACACGCATGCAAATGTGCACTCCTGCCATAGTATGAAAGTTACTGCCTCTGGATTTTAGCCATAAATAGGTCATTAGTCTTTGGCAAGAGCTGTTTTTGTGGAATGTAGAATGTGAACATCAGACTGGAGTCGATCTAGAATAGCTGGTGATGAATGAAAGAAAGAAGATGACAGAGATGAAGAGCACATTTGAGTAGCTTGGATGTGAAAGGGAGGAAGATGAGATGAGAGGATAGAAGGGTAGGAAGTGGGTCCAATGAGGGTATTTTGAGGAGTGGTGTGACCACAGCGTGTTTGAAGGTAGTGGAAAGTGATTAAGGATGTGACAGATAGAAGGGATGATAGCAGGGGAGAAGGAGCTGGGTGAGATTGGGGTCAGAGAGTAGATGTGTAGCTTCTTCCACTGTGATTTCAGATAAAGAGGGTGGCAGTGGTCAAAGGAAAGGGGGGAGAAGAATGAAATGGGGATGGGGAGGTATAGATGACCTGGTTGAAAAGTCAAGACTAATTTTGTAATATGATACTTATAGATTTATATTTTACTTTTTGGCACTTCAAAGTAGATTACATTCAGGTACTATAGGTATTTCCTTATCCCCACAAGGGTTTATAATCTAATTTTGTACCTGAGGCAACAGAGGGTAAAGTGACTTGTCCAAGGTCACAAGTAGCAGCAGTGGGATTTGAACCCTGGGTCTTAGCCTGCTGCTCTAACCACTAGGGTATAATGGAAGTAGTCGGGCATAATCTGGACAGAGAATAAAGGGAAGGTTGGAGGCAAACACAGATTGAAGAGGGACTTGAATCTGGCAAAGAGACCATGAGGGTTGGAGTCAAAAGAATTTGTCAGATGGAAATAGTAGTCTTGCCATACCTATAAATTAACAATGTTTTTTAATAGTATTCCATTTATTAATTTTGCAGGATCTCATCTAAAACATCACCATCATCACTACAAACCTTCTCCTGAAAAATATTAGACTCTTCTTCGAATGTCAAAAAAGATGACTGAATATTTTATAACTCACATAAGACAGCAGAGGTATATGCCTGGAAAAGCAGCATGGTCTCCCTCCAGTAACGGCTCCCATCTCTCATTAATTTCTTCAGTAGCTCATTCTACCTCACTTTTTCTTCAAGGGGAAATAACTCTTCCAAGCTCATTGTACGATGATTTGGAGGAGGTCATATTTTGTGTATCCAAATTATTAAAGGAAGCAATCAAAATCAGCCTGGAGCAATGAAGCATGCATCTGTTTTCAGAATCAAAGTTCATAGTTCCCTGCGATTCACCTGAATTTCAATGATGCTATGCAGGATAGGTTTTCTCTAGCTTTTTCAAACTTGACGCAAGTTCTGAAATTGACGATTTTCAAAAACCATTCAAGCAAAATACTTTAATTTGTTAGAAATAGTCCATCATGATTAATGTTTAACTGATGAAATGATGCAGAAAGTAATTGTGCATGAAAGCACCTCTTTAGGGGATTTGAAGGTCTGTACCCTATTTTTGTTTCCAATTTTGTACCTATTGTAGAACTATTTTAAAGATCAGAATATATATGATTTTGGAAGTAATACATAAAGGCATTTCATAGGGGACAACGTAAGAAAAATCTAGTAGAATTTTATAGAAAAGTTGACATATTTCTTGGTTTGGGAAGTCACATATACAAATTATTACTGAAATAAAGACATGGACAACCTAATGTTTGATATCAAGTAATACAAAGTATGTTAACATCTTAGAATTTCTGCAAGTTAAATTATAATATTGTAACCTGGGCCATGATTTATTTTTAAGACAGCAAATGACTGCATTTTAGTTTAATTTGTTATCTGTGGTTAATGTTGATCTGTTCCTGAAAATTAAAAGGTGTCTTAAAAGACTAAAGGACATACTGCCTAGGGAGACAGTGAAGTAAAAAGACTACTTTACAGAAAGAATACAAAGGTAATTTATTTGGCTAATCCTTAAAAACATATAGGAGCAAATTGTGGCATGTTAGAAGCCTAGATGGCTCTCTAAGGAGTTTTTTGCCCTATACAATATTAAAGCAATGGGGTTACTGTTTGTTCCACAATTTAAATTTCAATGTGTAGGGATCCATAAAAAATGTTGGTAGGTCTGTGCTTATGTCTCCATAAACATATAGCACATGTTGAGTTTTTAGAAAATGGCAGTTTTTGAAACAGCACCTGACTGCCAACTAGAAGGATGATGAATCAGTATTCTGAGCTAAGAATGAGAGGGATCAAGAGAGATCTGCATTGACAGCATTTTCTTGAATTCTAAAAAATGTTTTCAAACACTGGGGATTCAGTTTTTTTGATCTTTCAATGCCATGCATGAATAAAAAAAAAGATTTTTCATGAGTCATAGCTGCTTAAAATAAAATGTATCTTCAATAAAATTTATTTCATAAGAAAGCTTAAATGAAATGTACAGTCTTGACTAAATTCATTCATACAGCTCGTTTCCAGTGTTCTAATTCATAGAGGTTAACATTTTTCTGTTTTTTCTTTGCTGTCGTGCAAGGTACAGCTTACATGTGATATACCAAATCTTTAAACTGACATACTTCTCACACATATAATTAAATGCATTTTTTTTTTTAACAAAAGCAGATAACCTAGAGAGTGAGTTCCCTCTCCTCCTTAGAAAGCAGGATTGAGGCACATTGACAAGGCAATACTGGGTAGTTTGTTTACCCAGTTCTATGTACAAATGGAAGACTCTAGTCCAGTATTACCAACTTGAAAGTTTTTATAAACATTAGAAATATTGAATTTGATTGCATAGAAAGACCACATGCCCTATCTGGTCTGCCCATTTTCTCTTCATGTAGCAGTACTACCCAATTCGATGTCCAATATTACCTTCATTTCCTGATAACTAAGATGGTAACGTGTGCGTATTCGTCAGAACCCTGTCCAGGGACGTACCATTTCATAACATATGCACAAGTTATAAAATAGCCTGATCTCGTGCACATGTGCACGCAATTTTAAATGGACATGCGCCTACGCACACAATTGCTTCTACCGTGTAAGTGGGGGGATTTTAAAACACACGTGTGACGATGCCATTACCAGTTTTCTCAGTTTGATCCCAGTTTGCCCAGGTAAGGGATAGGACTTCCAAACTCCCCTAGTTTAATAGCCCCCCTTCTCCCCTGTTAGCCCCGACCCTTAAAACCCAACTGATGTATTTTTTTCTTGTTGTTTTACGACTTACATGTCATCCTTAGCAGAAGTAAAGTTACGAAGCAGGGGACCCCAACGCATGCCTGTGCGCGTAAGTATTTACCAAAAAATTTGAAGGGGAAAGCCTGGAATGCCCATGCCCCACCCAGACCATGCCCATGCCCCACCCCTTTTTGGAACTTTCCATTTGTGTGCACCGTGGCAAGTACACACCTACTTGGGCGGCTTTTAAAATCCGCTCGGCGTGTGCCGGCCCGACTTGTGTGCGTATCTCCAGCTTTTGTCACGCACTGTTTTATTTTTGAATTCACCTTTTAGAATCTGCTGTGCTGATCCCATGCATTCCTGAATTCTGTTACTGTTTTTGCCTTCTCCACTTTTGCTGGGAGATTGTTCCATGCTTCCATCATTATAGTCACTAGAAAAGTTTAACAAGTAAAAAAAAAAAAACAAGGCAAGCAACTCTTTAGAATAGTTTATTTAGGCACTTCATTATGCAAGCCAATGGGAAGGTTTTGAAAATTATTCTTTTAGCCCACATCTAAAATACTAAATGAGGGCTAGAATAGACAAATTGGCTCAATCAAATTGGCTGCCCAATCAACATGGGCAGCTGAGTTCTATATTAGGGTGTGAACGCTGGTCATCACTGGGGGTTAGAGAGACAAAAGCTGGTCATTTTTGTAGACAAAAACATCTAACAATGTTATGCAATACTTAACACCCCTAAAAAACAATTTACCTTCGGTATTTGTTAAGGTAGTTGTGACATTGTCTTATGCATTTGTTACCTTTCCCTAGCTGCTGACTCTTCGTACACTTTTCTTTATTGGTACTTGTAATCACCAATAATTATAAATGGCATTATACAATCAAATGCATTCTAACTAGGAAAACGATGCAAATAAACTGTTACATGTAGTAAAAGAAACTATTTAAAACGTGTAAATGAATATCTGATCACTATATATGGTTTTGCATGCCAAAACTCAATGTTCAGTTATAGGCATGAAATGTAATGCTGTCTTACCTCTATGGAATATATTAGCAAGGTACAGTTTACAGAGTAATTAACAGAGGTCTATATGTAAAATTATTTTCTTTAATATGTAATAATATTGTAGTGTAAAGCAAACAGAACTGCTTCTCTATTATCTGATTGGACTGTAGAAATCATGCTCCTGTAACAGTCATTTAAAGTCAATATTTATTTATGTAATACAAAAAGGTTTGGGGGGTTTTTTGTGTCTTTTTGTCATGCTATTTAGGGAGAAGAAAAATGTTTCTTGTAAAAACATTTTGTAAAAAAAAAAATGTAATTGTAAATAGGGCCTTTTATGTTACTCATGTTCATTTTAGGATTTGTACAGACTGTTTAAATAATAAACTATCCTTAAACATAAAAACCTAGTTGTATTCATCTTTGCAGAAAAACCTGGCTGGACCTGTTTGGCTTCCAGCTCCAGCACTGCTCTACTCTGAGGCCACATCTCCATGAGTCCTGGGATTTTTCACCTTCCTCCTTTCCAGCTCAGTGACAATCTGGCCAAAGCTCAGACTGCAGTTCTGGTACATGCAGATAGGTGTTGCGCTGGACTCCGTTTCATGGAGATTAGGAACAGTTGTCTCTGCAGCACGCCCAGGTTGCCTAATGAGCAGAAGCCAGACTGAAGTTGAACCACAATCTTTCCCATGTAGCATTCAGCATTACCTCTGAGTCCTGGGGTTGGGCTATAATCATGTGAACTCAATAGTAGATTGCAAATGTTTTGCTCCATTAATGTATTGTTTATAAAGATTTTGTGGTGGCAAATCAGGAAGCAACGTCTTGGCAATGCAATATGAAAGGGTGATAATCTGAACCCTTCATCACAGCAAAAGTCCCTTATTTGTGAAGCCCAGGTTTTAGGCAAAGGTTGATGGCACTTTTTAAATGTCATTACAGTGGTGGAAAGAGGAGAACTGCAGAACCGATCTCTAAAACAGATGAACAAATAATTTCTGAAAAATGTTTGCAAATTATTTGCAAATATATTCCACAATCACAGAAGCACAATATATCTTACCATTATATTTCACACCATTTCTAGTGACAGTTCACAATAATTTTATATTGTGAACTGTCAGCCCTTTCACTTAGGGCTGAGTTCCTTTCTACTGTGCTAGTTTGTGAGTTGGAAGGAGAGAGGATGAGGCTGTCCACCTCTGCTGTTCAGGCTGTCTTAATCTGCTGCCCAAATGCCCACCCAGCTTTCCTTTCTAATTACTCAAAGAGCAAACACTAGAATTTTTTACAAGAATAATTTTTAAAATATGCTCGGTCGCATTTTTTTTTTTTATTGCTGACCAGACTCTGACCACCTGATTGCGAGTTAAGGTCCACTCAAAGCCAGTGTCAAGGGTTTCTGGGGGGAAAGCAAGGCAATAGTCTCGGCTGAAATTTTAATCAAGAACTTTTCACTTAAAACAAATACCAATCTGTCTGTCTATTACATACAGACATCTAGAGTCTCCGGAAGAATTAGGAGATCTGAGCTGTCTGCTATAAACCCCTCTATGTTCTTTCCACCCCACCAGACTTCCCTTCTTTTTTTGCATCCTTTTCCTTCCCACATTTGCATTGCTCCCTTCCATTTAACTCTTCACTTTCTTTAATTCTTCCTCTCAAACAAATTAAAAGAGAGAACTTGTGCTTCTACCCCAGCTGGGAGATTGTGCCTGGGCAAGCATGGTGGAAGAGCCAGCGCCATCCTGATAATAAAGTCCTACACCATGGTGCAATGAACAGCAAGAAAAGGCCCTCTCTGTCGTGTGCTGGCTACCCCAATGTGGAGCTGGTCAACCCCTGCCGGACAGCGCGTCGTCGTCGTCGTCGGTGGAACTGAAAACAGAAAGTTTTCAGTTCCACCGACACGAGACACACACAGCCCCTTTCTATTAGTTTGGCTCCTGCTCCTCAACCACAGCTGAGTTGGGCATAGTCGCTTTACTTTATGAATTCTGATATTCCAGACATCTATGCACAATTTTGCTAGGCAGAAAACAGTAACAAAGAAAAGTCTGAAAAAAGGGGATACATCTAGCAAGGCTAGATAACACTAGTAAAACAGACAAATGCAGATTCTGTAGCACAGAACGGTTAGCTTCTCATCACTAGGTATGAAGCGATGATGTAAAAGGCCGCATACAGGAAGGCATCCTAAGGTAACACGGCTCTTCCACTGGAAACTGTGCATGACATCGCTGTACCGGAAAAACACTGGCAGAATGACCCTAAAAGAAATGCAAAGAATAAAAAGTGGTGATCGCCTGGGACATTCCCATTCACACCAATGAAAAGCTCGATGCTAGAGAACCAGGCATAGTGATGAAGGAGAAAAACATAGCATTAGTGATAGAAATGTCACTACCAAGCTACTATTCTGTGCTACATAGGGAGAGAGAGAAGATAATCAAGTAGCAAGAGATGCAATCAGAAAAGTTTAAAATTTGAACTTTAGTACACAGTCAAGTGAAGAGATTGTTAGGAAATGTGCCCCCTCCCCCCTCTCCATTTTATGTCAACTCCTAAGAAAGACAAATACTCCCAAGTGTATTGGGTGTCACTTGCTTGATTAAAAAAAAAAAAAAAAAATTCCTGCACAACTGTACGTATTACCCCATATGAACTCTGGAAGGCAACTCTTTATCAGAATGCAAGTATTAAGAAGAGCACTAGCAATCAATTAGAGTGAATGATATCATACCCAACATACTTGGGCTTGCACTTCTGCCCAGGTGCTCTCCACCTCACATCTTCTCCTCTGCCCCAATGAAAAAAAGCTAGCATAGGGACTGGGAGCCAAAGCCTGCTCACTTGCCTTGTGGCAGCCCTGCTCCCCTCCTCCGCATGGGCTTCCTGTGACCAAGTGTGCTGGATCCCAGGCCCCATGCTAGCTTGCTGCTGTGGGCCAGGACAGAGGAGTGGAGCTGTGGAGGCGTATACAGCACTATCTGTATCCCTGCCGGTGTGATTAAAGCTTTGGGCCTAGGCCAGGAATGGCATCAGATGGTGCCTTCAAAATATGGTGCCAGAGGCAACTGCCTGTGTTCCTGTGGATAAAGGCAGGCCAGGCAAGACACAATTTAGTAGAATTCAGATACACAACATGGACAGAAAAGCTAGTCAGACAGTTACTTGACCATGTGCTACAAATAGCACACAAAATAACATTTACAGTCTCGCCTTAATGCACTCCATGAAACAGGAACCTCTTTACTCATTGAGGCACATGGTTTTCAAAGATGTTAGTAATAGTATTAATTGGTTCTCTGTTAGCTTTAGGAGTTGACATAAAATGGAGGGAAGGGGGGGACCACATATCCTTACAATCTCTTCACTTGACTATTTACTGAAATTAAAATTAAAACTTTTCTGATAGCTCTTAAGGAATAACCCTTATTAAAATGTTGAATACACCAATAGAGGCCTTGAGATACTGTAAACACCTATAAAAAAATTAAAAAATGTTGAACAGAACCAGACAGAGGATTGCAACTTGCAGCAAACCATTTGCCTTGGAGTGAACTCAGGCAACCAGTATCCTTTGTCATCTCCCACTCAACCCGTTTCTAACCCAGACAGTCACTTTAGGGTCCAGGCTGCTGGCACTAACTTTCAAAAAGGAGATAGAGCAGCTTTTAAACTAGAACAAGGGGGATGGCAGAGAGTCACTTAGCAGTGCATGATTCAGAAGTATCTTATAAGGATACTAATGAAACAAGAGAGTTAGGGCATCCCAACAGAGAGGCTCCAATAAAAACAAAAGTAGCCCATGTGCCTATAAGTAAAGAATCACCTGAGTTAAAGCATTCCAAGTGATACCTATCAACTGAAAAGCAGGTTGTTAATACAAACAAAAAACACACTTTGAAATGTCTGTATGCCTATGCCAGAAGTCTAAGAAGTAAGATGGGAGAGTTAGAGTGTATAGCAGCAAATGATGAGATTGACATAATTGGCATCTTAGAGACCTGGTGGAAGGAGGATAACCAATGAGACAGTGCTATATTAGGGTACAAATTATATCGCAATGATAGGGAGGTGGGGGTGTAGCACTTTAGGTCTGGGAGGGTATAGAGTCCAACAGGATAAAGATCATAGAAGAGAGTAAATGCTCAGTAGAATCTATATGGGTCTCATGAGTGTTGGGTAAGACTACAGGTACAGTTAGTGTAGCTGGGTTCAAAAAAGGTTTGGATAAATTCTTGGAGGAGAAGTCCATTAATGGCTATTAATCAAGTTTACTTAGGGGTAGATTTTAAAAGAAGCGCGATCAGCCTACTTTTGCTTGCGCATCAGACTCAAGCAAAAGTACGCTGGATTTTAGTAGATACGCGCGGAGCCGCGCGTATCCACTAAAATCCTGGATCGGCGCGCGCAAGGCTATCGATTTTGTATAGCCTGCGCGCGCCGAGCCGCGCTGCCTCCCCCCGTTCCCTCCAAGGCCGCTCCGAAATCGGAGCGGCCTTGGAGGGAACTTTCCTTTGCCCTCCCCTCACCTTCCCCTCCCTTCCCCTACCTAACCCACCCGCCCGGCCCTGTCTACACCCCCCCCTTACCTTTGTCGGGGGATTTACGCCTCCCGGAGGGAGACGTAAATCCCCGCGCGCCAGCGGGCCTGCTGCGCGCCGGGCCGCGACCTGGGGGCGGGTACGGAGGGCGCGGCCACGCCCCCGGGCCGTAGCCACGCCCCGTACCCGCCCCCAAAACGCTGCCGACACGCCCCCGGAACGCCGCGACGACCGGGCCCCGCCCCCCGACACGCCCCCCTCCGAGAACCCCGGGACTTACGCGAGTCCCGGGGCTCTGCGCGCGCCGGGAGGCCTATGTAAAATAGGCTTCCCGGCGCGCAGGGCCCTGCTCGCCTAAATCCGCCCGGTTTTGGGCGGATTTAGGCGAGCAGGGCTCAGAAAATCTACCCCTTAGGGAATAGCCACTGCTATTAATTGCATCAGTAGCATGGGATCTTCTTAGTGTTTGGGTAATTGCCAGGTTCTTGTGGCCTGGTTTGGCCTCTGTTGGAAACAGGATGCTGGGCTTGATGGGCCCTTGGTCTGACCCAGCATGGCAATTTCTTATGTTCTTATGTTCTTATTATTCACCTGGCCAAAATGATCAGACAGATGATGAAATGCTAAGAAAGATTAGGGAAGCTAAACAATCTGGCAGTACAGTAATAATGGAAGAACATAAGAACATAAGAAATTGCAATGCTGGGTCACACCAAGGGTCCATCAAGCCCAGCATCCTGTTTCCAACAGAGGCCAAACCCGGCCACAAGAACCTGGCAAGTACCCAAGCACCGAGAAGATCCCATGCTGCTGATGCAATTAATAGCAATGGCTATTCCCTAAGGGGTAGATTTTCAAAGGGTTACGCGCATAAGATACGGGTGTAACCCCCAAAAACCTACCCCTGCGCATACCAAGCCTATTTTGCATAGGCTCGGTGGTGCGCAAGCCCTGGAACGCGCGTATGTCCTGGGGCTTTGAACGTGTCCGGGGCATGCCCGGGGGCGTAGCGACGGTCTGGGGCTGGGTGCTCTTATGCAGCAGTGCCGATGTGCGCAAGTTACGCCTGCCAGAGGGAGGCATAACTCATCGAGATAAGGTAGGGGGGATTTAGGTAGGGCTGGGGGGTGGGTTAGATAGGGGAAGGGAGGGAAAGGTGGGAGGGGGAGTAAAAAAAATGTTCCCTCCAAGGCCGCTCCGATTTTGGAGCGGCCTTGGAGGGAACTGGGAAAGCCATCTGGGCTCCCCTTGGGCTCAAGCACATGTTATAAAATCGGTGTACATTTGTGTGCGCCGTGTAGCACGCACAAATGTACCCCGCGCGCTTAAATTTTAAAATCAGCCCCATAGTAAACTTGATTAATAGCAATTAATGGACTTCTCCTCCAAGAACTTATCCAAACCTTTTTTGAACCCATCTACACTAACTGTACTAACCACAACCTCTGGCAACAAATTCCAGAGCTTTCAATTACCCCAATATTAACTGGGTAAATGAAACATCAGGACATGCTTGAGATATAACATTCCTGGATGGAATAAATGACTGCTTCATGGAACAATTGGTTCAGGAACCAACAAAAGAGGGAGCTATTTTAGATTTAATTCTTAGTGGAACGCAGGATTTGGTAAGAGAGGTAACAGTGATGGGGCCACTGGCAATAGTGATCATGACATGATCAAATTTGAACTAATGACTGGAAGGGGGGGCAATATGTAAATCAACATCTCTAAAATTACATTTTCAAAAGGGAAACTTTGATAAAATGAGGAAAACAGAAAAAAACTGAAAGGTGCAGTGGCAAATGTTAAAAGTGTACAACAGGTGTGGACATTGTTTAAAAATAAAATCTTAGAAGTGCAGTCCAAATGTGTTCCATGCATTAAAAAAGGTGGGAGGAAGGCAATACGATTACCAGCATGGTTAAAAGGTGAGGTGAAAGAGGCTATTTTAAACAAAAAAACATCCTTCAAAAATTGAAAGAAGGATACATCTGAAAAAAATAGGAAAAAGCATAAGCATTGTCAAGTTAAATGTAAAACATTGATAAGGCAGGCTAAGTGAAATGAAGTTGGCCGTAGAGGCAAAAACTCATAATAAAAACTTTTAAAAATATATCTGAAGCAAGAAATCTGTGAGGGAGTCGGTTGGACCTTTAGATGACCGAGGAGAAGTTCATGGAGGAGAAGTTCATTAACTGCTATTAATCAAGTTGTCTTAGACAACAGCCACTGCTTAGGGATGTGAATCGGGATTCAGACGATTGAAAATATCGTACGATATTTTCAAAATCGTCAGAAATTGGGGGCTCCCCCAAAACGATAGGAAAACCCCACGATATTGATCGTGGGGGTTCTCTTATTGTTTTGGGTGAGGGCGGGAAAACGGCACACAAAAATAACCCCTAAACCCACCTCGACCCTTTAAAACTAATCCCTTAGCTTCCCCCACCCTCCCGACCCCCCCCAAAAAACTTTTTACAGGTACCTGGTGGTCCAATGGGGGTCCCGGGAGCGATCTCCCGCTCCCGGGCCGTCGGCTGCCACTAATCAAAATGGCGCCGATGGCCCTTTGCCCTTACCATGTGACAGGGTATCTGTGCCATTGGCCGACCCCTGTCACAAAAATGGCGTGGGCCATCCAGTGCTCCTACCATGTGACAGGGGCCGGTCAATGGCACGGATACCCTGTCACATGGTAAGGGCAAAGGCCATAGGCGCAATTTTTATTAGTGGCAGCCGATGGCCCGGGAGCGGGAAATCGCTCCCAGGACCCCCACTGGACCACCAGGTACCTGTAAAATGTTTTTGGAGGGGGGGTCGGGAGGGTGGGGGAAGCTAAGGGATTAGTTTTAGAGGGTCGGGGTGGGTTTTTTGTTTATCGGCTTGGGCGCAGCCGATAAAGAAAACCGCGATCGGGCCGGATGAAAAAAAAACCACGATGTGAATCGGAACCGGAATCCGAACCAATTCCGGTTCTGATTCTCATCTCTACCGCTGCTATCACTGGCATCAGTAGCATGGAGTCCTCTTAGTGTTTGGGTACTTGTGGATTGGCCACTGTTGGAAACAGGATGCTGGGCTTGATGGACTCTTGGTCTGACCCAGTATGGCAATTTCTTATGATCTTTTAAGAGTGCTCAGTTTGCTTAACTACTGCAGAATCTTTTTTCGTTGTCCCTTTAAAACATATCAAAACCTATGAAGAGTTCAGTTTTCTTCAGAATCACTATGACAACTAGAGCTCTGCACTTTAGTATATATAAACTGATCATGTGTCAAGCAATTGTAATTGTAAAATAATTCATAAGGCATGAAAAAATGATTGCAATCAATGAGCTCTTGAGAACTTCTTACTATGAGAATTCTAATTAGGCCGCAGCTCTGACTAAATCCGAGTACAGCTCCTATCTCATCTTTAAATTATCCTTAAAGATATGATAGCTAAATTGGAGGTTAAAAAAAACAAACGATTGGACATTTTAAAAGTTCACAGAGCGGTCATGAGTAGTTGGCATGCTGTGCTCATACCTCATATGCCAAGGGTATGGTGACAAACTTACATTGTTTCACCTAAATCAGTATATCTTGAAATAATTATGAAGAGGAGGAAGATGAACATGAGAGAAAAGTGGATTCGTAATACTGTGGAAGGCCCCAAATTAATAGACGTACCAGATGTGCTTGCCGCTTTGGCTCATGGCTAACATATTTTGTTAAGCTGCTCTATGGCTTGTCATGTTATGTCAGTCTCTCCATGATGCATGGCCACCTTATGCCCTTGTTTAGAGCATGTTATTTGAGGTACAGACCCTTGCTTTTCCTATGCCTCTTTAAAGTTACTAGTAAAAAAAATATGTAAATATATAACAGATGCACAAGTGTACCTGGGATGAATGTATCATGGAGACAGAAACATCAGAACATCCCTCGATCATATTCATTTGGTCATGTGGTGTACACCTGTTCCTTAAATGCACATTCTTGTATGGTGGGGGGTGGAATACCAGTTTTAAAGTAAATCTTGTAAAACCAATCTGTCTAGTTTCAAAGTGCTAAATATAAAAGCAGAAATGAAAAACACATCTCGACCACCTAGATTTTATGGCCAATAAAAATCAGTATATTTGATAAGAGCAAAGGACTTTACCTTATTTACATAGTTTCTTGTGAAAACAAAATTGCTAGCTAGTGCTCAAGGTATTACGTGGTCTGACTATAAAAGAGGAAAACGTCAGAAACAAACTGTGGTGCAGTGCACTCAAGTTTCTGGAAATATTCTATAATCATTCCGTTATAAGCTAAAGTAAAATGTTTGATTCCAAGCTATCTATCAGGAAAACAGGACATTAGAGCAGCAATTCTAGCTACCGCTCTCTCCAGTGTCCCCGGATCGGCAATGGCAACGGTGTTCACCATGATTTTCCTGAGGGCCTCCTAGGGTGCGCGCGCGCATGGCATCCACATCTATATCAACGTCATGGCGGGAACCTCGGGGGCATCCCCTCCAAGTGACATCATCACATCCTGGTATTTAGCCTGTCCTTCGTTTGCTAACAAACTGAGGGCCTCATTTTCTAAAGTATCGCAGGCCTGCGATACTTTAGAAGATGAGGGGCGGAGGGCCGAAACGGGGGGCGGACCTGCACTAGCCGGCAGCGATCGCACCGTCTCGGTGCGATCGCTGCCGGTTTCGCACCCAATAGCGCCACCATAAGAGGTGTAGCTATTGGGAGCGAAATAGGCAGCGAAAAGGCACCTACCTTTTCGCTGTCCGCAGCATCGGCGCAGAGTCGGCCCCGGTGACGCCCCGACTCCTCCTCTTCCGGGGCCGACTCCGCCCCATCCTGGTATCGCAGGCGATAAGGGACTTTTTGCGTGCGAAAGGTCCCTTATTGCGTGCGAGCGGCTTGGAAAATGAGGCCCTGAGTTAGCAAGGATTGGATTGCCTCTGGTCTAAGCTGCTCTGCCGCTTCCCAGCTGCTGCATGAAGCTCTCTCTGCCCTTTGGGGTATTTCTTCACTAATCTGGGTACCCGCTCCTCGGGGGCCCTTCTGCTCTATTTCATGCACCTATCTTGGGATACCGGGTACTCGCTCCTCGAGGGCCTGCTCTCCCTAATCTGGTGCCTGCCACTGAACATCTTCTGCCTGCCAGGACCTTCTACAATACAGCTTTCTTCTTCAGTGAGTACTAACCCTTTCAGTCTGTCTCACCTTCAGCTTCAGCGCTCTGTGTCTAGATCTGGGACCTGTCCCTGCTACACCACGCTGCCTTTCACCTACTCGAGTGTGAGACTGGTCTCTGCTGAGGACCGCTGGACTACTTCTGCTGGGTTACCTTCACTGCTGCCCCGCTCCCCGGGCAGTACCATCGAGCTGTACAATAAATAAAAATTTTTAAAAATTTGTAACCTATCATTAAAATCATCCATTGTACCTGAGACTGGAGGATAGCAAAGTAACCCCCAATAATTAAAAAGGGCTCCAGGGGCGATCCAGGAAACTACAGACCAGTTAGCCTGAATTCAATGCCAGGAAAAATAGTGGAAAGTGTTCTAAACATCAAAATCACAGAACATATAGAAAGACATGGTTTAATGGAACAAAGTCAGCGTGGCTTTACCCAAGGCAAGTCTTGCCTCACAAATCTGCTTCACTCTTTTGAAAGAGTTAATAAACATGTGGATAAAGGTGAACCGGTAGATGCAGTATATTTGGATTTTCAGAAGGCGTTTGACAAAGTTCCTCATGAGAGGCTTCTAGGAAAAGTAAAAAGTCATGGGATAGGTGGCGATGTCCTTTCATGGATTGCAAACTGGCTAAAAGAGAGGAAACAGAGAGTAGGATTAAATGGACAATTTACTCAGTGGAAGGGAGTGGACAGTGGAGTGCCTCAGGGATCTGTATTGGGACCCTTACTTTTCAATATATTTATAAATGATCTGGAAAGAAATACGATGAGTGGGATAATCAAATTTGCAGATGATACAAAATTGTTCAGAATAGTTAAATCACAAGCAGATTGTGATAAATTGCAGGAAGACCTTGTGAGACTGGAAAATTGGGCATCCAAATGGCAGATGAAATTTAATGTGGATAAGTGCAATGTGATGCATATAGGGAAAAATAACCCATGCTATAGTTACACAATGTTAGGTTCCATATTAGGTGCTACAACCCAGGAAAGAGATCTAGGCGTCATAGTGGATAACACATTGAAATCGTCAGTTCAGTGTGCTGCGGCAGTCAAAAAAGCAAACAGAATGTTGGGAATTATTAGAAAGGGAATGGTGAATAAAACGGAAAATGTCATACTGCCTCTGTATCGCTCCATGGTGAGACCGCACCTTGAATACTGTGTACAATTCTGGTCACAGCATCTCAAAAAAGATATAATTGTGATGGAGAAGGTACAGAGAAAGGCTACCAAAATGATAAGGGGAATGGAACAGCTCCCCTATGAGGATAGACTAAAGAGGTTAGGACTTTTCAGCTTGGAGAAGAGACGGCTGGGGGGATATGATAGAGGTATTTAAAATCATGAGAGGTCTAGAATGGGTAGATGTGAATCGGTTATTTACTCTTTCGGATAATAGAAAGACTAGGGGGCACTCCATGAAGTTAGCAAGTGGTACATTTAAAACTAATCGGAGAAAGTTCTTTTTTACTCAACACACAATTAAACTCTGTGTTTAAAAAAGGATTGGATAAGTTCTTGGAGGAGAAGTCCATTACCTGGTATTAATTAAGTTGACTTAGAAAATAGCCACTGCTATTACTAGCAACGGTAAGATGGAATAGACTTAGTTTTTGGGTACTTGCCAGGTTCTTATGGCCTGGATTGGCCATTGTTGGAAACAGGATGCTGGGCTTGATGGACCCTTGGTCTGACCCAGTATGGCATGTTCTCTATGTCTGCTTGTATAGAGTCTAGCCTAGTACTGCGGTTCCTCACGGGGCCCTCCCCATGGGAGTGGCCATCATCGCAGTACCCAAGAATCCACTCCAACACCTCATAAACATAACAAAAGTATCATACTTTCTTTCACAGACTTCTTTAGATATACACAAGCTCTCCCTCTCACATATTCTTCCAAACACACACACATACACACCAAGTAGTCACACCCACATGCTCTCTCTCTCTCTCACACACACAAGCTTTCAGTCTCACATGCTCTTCCATATACATGCAAGTTCCCCCTCTCACATGCTCCCCCCCCATACTCATAGGTTCCCTTAAACACACATACACACACCCAGGCTTTCATTCTCACACCCACACATACACAAGTTCCCATTCTCTCACATACACATACACATACACAAACCTACTCCCATTGTCATATCCCCTCCAGGCTCCCATCGTCTCTCTCTCTCTCTTTCTCTCTCACACACACACACACACACATGCATATAACCAGGCTCCCATTTTCATATACACACACACATACAGCTTCCATTTTCTCTCTCTCTCACACGCACACACATATACCTAGGCTCCCATTCTTGTACACATGCCCAGGCTCCCATTCTCTCTTACACATACATACACCCCCTAATTCCCATTCTCTCTCTCTCACAAACACACAAAGCCTTGCTCATTTTCTTCTCCTCTCTCTCTCTCTCTCACACACACACACACAGAGGCTCCCATTCTCTCTCACGTGCACACACACACACACACACACACACTCTCCCATTTTCACATGTACATCCAGGCCCCCATTTTTTTTCTCCTCTCTCTCACACGCACGCACACACACACACACACTCCCATTTTCATACTCAGACACACACAGGACCTCTCTGTCGCCATGTTGAGGGAATCTGTGCTGGCCTTGCTGCATCAGGCCCTCTTCTTTGCCACTGTGGGGATGGGTTCCATGGCAGCCATTCTTCAGGCATCTTCTGGTGTCAGATGGACCTGATTAAATGGTTCCAAGCCCCAAGTGGGCTCACCCACCCTGTGGCTACACCTCTGCATTGCAAAAAGCAGGTGTAACTTTTTGTGGATGAGTTTCTGTGCATACACGTTTGCATAATTTTCAAAGAAAATGTATGCGTATAAGTTGGTTTTAAAAATTGGTGTAACTTATGTGCATCTGCTGCACAAATTTCCATCTCTTTGTGTAAATTATGGCCTTCTTTACCTATGCTACCATGTGACATTCAAAATATCTATGTTATTATCTAATCCTAACCAAGTCATACTGTATATATTGTATATAGGATATATGCTACAAATTTATACACACATTCTTTTGTATTCATATGTTACAATGTTTTTACTGCAATAGTTTAATTGTTATCTTGTTAAATGTAAAATAGGGCAGATCCCGCCCTATTCAACCTGTTATCTGGAAACCGATGTGATATCTCGATCGAATGTCGGTATACTAAATAAATAAATAAATAAATATTAAAATATTGCAGTGAATTTTGTGTATGAGAGACCTATTTCATTGAATTATCAAGTAGAGAGAGAAATTTTTAATTCTTTGCCCTCTGTTTTAGTGCGTTAATTTCTAGCTCATCGTCTTAGATTTCTACCAGTCATACAAAAATAAAGCCAAATGCTGAGCTGGAAGGAAATGTATGTTTTCAATAGAATCACAGCACCCGCATCCATTCTGACTGATCAGAATAAAAAGCATGTAGAAAAATAGTGTATTGCCATGAAATATTCAAATTCCATTGTGCACTAATTAAATCACAAAGCCAAAATACATGCCTTCAAATGGAAAAAATAATGGGTATGTTCTTTCAGCCTTGACAGGAGCCTGCAAGCAGCATTCTTGATTAAGAAAAGAAAGGGGACATTTCTTTGTTTATTATAATTAAAGATGAGGCTGAAAGTCAGCCATTTACTAAATTCATTTTAAAGTAACTAAGACTGTGAAACCAAAATAGATGAAGATGCATTTTAGTAAACAGGCGAGGTAGGAAAATGGAAAACATATTTCAGCAACTAAACTTCAGGAATATTAAACCAAGAATAATACAAAAATACTGTTGAAGGAAAGTTTTAGTAAAAAGCATGGACAACAGGGTATTTATTTTTAGTTTGAGAAGTATTTCATGAAAATTTCATGTCCTTTATTTTTTTCTGAAACATTTTACTGTAGGATTTTATGTCACATATCCATAGACTGTGGGGCAATGATCTCTGGGAAGAGAAAAAAAACAAAACAGCGGTAACTGTATAGTTCAAGAAATTTGTGTAAGATGTGTGGCAAGAGAAAGCAACATTTGTACTTAGACTGGTGGAGTGGGGAGGAAGGAAGGCCTTGATAAGTACATTTGTTCTCTGGTGAGTGAGTCTTGGACACATTTTTCAGCCCCTCTGCTCACTCTGGCAGAGTCTTCCTCTGCAAATTAAGTGTGAGTAGCATGAGGCACTGCTGTGATGATACTGAGGAGCCAAAAGGATCTTTCTGCTCTGCCAATAGCTGAGAGTCTTAAGAGTTCTTCAGCAGAGCTCAGGAGGTTGAATTTACTGTTACTTTTTGCTCCAAAATATCCAACTGGAGGGCTGTCAGGAAACGGCGGGTCTACACTCTAGCAGAGAGAGAGAGGAGGCACCACTGCACCAGAGACTTGATCTGCACCCTAAGGGGGTAATTTTCAAAGGAGTTACGCATGTAAATGTGACATACTATCGTAGCAATTTTCAAAAGCTATTTACTCGAGTAAAGTGCACTTACTTGAGTAAATCCTATGGACAATTCAATGGCATATATTGTAGCAATTTTGAAAAGCCCACTTACTTGAGTAAAGTGTATTTACTCGAGCAAAAACCAGTTTTGCTCGAGTAAATGCTTTTGAAAATCTGGCCCTAAGTGTTAAAGTAGACTTGTGACTAATTTGTTAGTCGGGACCCATGGCCTGCAGGAGAAAACTACTGTGTTTTAATGCAACTCCTGAGGTAAAACCAGGCTGAGTATTTACTGCATATCACCTACTAGTTCTTTGTTCTTTCTGTTACAAACCTGCAATATAGTATTATATTTAAGAGCTCTACTGAACCATATAGCTGTACCAGAGCTCCTTGTAGGATGTTTCCTGGATCTTCTACCATTAACCCTGAAGAAGAAGAGATAGGTGATATGTCAAGGATAATAGTGCAGTGTTTTGATTTCATGCCCTTCCTGTTAATTTTCATTCTAACTTGCTCACATTCTTCTACACATTCCCATTGGTGTATTTAGCTATCATTGTGCTGTGTTCTTAGCATAATCATGAATATATTCTCAGGATAGATTGGCTGATATATTCATGGGATACCATTCCTCCTAAATGGAGATATCATCAAAACACCATATATTTTGAGTCAAGATCAAGTCCCAGCTTCTCATCTTATCTAATCTTGTCAATCAGCTGAGTTGAGGAACCTACACCCCTTCCAAATTATATAGTCATTTTTATATTAGAGAAAACTTGTCCTCAGGGCCCCCAGACAGTTAGGTTTTGAGATATCTACAATGAATACGTCTGTACTACCTCAGTTGTATGCACATTTATGTCAATCACATTCATTGTGTATATTCTGAAACCCAACTCATTTGGGGTCCATGAGGACTTGTTTGGGAACCACTGCACTATAGGAAGTGAAGAAGAGCATTACTCTACAACAACTTGGCACAGCAAGAAAGGAATTACATTAATTCCCTTCTTGCTGTGCCAAGTTGTTGTGCCAAGTTGTTCTTGCTGTGCCAAGCCTTTCAGATCCCAGATTAACCCATGTTAATATCATCCCTTAATTTCTTCTTCCAAAGTTCACTACATCTCATAATTCCATTATAAAGACCTAATCATCTGTTACCTATCCCAGCCCAGGACTTCTCCTAGACCGGGCGTTTTAAGTTGCTTATTTTGTAAAGCTCTGTTGTAAATATATTTTTTGTAAATGTATTTTTATCAATTGTTACCCTTTCTTCTTCTTCCCCCGCTCCCAGTTGT
The DNA here is from genome assembly GCF_901001135.1 of Rhinatrema bivittatum. Taxonomy (NCBI): domain Eukaryota; kingdom Metazoa; phylum Chordata; class Amphibia; order Gymnophiona; family Rhinatrematidae; genus Rhinatrema; species Rhinatrema bivittatum. The sequence continues at coordinate 322,088,561 of NC_042619.1, forward strand.
ATACTTCCTTGTTCATTGTAACTGTAATCCCTACACCAATTTAGTTGTTCAAGTTCTATGTTTAATGCACGACCTGTTAATTGTAAACCGGTTTGATGCGACCCCTGGTCGTGAAAGCCGGTATAGAAAATAGCTAAATAAATAAAAAATTAATTAATTAATGAAATGGAAAAGCATGTTGTATATTCCTCTTGAGATACTCCTTCAGAAACTGGGAGATCATGGAATAGGAGGCGGTATCCTATTGTGGATTAGTAACTGGATAAAAACAGGAAACTGAGAGTAGGACTAAATGGTCACTTTTTCAAACTGAGAAAGGTCATTAATGGAGTGCCCCAGGAGTTGGTATTGGGACCTGTGCTATTTAGTATATTCATAAATGATTTGGAAAAGGGAACAAGAAGGTGACCAAATAAGCAGAAAACACAAAATTGTTTTGAGTCGTTAAAACAGCAGCAGATTGTGAGGGACTGCAGAAAGACCTTGTGAGTCTAGGAGTCTGCGTGTCCAAATCGCAGATGTAGTTTAATGTGGAAAAGTATAGAAATGCATGTAGAGAAAACTAATTCCAACTACAGATACATGATGCTGAGTTTTGTGTTAGGTGTCACCACTCAGGAAAATGACTTCTGAGTCCTTGTTGACAATACCTTGAATTCTTCAGCTTAGGTGTGTTGCATTGAAGGTGGATCCTTGGGCTGAGGTGGGGTCGATGGAACCTGTAAGCAAGGGCCTATGGGTCCCCACTGTTATCAGGTGGAATGGACTGAAGCTGGAGGTCACTGGAGCTTCACTTATACCAGCCCATATTCCCCTCGGGTTGAGCCTTTGGATGCTGGGGCTGGCAGGACTTAGGCGGGCCTCTTGGTAAGGTACAGGTAGTAGCTGGTTCAGTCCAGAGACAGCAGTCAGCAGGTGGTAAGGTCCTACCCCATACAGGATGTGGAACAATAACTCAAGCACCAAGGAACAAGAAGGAGCTGAAGGTGCTTGAGCAAAGGAAGGCCGAAGCCTTAATAGTCCATGTCCAGAGGATAGGTACAGAGGCATCACTGTTGAACTTGAATGGAAGCTGGTGGCACTTGGAAGGTGTAGCAAGCAACATGGAACTCTGGACTCAAGAAAGTCTGAGGTGAAATCATTTATAGCAATGATCAAGGCACAGAGAAGGCAAGCGTAGTCAGGCATAGCAATGGTCAAGGCATGGAGGAGGCAGGCATGGTCAGTCATAGCAATGGTCAAGGCATGGAGAAGGTAGGCATGATCAAGTGTAGCAATGGTCAAGACATGGGGAAGGCAGGCGTGGTCAGGCGTAGCAATGTTCAAGGCTCGGAGGAGGCAGGCGTGGTCAGACAGCAATGGTCAGGCTTGGAGAAGGCAGGCGTGGTCAGACCTAGACCTAGCAATGGTCAAGGCTCAGAGGAAGCAGGCGTAGTCAGACATAGCAATGGTCAAGGCTAGGAGAAGGCAGGCGTGGTCAGGCATAGCAATGGTCAAGGCTAGAGAAGGCAGGCGTGGTCAGACATAGCAGTGGTCAGGCTTGGAGAAGGCAGACGAGGTCAGGCGAAGCAGTGGTCAGAACCGGGTAGTCAGCACACAGAAGAGATGAACATGGAACAGGAATCAGGAACTTGGAGAACAGGAACACAAGGCAAAGCTCACGGAGAAGCAACGAGTATGAGGACACCTGGAACAGGAGACCAAGGAGACCTGTTGCAAAGGCAACACTTCAGTGCGAGGCCTGAGCATTTATACGCTGAGGGAACTGATGTCAGCATCCGGGTCCACAGCCAGGTTCCCGCCGCAGGCCCTTTAAAAGTATCACTGGGCACGCGCCTAGGGAGGGGCGCAGTGCTGCCGGCAGTGTCTCTCCGTGAACACTATGGAGAAGCCCGATGGTGGAGGCATCCTGGCTAGAGGTCCCGGGAAGCGGAGCAGGGACGGAGGTGCTGGTGGAAGTCCGAGGTCGGGACTGGCGACCCACTGCCACCAGTGACGAGGAGCTGGAACCTAAAGCCCATACAGAGAGGTGAGACGGCCGCACCACGAGGCTGCCACAGGCAGCGAACGTAACAAGGTATGGTGGAGGTCAAAAAGGCAAATAGAATATTAGGAATTCTTTGGAGAGGATTACAGAGCAAAATTGAGAAAACTATAATGCCTTTGTATAGATTCATGATGCAACCACACCTTGAGTACTGTGTGCTAGAGATGTGAATCGTGTGCCCGATCATCTTAACGATCGGGTTCGGCTGGAGGGAGAAAAAAATCTGATCGCTGGAGATGTGAATCGGAATCGGTTCATTCACATCGTTAATTTTTTTTTAGTGAGGCCCGACCCTTTAAAATTGACCCCTTACCTTCCTCCACCCCCCGAACCCCCCCAAAACTTTTTACGAGTACCTGGTGGTCCAGTGGGGGCGCGGGGACCGATCTCCCGATCTCGGGCCATCGGCGCCATTTAGACTGCCACTCCAAAATGGTGCCGATGGCCCAAGTGCGGGAGATCGGTCCCCGTGCCCCCACTGGACCACCAGGTACTCGTAAAAAGTTTTGGGGGGGTGGGGGAAGGTAAGGGATTAGTTTTATAGGGTTGGGATGGGTTTAGGGGTTGTTTTGGTGTGCCGGTTTTCCTGCCCTCCCCCCAAATAACTCCCGTTAGTGAACACTAATGGGAGTAACGATTTTTCACGATAAATCATGAAAATTTCTATTGTATCGCTCACTGTACCGATTTTTGATGATTTAAAAAATATCGGACGATTTTTTTAAATCATCAAAAAATGATTCACATCCCTACTGTATGCTGCTCCAGTAGTTACATTTCATAAAAGACATTGAAGACAGAAAAAGTACAGAGAAAGGTGACAAAAATGATAAAGATGATGGTAAAGCTCCCTTATGAGGAAAAACTAACTAGGGCTCCTTAGCTTGGCGAAGAGATGACTGAGGGGATATGATAGAGATTTATGAAATCATAGGAGGGGTCAAACAGGTAAATTGGGAATAGTTATTTACCCTTTCAAACAACACTAGAACTAGGGGACATTTCATGAAACTAGTAACCGGCAGATTTAAAACAAATTGTAGGAAATATTTTTTCACTCAGCCCAAAATCAAGCTGTGGAATCTGTTGCCTGAGGATGTAGTCAAGGCAATTAACATAGTAGGGTTCAAAATATGATTTGGACATATTCCTGAAGGAAAGCCACTGCTTATCTATGGAAGTGAGATCCAAGAAATAGATCAACTATTTTGGACCTGATGGGTATTTGTGACTCGAACTACTCACTGTCAGAGACAGGATGCTAGGCTCAATTAATCTTGGTCTGTCTCAGCATGGCACTTCTTTTGTTCTTATGTCCTTTACTAAGGAAGTTGAAAGGAAGATACCCATGCCAGAAGTGATATTTAAAGATGATGATTCAGAGGAACTGAAACAAATCTCAGTGAACTTGGAAGATATAATAGAGAAAATTGGCAAACTAACGAATAGAAAATCACCCAGACCAGGTGATATACATCCCAGAGTGCTGAAAGAACTGAAAAATGAAATTGTAGACCTGCTATTAATAATCTTTAAACTATTATTAAAATGGTACTTGAAGATTGGAGGGTCAGTGCCTCCAGTGAAACTATTATAAAGAACAAAATTACTGAACCTATAGATAGACATAGTTAAATGTGACAGACAACATGGATTTAACCAAGCAAAGTTTTGTCTCACCAATTTGCTACATTTTTATGAAGTCGAGAATAAACATGTAGATAAAGGCAAGTCAGTTGATAAAATGTGTCTGGATTTTCAGAAAGACTTTGACAAAGTATCTCATGAAATGAAAAACTCATAGGCTAGGAGGCAATGTTCAATTGTGGATTAAGAACTATTTAAAAGATAGAAAACTGAATAGGGCTAAATGGTCAATATTCTCATTGGAAATGAATAATGGAGTTACTCAGGAATCTGTAGTTGAGCCACTGATTTTTAACAGATAAAAAAAAAAAATATATATATATATATATAAATGACCTAGAGATGGGAACAATGATACAAAATTATACATTGGATCTGATTTTTAAAAGTATTTACATGCTTAAAACTGGATTTTACATATGTAAATGCACTTTACTACTGTAAGTGGGCTTTTGAAAATTGCTACAATACATGCCAGTGAATTGTCAATAAGTTTTATACACGTAGGGATGGCAACCTTGATACCTGAGTGTCGACACACGTGTTCATGCGTATGTCAACTCGCGACAGAGGTTGTGGTCATATTATAGCATACACACATATGTACAAACATGGCAAAAAAAAAATAGGCTGTACGTGCGCAGAATTTTATACGGATATGTGCATGTATGTGCAAATGCTGCCTCTACCGCGCACCGATGCAATTACCAGCTTCCCCAGTTCGCTCCCAGCTTGTCCAGTTAAGGGATAGAATTCCCCAACTCTTCTAAATAGCCTCTATTTTAACCTGTTAGCACCAACTCTTAAAAACCGGACATCCAGTGCTCCCTCCATGTGACAGGGGCCGGCCAATGGCACGGATACCCTGCCACATGGTAAGGGCAAAGGGCCATCGGCGCCATTTTGATTGGTGGCATTTTGATTGGTGGAACCCCATACAACCATACGCATATGGGCGTGTGGCCAGGTACTTGGCTATAAGAACATAAGAAAATGCCATACTGGGTCAGACCAAGGGTCCATCAAGCCCAGCATCCTGTTTCCAACAGTGGCCAATCCAGGCCATAAGAACCTGGCAAGTACCCAAAAACTAAGTCTATTCCATGTAACCATTACTAATGGCAGTGGCTATTCTCTAAGTGAACTTAATAGCAGGTAATGGACTTCTCCTCCAAGAACTTATCCAATCCTTTTTTAAACACAGCTATACTAACTGCACTAACCACATTCTCTGGCAACAAATTCCAGAGTTTAATTGTGCGTTGAGTAAAAAAGAACTTTCTCCGATTAGTTTTAAATGTGCCCCATGCTAACTTCATGGAGTGCCCCCTAGTCTTTCTACTATCCGAAAGAGTAAATAACCGATTCACATCTACCCGTTCTAGACCTCACATGATTTTAAACACCTCTATCATATCCCCACTCAGTCGTCTCTTTTCCAAGCTGAAAAGTCCTAACCTCTTTAGTCTTTCCTCATAGGGGAGTTGTTCCATTCCCCTTATCATTTTGGTAGCCCTTCTCTGTACCTTCTCCATTGCAATTATATCTTTTTTGAGATGCGGCGACCAGAATTGTACACAGTATTCAAGGTGCGGTCACACCATGGAGCGATACAGAGGCATTATGACATTTTCTGTTTTATTCACCATTCCTTTTCTAATAATTCCCAACATTCTGTTTGCTTTTTTGACTGCCGCAGCACACTGCACCGACAATTTCAATGTGTTATCCACTATGACACCTAGATCTCTTCCTTGGGTTGTAGCACCTAATATGGAACCCAACATTGTGTAATTATAGCATGGGTTATTTTTCCCTATATGCATCACCTTGCACTTATCCACATTAAATTTCATCTGCCATTTGGATGCCCAATTTTCCAGTCTCACAAGGTCTTCCTGCAATTTATCACAATCTGCTTGTGATTTAACTACTCTGAACAATTTTGTGTCATCTGCAAATATGATTATCTCACTCGTCGTATTTCTTTCCAGATCATTTATAAATATATTGAACAGTAAAGGTTCCAATACAGATCCCTGAGGCACTCCACTGTCCACTCCCTTCCACTGAGAAAATTGCCCATTTAATCCTACTCTCTGTTTTCTGTCTTTTAGCCAGTTTGCAATCCACGAAAGGACATCACCACCTATCCCATGACTTTTTACTTTTCCTAGAAGCCTCTCATGAGGAACTTTGTCAAACGCCTTCTGAAAATCCAAGTATACTATATCTACGGGTTCACCTTTATCCACATGTTTATTATCTCCTTCAAAAAGTGAAGCAGATTTGTGCCCTGGGTAAAGCCATGCTGACTTTGTTCCATTAAACCATGTCTTTCTATATGTTCTGTGATTTTGATGTTTAGAACACTTTGTTACGGCTGGGCTCCGGTCAGGAGTCGTGAACACCACCCAGAAGGGTGGCTCCAGGTTGAGAGAGACAGGAATGGCAAAAACAGAGTCTGGGTCCAGGCTGGGTCAGGGCAGGCGGCAGATAGCAGTGTCTGGGTCCAGGCTGGGTCAGGGCAGGTGGCAGATAGCAGTGTCTAGGTTCAGGCTGGGTCAGGGCAGGCGGCAGATAGCAGTGTCTAGGTTCAGGCTGGGTCAGGGCAGGCGGCAGAAAGCAGTGTCTAGGTTCAGGCTGGGTCAAGGCACAGTAAGCAGGGCAGGCAGGTCAGAAGGTCCGTAGGCCACACACACACACAGAAGGCCCGTAGGCCACACACCGTAGTCGGGGCAAGGCAGGTCAGAAGGCCCGTAGGCCACACACACACAGAAGGCCCGTAGGCCACACACCGTGGGGCGGATTTTCAGAGCCCTGCTCGCGTAAATCCGCCCGGTTTTGGGCGGATTTACGCGAGCAGGGCCCTGCGCGCCGGGAAGCCTATTTTACATAGGCCTACTGGCGCGCGCAGAGCCCCTGGACTCGCGTAAGTCCCGGGGTTTTCGGAGGGGGCGTGTCGGGGGGCGGGCCCGAACCGCGCGGCGTTTTCGGGGCGTGTCAGGAGCGTTCCAGGGCGGGCCCGGGGGCGTGGCTACGGCCCGGGGCGGCCCGGGGGCGTGGCCGCGCCCTCCGGACCCGCCCCCAGGTCGCGTCCCGGCGTGCAGGAGGCCCGCTGACGCGCGGGGATTTACGCCTCCCTCTGGGAGGCGTAAATCCCCCGACAAAGGTAGGGGGGGTTTAGACAGGGCCGGGCGGGTGGGTTAGGTAGGGGAGGGCAAAGGAAAGTTCCCTCCGAGGCCGCTCCGATTTCGGAGCGGCCTTGGAGTGCGCGTCAGCGGGCCTCCTGCGCGCCGGGACGCGCCGGGACGCGACCTGGGGGCGGGTCCGGAGGGCGCGGCCACGCCCCCGGGCCACCCCGGGCCGTAGCCATGCCCCCGGGCCCGCCCCCGGAACGCTCCCGACACGCCCCGAAAACGCCGCGCGGTTCGGGCCCGCCCCCCGACACGCCCCCTCCGAAAACCCCGGGACTTACGCGAGTCCCGGGGCTCTGCGCGCGCCGGTAGGCCTATGTAAAATAGGCTTCCCGGCGCGCAGGGCCCTGCTCGCGTAAATCCGCCCGGGGCGGCCCGGGGCGGCCCGGGGGCGGATTTACGCGAGCAGGGCTCTGAAAATCCGCCCCACTGTGTGTGGCCTACGGGCCTTCTGTGTGTGTGTGGCCTACGGGCCTTCTGTGTGTGTGTGGCCTACGGGCCTTCTGACCTGCCTTGCCCCGACTACGGTGTGTGGCCTACGGGCCTTCTGTGTGTGTGTGTGGCCTACGGGCCTTCTGACCTGCCTGCCCTTCTTACTGTGCCTTGACCCAGCCTGTACCTAGACACTGCTTTCTGCCGCCTGCCCTGACCCAGCCTGAACCTAGACACTGCTATCTGCCGCCTGCCCTGACCCAGCCTGGACCCAGACACTGCTATCTGCCGCCTGCCCTGACCCAGCCTGGACCCAGACTCTGTTTTTGCCATTCCTGTCTCTCTCAACCTCCGGGAGGCGTAAATCCCCCGACAAAGGTAAGGGGGGGGTTTAGACAGGGCCGGGCGGGTGGGTTAGGTAGGGGAAGGGAGGGGAAGGTGAGGGGAGGGCAAAGGAAAGTTCCCTCCGAGGCCGCTCCGATTTCGGAGCGGCCTTGGAGGGAACGGGGGTAGGCTGCGCGGCTCGGCGCGCGCCGGCTATACGAAATCGATAGCCTTGCGTGCGCCGATCCAGGATTTTAGCGGATACGCGCGGCTCCGCGCGTATCTACTAAAATCCAGCGTACTTTTGTTTGCGCCTGGAGCGCAAACAAAAGTAGGCTATTCACGCTCGTTTTAAAATCCGCCCCCGTAAGCAGAGCAAGGCATGTCAGAAGGCCCGTAGGCCACACATACACAGAAGGCCCGAAGGCCGCGCAAGGCAAGGCAAGGCAAGGCAAGGAAAGGCCCGAAGGCCGCGCAGGGCAAGGCAAGGAATGGCCCGAAGGCTGCGCAAGGCTAGAGCAGGGAGCCCAGGTGAGCTCGATGCCGAAGCACCGAGGGAACTGTCAGGCAGGGTTATAAGGGCCAACCCAGAACATAGAGTGGACAGGGGAGATGGCCTGGGCCTGTCAGGAGAGCCAGCACTAGAGGGACCCCTCGTGGTGAGGCGGTTGCACTGCAGCCAAAACTGTAACACACTTTCCACTATTTTTCCTGGCACTGAAGTCAGGCTAACCGGTCTGTAGTTTCCCGGATCACCCCTGGAGCCCTTTTTAAATATTGGGGTTACATTTGCTATCCTCCAGTCTTCAGGTACAATGGATGATTTTAATGATAAGTTACACATTTTTACTAATAGGTCTGAAATTTCATTTTTTAGTTCCTTCAGAACTCTGGGGTGTATACCATCCGGTCCAGGTGATTTACTACTCTTCAGTTTGTCAATCATGCCTACCACATCTTCTAGGTTCACCGTGATTTGATTCAGTCCATGTGAATCATTACCCATGAAAACCTTCTCCATTACGGGTACCTCCCCAACATCCTCTTCAGTAAACACCAAAGCAAAGAAATCATTTAATCTTTCCACGATGGCCTTATCTTCTCTAAGTGCCCCTTTAACCCCTCGATCATCTAACGGTCCAACTGACTCCCTCACAGGCTTTCTGCTTCGGATATATTTTAAAAAGTTTTTACTGTGAGTTTTTGCCTCTACAGCCAACTTCTTTTCAAATTCTCTCTTAGCCTTTCTTATCAATGTCTTACATTTAACTTGCCAATGTTTATGCTTTATCCTATTTTCTTCTTTTGGATCCTTCTTCCAATTTTTGAATGAAGATCTTTTGGCTAAAATAGCTTCTTTCACCTCCCCTTTTAACCATGCCGGTAATCGTTTTGCCTTCTTTCCACCTTTCTTAATGTGTGAAATACATCTGGACTGTGCATCTAGAATGGTATTTTTTAACAATGACCACGCCTCTTTGACATTTTTTACTTTTGTAGCTGCTCCTTTCAGTTTTTTTCTAACAATTTTTCTCATTTTATCAAAGTTTCCCTTTTGAAAGTTTAGCACGAGAGCCTTGGATTTGCACACTGTTCCTTTTCCAGTCATTAAATCAAATTTGATCATATTATGATCACTATTGCCAAGCGGCCCCACCACCGTTACCTCTCTCACCAAGTCCTGTGCTCCACTGAGAATTAGATCTAAAATTACTCCCTCTCTCGTCGGTTCCTGAACCAATTGCTCCATAAAGCTATCATTTATTCCATCCAGGAACGTTATCTCTCTAGCGTGACCCGATGATACATTTACCCAGTCTATATTGGGGTAATTGAAGTCTCCCATTATTACTGCACTACCAATTTGGTTAGCTTCCCTAATTTCTCTTAGCATTTCACTGTCCATCTCACCATCTTGACCAGGTGAAGGGTAGTATACCCCTATCACTGTAGTCTTCCCTGACACACAAGGGATTTCTACCCATAAAGATTCAATTTTGTATTTAGTCTCATGCAGGATGTTTATCATGGACTCTATGCCATCCCGGACATAAAGCGCCACACCTCCTCCCGAGTGCTCCTCTCTGTCATTGCGATATAATTTGTACCCCGGTATAGCACTGTCCCTTTGGTTATCCTCTTTCCACCATGTCTCTGAGATGCCAATTAAGTCTATGTCATCATTTACTGCTATACATTCTAATTCTCCCATCTTACTTCTTAGACTTCTGGCATTGGCATACAAACATTTCAAAGTTTGTTTTTTGTTTGTATTTTTATTCTGCTTTTTAATTGTTAGGGATAAGTTAGAATTTTTTAGCTCAGGTGAGTTTTTAGTTACAGGCACTTGGACTACTTTTCTAATTATTGGAACCTCACTGTCGGGATGCCCTAATTCTAATGCATCATTAGTATCCTTTAAAGATACCTCTCTCCGAACCATGCGCTGCTGAGCGACTGTCGGCTTTCCCCTTTGTTCTAGTTTAAAAGCTGCTCTATCTCCTTTTTAAAGGTTAGCGCCAGCAGTCTGGTTCCACCCTGGTTAAGGTGGAGCCCATCCCTTCGGAAGAGACTCCCCCTTCCCCAAAAGGTTCCCCAGTTCCTAACAAAACTGAATCCCTCTTCCTTGCATCATCGTCTCATCCACGCATTGAGACTCCGGAGCTCTGCCTGCCTCTGGTGACCTGCACGTGGAACAGGGAGCATTTCAGAGAATGCTACCCTGGAGGTTCTGGATTTAATCTTTCTACCTAAGAGCCTAAATTTGGCTTCCAGAACCTCCCTCCCACATTTTCCTATGTCGTTGGTGCCCACGTGTACCACGACAGCCAGCTCCTCCCCAGCACTGTCTAAAATCCTATCTAGGTGACGCGTGAGGTCCGCCACCTTCGCACCAGTTAGGCATGTTACCAGGTGATCCTCACGCCCACCAGCCACCCAGCTATCTACATTCCTAATAATCGAATCACCAACTATGACGGCCGACCTAACCCTTCCCTCCTGGGCAGTAGGCCTTGGGGAGATATCCTCAGTGCGAAAGGACAATGCATCACCTAGAGAGCAGGTCCTTGCTACAGGATCCTTTCCTGCTACACCTGGTTGGTGTTCTCCCATTATGAGACCTTCTTCCTCCAAGGCAGCACCAGGGCTGCCAGTCTGATGTTGGGACTTGACTACTATGTCCCTGAAGGTTTCATCTATATACCTCTCTGTCTGCCTCAGCTCCTCCAGGTCTGCCACTCTAGCCTCCAGAGATCGGACTCGTTCTCTGAGAGCCAGGAGCTCTTTGCTTCGCATGCACATATACAACTTCTCACTGGTGGGTAAAAAATCATACATGTGACACTTGATGCAAAAGACTGGGAAGCCCCCCTCTTGCTGCTGGACTGCTGCCTTCATCTCAATTTTGATCAGTTCCTAGTTAAGTTTTAGGTTGCTATGGGAGTAGGAATGTGTCTAACTTCCTTTAAATGTATTAGTGAATTCACTATGTGTCTGGTAGTGGCCTACCGGGGTCTGATCGAATTCTCAATAAAGTTTTTGTTGATGTTTTTTTTTTTTTTTTTTTTGTGAAAGTGGCACCTGCCTATAAATTAAGGGATAAGCTAGAGGTGGGTGGGTTGGGAAATACAGTCTATCTTCAGTTAGTCATATGCGCATGTTATAAAATAAACCTGGCGCATGAATGTGTACTCCTAATTTTAAGCTTATACACACACAGCAGGGTAAATTGGCTTTGGGTCGTGCAAGTGAGGGAATTTTATAACATCTCCCAGTTTTGGTGCTTGTCCAGCTTTTAAAATTCACCTTTAAGTGGGTGTCTGAGGCAATGGGAAATAAAGTGACTTGCCTAAGGTCATAAGAACTGTTAGTAGGAAAAACAGGCTTTGAACTCTGACTTCCCTGATTCTCAGCCCATTGCTCTACTAGGCCACTCTTGGGGGGTGGGGGGGGGGGAGGAGAGACTTGCAAGTATATACATACTTTAAATTTTCAAAAATATGCACAACTTCACCTGGAAAAAGTATTTGCACAAAAAGGCAGGAGCATAGCTGTGGAAGTACTTTTTCTTTGGCAGTTTTCCAAGGGGAAAATTGAAAAGTGATGCAAAGTCTGCAGGTAAAAAGCTCCTGCTGACTTTGCATTTCTCTAAGCAGTTTGAAAATTGCCTTCATCGAGGGTAATTTTCTAAACAATGTGCCAAGTAAGATGGTGTTTACCTGTAAAAATGAGCTTTTAGAAAATTGCCCACCCTATATATACTGCAAAAAAAAAAAAAAAAAAAAAATGTGCATAGAACGTTTAGGGCAGATTTTCAATGCCCGAAGTGAGTAAATCCCGGCCTTTACGCGTGTGGCCGGGCTTTATGCTCACCGAGCGAATCTTCCAAGAGGCCTGGCCACGGGCGTAAAGGCCGTTATCCGCTCAAATGCTGGGCCTCTTGTAAGCGGTGGGATGGAGGGAGTGTTTCGGGTGAGGAGGGGTGGGGTGGGGGGCAGGCTGTCCCAGAGCCTTGCGCGCCGGCCAACTGACAGCACGCACAACTTACTTCAGCTCAGGAGCTGAAGTAAGTTGGGCCACATAGGTAAATTTTTTTTTTTTAATTTAGGAGGAGGGGAAGGGGAAGGGAGGATAGGGAAGGGGGTAGGGAAGTTCCCTCCGAGTCCTCTCCTTAAATGGAGTGTGTGTTGCAGGCTCAGTGCACATCACTTGGCTCATGGGAGAGTGGAACCCTTGGGCCACAGGGCGGCTCAGGTCGGGACATGAGTCGCACCCATGGTGAGGTGTGTATGTGGGAATGGGCGGCACAGTAGCAGTGCTGGACAGAGCTTGGAACACAAGGCTTCAATGTAGGTCTCTGGCTAGGACTAAGACTTCGAACATAGGAGAGTTCAAGGAAAGCTTAGAGTGCAAAGAGTCAGGGAAGAGCTTGGAGCTTGGGACTCTCGAAGAGTACGACGTGGAGCTTGGAACATGGACTTCGAATGTGGACTTGGAACGTAGAGACGAGGAGATGAAGACTTGGAACTGAAGAGATGAGGAGATAAAGACTTGGAACTGGCTTGGAATGTAGACTTGAAGACATGGAGACTTAGACGTGGACCTGGAGACATAGACTTGGGACATAGACTTGGGCAAGGGAGGCGAGTCCCTCAGTCACCCTACACAGCACATGGGGCTGGTCGCGGATCACACTGAACACTCAGGCAAAGAACATGGAGAGATGGAGACTTAGACATGGAATTGGAGACGTAGACTTGGGTAAGGAAGGCGAGTCCCTCAGGCACCCTACACAACACATGGGGCTGGTCGCGGACCACACTGAAGACTCAGGCGAAGAACATGGAGACACTGGCGGGGATGAGAAAGACCCTCAGGCACCCTACACAGTATGTGGGGCTGGTCACGACCACACTGTCCCCTACGCGCCCTACACAGCTGAGGGCTGGTCGCAGACCACAAGGGTGCAGGGTGAGCTCAGGAAGTCTCATAGCGCAGGTTAGTGGAAACCCCTCAGATCCTCCGGAGTCAGAATTGAGAACAGATAAAACCTTGGAGCTAGGAAACTCAGAGTAAAAGCAGGGAATCTCTGAAGGCACGGGTCCCACCGGACCTGGAGCATTAGGACTGGGACAACATCAGGAAGGGAACAAGGAACATCAGTGGATGAGGATTCACAGACATCTTGGAACTAGGAATATCTTGGAAACACGGGATATCTTGGAAACATAGGACATCTTGGAACAGGAACATCTTTAAAACAAAGGACATCTTGGAACATGGAATATCTTTGAAACATGGGACATCTTGGAATATGGAACCGGATCTAGTCTCACGAACATCCGGACTTGGAACAGATATCGGGATCTGGACTCACGGACATCCGGACTTGGAACGGATGTCGGGATCTGGATTCATGGACATCCGGACTTGGAACAAACATCGGGATCTGGACTCATGGACATCCAGACTGGAACAAGCATCAGGATCCAGACTCATGGACATCCGGACATGGAATAGACATCAGGATGAAGAGACATCTTCAGGAGCATCTGGATAGATGCGAAGGGTGAAGTGACGGACGAACCCTTAAGTAGGGCTGAGAGGCAACTCCCTGGGAGGAGCTACCAGGAGGGCCACACCTGGCTGGCCCCATAAGAATGGGGGAAAGCTGTGGGCCTGCCCCTTAGGAGGAGCAGTCAGAGGAAGTCTGCAGGACACTGGACAGTGGCTCTGCAGACACCAAAGCAGGGATGAGCCGGAGCTGGACTGCGCAGGCCACGACGTGGGAATTGGAGCAATGCGGCATCCTGCTGCTGGAGAAGGCCCTCGGGGGCAGCTTCAGTGGTGGTGGCCTCCAGGCCATGAGAGGACAGGCATGTGTGGCGGCTCATGACATGAAGAGCAGAGGCATCATCGGCAGCCTCCATGCTGCGAAGAGGAGTGGCGACCGCAGCAGCTCCAAGCCGCGGGGAGTGGCGGAGTCCAGGAGCAGTGCCCGGCAAGGTCAGCGGCGGCACAGGGCTGCGGAGGTAAGTCCCTGTCCGCGTGAAGCGCGGGCAGGGGCGCAACAGTACCCCCCCTCAAAGGCCCTCTCCTAAGCTCCTTCTCGCTGGCTGGAGAGCTGAAATGAGAGGAAGAGATAACTTGCCATTAACATATCAAATGTACAACTTTAGAGGAGAGATAACCCAAATGGAATGGCAGACACAGAAGTGTTAGTAGAAGACCAGTTCAGTTCTAATGGACCCTAGTGGTAGATGGGTCAATTAGCTGAAACTTCTTCTGGAGGAAATGTCAAGGTACTGAATCAGATATCCTTCGGGATCTGGAATCAAGGTGATATAGCAGGAATGGCTGGAAGCATCTTAGGATGTGTAGCGCAGAAGGACCATAGATAGCCCACAGACATAAGGCTCCATCTAGGAGTAGGTTCTGGATGGAGCAGCACTGATGGAAGAGAACCAGATCTGGGGTGCAGGCGTCTCCTGCTGGTCATTAAATACAGGACCTGGGGTGCTGGAAGGAACTCAAGGTTCAGTTCTTGACTGGAGAACGTTGAATCAAATAGTGATCAGAGAAGAACCTGGGCGCAGGCGTCTCCTGTAGGTTGGTGTAACCCAGGGTTGCTATCACTTCTCTATGGAAGAGTAGGGAAGGTCTTGGATCAATGCAGGCATCTTCTGCTGGTCAAGGAAACTGTGGAACTGACTAAGGAAGAATCAGATTGCAAACGCCTCCTGCAGGTCATAGGAGGCTCTGGGGCATGAGCCGACTGGGAGAGGATCAGATTGCAGGTGTCTCCTGCAGGTCGTTGGGACATCCGAACCTCTTCTGCCGATCAGGAAGAATCAATGAAACTAGACAACTTAGAACTTGAAGGTAAGTCTCTAGTGGGATGGAACCCGACGGACTGAAGAAGGCACGTGAGCAAAACATTTATTGTGGAAAAACAGAGTATTGATAACAAGACAGTTCTTAGAAAGTCCAGGAACTAGGGACAAGAAACAGGAACTTGGAAACATCCAGGGAATTTGAAAAAATTTCTAGGCCAGACTTCAGATAATCAAGACAAATGTCCAACACTGAGCCCAGCACACCACACTGAGCTCTGGTCTTCACATCCTGTTGTGAGTGCAGCCTTCAGGGGTCGATGGTGCGGGCTCAGGACACATCACTTGGCTCATGGGAGAGCGGTACCCTTGGGCCACAGGGCGGCTCAGGTCGGGACATGAGTCGCACCTGTGGTGAGGTGTGTGTGTGGAAATGGGTGGCACAGGAGCACAGCTGGACGGAGCTGGAACACAGGGCTACAACATAGGTCTCTGGCTAGGACTAGGAGCTTGGAACATAGGAGAGTTCAAGGAAAGCTTAGAGCGCAAAGAGTCAGGGAAGAGCTTGGAGCTTGGGACTCTTGAGGAGTTTGACGTGGAGCTTGGAATGTGGTCTTGGAACGTGGACTTGGAACGTGGAGATGAGGAGATGAAGACTTAGAACTGAAGAGACAGGGAGATGAGGACTTGGGAACTGGCTTGGAACATAAACTTGGGAAAGGAAGGTGAGTCCCTCAGGCACCCTACACAGCACATGGGGATGGTCGCCGACCACACTGAAGACTCAGGTGAAGAACATGGAGAAATGGAGACTTAGATGTAGACTTGGAGACGTAAACTTGAAGACATGGAGACTTAGACATGGACTTGGAGATGTAGAGTTAGGATGTAGACTTGGGCAAGGAAGGCGAGTCTCTCAGGTGCCCTACACAGGACATGGGGCTGGTCACAGACCACACTGAAGACTCAGGCGAAGAACATGGAAACACAGGCGGGGATGAGCAAGACCCTCAGGTGCTCTACACAGCACATGGGGCTGGTCGTGGACCACACTGTTCTCTATGCGGCCTACACAGCCCAGGGCTGGTTGCGGACCATGAGGGTAGCTGGGCGAGCTCAGGAAGTCTTATAGCGCAGGTTAGTGGAAACCCCTCAGATCCTCTGGAGTGGGAACTTGGGAACAGATAAAACCTCGGAGCTAGGAAACTTGGAGTAAAAGCAGGGAATTTCGGGAGGCACAGGTCCCACCGGACCTGGAGCATTAGGACCGGGACAACATCAGGAAGGGAACAAGGAACATCACTGTATGGCAGCGTCCAGGAGCAGCGCCCGGCAAGGTCAGCGGTGGCACAGGACTTGGAACGGACATCAGGATCTGGACTCACGGATATCTGGACTTGGAACGGACATCGGGATCTGGACTCATGGATATCTGGACTTGGAACAGACATTGGAATCTGGACTCACAGACATCCAGGCTTGGAACGGACATTGGGATCTGGACTCATGGACATCCGGACTGGAACAGGCATCAGGATCCGGAGTCACAGACATCCGGACTTGGAATAGACATCAGGATGAAGAGATGTCTTCAGGAGCATCTGGATATATGCGAAGACTAGGGTGAAGTGATGGACGAACCCTTAAGTAGGGCTGAGGCAACTCCCTGGGAGGAGCTACGAGGAGGGCCATGCCTGGCTGGCCCCATAAGAATGGGGGAAAGCCACAGGCCTGCCCCTTAGGAGGAGCAAGTCTGCAGGAGGAGGAAGTCTGCAGGACCCTGGACAGCGGCCCTGCAGACACCAAATCAGGGAGGAGCCAGAGCTGGACCACGCAGGCCCTGTTGTGGGAGGTGGAGCAACACGGCGTCCTGCTGCTGGAGAAGGCCCTTGGGGGTGGGCTCCGGGATGCAAGAGGTCAGGGATGGGCAGTGGCTCATGCCGCGAAGAGCAGAGGCATCAGCGGCAGCCTCCAGGCTGCAAAGAGGAGAGGCGACCGCAGTAGTTCCAAGCCGCAGGGAGCAGCAGCGTCCAGGAGCAGCGCCCGGCAAGGTCAGCGGTGGCACAGGGCCGCAGAGGTAAGGCCCTGTCCGCATGAAGCATGGGCAGGGGCTCAACAGATTGAACTGGGAGGGAACTGGGGAAAGTGGCAATGCGTTGCTGCACGAAAGTCACAAAAATGTACCCCCTTTGCGTGCGCCACCCCCGATTTTATAACATGCACGCACCAGCGAGCACATGTTTTTAAATCACGCGTCCATGTATGCGCACCAGGTAGCACCCACACATGGATGCCCATGCGTATTTTAAAAAAATCTACCCTTTTATATGTGTACTTTTACCCATAGTGCAAAGAGTTGTTCCCAGAGTTGGGGCTGGGGAGGGGGTTATCACTTATGTGCGTACTTTGAATTTTCAAAATTATGCATTTTTCCCTTGGAAAACTACCTGCACAAATTTGCAGGTTTAAATGTGTGCGGGTAGTTTTTCAGGGATCATTTTCAAAGGAATGAACAGGCTACTGGTGTAGTTTGCGGGCAATTGATTTTGAATCAATATGAGCAGTTACAGAATGACCCCCTTCATGATGTAATAAATTAATTCAGTTAATTGCATGGGGAGATGTAAAGAGGGATATTTTAAAAATGATGACGGTCTAGTTAACTTTCTGCTTTTGCTTGCCTTCTAGCTCTTTTTAATCTTATTTATTTATTTATTTGAAATTATTTTTAGCCTGCACCCTCCAAAGTTGGGGGCAGGTTGTAATATACATGCATAGAAGCAAATATGTAGATACATAATCAATTAAATGACTACAAAATAAGATCTAGGACAAGGATTACATGATAATACAAATAAAATATCCTTTCATAGCTTGTAGGCTGAGAGTTCAAGAGCCTGGGGACTCACTCTCATAAATCATTGCTGTGTTATTGGAAGAGAAATGAAGATGAAGTAGTGGGAAAGGCAATTGTGAAAAAATGGGTTTTTAAAGCTTTTAAAAAAATCTTTTATCTTTGTGAGAAGACGTAAGCACTGCGGGAGGGTATTCCAGAGCATGGGCTTGGCCAATAATAATACCTTTTCCTGCATAGATGCCAATCTTATTGTTCGGATAGAGGGAGTTTCTAATAGTGCTTGTGAAGATGTTCTGAGTGCTCTGGATGGTACACACAGAACTTAAGAGAGCTGGTGACCCATGGTGATTTTACATGATATAATAAATTCTGAACTAGGGAGGAAAGATTATACTGGATCCTGAATTTGTTCGGTATCCAATGTAAGGTTTGCAATGCTGGGGTAATGTATTCGTGTTTCTGGGTGTTAGTGAGTAGTCTTGCTGCTACATTTTGAATTAACTGGAGGATTTGACAGACTTGTAAGGAAGACCAATGTATAGTACATTGTAGTAATTGAAGGAGGTTAGGATTAACGATTGTAATACTGTTCTAAAGTAGTTTGGATCCAACAATGGCTTATGTGAAGGAAGTAAGCGTAGTTTATAGAATAGAGACTTTGTGACAGATTTTATATGGGTAGGCATGGATAATTGTCGAATCTAATTGTTCACCGAGTTAGTGAACATTATTGAAATGGCAATAGGCTGTGAGTCAAAATTCACATGAAGCTAGAATTGGATATGGAGGTGAATGACCTAATATTATGATTTTGGTCTTATTAAGATTCAATGATAATCTGTTATGGTGAGCTAAGCTCTGATAGAAGAAAGACAATGAAATTAATTGAGATGCTGTCCATGAGGCTGAGATTGGGAAAAAGAAATGGATATTGTCAGCATAGATATCATAGGATAACCCTAGGGTAGCTAGGAGACGGCAGAAGGGTGCTATGTAAATGTTGAAGAAAGCAGCCAAGAGGGCTGAGCATTGGGGAACACCAGTTGTGATGGGAAACCAGGAGGAGGTATATCACCTATTTTTATTTGCTGTGTTCTGTCTAAACAGATTATTTAATAGTCCTTAAAACTGTATATGGCACAGTTGCTGTAAATAGCAGGTCTGCTTCTTCTCAAATTTCTAGACAATATTTGATTATAATGTTTGTCAAATTTCATAATGTCCTTGAGTATAGAATTCTAGTAATCATATTAGTTTCTGGAGAAAACTGAAATCTTACAAGTTATGCTATCATCTTCTGGAATAGCATAAGAGTTATCCAACTCATGTAACACATCTTTGGATAAATCTTTCATTAATCCATAAAAAGTATCACAGCTACGAAGGATTCATATAACCTTAACCATTTTTAGAAATAATATTTCAAAAAGTTATAACCATTAATGTTGATTTTTTAGGTCATGCTTTATGATTTTTTGGGGTTTTTGTCCTATTTGCCTTGAAAACTACAGCTATGATAAGGTAAGAAAGCTAGGGATTCTTTCTGACCACAAAAAATCTGTCCCTGAATAGCATAATACGATTGTGTATATTATGCTATTATACATAGCATAACCCAAGAGACAAATCCATTAGCTGGAAATTATTGCTGTTTGAAATAATCTTATTCACATCCATTATACTTATTCTTGTTAATATTGATAGTGCTGGAGGAATTTCAGATTATTGGCAATCTAGCAGGATCCACAATAAGCATTCTTCTTCCTGGGGTCCCAGCATACTAAATAAGAAAAATATAAGCTGAGTACTTGCTTTCTATATTAACCCTCAATGTTGACTTGGCAATCATAATTTTGTCTCTTGACATGGAGGAATAATGAAATATGAAACAGTTCACAGAAACATACCATCTTCTGTTCAGGAACAATTGTTAACAGACATATCACTTTGTTCTGTAAAAAACACCTGGTACAATCAAGTGTTTGTGGGTGATCAATAAATTATTTTTCAATGTTTATAGCACAAGTGACCATGCCAGGAAATAATATATTGAAAAAAGGCTAACCTTTACCACTAATCCATCATGTCCCCTGCTGTAAAGCTTTTATGGAATATGTGTTTTATTTTATGTCTCTTTTATATCTTTGAGGGTACCATACCGACAAAAGGTATCATGTTCTGACCTGTTTTTCCTCTCATGATCTGTAGAAACCTGCCAGACAGAACAGGTGCCTAAACAAAACATTGGATGAGACAGCAATCAGTTTGTTTTTCAAGGAAAAAATGAAAAGTGATAATGGGTATTTATTAAATTATCTCTTTTATTAAGTATTTATTAAGTATTAAGTACCTGAATTTAATTAATTCAACTTCTTTGGGTTATTTCTGTTTAATGATGTTATGTTAGTAGGGAGAAGAGCTTTTCAAGTGATGTGAGAATAATCCATTGTCTCTTTAGTCTATGTAATCTACCTTTTGTATCTTAGAAAAAACTTATATTTTCCCCAAAACTCTCTTCACCTTTTCCTATTTTCCTATCTCTCTGGACAACATTGTCACTCACAGTCCTCAGTCCATAATCTTTGGGTCATCTTTGTCTCCTCTCTCGAATTCTCTACACACATTCACAACTGCTAAAACATTTCTTTCTCACTGGCAGTATACACACATGTTATCTCTAATCATTCATTTTTTCATTATTGACTGTGTCCTGTAATGCTCAAGAGGTGACAATTTGACTAATTTTTTGATCCAGCATTAGCAGCATTGGATTTTTAAACTTTACATCCTAATGGTCTTAATCAAGATGAGTGTTTTCTTTCTTTTAATTTTTGTCTTTTGTTAGATGCATTTTGACATTGATTTTTGTCTTTTTTTTCTCTGTTCATTGTTCTTTTTTTTATTTTATAATGTGTTTTTGTATTTTATTGGTTGCATTATTGAATATTTCATGTTATATGATTTAATTGCTTATTGTTTTGATTTTGCTGGTGCCATTTGGGATCCTGTTCATGAAATAAAAGAAGCTTTAGGTGGGTAACTGAGGAGAGTTTTAAAAGCCATCCACATCTAACTAAATTTATGCATAAGGCTGAGGTGTCATGAAATTATAGCATTTTGATGAATCTAGGGGAAGATGTACTTATGCATTACGCTATCGCACAGTGCGAAAATGCCCTTCATTTTCAATAATCCCACCCAAACCCCTCCCCAAATCCCGCCATTTTGAAAAATGTTTATTCACACCATGCACTACTAGTACTATCGCATGTGTTATGATGTTAAGGTGTGCGTTTTCACGGGTGTTAATGCCATAACGCATTTTGATAAATGACCCTGCTAGTGTATGCAATTTGGATCTATCGTCTAACATATTTTATTAATTCTTTTTGTAGGACTTTATTTGACTCTCCCAGTGCTGCGCAGTCTTGTGGGTCAGTATAATGGCTTGTATCAAAACAGTTTAAAATGTTTTATGTGGAATATTATAGGATTGGTATTTGGACTGAATTGGATATAATTTGGGAAGCTATTACTAACTTATCCATCCAGGTTACACAATTTGTTTCTCAACAACTTGAACTTTCTAATACATTTAGGGGTAGATTTTTAAACCCATGGCGCGTCCATGTGCGCATGCACACATGGAAGCGCCAATTTTATAACATGCGTACGCCGGTGTGCACATTATAAAATCTGCGGCAAACGTGTGCAATTTTCACATGACAATGCATCCTGGCTTTTCCCAGTTCCTTTCCAGTCCACTCCAATTAAGGAGTGGACTGGGAGGAAACTTCCCTACCCCCCTACCTAACTTCCCTTCCCCTTCCCCTCTCCCTCTCCCTCTCCACCCCTAAACCCTACCTTTTTTATTTTTTTCTTCTTTTTTCACAACTTACTTCAGCTCTCGAGCTGAAGTAAGTTGTGTGCCAGCAGGCAGCCAGCACGAGAGGCTCCGGGACAGCGAACAATTGTGCAGCCCTGGACTACCCCCCAGCCCGTGCCTTCCAAGAAGCCCGGCATTTGAGAGTGTACTGCCCATTACGCGCGTGGCCGGACCTCTTGGAAAATTTGCCCGGTGTGCACAAGGCCTGGCCAAGCACGTAAAAACCAGAATTTACATGAGCTGGGCATTTAAAATCTGCAGTTAGTGCTTCTCAGTCTCAGTTATTAGAAATGAAATTTCAAGTGGAATCTTAGTCCAAGAGGGTTACTTTCCAAAATTCAGTTGATTCCATTTCGGCTGGACATTTGTTTCTGCAAAATAAAATGGAGAACTTGGAAAATACTGTACGTCGTTGTAACCTTAGGATTTTACATTTTCCAAAGAAAAGGTTTTGTTATGATTCTGCCCATGGTGAGACCACGGGCAGCCTCTCACCTCTCCTTTTTCCTTTTTTTCCCATGGCCCGGAGGCCACCGCCACCTTTCTTGCATGGCTGGAGCTGCTTCCGCTTAACCCTTGCGACCAGGAGGTTGCCGACGGCATTTCTACGTGGCCCAGAGGCCGCCGACCTTCTTGCTGCCACACTGCAGCAGGGTGCTGTTGCCACTTCCCATGCAGTCCAGAGACCGCCGACCTTTCTGAACTATCCAGCAGCAGGGAGCCATCCCGGTGTGTTGCCCTTTGGCCAGGAGGCGGCTGACAGCACTTCAATGCGGTCCGGAGACCGCCAATGTTACCTTGTTCCCACCGTGGTGAGGGGCCTTCATCCTCGGCCTTACCTCAGCAGGGCGAGCCGCCTCCAGTGTCTTCTTCGCGGCAGGAAGCCACCTCCCACGTCGGGCCTGCCTTGCGGCCTGTTCCAGCTCCTGCTTCACTCAGCGGCAGGGACGCTGCTCTCCAAGGTCCTGCCCACTTCCTTACTTAGGTGCGAGGCCGTGCCTCTCTTCAGTACTTAAAGGGCCAGCGAGGGGGAGTGGTGCTCCAGATGACATCATCGTGGGAGTCTCTCTTCAGCCCTATAAAAAGGGCCTGTCTTCATTGCTTCATTGCCTTCCCAAGGAGAGTCCTCCTTAGGATTTCTCTTCATCCTGCTTCTCATTGGCACTCTGTTCCATGTTGGAATTCCATGTCTTCGTTCTCGTCAAGGTCTCTCGTCTGATACTGTGTCTTGTCCATCCAGATCCTGATGTTCCTGATGTTCCTGATGTTCGTCCTTCAGAGCCCCTGAAGTCCTGATGTCCAACTCTCTGGATATCTTCACATCCTGATCCTCTTTTATTCAGATATCCTTTGACTCGGCAGCATAAGCCTCCAGAAGATTCCGGCTTTTAATCCGAGGAGCTTCAGATTCCACACTCCGAGTTTGCTGAGCCATTTACTCCGAGTCCCTGGGATCCTGAGGTTCTTCTCCTTTCCTGTATCCTGTCCGGGTCTTCGGAGCCTCTTGCGTTTGCCTTGCCCACATGAATTAATTCTGCATAAACCTGTACCGTATCAGTGTGGTCTGTGCCTTGCCTTGACTGGCTGTGGTGGGCAGGCCTTGATGCAGACCTCGCCAGAGTCTTTGTCGTGAAACCTCCAAGTAACCTGAGTTGGGAACCACCATCGTGTCCGTGACCTGCCTTGGTTGGCTGTGTAGGGTGCATGGTGTGGCAGTACTTATTCAGAACTCTTGACTTGTGACTCTGTCTGAGTCCTTCAAGTATCTTGGATTATCGCCTCATCCTTCAAGTGATCTTGAATCTTCAAGCAACCCGTAACTCCGTCTGAGTCTTTCAAGTACCATGAATCTTCAAGCAACCTGAGTTCCGTCTCAGTTCTTCAAGTCTTCATGTTTATTCTTTAAGTATCCTGAGTTTCGTCTCAGTCTTCGTCTCAACTTTCAAGTATCCAGACTCTTCATGTATATCCCTCACGTATCCTGAATATAGTATAATAGGGGCTGATGAGTAAAGATGGTGCCGGCCATCCAGTGATCCTACCATGTGACAGGGGCCGGCCAATGGCATGGACCTGTCACATGGTAAGGGCAAAGGGGCATCAGCGCCATTTTTTTTTAGAACAGCTGATGCCTGGGAACGGGAAATCTCTCCAAGGCCCCCCTGGATCTCTCCTCTCCCTGAGGCCCCCCCTGGATCTCTCCCCGAGGCCCCCTGAGGCCCCCCTGGACCACCAGGTAATTTTAAAAGGTTTTGGGGGGGGTCGAGTGGGTTTGTTTTTTTTAGCGGCGCGGGCCTCCCTAATTAGCGATGTGAATTGGAATCGGAAATGATTCCAATTCACATATCTTAACGATCAGATTTCCCCCCCCCCCCCCCAGCCGAATCTGATCATTAAGATGATCTGGCACACGATTCACATCTCTATTGCGCATATGTGCACGAACTATGCAAAATACATATATGTTTTGCCCACGAGTTGTGCGCGTCTGCTGGGTGCAGCTCGCGTGCATCTATTTGCATGCATATATTCACACGCGGCCATCCTGCTCCTCTTCAGTGTGTGCAAAATGGCTGGCAGGAGCAGGCACCCTAACTTCACCACCAGGGATGTTGCTCTGCTTGTGCCCCTGGTGGTGGAAAAAGAAAGATATTTATTTCCCCACAGAGGCAGGAGAAGTCATTTTCCCCGAATGAGGAGGGCCTGGAGGGAGGTGCAAGCCTGCTTCATGAGAGAGCTTCCCACTGCTGTGGAGTAAGTTTAATGTGTTTACAGTAATGCAAGCTACTGCAGATGGGGGCACTATGAGAGTGTTAAGGTCAGATTAGGCCTGGGGGGAGGAAAGTGGTTGAGAAACATAGAAAGGTAGATTTTAAAACATGCGCGCGCGTGTGCACGGAAACGCGAGGGCATGACTTCCTGTTCTTCACTACCTGCTAGAAAAATGGGTGCCAAATTTCACCACCAGGGACGTTGCTCTTCTGGTTTCCCTGGTGGTGGCAGACAAAGTCCATCTTTTCCCAATCCAAGGCAGAAGGACCAGTTACCAGGTCCTAAGGAGGGCCTAGTATAGACTGCACCACCAGTTCAATGCCTGTGCCTCCCACTGCCGTGGTCTAAGTTTAATGTGTTTACAGTTCTGTATGCTACTGCATATGGTGGCAGTAAGGGGGAGGGCATGAAGGGCAGGTAATGCCAGTGGCCACCATAGCTCATTATATGAGATGGTTATGGATGTATAAGGTACTGTTAACATCTAGAATTATTGTAATGCATGATAATCGCTACAATGAGGTAATAAAAGGTAACCAAGAGAGTAGGCCACATTTACATGCAACGGTTCAAGCCTTACTGCTATGTATTGTATGCAATGTTGTCCTGCTGTTATGTCCATCAGTACGTTGTACCATCAGGCTTGCACCTAGATAGTCATCTTTTGATGGTAGCCAAATTTACTGTGCATGACATAGACATGCATGCACAGCTGACTACATCACTTACTCATCAGCATGCATGCTCCTAGCTGATAAAAAGAAAAGTTGCATGCAGTGGTGTAGTC
The DNA here is from genome assembly GCF_901001135.1 of Rhinatrema bivittatum. Taxonomy (NCBI): domain Eukaryota; kingdom Metazoa; phylum Chordata; class Amphibia; order Gymnophiona; family Rhinatrematidae; genus Rhinatrema; species Rhinatrema bivittatum. The sequence goes on from NC_042619.1 coordinate 322,113,844, forward strand.
CAATGAGTGACTAGAGAAGCATAGACAGTAGGAAAGCTATTACTGAAGAATGCATGCAGCATGATATTCCCACAGCTACATGATTGTTATAGATCTCCTTGGAGGCAAAATGTATTAATAGCAATCATTGTCACATACCAGTATGGAGGTCCAATTAGCACCTACAGAGCATACTCATGGTAGTCTTCCCATTTCTTTCCTATAGATAGAGGACCTGAAGAAGAAGGCCTGGTGGCTATGCCTCAAGAAGAGGAAGTGGCTGGAACGGCTGCATGCCGAGCGAGCTGAGCCTGCTGGTAAGTGAATCATCCATGCTAATGGTCAATGTTTTTACATAGCTTACATATTTATCAACATTTATGTCCACTTCATTCTGACCTGTGCTTTTCTTTTAACATACTCCAAAACCTGAGGAAGAAGAAGCAGAAGTAGCAGCAGGCCCAGCTCCCGCAAGACCACCAGCAGCATCCGCCACTGTGGGGGGGGGGGGGGGGGAGCCTGATTCTCCCCACACCCCATAGAAACTGGCAGCAATCCAGCCACCTCCGCCAAAGAGGCTCATTCCCCCACCTGTAGGGCCTCCTCCCTGTTTTGCCCAGGGAGTTAGGGATGCAGAGCACCAAATGGACCAGCCTTTGCTGGCCCAGGGAGGCATCCATTGCTCTCTCATTCCTCTGCCCCCCCCCCCCCCCCGACATGAGCAGCCCAGAGGCTCATCATCGGGAGCATGTTCTCCCGATGATGAGCCTCTGACAAGGAGAGAATTTAGGGCCACATTAGGGGCTTTCATGGTGGGGGTGTGAGAAGAACTAAGGGCTGTGCATGCCTTCCAAGACAGGATGGTGAGGACCACTGATGTGAACCTCAGGGCCATACAGTTGTTGGGTGCAGCTGTAAGATTCCTGGGAGATCACATCCAGCAGTCCTGACCATCCTGCCTCCTCAACTCCCTGGGTTTTTTTTTCTGTAAATACTTTTTCACCCTAGTGCTCTCCTCCCCAATCCAAAAATTATTTTAAAGACTTGCCAAAAGTCACTGGTGGTCCAGCGGGGGTCCTGGAGCCATCTCCTGCACTCGGGCCATCGGCTGCCAGTATTCAAAATGGCGCCGATAGCCTTTGCCCTTACTATGTCACAGGGGCTACCGCTGCCATTGGTCAGCCCCTGTAACATAGTAAGGGCAAAGGCTATCGGCGCCATTTTGAATACTGGCAGCCGATGGCCCGAGTGCAGGAGATTGCTCCCGGACCTCCGCTGGACCACCAGGGACTTTTGGCAAGTCTTGTGGGGGTCAGGAGGGTCCCAAGACTTGCCAAACATCCCTGGTGGTCCAGCGGGGGTCCGGGAGCAATCTCCTGCAGGCAGGCCATCGGCTGCCAGTAATCAAAATGGTGCCATTAGCCTTTGCCCTTACTATGTCACAGGGGCTATCGGCGCCATTTTGATTACCGGCAGCTGACAGCCCGCGTACATGAGATCGCTCCCGGACCCCCGCTGGACCACAGGGACGTTTGGCAAGTCTTGTGGGGGTCAGGAGGGTCCGAAGACTTGCCAAAATCCCTGGTGGTCCAGCGGGGGTCCGGGAGCAATCTCCTGCACTCGGGCTGTCAGCTGCCAGTAATCAAAATGGCGCCTATAGCCTTTGCCCTTACTATGTTACAGGGGCTATCGGCACCATTTTGAATACCGGCAGCCGACGGCGTGAGTGCAGTAGATGGCTCCTGGACCCCCGCTGGACCACCAGGGAGTTTTAGCAAGTCTTGGGAGGGGGGGGGGGGGGGTGTCAGGAGGGTGGGGTTTTGTTTAAATGCTCCTTTAGATGGCCGAATAATTTGGTGAAGATTCGTTGTATTCGTGGGAATCACGATACGTTTCGCTTCCCCATGAATACATTGAATATGGCCCTATACGTTGTGGATTGCCAATACGTTGCAAATGAATGCACACCCCTAGTCTGTACGAAGCTTGTCTCTTCCTGCTATTGATGTTGTCTGAGTCATTACTCCTCACAGAATATTCTTTGTACTAGGCAGCATGACAGACATCTTTTCGAGGTATCCATGATAACTAACATGTATGATTTACAGTCAGGAGTCCTTCCAGCACTCAGGTGGGCCTAAATGCTTCTTTTTTTTTACATTTTTAATTTATAAATTTCAAAAAATATTACAAAGCAAAACATCTTTGTACAGCAACATTGTGACATCAAATAAAGAAAAAGAGTTGTTATGTAATAAAAAAGCAAAAGGATACATTGTCTCCATACTGGTTACACAAATCAGCTTAATTTTTAAGGGGGAACTTGAAATTTAGAGGATATTATTACATATTCTACAATAGAAAGAAAAAACAGTTTTTAAGAATTCTCCATTATTATTATTACCTAGGAATTACTCTGGGTTACTGAACAGGGGTTCTTTTGGCCTCCAAAATATGTTGCAGCTGATCTGGACTAAAGAAAATAAATGTATTATTATTCATTTTGAGAACACACTTACAAGAATATCATAGAAAATTTGCACCAATATCCAAAACTTCTTGTCTCATACTCAAAAAAGCTTTATGACGCTCTTGCATTGATTTAGCGAAGTCAGGGAACATCCGGACCTGGCCTTAGAAGAATTTAAGATGTTGGAAATAGTGCTTCATAACTAACTTTAAATCCTGAGAGGAAAAATATTATATCAGAAGTGTAGCTCTTTCAGGGACCTCCTCTGTAGATTTTTCCCAAAATGCTGTCAGATTAGATATATCTATTGCTTTAGCAGAGATCACAACTTGTTCTTTTTTCTGTAAAAAAAAAAAGGAATGAACACGTGTTTGGTTAAAGCTGGAACTTTTTCCGCAGGAATTTGTAATATATCCATAAAATATTTCCTCCCTATGGCTATTACAGGTATACCAGAAACTGTAGGAAAATGTCTTAAATTCAGACGTTGGGAATGATTTTCCAAGGATTTGATTCTTCTGATAGTAGCTAAACGCTCTCGTATCAAGGAAGCATTAACTGTTTGCAAATTCTTAATATCACTTCCCATTGCTTGCATAGCTAAGGAATGTTCTGACAATATCTTTTGATGATCTCTGGCAACAGTGTCTAGTCTCATTGAAATATTCTCCAGTCGCTGGGATTGCTCCTTGAAGACCTGTAGGAGACCTGCTGTCAGGGCCCAGAGTGAGTCTAAAGTTACCACCGCTGGTCTGGTAATAGCAATAGAAGGGTCTGGTGCAGCTTGGTTTCCAGATGGTTCAGGTCCAAGAAGTAATTAATTCCCCTTTTCCAAGGGGTGCTGATGAAGAAGCTCCCCCAGCTGCTTCTCCACTCACTGGGAACAGATCCCACTGGGGATTTTTATCAGAGCCTCCAGCCGGGGTTAGTCCGATGCTTCCCTCAGCCAGGGGACTGACAGAAACATCCAATTTCCCCCAAGCAACGGTGTCACTTCCAGGCACATTCAACAGCAGTGTCCTAGGATCTGGTGGTGTAAGAGATATTTCCCCAGGCGAGAACAGCACTCCTCCTATGCTTGCTCCGCCAGCGAGGCTTACCCACAAGGTATCTGGGGTGGATACAGCGAAGTCTGTGATAACCCGTTGATATTAGGGGAAGATCCTTACCTTACCTTTCCTTTTATGTGGCATACTTTTTAGAGGAAAGAAAAGTCAATAGAAAGAAATTCCAGGATAATAAGATCAACCTAGGCTCAAAACCACTTGACTAAATTCCTCCCTTAAGGGGATCTGGGTTATTGAGAAGACGGGGTAGTCCTCATGAAGAAAAAAGGAAAACTTTCCACAAGTTAACAATTTTGCAAAACTGCACGCTGCTCCGGGCCCATTTTTGAGGGCTCCTCCCGGCATCCACTGGAAATGATGTCAGGATGCCTCAGGCTCAGCTGGAACCAGGCCCCGAAGAAGTCAGATGGTAAGAAAGCTTCAGGGAAGCGCAGGGCCAATATCCCCCTCAAATCAGGACCTCCTTAACTCCTCCAAACTCCACAGTCCCGAAATGTGTGCCACTGCGGGCCCGTTTTGAGGGTTCCTCCCAGGGTCCACCGGAAATGATGTCAGGATGCCTCGGGCTCAGTTGGAACAGGCCCCAATGAAGTCAGATGGTAAGAAAGCTTCAGGGAAGCACAGGGCCGATATCCCCCTCAAATCAAGACCTCCTCACCTCCTCCAAACTCCACAATCCTCTAAATGCTACTATTTCTACACAACCACACTGAAACTGTCATAATGCCTACCACATAATACCTCTGGAGTAGTTAACCTATACTTTTTACACTATGCCACACTTTGGATAGAGGCTGCTTGTGGGCTCATCCCCTTCTCTAGCCTTTATGCTATGCACAGAGCTGATGACTGAGGGTTTATCAACACACCTGTCTTGGTCTGGATATGCACAATGTAGAAAATGCTCAATCTGCAAAAGGAATAGTTGAGTAGAAAAATCACACAGAAAGAAACAAAACCCAGGATAAATGTGTGAATTAGGGTGCACGTGTTCAAAATTAAATTATTCAGAAAAGAGGTAACAAATTTCAAAATAGAAAATTTTAATTAGAATGGCGAATTTGAATACAATACCAGTCCCCCATTGTATTAAAATTCTCCATTCTAATTAAAATTATCTTTGAAATTATTTACTCTTTTCTGAATAATTTAAGATTGAACAGGTGCACCTTCATTCACACATTTATCTTGTGTTTTGTCAAAATGCTTCAACACCATAGGAGATGCATCTTATAGAATATCTACTCTGCTGTAATGGCCACAAGTCATGCCAGTCACGTGGACAAGTAAGAGCTTTAAACCAGAATCTACCTGAAAGGTGGCGACTCTGCTTGGAATTTTCACATTCTGCAAGCTTACCTCTCTGGGAGTCTGGAGCATAGGACACAGACAGGATAAGGAGTGTAACAGCTACCATCAATTTTAACAAACCAACTACTCTGCCTCTTTTGTATGTACCTACAGAAAGCAGAATAACATGACTAGCCTTGAACTACACACACTAAGGCCCAAGCAGCACCCTCACAGTGACATTTCAGGCTAGCTCTAGAGCTTAAAACATGGCTTTGCCTTGAGTTGAATGAGGGGAACATTTTGTTAGGTGACGTGGGTGCTGTTATATTCATCACCCAACTTACTCTGACCTCTCCATTTCAGAGATGACTTTGCAAAACATGTGAAGGCATGATAGCATCCTATTCCCAAGGCAGCTCTCAGATACTCAGCCCAGCATCCTTGTCTAGACTCCCTAAGCAGCTAACAAAACCATGTCAGCCCAAGGGCCAAGGCCCTCATCATCTGTACATGAAAGTTGACAGGCTGCTTATCTAGTTGTAGCAGAGCTCAGCAGTGTATGGCTGTGCCCAATCTTAATGACCTATGCTAGCTTGGAATGACCTGTGAGAAGTTAAGCATTGCCACCCTCTTTGACATGTGCTTTCTAAAAGGCTTTAAGTGAAGGGCTGTTACGTCAGCACTCCGATGTCAGTACTGACTCTGAAATAGCTAAGGCAGTGCTATCACCAGTGTATTTACAGGCCAACTCTGCTGGGCTCTCTTCCATGCATCCTCAGGTACGTCTGGAAGTATGTCTATTGGGATACCATGGAGCTTAGCAAGTTTATGGAATACACGGCAGAGCAGCACTTTCTCTGCAACTTTGGGTGGGGCATACATTAAAGCTCCTCCCATTCTGTCCAGAGAAATTGACTTTTAAGAACTCCGAAGGTGCATTCTATGACACCGCAGGTGGAACATGAGGCTCTATTGTACCTCGTCTCTGCCAGCGTGTTGGGAATAGCTACGTGAGTGAGAAGCCAAGTCCTGCAACTGTATCCCGAATCTCCTGTGGCAAAAAGAGAAAGGTGGCATCATTCACACCACTGTGACTTTCTGATATTGCTGCCAACCCACAGCATGCTCCAAGACATGAGCCATAAAAACCTTTTTCCAAAAACAAAGTCCATGGCACCTTTTCCTGTGACACTGTATGAACAATATAACACTTATGCTGTGTCAGATCTTCCAGACTAGGAAACCGCATCTGGGGTTCCTACCAAATGTGTGCATGTCACTCACTACCAAGCTATCGCTACCCATTTGTAGCACTCTTCTAACATTGAAGCTGTACCTCACAGCTGCCACACATGTCACTGCTGCAAAACATCCACCTGGTGGTGTGCTTGTGCAAGTCCCTGGCTGCTCTGCAGTATGTCCTCCAGAGATATCCATTTGTCTGACCTGACACAGTGAATATGCTAGGCCCTAAATGCATAGGCCGCAGCTTCTGTTTTACCAGTGTGAAGGTCAAGACAAACTGTGGCTGACATCCTGGCTGCCCGATCACCTGATCTGGGAGTCCTTGCAGTGTGGACACTAAAAGGTTGTGATTAACAATTGAGATTTCAACTGCTCCAGATGGGAGGATTAGAAAAGCCTATTGTTTAAAGTGAACCTGTAGAAAGTGTGTGTTGTAGCTGTTAGCCACAAAGCTTTGTGGCAAGTTCATTGTTTGGGCACACAACATTAGCGGGTCTCCCAAGCATGGAGAGAGAAATCTGAGCCCTGGTGCGACTGCTTGTAGACTTAACTGTACAAGCCACTTGTCATGTACCTGATGCTGTCACATCCCCCACAGCCCCTCCCCAATGTCTGTGCAGTTGGCTGGAAAGACATAGCTGGACAGGGAACAGAGAAAAAAAATCATGTGTCTTACCTATGAGCCAACAGTCACCATAGAGGACGTCCTCAACATTTTCAAACAGGATCAGTTGTCTAAGTATAAAGGAATCATGCATGAGAAGGCTACCAAATGATAAGGGGAAAGAGCTCCCCTATGAGGAAAGACTAAAGAGGTTAGGACTTTTCAGCTTGGACAAGAGACGGCTGAGGGGGGATAATGATAGAGATGTTTAAAATCATGAGAGGTCTAGAACGGGTAGATGTGAATCGGTTATTTACTCTTTCGGATAGTAGAAAGACTACGGGACACTCCATGAAGTTAGCATGGGGCACATTTAAAACTAATCGGAGAAAGTTCTTTTTTACTCAACACACAATTAAACTCTGGAATTTGTTGCCAGATGATGTGGTTAGTGCAGTTAGTATAGCTGTGTTTAAAAAAGGATTGGATAAGTTCTTGGAGGAGAAGTCCATTACCTGCTATTAAGTTCACTTAGAGAATAGCCACTGCCATTAGCAATGGTAAAACATGGAATAGACTTAGTTTTTGGGTACTTGCCAGGTTCTTATGGCCTGGATTGGCCACCTTTGGAAACAGGATGCTGGGCTTGATGGACCCTTGGTCTGTCCCAGTATGGCATTTTCTTATGTTCTTATGATCCCAAGTACCTGGCTACCACGTCATGGATGCGCCGTCGAGTGTTACAGACCACTTGCACATTGATGGAGTGGAAGAGCTTTCTGTTGTGGTAAATCTCCTCCCTGCAAGGGGGTGGGATGATGGCTGTGTGAATGCAGTCAATAGTTTCCAGAACATTCGGAAAGTTGGCAATGGCATAAAACCCTCTCTTCAGTTCCTTAAGTTCTGCTTGTCATGAGGGAATGCTATGTAGCAATTAATGCGGTCACGTACAGCTGTTATAACTTGGCCCAGACAGCAGGAAAAAGAGATTTGCAACATTCCCCGACAACCCCTACTGTCGTTTGGAAGGAGCCAGATGCCAAGAAATGCAGAGTGGACAATAGTTTGGTGAGGCCAGGTATAGCATGGGACCTTTCCGTAGGGATGTGAATCGTTTTAGGACGATTAAAATTATCGTCCGATAATTTTAATATCGTCTTAAACCGTTATGGAACACAATACAATACAGATTCTAACGATTTATCGTTATAAATCGTTAGAATCGTGAGCCGGCACACTAAAACCCCCTAAAACCCACCCCCGACCCTTTAAATTAAATCCCCCACCCTCCCGAACCCCCCCCCAATAACTTAAATAACCTGCGGGTCCAGCGGCGGTCCGGAACGGCAGCGGTCCGGAACGGGCTCCTGCTCCTGAATCTTGTCGTCTTCAGCCGGCGCCATTTTCCAAAATGGCGCCGAAAAATGGCGGCGGCCATAGACGAAAAAGATTGGACGGCAGGAGGTCCTTACGGACCCCCGCTGGACTTTTGGCAAGTCTCGTGGGGGTCAGGAGGCCCCCCACAAGCTGGCCAAAAGTTCCTGGAGGTCCAGCGGGGGTCAGGGAGCGATTTCCCGCCGCGAATCGTTTTCGTACGGAAAATGGCGCCGGCAGGAGATCGACTGCAGGAGGTCGTTCAGCGAGGGTTCCGGCGCCTCGCTGAACGACCTCCTGCAGTCGATCTCCTGCCGGCGCCATTTTCCGTACGAAAACGATTCGCGGCGGGAAATCGCTCCCTGACCCCCGCTGGACCTCCAGGAACTTTTGGCCAGCTTGTGGGGGGCCTCCTGACCCCCACGAGACTTGCCAAAAGTCCAGCGGGGGTCCGGAAGGACCTCCTGCTGTCCAATCTTTTTCGTCTATGGCCGCTGCCATTTTTCGGCGCCATTTTGGAAAATGGCGCCGGCTGAAGACGACAAGATTCAGGAGCAGGAGCCCGTTCCGGACCGCTGCCGTTCCGGACCGCCGCTGGACCCGCAGGTTATTTAAGTTATTTGGGGGGGGTTCGGGAGGGTGGGGGATTTAATTTAAAGGGTCGGGGGTGGGTTTTAGGGGGTTTTAATGTGCCGGTTTTTCGATTTTTCGATTTTTCGATTTTTAACGATTTTTAACGATTTTTCACGATATTTTACCCCCCCCAAACGGCAACAATACGATTCCCTCCCCCTCCCAGCCGAAATCGATCGTTAAGACGATCGAGGACACGATTCACATCCCTACCTTTCCGTGACTGGATCCAGATCCCCTCAAATTTCTTCATATAATTCCAGGAGCTGTGGCAATAGCTGCTAACTACATATTCTTTTGGCATGCCTAGCAATGTGGTTCTGGGTGGAAAGATGCATTCCCTATTTCTGTGCTGTGCCCGCCTGTGTGGCAAGCACTGCTGAGGGCCCCGATGCTCTCTCTGCGGGGCTAGTGGCTGTGGCTCCGATGCAGGGACTCCCTAGGAGGGGTTGGAACCTCCCTTGCCTGTTGTTGCGCTTGTCAATGGTCTTTTTATTATCTGCGCCGAGCATCCCGAAGCAGTCAGTGTCTCACTGCAAGAAAACTTGCTCCAAACGTAGCTTCAGGAAGACAAGCCAGGTAAGAAAAAGTATTTTTATTGGCTCAGGATGAATTGGTAGGTGTGTCTGATAAAAGGCCTCATTTTATCGCGTGCAATAATAGCCATGAACCGTGATAACGAACACTGTTGTGCGATGAAAACATTTTTGTCCGTCTACTGCAAAAAAAAAAAAAAAAGTTATTTCTGACATTAAATCCTGCATTATTGTGTGTTAAATTGGTGCTAGGATACTCTAATTTGCATTAATTCCTCTCATCTGCTTACTCAATTTAAAATTTGCATGCTATCTTGCGTTGCAAGATTTGTTGTACATCTAACGCACATTAGGCCCTGAACGCAATTTGATAAATGACCCTATAAGATTGCTATATTGCCAGGAAGAGACATAAAATTGTCCGGGCTTGCTGACACCCTTCATTTATGCACTTTTATAGAGTTTGATGCCTATCATTAGAAAATTTATCATTTTCTCTTTGTGAAGTTGTTCTGAAGAAGCAGAATCCCAATCTACATTGGTCTGTAATTCAGGAGAATTCCTTCAACATTGAAACCTAACTCTGAATGAAAACTGGAATTTTCACGATTTTTGTTTCACTCTCCACTGATTCTTTTTTTAATTGCATTTCTGTTTTAAAGATAATGGTATATTTTTCTGACATAGCGTATAATTCCACAATACTTGGCATTAAGAAGATGAAAAATTAGATCTGTTAAGATGTATTCCTGATGGAGTTAGGTGAGAGTTATGACCTCTGGTCTCCTCACCCCTTCCCAGGTAGGACATTAACTGCCACTAACATACTTTCTGGGCTGAAGGCCTTCACGATCCTCGTTAGTCAGCTTCACTGGACTGAGGCTAAAAATGTCCTGTTAAGAAGATGATCACTAAAAGCAGGATGAGTTCTATTGTATTTTTTCTTTAAATGTTAAGGTCTGGTATTATTGTGTAAGAATAAACTGTTTCCATTATGGATGGTTCCCTCCAGATCTTATTTAATAATCTTATTACAACATATTTTGCATTTCTGAAAAATGTTGACCACATGCCATATATTCTAGTATGAAACTACACAAGAGAGCAAAGAATTTTCAAAATTAGAAATGTGATATTCAATAGTCAAAACAGATTTTGGTTACAGAGTCTGAAAAAGGCAGCCAAAGAAGCATAACAGAAGCATAACTTTGTTTAACTCTTCCAGAATTAAATATGCACCGAGGAGGCTTGTGAAATTCATTGCATGCTTTTACAGCTTGTAGATTACAGAACTTTAGTGTAAAACATTTTTCCAGATGCTCGTTGTTGAAGATTCTCATGGAAACACTTATTGCAAGATCTATGAACTAAAATTTGTTGCTGTCTATAAAAATTCCAGAGTCCCACCCTTCTTGCCCCTTCTCTGTATGGGGACAATTTTCAATAGCTAATTTTCAAAGAGAACCAACACGGGCAGTTGCCCTTTGAAAATGTCCTACAAAATACACAGCACAAATCTTTCTTTGTACTTTGCTTTATCTGTAAATGACAAAACGGAGGAGGCGGAAGTGAGGCCAGGGGAGATGAAACATTTCAAAATACAACTGTATGTTTATTATTCACTGCCCCAAACTAAATATACTGGGGTGGGGTGGATGCCTGTTTTTAATCAACCTCAACATATGCACAAAGTGAAAATTCACACACACACACACACACACACATCATTTAGGTTTTCTGCAGCAGATATTCTTCCACCCATCTAAATCCTCTTGAAAATTGTCCTCAAGCTACAAGTTTTGAAAGCACGGTGGCAGAATGATGCATGGGATGTACATGAGTTTCTGCGCAGGATGTAGTACCAGCAGCAGTTTACTAACGGGTTGGTTTTCAAAAAGGTTTATCCAGCTTATTTTGGAAGTTAACTAGATAAATGTCTGACCCCAGAAAATTTCCTCCCTGATTAAACTTTTCAGCTCAGTGCGCAAATTTTGGCCCACTAGATTTAGGTTAAATTTAAGCTCCCAACATAGCCACTTAAGGTTCAGCTGTAAATCGAGCTAAAGGTAACCTGAAAAAATGTGCCCAGTTTTCCTTGTAGTGATTGATTCCATATCACTTTCCATATCACTTTCCTTGCAAAGATTCACCCTAAAAATAGTAAAAAAAACAAAAAAATGGAAGAAAGAGAAGAAATGGAAAATGAAACACCAGCATCCACATAAACATGTCTTTTGAGACATTTTCGGCTTGCTTCAGTTTTGTCCTGTGTCAAGCTCTCTGGAATGAGGTTGGAGTTAATTCAGCTCAAGGTAGAAATTCAAAACATTATGAGACAATGAAGAATACCATTCATTAATAAGAACATAAGAAAATGCCATACTGGGTCAGACCAAGGGACCATCAAGCCCAGCATCCTGTTTCCAACAGTGGCTATAAGTACCTGGCTAGTACCCAAAAACTAAGTCTATCCTATGCTACTGATGCTATAGCATTAGCAGTGGCTATTCCCTAAGTCAACTTGATTAATAGCAGATAATGGACTTCTCCTCAAAGAACTTATCCAAACCTTTTTTAAACCCAGCTACACTAACTGCACTAACCACATCCCCTCTTATCCGAAAGAGTAAATAACTGAGTCACATTTACTCATTCTAGACCTCGTTCTAGACCTCTCATGATTTTAAAGACCTCTTATTGTTACGGGAATGCTGGAGGCGTTCCCATTTCTGGGAGATTGTGTATCCTTGGGCCACGATGCAACCGCAGAGGAGCTCTAGGAAGTGCCGAGGCAGGCAAGGAGTGTCCAAGCACAGGCTGGAGATGCAGGATCCTGGCCTGTGCCGAACCTGATTGTATCAAAGAGACCCAGCAATGCAATGTTGATCTCCAGCCACTCAATAGCCCTTTCGGACCTGCTGTATGGAATGGCAGATGTGACAGGATGAACAGAGGCTGAGGGCTGGAACGAACAGACTCAGACAAAGACTCGGGATACGTGAGGGATTCACACGAAGAGTCAGGATACTTGAAGGATGAGACGAGACTCAGGATACTTGAAGGTTCAAGATACGTGAAGGACTCATACGGAGTCACAAGTCAAGGGTTCTGAATAGGTACTGCCACACCATGTGCCCTACACAGCCAGTCGAGGTAGGTCACGGACCATGCTGGTGGTTCCTGACTCAGGTTACTTGAAGGTTCCACGACGAAAACTCTGCCGAGGCCTGCACTGAGGCATGCTCTCCACATCCAGTCAAGGAAAGGCACGGACCATGCAGATACGGAACAGGTTATGCAGAGTTCATTCATGTGGACAGAGGCAGACGCAAGGGACTCTGAAGACCTGGACAGGAGTCAGGAAAGGAGAAGGACCTCAGGATCCAAGGAGTAAAAGGCTCGGCGCAGAGCTCAAGCGAACTCGGAGTATGGGACCTGAAGCTTGGAGTATTAAAAGCCGGAATCTTCTGGAGGCTTGCGGTGCCGAGGAAAGGACATCAGGAAAAGAAGATCAGGATGTGAAGACATCCATAGAATAGCTCATCAGGACTTCAGGGGATCTGAAGAACGAAACATAAGGAACATCAGGACATCTGAAGAGAAGGACTGTCGGAACAACAGGAACTGGATGGATAATGGCACAGGATCCAACAAGAGACCTCAACGAAGATGAAGATGAAGACATGGAATTTCAAAATGGAACAGAGTGCCTAGGAGAAGCAGGATTGAAGAGAAGTCCTAAGGAGGACTGGCTCCTTGCGAAGGCAATGAAGCAATGAAGACAGGCCCTTTTTATAGGGCTGAAGAGGAGTCTCCCACAATGACATCATAGGAGGACCACTCCCATGCTGGCCCTTTAAGTAATAAGTATAGAGAGGAGACACGGCCCCATGCCTAAGGAGATGTAAGGCAGGACCCTGGAGAGCGGCGTCCATACCGCAGCACAGTGCAGGAGGCCCCGACATTGGAGGTGGCTTCATGCCGCGGAGAAGCAGCTGAGGGCGGCTCCCTGCCACAAGCAAGGCTGGGGACGGAGGCCCCTCCCCACGAAGGGGACAAGGTAATGTCGGTGGCCTCCAGGCCACGTGGAATTGTGGTTGGCGGCCTCCTGGCCACAAGGGCAGCACCCGGGCAGCTCCCTGCCACTGGGCAGTACAGGAATGTCGATGGTCTCCAGACCGCATGGGAACGCTGTCAGTGGCCTCCTGGCTGCAGTGCAGCATTGGAGTGGCTCCAGCCATGCCTGAGAAGATGGTGGTAGCCTCTGGGCCACAGGAAAAAAGAGGAAAAAGAGGTGAGAGGCTGCCCATGGCACAAGCTAGGGCAGAATTGTAACACTTATCATATCCCCTGTCAACCATCTCTTCTCCAAGCTGAACAGCCCTAACCTCTTTAGTCTTTCCTCATAGGGGAGCTGTTCCATCTCCTTTATTATTTTGGTCGCCCTTCTCTGTACCTTCTCCATCACAACTATATCTTTTTTGAGATGCGGTGACCAGAATTGTACACAGTATTCAAGGTGCTTTCTTACCATGGAGTGATACAGAGGCATTATGACATTTTCCGTTTTATTAATCAATCCCTTCCTAATAATTCCTAACATTGTTTGCTTTTTTGACTGCTGCAGCAGCACACTGAGCTGACGATTTCAATGTATTATCCAGTATGACGCCTAGATCTTTTTCCTGGGTGGTAACTCCTAATATGGAACCTAACATCGTGTAACTACAGTATAAGAACATAAGAACATAAGAAAATGCCATACTGGGTCAGACCAAGGGTCCATCAAGCCCAGCATCCTGTTTCCAACAGTGGCCAATCCAGGCCATAAGAACCTGGCAAGTACCCAAAAACTAAGTCTATTCCATGTAACCATTGCTAATGGCAGTGGCTATTCTCTAAGTGAACCTAATAGCAGGTAATGGACTTCTCCTCCAAGAACTTATCCAATCCTTTTTTAAACACAGCTATACTACCTGCACGAACCACATTCTCTGGCAACAAATTCCAGAGTTTAATTGTGCGTTGAGTAAAAAAGAACTTTCTCCGATTAGTTTTAAATGTGCCCCATGCTAACTTCATGGAGTGTCCCCTAGTCCTTCTACTATCTGAAAGAGTAAATAACCGATTCACATCTACCCGTTCTAGACCTCTCATGATTTTAAACACCTCTATCATATCCCCCCTCAGTCGTCTCTTCTCCAAGCTGAAAAGTCCTAATCTCTTTAGTCTTTCCTCATAGGGGAGTTGTTCCATTCCCCTTATCATTTTGGTAGCCCTTCTCTGTACCTTCTCCATCGCAATTATATCTTTTTTGAGATGCGGCGACCAGAATTGTACACAGTATTCAAGGTGCGGTCTCACCATGGAGCGATACAGAGGCATTATGACATTTTCCTTTTTATTCATCATTCCTTTTCTAATAATTCCCAACATTCTGTTTGCTTTTTTGACTGCCGCAGCACACTGAACCGACGATTTCAATGTGTTATCCACTATGACACCTAGATCTCTTTCTTGGGTTGTAGCACCTAATATGGAACCCAACATCGTGTAATTATAGCATGGGTTATTTTTCCCTATATGCATCACCTTGCACTTTTCCACATTAAATTTCATCTGCCATTTGGATGCCCAATTTTCCAGTCTCACAAGGTCTTCCTGCAATTTATCACAATCTGCTTGTGATTTAACTACTCTGCACAATTTTGTGTCATCTGCAAATTTGATTATCTCACTCGTCGTATTTTTCCCTATATGCATCACCTTGCACTTATCCACATTAAATTTCATCTGCCATTTGGATGCCCAATCTTCCAGTCTTGCAAGGTCCTCCTGCAATTTATCACAATCTGTTTGTGATTTAACTATGCTGAATAATTTTGTAACATCTGCAAATTTGATAACCAAGGTCCTCCTGCAAGTTATTACAATTCGCTTGTGATTTAACTATTCTGAATACTTTTGTATCTTCTGCAAACAGAAAGAATCTTCACTCACAATATTTATCTATCTGGTTGATAAAAAATGATTTTAACCTAATTTAAAAAAAGAGAAGAAAATACTTCAAAAAGCTTATGTTGGAAAGTGCCTATCAATGTTAATTTAATATAATAATGTCTAAAAAGCCTCTCAAATGTTTATTTTATATATATATATATATATATATATATATATCTGTGTATAATTTTTAAATTTATCTTGAAAGTGATCACAGTACAAGAAATTCTAAGCTCCAACAGGCTCTAACAGGCTCAAGAAGGCTGCATCAGGGAACCACAAAACTGAATTAAATTTAAAAAATAAAATAAATATCTTAAAATCTTCAAAGAAACTTGCTTCCACACCAGTTATAGGCCTGGATTTATCAAAAAGCACTAAATATTGCATGTGATAGGAAAATGGGTGTGTTTTATGGTAATTGGCAGTTTATTGCAAAGTACTGTGATAACTTTTTTGCAGTTTGTGATAAGTGCCAGAATTGTATTTCCTATGTACCACCACTGGGGGGAGGGGGGAGAGAGAAAGCGAGTGAGCCATAATGTGCTCATACTAGGTAGATATTTATACCTCTATATGAGGCCTACCTAGTCACTCGAGGTGAGGTTTAGGTATTAGTGGTAGAAGTTAGGGGCTACTTTGACATTCAAAGTGAGACATACGAACAGAACAGTGCTCTCTTGTGAAGATTTGATGACCTTCGGAGTGAGGAAACTCACACAAAGATGAGATTTGTGCAATGTTCTCTCAACCTAGCTTGATGTTACCCAGGTAGAGAGTCCTTCAAGCTAGGTTAAGAAAACATTGCACAAATCTCATCTTTGGGTGAGATATGGCTTTGCAAATTATGAAACTTGGCCACAAATCCCACCCCAATCTACTCCCCTTTTTCTAATTTGCGTCACACTATTGCATTATGGCGTTTTCACATCTGTTAAAGGCGTTTTTTTCATGCGAAAATGCCTTAACGCATGCAAAAGCACCATATAGCACTTTGATAAATGACCCCCATAATTTGTAAAGTGTTTTCATTTTCAATGAAACATGTCTACCTTCCAGTTCTTCTATAGCATAGATGACACTATAAAAATGATGCTTGGGCTTATATACAAACAAATTATTCCAAACAACCAATCAAGAACCTCCAACATGCTTGACTGTTCTTTGAGCAAATCAGTTTCCTTTATAAAATGACTAATATTGTTCCCAATCCATCCTGTGGTACTCAAATGTCTGTCAGCATGGCTAAAAAGGCATCTTTTAAAAGTAGAAAGCAGGATTTGGAAGAGGTGTTAGAGAAAATTGGCGAAATACAATAGCAAATCAAGATAAGATGGTATTCACCCTAGAGTTCGAAGTGAGCTCAGAAATGAAACTGCAGACCATGTAAACTATTAATAATGTGCTTTCATTTGAAATGACACAACCACCTCAGTACAGACAACCTCCTCCTCTTGCCCACACTTTTGACCCCTCCCCCTCCCCCATCCCAACTGCTCCTATTGTATATGTAAGAGACAACTCTGTCACACCAACATTCACAAGGAAGATCTGTATTGGATGGATATGACCGCCATATATGTCAATTGCATACAATTCAGTTACAGATTACTAATATATTCTCAATCCCCAGGATGATCACACCCTTGTCTGCTAGATTTCAATACCAAATACCCCATAGGATCATAGTACAGTGATGTAGTGCCACTGGGGGATGCAGGGCCCTCGCAGCCTACACCCTCAGGTTATTTTTACAATTCTATACTGTGGTATAATGAGGCCCTGATCCGTAAAAGAGCAGAAGTCATTTATTAAGCATTCAAACATAATTTAGGGTGGTGCACAGGCCAATCCTGGCCATCAAAGCTGAAGGCTTGACAGGCAATTAATCTCAGTCCCGCCCAATGATGCAACATAGAAGTAGAATATTTGATATTCTCTGTCTGGCCAGCTTGAAAGCATTGCTTATGCCGTGCACCCCAGGACATGGTCAACCCCGCCCCTATACTGTAATTGTTCATTGATTCTTCATACCTGCTGTGCTGCATCAAAACCTCATAAACATCATCCAAGGGGGCAGGCTGAGTGGGAAATCCATCAAAAGAAAGAGGCTGGTAGGAGGAGTGACCCTTCTTTAAATCAAGCTCACCAGCCCATCCCCTAGACTCTGCTTCTTATCTTGCTCCAGAGGCAGAGTACCTTCCAGGTTGAGGCCTCCCCTCCACCTTAGTTGAGGTGGATCAACTCCTTACACATTATCAACGACATAGTCTATAGCGTTTCATGTCATTTTTAAAAATGAAACAGTAAAAAGCATAAAATTTCAGTTTTTGTTTCTTTTTTACAATGTGCATTATTTCTCTATAGCACACATTGAAGGTAACTTTCAAAAGGATTTACATTTGTAAAACTGTGTTTAATGTAGGTAAATGGAATTTTAAAAATTGCTACTTTTATGCTTGTAACTCCTTTGAAAAGTCACTCCATAAGGCTGAATTGTCAAAAGGTTTTATGCACGTAAATGCAGTTCACATGTATAAATGGGCTTTTGAAAATTGCTATGATATATGTTACTTTTACACATGTTATTCTTTTGAAAATTACTTCCATTATTTGCAGCTAATACTTGCTATTCAGAAATAATGTGCAGTATTTGCTGAAAAAAAAGAAAAAAGACCTAAAAGAAAGAGAATTCGTATGATAACCTTCCCTCAATGAAATGAAAAGAAACAAAATAACATTTTTTTGGCTTGCACACTCTTATAAATATCATTCAAATCTGCCGCTGTAGCTGAGGACTGAAGGGTAGCAAATGCAATGCCAATTTTCAAAAAGGACTCCAGGGGTGACACAAGTAACTACATAATGGTGGGTCTGACATCAATGCTGGATAAAATGGTGGAGAAACATACTTAAGAATAACTTTAAAATGTGCAAGTGTGCTGTTGAGCGCTCGTACATGGGCGCACACATGCGATCTGGCCAATTTTGTATCATGTGTGCACATGTGCGCACGCCTTATAAAATACACACAACTCCACCTTGCTACTTCGCCACATACCTGTGAGCATATATACATGTGTGCACATGTGGGTATATATGTGTATGCACCCGCGTGTACACACAAGCTGATGTGCATGCATCTGCAAGGGTGGTACTTCCTGTTCTTTCTGGTTATGGACACAAAGATACCACCAGCACCCCAACCAAATTTCACCACTAGGGATGTTGCCTGTTTGTTGTTCCTGGTAGCGCAGTTTTTCCCAATTCCAGGCTTGAGACACAGCCTCAGAAGAAACAGGCTGGCCTGGCAAGCAGCACGTAAGGCCTTTAACAGGGGTGCTTCCCACCCACATGGGTTAAGTCTAATGTGTGTAGTGGGGATAGGTATGGTAGTGCATGGGTCGGCACTAGGGGTGCCAGAATTGGCCAACATGTAGCACCAGAGAAAATATGTATGTATGGCTAATGTAAGAGTTGTACATTCCATTAATGGCATGAATGTACATATATTGTCAATGTCGTACATTGTTACAAAAGAGCAGGCAAGATGTACAAGGAAGGACAGAAACTTGTAGTCAAAAGTATTATAATGGTGTCATGAAGAGATGTCACTTTCTCTGGGACAATACATCCATTCCATGGTGCTTCCTATAGGTCTACAAACCAAGGGCTTCCTTTTAGAAGGACTGTCACATGGTTCTTGGTACTCCACAAAGCTATCCTCTCTATGAAAATGGCTATTGCACTACACAGCAACCTTAATATTGACCTGGGGTATTATGGCCCATCATAGAGGCTGCCTGTAAAAGTATATTTTTGGTTCAGATGGCATGATATCACTTCTATATACATTAGGAGTACAAAGAGCCATGCTACTGATTTCAGACATCAGTAGGATACATGGTGATATACAATTATGGAAGTCACAGTAACAGTTACACTGCGCACTCAGCTTTGTCATTGTATTTCTCCCTATAGATTGAGGAAAAGAAGAAGGCCCAGTGGTTATATTGGTGCAAGAAAGGTGGATGGATCAGCTGTGGGCTTGCTGAGATAAGTCCAGAGGTAGCCATCAGGGCCATATTCACATGGTCTGTATAGGTCCTGTTTCCATCAGCACACACATTATGGGCCTACTACTCTGCACAACTCTGTCTGTGCCTTCAGCTTCGAAAAGTCCTCATTCACACATATCTACATCTAGAAAGTTTTCTGGGTTTTAGCAGGGCTGTCATGAGGTGTTCTATGGAAGGCACCCTATGGCCTAGCTGGTAATCTTCCAGCCTCTTCCAAACCACTAACATTTTTTCACATGCAAATTATATGGGCCCTATCCAATACAACTCATGGGTCTATATGCCTTGCTATGTAGACCACTATCCATCATATCAAACCCTTACTCACTTGCCTTCCCTTCCATCGGATCTCCTCACTCTCTTGCCCTCCCCACATCCACTCTAATTCTCTTGCCCTTCTCCCCACCCTCACTCACCCAATCCCTTCATTAACTCCCCCCTAGGGCCGGATCTAGGCATAGGTATCACAGGCAAGTACTTAGAGCGCCTAATTCTGAAGGCACCTAAAAAGTCAGACTGCCTGGCTAATCTTTCATTTCCAGGGGTGAAATTCCTCACCCCCGGTATTCTACCTATGGCCACCATTATCTCATATCTGGCCCTGCTTCCCCTCACAATTCTCTCATTTACTCTTTTTCACCTTCCCCCTCCCCTAATGTAGTCACCAGAGGTGGTGTTGGTGGGAGTCTGGGAAGCCAGCATGGTAAGCAGCAACCTAGCCATGAAGCTGACATATCTAGTAGTGACCGAAGCAATGGGGCTTACAGGCATTCACCTCAAGTCTTTTCAATCTTGGCCATCAGAGTCCATGGCCTTCTCAATTGTGCAAAGAAATTGCACTAAAATCAGGATCATGTGGCTATTCTGTCTCAGAGTAAGCAACTCCAACACACTCTACTCAGCTTCCTCTGGGCCCTGGGAGACCAGAAATGATGCGTTCTGCTCTGTTTCTGCAGGAGAGCTGGAATTCATTTACACCACCAGGTAAGCTCCATTTCTATGCAGAATTGAAATACATTGCAAGCACTACTCCACTTCCTTTGGTCCCAGAAAAAAGATGGCAGAATACCAGACTGGGTTGTTCCACCAGAAATTAAGCCTTGATAACAGAAAAGGGGTTGAATTAGCACAAGTTTGAAACTACTGAGCTGTAACGGCAATCATCAAGGTCAGGGATGAAGCCTTGATGACTGCCACCACTGCTCATAAGGTTCAGACTTGTGCTTTTCAAACTCTGTGTGTTTGTTATTTGTTCTGCAGTTTCTGCTTCAGTAACATCCCTTCCCTTCCTGTTCCCTGTAGAACAGGAGGAGAGGACATGAATTAGAAAGCAGAGTGGTTGTTCTTTGCTCTGTCTGCTCCAGCTCACCCTTTCTCCTCTGTCTGGAAGGAAAAGGCTGGAACAGAACATCCTTGGAACTGAGTTTCAGGTCATTGCCACAGAAATTAAGCCCTGATGTATATATGGCCAGAGTTATGTGGCCAGGAGAGAAAAGACTCCAGAATCATTAATGATAGGGGTTGCACATAAGGGCCTTATCACCACAGGGTGGGTAACCTGGCCCACAGTTGAATTAAGGAGTGGACTGGGTATGGAAGTTCAGGATCACCAGAGCAAAGAGGAGGAAAGAGTTGAAATGAGAGAACTCCATAGTCTCCTATCAGCCATCTACTCTTTGCCACTATAATCCTGCATTCCCAATCCCCAGAAGTCCTTCAGATACCTGTGCTCATCAGGTATGTACAAAATATTAGGGATGTGAATCGTTTTTTGACGATTTAAAATATCGTCCGATATATTTTAAATCGTCAAAAATCGTTAGAGGCGATATTTAATAGGAATTCCCCCGATTTATCATCAAAAATCGTAAATCGGGGAAAGGGGGAGGGGAAGGGAGAGGGCAGGAAAACCGGCACACTAAAACAACCCTAAAACTCACACCGACCCTTTAAAATAAATCCCCCACCCTCCCGAACCCCCCCAAAATGTCTTAAATTACCTGGGGTCCAGTGGGGGGGGTCCCAGTGTGATCTTCCACTCTCGGGCCACAGGTGCGTTGCCCTGTCATATGACAGGGCAAAGGTAGCGCCGGCACCATTTTGGTTCCTGTCCCCCGACGACACGAGCGTAGGAGATCGCTCCCGGACCCCCGCTGGACCCCCAGGGACCTTTGGCCAGCTTGGGGAGAGGCCTCCTGACCCCCACAAGACTTGCCAAAAGTCCAGCGGGGGTCCGGGAACGACCTCCTGCACTCGAATCGTGTTGCCGTATGGCCGGCACCATTTTGCAAAATGGCGCCGGCCATATGGCCATATTGCCGTATTGCAAAATGGCGCCGGCCGTACGGCAACATGATTCGAGTGCAGGAGGTCGTTCCCGGACCCCCACTGGACTTTTGGCAAGTCTTGTGGGGGTCAGAAGGCCCCCCAAGCTTGCCAAAAGACCCGGGGGGTCCAGCGGGGGTCCGGGAATGACCTCCTGCACTCGAATCGTGTTGTCGTATGGCCAGCGCCATTTTGCAAAATGGTGCCGGCCGTACGGCAATATGGCCATATGGCCATTCTATCAACGCACCCGTGGCCCAAGAGTGGAAGAGCACAACGGGACCCCCCCACTGGACCCCAGGTAATTTAAGACATTTTGGGGGGGTTCGGGAGGGTGGGGGATTTATTTTAAAGGGTCGGGGTGGGTTTTAGGGATGTTTTAGTTTGCCGGTTTTCCCGCCCTCCCCCTTCCCCTTCCCCTCCCCCTTCCCCCGATTTATGATTTTTGATGATAAATCGAGGGAATTCCCATTAAATATCGCCTCTAACGATTTTTGACGATTTAAAATATATCGGACAATATTTTAAATCGTCAAAAAACGATTCACATCCCTAATAAATATTAAGGCAGGGTTAGTTCTACCTGCCTCTAATGCTCCCTAGTAATTTTAACAATACTGCTGCCTACATGTCTCGAAATATCAGCCTGCCTTTTCTTGCTGCTATTACTCCCACTGCTATTATTACCACATATCCTTTTCTTTTTGCCCACAGTGCCTTATATTTTTATTTCTTTTCAAATATAAGGTCACACATTTTGCTTTTAAATCTCCTCCCGAGGCCATCTGTCAGATGCTTATCCTGAATTCATCAGAAAAAAGAAGCAATGTATCTCCAAAGACTGCCACAAAAAAAGTCACATTTATTGAGGCTTCTGGACCTGCCTAGTGCATGACTTTGCACATCTCCATTTTTATTATACAGAAGCTTAATCAACTGAGTCAATAAATGTTATCACCATGTTTTATGGCATTCTGGTTGAAAACCTGAAAAAGAGCACAGCGGACACAGGTTAAACTCTCATCACAAGTTAATTTTTTGCTCGTGCAATAAATTATTAACGCATTTTGATTTAAACTCTTAATAAGAATTTATAAGTTATTTCTCAGATGTGACCTTAAAGTCAAGTTGTCATGCTGATTTTTGAGGTCACATGATTTGTTTACTAGGGTTCTGGAGTTACAGTATTCAGCCTTCCTTTATTAAATAGTTAATTTCTGATGGTACCATCTTTCAGCCAATAAATCTTATATAAATTTGCTTACCTCTCTTGCCAAGAGTTTACTCAGTTTAATTTCATATTCAGCACAATTGTTAACATTGACTTTTCCATTAGATTTACTGTTGATATTTCTAAGTACAGTAAATTAGGAGTACCTTTCAACCTGGATGTTCTGGGAATAGGAATGCACTGTAAAATACTGAGAGGTGTTTGCTACAGTCCCTATTTTATTCTGAGATTACTGAGCATAATAACAAATCTTAAAGGGAAAGACTTGCAAATGTATTGATATTTATCTATTTCATCTAAAATGGATCTCATTTCTTTGGCTGCAGTTTTTCTCTTTTTCTAATTTGCTTTGTTCCTTTTTAAGTAGAGATGGGCACTCTTTTTGTTTTACAAATGTTGCTCTAACCTTTGCCCTATTAAATGCAGGGATTTCTTGTGGGTGGGGTTTACTGGTTTGTGATTCTAGATCACAATAATTTAGGAATTTCAAGAATAAATGACAGCAACTATATATATTTTTTTTAATTGTGCATTATTCTGGAAAATAGACATAGAAAAAAATAACTTACACTCTGGTTTTGTTGCTAAAAAAAACCCCCTGAAGATATTAAAGCTTGCTGATAGTCATGAAATTCCATACTTCAAAAGAGAAATTGCCAAGTTCCTAATATTAACTAGAAAAAACCCAGTTACAAACTTCTAAGGCCCAGTGAACCACTAGATACTGTACATTAAAAATGGCAAACAAAGCCTTTATTTATCAGGAGTCTGCATCTCTCACACCTAACTTGAGCTCTTGAAAGTTCAAAGTACAGATTAGTGATGTAATTGACCATATGGAGGAATTTCTAATTCTCTTTAAACTACTTTTACTATTATGTTTTCTTCTTGTCGGTGTCGGTGTCGGTTACATGAGCCTGAGGCCTAGTTTGTGCATGCTAATCCTTTCTGGAAGATATAGTTTGAGGGGATTTTTTTTTTCCTCATGGCTCAATAACCACCAGTTTGCAATTCTATTCAATACGAGTA
Organism: Rhinatrema bivittatum; assembly: GCF_901001135.1. Lineage (NCBI taxonomy): Eukaryota > Metazoa > Chordata > Amphibia > Gymnophiona > Rhinatrematidae > Rhinatrema > Rhinatrema bivittatum. Next base: position 322,137,709 of record NC_042619.1, read on the forward strand.
CAGGCCAGGGATCAAGTTAGGGTACTTAGTCCACAAAGGTCACAAAGGCTCACTTTGAGTATGAAGAATGTTGGGGAAAAGAAGGCCATTGATTGCTTTTGGTGATCCTCTACGTGAATGATGGGATTCAAAGAAAAGCTCCTGAATCCTCCTTGAGGATCAAAGTGTGCTTAATTTGCACTTAACTCAAAACAGTCCACTTTTGTCCTTTTGGGTTCCTCTCCATGCAAAGTATAATTATTGTATATTATCATTCTAGGTTGTAAATGCCTTCTGAGATAGTATTACATTATTAGTAGCAGACTAAGATAAAAGTAGAAACCACATAGTAACTTTAATGATAATTATCATGTTTGTTAATAAAATCATATGATCCAGACTGGCAAATAAAACAAACAAATTCTGTTGAATATCATCCAATTAAGAACAACAAATGTGATTTATTAAGTTGACATTTTCTTTAAAGTAGGGGCAGATAAAGAAGATTGTAAGTGCAGCCCTGAGATATCTGCAGCTCTATTAATTTGTCATAGAACCTGCAGAGCATGAATGCACTGATAGGAGATTTCCTGTTAAAAGAAAATACACATGGAACATTGGTGATTACAGATTCGATTCTTGGCATAAACCTAACCACTCATGACTCAGATCAATTTTTTTGTAGAAAGTCTGACTATGCCAAGACTTTTTTGTAGTAACTATCCTCCTTCAGTCTTTTGGAGAAGGGTTGTGTGTGAAAATCTCTTTTGGAAAGTAAGGTAATGTTTTTGCTGTGTTATTCTGTTTGAAAAAATGGAAATAAAGGTTAGCAAACAAACAAAAATATATTAAATTAAATTTTTTTATTGGGCTAACTTAATACTTTTCTTGATTAGCTCCGTTAAAAGCAACAGAGCATGTACCCTGCCACCTCATATATGCCAGGGTTCAGATGCCTCCTATTTAAAGTTCCCATTTGAGATCCTGCTGGATGGATGGGCAATGGGTGTTCCAGGCCCTCTGAAAACCCTCCCAATTCCTCCTGGTAGACCCCTTAGCCTTTCAGAAGAAATTGTCTCTGGTAACTCTCCAGGACCCTACTTTATTGAAATGCCTACAGCAAGGGTAAACAGGATCATACTATTTCTCTGAGCTAATGCAATGGATTTTCCATTGGTAAAGCACTGTTTTCTCCGTAGAAATGTAAATAAGAGATGTTTTTTGCTCTCTCATTCTAAATAAAGCTCTGTTTGTTACATATTCCTGCAGGATTATTATTGTATATATATTTTTTATTATTGTCTTTTATATTATGAGAAAATAAAGCTATGTGAACAAAAACGTGGTCTCTTCCATTTCTGCCATGAAAATATTGGCATATTCTGGTGGCATGATTTATAAATAGATAATACTGAAGTTGAAGTAGTTGTGGGTCAGGAAAAATTAGTTTAATTTTGTAATAGCTTCCAATGTATTGGTGGTTCAGAATATACATCTTTAGAAAGTTGTCACATACAGTTATGTCATCTGCATGGGGAATGCTGCTGTATAGTGATTTTACATCTATTGGGAATGGAGAGTAGCAGGCTGTAGCTGCTCAGAACGTCTGCAGTGTCCTGCATTGAAGCTGTTTGTTATACAATTAGGGTTTGAAAATCTCCTCTCTGTAAGTCTAGATATTTCCTCTGTATGCCAGTACCAGTTGTGATTGATTGGCCAGGGTTCCCAGGTTTCTGGATGTTAGGTACCATATATACTACTGCAGCATCTGAATCGTAACAACATATTCAAGACTGACAGGGATGCAGTTCATTTAAATAGACTGATAAAGTTTCCTGACACAAAGTGAAGGCATTAAAAGTTTACAAATGGTCATGAGGAATATAAGCAAGCTCATTATTAACAGCAGGAGAAGTTTGAGACACTGAGTTGAAAAATCAACATACAAAGTAGAATCCGCATTTCTCTTCATTAAATAAAGTCACCACAAACAGTCCATGCTACCATCGCAATAAAATATGTGCTCAGATTTTATCCCTGATGAAGGCTTGCCTGACGAAACAGAGGCCTTTGTAGGGACAGAGACAATGCAGGACATAGAAAAAGCATTGGAGTCTACATGATGTGATAGAGAAAAGCAGTAGACTCTCCATAATACTTCTGTGTAACATTCACAACGTATCCATTTCTTCTGGACTGTGCTTCAATTGTATTCTTTTCAATGAAGATGCCTTTTATGTGTTTCTTTGCTAGTCACAAAGTAACTTTTTGGAATTCAGCCTTATATTATCTTTACAAAGGATTCATTGGTAGATATAAGAAGTATATCCAACAAATCAAATTATAGGAACAATATAGCCCTTGAAAGATATTTAAAAATTATGTATAATATTTATTGATTTTTAAAATATATACATGAAATTTTAGCCCTAAAACAACATTATTGTTCTTCACTAAGATGCTTTATAGAATAAAATTACAATATCAAATCATATAAAGTTGTTTTCTTGTTATTTTAAAGACAGTAAACATATCTTGTAGCAAGTGCAAAGATTTTGAAATTCAAGGAGTACTAACAGAAAGTTCACTAAGCTTGGTGGTCTCTATAGTGTTTGTTCATGTATATTGTTTATAACTATTCTTGTGTTGATACCATGGACTGTATTTAGTGAAGAGAACTCGATCTTTTATTGTTGGGCTAAGAGCCCAATGTGACACTAAGATCATAGCGTCTGTACTGCAAAGAGGTATTGAAGTCTGCTCCAGATAAAGTTCCAGCAAAGAGACTTGAAAAGGTTTCCAACATGCTAATAATATATTGGAAATTCACAGATGATTATGCTGCATTTAGCAAGCTGTTAATTAACAACAGTTGAAGTCTTAAGACACTGAGGGATTTTCAAAGGGTTACGTGCGCCGGGCCTATTTTCAAAAGGCCCAGCAATGGTGCGTAAAGCCCTGGGATGTGTGTAAGTCCCGGGGCTTTACTAAAGGGGCAGGAAGGGGGCGGGGCAGGGGCTGGTCAGAGGCTCCTGGCACAGTGGCCATTTGTCGTTGTGCAGGGGATCACGCGCCGGCAGTTGGCCGGTGCTCAACTTACTTCGGCCTCAGGGCTGAAGTAGGTTTTAAAACAAGAAACAAAAAAAGAAAAGGGGGGGAAAGGGAGGGAGAGGTAGGAGAAGGGAAGGTGGGGTGGGAGGGAATGGGGGAAGAAGGTGCGGTGTGGGCTCGGCACACACAAGGTGCACAATTGTGCACCCCCTTGCACGCGCCAACCCCCGATTTTATAACTTGCACGTGCCTGCATGTACAAGTTATAAAATCGGGCGTACATGTGTACGCACCGGGTAGCATGTGCACTAGGGATGTGAATCGTTTTTTGACGATTTAAAATATCGTCCGATATATTTTAAATCGTCAAAAATCGTTAGAGGCGCGATACAATAGGAATTCCCCCGATTTATTGTCAAAAATCGTAAATCGGGGGAAGGGGGAGGGCGGGAAAACTGGCACACTAAAATAACCCTAAAACCCACCCCGACCCTTTAAAATAAATCCCCCACCCTCCCGAACCCCCCCAAAATGTCTTAAATTACCTGGGGTCCAGTGGGGGGGGGGGGGTCCCAGTGTGATCTTCCACTCTCGGGCCACGGGTGCGTTAATAGAAATGGTGTGGTGCTACCTTTGCCCTGTCATATGAGCACTAGATGGCCAGGGCCGGCCAATGGCACGGATACCCTGTCACATGGTAAGGTCAAAGGCCATTGGCGCCATTTTTATTAGTGGCAGCCGACGGCCCGGGAGCGGGAGATCGCTCCTGGGACCGCCACTGGACCACCAGGTACCTGTAAAAAGTTTTTTTTTGGGGGGGGGGGCGGTTGGGAGGGTGGGGGAAGGTAAGGGATTAGTTTTAAAGGGTCGGGGGTGGGTTTTTTGTTTATCGGCTCAGGCACAGCCGATAAAAAAAAACCCGATCGGGCCGGACAAAAAAAAACACACGATGTGAATCGGAACCAGAATCAGAACCGATTTAGGTTCCGATTCACATCTCTAGTTTCTATGGAGGACAGACTGCACAGCTGTCACAGACATTCACATGCACAGCATGAGGTACGGCTTTTGCTGCTAATACAGGTGTGTCACCTCTTACATATCTCTTCGTTGGCAGCCAGCTACACACTAGTAGCCTTTGCTGGGTTGGGAGGGCCTGTCATGCAAAACTTCCAATAGCCATATCTGATTTAGTAGTCATGCACAGACGAGTTCCTTTAGCCTACAACTAACCTGCACATATAGTGGCCAACAACAATGTGAAAGCCATTTCAGCCAAGCTAATCACCCTTTAAGAATCAGCAAAGGTACAGGCTACCTTATACAGTCTTACTGGATGATGGGTTTGCCACTCACATCTGCAAGTGACAATGCTATCATTCGTGTGCTTCTTCTGTCATTGCCATAGGAGATTCAGGGTACAGTTGCAGGCCCTGGCTTCTCACTCCTGTTGCCATTCCCAACACACCGGCAGAGACGAGGTACAATGAGGCCTTATGTGCTAACCGCTGTGTCATAGAATGCACCTTTGGCCTTCTGAAAAGTTGTTTTTGCTGTTTGGACAAGACGGGTGGAGCTTTAATGTATGCCCCACCCAAAGTTACAAAGATTGTGTTGCTTTGCTGCGTATTCCATAATCTGGCTCTACACCATGGAATACCAATGGACCTACATCAGATCTCCCCCAGGATTCCCCATGTCTCCCTGCACAAGCTAAGGAGACCATGCTGAGTGGCAGCCAGATTTGGCAAAACCTTAAACAAAGACACTTTGCCTGATAGCCTTTTCTTTCTCTCACTGCTTGGCTATGTAGCTCACCATGTTGCATAAAGCATGTATGGCTATTCTGGATTTGTATTCACAAAGCACCAGTTCAGTGTACTTGAAATACAGTTGTGAAAGTAAACATTAAATGAAAGACATATTGCTGCCACCATGTGTTCTGCCTGATAGTGACTGTAAAAGAGGCATGTGTGGCATTTCACTTAGTGGCCTAACTAGCATGGTGTGGCCTGGGAGCCCTCACCAGTGAAGCACATTCTAGCGCTCACATGAGGATGACATGCTGCCATAAATATGATAAATATTCCGCTATGCGATTAGGCTCTTATTGTATGTAAAGAGTGACCATCATACAGCACCCTTGCAGCCGATGGCTTATATATGTAAGCATATAGGAGCGCTGGGGCTTTATAATCAAAGGTCACTTCTTATGAAATGCTCATATAAGAGTCTTGATAATTAATGTACTCCCCTACTGATAGACAGGGCTATACAAAATTGCACTTATCTTTGGACAAAATGTCCACAATGCAGCTGTCCTTAAATCTTCTACACTTGTCTTCTCAAATGATCAATAGTGTAGCGATATACGAGTCTTCCAATACTGCGCATGTTTTGAAGTAATTCAGACTTCTTCTTTAGGGAACACGAAGCTGTTAGCTGTGAATGAATATATCTGTGCATTAAAATGTGAATAAAAAAGCCCTTTTATAACAGCAACAAGCTTGTAAAACAACATGGCTGCAAAATGAACTGGAGCACTTACTGTTTGAAAGAATGTGGTCAATATACCATCAGGAATAATTTATAGATGTGCTGAAATCATAGAATGAACAAGGCTGACAAACTTTCCATATGCATTAAATAGTTCCAAATGAAATGTTCTTATCAGAAATTGTGTTACTTACTTTTTGGTGCCACAAGCTACCTGTCAGCATTACTTCCCGGTATTGACAATGAGCTTTGAAAAAGACACCATTTTTAAAGGAAACCCCGTCGACCAGGTAGATTGACAGCCGGATATGACGGGGGTAAACTCACCAAATATGGTGAATGACATGTCATTGGTGGCCATTTTGAAAAAAATCCACTTCAGTGAAGAGAAATGAAATGCATAGCAAGTATGGAAAATGACATCGGCCATCTTGGATGTCGGGGAACGCCCGAATGTGAAGAGAATAATCACAACAATTATGGTGAATGACGTTGGTTGGCGGACATTTTGAAAAGAATCCACTTCAGTAAAGGGGAATGAAATACATACAAAGTATGGAAAATGATGTCTGTGCGGCCATCTTAAATGTCTGGAGATACCTTGGCATTTAAATCACAGAGTACCATTCAACTCTCTCATTCAAACCCTTGGGCTCTACTGAATTCGATCGAAAAATCCACTGATTTTCTTTGTAATTGAGTATTGAGTTCTATCACCACCATGTTTAGACAGAGGAACATGATCATGGATGATCCATTTAAAATCTTCAAATTTATGAGTGAATGTTATACAGTGTGGGATTGTGGGAGCCTTTTTATCCTGGTTGTTGATGCGGCTTCGATGTTCTGTCAAACGGTATATGCGTGCCCAGAAACTGTGGGTGGAATAGGGGCAGAGCATAGGCAGTGCAGAGGTGGAGCCATCACTGATTTGATGAGGTGCAACCTCTAATTTTCCTCAGCCAGCACACACAACATACACATGCCACTGCTCCTTGTTGCGTGCAGGAGTCTGGTGAGCATCTCTATATGGACCAGTGTAAGGGGGCACTTTGATTCAAGGTGAGTTTTCAGGAGGTGGGTTGGGGTTAGGGGAGAATTTGCAGACCCATTCAGAGGTATCCATTGTAAAATTGACCTCATTAAAGAATTTTTGACCTTGTAAGTGATGAAAATGAGTTGATTTGTACACTGCAGTCTCTGCTACCTGCACTGTACAAATCATAATGCATATATTTTTTTTAAATCTACCTTTGGTGCTGGTATCTGTGTAAAGCTTCTCTCTCCCTCCCTGAATTGCTGCACTAAACCACACAATAAACCTGCTCTAGTCACTCCTGCCCCACTGGCTGTAATTTGGCTTTTGGGATGATCAGAACCAAGTTGGTTTACAATTGTAAAACAAGTTTGGTACTGGACATACTGTAATTAGTGTACCAGAACTGCTATGCACACTTTTCTATAATTGCCGTACACTCTGAAGTGCCATAGACTTTTTTTTTTTTTTTTTTACAAGTGGGAGACTTGGCATTTCAATCTGAAATTTTGGGGTTCTCAATCAGGGATTCTACATTAGCTTGGTTACTCATATCCATTCCTTTCTTACTCCACCCTGTCTTAGTTATGCATGATGACTCATTTTATCATTTGGTGGTGGTCTTCATTGCACATTAATCTGATATCAATACTACTGAATATGGAGTTTGAGAAATGCACACCTTCTACTCATATAGATTTTCTCTCTTTGACGCTCTTCTTTGTTAGAACAACTGTTGGCAGTCCATCTAATTAATTATAATGACTTGCTGCCATTTTTAAGTAGAGATGTGGTTTGTTTTTCGCCCGAATTAGGAAATTCAACGAAATTTCCTAACTCGTTGTGGTTTCGGAGGCCCCGAAACCCGAAAAGAATTTTCCCTGAATTTCGGGGAAATTTCGTTTTTCGGGTTTGCATGGGGAGAGGGACACTTTTTTTTTTTTAATTAAAACCCACCCCAAACATTTAAATAAACTATAATACAACCCCCCCCTCCGATCCCGATCCCTCCCCAAGACTTACTAAGTACATCCCTGGTGGTCCAGTGGGGTCCCGGGTTCCATTTGCCTTCCATGCCCGTGCTACTGCAAGCCGTGCTCTTTAAAATGGTGCCGAATAGCCTCTGAACTACCATGTCACAGGGGCTACCGGCGCCATTGGTCAGCCCCTGTCACATGGCCATCGGCGCCATCTTGTGCTCCTGGCATGTAACTGGAGCTGACCAATGGCGCCGAAAGCCTCTGTGACATAGTATGGGCAAAGGCTATCGGAGCCATTTTGATTACTGGCAGCCGACAACGAAATCGCTTTCGGACCCCCGCTGGACCCCCAGGGATTATTGGCAAGCCTTGGGGAGGTCAAGAGCCCCCTCCTGACCCCCCCAAGGCTTGCCAATAATCCCTGGGGGTCCAGCGGGGGTCCGAAAGCGATTTCGTTGTCGGCTGCCAGTAATCAAAATGGCGCCGATAGCCTTTGCCCATACTATGTCACAGAGGCTTTCGGCGCCATTGGTCAGCTCCAGTCACATGACAGGAGCACAAGATGGCGCCGATGGCCATGTGACAGGGGCTGACCAATGGCGCCGGTAGCCCCTGTGACATGGTAGTTCAGAGGCTATTCGGCACCATTTTAAAGAGCACGGCTTGCAGTAGCACGGGCACGGAGGGCAAATGGAACCCGGGACCCCACTGGACCACCAGGGATGTACTTAGTAAGTCTTGTGGAGGGATCTAGATGGGGGGGGGGGTAGTTTGTATTTATGTAGAAAACTGATTTTAAATGCTTGGGGTGGGTTTTTTTTAAGCTTCCTTTGCCGTTTCGTTTTTTGGCCCGGTTTCGGGTTTCCTCGTTTCGTTTTTCAAAAAAACGAAACGAGAAAACCCGAAATTTACCACAAAGTATCCGAGTCAAAAAACGACCCGGCAGAAAAAAACGAAGCACATCTCTATTTTTAAGTGTTCAGCAATATGGATAATTATAGGGGAAATTTTCAAAACTATGTGGATTGCTGCAAACACTTTGCACCAATTCTTAAAAGGAACATACATGCATACTTTCCCTTTGAAAATTGCGAGACATACCCACAGAGATTTGTATCTTTATTTTTCCCTGAATAACAGTGCTCATGGTTTTGAAAATGCAAAATTATGCATTTTGTTGCTTCCCTTGAACTAACCCTAGCTCTGATCCCACCTACTTTTCTCAGAGGTAAACGATGTGTTGTTGATCCCCACATGTCCTTTTACCCATATTCAGGGTGGGCAATATTCATTTAGCCTAACTACCTGGGTTAATGACTTTTGAAAATTGCTCTCCCTGTGTGTAACATGAGAACTTGATAACTTCCTTCTATTCTACTACAACATCACAAGACAGAGTTAAGTGACATTGATGAGTAGTATATAAATAAGGTTACTTGTAGCCTTGCCAAAAGATGATGCAGTCCTTGAAGTTATTGCTACTTTTTCAGGACATGTTCACAGAAGAAGAAACTATTGAATAGATCATAAGAAGTGGATTGAGGTTTGAGGATAGTTTATACTTCATGGAAATTGAGGTGCTAGCACATGCTGATGGAGTCCATTCTAGACAAATCAACAAAAAAAGACTGGGACGTCTAGTATCAATCTGTGTACACCTAGTGTAGTGCAAGTGCTATAAAAAGCTTTGTGAAATTTTTGTAAAACCGCATCAGCAAGCCAGACAACGGCCGTGAAAACACTTGCCGTTCGGACCACTCGTCATTTGCGGTGTTGGTATGTCCATGCAAGATGTTTGTTGTTCAGAGAATTTATATGTTCAGAGAATTTATAAACATTGTCTGTTCCCCTATAAAGAGTTCCTCTATATATATAGCACTTGCACTACACTAGGTGTACACAGATTGATACTAGACGTCCCAGTCTTTTTTTGTTGATTTGTTTACGGTGACAAGACTAGTTGTAGGTTCTTTTGTTTGTTAGCGGAGTCCATTCTAGAACACATTCATTAACTGCAGTCTCACATATGTGCTATTATAGCTACAAATTATTAAAACTTTACAATTTACTTAGTTTCCATTTGCAGAGGACACAATTTTTAAATTTCACAAATCTAACTCTTGTTTCCCATTGAATAAAAAAAATTGCTTCTTTGAAATCGCACATTCATTTGTTCTGCTTCCAAAGGTCAATAACATCTTATGACTCAATAAATCTTACATTTAGAAACATGGGAAGTTTCTTATGTCATGTATTTGTAGCCACAATAAAAAAAATAAACTGGTAAAGAAATAAAAAAAAATGAGCTGAACGTTATTTTTAGATAGAGCACTGAGAATGATGTGTCACACTGCATTTTGCAAAACCACATAAAATAATTTGGTGGTGTGCACTTTTTAGACCTCTGTTAATTGAAAATCACTTTATGGATTAAGCGATGGCTTTATCTGGTTGCCAGTTCATTTAGCTTTTTCTCCTTTATCAGCCAGAATAAATACATCCATACATGCATGTAGATGGAGAAGAGACAGAGGTGTTGGAATAGCACTGAGGCAAAAAATATCCTTCTAGCACAACTACCAACATTTTGTTAAAATGGCTGAATGTCACATACATTATGCATCAAGACCAGGCCTGGATTTCCCAACATGCACAACAGGCCTGTGCCTAGGTCGGCAAAACTCTGGACGGGAGGGGGAAGGGCAGCAGGCCCACATAAGACTTTCTGCCTCTCAGCTGGGCTGAATCTCACTCAGAGAACATCCTTCTGCTTCCTGTTATAGAGAACTAGAGGGGAGAGGTGAGGCAGGAAGAGACAGAGCAGAGACAAACTGCTCTATTCCCTATTCCGTCCCATCCCCTCCTGGTCTCTACAGGGAACAGGAAGAGAAGGGTGAGGCTACAGTAGACAGCAGGGAGCAATCTATTCCCTAATCCCGCTCTCCTACCCTATTCATCTCCTCTTCTTACTTAGGGACATGAGGGGAGGTTAAACCTGGAGCAGATAGAGCAGAAAAAAAACAACCTGTGCCTTATACCTTCTGCTTTATTGTCCCTTGTCAGCAGCGGGGGAGCAAGGGGCATCAGCACCAACAAGGCCTAGGGGCATCAAAATCCCAAATCCATCCCTGATCAAGACATCAAGAGCCAAATGGAAAAGGCTAGTAACAACGTGTAACCCAAAATTAGCCACTAATATACAGCATATGCTTGAAGAATGTTGTTAATTTCAATCCTGTTTTTCCAAAACTTTGTTCAAAGTTGCAAATGAACAACATATAATAATAATAGTACATACATCTACAACATAAGTTAAAATAATGATCACCACAGATCATAAAAAGAAATGTGCATGTTTACTGTGCCCTAGCTCAGACTTAACTTTGATGACCTACGTGATAATGACCCACCTAGCCTGGTGAACTGGGAACAGTGTTGGGCATGGTGAGGAGTAAAGAGAGTTAATGAAAACTAAAGGGCAATGCAGTTGCATTCCTCCCAGCAAGGAGCATATCTGGGGCACAGATTATACGATACGGGATGGGAAGGGGAAAGAGTGATGTAAGCTGGAACTTTTTCCATGGAAGAATAATTTTATGTTGATGATCTGTTTTAAATGTTTTATTGCTATAATTTGTGTTTTAGGATTCTGTACATCGTTTTGGGCAATCTGGACTGGATCTGGAAAACGATTGACCCCATCCTATTGAGATTATTTTCTGCTAGGACACACCAGGTTAACCTGGATCCTTTTTAAACTGTGGTAAATTGCTTTCGTTTCCCAATGCAGCTGAAGGCCACCACTGAGCCCGACCCAATACCATTTTTTTTCTTCTTCAGAAAATCCACATTGCCCCAGCCCATTATTAAAGTGTTATGTTGGTCGGCCCTGGAGCCCGCAACCGGCCTCCCTTACCCGCCGCCATGCTGCCGCAGCGGGAGTGGGCCCCGGCTCGCTGGCAATGAAGGGGATATGCCCCCGATGCAGATCTCCGTTTTCGCAGCCTTACTTGCCTCTGGCTTTCCTCGAAGCACAGCGGAGACACCACCGCTGTCTGCTTCTTGCATTTTGGCCCCTTGGTACGTGTGCGCATGCGCCTCCCTAGCTTATTTAAAGAGTCCGCGGCAGAAGAGGGCTGCCGGCCCTTCCTGATGATGTCATTGGTCTAGGACTATGTAAGGCTTACAGAGCTTGCCTTGGCAACAGGTCTCCACGCTGTCCAGCTGTGCTCTGTGTTGCCTGCTTTCCTGATCCTGCTTCAGTTCATGTTCCTGATTCTGCCTCAGTTCCAGTACCACTTCCTGCCTCCATTTCCCTTTCGGACAGATTCCTCGGTTCTGACCCATTGCCTGGACTCTACCTTGCGCCTTGCCGCCCGTCTCTGATTCTGGCGCCAACACCACCTCGAGCCAAGGGTCCACCTCTGCAACATAAATGGCACTGGAAGGAAAACAATGAAGGAATTAGAGATGTTCAGTGGGGAAATTTTAATTTCAGTTCATTTTTGTTTTGTTTCAGGAGAGTTTTTTTGGGGGTTTATTGTTTATTTCAGTTTGGCTCATTTGTCAAACCAAAACAAATATTAAATAATAGAGATGTGAATCGTGTCCTCGATCGTCTTAACGATCAATTTCGGCTGGGAGGGGGAGGGAATCGTATCGTCGCCGTTTGGGTGTTTAGAGTATCGTGAAAATCGTGAACCGGCACACTAAAACCCCCTAAAACCCACCCCCGACCCTTTAAATTAAATCCCCCACCCTCCCGAACCCCCCCAAATGCCTTAAATTACCTGGGGGTCCAGCGGCGGTCCAGAACGGTCTCCTGCAATTGAATCGTGTTGTCTTCAGCCGGCGCCATTCTGCGCCGCCATTTTGCAAAATGGCGGCGCAAAATGGCGGCGGCCATAGACCAACACGATTCGACTGCAGGAGGTCGTTCCGGACCCCCGCTGGACTTTTGGCAAGTCTTGTGGGGGTCAGGAGGCCCCCCCAAGCTGGCCAAAAGTCCCTGGGGGTCCAGCGGGGGTCCGGGAGCGATCTCCTGCCGCAAATCGTTTTCCGTACGGAAAATGGAGCCGGCAGGAGATCGACTGCAGGAGGTCGTTCAGCGGGGGTCCGGAACCCACGCTGAACGACCTCCTGGACCCCCAGGTAATTTAAGGCATTTGGGGAGGGGTTCGGGAGGGTGGGGGATTTAATTTAAAGGGTCGGGGGTGGGTTTTAGGGTGTTTTAGTGTGCCGGTTTTCCTGCCCTCCCCCTTCCCCCGATTTACGGTTTTTTGACGATAAATCGGGGGAATTGGTATTGTATCGTGGCCCTAACGATTTTTGACGATTTAAAATATATCGGACGATATTTTAAATCGTCAAAAAACGATTCACATCCCTATTAAATAAATCAAACAAACAAACAAACAAACAAAAAAAGGAACACCCTCCCTCCTCACCTGCAGGCCTCCCAGCCTCTCCCCTACTTACTCCATTGGGACTTTTCAAGCAGCAAGTGCATACCTGTTGCTCCCATCGGTCGCAGATGCTGCGACCTTTGCTGCTCACCTCTCTTTTCCCTTCACCAGTGTTTCTCAGTGCCATGGCGGCCTTAGCCTGCAAACGCCACCTTCCTCGGCGTCCCCGGGACGGTGTGGATGATCCCATCCGCCATCTTGAATTGAGGATTACCTAGGGCACAAACGCGCATGCCAGGCCCTCTCTTATTCACGTCATGGCGGGAACCTTGGGGGTGTCCCCTCTGCATGACGTCACCCGCCAAGCGTATTGATACCATCCAGCCTATGCTTCCTATGAGTTAGCAAGGACTTCCTTCCTGCTTATTCCACTTCTTTGGAGACGCTTCGCTACTCTGAACTGGTCCCTGAACCCCTGGATTTAGAACGCCTTAGGTGCCTGCTCCTCGGGGGGCCTTGTTACGTTCTGGCTATCCGTTCCTCGGAGGGCCTTCCTGCCTGGAGAATCCATCTGTCCTTCGTTGGGATCCTGCCTGTTCAGCCTTGTGAGTGCTATTCTTGTTTATATCATCTTGCTGACGGAAACGCCGGTGTACCCTGTGCCTCGGGCCACTACTGTGCTCATCCCAGCTACCTTCTGCTACACTTCAGAGTACCATCATCTACCTTGCTCTACTGACCTCCTGCATCTCTCTGTACTACTACTCGCTGATCCTTGGCGTACCCCGCACTGCAGGCTATTACCGGATCTACCCTGAGAAGTGTGTCATTGGGAGAGGAGTTCCTGGCATACCCCGCTCTGCGGGCCACTACCAGGGATATCATCATCGAGCAGCCTTACTACTCTGGACTGTGTCTTTTCTCCACGGTGTGGGTTTTACCCACGTTTCCAGTATAATAAAGTCTCTTACATCTGTGTCTGTCTCAGATGAGGCCACGCTATCATAGTGAGTCCCCATGGGGCTCCTCCCTGTGGGTGGAATCAGCTCTCACTACGATCCAGGATCCACAACCATACCAGATTATAACAATCTCATCTGCCCTTCTGGTTCTGATTTTAAAATTTAATTTAATTTAGAAAACATTTCTAGCCCACAATATCTAAAAACCTAGGTGGGTTAGAAGGGAAAACATATACAATTACATAAAAACATTGACATAATAAAATAGCAAACAGAGCTAGAATAACAAATAAAACCATCTTATAGATCTACATAGCACCATTAAGGAAAACTTTGCTATGTACATAGCTATTTAGCATAAAAACTAACTGAACATACATTTGGGCAGCCATCAGTCACACAATGCCTGTATGAAAAAAATCATTCAGCTTTTTCCTGAATATCTTGATGTCAGTTTCAGCACATAACCCTTCAGGCAAAGAGTTACACATAGTGGGATAGGCACTGCAAACATCTTCTCCCTATTTCATAAATTCTTAAATGCCAGAAAGATGGAATCTACAATAAATTTCTCTGTTGAGATCAAAATGAGAGTCAGAACATAGATCTTCAAGGCAGAACTTACATAAAGGTGAACTTTGTAATATAGTACCTTAAATCTAGTAAGGTCTTAAATTTGATCCAAAAGCAGTACAGAAGTGGAGATCGAAGCGGTACACTAAGAGTCAAAATAGCAAAGCAAAGGCTGTATCATTGAAGATTGTGTCTGTCAAAGTAGAAATTACTAGAACAGGGTAGCTGGTGTTGGGGAGCACTAGGGAGCGGTCCCGATTCAGGAGTGAGAGTGTGCCCTTGGGCCATGGCACAGCCCCAGAGGAGGACTCCAGAGAAGCGCTAAGGCAGGTGAGATGTATCCGAGCACAGGTGGACAGGCTGAAGACTTGGGGCCCTGACCTCTGCCAAACCCGAACGCACAAGAAGAGACCCAGCAACGCAATACTGGTCTGTGGGTAGCCTTCCACCACTCGATAGCCCTTTTGGACCTTCTGCTTAGGAACAGCAGGTGTGACAGGTCAGCAGAGATCGAGGACAGGTTATGACTGGAACAAGGACAAGACATAGGCACTTGGACACTTGCACGAGATGAGCCACGAGGAGACGTGGACGAGATGAGGGACTAGGAGACTTGGGTGAGACAAGGCACTTGGGGACTTAGGCAGGAACAGCCCCTTAGGGTACCCTATACAACCCCCCCCCCCCCCCACCCCCATGGACTTGTCGTGGACCATCCTGTCCCCCTGTGCACCCTATACCACCTGAAGAGGCTGGTCGCGGACCATGCGGAGAGTGGGACAAGAGCAGGACTGAAGTTAAGGATGGAAGAGGAATCCGGGCAGCACTTGAAGATGATCTGACCGGAACAAGGCTCCAATGACCGGGAACAGAACTCAGGCTCAGATTCAGACACGGATTCAGGCAAATTCAGGATAGTCATCTGGAGGTAGAATCTGGTGGCGAGACAAGGCTGGGAAACATCAGAGTCAGTAACTGGAGGAACAGGGACAACTGGACACAGGGACTGAAGTACTAGAACAACTGGAAACAGGAACTGAAGAACTGGAACATCCAAAGAGAGGAAGCGGAGAAGGCTGGGAGATCTGGAGAAAGGAACATCAAGGCATGAGATACACAGGGACACAGGATCCGATGAGAGATAAGGAACCACGAATGAAGACAAGGGATCTCCCATGAAGAACAGCAGACTTCGGAGCCTCCTGGATGAAGAAACAGGAATAGAGCATCCAGGAGCAGACAGCTCCTTGCAAAGATGATGAGGGACTGTCGAGGAGCCCTTTTGTAGGACTGAAGATAAGACACCGGGATGATGTCAACAGGCAGGTCAGTCGGTCTTTTCCTGCCACAGGCCCTTTAAATACAGAGAAGAGGTGTGGCCACATGCTAGGAAGATGCCAGGACTGGGGACAGCGGCGGCTGTATTCTGCCAAAAAGAACAGAGGCTGGAACATTTTCGGCTCCCTGCCACACAAGGAGAGTAGGTCGGTGGCGGCTCCATGCCGCAAAGGAATGCAACATTGGCGGTGGTTCCTTGCCACAGGGAGAAGTGGTGTCTGAAGCCTCCAGGCCGCGCAGAGAAGACTGGGGCTGCCCTCCTGCCGCAAGGAGAGCAGGGACATCGGTGGCATCCAGGCCGCGGAGGAGAGAGAGACAGCAGCACTCCCAATGCAAGAAGGATGGCAGTGGCAGTGGCCTCCAAACTGCATGGAAACAAGAGCGGCTCCCTGCCACAGGTGAGGCCTTGGTGGCGTCGGGGTGGATGAAGCAGCGGCGTCAGACAGCAGGGTCGGTGGGACTGTCGAAGTGAGAGGCTGCTTGCGGCTGAGGCCCACGAGCAGCATCATAACAGCACCCCCTCCTCAAGTCTCCTTTCTGCAGCCTGGAAGGGTCAAAGGTATAACATCCATACCATCAGGGAGAGATCGAGAGTCCAAGAACTGGAGCTGGAATTCATTGGTGAGGGACTGAAGGGATGAAGGTGGTAGTCAAAGATTCAGATAAGGATATATACAGAACATCACTGAAGGTGTGGATTATACATCTTACTGGGTTGCAGGGCAGCTGGACTGCATCTTGTGTTCTTACTTAGATAAAGATAATCAAGGTCATAGGAAGAATATAGTCCATATACCATCTTGAAAATGGTAGAGAGTTTAGTTGATGAAATCCGTACTTGAGTTTTCTCAAGGCTGAAGCTGGTGAACTATGAAGAGCAGAACCACAGAGATAAAGTTGAATTGAAGGATCCTAGGAAAGGCTGAACTCTGAAGATTCTACTGCAGGCAAGACTGTAGATGAGGAGTCTGGGCAGCAAACTGGGGAATACCGGTAAACTTGATATTTCTTGAAAACTGAAAACATTCCAATGGTTATCCAACCTCTGGTTGAGCATGAAGAAACATATGTAGCACTTGGCATTGGATAGTAGTTCAAGAGCAAAACAGAGATTTCAATGGCAAGGTGACAAGCGTGAAACTCCTTTGCTTGTGGTATTCCAATAGTCATAGGTTGAGTAAGGAGGCTATTTCCAGGTATTTGCAGAGTGGATTTTACTTTCTCGCAAGAGACTGAACATGGAAGTCCTCTTGCTGGTATTCAAACTGTATTCTGGCATAGACGCTGGTAAACTCACTGTTGCTAGAGGTAATCCCATGATGATGAAATGTTACTTAGAAGTAGCACAAGAACTGGTAGGGGCACAGGCCTCCTCGTAGTTTGCCGTGGAGGCCGATCCCTTAGGAGAGGTTAGGAATCAAGGTCTTATTTATTTATTTATTTATTTAAAGGCTTTTATATACCGGAGTTCATGCACTTGTGCATACCACTTCGGTTTACACAGAACAAGGAACAGAAAATTACATCAAACAGATTGAACAATTAAACAAATATACAATTACATCCAACAATTGGGTATAAATAACATGGCTAACTTAGTAGGAACTTAGAGTTTGAGGTAAAGGAGAGAAATAGTACCAAGTGGTAGCAGAACAATGTTAATAGCTAAATAATAAATATAAATAGTAAATACAAATTCTTATAATAAATACAGGTGTTTACAGATTACAGTCTTCATGAAAAGTTTACGTCTACAGAATAGGGTTAAGTAAATAAGAACTGGCGGTTATTTCTATAGGAGTGAAGACTTCAAAAACTGAGGTTACATCTGGATTAAGAAGTATTGGTGTAGCATGCTTCTTGGTTTAAAGATGATGCTGACCCTTGAGTTGTTTTGACAGATGATGGAATTTGCCAGGTGCCATTTAGCAGGTCAGAGACTTGGTAAGGGAAGACTGTCAGAATGCGGCCTATGGAAGAGTAGGTAACAAGGCACCCTCTGAAGTACTTGAGAACCATACTGGAGGTAGGACTGAAGCATGGAAGTCGGCTGAAACTTGGAAATGCCAGGAGTAACAAGCGGGGATTAATTGGTGGTTCGAACATAAGTGGAAATGAAGTTATCCAGATTCCAATTGGAAGATTGCAAGAAGATGAGGTGCAGACATCTCCTGCAGGTCATCTGGAACAAGGAGCCCAGAAAGGCTGTAGATATTGGAAAGCATGGAATGCAGATGCCCCTTGCAGGAGGAGGATGCCTGTAGGCAGGAGACATGGAGTCTTCGGCTGCATAGTGATAACATCCTGGGTTCAGGCGCCTCCTGCAGGTCATTAAAAAATAAACCCAGGGGAGAAAATGCAGACATCTTGGCGAGCTGGAAAAACAAGGACGAAGAAACCAAAAAGCTCAGGCAGCTGTTTAAGCCATTAAACCTGGGTGCAGATGCCTTTTGCAGGTCATTGAAAAAATATACCCAGGCCATATGGATGCTTCCCGAAGAAAAGGTCTTAGCAATCAAGCAGATACAGGCACCTCCTGCGGTCATAGGAAAAAACAAAATCCCAAAAAATGTCTGGTACCTCCAGCAGGTCGAGGGATTCACGGGAAAAAACTTGGACAAAAATCTTGGATCCAAAACTCTGGAAGTCCAAAAAAATGGGCCAGTCACAGGAATATGCTCACCGGGCACATGACCTTTCCAATCTATTGGGGAGTGCTAGGGAGTGGTTCCAATTCGGGAGAGAGAGTGTGCACTTCGGCTATGGCATGGACCCAGAGGAGGACTTGGGAGAAGCGCCAAGGCAGGAGAGATGTATCCAAGCATGGGTGGACAGGCTGAAGACTCAGGGCCCTGACCTCTGTGAACCCAAATGCACCAGAAGAGACCCAGTAATGCAATGCTTGTCTCTGGGGTAGCCATCCGGCCACTCGATAATCCTTTCAGACACACTACCTAGGGAACGGCAGGTGCGACAGGACATAGAGAGGTTGGGGACAGGCAATGACTTTGGAACAAGGACAAGACATAGGCACTTGGAGACTTGGATGAGACAAAGCACTTGGAGACTTGGATGAGACGAGGCAATAGGAGACTTAGGCAGGCACTGCTCCTCAGGGCGCTCTACACAGCTGCCCATGGGCTGATCCTGTCCCACTGCTCGCCCTACACAACCTGAAGAGGCTGGTTGCAGACCACATGGGGAGCGGGTCAAGTGCAGGACTGAAGCTCCGGATGGAAGAGGAACCCAGGCAGCACTTGAAGAGGGATCCGACTGGAGCAAGGCTCCAATGACCGGGAACAGGACTCAGGCTCAGATTCAGACACGGATTCAGGCAAACTCAGGATGGTCATCTGGAGGTGGAATCCGGCGGTGAGACAAGGCTGGGAAACCTGGAGCCAGGAACTAGAGGAAGAGGGACAACTGGACTCTGGGACTGAAGTACTGGAACAACTGGAGACAGGAACTGAAGAACTGGAACATCCGAGGACGGGAACATCCGAAGAGAGGAACCGGTGAAAACTGGGATATCTGGAGACAGGAACATCAAGGTACGAGACAGATAGGGATGCAGGATCCAACGAAAGACCAGGAACTAGCAACAAACACAAGGGAGCTTCCATGAAAAACTGTGGACCCTGAAGGAGAAACAATGGAGCCTCCTGGATGAAGAAACAGGAACAGAGTATCCAGGAGCAGACAGCTCCTTGCGAAGGTGACGAGGGACTGACTAGGAGCCCTTTTATAAGGCTGAAGAAAAAACACCAGAATAACGTCATCAGGCAGGGCCATGGGGCTTTTCCCACCGTGGGCCCTTTAAATACAGAGAAGAGGTGTGGCCGCACGCCTAGGAAGAAGCCAGGACTGGGGACAGCGGCGGCAGCATTATGCCATGAGGAGCAGAGGCTGGACCATTGATGGCTCCCTGCCTCACAAGGAGAGTAGGTCGTCGTCGGCTCAATGCCATGAAGGAATGCAACATTGGCGGTGGCTCCCCGCCATGGGCAGAAGTGGCATTGGCGGCCTCCTGGCCGGGCAGAGAAAACTGGGGCGGCCCTCCTGCTACAAGGAGAGTAGGGTCATTGGCAGCATGCAGGCTGTGGAGGAGAGAGAGGCAGTGGTGCTTCTGTTGCAAGAAGGACGGCAGCGGCCTCCAAGCCACACGGAAACAAGAGTGGCTTCATGCCACGGGGAAGGACCCAGTGGCATCGGGTCAGATGAAGCAGCGGCGTTGGAGTGCAGGATCGGCGGGACTGGTGAGGTGAGAGGCTGTTCATAGCTGAGGCCCACAAGCAGCATCATAACAGCTGGCTTCATGCAGTTTTAATCAATTTCAATCAGTCCTATGTAGCATATGGTAGGGATATTCATTTTTGGTTTTTATTGTTCTTTATTTTTCCTGGGAATTTATCAGGGTTTATTATAACGAAAGCAAATACTGTAGAAAATCAGTTAAAAAAACCCCAGAATCATTATTTTTCCTGGTAAATATCAGGGTTTATTTTGGTGAACATAAGCCAGGACCATAAAACAATATTAAGCAGGCTCTCCCACCCACCTACTTGGCATGTTTACCACCAAACCTTGCCTAGCATATCCCTCTCTCTCCCCATCCCCACTCTGCCGAGAAACTCCCTCATCCCTCCCCCTTACTGTAACAGCATCTTGGTGGTGGTTCCAGGCTTTTCCTTTCTCTTTCTGTAGCATGCTTTCTGAGGCTCCCATGCTCTGCAGCACTGCACTTCTGCTTTTGTGCTGGGCCAGGGAGCTTGCTAAGAAGTGCTTCTGATGTACAAGGTCTGCTTCAACAGACAGCGGTGATTTGGCTGCGTGGGGAGGGGGGGGGGGGGTTGAAGAGACAGGATTGGTGTGTGAGTGCTTTCACTGGTGGAGGAAGGGACTTATAACACAGCACAGCATGCACTTTGGCCCACACTGGCTTCCAGCAGTGGCTGGAGGCCTTGAAACACTGGAGCAGCTTTTTAATCAACTGAAAATTAAGGTGAATATCGGTTTAAATCGATTGTCACCTTGGAAAAATATAGGAATTTATGGGAAAAAATTGGTTTAAACCAATAATGAAGGACTCTACATATGGCAAAAAGATCAGAAAAAAGTCCCCTGACATGGACTAAATACACCAAACTAGAGAAAAATGAAAACAATAATCAAAATGACAGAACAAATAAATATCACCAGCATGTAAAGGTACAAGGAAAAGCAGGACATACATAGCATTGATGATTTGATTAAACAGTTGATTTAACAATCTTTAGACTGAATTGGATAACTGTATCAAATGCTTACAGGACAGCACTGAATAGATAGTAGCAAGAGGCAAATAAAGCAACTTCAAAAGTGCACCAAAAGGTCACATTTTGGTGAAGGGCCAATCAAAAGCCAAGGAGAAAATAACCAATCAGATTTGCTTAAGAGAGAGACCAATCAGATAAAATGACAAAACCAAAGGAATGCAACAAATCTAAAGAGGAGAGAGCTGTCAGAAAAGCTGACAGAAAAAGGGGGGAGGATGACAGGATGATCCATCAAAAGAAGATAGAGCACTCAGTCTCTTGGCTTAGTTTTGTAGAATGAAAATCCACCACTGTTCTCCTATGGAAGGTTGCCTTTTTAATTTGAGACAAAAGAGTTTTGGGGTGATAAGGTGACTAATAGATGCTAGTGCTAATGATTATTGATATATTTTACTTGTATAGCTACTCTTCTGGTCTTGATCTGAGAAGGTAGAGGTCACACAGGGTCCCAGGGTACTGTCTTCTCAATGTCCCATATTTTCATGGATTGGACCCCATGATAACACCAAGTATTGTTCACTCGTAATCATGAGTCCATCAAAATAGGTTTAGAACTGATAGGAAATTGTTCTGGTAGATAGCTATGTCCATGGTCTCTCTTAGGGTTCTTTATGTTTCTAGGCCTAGGAGCAGTTCTTTGGTATACTAACATTCATGAGATCAAGACATTACAAAATGATAGTCACATATAATTGCTCACGATAATTAATTAACACAAACTATTTAAATCTTTATTGATAAACAATGATTCATACAAAAAACCGTAAGCTATGTATTCCCTTTATTTATCTCACTTCTCAGACCTATCATTTTATCTATCCTTCAATTCACAAACCTGTCGATACAACCTTATTACCTCCCCCTTTACATATACACAAGACTCGACAGATAAACATGAAACATTGACTGTATCCTGAAACAAAAAAGGGAGGTAGAAAAGAAAAATAAGAAAAAGCAAAAAGCAAAAAAGCAAACAAAAATCAAAAAACCACATTTAAAAAACATTTAAATAAAATTCCACAGGAACGAGTCCTGGTGATTAATACCTTTATTCAATAAACATCCACATGGTTAATGCAACTCCAACATTGCTCTATGCTTTAACGGCAAGAGGAAATGTAGAAAAGAGGATTTGCATTGAGGCAACAACCAACAAGGTAGCACAGTCTGGGTAAACAAATAAGCGTGGGAGTAGCTTGCTTGTTGCGGTGGTTACTACCCCGAACCAATTAAGTCTGTTACTTCACTTGGAAAGCATATCAGCACAGATCACTGCTTCAACAGCAGGGAAAATGAAGAAAAGAGGATTTATATTCAGACAACAACCAACAAGGACTGACTTGCACAGCCTAGGTAAACAAATAAGTGTAGGAGTAGCTTGCTTATTATGGCGGTTACTACCCCTAACAAATTAAGCCTGATACTTCATTTTGAATGCATATCCAGCACAGCTCACTGCTTCTACAGCAGGGGGAAATGAAGAAATAGGATTTACATCCAGACAACATCTAACAAGGCATTGATCTGAGCAGTATGAGTATACAAACATTGGGGTAACTTGCTCGATACGGTTACTACCCTCAAACATTAAGCCTTATATTTCACTTTGATGCAGCTCCAACACTTCTCTCTGCATCAATGGTGGGGGTGGAAGGAAATTAGAATAAAAACGTTACCAATAAGTGCCCTGAATTCAGCGGTCAGAGTAACAGATAAGTATGAGAAAATAAGTGTGAAAGCTTGCTGGGCAGACTGGATGGGCCTATTGGTCTTCTTCTGCCGGCATTTCTATGTTTCTATTTTCTATATGTTTAAACATTTGTAGTCCTCTCTAAGAGAAACGCTGGTTACCATCATAGTAAATAGTCACAGTTGTTTTCTTCCTATGCAGCTGGAATGAAATTTTGAAGCAGAGTATTTAAATCAATGTTGGACTGCGTTCTCTTAACCTCAAAGTAGTCCACTGGAAGTCTCCCTTATCCCAGCAACAGCTGTAGAGTGAGATTTATTGCTGCACAACTTGACTCAGTGGGAAAGAAACATTTGTCGCGCCAGATGGCAGAGATAAAATCCATCACCATACTCCCGACATAGCGAAGAAGTAACACATTTTCACACAGCTCGCTAAAGGTAAGAGCGGCAACACTCATGTTAAAGTTCACCACACCTGACGCTGCAGCGTTTCAGCAGCAGCTGCTGCCTGCATCAGGGGATTATTATTTTTACTCTGAAAGCAAAAAGATATCAAAATATCACTAAACAGCCTCACAATAAAACCAACATACAAAAATACAAAAACATAAAGACTCACCTCAAACAAGTTTAACCCAACTTCTGTCCTCTTTTCTTACATGAGCAGGAGCATGCTCACATCTTAAAAAGATACTAAATCACTCCCCCATTAGTTTGACAGACACACAGCTCAAGCCCATGGCTTTCTTCACATCGAGTCTTAAAACAGCACAAACATTACTTAATCAGTCTGTTAAAAAGCCCTTACTTAGTGTTTTTAGGTTTTATCCCACTTCTAGAAATTTAATGACAGCCACCCTTATATGAAAATATAACAGAATGTACATAGCTATTAATACAATTAATAAAAAGCATTCCATCCATTCTACCTCCTTGTTTAAGCCCCCCAAGTAGAAATAGCAGGATCCAATGGACCTGGGGTTAACCATGACGATTTAGGGTTCACTATTGAATAATCTTAATCTTAACCATCTTGTGAAATGTTGTAGAGCCAATTGCAACTGAAATTCATTAAATTGATTGGTAAGTGCAAAGGATAAACCCTTCTCCAAAACAGAAAGTTGATCTGAACTCAAGGTCCTGGAAGACAAATTGACTACCGATTAATACCTGAAAGTTGTGACTTGGTTCACGCTCTGTGATTGTCTCAAGGATCTCGGTGAAATTTTCTTGTTCCTTGAGTCATCACTGGACCACCTAAAGGGGGTCTGCTCCTTTGTTGTGATTGGAAATCTGTGGGAGCTAAAAAGGAAGAAGAAGAACCAAAGGCCAAAGTGAGGGTACTATTGTCCTCACCCTGTACATGTATATCCCTCTCGTCCCCTGATGAATTGTCTGATGACTCCTGGAAAGTCACTTTTCTCCTTGAGCGGGGACCAGGGGGTCCCATCCATTGATAAACAGAACCATGTTTATAGTCGTTTTCATCCTTCGAAAACTTTCCGTTTAAATTTCCATAGGTCATTAGCAAATTCCTCCATTTGTGTTTTAAAATCTGCTTCAAATTGTGTTAACTAATTATTGTGAACAATTATATGTGACTGTCATTTTTGAAGGTGATGATCTCATAGGGTGAGGACAGTTTTAAGCAGTTATTTGTGTGTTTTGATTCCACTAACATTCATGACAAAATGAGATGCCCTTTTGGACTAGGAAACCAGACATCTTAAGGGATATTTTCCAGAACTTTGGACTCCCAATTCCTTTCAAACTATCTTCAAAAAGTAAGGGATCTTCCATGCTCAAAAACACACATATATACACAGGATATACTCCCAATAAAGGTTCTCTCTGCATACTTACTTAAAGGAATATATAGTTAAATGTCATTCTCTGATGGGGCAAAAGTGTGTATGTGGCCAACTGGTGCCACATTTAAAATGGTGACACTAGGTCCAGAGCCTAAGGGGATGCTTTTTGCTCCAGTGGACCACTGGGGAAAAGTAATAAGTATTGAGGAGGGAGGGACAGCAGGGGGCTGGGGGGTGCTGGGTGGGCTGGGCTGGGGTTGACCTTTCCTGCTCAAAGAGAGGTCAGATTTAGATATGGGCACCTGGGTCAGGAGGAAGGCAGCTCCTGTACAAAGCAGAGGAGAGTGAGAGTACACTGACCAGAAATAAGGCAGTCTACAGCCCCTGTGTGTGTGTGTAAATTACTACTGGTAAGGCAGGAAGTAATTTGTTGTGAAGTAATAAGGTTTTATCTGCACCAGAAAGTCTGGATTCAGTGTGGCTTTCTGTCTCCAGTCAGGGAAATATTGCTCGGTCTCCCAAATACCCCCTTCTCCAAAGGTCCCCACCCCACCTCTACAGTCTTCAGGGCTTGGACTTCCCAGGAAATCTATGAAATTCTGCTATGAGTTGGGGGCTTGCAGGTTGGAGGCCAGCTCTGAAGAGCTTTTCTCAGGTCCATAGTTCATCCAAGAAATGAGGTATTGTTATTGGTTTTGGAACCTTTGGGAATCTAGAATTCATTGTACCTCAAACTGGATATCTTCTAGTGACCACTTCAGAGGACTGGAGAGGTAGTCTGCCAGGCCAGAATTGCTGGTTTTGATAGAGAGATGAGAAATAACTCATGAATTCTTAAAGATGGTGGCAATCTGAGTTTATATGTCATAGGGCCCAATTGGTGCTCAACAAGAAAAGGCCCCATGAATTGCATGGTGAACTTTATGGAAGGTAAGTTGGGGGGCATATTCAGTAAGTCCTTGAACAAATAAGTTATCCAGCTAAAGTAAGCTGGATAACTTGTCCTGGATATTCAGTCCCAAAGAACATCCCTGATTAAAGTTATTCAGCTAATTAGCTAGATAACTTTCAATCTAACTGCAAATTTTGAATATAACCAGTTACAAAGTTATCTGGCTACAAATTGGCTGGAATACTTTAGTCTTAACCAGTAGGGATATGCAGAAGAAAAAAATTAGTTTTGGTTCATTTATTCGTTTCATTGGGACCCCAAATCATTTCATTAGTTTCAAAGCAAAAAAAAAAAAAAAATGTGTTCATTAGTTTGATTTGTTTTTCGTTTGCCATTAAAGTCCATGGGAGAAGTATTGCAGCCTATTTTTGGCTGCAGAATTGGGGTTTTCTTATCAATTTGGATGAAACTTCTGGGGAGCAATCATCAGAAGGGCAAAAGAGCTCCAGATACTTAGTAGAGATGTGAATCGTGTGATCGATCGTCTTAACGATCGATTTTGGCTGGGGGGGGGAGGGAATCAGATCGTCGCGATTTTGTTTTTTTAAATATCGTGTAAATCGTAAATCGGGGGAGGGCGGGAAAACCGGCACACTAAAACAACCCTAAAACCCACCCCGACCCTTTAAAATAAATCCCCCACCCTCCCGAACCCCCCCAAAATGTCTTAAATTACCTGGGGTCCAGTGGGGGGGTCCCGGTGTGATCTTCCACTCGCGGGCCACGGGTGCATTGATAGAAATGGCGCCGGCGCTACCTTTGCCCTGTCATATGACAGGGCAAAGGTAGCGCCGGCGCCATTTTGGTTCCTGTCCCCCGACGTCACGAGCGTAGGAGATCGCTCCCGGACCTCCACTGGACCCCCAGGGACTTTTGGCCACCTTGGGGGGGCCTCCTGACCCCCACAAGACTTGCCAGAAGTCCAGCGGGGGTCCGGGAATGACCTCCTGCACTCGAATCGTGTTGCCGTATTGCAAAATGGCGCCGGCCATACGGCCATATGGCCGGCGCCATTTTGTAATACGGCAATATGGCCATACGGCCGGCGCCATTTTGCAATACGGCCCGAGTATTGCAATATGGCCCGAGTATTGCAAAATGGCGCCGTTCGTATGGCCATATTGTCGTATTGCAAAATGGCGCCGGCCGTATGGCCGATTCGAGTGCAGGAGGTCGTTCCTGGACCCCCGCTGGACTTTTGGCAAGTCTTGTGGGGGTCAGGAGGCCCCCCCAAGCTGGTCAAAAGTCCCTGGGGGTCCAGCGGGGGTCCGGGAGCGATCTCCTACGCTCGTGACGTCGGGGGACAGGAACCAAAATGGCGCTGGCGCTACCTTTGCGACAGGGCAAAGGTAGCGCCGGCGCCATTTCTATCAACGCACCTGTGGCCCGAGAGTGAAAGATCACACCGGGACCCCCCCACTGGACCCCAGGTAATTTAAGACATTTTGGGAGGGTTCGGGAGGGTGGGGGATTTATTTTAAAGGGTCGAGGTGGGTTTTAGGGTTGTTTTAGTGTGCCGGTTTTCCCGCCCTCCCCTTCCCCCGATTTACGATTTTTGACGATAAATCGGGGGAATTCCTATTATATATCGCCTCTAACGATTTTTGACGATTTAAAATATATCGGACGATATTTTAAATCGTCAAAAAACGATTCACATCCCTAATACTTAGAATGTATCAAAGTGGCACCAAAGTGGCATGAATAGCCTAAGGCACCGTAAAGGGCCAAAGGGGTATTGGGAGTGGCAAGGGTGCTTTAACAGAGGTGCAAAGCAGCAGTGAGAGTGTAAAAAAACACCCTACAGCTTCAAAAGAGGGCACCAATAACAGTTGCATAAACATAGAAACATAGAAATGATGGTCCATCCAGTCTGCCCAGCAAGCTTTCACACTTTTTTTTTCTCTCACATACATGTTTCTCTTGGCTCTTACTAACCTTTTTTATTCTATTTCCCTTCCACCCCCGCCATTAATGTAGAGAGCAGTGTTAGAACTGCATCTAAATGAAATAGCTTAATTAGTTAGGGGTATTAACCACCGCAATAAGCAAGTTACACTCATGCTTATCTGTTTATCCAGACTATGTAATTCAGTCCTTGGTGATTGTTGCCTGAATATAGATCCATCTTTCTTCATTCCCCCCTGCCGTTGAAGCAGAGAGCCATGCTGGCTATGTATTGAAAGTGAAGTATCAGTCTTGCTCCCCTGCCATTGAAGCAGAGCGCTATGCTGGATATGTGTGAAATGTCAGTCTTTCTCCCCTGCCCGTTGAAGCAGAGAGCTATGCTGGATATGCATTGAAAGTGAACTTTCATGCATTGAAAGTGAAGTATTAGCTTATTTGGTTTGGGGTAGCAACCGCCGTAACAAGCAAACTACTCCCCGCTTCTTTGTGAATGCAAATCCTTTTTTCCACATTTCCTCTTTGCTGCTGAAGCTTAGAACAATGTTGGAGTCGCATTAACCATGTGCATGTTTATTGAATAAGGGTATTATCCCAGGTAGTAGCCATCGTTCCCGTGAGCCACTCACTCTTCATTCACATCCTCTAGACTTTATGGATCCACAGAGTTTATCCCTCGCCCCTTTGAAACCCTCGAAGGAAGCAAGAGAGGCAAAGTGGCATAACAAGTGGCATCAACATCCTACAGTACAATGAAGGGGGAACATAGCAAGCAGAAAAGGTATTAGAAAAAACCCCAAGGTGCCGATAAAGGGACAAAGAACCAGAAAGACTAGCATCAACATACTGAGAAACCATGATAGTGGCAAGAACACCACAAGGAGTAGAATTGTCTGACATCTGGTGTATGGTTGTAAGGCAGAGTGGCAGAAAGTTGATAGGGCATGACAGGCTAGGGATGTGAATCGTTTTAGGACGATTAAAATTATCGTCCGATAATTTTAATATCGTCTTAAACCGTTATGGAACACAATACAATAGAGATTCTAACGATTTATCGTTATAAATCGTTAGAATCGTGAGCCGGCACACTAAAACCCCCTAAAACCCACCCCCGACCCTTTAAATTAAATCCCCCACCCTCCCGAACCCCCCCCCAAATGACTTAAATAACCTGCGGGTCCAGCGGCGGTCCGGAACGGCAGCGGTCCGGAACGGGCTCCTGCTACTGAATCTTGTTGTCTTCAGCCGGCGCCATTTTCCAAAATGGCGCCGAAAAATGGCGGCGGCCATAGACAACACGATTGGACGGCAGGAGGTCCTTCCGGACCCCCGCTGGACTTTTGGCAAGTCTTGTGGGGGTCAGGAGGCCCCCCCCAAGCTGGCCAAAAGTTCCTGGAGGTCCAGCGGGGGTCAGGGAGCGATTTCCCGCCGCGAATCGTTTTCGTACGGAAAATGGCGCTGGCAGGAGATCGACTGCAGGAGGTCGTTCAGCGAGGCGCCGGAACCCTCGCTGAACGACCTCCTGCAGTCGATCTCCTGCCGGCGCCATTTTCCGTACGAAAACGATTCGCGGCGGGAAATCGCTCCCTGACCCCCGCTGGACCTCCAGGAACTTTTGGCCAGCTTGGGGGGGGGCCTCCTGACCCCCACAAGACTTGCCAAAAGTCCAGCGGGGGTCCGGAAGGATCTCCTGCCGTCCAATCGTGTTCGTCTATGGCCGCCGCCATTTTTCGGCGCCATTTTGGAAAATGGCGCCGGCTGAAGACAACAAGATTCAGTAGCAGGAGCCCGTTCCGGACCGCTGCCGTTCCGGACTGCCGCTGGACCCGCAGGTTATTTAAGTCATTTGGGGGGGGGGGTTCGGGAGGGTGGGGGATTTAATTTAAAGGGTCGGGGGTGGGTTTTAGGGGGTTTTAATGTGCCGGTTTTGCGATTTTACGTTTTTACGATTTTTCACGATATTTTACCCCCCCAAACGGCAACAATACGATTCCCTCCCCCTCTCAGCCGAAATCGATCGTTAAGACGATCGAGGACACGATTCACATCTCTATGACAGGCAGGCACAGTGGAGGTATAGTCAGGACCCTCTGGTGATGATAGGAGCAAGACAGGCATTTGCCAAGAATGTTTTCATTAATCAAGAATGAAAGTTGGAGGTTTGAAGACGATCAGAAAGCGTCATAGTTCCGAACATAAACGATGCAGACTAGCGATCCGGTGGTGTTATTCCCATTACCTGCTGAGCAGTTTCTGGGAAACCAAAGTCTTTGGGTTCCGGGAGGAGTATGGTTGCAAAGCTGAAACTTAAAGGAATTGATGGAAGGGTACCACCAGAAAGATGAAATTGTTCCAGCTCTTCATCATTCACAGTATATTACTGCTGCCATACTGTGCAAGGTAGCAAACCATGTGTATGACTCTCGGGACTGGCCCAGCTGCGGAAAGGATTGACAGATTGATAGCTCTTTCTCGATTCTGTGGGTGGTGGTGCATGGCCATTCTTAATTGAGTGATTTGTCTGGTTAATTCCGATAACGAATGAGACTCCTCCATGCTAAGTAGTTATGCGACCCCCAGCGGTCGGCGTCCAAATTCTTAGAAGGACAAGTAGCGTTCAGCCACATGAGATCGAGCAATAACAGGTCTGTGAAGCCCTTAGATGTCTGGGGCTGCACATGCGCAACACTGAATGGATCAGCATGTATCTACCCTTCGCCGACAGGTGCGGGTAACCCGCTTAACCCCATTCGTGATAGGGATTGGGGATTACAATTATTTCCCATGAACGAGGAATTCCAAGTAAGTGCAGGTCATAAGCTCTCGTTGATTAAGCCCCTGCCCTTTGTACACACCGTCTGTCACTACTACCAATTGGATGGTTTAGTGAGGTCCTTGGATCGGCCCTGCTAGGGTTGGTGACGGCCCTGGCAGAACACCAAGAAGACGATCAAACTTGACTATCTAGAGGAAGTAAAAGTCATAACAAGGTTTCCGTAGGTGAACCTGCGGAAGGATCATTACCGGTGCCTTGGGGGAGAGGGGAGAAAAGCGGCCTGACTGCTCTCCACAAACCACCACTCCCCCATTGGGGAGGTGGAGCATGAGTGCGTGATAGGACCCGAAAGATGGTGAACTATGCCTGGGCAGGGCGAAGCCAGAGGAAACTGACGTGCAACTTGGTCATCTGACCTTGGTATAGGGGCAAAAGACTAATCAAACCATCTAGTAGCTGGTTCCCTCCGAAGTTTCCCTCAGGATAGCTGGTGCTTGGGCTGTCCTCCAGTTTTATCTGGTAAAGTAAATGATTAGAGGTCTTGGGGCTGAAACGATCTCAACCTATTCTCAAACTTTAAATGGATAAGACACCCGGTTCGCTTGCGTGCAGCCGGGCATGGAATGTGAGTACCTAGTGGGCCACTTTTGAAAAGCAGAATTGGCACTGCGGGATGAACCAAATGCTGGGTTAAGGTGCTCAATGCCGACGGTCATCAGACCCCAGAAAAGGTGTTGGTTGATATAGACATAAGGCGCGAGAGAGACAGGCACAGAAATGAGTTCAGGTCCTTGTAGTGTGACATAAGGCGCAAGACAGACAGGCACAGCAATGATGTCAGGCCCTTGTAATGACATAAGGCATGAAACAGACAGGCACAGCAATGAGGTCATGTCCATGTGCTGATATATCTGGAGCTTATGTGGCAGGCAGAGTTGCTGCAAGGCTTTAAAGTGCTTTTATTCATTTTGCCATTCACAGTGAAAATCTGGAAACCCAAGCAAAGGCATGTTTATTTTCAAAAACACTAGCTTTTCCATCAACTCTGGTGCCAACCTTGAGCGATGAGGGCTCATGATATCCTCTGTCATTGAAAAGACACGTTCCCTGGGCACACTGGTTGGTGGACAGCACAGATATTGCTGAGCCACTTTGGCTAGGTGTGGCCAGACAGTGGACTTGAGTGTCCAATATGCCAGCGGATCTGTCTCCATGTTCTCAGTGGGCTCTGTGAGATACCGTGTCACTGACATTTGTGCTGGTGTCTCTTTTGCTTGGGTGGGCTGAGAGTTCTTCCTGCCAGCTGCTTTCACTCTAGCCTGTGCCAGAAGAGATAATTTTTTAGGGGCAACATGGCTTTGGCATACTGGAGGAGGAAGTACTAGCTGTCGCTGACAGAGTGCTGCTCCTGCTTGGGTTTGCACTACTCTCTGAAGTGCCCGCTGTTTGCTTCATGCCTAATTTGTCTCTGCCTATGGTGCTCCTGTTCACAGACCTCTTCTAACAGCAGGTTCTTTACAAATGTGAGACAATCGGACTGTAGGCAAGTTTCCCTTTCATACGAGGATGGCCCACACCATTTCGAAAGATGGCGCCGGCCGTCCATTACTCCTACCATGTGACAGGGGCTGGCCAATGGCATGGATACCCTGTCAAATAGTAAGGGCAAGGGCCATCGGCACCATTTTTATTAGTGGCAGCCGACGGCCCGAGAGCGGGAGATCACTCCCGGGACCACCACTGGACCACCAAGTAATTTAAAATGTTTTGGGGGGTCGGGAGGGTGGGAGAAGCTAAGGGAGATGTTTTAAAGGGTCGGGGTGGGTTTAGGGATTGTTTTTGTGTGCCGTTTTTCCCGCCCTCCCCCAAAATGATAAGAGAACCCCACGAACAATTTCATTGTGTTTTCCTATCTGTTTTGGGGAGCCCCTGATTTCTGACAACTTTGAAAATATCCCTACTATGCACACCTATCTTCATTTCCAGAGAAAGATCATGAAGGGGTGTCTGCTGATTCACTAACCTCTGCAGTATCATATAGGTGGAATTCCACCAGGTGCCAATGTCTTGAATGAGACGCTTGTGACGCATCCCCAAATCAGTCTGCTTTTGATGGAGAACCTGCTCTGCCTTCACACTTCTGTGGAAGTACCCTGCTATGTTCCACCACTTCTGTATTAACGTATACAGGTATTCATTGTCTTGGTGCTTGTGGACTCCAACACCAGAGCTGATGTCACTACCAGATGCAGAGAGTGTGCAAAATAGGGATGTGAATCGGGCTTCGGACGATTGAAAATATCGGACGATATTTTCAAAATCATCAGAAATCGGGGGCTCCCCCAAAACAATAGGAAAACCCCATGATATTGATCATGGGGATTCTCTTATCGTTTTGTGGGAGCGTGGTAAAAACGGCATACAAAAATAACCCCTAAACCCACCCCGACCCTTTAAAACGAATCCCTTAGCTTCCCCCACCCTCCCGACCCCCCCAAAAACTTTTTACAGGTACCTGGTAGTCCAGTGGGGGTCCCTGGAGCGATCTCCCACTCCCGGGATGTCGGCTGCCACTAATCAAAATGGCGCTGATGGCCCTTTGCCCTTACCATGTGACAGGGTATCCGTGCCATTGGCCGGACCCTGTCACATGGTAGGAGCACTGGATGGCCAGCACCATCTTGTGCTCCTACCATGTGACAGGGGCTGACCAATGGCACCAGTAGCCCCTGTGACATAGTAAGGGCAAAGGCTATCGGTGCCATTTTGAATACTGGCAGCTGACGGTCCGAGTGCAGGAGGTTGCTCCCGGACCCCCGCTGGACTTTTGGCAAGTCTTGTGGGGGTCAGGAGGGTCCCCCAAGACTTGCCAAAAGCCCCTGGTGGTCCAGCGGGAGTCTGGGAGCGATCTCCTACACTCGGGCCATCGGCTGCCAGTAATCAAAATGGCACCGATAGCCTTTGCCCTTATTATGTCACAGGGGCTACCGGTGCCATTGGTCAGCCCCTGTCACATGGTAGGAGCACAAGATGGCGCGGGCCATCCAGTGCTCCTACCATGTGACAGAGTCCGGCCAATGGCACGGATACCCTGTCACATGGTAAGGGCAAAGGGCGCAGCCGATAAACAAAACCGCGATCGGGCCCGATGAAAAAAAAAGCCACATGTGAATCGGAACCGGAATCCGAACCGATTCCGGTTCCGATTCACATCTCTAGTGCAAAACATCGTATATTCTGAAAGCCCCCATCGTATATTGCCTTTACCATGTTTGCATCATTGTCTGTGTCAAAGAACCCTGCCTGGTGTAGCTCCCACCCCTCCAGCATGTCTCTGATGCATGATAGAATATTGGATGAGGTATGGGCCTTGTTTGTCAGGTGGGTGTGCAATAAAGCCCACCTGCACCCTGATACTTAGTCACTAATAGAGCTACTGCCCACCCCTGTCTCAGCCAGGTCCCACTAGTGTTCTGTCAGGGAGAGGTAAGAGTGTGAAGCGTTCATGGTGGTCCAGATATCGCAGGTGAAATGCACACTCCCTCTGCCTTAGCTAGCATCACCTGGATGCGACCGTGACACTGGTTGTACAGGCTGGGGATGACCTTTCTGCTAAATATGGCTCTGGAGGGGACTTTGTAATTTGGAGCTAAGACCTGCAGAAAACGCTTGAAACCCACATTCTCCACTACCTGCAGGGGCTGGTCATCAAGGGCAATCATTTCCCCGAAGCTTCTGGTTACAGCTTTTGAGGCTGCCTGCCTCCTTTCCCAGGATAGCACTGCCAAACACCACCCCATTTCCTCCATGGTTAGTTGTCACTTCTGCCACATGGCAGGGGGCTGCTGGCCTGCCACCTGACTGCTGGAAGGGGCTGAGGGCAATGGGATGACTCTGCTCCTTTTCAACCACTTTACGCAGCCTGGAAAAAGGGGTCCCCTGACTGGTACTGCCACCATCCCCAGATGTCAGTACTGTTGGGTGTTGCTTCTGCATAGGATGCATCATTCCAGAATTAGTTAGATGGCCCACTTGCTTGCCTCTGCTAATATCCCTGGCACAGTAATTACACTGAGCAAAACGCGGGTCCTCCCTCACTTTAAAGTGGCTTCAGATCACAGATTTCTTTTGTGATACCTTCTCTATAGCCTTTGGGGTGGATGCTGGCACTGGAGTTGAAGTAGTGAGTGGACCCTGAGAAGCAATGCCAGGGGCATCAGTCACACTCTCTGCCTGCGCTGACTGCTATTCATCATCATCATCACCCGTTTCCTCTCTCTCCTCCAGCACTGAAGTAGAGGCTAAGACGGAACTAACAAATCCTCCTAAACCTTCTTCAGCTATTGGGGTAGATTTTCAAACCGCGTGATTTGGCGTACTTTTGCTGACGCATCAGGCGCAAGCAAAAGTACGCGGGATTTTAGTAGATACGCGCGTAGCTGCGCAAATCCTGGATCGGCGCGCGCAAGGCTATCAATTCCGTATAGCCGGCGCGCGCCGAGCCGCGCAGCCTACCCCCATTCCCTCCGAGGCCGCTCCGAAATCGGAGCGGCTTCGGAGGGAACTTTCTTTTGCCCTCCCCTCCCCTTCCCCTCCCTTCCCCTACCTAACCCACCCGCCCGGCCCTGTCTAAACCCCCCTCCTTACCTTTGTCGGGGGATTTACGCCTCCCGGAGGGAAGCGTAAATCCCCGCGCGCCAGCGGGCCGCTAGCGCGCCGGGATGCGACCTGGGGGCGGGTCTGGAGGGCGCGGCCACGCCCCCGGACAGCCCCGGGCCGTAGCCACGCCCCCGGGCCCGCCCCCGGAACGCTCCCGACACGCCCCGAAAACGCCGCGCGGTTCGGGCATGCCCCCGACACGCCCCCTCAGAAAACCCCGGGACTTACTCGAGTCCCGGGGCTCTGCGCGCGCCGGTAGGCCTATGTAAAATAGGCTCACCGGCGCGCAGGGCCCTGCTCGCCTAAATCCGCCCGGATTTGGGCGGATTTAGGCGAGCAGGGCTCTTAAAATCCGCCCCACTATGTCTTCCATTTCTGATGAAGGAAATCTCATAGAAGATGATTCTTCATCGGAATCAGAAGCAAACAGTGACTGCGCTACATCGTCAGCGCTAAGTAGAGTATGCTGTCGCACTGCTGCTTTTGGGTCTCATTCTTTTGCTTTCTCCACTACCCCAACTGCTTCCCTCACCTCCAAAACAGGGTCAGAAACAGGTGGTGGCAGTGCATCATCTTTGAATTTAATTTTTTTTTGGGTGGAACTGCCTGCCCCTCCAGAGATTTTGGATTGGAATAGGTCCTTTTTTAACTTTAATGGGGGACTGCCTCTTGAAGTGCCTCCTCTGCCAGTGCCAATCTCTTGACCTGTACCTTTCCCTGACATCATGTATTTTAATGTCACTGCCTACTGAGGAGTTGGATTAAACTGAACACTACCAATATATGTGGGTGTGGAAAACTACACACACACACACACAGACACAGTGCAGTGTCTTGCTGTACTCTACAACTGAGACTGCTCTATGTGCACAAAAAAACCTCTAAAACTCCAGATGCCTACTGGGGATTTGGATTAAAAGAACACCACTGTACCAATATATGTGAGTGTGGAAAACTACACAGACACAGAGACACACAGTGCAGTGTCTTGCTGTACACTACAACTGAGACTGTGCACAAAAACAGCACTGAAACTCCAGATAAAACACTGGAAGCCTCAGCCTTACTACTCCTGCTGTGAGTCTGCAAGCCAATTTCCTACAATACTATGCTGCTTGTAGTTGAACAATGCCCACTTCCAGATAGCCACTGCAACTTTCACACTATCTCCCACCCACATCACCCAAACCCTGCCTGCAACCTACCCCAGGGGGGTAAGATCATCAGCAAAATGCCACTGCTGGCAGCTTGTCTCAGTGGATGAGTCAGAGAGATAGTCTGAGTGCTGCTGTGCCTGGCTGCCTGGCACAGCAGCAAAAAAAGACAAAAATCTTTTTCAGCAATAGCAATAACTCTGATTTTCAGCAATTGGATAATTGAGACACTCTGAGAGAGCTCAATCAGCAAACAACCTTCTCAGATAGAACCCAAGAAGAAAGTGCACTGTGGTACACTTGCTGAAGGTAGAAAAACACAAGGATCAGCATTACAGAGCAGCGATTGGCTGAATTAAAAAATTGGTTTGCTCTGATATGTTGGCATTCTGGTCTCCTTGCTAACCTGTCTGACTCACTCTATGACAAGGCTGTGAGGTTACTTATGACTCACAGGAAAGGGGTAGTTGCTATGTATACTCCTACATGACCTTCTCCTATTGCAAAAGGCTGCTAAGAAAGCACTATGAACCAAATGAATGAAACTAATATGTTTCATTCATGGGGGATCATCATTCGTTTCACGGTTCCACAAATGAATAGGGACCTTTTCGTTTCAGATGTGACATTCGTTGTAAACTATTAACTGGCTACATTCAAAAAGAATGTAACTGGCTAAGAGGAGTAGTAAAACAAAAAATAAAAATAAAGATCACAGATCACACGGGCTGAGCCTTTAGCACCTCCCTGAAAAAAAAAATCCTTTTGTTTAGAAACCTAGGCCATGGATGGTCTTGGTCTCACCCCTTCACCTCCTACCCCCCCCCCCCCCTCACCGGTTCAAGGTCCCATCAAACAATCCAAATAATAATGTTTTCTATAGCCCCCCCCCCACCTCCCCACTTCTCCCCTGAGCTGAATCTATTAGAGATGTGAATCGTGTGATCGATCGTCTTAACGATCGATTTCGGCTAGGGGGGGAGGGAATCGGATCGTCGCGGTTTTGTTTTTGAAAATATCATGTAAATCATAAATCGGGGGAGGGCGGGAAAACCGGCACACTAAAACATCCCTAAAACCTACCCCGACCCTTTAAAATAAATCCCCCACCCTCCCGAACCCCCCCCAAAATGCCTTAAATTACCTGGGGTCCAGAGCGGGGGTCCCGGTGTGATCTTTTACTCTCGGGCCTGCGGTGCGTGGTAGAAATGGCGCCGGCGCTACCTTTGCCCTGTCATATGACAGGTCAAAGGTAGCACCGGCGCCATTTTGTTTTTTGTCCCCCGACGTCAGGAGCGTAGGAGATCGCTCCCGGACCTCCGCTGGACCCCCATGGACTTTTGGCCAGCTTGGGGGGGCCTCCTGACCCCCACAAGACTTGCCAAAAGTCCAGCGGGTGTCCGGAACGACCTCATGCAGTCGAATCGTGTTGCCGTACGGCCGGCCAAAAGTCCAGCGGAGGTCCGGGAGCGACCTCCTGCACTCGAATCGTTTTGCCGTACGGCCGGCGCCATTTTGCGCAAAATGGCGCCGGCCGTACGGCAACACGATTCGATTGCAGGTCGTTCCCAGACCCCCGCTGGACCCCCAGGGACTTTTGGCCAGCTTGGGGGGGGCCTCCTGACCCCCACAAGACTTTCCAAAAGTCCAGCGGGTGTCCGGAACGACCTCATGCAGTCGAATCGTGTTGCCGTACGGCCGGCGCCATTTTGCACAACGATTTTTGACGATTTAAAATATATCGGACAATATTTTAAATTGTCAAAAAACGATTCACATCCCTAGAATCTATACTATCCCACCATCTTGGTACTTATTTTCCTGGGTCCGTGGCTTCTGATGTCACTTAGCAGCTATGCTTGAAGCGAAGACTTGTACACTTCCAATGTAGCTGCTAAATGATATCGGAATCCACGGCCCGTGATAGGAATCTGTTATTCGTCGGAAGGCTCCTTATATAAAGAGGAGCCTGTGATGTCATCAGAAGGCACTGTGGGGATTTTCCTGCTATGGGTCCTTTAAAACTGGGAAGTATGTGTGCACGCCTAAAGAAATATCGCAACATGGTAGCAGAGGAGGCTGAAGCCAGCAGCATTCTCGCCTCAGATCTCAGGTGTCAGGACTGCAGGGAGGAGCAAGATGATGTGGAAGGCTGCCTCCAGCGATGTTCCTGTCACATTGGGGTGAGTGCCATGGCTTTCAGGGGCTACCTATGGGCCACAAATCCTAACATAGCTAGATATTCAGTGGCACTTTTAGCTAGATATCCAGATAAAGATAGCCAGGTAAATTTATCCAATTTTCTTACTCTCTCTGTGGTTTTTTGAATATCGATCTCTAAGTGTAATCTTTTGTATGCATTAGAATTTAGCAGAATAGCAGACATATGTATATATGTCTATATTCCTATCCCTTCCACTGTTCTGTTACCAGTTTGCAGTTTCAGCCTCTAAGCTAATGATTTCAATAATGATTCCCAAAGTTACCCATTTTCAGTTGTGCTTTATGTGATCAGTGCCTCACCTTATTGAAGAAGTTAGTCATGTTTGCCATGCCTGCGGTCAACATAAAATTAATGCAATAATATTTGTTGAAAGATTTTGGTAAGACCTCCTACCCTGCTATTCCTTGTTGACTGGTAAACTCTTGTGTCAATGCTATGAAATCACGTCTGGGCAGATTCTACACAGATGCTCATTCATAATCTGCTGTCTTATTTTATCTTGGCTCCCGATATTGTTGACATTAATCACAACCAGCAGGTCATTTTCCCCAATGACTCCCAGTGGGAAACTGGACATGTTTGAAATATTAGATGCGCTGTTTATTATTTGAGGAAAATATTAATGTCCATAATGGCAGGTTTGTGTTAGTGAATTAATGACAGCCAAGGCTAGCTGACAAACAGCTATGCTTTGCTTTTCTCTTTTATCAGAAGTAGCCCACATTCAGTTATGTTCTTATATTTTTCAGCAATGCTGCTATAATTTTTTTTTTTTTTACTGAATCTCAGTGCTAGAATAACTGCAGAGACGATGAATTAAAGGAACATCTCTGGAAGTCTTCTTTGCACTCATATTTAAAATCACTGGAATGACTTGCTAAAGTGAATCTTATCGTCAATGGCTTTCCACCACTTGCTTTAACTTAAAACACCAGCATTATGTAGGTCTGACCAGGTATCTTCACCTCTAGTTTTTGACGGCCACAAACAAGTTTGGCTATCAGGGTAACCAAACAAGCAAATTAACTGGGTTCTTAGATTGACAGCACGCAAATGTCTCTCATATATTTATAAAAGATATCCTGAAATCCAAATCTGTTTCCAACCATTAAGGATCAGGGCCAAAGTTCCCTCAAGATAAATCCAAAAAAGTATCAATGTGCCTGCTTTTTGGCAATTTTCCTTCCTCTTCTAATATTATTCATTGGTTTCCTTTCTCTTATTTCAAAAAACTTTTGTTTCTTTTTCTTCATTTGCATATAAGAATGGCTATAACATAAAATGCATATCTATGTCCTCTCAGTTTTGAAATCACCTTCCTAAAGAATTGTGCTTCATATTTTTTTAATCTCTGTGCATCCATACATAATATGGTATTAGTAGTGAAGATTTGTGTTGGTGATCATACTTTACTAAATCAACTATTCTTGTACTGGTTTGGATGAAACGATTTTCAAATAATTTTAAACTGCTGTTTTCAAAAATGAATAATAGAAAAATCAGAAAAGAGAAATGAAATCATGATTTATATTATTCTCATAGTATCATAATCGCTTATAATATTATTTATTAGATTTTGCAATTCTGTGGCATTGAGCATCTTTTTCAGTTCAAACATTTTGTTTATACAGAGAAAAACATCATATTTACTATGTAATTAACTTTTCATGTAATAAAAGGTGAATTTTAAAATCCCAGTGCGCCAAAACTGGGAGACATGTGCACAAGTTGGACAGGTGCTCATTGAGTGGATTTTGAATGCTGCCCAAGTACTTCCACTAAACGCACAAAAGTTCCACACAAAGGGGAGGGGCATGGGTGTGGCCTGGGCAGGGCATGGAGATTCCTGGATTTCACATAGAAACAAAATAGTGCATAAATACTTATGCATGCAGGCAGGTGCCAGGGCTCCCTGCCAAGTGACATTATTTCTGCTGTGGATGACGTGCATGTTATATAATAAAGACAAAAATTGAGAACAAAACGCACCTCTTACTTTAATAGCATGGCTCGCAATCAATATATCATAAATATAGAAAAAGCACATAGCTTTTATAGACACTGCATCAGCAAGCCTGTCAAAGTGTTCAATCTGTTAGACATGAACCGTCCGGTCCGCACATCATCTGCGGCTAAGCGGCTGTATGTAGTTAGTGTAACAAAGGTTATAGTCCAATAGGCTTGCCAGACATGTATGTAAATTGATGTCAGAATCAAATCCAATGTGTAGTCCGACTGGCTTGGCGGCGAACCGCCTGTAGCAAATCTTTCTTCGTGTCTGTCCCAACTGTGCAGTCGAGGATAACCACAGATTATAATTTGGTTATTTCAATATTGATTCCGCGGCTATGACAGCCTGCTTCAGTCATTAGCAAGAAATCAAAAATCCCCCGACTGTACAGGTTTAACCAGGGCCGGCGGAAGCACTAGGCGATCACCTAGGGCGCTGAGCATTAGGGGGCGCCGAGCCGCTGATGGCCAATGGCCGCCGGTGGACGTCATCCCAATAGCGGCTGAGCGGTGAACTACTGCTATGCTGTGCGCCGAATACACAGCAAGAATGAACCCCTTCAAGAAGATCGGCGGGGCCGTGGTGGAGCTCAAGTCACCACGGCCGGAAGAAAACAATCGCGTCTAAACCTGCTGGTGCTCCAGCTCCTTCCTGCCCGCGCGGCCCCGGAAGAAAAATGTTGCCGGAGCCGCGCGGGCAGGAAGGAGGAGGAGCATCAGCCAATGCAGGAGCTTCTCCTCCTTCCTGCCCGCGCGGCCCCGGAAGAAAAATGTTGCCGGAGCCGCGCGGGCAGGAAAGAGGAGGAGCATCAGCCGCGTACAGAAGAGGAGCAGCGCGGCTCGAGAAGTCCGGGGCCGCTGCAGAGCCCATCCTGCAGCGGCCGTGAAGAGGAGGCCCAGAGGTGAGAGAGAGACTGAGGGTTTGTACAGTGTGTATGTGTGCGTGTATGAGAT
Source organism: Rhinatrema bivittatum (assembly GCF_901001135.1). NCBI lineage: Eukaryota > Metazoa > Chordata > Amphibia > Gymnophiona > Rhinatrematidae > Rhinatrema > Rhinatrema bivittatum. The sequence goes on from NC_042619.1 coordinate 322,178,984, forward strand.
GAGTTGAGAGACTGTGTGTGGGAGTGAGGACCTGAATGTTTGCAGAGACAGCATGTGAGGAGCCTCTGTATGTGTGAGAGAGAGAGCATGTGACAGTGAGAGCCTGTGCTTGAGCAAGACAGCATGTGGGAGTGAGAGAGAGCCTGTGTGCCAGAGTCAGACAGCATGTGCCAGTGAGAGACTGTGTGTATGAATGATTGTATGAGAGAGAGCATGTGACAATGAGAGCCTGTGCTTGAGCAAGACAGCATGTGGGAGTGAGAGAGAGCCTGTGTGCCAGAGTCAGACAGCATGTGCAAGAGAGAGACGGTGTATACATGATTGTATGAGAGAGAGCATGTGAGAGTGAGTGCCTGTGTATGTGTGTGTGAGAGAGAGAGAGAGAAAGCATGTGAGAATGAGAACCTGACTGTATGTTTGAGGGAAGAAGACAGATGGAGAGAAAAGAAATATGTTATAAAAGGAATTGGCAAAAAAATAAGAAAGGGAAGGTGGAAAAAAAAAAAAGCCTGTGACCAACTGATTAGAAAACTAAGATCAGACAGCAATGTAAAAAAAAATAATTATTTTTTACTGATTGGAACATGTAATCTTTGGGAATGTGCAAGAGTAGCACTTTCTCTATGCGGATCTCACAATGTACCATGAGGCCTGCACAGAGGAGGCAGCAGAATGGGCTTCAGTGCCAATAGTAGCAATCAGCACCTCCGCAATAGCCATACAGCAACAGTGACAGTGGCAGCAGAGGAATGAGAGAGGCTCTGAGGTTGCTGGCAAAAGAAAGAGAGGGGGGTCTCTGCCTTTAGTGTGTGCATGTGTATGAATGGGAGTTTGCCTGGCGGTGTATGTGTGTGAATGCATGGGTGCCTGCCTGAGGGTGTGTCTGTGTATGAGAATGAATGGGTGTCTTCCTGGGGTTTGTATGTGTGAGAATAGATGCCTGCCTGTTTGTGCTGTATGTGTGTGTGTGTGTGTGAGAATAAATTGGTGCCTGCCTGGGGGTCTGGGTGTGAGAATGAATGTGTGCATGCCTGGGGGATGGGGAGGGAGTGGTGTGAAAATGAATGGGAGCCCGCCTGGGGGTCAGTGTGAGAATGACTGGGAGCTTGCCTGTGTGTGTGTGTGTGTGTGTGTGAGAACGATTGGAAGCTTGCCTGGGAGTGTGTGTTTGTGTGTATGTGAGGGAGCCAGTGAGAGCATGAGTGTGTATGAGAAAATCCAGGGGAGTAAGAGTTTGTGGGGGGGGGGGGGGGGGTGGAGGGGGAGAGAGTGCCTTAGAGCCTGAGTGTGTCAGTGTCTGTGAGAGCGAGAGGTTATGGTTGGGTATAAGAGCATGAATGTGTATGTATGTGACAGTGTATGTGTGAGAGAGAATGGACATGTGAGTATGTGTGAGAGAGAGAGGATAACCTCAATCAAGAGCTCCCATGTATGGACAGCAGGGGCTTTTTAAAATCCTTATTAGTTTTAATTATTGTGTGTTATTTGATATATGTGCTGTTTTGAAATATTTTATTGGTTTTAGGAAATTGTAAAAAATGTATATGATTTTAATTAATAGAAATTCTATTTATCAATAGTTTTAAAATATTATTTTATTAGTATGGTTTTACTATTATAACTGATGCTTTATGTTTCTTGATTTTATTTGTTTTATGAAGAATGGTGGTTCTGTTTTTCCATTGTTAATACACAGAGTCTGGCTTCTTGGGGTTTCCATTTCAGTTTTTGTCTAATTTGTGCTCCTTTATTTTGTATTCTGTATTTGGTGAGGGTCTGTCTCTGCTCTGTGTGTGTGACCATGATGAGAGATTCTGCTAGCATAGGGATCTATAGCAATCGGGTTTGTTTTGTTTCCTCAGTAGGTGGAGTATTGGTATTCTAGGACCCAGTGTAATATTTACCCTTGCTTTTTCACAGGTAGGGTTATTGTTGTTTGAGTCCTTGGTGTTATTACTGATATGTTACCATGGGATTGCAGTATAGATTTTGAGTGTCTTTTTTGTGGTGTTTTGTGTTAGTTCACAATGTGCCTGGCAGTGGAAGCTGTTTGTGCTGCTGTTACTGTGAAGTGACAACAGAATTTGAAAATATCTTTCAGTATGATGAGCTGTAAGGGAAACATCCAAGCTCCATTGTTTGGGGGAATTTCAGTGGATGCACAGAGTTACAGAACTGGAGGTGCAGGATTTATATTGACCTTCTGTTCCTTCCTATATATTCCTGACTTCACTCTCATAGCCACATAGAATCAGTTGACTGAGGCTATCAACATAATTTTATAGTGTGAAACTGGCCAGCTTTTTAAAATAATGCAGAGGACCCTTTGGACTTTTTTATTAACACTTTTTTTTAATAACCAATTTTAAAGCAGGATCCATGCTATAGAGGTGGGTGAGATGAAGAAATGTCATTTTGGCACCCCCCCCCCCCCCCCCAATTCTTCTGTCTGGAGACACCACTGATTTTCTGTGACCTTAAGCATTAGTACAAGAAGGATTAAGGGGGGATGCTGGAGAGGCACACAAATGCATTGGCCCCCGGGCACCAGAGACCCTTGGTACTCCACTGGGTGCGAGCCATATGGAGCCGCAAGTGGTGGCAAAGAGGAGTGGAGTTTGGCAGGCCGCAAGCAGTGCCCAACCTGCTTGCGACCCAGAAAACCCCAGTCAGCGGGCGTGATCGAGAATGAGGTAAGGGTCGGGGCCGAGACCGGGGGGGGGGGGGGGGCGCAAGGGAGAAGGCTCGCCTAGGGCGCCAAATCCCCTTGCACCGGCCCTGGGTTTAACCAACCCGAAAGCGGCCGGTGTTTCGCTGCGGGGCTGCAGCTTCATCAGGGGTGAGTATCTGGGGAGCAAACATCATTTAGTCGGATTGAAACATGATATTCTAAAAGAAAAATATGAATACTAGGGATGTGAATCGTTTTTTGACGATTTAAAATATCGTCCGATATATTTTAAATCGTCAAAATCTTTAGGGCCACGATACAATACCAATTCCCCCGATTTATCGTCAAAAAATCATAAATCGGGGGAAGGGGGAGGGCAGGAAAACCGGCACACTAAAACCCCCTAAAACCCACCCCCGACCCTTTAAATTAAATCCCCCACCCTCCCGAACCCCCCCCAAATGCCTTAAATTACCTGGGGGTCCAGCGGCGGTCCGGAACGGCAGCGGTCCGGAACGGCCTCCTGCAATTGAATTGTGTTGTCTTCAGCCGGCGCCATTTTTCAAAATGGCGGCGCAAAATGGTGGCGGCCATAGACCAACACGACTCGACTGCAGGAGGTCGTTCCGGACCCCCGCTGGACTTTTGGCAAGTCTTGTGGGGGTCAGGAGGCCCCCGCAAGCTGGCCAAAAGTCCCTGGGGGTCCAGCGGGGGTCCGGAAAACGATCTCCTGCCGCGAATCGTTTTCCATACGGAAAATGGTGCCGGCAGGAGATCGACTGCAGGAGGTCGTTCAGCGGCGGTCCGGAACCCCCGCTGAATGACCTCCTGCAGTCGATCTCCTGCCGGCGCCATTTTCCGTACGGAAAACGATTCGCGGCAGGAGATCGTTTTCTGGACCCCCGCTGGACCCCCAGGGACTTTTGGCCAGCTTGGGGGGGCCTCCTGACCCCCACAAGACTTGCCAAAAGTCCAGCGGGGGTCCGGAGCGACCTCCTGCAGTCGATTCGTGTTGGTCTATGGCCGCCGCCGTTTTGCGCCGCCATTTTGAAAAATGGCGCCGGCTGAAGACAACACAATTCAATTGCAGGAGGCCGTTCTGGACCGCTGCCGTTCTGGACCGCCGCTGGACCCCCAGGTAATTTAAGGCATTTGGGGGGGGGGGTTCGGGAGGGTGGGGGATTTAATTTAAAGGGTCGGGGGTGGGTTTTAGGGGGTTTTAGTGTGCCGGCTCATGATTTTCACGATTTTCACAATACTTCAAACACCCAAATGGCAACAATACGATTCCCTCCCCCTCCCAGCCGAAATCGATCGTTAAGACGATCGAGGACACGATTCACATCTCTAATGAATACTTAGCTGAACAATATGTCGACGAGCCAACCTTCTTATTGTGAACCAATGGTCTCACGTAAGCATCTCAAAGGAGCGGGACAGAGACTGCTGTACCCAGGCACTGTTAATTAAATAGCCCGCGGAAATGTAAGTGGGATGATGTCAGCAAACATCGTTGTCATGACAACCATGTAAACACAAGTACACACTGTGGCTTTTCGGCTATATAACGTGGCTCAAGATGAAAAAATTGCAAAATTAAAGGCTGTATATACTGTGCATAATGGAATTAGCTAAGCAACACTTATTTCTCGGCTCATCAATGAATAGGTGTCAGCCTGTCGTCATAAAACGAGTGCTCGCTGTAGCTTGTCGGCTATGTAGCGCTGCAAAGGATAAAAAATATATATAAAGTACTGTGGGGTAGATTTTATAAATGTACGCACGGGCGTACTTTTGTTAGTGCACCAGGCGCGAACAAAAGTACGCTGGATTTTATAAGATACGCGCATAGCCGCGCGTATCTTATAAAATCCAGGGTCGGCGCGCGCAAGGGGGGTGCACATTTGTGCAACCTGCGTGCGCCGAGCCCAGTGCACGCTGCCTGTTTCCTCCGAGCCGCTCCAAAATCGGAGCGGACTCGGAAGGAACTTTCCTTCCACCTCCCCTCACCTTCCCCTTCCTTCCCCCCCCCCCCCCGGCCCTATCTAAACCCCCCCCCCCCACCTTTGTTGGCAGATTTACGCCTGCAGAAAGCAGGCGTAAATCTACGTGCGCCAGCGGGCTGCTGGAGTGCCCTCACCCATCCCGGGGGCTGGTCTGGAGGCCTCGACCACACCCCCGGGCCGGCACCACGCCCCCGGGCCTGCCCCCAAAATGCCGCATCACTCGCGACCCGCCCCCGAAACGCTGCGTCACTCGCGGCACGCCCCCCGACATGCCCCCGACATGCCCCTCCATGCAAGCCCCGGGACTTACGCGCATCCCGGGGCTTGCTCGCGCTGCCGAGCCTATGCAAAATAGGCTCGGTGTGCGCAGGGGGGTTTGGGGTAGGTTTTCGGAGGGTATGCCAGTATCGAACGCGCGTACCCCTTTGAAAATCTACCCCTGTATCTGTAGCTGAAGCTAAATTTAGTCAAGTAACACTTGTAATTCAAGAGCAGAATTAAGGCCCTCAGGTTGTATAGTGTTGAGTAAATGGATCCACCGCTGTTCTTCCTGTAATAGCAAGGTGTTGAAATCTCTACCATGCCAAGAGGGGAGGTATTGTGTCAACACGCATGCCCTTAGGGACTCAAAGCTATGTGAACACTCCAGACAATGTGATACGAGGGGAGCAGAGATGCGTGCTTTATTCAAACACGATTTGTGTTCAATCAACTTGGTCTTAAAAGCCCGCCTTGTTTTGCCTACATACCAGAGATTGCAGGGACATTGTATGATGTAGATTACTCCTTCTGATGTACAATCTGTATGTTGTTTCAATATTTGAGTCCAATTCAATTTTGAAAAAAAGATTGCCGATGTTTCTATCATAATCTTACAAACTGAACATGAGCCACATGCTTTGTGTGAGCCCGTGTCCTGATTATATAACTGTCTGGTAGAGTCGGAATGGCCCAACTTGTCCTTCAAATTCGTGCCTCGTGTGTAGGCAAATTGTGGCATTTGTTGGAATTCAGAATGTAATTGTACAATGTGCCAATTAGAGTTGATAATCTGTTTAATTTTCTGTGTCATCGATGAGAACGGGAGCACACATGTGAGCTTATCTTCTTCGTCATCTGTCTTCAGTAAGAACAACCACTCTATGGGAAAATTTAGCTCTAGTGTAAGCCTTTTGATACAACGCTCTGGATAACCTCTAGTTGAAAATCTTTCTCCAAGGACTCGAGCTTGAGTTTTAAATTCTGTGTCAGTGGTACAAAGACGTCGTATACGGAAAAACTGGCTCACTGGTAGGTTTTCTTTTAAAGTGCGAGGATGAGCACTAGAGAAATGCAAAAAAGTATTGCTGGATACTGACTTGTGATATAAGGTTGTTTCAAAATGTCCAGAGGTGTTGATTATTGTGATATCTAAAAATTGTATTCTATCTCTTTGAATATCTGCTGTAAAGTGTAAATGTGGATTGCATCCATTTAACCATACTAAAATGTGGCAAGATTGTTGGAAGTATCTGACCACAAAAGGAAAATGTTGTCGATATACCGTTTCCAAGTAATTATATACTGTGAAAAGGGATTATTATTGTAAATCCATTTTTCTTCGAAGTGTGCCATATATAAATTGGCTAGATCTGGAGCCATTGTGGCACCCATGGCCGTCCCACAGATCTGCTGATAAAATGAGCCCTCAAAAGCGAAAAAATTCTTCATCAGGGCCAGTTCAAGTAGAGCTCTCAAAAAATCAGTAGGTATCCTATGTGGTTGAGGTCTGGTGTCAAAAAATACTGTAGCAATTTCAACAGCCTCATCTTGAGGAATATTTGTGTATAGTGCTTCGACGTCCAATGTGACAATAAGCATTTGAGACGTATCCTGTGAAAAAGATTCCAAGAACTGAACATAGTCTGTGAATCTCTCATATATGATGTTTGTAGTGGTACCAACGGAGCCAAAAAATGGTCTACGAACCTAGACAGGGTTCTAACAAGGAACCCTTACTGGAGACGATTGGTCTTCCGGGAGGTTGAGTGAGATTTTTGTGTATCTTAGGTAAGATATAAAAAACCGGAACTTTCAGGAATTTCTTCATTAGAAATGTTGCTTCATGGGAAGTTAGAAAGCCTGTTGTGCCAGATTGTACAAGGATCTCTATCTCCCTCTTAAGTACATCCGGCGGGTCATTGGATAATGGATGATAAAAATCTCTATTATGTTACTGCCTATGGACTTCACTGTAATATTGCTGGTGGTCCAGAAGTACTATTTTACCTCCCTTATCTGCCGGTTTAATGATGAGGTTGTTGTTTTCGCTAAGGGATTTCAAAGCTAAAGATTCTTGTCTGGTCATATTGGTATAGGTGCATTTGGTAGAAAAACCTTGGCGTAGGTCCTGTATAACATTCTGATGGAATGTAGAAATGACAGGATCCTGTGGGCCAGGAGGTACCCATGTAGATTTGTTTCTTAAAATGGACATATCATTTGCACAGGGGGAATCACCAAAAAAATGTTTAATGTGTAATTTCCGAACAAATTTGAAAAGTGCCACTTCCAACTTAAATAAATCTGCTTTCAGAGTGGGAATAAATGTGAGTCCTTTCTCCAGTACCTGTATTTGAATGGGTGAAAGTGTGATTGAGGATAGGTTACAAATTAAGGATTGTTGCGAGATTGTGACCATGTCTGTCTGTTGCTGTATTGTGGTTCGTCCTGCCAGCTGATGCCCTGTGACCAGGGTGGTCGGCGATAGCCTAGGCCACAGCCTAAAAAACGATTGTCCGAACCAATGTCCTTGTTTCCATGGATGGTAGCAGGTCTGGTAAGAACCTCATCCCCAGAAGAATCATCACTTCCCGAGTCGAACGTAGTCCTTTTAGGTTTGTTGCTCGCTTTTTTGTTCATCCAGGGGTATACATACCCCTGGGTATAATCGCGTTCGTCTCTTTGAAATTTTTCAAATTTCAATTTTTTAATATTTGATCGAAGTTTATCAATCGATTCAATAAGTTTGTTCAGTTGTTCTATATATTTGTCCTGTTCTATGGAAATCTGTAATGTTTCTTTGACCGATGCAATTTCTAATTGCATTTCCTCATTCTTGTTTTGGGCGGTTTTAATAATCAGGATCATTAGATCCAAACTGCATTTGTTTAAAATAGCGTTCCAATCTTGCAGGATCGCGGGATCTTCTTTATATAAATGAGGTTCCTTTAAAACACGTAATCCTCTCGGTATCCTGTGTTGCCTGCAATACTCAAGAAGGGTATCAGCATGTAAGGAAGTGTGGGTAGAGCGTCACATTAATTTGTCTAGAACAGCCCATTGGTCTTGGTTGGTCGTATTGGTGGTCAATCCAAAAAAGGGATGGTTTGGTGAGTAAAGCTTGTAATTCAGCTTCAGAGTAGCTGAGAGTCTTTAAGGGGTCTGTCCCCAATATGGCTCAGATAATTGACAAAAATCACTAAAAAAGAGCACTCAATAGGTCCTGTGAATCAACTATAAATAGAGAACAAAAGGCACCTCTTACTTTAATACCATGGCTCGCAATCAATATATCATAAATATAGAAAAAGCATATAGCTTTTATAGACAGCGCACCAGCAAGCCTGTCAATGTGTTCAATCTGTTAGACATGAACCGTCCGGTTTGCACATCATCTGCGGCTAAGCGGCTGTATGTAGTTAGTGTAACAAAGGTTATAGTCCAATAGGCTTGCCAGACATGTATGTAAATTGATGTCAGAATCAAATCCAATGTGTAGTCCGACTGGCTCGGCGGCGAACCGCTTGTAGCAAATCTACTTTCTTTGTGTCTGTCCCAACTGTGCAGTTGAGGATAACCACAGATTATAATTTGGTTATTTCAATATTGATTCCATGGCTATGACAGCCTGCTTCAGTCATTAGCAAGAAATCAAAAATCCCCCAACTGTACAGGCTTAACCAACCCGACAGCGGCCGGTGTTTTGCTGCGGGGCTGCAGCTTCATCAGGGGTGAGTATCTGGGGAGCAAACATCATATAGTCGGATTGAAACATGATATTCTAAATGAAAAATATGAATACTTAGCTGAACAATATGTCGACGAGCCAACCTTCTTATTGTGAACCAATGGTCTCAAGTAAGCATCTCAAAGGAGCGGGACAGAGACTGCTGTACCCAGGCACTGTTAATTAAATAGCCCGCGAAAATTTAAACGGGATGATGTCAGCAAACGTCGTTGTCATGACAACCATGTAAACACAAGTACACAATGTAGCTTTTCGACTATATAACATGGCTCAAGATGAAAAAATTGCAAAATTAAAGGCTGTATATACTGTGCATAATGGAATTAGCTGAGCAACACTTATTTCTCGGCTCATCAACGAATAGGTGTGAGCCTGTCGTTGTCATAAAACGAATGCTCGCTGTAGCTTGTCGGCTGTGTAGCACTGCAAAGGATAAAAAATATATATAATGTACTAGGGATTTGCAGAGCAAAAGTTTAAGTTCATAAGTCCATAAGTCGAAAGGAGGTCCCATTTGCGGTCAATATGGACATATGGAGAATTCCATAAGTTGAGTCTATGTCCATACGTGCAAATAAAAATTTAAACCCCTCACCCTCCTTAATCCCCCCCCCCCCAAGACTTACCACAACTCCCTGGTGATCCAGCGGGGAGTCAGGACGCCATTCCTGAACTCCTTTGCGAGGAGCACGTGACGTCGGCGCCACGTCGGAGTGACGCGGCGTCACGTGATTCCCCGCGTGTTCCCTCCGGGACCCTCATTGGGCCCAAAAAGAACTTTTGGCCAGCTTGGGGGGGCCTCCTGACCCCCCCAAGCTGGCCAAAAGTTCTTTTTGGGCCCAACGAGGGTCCCGGAGGGAACCCGCGGGGAATCACGTGACGCCGCGTCACCGACGTGGCACCGACGTCACGTTATTCCCCGCGGGTTCCCTCCGGGACCCTCGTTGGGCCCAAAAGTTCCTTTTGGCCAGCTTGGGGGGTCAGGAGGCCCCCCCAAGCTGGCCAAAAGTTCCGTTTGTGTCCGAGGGGTCCGAGAGCGGAACTGCGGTGGACCACGTGACGGCCGCGTCACTCCGACGTGACGCGGACGTCACGTGCTCCTCGCAAAGGAATAGAGGAATGGCTTCCTGACTCCCCGCTGGACCACCAGGGAGTTTTGGTAAGTCTTGGGGGGGATTAAGGAGGGTGAGGGGTTTAAATTTTTATTTAGGATCAACGATCGCGATTTCCAACGTATTCAACATAGCTATGTTGAATAAGTTGGAAATCCGATCGTTTTCGCCTCATCACTTTTTTAAGTTAAAAAAAAAAAAAAGTAGCGTTTTACATATAAGTTCAAAACGAATGCACACCCCTAGTATTTATAACCCTATGGGATGTTCACCTAGTAACTCAAGGTGAGCTTTAGGTATTAGTGTAGGGGTTAGGGGCCACTTTGACATTCAAAGTGAGACGTACGAACAGAACAGTGCTCTCTAGTGAAGATTTGATGACCCTCGGAGTAGATACTCACCCAAAGATGAGATTTGTGCAATGTTCTCTCAACCTAGCTTGATGGACTCTCTACCTGGTAACATCAAGCTAGGTTGAAAGAACATTGCACATATCTCATCTTTGGATGAGTGTCCTCACTCCGAGGGTCATCAAATCTTCACTAGAGAGCACTGTTTTGTTTGTACATCTCACTTTGAATGTCAAAGTGGCCCCTAACTCCTACACTAATACTTAAACCTCACCTCGAGTTACTAGGTGGTCTCCCATAGGGATATAAATACCTATCTAGTGTACATGTATTATGGATAAATACCTATCTAGTGTGAGGGTATTATGGTTTTTCTCTCTCTCGCTTTCCATGGTCCCCCCAGTGGTTGTATGTAGGAAATACCACATTCTGGCACTTATTTCAAAGTGCAAAAAAGTTATCACAATTTACAGTAACTTAGCTCTTCACATAGGTATTATTGCAATAAAGTGCCTATTACCCTAAAACACACCCCTTTTTCTATCACAGGCGATGTTTAGTGCATTTTGATAAATCCAGGCTTAAGGTGGTAACTTTCAAACTGGAACGCAGGCACACATTGGCGCACATATATCGGCCCATGCCCAGGGATGCGGCAATTTTATAACTTGAGCGAGTATATGCACGCATGTTATAAAACAGCCTGGCCGCATGCACATGTCCATGCCAATCCCGCTTCTACTGCATAAGTCAGGGATTTTAAAAGAGGTGAGTGCTGATGCCATTCCCAGTTTTACCAGTTCATCCCCAGTTTGCCAAGGTAAGTGATAGGTCCTCCAAACCCATTAGTTTAATACCCTTCACTACCCCCAGTTAGCCCCAACCCTGAAAACCCCACAGACATGCCTAGTTTTCTTTAATTTATAACCTACAACTCCTCTATAGCAGAAGTAAACTTGCACAACAAGCCCAGGCACATAAGTATTTATGTGGATATCTTTAGTTCACGCCCTGAAATGCCCATGCCCCGCACAGACCATGCCCATGGCCTGCCCCTTTTTGAAAACTTTGGATAAGTGTGTGTTGTGGGAAATACACCTGTATCTATATGGTTTTTAAAATCTGCTCAATGCATGTGAGCCCGAATTATTCATGTATACCCTAATTAATGAACCTGCCAAGCTTTTAATATTCACCTTTAAGGGAATCATTTTTAAAACCCATATACCTGATCCTTACACCTTGCACAATAGGTCACAGAGGTGCTGTTGTACTGCTGATTTCCTACTCCTGTGGGTTTCAACCCCTTCTTCCACCTCGGTGGTAGGAAAATTAATGGAGACTCTGCTGAAGGAAAGGATAGTAAATTATCTACAGCCAGGATTGCTGGACCCGAGGCAGCATGGATTTACCAGGGGCAGGTCCTGTCAGACAAATCTGATTTTTTTGATTGGGTGACTAAAGAATTGGATCAAGGAAGAGTGCTCAATGTGATCTACTTGAATTACAGCAAAGCTTTTGATATAATCTGCTTAGGCTTGTGAATAAAATACAAAACTAGAGAGTGAGCGCCAAGGTAGTGGCATGGATTACAAACTGGTTGTCGGTGTGGCAATCCAAAGAGCTGTATGTGATGGGGACTGATGGTTAAAAATTAATGAGTTTGTAAGTGGGGGATAAGATTTAAAAGCAGCCTCAAAAAGGTGAGTTCGTAGATGGAATATAAATAAGGCAAGAGAGGGAATATGACACACCAACTCAGGAAGTCAATTCCAAGAATATTGTGCAGCCACTAGGAAATTGTAGTAGAGGAGAAGGGCATAGATAGGAGTGACTTCATGATGAGCCCTAATGCACAAAGGCGGTTGATGAGCCCTAATGCACAAAGGCGGTTGAGCACAAAGCAAGAGAAGGACCTTGGGGTGAAGGTGTCTAGCGAACTGAAGATGGTGAAGCAATGTGACAAAGCAACAGCTAAAGCTAAAAGAAGGCTGGGTTGCCTAGTGAGAGGAATAACCAGAAAGAAAAAGGAAGTGATAATCCCCTTATACAGTTCCTTGGTGAGGCCTCACCTGGAGTGTTGTGTTCAGTTCTGTAGACCATATCTCAAGAGGGACAGAGATAGGATGGAGGTGGTCCAGAGAAGGGCAACAAAAATGGTGGAGGGTCTCCATCAAATGACATGAGGAGAGATGGAAAGACCTAAATGTGTATACCCTGGAAGAGAGGAGGTGCAGGGGGGATATGATAGAGACCTTCAGATACCTGAAAGGTTTTAATGATGCACAATCAACAAACCTTTTCCATTGGAAAGAAATCAGTAGAACTAGAGGTCACATAATGAAACTCCAGGGAAGACGACTCAGAACCAATGTCAGGAAATGTTTCTTTATGGAGAGGGTGGTAGATGCCAGGAATGCCCTTCCGAAAGAGGTGGTGAAGACAAAAACGGTGAAAGATTTCAAAGAGGCATGGGAAAAACACTGTAGATCCCTAAATGTTAGAGAATGGAAATGAAGAAAAGAGCGCATGGGGGTAACTTGCTCATGTGACAGTTACAACCCTTAACCAATAAGCCTTGATACAACTCCATTCTTGCTCTCTGATGCAACTCCATTATTCCTCTCTGCTTTAATGGCAGGGGGAAAAGAGGAAAGGGGAATTAGATTAAGAGAGCAACCAACAAGGACATTGAATTTTATGGTCTGGGAAAACAAATTAGCATGGTGGGAAAACAAATAAGCATGAGGGTAACTTGCTGATATGGCTGTTACTACCCTTAACCAATAAGCCTAATACCTTTTATGCAACCAACATTGCTCTCTGCTTCAACGGCAAGAGGTAATGGGAAATTGGACTCGGACAGCAATCAACAAGGGCCCTGACTTTAACAGTTTGGAATACTAAGTATGGTGGTGACCTGTATGGCACGGCAGATACTACCATAAGCTTGCTGGGCAGACTGGATGGACCGTTTGGTCCTTTTCTGCCATCATTTTCTCTGTTTCTGTTTTTCTATAATCCAAATCTTTTTCTTTCTTTGAGGCTCACTCCATCCCTCTATTCACCCCACTACCTCTCTAGGTAGCTGTCATTTATCGAGCTCTTGATAAATCCCCCACCCTCTTTCTTACTGACTTTTCCTGGTTTTCCTTCTTCCTAGACCCATTTTTACTCTTTCCTTATTCTTGGCAATTTTTATCTCCATGTTGATGACCCCTTTGACTCTTATGTCTCAAACCTCCTTTCATTAACATATTTTTTTAAACTTTATTTTCAGATTTTTAAAATTTAACAAGTCAAAAATAAGACATCTAAAATATAGCGGAATTACAAAGGATAGAAAAAGGGAAAGTAAAACATTATATAAAAAGAAAATATATCCTATAAGTCCACTATTTGGGGACCTAAATAGGAAATTAAAAACAAAAAAAAGGAAGGCACAATATCAAATTGATCTCACTATATAAAACAAATTGGATTGCAACATTAGATATGAACAGGTAGAGGCCCTTCTTGGTTTTGAAGAAAACTTTCCAGCTGATCAGGATCAAAGAAAATATATTTGTTAATGCCTGTTTTTATAGTATACTTACAGGGAAATTGCAAAATAAATGATGCACCCATATCAAGCACTCGTTGCTTTTTAGCCAAGAAAAGCTTCCTTCTAACTTGGGTCACCTTAGCAACATCAGGAAATAAAGCAAGTTGTTGACCTAAGAAGAATTTGTTAGCAGAGAGAAAAAATATTTCATAGGCCATATATGATCATGTTCTAAAGCAAATATAACAAGCAAAGTAGCAGTAACCTGTATTTTTATCTGAGATTCTTGCAAAAATGTTGTCAAATTTTCTAATGCATTAATATATGTGGTGAAACATGATTGTTAGCATTCCCACTTTGTCTAAAGGGTAAATAAAATGCTTTGGTAACAGGAGGAACTGAATCAGTAGGTACTTTAAGAACCTCGATGTAAAATTTTCTTAACAATTCGATTGGAGAAATACTCATTTAGGAAAATTAAGAATTCACAAATGCAATTTCCTTGAATTATTTTCCAACACTTTTCCCTAAAGAATCAGACTGTTTTTCTAAAGAGGAAATGTGATCAGTATTGCTTTTAAGAACTTGATCATGGGCAATTACTTGACTTGAACTTGTACAACTGCTGAATGAATATTATCAAATTTGGACAGCAAACACTGTTCTAAACCATTGATTGCAATCCAGAGAGTCTCTAATGTTATCTGTGCAGGAATCTTAAGGATTGAAACTGCAGAAGCAGCTCCCACTGTCGAATATGCCAAGGATTCAATAATGCTCCTTGCCAGGTCCTGATACTCAGCCAAAGCAAGTTCTCCTACCTCACGGAGGGAACTCTGGTCACTTTGTGGTTGCAGAGGAGCCTCCATAGAACTTGCTGAAACTACTGAGCTCAAAAGAGGTGGTAAATGAGAGTCAGGGCTGAGGGAATTCCCTAGAGAAGAAGAGACATGGGGGCCATTGCCTAGCTGAACAGGCCCTGTGGGAGTACTCGTGCCAGAAGGCTGCATATAATCCTCAATGATTTGTTGAGAAAGAGGGAACCACTAGAGGCATAGGCGGGGGAAGGCAAACAGCTCCTTTTCTCTTCTTCCCCATTCAACCTGAGGGAAATGCAAATAAGGCAAAAAGAAGGAGAGAGTAAGTCTTACTTTGAAGCGAATCCAAGTCCATCCATTGATGAAGATATGGAAGCAGAAAAATAAAATCAAAGCCACGTGCCCCTTTGGCGCACACAGCTTCAGCGACATGCTGGCAGCAGTGGTGCTCTGCTGCAGAAGGTTTTTTATGGTGCTGACCAGTGCCGGGAAGATGACATCAGACTCTGGGCAGGAATCCGGAAATCACCACCACTGCGAGCCAGGAGTAGTCGGAGAGTCCCAAGATGATCTAAGGTCTCTCCCTGCTCCAAAGACAGCCTCCCCTTTCTCTGCTAGTCCCCCTTTCCTTAACCTAATTTGATCTCCAACTCTGATCTACTGTCCCTTCTCACAAGCAAGCATGGCCAGTGCCTTGACGTAGACCTTTCTTTCAACTGCTGTCTCTCAAACTTCTCTACCTCAGTTCTTCCTCTCTCAGACCATCATCTGATAACCTTCATACTAAATCACCCTCCTCCACGGCCTACCCAATCACCTTCAGGACCTTCAGGAATCTCCAGGCTATCAACCCTTGTATCATTTCCACTATTGTTTTATTTCTCTATACCAGAAATATCATCAGGAATCCAGTCCCAGATCTGAGCCTGCTTGACTGACATAGCTGCGCAGGTGTCCCACTGACACCTTAAACTCAACATGGCCAAGACAAAGCTCTTTATCATTGCCACCAAGCTCACATTCCCTTTTTTCTCTATTTCTGTGGATAACACTGTAATCCTCCCTGTCCCCTCAGCCCATAACCTTGGAGTCATCTTTGATTGCTCTCTCTAAAATGTGCTGTTTCTTTCTCTATAAAATCTTTTCTGAACACTCTACCAGAGCCCATATCCACTCTCTCATTACCTTCCACTTAGGTTTTTGCAACCTGCTCCTCAGTCCTCACAGGTCTCCCAGTAAGCTCTCGCTCTTGCTACAATCTCTAAAATTCAACTGCATGACTACACTCATGTAGCCCCTTTTCTCAAGTCACTACAAATGCTCCCTATGTGTTCCTGCATACAATTCAAGATCCTCATACTCACCTATAACAGCTTTCACTTAGAAGGTCTCCTTATTCCCTCTCCTCTCTTTTTTCACTACAGCTTTCCTTATGCATTAGGGCTCATCGTGAAGTCACTCCTCTCTATGCCCTTCTCCTCTACTACAATTTCCTAGTGGCTGCACAATATTCTTGGAATTGACTTCCTGAGTTGGTGTGTCATATTCCCTCTCTTGCCTTATTTATATTCCATCTACGAACTCACCTTTTTGAGACTGCTTTTAAATCTTATCCCCCACTTACAAACTCATTAATTTTTAACCATTTTCTTAATAAATAAAATTCCCAAATTCTCTTTTGCTCTGTATGTTTGTCTTGTTTAGATTGTAAGCTCTAAGACTGTCTCTTGTATGTTTTTGTACAGCTCTGCACATGTTGAGTAGCACTGTAGAAGCATTAAATAGTAGTAGTGGTAGTAGTAGTAGTAGTAGTAGTAGTAGTTAGACAAGTAGTAGTAGTAGTAGTAGTAGTAGTACAAGTTAGACAAGTAGTAGTAGTAGTAGTAGTAGTAGTTAGACAATTCACCCTTGTGCAGAACAGACTGGCTGCAGAGAATGAACAGAATGGTTTGGAATTCGGGAAGAGTAGCATGATTAGATGCCACTATGCTATGGATCTCAGCAGTTTCTACTATTGGCATCAATATGGAGGAAAAGAAGCTATATCCCTTTCAAAAGTCTCTAAGGATCAACAAGACCACATGACTTTTTTATTGAATGAAGAACCTCTCAAGGTTTGAGACCATTACTTTTATATAAAGAATATCCATCAAAAATGAAGTCACAAGGCATGTATATTAGATAGTAGGGTTTTTTTTCTCATTTGTCACTAAAGCTCTTAGTCACATTCCCTCATTATCTGATCAGAAATAGGGTATGATTGTTGCATCAGAGGTGGACCTGGGCCAAGATGGGGTTGACGCAACCCGTAGGCGAGGACCTATGGGTCCCCAGCATCGGCAGGTGGAGTGGGCTGATAGGCAGAGGCTGCTGGAGCTTCACCTATACCAGCCCTCATTCCCCGCAGGTTGAGCCTTTGGGTGCCAGGGCCAGCAGGACTTTCGTGGGCCTCAAGGTTGGATATCTGAGAAGGTTGGTTCAGCCCAGAGACAGCAGACGATAGGTGGCGTAGTCCTACTATGGACTGGGTGAGGTACTGGAACTCGGGTGCCAATGGAACAGAGATGACTGAGGGCACTAGAGCAAAGGTAGGCCGAAGCCTAATAAGTCCACATCCAGGGAGTAGGCTAGGAGAAGTGTCAATGACAGGCTTGGATCAGGGCCGGCGGCAAAGTGGAAGTCATGGCAAGCAATGCTGAGATCTGATCACAGAGAAGTCAATAGCGTTGGTCAATCGAAGCAATGGTCGAGGCCTGGAGATAAGCAGTAGCGTAGTTGGGCGTAGCAGAGGTCTGGGTCTGGAGATAGGCAGTAGCATAGTCAGGCATAGAGGAGGTCTGGGTCTGGGGATAGGCAGTAGCGTTCTCAGGCGTAGTGGAGGTCTGGGTCTGGAGATAGGCTGAAGCAAGGTCAGGCAAAGTGAAGTTGAAATCTGTGCAGTCAATCCAATGCATAGGCAGGGCAGGAACGAAGAGACCAGGAACCAGGAACAATGAGGGTTGGAAGAGGAAAGTAGAGGCGAATCTCTCACAGCAACGAGTACTCGAATAGCGAGGAGACCTGTTGCAAAAGCAATGCTATGGAGTGAGGCCTGAGCTTAAATACACTGAAGAGTTTGATGTCATAATCCAGGGCAGCAGCCAAGTTCCTGCCACGGGCCCTTCATAAGGATCAGGGAGGGGCACGGTGCAGATAGTAGTGTCTCTCCGCGGGCCACATGGAGAGGCCTGATGAGCAATGGCATCTTGACCTGAAAAGCTGGGGACTATGGCAGAGCCAGAGGCACCAGAGGCAGCCCGAGGTCAGAGCTGGCGGCCTACTGCCACTAGCGAGGAGGAACCAGAAGCTGGAGTCTGTGTGAGAAGGTGAGAGGGCTGTGCCGCGGGTCTGCAATGGATGGCATGCATAACAATGATTAGTGGAATGCCTCATTGATCTATCCTGGTGCAGATTCTGATCAATATCTTTGTAAGTTATACTACAGTGGAGTTAGAAGGAAAAGTGTGCTTTTTGACAGGTGGCATTAAAATGTACAATAAAGAATAAGTGATCCGAAAAAGCTTGACAATTGGTCAAGTGCTTAACAATTATGATTAAATGCGAAAAAGTGTGGTCATGCATTTTGAGTGCAGAAATCTAAGGGAAGAGTGCATGGGGGGGGGGGGGGGGGGGGGGGGGATTAAAATACTGATTAGCATACATCACAAGAAAGCCTCAGCATGATTGTCTCTGATTGTCTTAAGGTGGATACTGCGATAAGAATATGGACAGAGCCAGAGGATTGCTCAGGTGCATAAGGGGAGGCAAAAAAAAAAAAAAAATTAAGGTGATAATGCCTCTGTACAGATCACTGGTGAGACTTCACCTAGAACAGTGGCTCTCAACCCTGTCCTGGGGACCCCACCAGCCAGTTGGGTTTTCATGATATCCACAATGAATATGCATGAGAGAAAATTTGCATACACTGCCTCCATAACATGCAAATTTTCTCTCATGCATATTCATTGCGGATATCATGAAAACCCAACTGGCTGGGGGGGTCCCCAGGACAGGGTTGAGAACCACTGACCTAGAATATTGTGTCTGATATTTGAGGCCATAACTCTGAAAGTATATAGACAGGCTGGAGTAAACATATAGAAAGGCTACGAAAATGGTGCAGGGTCTGCACTAAAAGACAAATTAGATGAGTCTTAAGGACTTGCTTCCGTGTTTACTAATGAGGATGTTGGGGAGAAACCAGTTCCGGAGATGGTTTTCAGGAGTTATGAGTCAGACGAACTGAACCAAATCACTGTGAACCTGGAAGACGTAGTAGGCCAGATTGAAAAACTAAAAAGTAGCAAATCACCTGGAACGGATGGTATGCATCCTAGGGTACTGAAGGAACTAAAAAATGAAATTTCTGTTCTAGTAGTTAAAATTTGTAAACTTTCATTAAAATCATCTATTGTCCTGAAGACTGGAGGGTGGCCAATGTAATCCCAATATTTAACAAGGGCTCCAGGGGCAATCTGGGTAACTATAGTCCAGTGAGCCTGACCAGTGCCAGGAAAAATAGTGGAAACTATTATCAAGATCAAAATCGTAGAGCATATAGAAAGACATGGTTTAATGGAACACATTCAACACGGATTTACCCAAGGGAAGTCTTGCCTAACAAATCTGCTTCATTATTTTGAAGGGGTTAAAAAACATATGGATAAATGTGAACCAGTAGATGTAATGTATTTGGATTTTCAGAAAGCATCTGACAAAGTCCCTCATGAGAGGTTTCTAAGAAAACTAAAAAGTCATGGGATAGGAGGTGATGTCCTTTCGTGAATTACATACTGGTTAAAAGACAGGAAAGAGTAGGATTCAATGATCAATTTTTGCAGTGGAAAAGGGTAAACAGTGGAGTGCCTCAGGGATCTGTACTTGGACCGGTGCTTTTCAATATATCTACCTTATAAATGGGCTCTGACCGACGGCCCGCAAATGCGCAGTAGAGCTGCGCTCTACTGCGCATGTGCGGGCAAGGACGTCGGTCTTAGCCAGCGTAAAAAAACAAAAAACATGGCGGCGTCGGGTGGCAGCGTCGGGTGGCAGCGGCAGCGGCGATGGCGGCGGCGGCGTCGGGTGGCAGCGGCGATGGCGGCGTCGGGTGGCAGCGGCAGCGGCGATGGCGGCGGGTGGCAGCGGCGGCGGCGATGGCGGCGGGTGGCAGCGTCGGGTGGCAGCGGCGGCGGCAGCAACGGCCAGTAGCGAGGGAGGGAGGAGAGAGAGGGAGGGACTGAGTGAGAGGGAGGGAGGGAGGGACTGAGGGAGGGGGAGGGAGGAACTGAGTGAGAGGGAGGGAGGGATTGAGTGAGGGGGAGGGACTGAGGGGGAGGGGAGGGGACTGAGTGGGAGGGAGGGAGGGACTGAGAGGGAGGGAGGGGGTGGGGAAGAGTGAGGGAGAGGGAGAAATGAGGGAGAGGTGAGAGACAGGGATGTGAGTAAGTGGAAGGGTAAGAAGTTGTGGAGCAGAGAAAAAGGGAGTGGAGGAGGGCTGAGGGAGAGGGGATGGGATTGAGACAGGATGGGGAGTGACTGAGGGAAGGGGAGAGAGGTGGGAGTGACTGAGGGAAGGGGAGGGAGGTGAGAGTGAGGGGAAGGAGGCAGTGGGAGACAGAGAGTGAGTAAGACTGAGGGGTGGGAAGGGGGTGAGTGATGGAGGGGAAGGGGGAATGAGGGAGAAAAAGTGTAGGAGGGTGCTGTTTTCGAAAATGGACCGAAAACAAAAATGTAATGTAGCCCGTTGTGACGGGCTTAAACGGCTTGTATATATATAAATGATCTGGAAAGGAATACGACGAGTCAAGTTATGAAATTTGTGGACAATACAAAATTATTCAGAGTAGTTAAATCACTAGTGGATTGTGATACATTACAGGAGGACCTTGCAAGGCTGGAAGATTGGGCATCCAAATGGCAGATGAAATTTAATGTGGACAAGTGCAAGGTGTTGCATATAGGGAAAATAACCCTTACTGTAGTTACACGATGTTAGGTTCCATATTAGGAGCTACCACCCAGGAAAAAGATCTAGGCATCATAGTGGATAATACTTTAAAATTGTCAGCAAACAGAATGTTAGGAATTATTAGGAAGGGAATGATTAATAAAACGGAAAATGTCATAATGCCTCTGTACAATTCAGGTCGTTGCATCTCAAGAAAGATAAAGTTGCGATGGAGAAGGTACAGAGAAGGGCAATCAAAATGATAAAGCGGATAGAACAGCTCCCCTATGAGGAAAGACTGAAGAGGTTAAGGCTGTTCAGCTTGGAGAAGAGATGGCTGAGGGGGGATATGATAGAGGTCTTTAAGATCATGAGAGGTCTTGAACGAGTAGATGTGAATCGGTTATTTATACTTTCAAATAATAGAAGGACTAGGGGGCATTCCATGAAGTTAGCAAAAAGCACATTTAAGACTAACCGGAGAAAATTATTTTTCACTCAACGCACAATTAAGCTCTGGAATTTGTTGCCAGAGGATGTGGTTAGTGCAGTTAATATAGCTGTGTTTAAAAAAGGATTGGAGAAGTCCATTACCTGCTATTAATTGAGTTGACTTAGGGAATAGTCACTGCTATTAATTGCATCAGTAGCATAGGATTTTCTTAGTGTTTGGGTAATTGCCAGGTTCTTGAGGCCTGGTTTGGCCTCTGTTGGAAACAGGATGCTGGACTTGATAGACCCTTGGTCTGACCCAGCATGGCAATTTCTTTATGTTCTTATAAATATGTATACCTTAGAAGAGAAGAGAGATGGGGGATATAAGTGAGACATTCAAATACCACAAGATGGTAGTTTTGAGGGGCATTTTCATGGGTAAAACAAGGTTTTATATGCAGAAAACACCTGTGACAAAATAGTCCACCCTCTATATGGGTAAACTTACATCTGCACTCCTGTTTGCACGTACGTTTACTTGGATTGAGCAGAGTTGTTCTAGGGGGCAGGGTTGGGGAAGGGTTTGTATATATATGCATACTTTTGGATTTTCAAAAGAGAGGGAGAGAGAATGAGAGAATCCTGCTGTGTGTGTCTGCATAAGGAAAGAGCAAAGGAGCTAAAAACTCAGCTATGGAGTGAGGTTGGGAACCCTGAGTCTAGGCAGTAAGGAATAATTCTCCTTTGCCATTTGGAGACTGTTTCTGGTTTCAGAACAGAGTTGCTACTACTTAACATTTTTAAAGTGCTACTAGACTCATGCAGCCCTGTACAAATACATATATTAGAGACCTCCCTGCTCCATGGAGTTTACTATCTAGATGAGACACACAAACACTTTCTTATAATCACTCGTATTACAGTAAAATATTTCTTATGTTCTTATTTAATGTGAGAAGGTGCAGAGCTGAGGACCTTGGATTGCAAGTTCCTCCCCAATGGGTAAAGAGCAGCTTTACTATATGAGCGAGATTTTTAAATCTACGCCCGATTTTAAAATATGTGCGCATAGCTGCGCGCATATTATAAAATCCGGGGTCAGTGCGCGCAAGTGGTTGCACACTTGTGCACCTTGAGCATGCCGAGCCCTAGGGGAGCCCCGATGGCTTTCCCTGTTCCCTCCAAGGCCACTCTGAAATTGGAGCGGCCTTGGAGGGAACTTTCCTTCCGCCCCCCCAGGCCTATCTAACCCCCCCCCCTGACCTTTGTTGACAAAGTTGCGCCTGCCTCTGGGCAGGCGTAGGTTGTGTGCGCCGGCCAAGTGCTGGCTCGCGAGCCCCTGTCATGTCCACTGTGCCGGAGGCACGGTCCCGCCCCCGCCCCACTCACTCCCCCACCCATTCTTTCAAGCCCCAGGACATATGCGCATCCCGGGGCATGCGCGCGTCGCTGAGCCTATGCAAAATAGGCTCGGCACGTGTAGGAGGGATTTTAAAGGGTTATGCGCGTATCTTGCTCGCATAACCCTTTTAAAATCCGCCCCAATGTCTGGGAGTGAACCTGTATTTATTTATTTATTTGCCTTTTTTTTTTAAATTGATCCCCCTTCCCCTTCACATGACTGGCCTGCCATACCCAGAAGAGAGGGGAATAGATAACAAATAAGCAAAAAAAAATCTATTTAGACCCACACAACAAAGCTGGTAACTTATATTACATAAAAAATATTTAAGTGTAGGGGTTTTAATAAAACTTGCCCTTTTACCATTTTGTAGAATGTAGCCCTATATATAAGTGCACCAGAATTTCAAAAATTGTGCTGCTGAATTTTTAAATCTTTGCCATAGAGTTGAGCTACTGCCAATATAATGGAGGGGGGGGGGGGGGGGGTAGGGCGGGGACCTTTTCTGGCACAGCCAGTGAGATATATGAATTGAAAACTTCCTGTGACTTACACAATGAGATCTCCAAAATTCTCTCACTGTTCTTTCGCCCCTTCTGTGACTTACCTTCATCATGAAATCTTCCAATTTCACATACTACTGTCCTAGACTCTCTGCTGACTTACTGCCACAGGGAGGCCTCGCCACTGTGCAGTGTTTGACTGGTTTTTGCAGAATTTGTTATTTTGAAGCTGAAATCATTTACCTCTAAAATAATACTCTTCAACAGATTTGTTAATGAATACAGATAATTTTCAGCTCGTGGGAAATGAAAGACTTACTACTGGGTCTTAAAGTGAAATTCTTTTAGAAAAATCAAGCATAAGGCACAAGACAGACTAAATGTCGTGTGCTATTTATTTTGGAGGCAAGTTTTCAAACTGCCTGCAAAGTATTTTCAATCAGCCAGTCTAACAGGGTGGATGAATGTATAATTTATGCAGCAAATGTCAGTGGAAAATAATTTAAAAATGTAATTAAGCAAGAAAATAATCAGTAGATACATTTTAATGTTTATTCAAAACAAATTGGTAAATACATGACTTATATAGTCTGTGATATGCACTAACACAATCATGTAGGAAGAGAAGATTTTTTTAAGGCTCTGCATCTAAATTCCCAAGAAACACAATCAGACGAATTGATGGGTTTTTATTCAGTACCATCATTCATGCTAAATGTTAATGTAAAATCTTAAACCACTAGGCCTTCACTGCAAACGTGAAGGAGGGGTGATACTTATAAATATTGTATTGTTTGAAGGTCATTGATTGTTCTTTCTGGCACAGGTTTTTTTTTTATAATTACCTTAATGGGCCACAGAGTATTCAGTAACACATTATGGTAATTCACATTAATTGGAAATCATTGCTCCTGTAAACAACAGTCTTTGACTCTGCTGAGCAATATTTAGTCAATGTTCCTCTTGAGAAATAAATTATCTCAGTATCTATGAGCAGAATGTAAGTCAAGATGACTAGAAAAATTAGTGGTATTAAGCAAAGAATAAATGAATCAGAATGAAATTCTTTAAACAAAAAATTTGTGCAAATTTTAGTATTTTGTCTTGTCTAGGGTTGATTGGGAGAAGTTGGTATTTTTTTTTAAATCAGTACAAGATTTAGGATTGGTTAAATTCTTTTGAAGAGGCTGTGGCATATCAGAATAGGCACTAGAACTCGAGGTGCTGGGTGTGCGAGAACACTCCTCTCTCAGCAGGAAGTACAGGGATCCTGTTCTCCATTATATACAAAGCTCAAAAAGGGTTTACAGCAACCCCTTTATACAAATTATTTCCGTGCCCCTACAAATTGGCATCTACATCATATAGTAGGTGAACGAGGTTATTCATTTGGTCAATTTTAAAAACACCTTTTAAGTGTATATGCAATAATTTCCCAAATATTTATGTATTTTTACATTTTTTTTCAGTAATACAAGCTTTTAACAAACACTGTGCTTTATAACAAAAAATGGTTTCCAACCTTTTGGGGAAAGGAGAAATGTTAGAATAATGTCTCTGATATCTTAGGAAGCAGGGAAGAATTGGCCAGTATTTCTAAAATCCCACAAACAGAAGAAGTACCATCTATATAAACTCTAAAGGTAATGGTATGATAAATCAGAATATTGGTAAATATTGGGGCTAGAGACTGGCATATTTCTTTTCTAAATTAAGTTCTCAGGTCAGCTTGAATGGAGAAGCGACAGTGCTTGTGAGAGATCTGGAATTGGAACCCAGCTTCTGCTTTTCAAGCTGACAGGGGCTGGGAATGCTGCAGAGGCAGTTTTTAGAGAGTGGAGAAAAGTACCAGTCATTGCACAACAGTGACACCTAGTGGCTGAGCTCAGAGTATACACACACACCAGGTTACAGAGAGACCTGCCATCTATTGCACCAAACAGAGGGCTATCACAGGCTCAAAGCACCAGTCTAGCAGAGGAAAGTTCTGATTAATTTGTAAGTCCAAAGAAGAAGAAAGAAACTGTTGGATAAAGAAAAAAAATCTAAACATTTTATCTTGAGAGAAGCTCATATCTTTAATATTTAACTTGATATGTAGATATATATGAACTGCTATGATTATTAGCCTATTCTTTCACTGTGCATTGTGATTATTTTACACAGTGGCTTTATACATTTACTATGGTACAAATATTAAATACCAGTAGATGAAAAATGTTTACCCTTTTGCCTGCAACATTTACTACTACCATACCTTATGCTCCCCTTTAATTAACTGTTACAGTCTACACCAAACCCCGATCATCTTTTAAATATCCCTCCTGAAATCTTTATTTAGTGTAAACCTTAAGGTTAGTGTACACGAACTCATCTATATTTGTAAATAGCCCTGAGACCTGCTAGGTAAAGGCGGAAAATCAAGAATTCATAAGCAAATAACAAATACATTTATTTTTCTCTGTCAGTTTGC
Source organism: Rhinatrema bivittatum (assembly GCF_901001135.1). Classification (NCBI taxonomy): domain Eukaryota; kingdom Metazoa; phylum Chordata; class Amphibia; order Gymnophiona; family Rhinatrematidae; genus Rhinatrema; species Rhinatrema bivittatum. The sequence continues at coordinate 322,204,293 of NC_042619.1, forward strand.
TTTAAAAATGAAGGGTTGTGTTGTCTCCCAAGCAAGTGAGGATAGGTAATCGACACAGGTCTGTTCTGGAGTTCCAAATCTGCAGGCGCATCTCATGCAGCCAGTAATAAAGTGCCCTTGGAGCATATCAAAGACAGATGCAAATATGTTGAGCTCGATTATGCTTGACTGCCACCTAACAACTGGAGCTAGTATTTGCATGGCAGTTTGAAAAGACCTCAGCATGACAGTTAGGTTTACCGTTTGCACACAGCTGCTTAATCTGTCTCGACTTGTGCAGTTAACAACATGCACAGCATGCATTTGTGTTTAGGGAAGACCTGCGCTTGTAGGTTACATCAAAATATCACTCAGATCTATTGAACTAGTGCCTTACAGTATTAGACTGAATGAGTTGCCTTGCTTCAGTCAGCTGATTATGTGGTATTTAGCACTTGATATATGACAGAGCCTAGTGGAGTTCTAGCATGTTTCTCATTCAGCAACTATAAAGCAACATTTTGAGTTTCTGGCATTAACAATCATGTGTTTTCAATAGAAGCAGAGGTCTGCAGCTGCAGTAATCTTTTGCACTACATAAATTTCGTGGAGCGTACATTCTTTTATTTCCTTAACAAAGGCCTCTGAGACTTACCATGCATCGAGCCTTGCCATTGAGACATAACCTCTGACCCACATTGCAACATCCAGTAGAAGAAAGCAAACTCCACCAAGAAGACCAACACCTGTTGAAAACATCAATTAAAAAAACAGAGAGCAAGAGAGAGAAAGAGGGAGCATGATCATTTTAAGGAACTGGCCTGCAACCATTATCACATTACATGCTAGGACAATTAAAGAGTAATTTACTTATGGGGTCAGTCTGAACACCCTAACATGCTGCATAGTAAACTAACAGCTGAAAAACATTGCAAAGAGCAGAAAACCATACTGAAAGAAGCAAACACGGATGGCCCCATTTTCTGAAACATTTTGCCATAGACACATTAGGAGAAAACCCTTTTGAAAACAGTTTTCAAAATCCATTAAAATTCTCAGGGCATGACTCTCAAAATGGAGAAAATCAAATTAGCAAGCAGTGCACTGATCTCAACCATATATGCTCTTATGTTTTGCTAGATGCACGATTTTTATTAAGAGTTTTGTGACAAAGACATGAAAGGAAGAAACATCTGCCAAATCTTTCACAAGGACTATGTAGCATTATTTTCACTTTCCCATTATGACTTTTTAAATCTCCCACTGATGAAGGCAAACATGACCACCAGCCACCAAAGGCAGGAAAGCAGAACCCCTGTCTTCCTTTTAGAGCGCTCCCTGTTTGCTTTCCCTTTCCTCTGTAGCCTTGGCTCTCCTCTCTTTTCCTGCCCAGCTCCAGTGATTCAGTTTAAATGGTAGATCTCATGAAGACATGAGACATGGCGGCTCTGCATTGCTTGTTCAGAACCAGAGGGGCTACCTAATAGGGACTGACATGTTTAGTCAAAAGTACAAAAGTGGAGAAAGGGAGGTAGGGGGAGAGAGGGGGGAAAAAGCAGAGGAGTATGGAGAGAACAGAAAGAAAAATTGAGGAGAAGGAAATATGAGAGGTCAAGTTAGGGGGAAGATGAAAAAGTCTGAAAGCTGAAAGGGGGACTGGAAGAGTGGAAGTAATGGTGAAAGAGATTGGTAGGGATGTGCTTTCCTTTGAAATGAAAAAGGAAATGTCAACAAATGTTGTTCATTTTTTCTGTTATTTAATTTCTTCTGGCAGGACCCGCACCCCTCTGACAAAACTCCTGATTACAATATTTTAAAGAAGCCCTCCCCCAGGCTTCTTTTGTATTGTCCCCTACTCCCAGACCCCTAAAAGTACCCTCCCCTACATCTTTTCCCATTCATGGGTCCAAATGGGGCAGGACTGATCTCCAGTCTGCTTCTGCCCACCGATGCCATAGTTCAAAATGGCACCAGCTGACCTAAGGTTGGTGCCATTTTGAAGCAATGGAGCAGAAGCAACTAGGGATGATTCCTGTCTCATGAATAGAAAAGATATGATGGGGTTGGGGCTTATCTAAAACTTTTTAATCATGAGACTAAAACAAAATAAAATAAAATAAAAATGAAATCCATGACCAATGAAATCAAAGCAACTGCATACCCTAGAGCAGAGCTTTCCAAACTTTTTATGTTGGTGACACACCTTTTAGACAAACATAATTTCGGGACACAGTAATTAGTCTACAAGCAAACCGGAGGTTAAAGGTTAAATGAACGAAATGTATTTCGACAATTTATGTATGTTTCCTTAAATATATACATAATAAAATGTTTCACAACACAACATATCTTGTGAAAACCTTTCGTTTATATTAAAAATATATAATATTCCAAGATTAATGTTATTGTTATAATGTATGAGTAACAATAATAAAACAAAGTTATTGTGTTATTCAATTTACCTCTTTAATGAGATATATGAGCTTGATGGGATGAACACAGCTTTTGAATATTTGGTGTTAATAAAAAAGTAATAATTTTAAAAAGCTGGCCAGTTTCACACTATATAATTATTTGATAGCCTCATTCAACTAATTCTATATGGCTATGAGAGTGAAATCTGGAATATATAGGAAGGGACAGAATGTCAATATAAATCCTGCACCTCCAGTTCTGTAACTCTGTGCATCCACTGAAATTCCCCCAAACAATGGAGCTTGGATGTTTCCCTTACAGCTCATCATACTAAAAGATATTTTCAAATGCTGGTGTCACCTCACAGTAACAGCAGCACAAACACCTTCCACTGCCAGGCACATTGTGAACTAAAATAAAACCTCGCAAAAAAGACACTCAAAATCTATACTGCAATCCCATTGTAACATAACAGTAATAACACCAAGGACTCAAACAACAATAACCCTACCTGTGAAAAAGCATGGGTAAATATTACACTGGGTCCTAGAATACCAATACACCACCTATTGAGGAAACAAAACAAACCCGATTGCTATAGATCCCTATGCTAGCAGAATCTCTCATCATGGTCACACACACAGAGCAGAGACAGACCCTCACTAAATACAGAATACAAAATAAAGGAGCACAAATTAGACAAAAACTGAAATGGAAACTCCAAGAAGCCAGACTCTGTGTATTAACAATGGAAAAACAGAACCACCATTCCTCATAAAACAAACAAAATCAAGAAACATAAAGCATCAGTTATAATAGTAAAACCATACTAATAAAAGAATATTTTAAAACTACTGATAAATAGAATTTCTATTAATTAAAATCATATACATTTTTACAATTTCCCAGAGGTTATCCTCTCTCACACAGACTCACATGTCCATTCTCTCTCACACATACACTGTCACATACATACACATTCATGCTCTTATACCCACCATAACCTCTCGCTCTCACAGACACTGACACACTCTCAGGCTCTAAGACACTCTCTCCCCCTCCACACACACCCCACACACAAACTCTTACTCCCCTGGATTTTCTCATACACACTCTCTCTGGCTCCCTCACATACACACAAACACACACACCCAGGCAAGTTCCCAATCATTCTCATACAAACACACACACCCAGGCAAGCTCCCAGTCATTCTCACACACTAAAACTGACCCCCAGGCAGGCTCCCATTCATTTTCACACCACTCCCTCACCATCCCCCAGGCAGGCACCCATCCATTCACACACATACACCCCCAGGCAGGCACCCATTCATACACATGCACACACTAAAGGCAGACCCCCTCTCTTTCTTTTAGCCAGCAACCTCGGAGCCTCTCTCATTTCTCTGCTGCCACTGATGCCGCATGGCTATTGGGGAGGCACTGATTGCTGCTATTGGCACTGAAGCCCATTCTGCTGCCTCCTCTGTGCAGGTCCCGTGGGTTTCCACTTCCTCCATGTTGATCTCGTACATTGTGAGATCCGCATAGAGAAAGTGCTACTCTTGACATTAACAAAGATTACATGTGCCAATCAGTAAAAAGTAATTTATTTCTTTTTTTTTTTACCTTTGCTGTCTGATCTTAGTTTTCTAATTGGTTGGTCCCAGGCTTTTTTGTTCCATCTCCCCTTTCTTATTTTTTTGCCAATTCATTTCATATTGTCTTTTTTTTCTATTTCTTTTCTCTCCATCTGTCTTCTTCCCTCAAACATACAGTCAGGTTCTCATTCTCACATGCTTTCTCTCTCTCTCACACACACACACACACAGGCTCTCACTCTCACATGCTCTCTCTCTCATACAATTATTCATACACAGTCTCTCTCTTGCACATGCAGTCTGACTCTCACACACCCAGGCTCTCTCTCACTCCCACATGCTGTCTTGCTCATGCACAGGCTCTCACTGTCACATGCTATCTCTCTCTCACACACACACAGGCTCTCACATGCTGTCTCTGCAAACATTGAGATCCTCACTCCCACACCCAATCTCTCAACTCACACAGGCACCCAATCTCTCAACTCATCTCATACACGCACACAATCTCTCAATTCAGCTCATACAGGCACCCAATCTCTCAACTCAGCTCAGCTCATACAGGCACCCAATCTCTCAACTCAGCTAATACACGCACTCTACGGGCCCTCAGCCTCTCTCTTACCTCTGGGCCTCCTCTTCACGGGTTGCTGCAGGATCGGCTCTGCAGCGGCCCTGATCTTCTCGGGCCAATCCGATCCGCGGTGGGGGCCCTGCTACCGGGCCTCTTCTCGCCCGCTGCAACAACGCGGCTCCTCTTCTGCACGCAGCTGCTTCATCTCCTTCCTGCCCGTGCGGCTCCGACAACATTTTTCTTCCGGGGCCACGTGGGCAGGAAGGAGGCGGAGCACCTGCACGTTTAGACGTGCCCTTTTTCTTCGGGCCGTGGTGATGTGAACTCACCACGGCCTTACCGATCTTCCGGCTGTGTGTCCGCGGCACACAGCACAACGATTCTTCGCTGCTCAGCCGCCAGTGGGATGAGCTCCACCGGCGGCCGCATTGGCTCCCACTTGCCGGTGTGTCACGTGCACCGGGCTTGCGCGACACACCAGCACACCTCAGGCGACACACCAAAGTGTCGCGACACACACTTTGGAAAGCTCTGCCCTAGAGATTGGAGGCTCTATTTGAAGAGGAAGAAAGTGGCTGGATTGGCACAAGTGGACTGGTCATAAATTATGTGATTTAGCCCCCCTTTTCCTTTTTTCTTGATTTTTGCTTGTTTGTGTTTTTGGGTAATTTTTATTCATGATTTTATGTGTAAATTGGGTTAAATAGAAAATTAGTAAAAAAAAATAAATAAATAGTTAAAGTGCCACCAGTGTAAAGTCCTAAAAAGAGTAGCCTATTCCGTGTTGTAAGACCTTAGCAATGGTTAATTAGGATATCCCTGTCTGCTGATGTTATGGTGTGGGTTACAACAAATAAATATTATTTATTATTTATTTATTTATTTTATTTGTTACAACTTTTATTCCACCTATATCAGAAACCCATGCTAGGCAGAAAACAAACAAGTAAAACAATTTAAAATAAATATAAAATACAATAAAAATACAATATATTAATGCAACATCTTCATTTATTTATTTCATTTATTTAATTACATTTTTTTATTGCTTCTCTGATTACAATTGCTTGAAACGATATACAATACATATCACAACATACAACTTACAAAATACAACAATAAAACATAAACCATCTCTGCCCCTATCTGCTATCCACATACTTTCATATGATTATGTAATAGAGATGTGAATCGTGTGATCGATCGTCTTAACCAGTGGTTCTCAACCTTTCTAATGCCGTGACCCCGAAATACAGTTCCTCATGTTGCGGTGACCCCTCGCCCCGCGAGGGCGGGGTGAGGGTGGGGTGAGGGTGGGGCTTTGGTCATATGGGGGCGGGGTTATGGATGGGGTTGGATTTTAGTGCATACTTATTTATTATGACATTTATAAACAGAACCACCATTCCTCATAAAACAATAAAATTAAGAAACATAAAGCATCAGTTATAATAGTAAAACCATACTAATAAAAGAATATTTTAAAATTACTGATAAATAGAATTTCTATTAATTAAAATCATATACATTTTTATAATTTCCCAAACACCAATAATATTTCAAAACAGCACATATATCAAATAACACACAATAATTAAAACTAATAAGGATTTTAAAAAGCCCCTGCTGTCCATACATGGGAGCTCTTGATTTCCAGTCACCCTGATATTGTCTAGGATTAGGAGGTTATCCTCTCTCTCTCACACATACACTCACATGTCCATTCTCTCTCACACATACACTGTCACATACTTACACATTCATGCTCTTATACCCACCATAACCTCTCACTCTCACAGACACTGATACACTCTCAGGGTGTAAGACACTCTCTCCCCCCCCCCCCCCCCTCACACTCTTACTCCCCTGGATTTTCTCATACACACTCATGCTCTCTTACTGGCTCCCTCACAACCTCAGAGCCTCTCAGATAAAACTCTATGCAGCAGAAATAATGCTGAATGTTGAGAATTGTGTTATGCAGACTAATCTGGAAAATGCACTAATTTCTACATGAGTCATAATGAATCAGTCCTCAGCTGCAGGCATCAATTGATTATCCTGGCTCCCTTTATGTTTGCCAAATACAGTTCATGTGTAACAGCAATCCTAATTCTCCACCAGATCAAGCTGATTTCACATCCCACTTCATACTTTGTTCACCTCCAGCTGAGTCAACAATTAATCTAATTACTGCCACTGCTGCCACGTGGCTATTGGGGAGGCACTGATTGCTGCTATTGGCACTGAAGCCCATTCTGCTGCCTCCTCTGTGCAGGCCCCGTGGGTTTCCACTTCCTCCATGTTGATCTCGTACATTGTGAGATCCGCCATAGAGAAAGTGCTACTCTTGCACATTCCCAAAGATTACATGTGCCAATCAGTAAAAAGTAATTTTTTTTTTTTTACATCTGCTTCCCTTTCTAATTTTTTGCCATTTCCTTTTATATTGCCTTTTTTTCTATTTCTTTTCTCTCCACCTGTCTTCTTCCCTCAAACACACAGTCAGGTTCTCATTCTCACATGCATTTCTCTCTCACACACACATACACAGGCTGTCACTGGCACAGGCTGTCTGAGTCTCACACACAGGCTCTCTCACACCCCCACATGCTGCCTTGCTCAAGCACAGGCTCTCACTCTTACATGCTGTCTCTTTCACACACACAGAGGCTCTCACATGCTGTCTCTGCAAACACACACAGTCTCTCAACTCATCTCATACTCGCACACACCCCTCTCTCACCTCTGGGCCTCTTCTTTACGGGTTGCCACAGGATGGGCTCTGCAGTGGCCCTAGTCTTCCCGGCCCCGCTGCTCCTCTTCTGCACGCGGCTGAAGCGCCTCTTCTACCCACGCGGCTGACGTGCCTCCTCCTTCCTCCCCGTGCGGCTCCGGCAACATTTGTCTTCCGGGGCAGGGCGGGCAGGAAGGAAGTAGGAGGAGCACCTGCAGTGGCTGATACACCTCCTTCCTGCCTGCGCGGCTCCAGCAACATACGTCACTGCGACGCGCTAGCTTTTTGGGCCATGTCTCTTCCCTTTTGGGGTTGGAGAAGGCAGGTCGCCAGCTTCGCCCCGCCAGGGCCGGTGCAAGGGTATTAGGCGCCCTAGGCGAAACGTCAGCTATGTCGCCCCCCCCCCCCCGCCTCCACACACAATTAACTTACATTGTGCATTAATGAAAATAACGAAGTCTGTATTTATAACAGAACACTTATTTGACATTTTTATGCCATGTAAACCATTGAGATGATTTGTCTTATCGACGGTATAGAAACTCTTTTATAAATAAATAAATAAAAATATATAAAATAAACATAAACCAAAGCTATACTTGTTGCTCAAACAAAAAAAGCAGACACATCACATAATATTAAATAATTAAAATGGCAGTCAATCAAGAAAAATGAACTTAAAAAGCCATCTTTACTTACCCCCTCCAGCAGCTCTCTTACTCTTCTTCCATGCAGGCTGTAGTACACACCAGAAGCAGCAGTAGTGGCTAAGCTCTATACCAGGGGTCAGGAACCTTTTGGCTGAGAGAGCCATAAACGCCACATATTTTAAAATGTAATTCCATGAGAGCCGTACAATATGTTTAAAACTAAATACAAGTAAATGTGTGCATTTTATGTAAGATCACACTTTTAAATTACAATAAGTCTCTGAAAATATTACACCAGGCCTTAAGACACCAATACATCTCCTATTAGGAAAACGGACCAAGTCAGGCTGCTATAGAGTCCTACACAGAAACAACACGCCAGCAGAAAACCTCACCTGAATCACGTGCTGTCCCTCACCTAACATAGAATAAAGAGACCAAAACGCATAACAAGAAGCATGCAGAAAAAACTGAATTGGAAACTGCAACAAGCCAGAGTCTCTGTATGCAGTGTAACAAAGGAAAAAAGAAACATCACCCATCCTTATAAAACAAATCAAGAAATATAAAATCATCAGCAGTAAAACTGTACTAACAAAAAGAACATATTTCGAAACAGCTGATGAGTGGAATATCCAATAATTAAAAACTCATATAAAACATTTCCAGATACCAACAAAATATTTAAAAATAGCAGACACAAAGACCCAGTAATGAAAAATAATAAGGATACAAAAATTTTTTTGCTCTGCATACCTGGGAACATTTGATATCCAGGTGTCCTGAGATTGTTCTGAATTAGCAGGAGGTGGGGTGGTTTGCTTGGAACTTTCTCCTCTCTCAGTCACATACCAGCGCTCTCTCTCACACTGGCTCTCAATGACACACCTATACACACATGCTCTCAGTAGTCACATATACACATGCTTTTTCTCTCTCACTTATATAGGCTCTTAATTACACATTTACACACATGCTGTCTATCTTTTCACGCTTACACACACACACACAGGCTTTCAATCACATAAATACATGCTGTCTTTTTCTCTCACACACAGACTCTCATTCACATGCTTACAAACATGTCCTCTCTTTCTCTCATTTACACACAGGCTCTCAATCACATACTCACATGCTCCGTCACCTAAATCAGCTCTCAATCTCACACAGACACACATGATCTCTCTCTCTCATTTAAACACAGGCTGTCAATCACATACTCACATGCTCCATCACCTAAACCAGCTGTCAATCAGACACAGACACACATGATCTCTCTCTTACTTATACACACAGGCTCTTAATCATACATACACATGATTTCTCTCACACACAAAGGATCTCAATCATACACACATACTCTTTCACACAAACTTACACATACAGGTTCCCAATGGTAAACTTACATTCATGCTCTCTCTCTCTCACAGGCAGGCTCTCAATCACAGACATACTCTCTTTCACATATACAGGCTCTCAATCACAGACATACTCTCTTTCACATACACAGGCTCTCAATCATTCACATACATGCAATCTCTCACTCACACACACAGGATCTCAAACACACATGCTTGCTCGCTCATTCACTATCTCTCTCCCCCACCCCGGGAACTCGCGGCGGCAGCAGCCTCCTCCCAACGCTAACCTCTTCATTTTCAGCCCTCGCGGAGGCGGAGTCCCATCGGCCGCGGTTGAAACTCCATTTTCCTTCGAGCCGCGCTGCAGTCTTCTTCCCGTCGGACACTAGCGTGGCCTCTTCTTCCCGCGCAGGCACCCGATGCTCTCCACTTCCTCTTCCCGCGGCCCGGAAGAGGAAGTGGAGAGCATCGGGTGCCTGCGCGGGAAGACTCCCGCGCAGGCACCCGATGACTCCAGCGCAGGCACCCGGCTGACACCCGATGACTCCCGCGCAGGCACCCGATGACACCTGATGACTCCCGCGCAGGCACCCGGCTGACTCCAGTCGTGCCCAGCGTGCTCTCTTCTCCCCCCCCCCCCCCCGCGGCCCGGAAGAGGAAGTGGTGAGCATCAGGTGCCTGTGCGTAAGAAGAGATCACACTAGCGTGGTCTCTTCTTCCCGCGCAGGCACCCGATGACTCCAGCGCAGGCACCCGGCTGACACCCGATGACTCCCGCGCAGGCACCCGATGACACCTGATGACTCCCGCGCAGGCACCCGGCTGACTCCAGTCGTGCCCAGCGTGCTCTCTTCTCCCCCCCCCGCGGCCCGGAAGAGGAAGTGGTGAGCATCGGGTGCCTGCGCAGAAGAAGAGACCACACTAGCGTGGTCTCTTCTTCCCGCGCAGGCACCCGATGCTCTCCACTTCCTCTTCCGGACCGCGGGGGGGGGGGGGGCGGGAAGAAGAGAGCACGCCCGGTGCCGCTGACTCCAGCTGTCCTGCCGTGTTCCGCCCGGGCTGACAGCAAAGGACTCACATGCTTGAAAGCGCGGCTCTCTTAATTTTACCGGGGCAGTGCCGCCCCCGGGAAGCTGGCGCCCTAGGCGACCGCCTAGTTCGCCTAGTAGTGCTTCCGCTGGCCCTGCGCCCCGCCTCCCCGCAGCAGCCGCGGTGCCGCGGACCAGCAAAAAACCCCAACGGCCCGGTACTGGTCCGTGGACCAGTGGTTGGGGACCTGCTTTAGGCGACCCCTGCGTTTTGGTCGTTCGACCCCCGCCGGGGTCGCGACCCACAGGTTGAGAACCGCTGGTCTTAACGATCGATTTCGGCTGGGAGGGGGAGGGAATCGGATCGTCGCAGTTTGGGTTTTTTAAATATCGTATAAATCGTGTAAATTGTGTAAATCGAAAACCGGCACACTAAAACATCCCTAAAACCCACCCCAACCCTTTAAAATAAATCCCCCACCCTCCCGAACCCCCCCAAAATGCCTTAAATTACCTGGGGTCCAGAGGAAGGGTCCCGGTGTGATCTTTTACTCTCGGACCTCCGGTGCGTTGTAGAAATGGCGCCGGCGCTACCTTTGACCTGTCATATGACAGGGCAAAGGTAGCGCCGGCGCCATTTTGTTTTTTTGTTCCCTGACGGCAGGAGCATAGGAGATCGCTCCCGGACCCCTGCTGGACCCCCAGGGACTTTTGGCTGGCTTGGGGGGGCCTCCTGACCCCCACAAGACTTGCCAAAAGTCCAGCGGGGGTCCGGGAACGACTTCCTGCATGCGAATCGTTTTTCCGTATGGAAAAACGATTCGATTTTGTGCAAAATGGCGCCAGCCGTACGGCAACACGATTCGACTGCAGGAGGTCGTTCTGGACCCCCGCTGGACTTTTGGCAAGTCTTGTGGAGGTCAGGAGGCCCCCCCAAGCTGGCCAAAAGTCCCTGGGGGTCCAGCGGGGGTCCAGGAGCGATCTCCTACGCTCCTGATGTCGGGGGACAAAAAACAAAATGGCGCCGGCGCTACCTTTGACCCGTCATATGACAAGGCAAAGGTAGCACCGGCGCCATTTCTACAACGCACCGGAGGTCCGAGAGTAAAAGATCACACTGGGACCCTTCCTCTGGACCCCAGGTAATTTAAGGCATTTTGGGTGGGTTCGGGAGGGTGGGGGATTTATTTTAAAGGGTCGGGGTGGGTATTAGGGTTGTTTTAGTGTGCCGGTTTTCCCGCCCTCCCCCTTCCCCTCCCCCTTCCCCCGATTTACGATTTTTTGACGATAAATCGGGTGAATTGTTATTGTATCGCGGCTCTAACAATTTTTGACGATTTAAAATATATCGGACGATATTTTAAATCGTCAAAAAACGATTCACATCCCTATTATGTAACCTGCCTTTTTTGGCCCAATGGCACCAGCAACCCTTGTCATAAGGGTAAAGGAGTCTGGTGCCATTTTGAGGTCAATCCTGGGCCCCCACTACACCACCAGAGCTATTGGTGAATCTTGGGGGGTTCAGGAGGACGGGCTAGGGTGTTCAGCTGTGAGCAGGGGTTTTATATTATGTTAAAAGGAAAGAGTTGGTGTGGGCTTGAGGTTTTTTTTTTTTTAAAGTTTTTTTTGGCCTAAACAAATATAGGAAAAACACAAACTTTTGTATTTTTTCTTATCTTTTTTTTATTCCAAAATGAAACAAAATAGGAAATATCATTGGTATTTCCTATTTCATTTCAATTGAATGTCCTCTCCTAGTGGACAATGCAATTTACCTTCCCCTTCCCGGACCTCCTCACTCACCAGCATCTATCTGCCAAATAGGAGGAGGACAGCAGCCTTGCACTGCTTTGGCACATCTTCCATTCTCCCCTGCCAGCTCTTGGATGGTGTGCTTTCAACCATGTGGTTCAAAGCCTGATGCTCAGAACACAGTAGGGAAGGAGGGAGGATGTGACACAGGCACTCTAAGGCCACTGTCTTACTCTTCCTCCTATTTGACCGATAGAAGCTGGTGAGTTACAGATCTGGTTGGGGGGAGGGGCAGGGAGAGAGTGAAATGGGTATCGTGGAGTGGGGGGAAGAGAATGAACTGCCTGGTGATTGGAGGAAGGGGAAGAAAATGAACAGTGGGACGTGGGGGCTTGAATGAGTGAACTGAGGATGAAGGGAGACAATTGGGGTAAGAGGGATTTATGGGGTATGGAGAAAGAGTAAATCAGGGTGTGAGGGGTTATAAACCAGGGTGAATGAATGGTTTCGGAGGGGGAGTAAATCAGGGTGAGGGGTTCAGAGGGGGGACTGAAGACTTTGTGGGGTGAGGGGGACCAGGGTAAGTGAGGGATCAGTTGAGGGGAGGACATGAAAAAGGGAGAGTGTGGAGATAAAAGGGGCTTTGGAATGTAGGATAAGGGAAAGAGGAGATGGGGGTGTATTTCTACTACCACACATCTCAATTATGCACTTCCTTTACTTTCCAGTATTTCCCTGTCCTTGGACAGGCTTTTACTACTAGTGACATATAAAAGCCTTATAGAATAAGCAAATAAGCAGAAACATAAAATAAATAACAAATGCAGAAAACATTAACACACAATACAACGTATAAAAGTCTGACAAAAATCATAATCCATATTTATGTCAAAATATGAATAATAGAATATTAATGAACCTATTTTAATTAGAATCATCATAAAACCATAGGACCAGATTTTGAAAGGGTTACGCGCGCTGAGCCTATTTTGCATAGGCCCGGTCATGCACGCAAGCCCCGGGATGCATGTATGTCCCGGGGCTTTGTGAAAGGGGCAGGGGTGGGGCGGGACCAAGGCCTCCGGCACAGGCAGGTGCAACTTTAAAAGCAAAGGTCAGGGGGTTTTAGGTAGGGCTGGGGGGCGGGTTAGATAGGGGAAGGGAAGGGAAGGTGGGGGGGGGGGGGGGGTGAAAGGAAAGTTCCCTTCGAGGCCGCTCCGATTTCGGAACAGGGAAAAGCCATCAGGGTTCCCCTAGGGCTCGGCGCGTGCAAGGTGCCCAAGTGTGCACCCCCTTGCATGTGCTGACCCCAGATTTTATAAGATGTGTGCGGCTGCACGCACATTTTATAAAATCGGGCGTAGATTTGTGTGCGCCGGGTTGCACGCACAAATCTACACCCACGCGTACCTCTTAAAATCTGGCCCATAGGATACAACAACAAAACAGATCATGTAAAAACCCTGTATTTATAAAAATTAAAATGCACAGAGACCCTAGGCTATCAACCTTAAATGTTGTGCAAAAAGCAAAGTTTAACAAGACTCCTATTTCCCCTAACCTGACCTTTCCACCCCTTCCCCTAATCTTTCCCCCTCTAGCCCTACTCTAACACCCTCAAAATGTTCATCTTACCTTTTGCGCCTGCCTCTGGGCAGGTGCAAGTTGCACGTGCCGGCAGCTTGCTGGCGCGCAATCCTCCCACAATGGCAGCTCTGTCAGAGGCCTCTGGCCCCACCGCCGCCTCCGGACCACCCCTCCCCACCCCCTCCCCGCCCCTTTTTGCAAGCCCCGGGATTTACACGTGTCCCGGGGCTTTACGCACGTCACTGGGCCTTTTGAAAATAGGCCCGGCGCACGTAGACCCAGTTATGCGCTTAAATCCTTTTAAAATTCGGCCCTTAGAATTTAACAAAAGCTTATTTTGATTAATTCTCAGTTCAAACGAAAATTTACCATATGTGTTTCAAAATAATCATTCATTCCATTCATTTTCAGAAATTTATGTGTGCAAATGCCATTTTATGCATATATAATTCCATTTAAGGACAGTAACTTTCATACTGGTGTGCAATGCACAAGTACGCCTGTTTGTCAATTGTATATAGGGACTTTTTTACTATTTGCAAAGCAAGTTTGCATTGAAAATACTTGGGTAATTGGTTGAGATGTTTACAAATTCACTTGTATAAAGTAAAACCTCCTCTTTAGAGGGTGTAACTTTTGCATGTACACTAGAGATGTGAATCGTGTGCCCGATCGTCTTAATGATCGGGTTAGGCTAGAGGGAGAAAAAAATCTGATCAGTGGTGATGTGAATCGGAATCGGTTCCGATTCACATTGTTAATTTTTTTTTAGTGAGGCCCGACCCTTTAAAATTGACCCCTTACCTTCCTCCACCCTCCCAAACCCCCCCAAAACTTTTTACGAGTACCTGGTGGTCCAGTGGGGACGCAGGGACCGATCTCCCACTCTCGGGCCATCGGCGCCATTTTGGCTGCCACTCAAAAATGGCGCCGATGGCCCGATAAAAAAAAACCCCCACCCGACCCTTTAAAAATTACCCCTTAGCTTCCCCCACCCTCCCGAACTCCCCAAAACATTTTAAAATTACCTGGTGGTCTAGTGGTGGTCCCAGGAGCGATCTCCCGTTCTCGGGCCGTCGACTGCCACTCATAAAGATGGCGCCGATGGCCCTTTGCCCTTACCATATGACAGGGTATCCGTGCCATTGGCCGGCCCCTGTTACATGGTAGGAGCACTGGATGGCCGGCGCCATCTTTAAAGATGGCGGCGGCCATCTTTACAATGGTACACTTACACATATACTTGTTAGTATATAACAAGTCGGTGTAAGTTCTGACTCTGCCCTGACAGCCTCCCCGGAATCTCAGTCCTCAGTATGCATAAAAGTGTGTGAGAAACAACGTTATAGGCATACTTTTATGCACACTGAGCTCATGTAAAAATTAGAATAAACATTTACCTGCTTAAAAGTGGGCTTTGAAAATTACTGCTAATGTAACTTGCAGGATTTAAGATAACCACTGAGTGGCAATATAACGCACAAATAAAATAATTCCTGTGCTTATGGGAAATTTCTATGTATTGTCTCTCCTCATCAGTTACAATTTATACCACATACATTTTAGAAAGAAAAATATTTAAGGATCTGGTCTGACTCCTCATAGGACCACCCTGGGATTGATGTAATGACCCAGATATACCTATTTAAGAGTGAGAGGCTTCATAAATAAACTGAGCATAATGGAGGTGGACCACAAGATGGTTGACTGGGTTTGATATTGGTTGTCTGATAGACAACAGAAGGAAGTGGAAAATGGAGTTCATTAAAGAAAGAAGGAGTAACTCAAGGATCAGAGTAAGGGGCAGGTTCTGTTCAATATTTTAACAAGTGATATTGCAGAAGGGTTAATGGGAAATGTGTTTCACTTTGCAAATGATAGTAAGATCTGTAACAGACTGGACATACTCGATGTATTAGACAGACAGTAATTTTAAAACAAGAGCACATGCACCCATACATTTGCATATCGTCGCACAAGCAAAGATGCGCTGGAATGTTTAATCGTGCTCATATTTCTATGTTTCTAATTTTCAGAGGTTATTCAAAGCTATCATGTGTGTCTTCAAAAGGACCTTGTTGGCTTTTACACATGTTTGTCAGTGGATTTTATAGCATGCTCGCATGAGGTACATTTCCAGTTTTCCAATTAGCCCACCACTTTGTCCAGTTAATATTGAAGACATTCTGACCCCTCTGATTCTTTATCTTGCATGCCGCCTAGTAGATCTGGATCTACAGACTTGCAGCAGCAAAGTTACATTTATTTATTTATTTTATTTATTTATTTTTCTATACCGGCATTCATGAAACAATCACATAGAAACATAGAAACATATAGAAAGATAGAAATGAAGGCAGAAGAAGACCAAACGGCCCATCCAGTCTGCCCAGCAAGCTATGCAGTTTATCCATTTTTTTTTTATCTTCCCCCCCCCCCCCCTTTTTTTCTCCCTCTCACCCGTCACTATTGGCTTCCAGCACCCTCCGGCCCCAATTCCCTTGCACCCCTCCACCAATGCAGAGAGCAGCGCCGTATCCGTATCATGCTGGTTTACAATAAACAAGGGGTGAAAATGAACTTGATACTGTAACAAGTGAAGAGAAACAATGAAGTTACAATAAACAAGGTTATTCCAAACTTGGGGAAAGAGAAAAGGCTAGAGAAAATTAACAGAAAGAGGAGTGATTATTTACAATATTCTGAAGTGTCTGTCTATAGTTGATGTTAGATTGGGATTCAGTTAGGGTCTGGAAAGGCTTGTTTAAACAACCAGGTCTTAAGCCTTTTTCTGAATGTTAGAAGGCAAGGCTCCTGTCGAAGATCGGGTAGAATGGAATTCCATATTGATGGTCCTGCTGTAGAGAAGTCCCGGTCTCTAAATGTTAGATGCTGGGTGGTTTTGGTATGGGGTACATGTAGTGATCCTCTGTAAGCTTCTCTAATGGGTCTGGAAGAAGTATGTTGTCTGAGTGGGATTTGTAGGTTAAGTGGAGCATGGTGATGGATGGCTTTGTAGATAATGGTGATGGACTTATGAATAAATCTGAAATGTATTGGCAGCCAGTGTAAGTTTTTGAGGGAGTGATGTGGTCTCTTCTCCTATTGTTACTGTTACGGCTATGGCTGCTGTGCAACCGCCTCACCACCAGGGGTCCCTCTAGAGCTGGCTCTCCTGACAGGCCCAGTCTATCTCCCTTCTCCTCTCTATGTTCTGGGCTTTCCCTTATAACCCTGCCTGACAGTTCCCTCGGTGCTTCGGCATCGAGCTCGCCTGGGCTCCCTGCTCTAGCCTTCCTTGCTTGCTGTGCGTGTGGTCCTTTGACCTTGCTTTGCCTAGCCTTCGGGCCTTTTCTCTTGCCTTGCCTTGCGTGGCCTTCGGGCCTTCTGTCTTGCCTTGCCTTGCCTTGCGTGGCCTTCGGGCCTTCTACCTTGTCTTGCCTTGCCTTGCGTGGCCTTCGGGCCTTCTACCTTGTTTTGCCTTGCCCTGCCTTGCGTGGCCTTCGGGCCTTCTACCTTGTCTTGCCTTGCCTTGCGTGGCCTTCGGGCCTTCTACCTTGTTTTGCCTTGCCCTGCCTTGCGTGGCCTTCGGGCCTTCTACCTTGTCTTGCCTTGCGTGGCCTTCGGGCCTTCTGTCTTGCCTTGCCTTGTGCGGCCTTCGGGCCTTCTACCTTGTCTTGCCTTGCCTTGCCTTGCCTTGCCTTGCGCGGCCTTCGGGCCTTCTACCTTGTCTTGCCTTGCCTTGCGTGGCCTTTGGGCCTTCTGTCTTGCCTTGCCTTGCCTTGCGTGGCCTTTGGGCCTTCTGTCTTGCCTTGCCTTGCCTTGCGCGGCCTTCGGGCCTTCTACCTTGTCTTGCCTTGCCTTGCCTTGCGCGGCCTTCGGGCATTCTACCTTGTCTTGCCTTGCCTTGCGCGGCCTTCGGGCCTTCTACCTTGTCTTGTCTTGCCTTGCCTTGCGCGGCCTTCGGGCCTTCTACCTTGTGCTGTGTATGGTCTTCGGACCTTCTGCCCTGCCCTGCCTTGCTTACTGTGCGTGCGGTCCTACGGGCCCTCTGCTCTACTGTCTGTGTGTGTGTGTGGCCTACGGGCCTTCTGTGTGGGTGTGGCCTACGGGCCTTCTGACCTGCCTTGCCCCGCTTATGGTGTGTGTGGCCTACGGGCCTTCTGTGTGTGTGTGGCCTACGGGCCTTCTGACCTGCCTTGCCCCGCTTACGGTGTGTGGCCTACGGGCCTTCTGACCTGCCTTGCCCCGCTTACGGTGTCTGGCCTACGGGCCTTCTGTGTGTGTGTGGCCTACAGGCCTTCTGACCTGCCTTGCTCTGCCTCCTGCCCTGACCCAGCCTGAACCTAGACACTGCTATCTGCCGCCTGCCCTGACCCAGCCTGAACCTAGACACTGCTATCTGCCGCCTGCCCTGACCCAGCCTAGACCCAGACACTGCTACTTGCTGTCTGCCCTGACCCAGCCGGGACCCAGACACGGTTTCCAGCCATCCCTGTCTCTCTCCACCTGGAGCCACCCTTTTGGGTGGTGTTCACTACCCCTGAACTCAGCCCAAGCGTAACAGTTTGTCAGTATTCTGGCTGCTGCATTTTGGAGCATCTGAAGAGGTTTGGTAGAAGATGAAGGGAGACCTAGTAAGATAGAATTACAATAGCCTATCTTAGAGAAGATTATTGCTTGAAGAACTGTTCTGAAATCTTGAAAGTGAAGGAATGGTTTTATTCTTTTCAGTACCTGTAGTTTATGAAAACAGTCCTTAGTTGTTTGGTTGATGAATGATTTTAAATTCAAATGATTGTCGATTGTTACTCCTAAGTCTCTTGCTTGGGTGACGTGTAGGTTGGCTGGTGGACTCAAAGTGATATTACTATTTTCCAGGGGATATGAGAAGGAGTTCGCTCTTAGATGAATTTAGTATCAGGTTTAAGGCCGTTGATTTCTTGAAGGCAATTTTCCCGATATTCAAGTGTTTTAGTAATGGATTCTTTAAGGGGGATCAAGATCTGGACATTGTTGGCATATAGGAAGTGTTTTAGCTTCAGTTTGGTTAACAGCTGGCATAGTGGAAGAAGGTAAATGTTGATGAGCATGGGGGATAGGGAAGAACCCTGGGGAACTCCTTGGGAGGAGTTATAATGGGGTGATTCTTTATTGTGAATTCTAACCTTGTAGCCTCTGTTACTGAGGAATGTTTTGAACCATGTAAATGCGGTTCCTGTTATTCCGATGTCCGAGAGCTGGTTTAGGAGGATGGAATGGTTAACGGTGTCAAATGCAGCCAAGAGGTCAAGGAGAATCAGTAAGTAGGATTGACCTTTATCAAGGCCCATGATGAGGTGGTCTGTCAGTGATATGAGTAGGGATTCTGTGCTTAATGCTTTACAGAACCCGTATTGGGTAGGGAACAGAATTTTGTGATCTTCAATGTAATCAGATAGTTGTGCATTAACTAATTTTTCCATGATCTTGGCTATAAAAGGAAGGTTGGAAATCGGGCAGAAATTGTTGGGATCTTTGGGATCCAGATTTGGTTTCTTTAGGAGTGGTTTGCGGGAGGCCAGTTTGAGGTCATCTGGAAAGATTCCCTGAGATAGTGAACAGTTTATGATGTCAGCCAGAGTATTGGAGATGGTTTCGGGAATCAGCAGGAGAAGTTTAGTAGGGATTTGGTCGAAGGGATGGGAGGAAGGTTTCATTTTCTTTAATACTGATTGTATCTCTGAGGCGGTGATGGGTTCAAATGATTCCAGAGAGATGTCTTTGTTAGGGAGATGACATGCACTAGTAGGAGAGGTGGTGCTAGAGGATACATGGTGCTAGAGGATACATGCTAGAGGTGCTACATGGATATCTAGCCTATGGGCCAGATTTTTATAGCTATGCAAAGGCGTAGATTTGTGCACACAACCTGGCGCACAGAAATCTATGCCCGATTTTATAATATGCACGCGCAGCCGCACGCATGTTATAAAATCTGGGGTCGGCACATGCCTGACCCTCCCCAAGACTTGCCAAAAGTCCAGCGGGGGTCCAGGAGCGACCTCCTGTACTTGGACTGTCGGCTGCCAGTAATCAAAATGGCACTGATAGCCTTTGCCCTTACTATGTCACAGGGGCTACCGGTGCCATTGGTCAGCCCCTGTCACATGGTAGGAGCACAAGATGGCACCGATGTCCATGTGACAGGGGCTGACCAATGGCACCAGTAGCCCCTGTGACATAGTAGGTCAAAGGCTATCGGCGCCATTTTGATCGAGGCAGGCCCAAAATTCAGACGGCACGGAGGGAGAAATCCCTCGTGGGACCCTGCTGGACCACCAGGGATGTTAGTAAGTCTTGGGGAGGGATTGGGATGATGGGGGGACTTGTATTACAGTGAATTTTAATGCTTGGGGTGGTTTTTTATTTAAAAAAATAAAATGTGCCCCTCCCCCCGTACAAACCCAAAAAAACTAATTTTCCTCGTAGTTCGGGGAAAATCAGTTTCGGGATTCAGGGCCCCCAACCCACGACAAATTAGGCAATTTCGTTGAAATTGCCTAATTCGTGAAAACGAACCACATCTCTATGATGTACTCGTAGTGACCATCCCTAGTGTTGAATGCGGTCTTCCAAATATCTTCTGGTTGGATGCACACAATCTTGTGTGCACCCCTCAGATCCAACTTGGTAAAGATCAGAGCCCCTTGGAGGTGGTCAAACAGCTCACTGATGAGGGGGTAATGGGTACCGGTCTTTTCGGGTTATGGCATTGAGCCCTCTATAATCAATACAAGGGTGTAATCCTCTGTCCTTTTTCTTAACGAAGAAAAAACCCGCTCCTGCGGGAGAGTCAGAGGGTTTAATGAACCCATTTTCTAGGTTTTCTTTAATATACTCAGACATGGCGAGGGTTTCTGGACGAGACAATGGATAGGTTATACCCTTACTATGTCACAGGGGCTACCGGTGCCATTGGTCAGCCCCTGTCACATGGTAGGAGCACAAGATGGCGCCGGTCATCCAGTGCTCCTACCATGTGACAGGATCCGGCCAATGGCACGGATACCCTGTCACATGGTAAGGGCAAAGGGCCATCGGCGCCATTTTGATTAGTGGCAGCCGATGGCCCGGGAGCCCGAGGACGGCCCGGAGCGGGAGATCGCTCCCGGGAACCCCACTGGACCACCAGGTACCTGTAAAAAGGTTTTGGGGGGGTCGGGAGGGTGGGGGAAGCTAAGGGGTTACTTTTAAAGGGTCGGGGTGGGTTTAGGGGTTATTTTTGTGTGCCGATTTTCCCGCCCTGCCCCAAAACAATAAGGGAACCCCCATGATCAATATTGTGGGGTTTTCCTATCATTTTGGGGGAGACCCCGATTTCTGACGATTTTGAAAATATCGACAATATTTTCAATCGTCCAAAGCCCGATTCACATCCCTACTGTCTTCTGCTTCAAGAAGACATCCTCAAATTCAGCATACTGGTTTGGCAACCTGGTAAGGGTGGTAGAATTTAAGATGGTTACCACTGGAGATATTTGTCATAGACAGGTCTTTGGCATTTGGAACCCCACTGCACCAACTGCATGGAATGCCAATCAAATTGAGGTCCATGGACCTGGAGCCAGGGCAGTCCCAGGATGACAGGGTGTGTAGAACATTTCAACACATGGAAGGACGTCTCCTCCTCATGAAGAATGCCCATGGTAAGGCGGACGGCCACCATTCGGTGGGTGATGAGTCCTGGAAGGTGTTCTCCTTGGATGGATGCAATGCGGAGGGTCACCTCCAGTGGCTGTAGAGGGATGTTCAGGAGCTTGACAATGTCATCCATGATGACGCTGCCACTTGCCCCTGTGTTGACAAGGGCAGTGGTGGCAAAGGAGCAGGACTCAATGCCAAGGGAGACTGGAAGTAGACGTTGGGGGCCGGTGACAGTGGCGCCCAAGCTCGGGACCCCTGCCGGGCTCAGGCGTTGCAGTTTCCTGGTCAAACCAGGCAGGACTGCCAAAGATGTCCAGAGGCACCACAGTAAAGGCAGAGACCTTCTTTCCTCCGACAAAGACGTTTGGTCGGAGACAGTCGCCCATGGTTAACCTGCATGGGTTCCTTAGCAGGAGGTACTGATGCCAATGAAGCCTTAGATGGAAGACTTTCGGGACGCGTTGGGCATGGAGTAGGAGATTGAGAGGCCTTTACTTCTAGGTGCCATTGCCGGAGTCGGTGGTCGATCTTCCCGGTGAGGGAGATCAGGTCCTTTAGAGACGTGGGAGTCTCACGGATGGCAAGTTAATCTTTGAGATTGCTGGAGAGACCATCTAGGAAGATGACTTGCAGACAATCCTCTTGCCACCCGAGTTCAGTAGCCAGGGTCCTGAATTCCACCATGTACTCGGAGAGGGTTTTCAACCCTTGATGAAGGTGGGGAAGACTATGGCTGGCAACTGCTTGGCAGCCCGGGTCTCCGAAGGTCTGCTAGAAAACGGTGATGAAATCAGATAACTGGGAAAGCATGGGATTGGAGCATTTCCAAAGTGGAGAAGCCCATGCTACTTTTTTTCAAGGCGGGAAAGGATGAAAGTCACCTTCATGGTTTCCTTCAGGAACAAGGAGAGTTGCAGTGCAAATTCTATTTATTTATTTAACATGTTTTGTATACCGTCATTCAGTTTCGCCATCAGAATGGTTTACAGTGGTCATATTAGGTAAGTAAATTTACATCTGTGTGTCTCCATTAATTACATTATGTACACAATTAAGTAATCATAATTATATAATTAAGTAAACACAGTTATATGATGATGTGTTGTTGTACATTGTCTTAGAAGTTCTTATGTTGGCCTAAGTATGTGGGTTTTTCCTTAGTGTTGGGTTGGGTGGGAGTCTGGTGGTGTTGATGAGAGAATTCACTTGCATAGGATCTGGTGAAAAACCAGGTTTTCAAATCTTTTTTAAAAGTTTTGATATTTGGTTGAGTTCTTATTTTGGTTGGTAATGAGTTTCATAGGGCGGGGCTGGTGATGGATATAGCTCTCTCTCGGGTAGAGTATAGATGAGTGGATCTTACATGCGGGATTTTGAGGAGGCCTTTATTCGTTGATTGAAGATTCCGTTTTGGTGTGTGGAGTTTGATGTATTTGCTCAGCCAGTAGTTTTTCTGTCCTGTGATTAACTTATGGAGGATTGTTAGAACTTTGTAGTCTATTCTATTTAATTGGGAGCCAGTGTAATGAGATAAGGGTAGGTGTAGTATGCTCGTGTTTCCTTGTTCCTGTTAGAATTCTGGCGGCTGTGTTTTGTAGTAGAGCGGGCAGATGGTAGTAAGTGGTAGTCCTAGGAGTAAGGCATTGCAGTAGGCTAGGTTGGAAAATATGAGTAGCTGAAGGACTGTTCTGAAGTCATCCTAAGTACGGAATGGTTTAAGATGTCTGAGTGTGAGTAATTTGTGATATCCTTCTTTAATTTTATTTGTTAAGTGGGTTTTGTATGATAGTTCTTTGTCTATGGTGATTCCTAGATTTCGAGCATGGTTCACAGGATAGATTAGTCCATTAGGGTTTTCCGTTTTGAGCGGTTGCATGGGTAAGTCATTGACTTTTTTGTCTAGGATGATTAATTCAGTTTTCTCAATGTTTATTATGAGTTTCAATGTTTATTATGAGTTCTCAATGTTTATTATGAGTTTCAGGGTGGATAGGCATTGTTTGATTTCTGAGAGATAACTGGTTATTCTCTCATACGTTTTTTTCAGTGTGTTCTGTATTGGAACCAGAATTTGAATGTCGTCAGCATATAGTAAATGGGTAAGGCCTAGGCTGTCAAGTGTGTGACAGATTGGTAGAAGATAGATGTTGAAAAGTGTAGCTGAGAGGACTGATCCTTGTGGTACACCTGTATTTAGGTTTGCCTTATTCGATAGGTTGTTGTTGAATATTATTCTAGTATGGTTCCTGTTGCTCCTATTTCAGATAGTTTGTCAAGTAATAAGGAATGGTTGACTGTGTCGAAGGTGGCTGATAAATCCAGGAGGATTAGTATGTAACTTAATCCTTTATCGAAACCTCGAAGTACTGTGTCATTTAATGCCAGGAGTAATGTTTCCGTGCTTAAATTTTTTCTGAATCCAAATTGCGAGGGGTGAAATATGTTGTTCCTTTCAATATGGTCAGAGAGCTGGGAGTGGACGATTTTTTCTATGATTTTTGCGATGAATGGTAAGTTTGATATGGGTCTATAGTTTTGAATTCTCCGGGTCTAGGTTGTCCTTTTTTAATAATGGTTTGACAATTGCTGATTTTAAGCAGTCAGGGTATTTCCCTTCGGTGAGGCAGAGGTTGACTATGTCTGTTATTGTTTTAGGTATTGGGTTATCGATCAGTTTGATGGTTTGTATGGGGATGCTATTGATGCTGGATTCATTATTTTTATTATTTTTTGGATGAAATTGCATGAAGCACTGATTGAGGAAGCCTTGATAGAGGCGTAGATCCCCGTTGAATCGAAGAGGTGCTGGGAGAGCCAATGATGCTCTAGGTAGCAGGGAGGCCGACAGGCCCAAGGGATTGGCCAGAGCTGTATCTCACAACTGGGAACGAAGCTCTTCAACTGAAGAGGCTAATGATTCCAAGGCTCGTCGATGCTCTTGGACAGTTGCAGCCAGACCCAGTAGGGCCTGGGAGGTGGGAGACTCCACCGAGTCCATGGCCTTGGCAACCTGTTGTGCTTGGAGGTGGACCCTTGTTCTGGAGCAGTGTAGGGTGGCTCCCTGGTTGGACCCAGGAAGCACCTGCCACCAGGAGTCAGAGCACAGGAGGAGACAGAGGCTAGCTGGAGCTACACCACTGGAAGCCTGTGGTCCCCCCGGGTGGAACCCTTGGGGACCCGGGCTGTTTGGACTTAGGTGGGCCTCGCAGGGTCTCCCAGAAAGGAAGTTCAAAGGTGTACCCACCAGGATCAAGGGTGTGCGGTCGATGTCTAGACTGGAGGCCTGAGGAATCAAGGAAGGCCAGTTCAGTGTCTGTGATGACAAGGCTAGGAGCAGGGCCAGAATCTAGGAGGCGTGGTCAGTAGTTGTAGAGGTCAAGTTCCAAATATCAGTCCGAGAGTAGTCAGCCAAAGCATGGGTCAGGTTCCAGAGATCAGACGTGGTCAAGGAGGCAGGAAGAGATCAGTATCCGGGCTGCGATCAGCGTGGTCAAGTGCAGGCAGAGGTCAGTATCTGGGCAGCAATCAGTGTGATCAAGAGCAGGCAGAGGTCAGTACCAGAGAGTCAGTCCTGGGGGGATGCAGGAACAGACAGATGCTGGAACAGAAGGATGCTAGAACAGAAGGACACTAGAAAAGAAGGACTCTGGAACAGGACTGGAATGAGACTGGAACAAGACTGGAACAGGCATGAGACACGGAGGCAAACTAGTACACACATGGTGTCCACCCAATTGCCAAGGCAAGGAAGTGCAGGCAGGCACTTCCTCTTGTACTGCGTTCAATCAGGGTGTGCCGTGGAGCTTGAACCCACCCCTGGCCCTATAAGGGACCGGGCGGTCTGCACGCGCGTGCCTAGGGGCGGGGCCGATGCCACGAAGGACGCCGAGCCCCGCTGTGAGGCCTGGTGCGCTGTGGAGGGCCCGGCAACCACTGCTGTGGGACGCCGAGGCCTGGAGGAGCTTGTGGCTGCTGCTGGAGAGACTGACCCGGGACCTGCAGAGGAGTTGCAGAGGTGAGCAGGCCCGTGTGTGGGCTCTGCGCAGATGGGGTGCGCAACAACGCCTTTTTGGAGTATAAAGCTCTACCAGCTTCGCACCTTGACCTCTAGACACCTTGTACATCAAACACATGATCTTAAATTGTGCTCTTTGCTGCACTGGGAGTGAATCCTGCTGCCTTAATAAAGGAACAGCACTAACCTTTCAAGAATAACCATAAATCAACCTTGCTGCCATGTTTTGCATGGCTTGTAACCTATGAGTACTTTTGGCTGGTAAACCCACCAACAACCCATTACAATAATTAATCTGTGGGAAGACAAACATCTGCACAACCAACTGAAAAACAGCCATGGAAAGAAATACTCAAAGTCTCCTCAATAGTATAAGCTTTAAAATATCTGTTGTACTACCATTGATATGGGGGGATCGAAATACCACTGATCATCATAGATCAACCCCAAATTATTTGCTTTCAAGCTGGCTCCCAACACTATCCCATCTATTCTTAATTTCAACAATGTATATAATACATCCTCTTTCACAATATACTGCCAGTCTGTTTTCCCGATATTCAACATTAAGAGGTTTTTATAAAACCACTTAGAAAGCCGACCCAAGTTCATCACTTCCTTAAAATCACCTCTTGCAGGAAAAATCAACTGTACATCATCAGCATAGAGAAACCCTTTAAACCCCAAGTCTCTGACTAATTCCCCCAGTGGTTGCATAAAAGATTAATCAGTAGAGGAGATAAAGGTGAACCCTGTGGAACCCCACAATCAAAACCATATTACTAATTAGAATACTCTCTTTTTACCTGCACCATAGCATGCCTCTCCTTAAAAAATGAGTCCAACTGCATTAGGACCTTCCCTTCTAGACCTTGCCCCTATGCTTATATTTATTTTAATTTTATTAAAATTTTATATACTGCTTGTAAATCATGTTAGCCAAGCTGGGGTTCAATAAACATAATGGAGATAAAATTAAATTAATAAAACAAACAGGGGATACAATAAACCAAAATAAAATAAAAGTTAACAATCAAAATAATATAATTACAATCAAAATAACAATCTAATTATTCCTTAAAAATAAATATCATTTCAATAACAAAATAAAATTACATTATTACAAAGCGTTGTTAAATGCCTTTGTAAAAAGCAAAGTTTTAACTGCCTTCTTAAATTTTGAAGAATTAACTTCAGCACAAATATCAGACTGTAAAATATTCCAAACCAAAGAAGCTTGGTAGCTGAAGGAAGAGTCTCTAGTTGACTCAAGGTGAATCACAGAAGGTGGAGTAAAGATAATAAACCCTTCTGAGATGAGCGAAGAGAATGTACAATTACATAATGTGCTGATCCCAGCCTTTCCACCGGTTGAAATGAAGTTACAGTGTTTCCCCAACACAGCCAGGTTATCTTTCTCTATATGCAACACCTTGCACTTGTCCACATTAAATTTCATCTGCCATTTGGATGCCCAATCTTCCAGACTTGCAAGGTCCTCCTGTAATGTATCACAATCCACTTGTGATTTAACTACTCTGAATATTTTTGTATCATCCGCAAATTTGATAACCTCACTCATCATATTCCTTTCCAGATCATTTATAAATATATTGAAAAGCACCGGTCCGAGTATAGATCCCTGAGACACTCTACTGTTTACCTTTTCCTTTCTTTTAACCAGTTTATAATCCACAAAAGGACATCGCCACCTATCCCCATGACTTTTTATTTTTCCTTATTTTGTCAAACGCCTTCTGAAAATCCAAATACACTACATCTACCGGTTCACCTTTATCCACATGTTTATTCACCCCTTCAAAAAAATGAAGCAGATTTGTTAGGCAAGACTTCTCTTGAGTAAATTCATGCTGACTGTGTTCTATTAAACCATGTCTTTCTATATGCTCTATGATTTTGATAATTAGAATAGTTTCCACTATTTTTCCTGGCACTGAAGTCAGGCTCACTGGTCTATAGTTTCCTGGATCGCCCCTAGAGCCCTTTTTAAATATTGAGGTTACATTGGCCACCTTCCAGTCTTCAGGTATAATGGATAATTTTAATGATAGGTTACAAATTTTAACTAATAGATCAGAAATTTAATTTTTGAGTTCCTTCAGTACCCTAGGATGCATACCATCCAGTCCAGGTGATTTGCTACTCTTTAGTTTGTCAATCTGGCCTACTACATCTTCCAGGTTCACAGTGATTTGGTTCAGTTCGTCTGACTCATCACCCTTGAAAACCATCTCCAGAACTGGTATCTCCCCAACATCCTCATTAGTAAACATGGAAGCAAAGAATTCATTTAGGAGCAGATTTTCAAACCTGTGCGTGCCGTTGGCTAAGGGCGTGCGCAGTTGTGCGCGTAGGAAGTGGCATGGATTTTGTATAGTCCATACACTATGTAAAATATGTGTATTTATCGGCCAGAAACTGTTCACGCTGGTGGGCGCGCGCAAATACCCTTGTGTGTGCAAATACCCTTGTGCGCGCAAGTACACTTGTGCGCACCGTGCAATGGTGCATGCGTGAGCGCGAGGGTGGGACCGCACATGCAGATATTTTTCTACAACATGGTGTCCAGGGGGAGCAGGCAGCCCAATTTCACCACCAGGGATGTCGAACTGCTGGTGTCCCTGGTGGTGGCGAAAGAACACCGGCTCTTTCCCCTAAGGGGAAAAAGAACTAACTTCCCGATATAAAGGCGGGCCTGGTGGCAGCTGCAGGCCAATTTAATGAGAGGGCTTCCCACCCACATGGGGTAAGTGTACAGTCTGTACTATTGCATTGTGGGATTGTCAATCTGGGGTTAGGCTTGGGAGGAGGGAAAAAGTGAGAAACAGAGGGTTATAGTATAGGCATTTGGATGGACGCTGAAATGTGAAAAGATAGGCATAGGTAATTAACTACATGACTGTCATACTTCTTCATGGTTGCATACAATAAAGATTGAATACAATAAAGAGGGAAAATCAACAAAACAGAAGAGCACATGTAAAACATGGAATAAAGACGTCCATGGCCGCTGCCTTGAGCGCCATGATCGGGGGCCCCTACCTTGCACGTCCGGGTGTTCAAGGCACTCAAGGCAGCGGCCATGGACGTTGGAAGGCAGCGGGACCTCCGAACATGGACGTCCGGAAAGAGGCGGGAACGTCCATGATTGGAGGCTCCTACCTTGCACGTCCATGCGTTCAAGGCGCTCAAGGCAGCGGCCATGGACGTTGGAAGGCAGCTATTTCTGGACATCCAGACTGCCTTGAGTGCCTTTCCAGGCCTTCACAGGCGCCTGGACATAGAAGGTAGGGGCCGATGCTCCCGCCTCTTTCCGGACATCCATGATCGGAGGCCCTGCTGCCTTCCAACATCCATGACTGCTGTCTTGAGCGCCCGGATATGGAAGGTAGCGGGGCCTCCGATCAAGGATGTCCGGAATCTCAGGGCAGCTCAGGGTTAGGGTTTGGTGCCACTTGGATTTGCATCTAATTTGAATACGGAATCAAGCGGATCGAGAACCAAAATGTGCGCGTGTCAAATGAGCGGGCGCCCAACACTGCCGCACTTTTTTTTACGCGTCGGTACTGTATCGGCCCGATAGGCAGGTGAGAAGCAGAGAAGACATGGTTGAAATAGAAAGTCTTGGAGGGAGCCCCTTTCGGAGCAAACACATATGCCTGTTACTCTGATAAATCAACTCCAAACACAAGTTTCCCAGCCCAAAATTACATCATGCCACTTTTGAGTATGTAATTCACCATTCTTACCTACACATTTCACTGTGCTTCCTATATCAGCAGCAGTCAACACTCCAGTATGAGGACATAGTTCTGAACACAGCAGGATCTTGATTGCAGGGTCACAGAGAAGGTTAGCTCAATCAAGGCCAACTGCTAATCAACACGTTTCCCACACCCAGCAGGGCAATCAACTCCTCCCCAGGGTTTAACAGTGCAGGGAGAAGAATTGAACTCTGCTAGGTGATTAGTCTTAATTACCCGTGGGGAAGTGAAACTGCACACACATGTACTCTATAATCCATAATTGTAGTAGGCAGGCACATCTCAACTAAAGTTAATAGGGGCCGCGTGTACATCTCCATTACAATCAATAGGCGGCGCGTGCAAATCATCAAGTGTGCACATGTTCTGCATCAATTTTAATGGGTGGCATGCGTAAGTGTTATTTGCGCAGATTGGAGCCACCTGTACGCCTAATTTACGCAGGTATGGGGGTGAAACACGCAAATTTTAGTGTTATGAATTTTAGTGTTATGAATATCAAATTGAGTTTATATTGGATTTTATTGTACCTTTTCTTTTTTATTGAAATTATTTGATGATTGTTTCTTTTTTTATTATGTAAACCGTAGAGATAGAAACTTGCTTTCTGTCTCACGGTATATAAAAACTGCATAAATTAAATAAATAAATTAGCCTGCCTACAAAAGGATCCCTTCTCCACTCAATGGGCACCTTCACCATGTCTCAGGCACGTGCAGTTCTGATTTGTAAGCCCAACTTCTTACCAGCGGTGGTTGATATGCTTGTCCAGCATGTCATGTGGCACCAGTATCTGCTGTATGGTCCACAGTCTCGGACCATGGGTGTATACAGGAAAGAGCAGATCTGGAAGCGGATCAGGCATAGTGTCAACTCTGTTCCACCACAACCGGAGCTTTAGGGAACTGATGCACAAGTGGAGGGACCCTAGGAGACTTGTGAAGCAGAAGCAGGCCAGGAGGATTGCAGAGGGAGAAGGCAGCCACATCAGCTTCTCTCCCTCTGAGCAGCTGATACTCAGCACCATCTCTGAGGCAGCTGTGGGTGGAGTTGGTCAGCTTGACACCATGCCTCGTGAGGGCAGGAAGGTGAGCAGAGTTTAACAATTTTTTACCCCGGTACGCAAATCCATGTAGCAATTCTAAATACCCCTGCTTTTCTCTAGATATTTATTTAGAATTTTTATATACCGATACTCGTTTGGAACATCTAATCAGTTTACAAAAAACGTAATGTAGCAACAGGCAATGCAGCTACTACCTGTTTTCATGTACTGTATGGAACCTAACATAGGTGCCATTTCTATCTGTAAGTAGAGTACAGTGAGGTGTGTTAAACCGTATAAGAAGCACAGGGGCCATTGTATTGTGAACTTTCATTATCCTAGGATTGCAGGAAGGGCAGATCTACACATATATGTAACAAGCCAGCACACAGATCCCAAGTGCTACTGCTTTGGTCATTGAAAGGGTGCAGTGCTCTTTAATGTGTGTATGAAGTATGAACCAATGCTCTGAATAATATGTGGGAATACAGCTCAGTTATTAAGATGTTCCTGCATAGGCAGTATATTACAATCACTGGGGGAGGGTATTTGTAGGAGCAATGTCGGATGGCTGACTACCAGCTGCTCAACGTGCTATACCTAGAACACACTCCTGGCTTTCCACAATGTATGCAATGATATACTGTATTGTTGATGTAATGGACATGAGTAGAGAAATGAGACCAGGTTGCCCATGAAAGCTGTTGATACTGTAACCAGCACTGTATTGGGTTGTCCCCTTTGCAAGGACCTGTATGCTCACCCCCCATCCCCCATTATCCCCCCATCCCCTATTATCCCCCTTCCCCTATTATACCCCATCCCCTCTTCCCCCAGCTTCCCCATCCCCCCTTCCCCCAGCATCCTTGGCCACTTCACATCTCACAAGGTTTCTAGCAACTAGCACAAGTCATGTGTCCATGCAGGGCATATAACATTGCTGCCTCAGCTATTTTTGTAGGATATGGCCTCCCCTTCTGGAGTCTTCCAAAGACAGGGCCTTGTGTTAGTAGATGTGGTGGAATATGTCCCTATTCCGTGAGGCACACTGACAATGCTCGGTGTCCTCTGAAGTTCTTATTGGGCAAGCACTCTGTGGTGTCCCTTAAGGCCTCCCTGTGACACATGGAATACTTCCAGGACTGTACAGCTGGGTTGTGGCCTATTTAGAATGCATGGTCCATCTATGACTAAATACCACATGAGTATTACTGAGTTCATGTAGTGCACCATGCATCCCATATGGCGGAATGTACATAAGACACCTATTAGCAGTGTGGTCATTTGTGGATGCTGTTTTTTAGGGGAGCCAGATGATGAGCAACCTGGACCTGCACCTATATGACCCCAAAGGCTGTACCGTTGTCTGCGGGTGATCCCTGACTCATCGGAAGAGGAGAAAGGGGGAGCCCGTGAACAGCTGGAACAGCCTGTGGAGGAAGAGGAGCAGCAGCAGCAGGAAGAGGAGCCGGAGGACACACTGGCTGCTCTGCTATGTGATCGCCCGCAGGACAGCAGTGCGTCAGACCAGCCCGAAACCGAACTGGTTGGCAGTCAGGCTGAGAGACTCCTATTACAGCAAAGCGCCAGCCTCTTGGACGCTATCTCAGGCCTGCCTGATGTGGTGCAGCAAGAAGCACGGTCCCTCCGTGATACCATCAGGGAGAAATCACAAGCCCTCCGTGATACCATCAGGGAGGAATCACAGGGGATTCAGGCGAGCATCTGGGACCTTTGCAGGGCTACGGATGAACAAACTGAGGTGTGGAGGGAGATGCTGCAGCGGTTGCCTCCTGTGCAGCTGCAGCCACCAGCAGCACCATGGCCTTTCATGGAGCCCTGGATGCATTACCCTCCACCTTATGAGCTACCCATCCCTTGGATGGCACCTGCCTGTGCAAAAGAGCCTGCTGAGTGACTGTCGGATTTCCCCCTTGTTCTAGTTTAAAAGCTGCTCTATCTCCTTTTTAAAAGTTAGTGCAGCAGCTTGGTTCCACTCTGGTTACGGTGGAGCCCATCCTTTCGGAAAAGTATCCCCTTTCCCAAAAGTTTTCCCAGTTCCTTACAAAACTGATTCTGTCTTCCCTACACAATTGTCTCATCCACGAATTGAAACTCTGGAGCTCTTTCTGCCTCTGGGGACCTGCACGTGGAACAGGAAGCATTTCAGAGAATGCCAATCTGGAGGTTCTGGATTTCAGCTTTCTACCTAAAATCCTAAATTTAGCTTCCAGAACCTCTCTCCCACATTTTCCTGTCATTGGTGCCCACATGTACCATGACAGCCGGCTCCTCCTCAGCACTGTCTATAATCCTATTTAGGTGACGCATGAGGTCTGCCACCTTTGCACCAGGCAGGCAAGTTACCAGACGGTCCTCACATCCACCAGCCACCCTGCTATCTACATTTCTAGCAATTGAATC
The DNA here is from genome assembly GCF_901001135.1 of Rhinatrema bivittatum. Lineage (NCBI taxonomy): Eukaryota > Metazoa > Chordata > Amphibia > Gymnophiona > Rhinatrematidae > Rhinatrema > Rhinatrema bivittatum. Next base: position 322,236,935 of record NC_042619.1, read on the forward strand.
ACCAACTATGATGGCCGGCCTAACCCTTCCCTCCTTGGCAGTAGCCCTGGGAGACTTGTCCTCAGTGTGAGAGGACAATATATTACCTGGAGAGCAGGTCCTTGCTACAGGATCATTTCCTGCTACACCAGGGTGATGTTCTCCTACTGGGAGACCTTTCTGATCCAAGGCAGTACTGGGGCTGCCAGACTGGATTTGGGACTTGGCTACTATGTCCGTGAAGGTCTCATCAATGTAGCTCTCTATCTGCATCAGCTCCTCCAAGTCTAGTACTCTAGCCTCCAGAGATTGGCCTCATTCTCTGAGAGCCAGGAGCTCTTTGCACCGAGTGCCCACATACAATCTCTCACCGGAGGGTAAAAAAATCATACATGTGATACTCAATGCAAAAGACTGGAAAGCCCCCCTCTTGCTGTTGGCTGCCTTCATCTTAATTTTATTGAGTTCCTTGTTAAGTTTAGGATACTAAGGGAATTAGAGTACTTTAAATTTATGGGTGAATTTACTAATTTATCAGCTAGTGTCCTACATTGAGATGATTAAACTTTCAATACGGGCTGGTACAATAGTATGATTTAGATAAGAACCTGATTTATTTTTAATGAGAAAGTATTTCTTGCCTAAAAATCAAGGGTTGAGTGGGTAGGAGCATTCCGGTCCTCTTCAATTGATTGAGTGTCTCCTTTTCTCCAATGTTCTTTTATCTGTTCTATCACTGTCCAACATAGATATTCAGATTTTTCTGTTTTTGTAAACAATGCTAATCATTGGTTCCTATACTAGCTAATTATTGAGAGAGCTATGAGGCTGTGAGGTGCATTTGTAACATTCTCTTTGACAGTAAGTTTGAAACATACGTCCGTGTATGCGCGTATGCTGGCTCGTGCCAAAAGATACTGCCATATTATAACATGCGTGCGTATATGCATGCATTTTTTTAGACATTTTTTTAGACAATTTTATATACCAAACATTCGTGTTAGCTTCATGTTGGTTTACAAAACCATGAAATAAAACAAGCCTTTGAAATACAATAAAAGCATTAAATAACACTAAAATAAACTAAAATTATTGTCAAATTAAATTCATGAAGTAGTTATTCTATAAATTCAATAAGAAAAACATTGCCCATTGGAGTTTGTTGAGTAAAAAATAATTTAAACAATATCAATAATGTAATAACGCATGGTATAAATTTGGCTGTAGGTGTGTACATGTGCGCACAGTTTTATAGAGACATGCACATATGCATGCAAATGCCGCCTCTATCACATAAGTGGAGGGGGGTTTAGTAAGCGCGTGCTGACGCAATTACCAGTTTCCCCAGTTCGTTCCCAGTTCACTTAGGTAAAGGATATGACTTCCTAACTCTCCTAGTTAAATAGCCTCCCTTTTACCCTGTTAGCACCAAACATTAAAATCCCACTGACTAACTATAAATCTTTACTTTATTCATTACACGCCATCCATAAAAGTAGTAAAGTTGCATGGCAGGGAACCATGGCGTGTGCATGCGCACGCATATTTCATGTTAAAGTTCCGGAATGCCCATGTCCCTCCCTTTTTTTGCAGCTTCTTCTTTGTGTGCATACTGGGAGATTCACGCGTACTCAGGGCCCTTTAAAATCTGGGGTTTTAAAATTCACCCATTTGTGCGGTTCACATAAAACAATGGACAGGGATATTTTATTTTGTATACAACATTTTTGGAAAGACGGGTTGAGGATTAATTTAAATTAAAAACTGGTTGAGAAACTGGATGTTGCCATTTCCCTTAAACATATGAAGTCAAAACCAGCCAATTTTTAAGAATTATCCTATGAACTAAATTTGCTTTATCTATAAATGTAATCACACTTGGCTAATGGTAACCACTGGATATCCCCATTCCATTAATTTTCCCATTAAAATAAGGGATGGTAACTTTGAAATTGGCATGCGGGTGCATATTTGTATGCATGTGTCATCCCATGCCCAAGGGCATGGCCATTTTATAACATATGTGTGCATATGCATGCATGCTATAAAATAGTCTGGCTGTGCGCACATGTGTGCCAAATTTTAAGAGGGCTTGCGCATGTGTGTTCAAATTCCACTTCTACCATGTAAGTTAGGGGATTTTAAAAGTGGCATGTGTTGACACCATTACCAGTTAAACCAGTTCATCTCCAGTTCACCAAGTTAAGGGGTAGGTCCTCCAGCCCCCCTAGTTAACATAAGAACATCAAGAATCATCAAATGTTGGAGAGGCCCAACCGGCCACGTTGATAATTTCCTTTTTGTTAAACACTGATAGAGATTGGGTCTTAAGGCTCTACTTTAGGAATATTAAAGAGAAATTCTACCAGTTAAATGTGAGAATATTTCCTGATGTAACTAAAGAAACACAAATAAGAAGAAAATAGTTTTTGATAATGAGGCCAAAGTTATTGCAGATGGGAGCCTTGTTCAAGTTAAGGTTTCCATGAAAATGCTGTGTATCTTAGCAAAATGTTAAGTATTAACCCTCACAATTAACTAAATTCATAACAGATAGAATTAAGGATGAAATTTCTGGTCTAGAAACCCCATAGAGATTTACGGATGGTCTCATAAAATTATTAATTCAAACTCCCCAAGTAGGATTGTGTAGTAATTTCTTTGATATACCTTAAAGTTATATAACCTTTAATATGTTTATGATCTACTCCTTCTATTGTGGACTTTGGAAACTATGGTTAAGTATAATTTTCTTGTTTTATTTCTTATTTCTTCTATATATTCAATTTTTTTAAACCATATGATGTATATCAAGAACTTCTTGATTATGTAATTTGAAAAGATAAATAAATAAAAAACAAAAAACAAACATAAGAACATACAATATGCCATACTGAGTCAGACCAAGGGTCCATGAAGCCCAGTATTCTGTCTCTAACAGTGGGCAATCCAAGTCACAAGTACCTGGCAAGTACCCAAACATTAAATAGATCCCAAGCTATTAATACTGGCAACAAGAAGTGGCTATTCCCTATTGATTAATAGCAGTTTATGGACTTCTCCTGTAGGAATTTATCTAAACTTTTTTAAACCAAGCTGCACTAGCTTCCTCTGGCAACGAATACCAGAGATTAATTGGGTACTGAGTGAAATAATTTTCTCTGATTTGTTTTAAATGGTGCCACTTGCAAACTTCATGAAGTACCCCCTAGTCCTTGTAATATCTGAAAGAGTAAATAACTATTTTACATTTACCTGTTCAAGTCCTTTCATGATTCTGTAGACCTCTATCATATCCCCCCTCAACCATCTTTTCTCCAAGCTGAACAGCCCTAACCTATTTAGTAGGGATGTGAATCGTTTTAGGACGATTAAAATTATCGTCCGATAATTTTAATATCATCTTAAACCGTTATGGAACACAATACAATAGAGATTCTAACGATTTATCGTTATAAATCGTTAGAATCGTGAGCCGGCACACTAAAACCTCCTAAAACCCACCCCCGACACTTTAAATTAAATCCCCCACCCTCCCGAACCCCCCCCCCAAATGACTTAAATAACCTGCGGGTCCAGCGGCGGTCCGGAACGGCAGCGGTCCGGAACGGGCTCCTGCTACTGAATCTTGTTGTCTTCAGCCGGCTCCATTTTCCAAAATGGCGCCGAAAAATGGCGGCGGCCATAGACGAACACGATTGGACGGCAGGAGGTCCTTCCGGACCCCCGCTGGACTTTTGGCAAGTCTTGTGGGGGTCAGGAGGCCCCCCCCAAGCTGGCCAAAAGTTCCTGGAGGTCCAGCGGGGGTCAGGGAGCGATTTCCCGCCGCGAATCGTTTTCGTACGGAAAATGGCGCCGGCAGGAGATCGACTGCAGGAGGTCGTTCAGCGAGGCGCCGGAACCCTCGCTGAACGACCTCCTGCAGTCGATCTCCTGCCGGCGCCATTTTCCGTACGAAAATGATTCACGGCGGGAAATCGCTCCCTGACCCCCGCTGGACCTCCAGGAACTTTTGGCCAGCTTGGGTGGGGGCCTCCTGACCCCCACAAGACTTGTCAAAAGTCCAGCGGGGGTCCGGAAGGACCTCCTGCCGTCCAATCGTGTTTGTCTATGGCCGCCGCCATTTTTCGGCGCCATTTTGGAAAATGGCGCCGGCTGAAGACAACAAGATTCAGTAGCAGGAGCCCGTTCCGGACCGCTGCCGTTCCGGACCGCCGCTGGACCCGCAGGTTATTTAAGTCATTTGGGGGGGGTTCGGGAGGGTGGGGGATTTAATTTAAAGGGTCGGGGGTGGGTTTTAGGGGGTTTTAATGTGCCGGTTTTGCGATTTTACGTTTTTTCGATTTTTCACGATTTTTCACGATATTTTACCCCCCCAAACGGCAACAATACGATTCCCTCCCCCTCCCAGCCGAAATCGATCGTTAAGACAATCGAGGACACGATTCACATCTCTACTATTTAGCCTTTCCTTATAGGGGAGCCGTTCCATGCCCTTTATCATTTTGGCCATCCTTCTCTGTACTTTCTCCAGTGCAATTATATCTTTATTGAGATGTGGTGACCAGAATTACACAAGTATTCAAGGTGCAAACAATTGAGCAATACAGAGGCATTGTGACATCCTCCATTTTATATGCCATTCCCCGATATACAGTGCGCTCTCCCGCGGACTTTACTGATTCGGCCCGACTGTTTGCTTTTTTGACCACCACAGCACACTGAGCTGTCAATTTCAATGTAATCAACTATGATGCCCAGATCTTTTCTCTGGATGGTTACTCCTCAAATGGAACCTAACATCAAGCAGCTGTAACGTGTTATTTTTCCATATATGCATCACCTTACACTTGTCCACATATTTCATCTACCATATGGACACCCATTCTTCCAGTCTCACAAGGTCCTCCTGCAATTTATCAAAATCCGTTTGTGATTTAACTACTCTGAATAATTTAGTGTCATCTGCAAATTTGATCACCTCACTCGTCATACCTCTTTCCAGATCATTTATATTAAACAGCACCGGTCCAAGTAGAGATCCCTGTGGCACTCCACTGTTTACCTTTTTCCACTGAGAAAACAGACCATTTATTTCTACTTTCTGTTTCCTTTCTTTTAACCAGTTTGCAATCCACAAAAGAAATCTCCACCTATCCCATGACTGTTTAGTTTTCTTAGAAGTCTTAAAACCGGGCAGATCTGCCTATTTTTCTTTATTTTATAACTTACACCTTTTCCATAGCAGAAGTAAACTTACTTGACAGGGGATCTGGGTGTGCGTCCAGGCGTGTATTTATGCGCACATCTTTGGTTCATGCCCCGAAATGCCCATGTCCTACTCAGATCAAGCCTATGCCCCACCATTTCTAGAAAATTTTGGAGATTTGCATGCTGTGGAAGATACATGTGTATCTGGGCGGCATTTAAAATCTGCTCGGTGTGCATGAACCCAACTTATTCATGTGCACTGGGCTTTTAAAATTCACTTTTAACCTTGTGATTTTAATTTTTCAGTGTCAGTAGCAATTTGCCTAATCTTTAAAAATTGACCAGTTGGAAATTCCTTATATAATGTTCTTGGATGACAGCTTTGATACCTTAATCCTTAATCATGATCATATAAAAAAAATCGTTGTACATCAGATATTAATTTCAATTGTGAATCCTGAATGTCTAACCATAAATGAAAGTTGAGTAATTCCTTTATTGATCCCTTCCAAAATAAAAAAATATCATGTATGAAGCTTTTCCACAAAATTATGTTTTTACTTTAGTTTGAAGGGTAGAAAAACATTTCTTCAAAGTTATATACATATAGATTTGCCACATGTGGTGCCATAATGGCACCTATGGCTACTCGTTGAACTTGTAAATAAAATCTCCCTTCAGTCTCTACTGCAACAAATGCCATCTGAATTTGTAGTACAAATGACCAAACTGGTTTTGGATAATTATTTTTCCCTTGAAGGGTTTATTTACAGTTTGTTAGATGGGTATAGTAGTCTTAGTTGGCAAGAGCAATAGCAGACTACAAGGAAGTCAGCATGAATTTTAAATATATAAAGCTGGCATGGGAATGGGGTTTTAACCAGAGACACTGCAGAATCGGCACAGGAACATAGGAAGCAAATACTTGGGTTGGAGGTAAGCCAATGTTTGGACTGGGTGCACCTTATAGGATGGGTGAAACGGGTGGCAAGAGTACCTAAAGCAGAGGAGAGTGTAGGGTAGTAAGAAGAAACTGCCTCATCCATTGACTTAATGTAATGGGAAACTGAAGAGGTGAGAGAGTAGTAGAGTGGATAAAAGGGTTGATAGCCTGGAAATTACTGAAAATGTTGGTGGACAATAAGTCTGTAGGGGAGGATGGTTTAGGATGAAAGCTTGAGGGGGAAGAACTGAGGTGGCAAAGTCTAAGGTACAGCGGTTGGAAGAAGGGACTAGGGATGGTGAATAGTGATAGTGAAGGAGCTGGAGTTCAAATGAGAGATTACGGCAAAGAGTTTTGAGGTACAAGAGTCAGAGCGGTCATCAGCATGGAGGTTATAGTGACCAAGAAAAACAGAGAAGATGAGTCAAGGAAGAAGGAAAGCCAAAAGTCAAAATTGGTGAGAAAGGAAGAGGGGAATTTGTCAGGGGGTTGATAAATGGGCGTGACTAAGCATATGGGGCCAGATTTTAAAAACTATGTGCGGGCATAGATTTGTGCGCGCAACCTGGCGCACACAAATCTATGCCTGATTTTATAACATGCGCGCGTAGCCACACGCATGTAATAAAATCCAGGGTCGGCACGCGCAAGGGTGTGCACAATTGTGCAACTTGCGCGCGCCGAGCCGCACAGCCTTCCTCCATTCCCTCCAAGACCACTCCAAAATCGGAGCGGCCTCGGAGGGAACTTTCCTTCCACCCCCACCTTCCCCTCCCTTTCCCTAGCTAACCTGCCCCCCAGCCCTACCTAAACCCCCCCTTACCTTTAATTTTTAAGTTGCACCTGCCCCCGGGCAGGTGTAGGTTGCGCGCGCTGGTGACGGCCGGCCCACGATCCCGGGCACAGCAGCAAATGGCCACTGTGTCTGGAGGCTCTGGCCCCACCTCCCTCCCCACCCCCGGACCGCCTGCCCTGCCCACACCCTGCCCCCTTTTTCAAGCCCCGGGACATATGCACGTCCTGGGGCTCGCGTGAGTCACCGAGCCTATGCAAAATAGGCTTGGTGCGCGCAGGAACGGGTTTTCGGGGTTACGCGCGTAATATATGCACGTAACCCTTTGAAAATCCGCCCCGTGGAGTGCGCATCAAAGAAAAAAAAAAGAATGGGATTAAGGTGGAAAAGAAGTTTTGAAACTTACAAGAAGGGGAATCTAAGATCACCACTGCAGCCAACTATGTGAGTTGTGTGGGATGAAGACAAGTGATCGAAGCAGAGCCTTAAGGGGAAAGGCAAGTCTTAGACAAGGAGAGAAGATGGAAATTATAAGAGGTCATGAATGTAGGCAAGCTTGTTGGAATTGAAGTGGACTTTCCACAAAGAACAGGGAGGGAAGAGAGGAACAGAGATGTGATTGGTGGGATAATGGTTTGATTTGCACAGATGGGGTGAAAGTTGTTTGGAGGGCCAGGACTGGAACAAATATGCCTAGCTGAGAGGAGGAGAAGTAGCTGGAGAATATGCAGAAGAGAGGTAGAGGTGTGATTTCAGTGATGAAGATGAGATCCTTGAATCTCAAGAGCAATGGACAGGGTAAAAGACAATGGCTGAAGAATAGCAGACTTGATGTTAGCAGTGTTGTGTAGGGGTGTGCATTCGTTTTGAACTTAAATGTAAAACGCTACTTTTTTTTTTTTTTAACTTAAAAAAGTGATGAGGCGAAAACGATCGGATTTCCAACTTATTCAACATAGCTATGTTGAATAAGTTGGAAATCGCGATTGTTGATCCAAAATAAAAATTTAAACCCCTCACCTTCCTTAATCCCCCCCCAAAGACTTACCACAACTCCCTGGTGGTCCAGCGAGGAGTCAGGACGCCATTTCTGAACTCCTTTGCGAGGAGCACGTGACGTCGGCGCCACGTCGGAGTGACGCGCCCCCCCAAGCTGGCCAAAAGTTCCTTTTGGGTCGAACGAGGGTCCCGGAGCGAACCCGCGGGGAATCACGTGACGCCGCGTCACTCCGACGTGACGCCGACGTCACGTGCTCCTTGCAAAGGAGTTCAGAAATGGCGTCCTGACCCCGCTGGACCACCAGGGAGTTTTGGTAAGTCTTGGGGGGGGGGGGGATTAAGGAGGGTGAGGGGTTTAAATTTTTATTTGCACATATGGACATAGACTCAACTTATGGAATTCTCCATATGTCCATATTGACCGCAAATAACCCCCCCTTTCGACTTATGGACTTATGAACATAAACTTTTGGTCTGCACATCCCTAGTGGTGTGCAGCAGGGAATAAGATTAGGGAGTATCAGGAAGAATAGATGTGGAGGAGCCACTGGTAATAAAGAGAGGAAGAAATTAACTGACTTGATTTAGTGCTATAGCACACACTTCCTGGCCAGTTGGTGGAAGCCCAAGTGGGTTGCGGTGTTCTCTGAATTCCACTATGGCAGCTGGGAAAAGTACACAGATATACTGCAACCTCCCAAGTAACCACTACAGAAAATAATCCATCATCAACCATCGTGGAATGCATTAAGTGCACTGTGAGAAAGTTAAATGAGAAACTGTGGACTCAGTAACAAACATATGTAGAAATTGATCCAAATATTCTCCAGTTCTATCTCCAGTAGGAATTCATTGAGAAAAGTGCTAAAATTGAAGCTGAATGTATACCCTCTGTGGGTCATGGAAAGGGGAAAGGGAGATGACAAAGAACCAAAAACTGAAAATAAATTGTAATCTTCTAATGGTAATAGTACCCGTAGTAGTGGGCTTTGTCAAGATTTAAATGACAATGTTGCCATTCATCTTCAGTTTGTGCCTCTAACTGTTATTATAGATAATTCTCTCAGGATAATATTCACTGCTATGGGCATTATTGCTTAAATAAAATCTTTGTCCTTGCCCCTTGGTGTATATTTAGTTAATCAAAAGTATATAGATTCTATACAGAGAGCAAAAGTACACAATCTTTATTGATTAAATACATACAAAGTGGCGAAAATTTACTGATGCTGGAAGTATAAATTACCAATCCGTGTTAGTTGTAACACAGTTTGTATCCTGCTTCTGACAATCAGGTCATGAAACAACTTTTCCAAGTCATCAGGAAAATCTGCTTTGACCTTGGTTTGCTCCAAGCCACTCAACTTTATGAGCCTTTATGCACATCAATGACATTCCAAGGCTAACATTTCTAATTTCTACCTCAGAAATGCCATCAAAGATTGTGATACCCCTTGAGGTATGTGTGAACTTTGATGTTGTTTCTTGGTTAAGAAAAAAAAAAAGGTCAGCATTTGACATTTTACCCCTGAGACGACATCAAGGTTCATTAACAGTGAACATATAGAATGAATTTAACCATTACAGGCAGAAAATACGTAATATACATTGACATTCCCATCACAACATTCAACATAGAGCTTGGTTAGTAGTAAATAAATGTTTAGAACTAAACATGACACAGAGTACCTGTTTTGCCAATCTCTTTTTTGGAGATATTGCAAATGAAGGAAATTAAAGAACAACATACAGTATAGTCAGTAGCTCCAATGGCAAGACTCTTATCGAGAAATGGAGAGCGTTACACCGAGTTTGACATACCTAATAGATATAATATAGCAGAGTAAGTACTTTACTGATTTGTAATTTGTCATTAATTTGTTGTATTATTGTTCTGATGTTCTTCATCCTGGGCTTTCTGGAAAGGGTGGTCTATAAATGGAAAAACAAATAAATGCTGAGGAAAGTAGCACATAGCTAAGGAAAGTAGCACATAGCTTGTTTAAACCATTAAAGGCTGAACATCTGACTGTCGTTAGCATCATCCAGTGTTCTTTGGCAAAGATGATATTTCAAATGCAATGAAATGCATAATTGGAAAAATGGGAGGCCATAGGAGAAAACTCTCAATCTTAGCCCAATACCCTATAAAGACCATAATGCAATGCTATAACATAATGGCATGAAGTCTTTTTCATGAGAAGTGTTTTAGAGGGCAACTTTGAAACCGTGTGCAGATGTGTGATGTCTGCAGTTACTTTATACCTATAGAATTTCTGTCATTTTTGAAAGGGGAAAAACTTTTGAAAACTGAGTCAGAAAAAATATGTGCATAGATCTGCACCTGCTATTTTTGCAGGTACGTTTTCCAGCAAAATTATGCACAAAGTATGCATGCATAAGTGTCTGCATGCATTAATAAGTGCTAACCCTGCACAGACCCATCCCAGGAACATCTCCCGCACTCTGCATATAGAAGTGTGTGTATACTGGTAAGACATGTGGATGGGGTCTTTCAAAATTGCTCAAACTATTTATATATGTAAAACACTGTTTTAAGTGTGGAAATAGCTTTGAAAATTGCCCTCCTCATGTTTAAAAAAAAACACCCAAATATCCCACATTAGAACTGCTGCTAAAGGTCATGGCAATTGTATTCCTGAATTAACTTAAATATTGATTATAGGGATGGCGCAGAAGTACACATTGGCATGTGTGCATTGGCGCGTGCCCAGGGACATGATTTTATAACAACCTCACGTATGTTATAAAATAGCCTTGACGCCCATGCATGTGCACCTAATTTTGCAAGTAGGCCTTCCTAACCATGCAAATCGGGTTTCAGCTGCATGTTAGGGAATTTTATAACCGACGCCGTCCACACCAAGACCAGTTTCACCAGTTCGTCCACCAGTTCACCCAGTGTAGAGCTAGGTCCACCAAACCCACTTGGTTGAATAGCCTGCCCTCTTCCCAGTTACCCCAGACCCTTTAAATCCCCCAGGAATGGTTTCTTTTTTGTTTTGAAAACTTACACCTCCTCAATAGCAGAAGTAAAATTATGCGGCACTGGACCTAGGTGCACACCCAGGCGACTAGGTATTTGCGCGCTCATCTCTTGGTCCTGCTCCAGAATACCCATGCCCCGCCCACACCATGCTCACACCACACCCCTTTCTGATTCTGAGTGAAATGTGTGTGCAGTGGGACATAAGCACGCATGCAGGTAATATTTAAAATACGATGGGCATGAACATCTCCTGATTTTGGCATGTGCCAGTTTTTTTTTTAATTCAGCTTTAACTGTATCATTTTCTGTATTACTAAATACACAAGACATTAGCAAATGCATTTGTAATAATCTACTATACTTGATAAATCAGTCATTACATATGTTCTGGATTAAAAATGAAATACTATACTTTTTAAGATGAAGGTTACTGGATACCATGCAGTTAATTTATTCTGTAGTCAGTAAATGTTTTTAATAGTTCAATTTACTGCTAAAAAGCCAATACCTTTTGTGAGGCCATGAAACAGAATTTATGCTATAGAAATCTTTCACTTAGATAGTGGGTCCTTTTTTCTTTGTTATAAAATCGATTCCGATTGACATAAATCCTCAGCATTCCAAAATGGTGTTTGACACTCAGCAAAACAATTTCATGAACATAAGGATGCCACAGCAGAGGAGTCTTTTTTTTTAGCTCAGATGCAAAAAATGTTTTGTTTCTCGATTTCTTTTCATTATTTAATATTTTATAGCAATTCTGACCGCAGGCACTAACCAACAGCAGGGCAGCATTGAAAATGATGATACAATCCTAACATGCTCTGATCTCCTTAAGATGCACAGTACAAAGTGTTATAGTAGTCATAATATCTCACACCAGCAAGATTAAATTAGATATGCCCAATAGCTGATAGAGAGAATGTGAAATGAAAAATACATTTAGACATATTGGGGTGAATTTTAAAAGCCTGGCATGTGCCAAAGTCTGGAGATACACACAGAAGTTGGGCCAGTGTGCGCTGTGTGCCGCGTGGATTTTAAAAGGCACCCGCGTACACACATATCTCTCGGCATGTGCACAAACATTTTTTTCCGAAAAAGGAAGGGGCATGGGCATGATCTGGATGGGACATGGGTGTTTCAGGATTTATGAATGTAACCACTGCGCAAATAATTACATGCACAAGGACGCACCGGGATCTCCTACTGCATAAATTTACTCCTGCTATGGATGGCGTGTAAGTCCTAAAACAAAATTAAACTAGGCTAGTTGGTGGGGTTTTAAGGGAAGGGTCTATCAGGGTAAAAGAGAGACAAATTAAATTGGTGGTTTAGAAAGTTTTATTCTTTACCTGGGTGAACTGGGAACAAACTGGGGAAACAGGTAATAGGGATGTGAATCGTTTTAGGACGATTAAAATTATCGTCCGATAATTTTAATATCGTCTTAAACCGTTATGGAACACAATACAATAGAGATTCTAACGATTTATCGTTATAAATCGTTAGAATCGTGAGCCGGCACACTAAAACCCCCTAAAACCCACCCCCGACCCTTTAAATTAAATCCCCCACCCTCCCGAACCCCCCCCCAAATGACTTAAATAACCTGCGGGTCCAGCGGCGGTCCGGATCGGCAGCGGTCCGGAACGGGCTCCTGCTCCTGAATCTTGTTGTCTTCAGCCGGCGCCATTTTCCAAAATGGCGCCGAAAAATGGCGGCGGCCATAGACGAACACGATTGGACGGCAGGAGGTCCTTCCGGACCCCCGCTGGACTTTTGGCAAGTCTCATGGGGGTCAGGAGGCCCCCCACAAGCTGGCCAAAAGTTCCTGGAGGTCCAGCGGGGGTCAGGGAGCGATTTCCCGCCGCGAATCGTTTTCGTACGGAAAATGGCGCCGGCAGGAGATCGACTGCAGGAGGTTGTTCAGCGAGGCGCCGGAACCCTCGCTGAACGACCTCCTGCAGTCGATCTCCTGCCGGCGCCATTTTCCGTACGAAAACGATTCGCGGCGGGAAATCGCTCCCTGACCCCCGCTGGACCTCCAGGAACTTTTGGCCAGCTTGTGGGGGGCCTCCTGACCCCCACGAGACTTGCCAAAAGTCCAGCGGGGGTCCGGAAGGACCTCCTGCCGTCCAATCGTGTTCGTCTATGGCCGCCGCCATTTTTCGGCACCATTTTGGAAAATGGCGCCGGCTGAAGACAACAAGATTCAGGAGCAGGAGCCCGTTCCGGACCGCTGCCGTTCCGGACCGCCGCTGGACCCGCAGGTTATTTAAGTCATTTGGGGGGGTTCGGGAGGGTGGGGGATTTAATTTAAAGGGTCGGGGGTGGGTTTTAGGGGGTTTTAATGTGCCGGTTTTGCGATTTTTTCGATTTTTCACGATTTTTCACGATATTTTACCCCCCCAAACGGCAACAATACGATTCCCTCCCCCTCCCAGCCGAAATCGATCGTTAAGACGATCGAGGACACGATTCTCATCCCTAACAGGTAATTGCAATGGCATGTGTGTGTCTACTAAAATCCCCCCACTTACACGATAGAGGCAGCATTTCATGCACATTCATGTGTCTATATAAAACTTATTTTATACCATGCATGTGTACATGTGCGTATGTTATAATATGGCCACCTTCATTGGCATGAGCCAGCATATGTGCGGACATATGCTTGCATGAGCACCCACACGCCGGTATCAAAATTACCATCATTGTTTTTAGTTTTGGGAAAGTTATACTGGAGCAAATTCTTTATGTAATATTAGAGGGGATGTTGCTTTGAACTGTACCCTGTGGTGTTTGGGAAAAAGAATCTGGTGATTTATTTAGTGTTGGCAGCAAAATTGACAATTGTATGCAAATGGAAATATATTCAATCTTCTCTCCTTTCTGAATGATATGCAAGGATGTGGCATATTCTGGAGACGGACTGTCTTTCCTCTTTAATGAAGGATGAATTTTTTCCTTTAATAAGATCTGATCCCCATTCCTGAACTATGCTGATCTGAATTATGTTGTCCACTTCCATACATCTAGGAGATTATAACTAGGGTTTGTATCTTGATGTCACACCTCTTTCAATTTCTCAAACCATTGTTGCATTAGGGAAATATAACCCTTGCTATAGTTACATGATGTTAGGTTCCATATTAGGAACTACCACCCAGGAAAAATATCTAGCTATCATAGTGGATAATACTTTAAAATCATCAGCTCAGTGTGCTGCAGCAGTCAAAAAAGAAAACAGAATTTTAGGAATTATTAGGAAGAGAATGGTTAATAAAACGGAAAATGTCATAATGCCTCTGTATCACTCCATGGTGAGACCGCACCTTGAATACTGTGTACAATTCTGGTCGCCGCATCTAAAAAAAGATATAGTTGCAATGGAGAAGGTACAGAGAAGGGCAACCAAAATGATAAAGGGGATGGAACAGCTCCCCTATGAGGAAAGGCTGAAGAGGTTAGGGATGTTCATCTTGGAGAAGAGATGGCTGAGGGGGGATATGATAGAGGTCTTTAAGATCATGAGAGGTCTTGAATGAGTAGATGTGAATTGGTTATTTACACTTTCGGATAATAGAAGGACTAGGGGGCATTCCATGACGTTAGCAAGTAGCACATTTAAGACTAAATGGAGAAAATTCTTTTTCACTCAATGCACTATTAAGCTCTGGAATTTGTTGCCAGAGGATGTGGATAGTGCAGTTAGTGTAGCTGGGTTAAAAAAAGGTTTGGATAAGTTTTTGGTGGAGAAGTCCATTAACTGCTATTAATCAAGTTTACTTAGGGAAAAGCCACTGCTATTAGTTGCATCAGTAGCATGGGATCTTCTTGGTGTTTGGGTAATTGCCAGTTACTTATAACCTGGTTTGGCCTCTGTTGGAAACAGGATGCTGGACTTGATGGACCCTTGGTCTGGCCCAGCATGGCATGTTCTTATGTTCTTACAAGATGAGTTCTCTCTATTTGCTACTGTTTATAATTATTGGAAAAATAATAAAACAAGGGAGCCTAACTTTCAAACCTATCTATGGTACAGCATTTATGTGCATTAGTGGACAGGTAAGACTGATTTGGCCAACTTATAAAAGGATATTCAGCAGCATGACTAAGCTGCTGAATAACTCCATAAAAGTCACTAGTTAGCTGGGTAAGTCTTATCTGGCTAACTTTAGACCTACTAATGAGCAGGTCTAACATATCCAGTTAGCTTAACCAGATAAGTCTGAATATTGGCACTTATCTGGCTAAGTTGACCAAATAAGTAGCTCCTCTCCAATCCACCCACATCCCTCCTACCACTTACCCAGCTAGGTGGCAACCGCTGATCAAAGCTGGATATTCAGTCGCTGCCACTTAGCCAATAAGTTGTTACATATCTAGCTAAGCAGCGTTGAATATTGGTGTCTCATTTTTTAGAAATTGTGTGTCTGGAGCTGTGCAGTTTCTAAAATACTGTCTATTTCTGCTCTAAAAGTACATACAGTATAAGAGTAGATTTTCAAAACCTACGCACGCACATCCTTGTGCGCGCGCTACCCAGTGTGCACACATGGACGCGCAATTTTATAACATGCGGGCACTGGCGCACACATGTTATAAAATGCCGGGTCAGCGTGTGAAAGGGGGAGGGGGTCAACTTTAGCAATTACATGTGGCGATGCATCGGGGATTTCCCCAATTCCCTTCCAGTCCGCTCCGACTGGGAGGGAACTTTCCAACCCCCTAGCCTAACCTCCCTTCCCCTTCCCCTATCCTGCCATCCCCTTATCCCTATCCTAACTAGCCCAATTTTTAATATTTCACCTTTTGCTCTTGCCTTGGAGCAGGAGCAAGTTGCGCGAGCCGGCATCCTGTCGGCATGCGATCCCCCGGCACAGCAGCAAATGGCTGCTGTGCCGGGCGCCTCTAGACCCGCCCTACCCCCGACAGCCCTGCCCTCCAGACCGCCCCACCCCTGCCCCCTGGGCTGCCTCTTTTTCAAGCCCCAGGACTTACACGCGTGGCCAGGCCATTTGAAAATCTACCCCATAATGTTTCAGTACACCCAAATATTTCCAGTGCAAGAAAAGCATACTTTCTTTGCCTATTTTATAAACACATGTGCATATAATTTAGGTGCAAAAAAAATATAACATGTATGCATAATAACCCCAATTTATGTGGAGGCAAACATTTTATAAAGTATGCACATATACCATTTTGAAAATATTTGCCCACAATCTTGGAATCACCAGTTCACTGATGCCTTTGCCAGTTCACTTAGATCCTCTAGGACCTTATTTTCCAAAGCTATCGCAGGCTTGTGCTAACAGCGCAAGCCTGCGATAGCTAGCGAAGGTAGTACCTACATCAAGGCGGAGTCGGCCCCGGAAGAGGAGGAGTCGGGGCATCACCGGGGCCGACTCTGCGACAACGGCGCGGACAGCGAAAAGGTAAGGGCCTTTTCGCTGCCTATTTTGCGCCCAATAACTCCACCTTCTAAGGTGGAGTTATTGGGCGCAATGCCGGCAGCGATGGCACCACGGAGGTGCCATCGCTGCCGGTTAGCGCAGGACCGCCCCCCCATTTCAGCCCCCCGCCCCTCATTACCGCATTTTTCTAAAGTATAGCAGGCCTGCGATACTTTAGAAAATGAGGCCCCTAGTATTTCACTTGAAATCCATTCCCTGCCCATTTACCTAGACCATCCACCCAAAAACTGCGGAAAATAGAGAAGTCCGATTTCACTTGTGCAATTCAATTTGAAAGCGTATAAGTGTACAAATAAGTTAGGTAATGTAAACACATATTTCTCTTACAAAATAGGAGCTACTATACATACTTTTGAACCCCGCCCTGGAACGCTTCTAACACAACCCTATTTTTCCCTTGAAATGGAAAATATATACATATTATCAATGTTTATAAAATAGCATATATGCGAGTACATGTTACTTACATGTATATTTGCTATTTTTGCATGCGGGCTTCACTGACTACCTGTGGAATACCATGATAAGCTTAAACATAAGAACATAAGAAATTGTCATACTGGGTCAGACCAAGGGTCCATCAAGCCCAGTATCCTGTTTCCAACAGTGGCCAATCCAAGTCACAAGTACCTGGTAAGTACCCAAACAAATAAATCGCAAGCTACTATTGCTTATTAATTAATAGCAGGCTTGAAGCTGAGACTAGATCTCTATTAACATGGCCCCTATATTAAGTGCATATCATCTACCCTGCACCCTGTACAATGGCATGCTGATAATACTTGAATGTATTGTGACTATCCTGGTGTAATTCATATCTGTTAGGAAGCTGCGGACTATAAGGCTGTCTTCTTTGAAAACTTACTCCAGAGCTTGAAAGATTTCAACTGAACTGAAGTAAACTGGCTTTTCTCCCTATGAGAAAAAGAGAAGGGATGGATTCTGAATGCAGTGGGCATCAAGAATACTATTGTTACGTGAAATTATGAGCCTGTGGACCCAGGGTGCTCTACTATCTGTGACAGAAATGTGAAAGAAATTGGATATCTGGTTCAAAGGTTATTGGATTGGGAACAGGGGACACATTTACAGAAGGAATACGCAGAAAGACACACAACATAATGATTTCATAAGGTCAATTTCCATATAGGAAAGTAGGCAAAAATCAGGACTGATGCTAGTTTTTTTTGCTGCCCTGTGCAAAAAATTACTGTACTGCCCCCCCCCCCCCCCCCCCACCGATTTATTCAGTGTCTGTCCCGGGCCCATCAAATAAAGCCCAGCTCTGTCCTGCAATCTATATTTTCAAAAACTGACACATCCTCTCCCCCATCCCAGAACCCATGGATAGGGAAGGGTATAAGGTACCCTAGGCAAACCTTACAGCCTTGCACACATGCCACATCTCCACACACTCCCACATCCTTTACAGTCACACAATTAAATTATGCATTTATAACAAATTTTACATGACAAAGAACATTCAAAAGTGCAGTCTCCTGAGGCAAAAGTATCAAGAACTTTCAAAGTACAGTCTTTTGTAATATATCTTAAAACAATATTTACAAGCAATGCTGTGATGCCAATGAGGAAATCCTGCAAAAAAGACATTTGGAGCCTATATGATATTAGATCTATTGTAAAGTGCATTGGGTTTGGGCTTAGCCCTAAAAAAGCCATGAATAAACTGAGCTACAATTATAATATAGTAAACCTGCGATACCAAAACTGCACTAACTGCCAGCACTCAAGCAGTAAAAATCCTACCCATGAAAATGCAACATTGCAAATATTACACCAAGCTCTAAAATAGCAATATATCCCCTGTTAAAAAAAACAGAACAAGACAGGCTATTATAGATCCCTACACAGAAACTATACAATAGCAGAATACCTTACTTCCATTACACACTAGAACACAGTCAGACCATTAAGTATAAACAGAAATGTGCAGACAAACACTGAACTGAAAATTGCCAATACCTAGGCTCTGTATGCAGTGCAACAATGGAAAAACAGAAACATCACCATTCCTCATAAAACAATAAAATCAGGAAATATAAATGTCAAAATAGTAAAACCATACAAATAAAAAATAAATATTTCATGACAGCTGACAAATAGAATAACATTCTAAAATTAAATTCATATGAAAAATTTCAAAGTTCCCAAAACCAATAAAATATGTAAAAATAGCAGACAGATGAAATAGCATCAATAATAATTTAAACTAATAAGGATAAAAAAATGTCCAGCTTTTCATACCAGGGAATTTTTGATTTCCACTCACTCTGAAATTGGCCTGGAGTAGTGAGGGAATGGGGGGCTACACACAAACTTTGTCCATTCTCTCATATATATATATATATATATATATATATATATATATATATATATATATATATATATATATACATACATACTTTTTTAAGATACATATGTTCATTCTCATAGGCACACGCACACACTAGCTCACACTCTCACATGCTGTCACACACACAAGCTTTCTCACAATCTCATGCTCTCTCACACACATGCATATGCTCACACTCTCACATGCTCTTACATAAGATCACTCACTCACATGCTCTCTCACGCATGTATGCTCACTCACACATGCTGTCACACACCACATGATCACTCACATACATGCTTGCTCACACTCATGCTCACATTAATGCTCACACACTCATGTGTTCACACACACATGCACACTCACCCAATCCCTCTTGTTCCCCTTTCTTCTCACCTCTTTCCTTCCTTCTCAGCCCCTTTGCTTTCCTTCTCTCCCCTCTCATACTCACTTACCTCCTCCCCCTTATCCCTCTCCCCTTTTAACTCACCCCTTTACGTTCTATCCCCTCTCTCACTTACATCTTCCTCATCCCTCCCATGCCATTCTCTCTCACTCACACCTCCACTTTTCCTTCCCTTCCCATGAACTCTACCCATGGGTCTCTTCTTTTTTTTTCTGTCACCGGGGTGTGGGAGCCCTGTGGGCACATCAAACCGCTTTCTGCCTGTGGGGTGTGAAATCCCTGGGCAGGTCAAAATTTCAGCTGTTGCCACTGTCTTCTTCCCATGGGACCTGGCCCCAAATTCACTTTCTAAATTTGCATTTCCTTACTGCTCACAAGGCTGGGAGCCCAGCAAGCATATCAGGAATTCTTTCCGCCACCACCGTCTTCTTCCTACCTGCGGGGCTGGGGATCCCTGCAGGCATATCATAAATATGGGCCACTGCCACAGTTTTCATCCTGCTCACAGGGTTGGGAGCCCTGTGAGTACACCAGAAATTGCCTGCCACCCCTCTGGGTGTGCTGCCCCGTGCAAATGAACGGTATGCATACCTGGACACACTGGACCTGAAAATCATACAAAATCTAGGGAGGTTATTTTATAACAGCCCATGTAGGGCTGAAGTCTGCATGAGGACAAGCCCAAATTTTCAAAACAGAATTATGTGCATAAGTCTGTTTTGAATCCTGTGCAGCATATGCACACACATTTATGTCTCCTTGGGACTAGATATAAATGTGTATGTGTACATTTCCATGCATACTTTTGAAAATTTAAGGTAGTGTGCATATAATTAGCATACATAGCGTAGATAGCATGTATGTGTGTATTTTCGATTTTATACACATTTGTAAAGCAGAATTTTAAAAGCTTGGCGCATGCCAAAATCAGAAGTTGCACACATATATAGGGTTTACAGGCGTCACTGTATTTTAAAAGCTGCCTATCTCCCGCTGTGTGTACATCTCACTCAGAATTAAAAAGGGGTGTAATATAGGCGGGGCATGGGCATTCCATGGTGGGGACAAGAGATGTACCTGGGCACATGCTCAGGTCTAGTGCTATATAGCTTTACTTCTCCTATGGGGAGGTGTCAGTGTAAAAGAAAATAACAAAAAGCCAGTCCTGAGGGATTTAAAGGGTCTGGAGTAACTGGGGGGCGTGCAAGCTATTAAACCAGGGGGATTTGAAGGACCTAGCTCTACACTGGGTGAATTGGTGAAACTGGTCTTGGTGTGGATGCACGTCGGTTATAAAATTCCCTGACTTATGTGGTTGAAACCCTATTTGCAACATTGGGCACATCTATTTGCAAAATTAGGTGCACACATGCACGCACTAAGGCTATTTTACTAATTCATGTGTGTAGTGCGCATATGTTATAAAATCGCCGTTTACCTGAGCACATGCCAATGCATATGTGTGAATGTGCACCCACGCGCCCCTTTGAAAGTTACTGTCGAAGAGTACATGCATACTTACAGTGTCATGCATTAATGTGAACAAGTAAAAAGAGGGTTGGGTTAGAAGCATTCTGAGGCAAAGTTTGAAAGTACACAAGTGAGTTGCTATTTGTAAGCAGTATCCACTAGAGATGTGAATCGTTTTCCATATCGTCTTAACGATAGAAATCGTGTGGCAGGGCAAGAAAATCGTGTTAGGCACGATTTTTTTAGTTAAAAAATCGTTAAAAATCGTTTTTTCCGATTAGTGAGCACTAACTCGAGTTAGTGCGCACTAACGGGAGTTAGTGCGCACTAACTGGGAGTTAGTGCGCACTAACTGAAAATGATACAATTTGACACTTTTCAGGTCAGTTAAGGTCAGTTTAGGAATGAATATGTATTCCTATTGGCTGCCCTCTTATTTATTCATGTTACCAAGCTTCCCACTGACAGTATATGGGGGATGGGAAATGGAAACAGTTGGTAGCTTGACAAAACAAGTAATGTGATCAGTCAATGTGACTAGAACTTGTGCCCTAACCCTGATACCAGGGGTATTGTGATCTTCCTGCACACAGTGCCCTATCCCTATTAATACCAGGAGTGTTGTGATCTTCCTGCACACAGTGCCCTAACCCTGGCACCAGGGGTGTTGTGATCTTCCTGCACACAGTGCCCTATCCCTATTAATACCAGGAGTGTTGTGATCTTCCTGCACACAGTGCCCTATCCCTATTAATACCAGGAGTGTTGTGATCTTCCTGCACACAGTGCCCTAAAACTGGCACCAGGGGTGTTGTGATCTTCCTGCACACAGTGCCCTATCCCTATTAATACCAGGAGTGTTGTGATCTTCCTGCACACAGTGCCCTAACCCTGGCACCAGGGGTGTTGTGATCTTCCTGCACACAGTGCCCTATCCCTATTAATACCAGGAGTGTTGTGATCTTCCTGCACACAGTGCCCTAACCCTAGCACCAGGGTTGTTGTGATCTTCCTGCACACAGTGCCCTATCCCTATTAATACCAGGAGTGTTGTGATCTTCCTGCACACAGTGCCCTAACCCTGGCACCAGGGTTGTTGTGATCTTCCTGCACACAGTGCCCTAACCCTGGCGCCAGGGTTGTTGTGATCTTCCTGCACACAGTGCCCTAACCCTGGCACCAGGGGTGTTGTGATCTTCCTGCACACAGTGCCCTATCCCTATTAATACCAGGAGTGTTGTGATCTTCCTGCACACAGTGCCCTAACCCTGGCACCAGGGGTGTTGTGATCTTCCTGCACACAGTGCCCTATCCCTATTAATACCAGGAGTGTTGTGATCTTCCTGCACACAGTGCCCTATCCCTAATACCAGGGGTGTTGTGATCTTCCTGCACACAGTGCCCTATTCCTGATACCGGGGGTGTTGGGATCTTCTTGCACACATCCCGGTATCAGGGATAGGGCACTGCATGCAGGAAGATCACAACACTCCTGGTATCAGGAAT
Organism: Rhinatrema bivittatum; assembly: GCF_901001135.1. Lineage (NCBI taxonomy): Eukaryota > Metazoa > Chordata > Amphibia > Gymnophiona > Rhinatrematidae > Rhinatrema > Rhinatrema bivittatum. Next base: position 322,259,088 of record NC_042619.1, read on the forward strand.
AGGGCACTGTGTGCAGGAAGATCACAACACCCCTGGTATTAGGGATAGGGCACTGCGTGCAGGAAGATCACAACACTCCTGGTATTAATAGAGATAGGGCACTGCATGCAGGAAGATCACAACACCCCTGGTATCAGGGATAGGGCACTGTGTGCAGGAAGATCACAATACCCCGGAGGAGTGAGGGTCAGGCAGCTCCCCCCTGTCTGTGAAGCCAGCCTCTCACTAGTAATGCAGGGAGGGAGCTGTCTCAGACTTCACCATCCTCCCCCCCCCCCACACCATTCACTAGCTGGGACATGGGGGAAGTCAGGAGTGAGGGTCAGGCAGCTCCCCCCTGTCTGTGAAGCCAGCCTCTCACTAGTAATGCAGGGAGGGAGCTGTCTCAGACTTCACCATTCTCCCCCCCCCCTCACCCACACACCATTCACTAGCTGGGACATGGGGGAAGTCAGGAGTGAGGGTCAGGCAGCTCCCCCCTGTCTGTGAAGCCAGCCTCTCACTAGTAATGCAGGGAGGGAGCTGTCTCAGACTTCACCATCCTCCCCCCCCCCCCTCACCCACACACCATTCACTAGCTGGGACATGGGGGAAGTCAGGAGTGAGGGTCAGGCAGCTCCCCCCTGTCTGTGAAGCCAGCCTCTCACTAGTAATGCAGGGAGGGAGCTGTCTCAGACTTCACCATCCTCCCCCCCCCTCACCCACACACCATTCACTAGCTGGGACATGGGGGAAGTCAGGAGTGAGGGTCAGGCAGCTCCCCCCTGTCTGTGAAGCCAGCCTCTCACTAGTAATGCAGGGAGGGAGCTGTCTCAGACTTCACCATCCTCCCCCCCCCCCCCTCACCCACACACCATTCACTAGCTGGGACATGGGGGAAGTCAGGAGTGAGGGTCAGGCAGCTCCCCCCTGTCTGTGAAGCCAGCCTCTCACTAGTAATGCAGGGAGGGAGCTGTCTCAGACTTCACCATCCTCCCCCCCCCCTCACCCACACACCATTCACTAGCTGGGACATGGGGGAAGTCAGGAGTGAGGGTCAGGCAGCTCCCCCCTGTCTGTGAAGCCAGCCTCTCACTAGTAATGCAGGGAGGGAGCTGTCTCAGACTGGTATCAGGGATAGGGCACTGAGTGCAGGAAGATCACAACACCCCTGGTATCAGGAATAGGGCACAGGTTCTAGTCATATTGACTGATCACATTACTTTTTTTGTCAACTACCAACAGTTTTCATTTCCCATCCCCCCAACCATCACCTCAGTTGGAACCTTGGTAACATCAATAGATAAGAGGGCAGCCAGCCAATAGGAATACATATTCATTCCTAACTGACCTTTACTGACCTGGATAGTGTCAATAATTTGTATCATTTTCTGTTAGTGTTCCTGAGTTTCCATTTCCATTTCCCATCCCCCCAACCATCACCTCAGTGGGAACCTGGTTAACATCAATAGATAAGAGGGCAGCCAGCCAATAGGAACACATATTCATTCCTAACTGACCTTTACTGACCTGGAAAGTGTCAATTTGTATCATTTTCAGTTAGTGCGCACTAACTCGAGTTAGTGCGCACTAACTCCCGTTAGTGCGCACTAACACGATTTAACGATTTTTAACGATAAATCGTTAGAATTTCTATTGTATCGTGTTCTATAATGATTTAAGACGATATTAAAATTATCGGACGATAATTTTAATCGTTAAAAAACGATTCACATCCCTAGTATCCAAACATACGATACCAAACTGCTCTGTGCACTTTTACACCTTCTAACATCACTAGTCTTCTGTCTGAAGTTTTTGGGTGGGAGGTCCGGGTGAACTGGTGAAGGTCTGGGTGAACTGGTGGAGGTATTGGCAAACTGGTGATTACAAGTACTCATGCAAGTAAATATTTTCACAAGTTGAGTGTGCGCATACTTTAAAAATATTCCTGCCTCTCCATTTTATTCTGGTTCATCAAATGCAAATCATTAGAATTATTATGCACATAGATAGAGAACATGCATGTTCCTGTATTAGAAATAAATATATGCATATACTGAAACGTATGCCAATACTCTTGGGACAGAAATACACAGTATTTTATAAACTATGCAGCTCCAGTCACAGTATATAAAATACTAGAATAAACATCCTCAGTCTCACTCAAGCATGCAAAGGATGTATTGCAGATGATTTTGAAAGCCGGACTTCCAAAAGCAAGCTCAGAAATGGTTTCCCTGCTCTATCTATCTATCTATCTATCTATCTATCTATCTATCTATTTATTTATTTATTTATTTATTTATTTAAGGTTTTTATATACCGGCATTCATGATATAATCACATCATGCTGGTTTACAGTTAAACAGGGGTGCATAATAAACTTCAAACAAGAACTATAGGGGCGGATTTTCAGAGCCCTGCTCGCGTAAATCCGCCCAAAACCGGGCGGATTTACGCGAGCAGGGCCCTGCGCGCCGGTAAGCCTATTTTACATAGGCCTACCGGCGCGCGCAGACCCCGGGACTCGCGTACGTCCCGGGGTTTTCGGAGGGGGGCGTGTCGGGGGCGTGTCGGGGGGCGGGCCCGGTCGTCGCGGCGTTTTGGGGGCGTGTCGGCAGCGTTTTGGGGGCGGGTACGGGGGCGTGGCTACGGCCCGGGGCGGTCCGGGGGCGTGGCCGCGCCCTCCGTACCCGCCCCCAGGTCGCGGCCCGGCGCGCAGCAGGCCCGCTGGCGCGCGGGGATTTACGTCTCCCTCCGGGAGGCGTAAATCCCCCGACAAAGGTAAGGGGGGGGTGTAGACAGGGCCGGGTGGGTGGGTTAGGTAGGGGAAGGGAGGGTAAGGTGAGGGGAGGGCAAAGGAAAGTTCCCTCCGAGGCCGCTCCGATTTCGGAGCGGCCTCGGAGGGAACGGGGGGAGGCAGAGCGGCTCGGCGCGCGCAGGCTATACAAAATCGATAGCCTTGCGCGCGCCGATCCAGGATTTTAGTGGATACGCGCGGCTCCGCGCGTATCTACTAAAATCCAGCGTACTTTTGCTTGAGTCTGATGCGCAAGCAAAAGTAGGCTGATCGCGCTTCTTTTAAAATCTACCCCATAGTGCGGAAGAAAGCAGTTACAAATAACAAGGATGATTAAACTAGGAGAGGAGGGAAATAAAAGAAAAGGTTAACAACAGCTAAAAATATTTACAAAGAGCTGAAATTGAACTGGCTGTGTTATAAATGTTGATGTTGTGAGACTGGAGTCCAGGAATGCTTGTTTAAACAGCCAAGTCTTGTCTCTTCCTGAAGGTTGGGAGGCAGGGCTCCTGTCTGAGATCGGGGGGGGGGGGGGATGGAGTTCCATAATGGTGGACCAGCTGTAGAGAGGGCCCTGTCTCTTAAGGTAATATGTCTAGTGGCTTTGGTTGGAGGTACCTGGAGTGATCCTCTGTATGCGTCTCTGGTAGGTCTTGAGGAGTTGTGTAAGTGGAGAGGTATTTGCAGGTCAATTGTTGCATGTTGATGGATGATTAGTTCAGTTCACTTGATAAAATGCCTTTCTTTACAGGTAGTCAAGGCATTGTACAATTAATATAATAAACAGAATACAGATAGTCAAGGAATTATACAATTAAAAATACAATAATACAGAATAATATAATACAGTTGATATAGTAATTCAAAAACTAAAATGCAAAGTTACCTAAATAAAAGCCTTCAATAACATAATAAAACTCATGTTAGTATAAAACACATAACTAAAATTAAAAAAAACCAATAAAATCTGCTGATTGCATATAAACAAATACAGACCAACAGGAGAACAACCAGGTCATGAGATCTTTTCTGGATTTTCCAAACTCCATCTCTAAATGTACTGACAAGGGCAAGACAAGAGAAACACATTTCATGTGTGCATTTTCAAGATGGATATCTTTAGGTGAAGAAAGCTTAAGTAATTCTGACTGTGAGGAGCCTAGATTTGTAGACGGTTAATATGGCACTAGCAGATTCGCAAGAGAAGCTGATGCTCCCTATTGCAATGCTTTGAAGGTTGAACAACCTATTCTGAATTCGCCACAAGAGGAAATGATGAGCCAGTGAAGTTCTCGCAGAAGAGATGGCACATGATCAAACTTTTTCATGCCAAAAATTAGTTTTGCCGCTGTGTTTTGTAAAATCTGGAGTTTAGATAGCAGTCCCCAGGGAATGGCTCTTTCAAGTTCATTGTACAATATGCATGAAATTGCTTCAGTGCCTTCTTATGCATGCATAGCCCCCAGGGCAATTTCCAAGCCTCCCATTTACAGGCCTAAAAGTACATTTTATGCATGCAAATGCTTTTGAAAATTATCCTTATTACTACCAATGGGGTATGAAAGTAACACAAAATTTTCAAAATTGGTTTATGAATGAAGACGCATGACCTATAGATCTCAAACTGCAATTTGTAATTTGCAAGGTGAACTAAAAACACCCCAATTAAACCATGAATTAGGTGGTTTGCAAATCACAATCCACAAAACAAAACACCAGTTTTGAAATGAATCATTTCTGTAGCTGAACAGTGGTTGAAAACATTGGTTAAAATGGATTGCTCTTCAGATCCCAAACCTAATGGTCTTATTGTCTGTTGAGCAAATAGATGACAACTCAGTGGCAGCTTTTCTTGTCACTGTTATTCAGCTTAAAAATCACAAAAGGTTCATTAAAAACACTGTGTCCCATTTCACCAACCTTGAAGTAATATGTCACAAACTTTTAGTGCAGCACACAATAATCTGGAAATTATTTAGGTTGATTTGTGAATAGAAATCCAATATTTGGAATGCAGTCTGCTTTAAGACTCCATAATGAATAATGATGTCTTATGTTTCCAGTCCATGCTGGAAACAATCAAGTAACATGTTCCAGGAATACCAGTTGCAGTTTCTTATACCCTAAATAAAGTTATCTGGAAAATTTGAGTTCCACAGCACTTTTCCCAGATTTGCTTTCAGACATTTATTTAAATTTCCCAATCGATTCTGGGGACAAATGGGAATAGACTTGGCATAGATTTGCAATAGATTCATCAGTTTGTGTGACTGCTTTGAATCTGCCCCCTGTTGTAGATACCTTGCATTGTTCAAATCTGCTCCAACTTTGCTACAGATTTGTAAAGGTCCCAAAACTAATTTGATGACCCCTGAAATTTCTTCCAGAATTTTCAAACTATGTCACAAATCTTTAAAAATTCACACATCTCTAATCCTCAGCTCCTTCTATTCTATCAAGTCAGGAAAGTCAAACTGATAAGGAACTTCTCCAATAAATACACTATAAACATTGAGGTTGATATTCAAAGGCTTTGCTCAAGTAACGTTTGGAGCTGCCCAGACAAAAACTGAAATTTCAAAATTTCTCCCTGCTCCCTAGCCAAATTTCATCTGGGTGGCTCATTACCCACATGCACGGGCATAGATTTGTGCGCGCAACCCACTTGTGCACCTTGCGCACGCCGAGCCCTAGGGGAACCCCGATGGCTTTCCCTGTTCCCGCCGAGGCCGCTCCGAAATCGGAGCGGCCTCGGAGGGAACTTTCCTTCTGTCCCCCCCACCTTCCCCTACCTAACCTGCCCCCCAGCCCTATCTAAACCCCCCCCCCCCACCTTTGTTAAATAAGTTGCGCCTGCCGCTGGGCAGGCATAGGTTGCACGATTCCCTGGCACGGCCGCTGAGCCGGAGGCCTCAGTCCTGCCCCCACCCCACCCCGCCCACTCTCCACCCCTTTTTTCAAGCCCCGGGACATACGCGCGTCCCGGGGCTTGCACGTGTCCCCAGGCCTATGCAAAATAGGCTCGGCGCACGCAGGAGCGGGTTTAAAAGGGTTACGTGTGTATATTACACGCATAATCCATTTAAAGTCCGCCCCACAGAGTTTAGCCAGGTTAAATGATGATGGGGGCGTTCCGCAGGCTCCTTATCTGATATATTGATTTTAGTAAGTCTTTTGTCTCTCACATGATGTAGACATATTTAGAAAATATTTTTTAGATTATACGGTTGCTAAGCAAAGGCACAATGGATAAAAAAACAGTTTAAATAAATACTCTAATAACAGTGTCTTCCTGGGAGGACATGTCAAGTGTGGCTTTGCGAGGGTTAATCATGGATCTGGTATTATTCAAAATATTTTTTTTGGGGGGGGGGGGGGGGGGGAGTGGAGGATATGCAGGGTTGCCTGGCAATTTCTTTCTGCTCTTGAGTCTTCCTGCTCAATTGAATTGGCCTAAGATGGCCCACTGAGCTAGGACCATTTATTTCCAACTTCTTGAGTTTTCCCTTTTATTTTGCCAGAGTTGCTGCCCCATTTTATAACTCCCTCACAGTTTTTTAGCTTACTCATAGCAGTGACAGTCCTTGACCATGGTCTGTAAACTGGCGCTCCTACCCATACATGTCAAGCATGGGCCCTGAGGAGGGACCACTAAGTGTCACCATTATGAAATCACTGAAAGTCTTTCCTCACCAGAGGCTGCTTTGTTTATGGTTTGGTTCTGAAAGGAAATGGAAGCATAATATTTTCAGATAATACCAAATTGTGAAACCTTGCACAATTGGATTAGAATCTGAAATCTTGATATTTTAGAGAAATGATAATGAGATTGCACATAGATAAATGCAAGGTACTATACACTTGACAAAGAAACATCAAACGCACACATATAAAATTAGTAACAACTACCGAAAATTGCAGACATGTTATGTCATATTGTTGCACAAATCCAATGACTACACCAATATATTGCTGTATCTATATGTATGCATACACTAAACATTTTCATTAAACTTAAATCAGCAGAATAGCTCAACTCTCTGAGGCATCACTTTAAAACAGATGTGCAGAGAGGTTAATTTCTGTCAAGGTCAAAGCAGCCTTTCATTTTGTCCAAGTAAAAAATTAATAAAAAAGTACCAGTTGTAAATAGATATCTTTATATTTTGTATTTTTATATGTAATTACTGTGAGTGTCCTATTGCGAACCACTTAGGAAATCCGACAAGTGTCATAGAAAATTATAAATAAATAAACACGTTGCCAGAATTGTGCAAATAATGACTTCTTGTATTTATTTATTAAGGTTTGGCAATGGGCTGGTGCATGGATGCCGCCAACAAGCCGGCGCCGTGCCTGGAGCGAGGAGGGGAATGCAGGCAGTCACTCACCTGGCCGGGCCCGCCAACCTGGCACATGTAGCGGTATGTGGAAGTAACAGCGATGGGGGTGGCGTTAGCAGTGCACCAGCGGCACGCAGTGATGGTGGCACTGGTATGATGATGTCGCCTGCCAGCACGGACATGCACTGAAGATTGGGCATGCTGACCCAGATGCAGGAAAGCCGTGCAGCAGGGCACGACCTACCTGGTGGTTCTTTAAGTGAACCACCAGGTAGGCCAATTATCTCAGCAATCGGCTCATTGCTTGAACCGTTGTCCACTTTTGTAGATACATTTCTCAAAAAAAACAAGTCCCTCCCATCCCATCATACATCAGAGATTCATCAGATTTTATTACAATTTTAGAAAATTTTCAACATGTTAAAGGAGATTTTTTAATGGTAACCATGGATATTGTATCTTTGTAAACAAATATCCCGCAAACATCAGCTGTAGAGATTGTGACCAAACAACTTTTGATTTATAATAAATATAGACGCATCCCGAATCAGTTAATCATAGAACTGGCAGAAATAGCTTTAAAAAATAATTTCTTCCAATTCAACAAAGATTTTTATCTCCAAATTAAAGGCATAGCAATGGGGTCTGCTATGGCCCCTTCCATAGCAAATTTATATGTTGCCAAATTTGAAGAAAAATTTCTGTCAATGCATAGATTGTCTGCAAATATAACCATATGGAAAAGGTACATAGACGACATTTTTTTGTTATGGAATGGTACTCAGGAAAAATTGGTAGAGTTCTATAATTGGCTTAACACATTAGACCTCAATCTCAAATTTACAATGCAGTTTCACAAAAGTTCCATCTCCTTTTTAGATATTCACTTTACTCTAAAAGATGGTAAATTTCACACAGATATCTACAGAAAACCCACAGACTCAAACAAGCTTCTGCACTTCGACAGTTGTCATAATAGGTCTCTAATTAACAATTTACCGTATTCACAATTCTTACGACTGAGAAGACTTTGTGCAGATGATGAAACATTTAAATTCAGAGCCATGGAAATGAAGCAGAGATTTCTTGATAGGAAATACCCAGAGAAATATGTAACAAGTGGTCTTAACAGAGCATTTAAACAAAAAAGATCTGATCTTCTTCAGCCAAAAACTAGGAGACAAAATGAAAAAATTACGTGTCCGCTGACATATACACATATGTCACACAATATAATTAAAATTTTGAAATGCCATTGGCCCATGATTCAACTTTTAGATGGATTCAAAGATAAGGAATTGTTAATAACAAATAAAAGGTCCAAAAATATTAAAGATTATGTCTCTCCTTCGGCTCTACCACAGAAACAGACAATAGATATCAGACCTGCAGGGCATAGACCATGCAACGCATGTTCAGTATGCAACGTTAACATAAAGACAAACCATGTAGATATCCCAGGTACTGGTAAAAACTTTTTATTAAAACAATTTACAAATTGCAGGAGCAAAGGGGTCATTTATGCAGCTATATGTCCTTGCAACAAGATGTACATCGGCAAGACAATTAGGGAATTTAGGAAAAGGATTATGGAACACAAAAGTAATATTAATAGGAAAATTGTATCTAAACCTTTAGTTGATCATTCTTTGGAGGTAAACCACAAATTTAATGACTATTAATTTTGTGTTCTGTTGCAACCATCAATGCATTGGAGAGGAGGAGATCTAGATAAAATATTATTACAGCATGAACAAAAATTGATCTATGATTTTAAAACCATGTCACCACATGGTCTTAATTTAGATATTGATTTTTCTGTTTTTTTATAACATCTTGTTGTTCTTTTTTAAGTATTTATTTAATCCGTGTTTTTAGGTTGCTCCCACCAAGGAGTTCATCATAGAACAATGGGCTCCCTTTTTTTCAAATGTTGTTGGTTTTAATTGACTTTTCCTATATATAATTTCATTTATTTTTATCCCCTATGGATATATCAATATGTGTCACTATGGGCTGCTATGAAGTTTTATGAAGTGCTAATGTAAGTACGTTGTTAGATGGGCTTGATACAATTGTATCTCCGTCCTCTAGCTATTAGGGGTGTGCATTCGGATTGACCGCATTAGTAAAACGCAACTCATATTTTTTTTTTACTTAAAAAATTGATTCGACATAAACGATCGGATTTCCCTCATATCGAAGATAGATATGTTCGATATGTGGGAAATCGCGATTGTTGAGCCAAAATAAAAATATAAACCCCCTCACCCTCCTTAATCCCCCCCCCGACTTACCACAACTCCCTGGTGATCGAGCGAGGAGAGAGGACGTCATTTCTGCAATCCTTGGCGAGAAGCATGTGACGTCGGCGGCACGTCGAGTGACGCCGGCGTCACGTGATTCCCGGCTCGTTCGCGCCGGATGGCTCGTTCGGCCCAAAAAGAACTTTTGGCCAGCTTGGGGGGGCCTCCTGACCCCCTCAAGCTGGCCAAAAGTTCTTTTTGGGCCGAACGAGCCGTCCGGCGCGAACGAGCCGGGAATCACGTGGCGCCGCGTCACTCAGATGCGACGTCACGTGATTCCCGGCAAGTTCGCGCCGGACGGCTCGTTCGGCCCAAAAAGAACTTTTGGCCAGCTTGAGGGGGTCAGGAGGCCCCCCCAAGCTGGCCAAAAGTTCTTTTTGGGCCGAACGAGCCGTCCGGAGCGAACTTGCCGGGAATCACGTGACGCCGCATCTGAGTGACGCGGCGCCACGTGATTCCCGGCTCGTTCGCCGCCGGACGGCTCGTTCGGCCCAAAAAGAACTTTTGGCCAGCTTGGGGGGGTCAGGAGGCCCCCCCCCCAAGCTGGCCAAAAGTTCTTTTTGGGCCGAACGAGCCGTCCGGCGCGAACTCGCCGGGAATCACGTGACGCCGCGTCACTCGACGTGCCACCGACGTCACATGCTTCTCGCCAAGGATTGCAGAAAATGACGTCCTCACTCCTCGCTCGATCACCAGGGAGTTGTGGTAAGTCTGGGGGGGGGATTAAGGAGGGTGAGGGGGTTTAAATTTTTTTTTTGCACATATGTACATATACCCAACTCATTGGATTTTTTTTATGTCCATATTGGCCGCAAGTGGGACCCCCTTTCGGACATAAAAAATATGAACATAAAATTTTGCTCTGCACATCCCTACTAGCTATTGAGTGATACCCCTTGCAAAACTCTTTAGTTTTACTCTTATAATTCCTCCAGCTATCACTTAAAATAATTTGTTTTAAGTAGTTTGTGACATATTTTGATTTTTCAAATTATTTTTCAAGCTTCAATCTGAACAAGGAATCTTAGATTCATATTTATTTAGAACTGAACAATATGCATGTTGGAGATTGTTACAAGTGCAAGTGGTAGATTGACAAATAAGATAGTGAGACTCCACCCATCACCAGTTGATTGACATCTTCTCCATGACATTTTTTTAAATTCATTTATTTTTACTCTCATATTTATTCTGATTAATGCTATAGTTCACTTATTCATTCAGCTACTTCCATATACAAATTTTTAAAGTGTTCTTGTTTTCGTTGGTTTTTGCTCCGCCCACTAAAAGCAGATTGACATCCCCTTTTTGGCGCCAAACATAGGTTTAAAAGGAACTTGATTTCAACTACCTGTTTCCTTTGCTAATCTTCTGTAGACTTCAGACATATTGTAAGTATTGCAAGTGGGTTGTTTTTAGCTCTTCCCGAGGCATTTTATTACAATGCTGTTGATTCATTGGTTATCTCCTTCACATTGTTTGTTCAGCTTCCCGGCACAGCACTTTATTTTTACTGCCGTTTTTGCATTCAGTTTTGGTTACATTTTGGCATTGGACTCATAATTTATATTCCCGCATTTTAGTAGTAGATTAAATCGCTTTTTAGTGTATCTACATACAATAAGAATGTCTCCTTCAAAAGGCTTTTTGCACATCTTGTTTTTCATGAATCGCTGCAGACACTGTTCTTAATAAGACATGCTACTCATTCACAAATACTTGCCACTCACTGTATACAGCAGTAATCATTCAAATGCTTTTCTTTTATTAATGATATTATGCACTCCGATCCATAAAGTGCTTTTTTGTGGATCTTCACATAATAAGATCTTTAGCTTAAAAAGATCATTTGCACATCCTGTCATTTGTCAGTCACTGTGAACACTGTTGAAAGTAAGATATGTGATTCATTCACAAATATTTGTTACTTACCCTACATGGTAGCAATTTATAAATGACATTCACGTATTAATTGTATTAATACCATCGGATCCCACTTATACTATTGTTTAAATACAATTTACATTTTGGATATACAGTAGTGAAGGTCGTTTGCACATCCTGTCACTCGTTAGTCACTGTGAACACTGTTGTAATTAAGATATGTTATTTATCCACAAATATTTGTCACCCACCTTACATGGGAGCAAACTACAAATTATATTCACCTATTTATTTTATTAACACCATTGAATCTGACCTATAGTATCGTTTACATACAATTCATATGTTGGACACACAGTAGTCGTGTAACCTCAGCCAGATAAGGATTTCCTTTGATAATTATGATTTGGTTGCCATCTGTAGTTTTTCATAATTTTTTTTTTATATAACTTTAATAAATAGCGGTATCGTTGTTTTTAAAAAAAACCAATACACCATTTACGTCAAACATTAAGCTTCGTGCATGGATTTTTCTATTCTGTTTAAATAAGTAAAAGATTATTTTTTTAAATACGTATGCCCAATGATGGGCCTCATTTTACAATAGGGGCGTTACCAATGCAAATGAGGCTTCTTTCGTGCAGTGGGAAAACATTGCGTGCAGTGATGTTTCATCACAGTGCACGATAGAAGAGAGAGAGAGAGAGAGAGAGAGAGAGAGAGAGAGAGAGAGAGAGAGAGAGAGACTGACTTACTATAGTGCCTATGCCCTAGACAGGTATTTTAACCCCTATGGGAGGGCCACCTACTAACTCGGGGTGGGAATTAGGTATGAGCGTCGGGGGTTGGGGGCCACTTTCGCATTCCACATGAGACCTACGGAAAGAACAGTGGTCTCTGGTGAAGATTTGCTGGCCGTCGGAGTGAGGAAACTCACTCCAAGAGGAGATTTGGGCTACGTTCTCTCCACCTAGCTTGTTGTTGCCCAGGTAGAGTGTCCATCAAGCTAGGTGGAGAGAACGTAGCCCAAATCTCCTCTTGGAGTGAGTTTCCTCACTCCGACGGCCAGCAAATCTTCACTAGAGACCACTGTTCTTTCCGTAGGTCTCATGTGGAATGCGAAAGTGGCCCCCAACCCCCGACGCTCATACCTAATCCCCACCCCGAGTTAGTAGGTGGCCCTCCCATAGGGGTTAAAATACCTGTCTAGGGCATAGGCACTATAGTAAGTCAGTCTCTCTCTCTCTCTCTCTCTCTCTCTCTCTCTCTCTCTCTCTCTCTCTCTCTCTCTCTCTCTCTCTCTCTCTCTCTCTCTCTCTCTCTCTCTCCCTCTCTCTCCCTCTCTCTCCCTCTCTCTACTATTGTGGACCACGATAATCCTTTACTGGCCTGTAGCACAGTCCGTACCGCAAATTTGAGGGTTGTAGTTATTAGCCGCGCTAACACTGTGGCTGTTTCGCCGCACACGATAAACTGGTTCCTGCCACCTGAATACTAATTTGCATTCACACGTGGTAAACTGCTTGGAAAATGAGGCCCTATGTGAGGTAACTACTTTTCTTAATTTTGTTTATTTTCAACAATTTTAATTACAAACCCCCCCCTCCTCTTTTTATTACCAACAACATTTTTATATTAATGATATTTTCCAGTTAAGTCTTTGGTGGATTCCAATGGATTGAGCACACCTATGAATACACCGATTTAGATTTCATTCAGGTATGATTGTTTTATAAGTTGCACCATCGTATGAAGGGTTTTATAGTAGATGTCAGCCAATTTACATTCCAGGTTGATAGTATTGAGGATTCTGTTGCTGTAATTTTATTTTTATCTTCTGTCTTCCTCTGTTTTGTTCCATATAAATTATTTTATAATTATGCACACTGAATTTTTTATGATTACGCAACCTGAATGTTTTAGTAGATGTACTTTTGCGTCTGTTCTTAATTAGTATTAATTTTTTAATTAATATTAATTTCAATTATTTACACCATAGTTTTGTTTTTATCATCTTATAAGTAACTGATTATATTTTTAATTATTTATTGTTTATTTATTTATTTATTTATTTCTGATTTTTATATACCGATTTTCATGCATCAAATGCATATCAGACCGGTTTACAATGAAACAGTGTAAGCAGGAAAAATAATTCCTTAGTCTAATACATTGAACATCTGTAACAAACTAATTGTACATAGAGCAAAAGGCTACACAACATTTCTAAGGTAAACTTATTAACAAAAATATACATACAATTATTTTAAAAGGAGCACGAAGATTAGCACGAATTATTACTATTTTTTATGTAGCCCCTGAAGCAGCCCTCTGTTGGGCGAAACTCAGACCTAGAGTCGGGCAACCAATAAAGACTTTCTGAAGGACTTTCGGCTATCCCCTTCCTTTATTCCAGATGCAGGAAAGCCGTGCAGCAGAGCAAGGCAGGAAAAGAGCATGCCACGGGGGGAGGGGGGGGGGGTGTCGAGTGATAAAGGGCTGTCTGGCCCGCATCGAGCAAGCCCATTGGGCAATTTGAAGCTGGAGGCCGGCTGTGGGTCGGGCGGAATCAGCAGCGAGAGGAGGATAACACTGGGCTCGGCTTGTGTGCCATCCCATTTGCTCCTGCTCCCAGCGCTGCTGCCTTCTCTTCGCCAAGTTGGGTAAGTCCATTCCTCTCCTGTCCAGCTGCAAATTCGGCCCATAATTCAGTGGATTGGCATTGCCTGCAATTAAAGAAGTAATGCTGCTATTAAAACAATAAAATAAAAGAAAAAAATGAGGGTGACTATTTGCCTTGCAAGCAGTGCATCTAATCAAACCTTAATCAGCAGCCATGCATCATGGCCGTAAAGTAAGGTAAGAGCCCTAGCACATCATTCGACCTCTTGGGAGGAGGAGGGGAGTTGGCCTGATAACACAGCTCGACCCTCTGAGAAATCAGGGAGTGCGCTGCCTTCCAACCCCCCCCTGGTGTGGATCAGGGTGGGGAAGGTGCAAGGGATGGCATGGAGGAGTGGACATGGGTCCCAGTTCCCTTCTGGGACAAGGCAGCAGGGGGAGCGAGACAAGGGCCCAGTGTAGATTGTTACCCATGGCAGTTGCTTCCCCCAGCCCAGTCTGCCATTCCCTCAACCAACAGGGGAGCATGCTCCTGTTCAACCCTGCGTTTTCACCACTTCAGGGACAGAGAATGGTATCTGTCTGGGGGATCCCAGCCATGCAGCTACCCTGCTCCCCCATATTTTATATACAAATAACTGATTTCTGACTGAATGTGGGACATATAGAACCAGATTTGCTGTGATAGTCCAGCAACCAACATAATGCACTGGGTTCCAGGAAATGTACCTGATAACCCATGAGAGCTTAAAGCTTCTGTGTGCAGAGAGGTATAATCGTCGTTTGCTTTGGACTATCACAGCAAATCTGTTTCCATATGTCCCACATTCAATCAGAAATCAGTATATGTGTATATGATTTTGTTTTTTTCTCACTTTAAGAGGTTTTTTTCAAATACAGTATTGGCCCCATATTTTATGCCTTCCAGCCAGGCACCGGTCTGGAGCACTTCTAGGCCATTCCACCAGCTTGGCTAGTGTAGTCTTGTTGAGGGCCCCTGGGTTTTTATTCAGGTCTCCAATCACAAGAATGACAATTTGAGGTGGCCCCAGCATTGGAGTCCTGGGCCACTGGGCATGCTCTATGGCCACAAGCTAAGTTCAGGAGCCCTGTGGCCCAGTCGTACTCCACAGTGACTGTACCATTGGTCCTGGGGGGCCCCATCGCTCCACCTTTACCAGCTGTTACCACACTAAGTGGGAATGCTCTCCCATCAGGCCTGGCACAGGGACTTCACCTTCTGTGGATTTCGCTTCTGGCTCTTCAGTCATCCCATCAGCAGCACTGCAGGCCTCGGAAGATGAGTCTCATATTGATATGTTTGTGGTAAGGGGTGGAGAGCCTCAGGAGTGGAGGGCATCAGTATTACCCTGACTCTTGCCAAGTGCAGTAAGGGCTCCGTTTGCAAACATAAAAGGAAGAGTAGGACACAATTCTGCCACTCCGACTCCTCGGGCATTTGGAGTACATTTTCAGTGTCCTCTTCTGGCTCCGAAGGCTTGTCGGTGGAGGAGGGCACATGGGTTGCCTGACTTTAACACTACAAAGCAGTTGTGACAAAGTTTATTGCGTTCACTCTGGTGCTGCTTATGTCACTGCCAGTAAGTGAACATATTTAGTTTGATGGAAAGGCACAGGAGGGACAATAATTTGCACAAGGGGCACAGGTGGCAGGAAGCTCCCACTGGCCCCAAGTGACTTCCAAAGATCATTAATAATTGGGTGTGCTCCTTTGCTCATTTGGTGTCATTAATTGGTAGGGCTGATCCCTCTCAGCATTTGGCAATGTGGTCCTACTTGGACACAATTTTGTTAGACTCTGCTCGTACTCACTTACGTACACACCGTTCCTTACAGTTTGCTGAGACTATGAGCTAGGTGAACACATCCTCACAATGGGCCAAGGCTGCCTTGATCACCCAGATTCAGGAGCAAAAATAGGTACTGAATGGTCTCCTGCACCAGTTCATGCAACAGCCCCAGTGGCAACTTGATCAAGTTAAAGATTCACAACAGATTTTATCACAGTGCTTAGATCTGATTCAAGTCCAACACCCAGCTTCCATCTAAGTTCCAACTCCAGTGAATCCTGCATCGGCACCCATCCAGACTTCCACCATCTCTGAGGTATGGTGGTGATCCTAAAGGGTGCAGAAGATTCCTTAATATGTACAAGTTGCAATTTGAGTTACAGCCAGATTGTTTTTTCTCTGATCAAGTCAAGATTACCTACATACTCACCCTGTCAGATAGTCCAGCTCTTCCTTGTGGGAACAAGATGATCTGCTACTCAGGAATTTGAACAATTTCATTGAGCAATTCCATCTGATATTTGATCAACCTGTGCATGTCATGTCCGCTGCCACAGAACTCCTTTGTATTTGTCAAGGCTACCGTTCCATGGGTGAATATGTGATAGAATTCCATACCTTAGCTTCTGAAAGTTGGGGGCGAAGATAGCCCAACTGCCATTTTCTGGCAGAGATTATCTGAGTAAATAAAAGATGAACTTGTAGCCCAGGACCTTCCTCTATCCCTTGAAGCACAAATTTTTGACCATTCATATTGACCTGAGATTACAGGAACAGGCTCGTGAAAAGAAGAATTCCAGCAGACGTCGTTTGTGGTTCCTAGACCCCAAATCTTTTGCAACCCATCCCAGAACCACTGAGGGTAGCCTCCCTTGAAGAACCCATGCAGTTGGTTAATACTCAACTCTCACTTGATGAGAAACAAAGACGAAGATCACAAAATCTTTGTCTCTACTGTGCTGCACAGGATCATTTTGTCCATCAGTGTCATCTGAGATCAGGAAATGCTACAGCGAGAAGTCTCATTGGGAGGGTAGCTCTGCACCATCCTGTTTCCTCTCTACTACTAATAGTACCAATTAGGGATGTAAATCGTTTTTTAACAATTTAAAACAATCATCAGATATATTTTAAATCATCAAAAATCGTTAGAGCCGCGATACAATAACAATTCCCCCAATTTATCGTCAAAAAATCGTAAATCGGGGGAGGGGGAGGGGGGAGGGCGGAAAAACCGGCACACCAAAACAACCCTAAAACCCACCCTGAACCTTTAAAACAAATCCCCCACCCTCCCGAACCCCCCCAAAATGTTTTAAATTACCTGGGGTCCAGTGGGGGAGTCCCGGCGCAATCTCCCACTCTCTAGCCACGGCTGCGTTAAGAGAAATGGCGCCGGTGGCCCTTTGCCCTTATCATGTGACAGGGCAAAGGTAGCGCCGGCGCCATTTTGGTTCCTGGCTCCTGACGTCACGCGTGCAGGAGATCGCTCCCGGACCCCCGCTGGACCCCCAGGGACTTTTGGCCAGCTTGGGGGGCCTCCTGCGGGGGTCCGGGAGCGACCTCCTGCACGCGGGCCGTATTGCCAATATTCAAAATGGCGCCGGCGCTACCTTTGCCCTCACTATGTCATACGGGCTGGATACAGGTGCCTCCTGCAGGTCGTGGAATCCAGACCGCTGGCACCTCCAGCAGGTCGTTAGTCAGTCCAGGAGTAGAAGCTGAAGAATGGTCGGAAGCCAGTCCAGTGGTCAAAGCCAGGAGAATGATCGGAAGCCGGTCCAGTGGTGAATCCGGGAGAATAGTCAGAAGCCGGTCCAGTGGAGAATCCGGGAGATTGGTCAGAATCTGGTCCAAGGTCAAGCCAGGAGAATAATCGGCAGCTAGTCCAAGAGTCAAGCGAGATAATCCGTCCGAGAGAGGAGAAGTAGAAACAGGAATCAGAAGTACTGGAACCGGACTGAAGCAGGCCAACAGCGGAACCAGGATCAGGACAGGAACTCAGAGCACAGGAACCAACCGGACAAGAAGCCACAATACCAAGGCAAGGTCTGAGGGGCAGACCTTGCTTTAAATACCAGAGCTAAAGGAGGAGTCCCAGGAAGGAGCCACGACAACTTCCTGTCGTGACCTCTTTAAATGTAGTCTTCAGTTGTGCGCACGGCTCTATGTAACCCGGAGGGGGAGTAGTCAGCCTGGCAGGGAAGGAGCCATGTGGCCGGGCTTCAGCAGCGGCAACAGCTGCGAAGAGAGCATCGGAGGTGGCTGCTTGCTCCTGCAGGAGCCTCGGAGGTGACCTGATGCCGCGGGTAAATGTTTGGCCCCAGTTGCGGACCACCGCGGCTGGCGGCCATGACAGTAGAAGCGTCAGAGGTGGCCTGCCGCCTTAAAAGGGTGGCCGGCCCTGGTCATGGAACGCTGCAGCCGGCGGCCATAACAGTAGGATTAAATGGTCTGATTTCACATTGGAAAAAGTTAAACAGTGGAGTGCTTCAGAGATCTGTACTTGGACTGGTGCTTCTTAATATATTTATAAATGATCTGGAAAGGGGTACTACAAGTGAGGTGATCAAATTTGTGGATGACACCAAAATTATGCAGAGAAGTTAAATGTCAAGTGGATTGTGATAAATTGCAGGAAGACCTTGTGAGACAGGAAAATTGAGCTTCCAAATGACAGATGCAATTTAATGTGGGCAAGTGCAAGGTGAAGCATATAGGGAAAAATAACCTTGCTGTAGTTACACAATGTTAGATTCTATTTTAGGAGTTACCACCCAGGAAAGAGATCTAGGGGTCATAGTGGATAATACATTGAAATCATCAGCTCAGTGTGTTATGGCGATCAAAAAAGCAAACAGAATGTTAGGGATTATTATGAAGTAGGGATGTGCAGTCATTTGCATTGCTCTGAGTTCCTGAGTTCCTCCTCTTCATTTCACTTGAGTAACCTCGGCTTGACCCTGGATCGAATACCAACTACGAATACCAACTTCCTATTTCATTGCATTTAAGGAAGGAAAAAAAAGATAGGAAAACCCATGAAATTTTGTATGGTTTTCCTAACATTTTTTTTTTCGGGAAATGTACACCTACAAAAAAACCAACAACTACAAAACCACCCCAACCCTTCAAATTTAATTAAATATAAAGCCCCCCACTCTCCCGACCCTCCCAAGACTCACCCAAACTCCCTGGTGGTCCAGTGAGGAGACCAGGAGCGATCTCCCGCTCCCAGGCTTTCAGCTGCCAGTAATCAAAATGGTACCAGCGGCCCTTTGCCCTAAGCATGTGACAGTGGCTACTGGTGCCATTGGCCTGCCCCTGTCACATAGCAGGAGCTATGGATGACCAGTGCCATTTTGATTAGTGGCAGCCGACAGCCTGGGAATAGGAGATTGCTCCTGGCTCCCCACTGGACCACCTGAGAGTTTGGGTGAGTCTTGGGGGGGGGGGGATCAGGAGGGTGGGGGTTTTATATTTAATTAAATTTGAAAGGTTGAGGTGGGTTTGGGATTTTTTTTTCTAACGAAATATCAACGAAAAAATAAATCGGATCTCGGGAGTGGACCAAAATGGCCTACCCCAAATCTGAAAATGAAACAGGCACAATACAAAAAGTTATGCACAAATATTTGGAATCATGAGTTTGTCAATATCTCAATCAGTTCTTACGATCCTTCTCCGGTTCACCTAGACACTCTAGAACTTTATCCTGAATCCTCACCACTTCACCCACACCTTCCAACCAAAAATTGCAGACAACAGAAATGTCTTTTCACTTGCACCAGTTATTTACATGTATAAAAGTATACAAACAAGTTTGTTAAAGTATAAGTACATATAGTTGACAAAATAGCAACTTTCACATATACTTCTTAACCCTGCCCTTAGACCACCCCAATTTTACTCTTGGAAAATTTTAAATTTTAAATCTTATCTTCAATTGATAGCTATTTGTAGCCGTTGATCTTATGATTGTGGCAGTCAGGATGGTTTTACTGATGAACTCACCTACTTTGAAATCAAAGACTCTTCTTTGACTATCAGTAAATGTATTTACAATTGACAATCCTTTCCCTACTGATGCCTATTTAAAGTGGATTTTTGTAAGCTTTGTGTACCAAAGTAATAGGAATTATATGCAGTATCTCTCTTTGTTTGTGTGTCATTGGGGCTCTTGACCCATTCTTGCAAGTGATTTCTTTTTAGAAGATGTTATCATATAAAATGCTTATTACTTCAAATAATGAAAACTTTCAATAAAAAGCACTGAAATACAACCTAAATTGAATATGGTATCTTAAGTCATAGTTTTTAGTATATTATTATAGGCAATGGGTCATTTTAAGTTTGCGCATTCAGGCTAATATGCTAAAGTGTACTGGGGTGCGCATTCGGTCCCTACATATTGGCAATCCGCAACGGATGTTGCCATATTCGTTGTATTCGTGAGGAAGCGAAACTTATCGCAATTCCTCACGAATACACGAATCTTCGCCGAATTATTCGGCCGCCTAAATAAATCAATTTAAACAACCCCCCCCCTCCTTACCCCCACCCCAAGACTTACCAAAACTCCCTGGTGGTCCAGCGGGGGGTCCAGGAGCCACCCCCTGCACTCTCACACCCTCGGTGCCAGTTTCATCATGGCGCCGATAGCCTTTGACCTACTATGTCACGGGGGCTACCGGTGCCATTGGTCAGCCCCTGTCACATGGCCATCGGTGCCATCTTGTGCTCCTACCGTGTGACAGGGGCTGACCAATGGCACCGGTAACCTCTGTGACATAGTATGGGCAAAGGCTATCGGCGCCATTTTGATTACTGGCAGCCGATGGCCCGAGGGCAGGAGATCATTCCGGGACCCCTGTTGGACTCCCAGGGACTTTTGCCCAGCTTGGGGGGGCCTCCTGACCACCACAAGACTTGCCAAAAGTCCAGCGGGGGTCCGAGAGCGACCTCCTGCACTCCGGCCGTCGGATGCCAGTACTCAAAATGGCACCGATCGCCTTTGCCCTCACTATGTCACAGGGACCAACAGTCGGACCCTGTGACAGTCGGTCCCTGTGACATAGTGAAGGCAAAGGCGATCGGCGCCATTTTGAGTACTGGCATCCAACGGCCAGAGTGCAGGAGGTCACTCTCGGACCCCCGCTGGACTTTTGGCAAGTCTTGTGGGGGTCAGGAGGCCCCCCCAAGCTGGCCAAAAGTCCCTGGGAGTCCAATGGGGGTCCCAGAGTGATCTCCTGCACTCGGGCCATCGGCTGCCAGTAATCAAAATGGCCCGATAGCCTTTGCCCATACTATGTCACAGGGGCTACCGGTGCCTTTGGTCAGCCCCTGTCACATGGTAGGAGCACAAGATGGCGCCGATGGCCATGTGACAGGGGCTAATCAATGGCACCGGTAGCCCCCGTGATATAGTAGGTCAAAGGCTATCGGTGCCATGATGAAATCAGTACCGAGGGTGTGAGAGTGCAGGGGATGGCTTCCGGACCCCCTGCTGGACCACCAAGGAGTTTTGGTAAGTCTTGTGGGGGTCAGGAGGGTAGGGGGTTGTAGTTAATTTTAATTTTAGCTGGGACACAAATAGAAATCGCCGTATTAACACATCGGGGTGCCATACGGCCGAATGCAATGTATCTGCTCCCTGACGAATCCGAATCCCGAATGCAGCGGATTGGCATCCCTCTGCACATCCCTAAAATGTACCAATCTTTTACAAGTGTTAACATGCATTAACAGCATTGGTAATTTACAAAATCCTGTTTGTGTATGTTAATAGCTCTTTTTAGCTTGCAAGTTTCAAGTGAAAAACCAATGCTAATGAGATGTAACATTATGTAAAACATCTCATTAACTATTAGAACACAGAGAAATAATACATATTAAAACGTGTGAAAGTGAACATGTTACGATTCTGCCCTCTTGGGCAGCCTCTTACCTTCTCTCTGTCTTCCCCGCGGCCTGGAGGCCACAGTCCCCGGTCTTTCTTGTGGTTGGAGCCGCTCCTCAGTCTGCCTCTGTAGCTTGAGAGCTACCTACAACGCTGGGCCTGTTTCTCAGCCCCGCCCTGCTCTTCGGCATTAGCAGCAGCATGGCCGCTGGCCATGGTCCTGCACAACTTCCTGCTTTTGATTCCTAGGGCGCGGGCCGCGCCTCTTCACAAGATTTAAAGGGCCCGTGGCCAGATATGCCCCGACCCCACTTGATGACTGTTTCCTGTTTCAGCCCTATAAGAGGGCTTCACCTTCAGTCCTGCCTTGCCTTGCATTGGAGTTACTTGCTTCTGGAAGTCTCGCCTTCCAGCGCTCTGTTCTTCATTGGAGCTCCATGTCTCGTCTGCTTCCTGTGTCCGTGGTTTCCTGATGTTCCATGTCTTCATGTCCTGAGGTTCCACTTCCTGATGTTCCAAGAGTCCAGATGTTCTTCTCCTGTTCCTGATGTCTGTGATGTTCTTCGCCTATTCCTGATGTCCATTATCCAGTCCAGATGTCCTGTACCCCTGGTTCCTTGTTGCCACCCTTCCTGGCATGCCACTTCATGGTCCGCGACCAGTCCCATGGGCGGGCTGTGTAGGGCGCCGCATGGTGTAATGCCTTCATTTCTGCAGCACAAGCCTCCGGGAGACTTCTGCTTCTGTCCTTGTCCCTGGTCTACAGAGTTCCTTGTGCCTGCTTCGTCCATGCCAAAGACTCTGCCAGTACCTGTACTGTTCCAGCATGGTCCGCGACCAGCCACTGGCGGCTGTGTAGGGTGCGCCCCGGTGCAGGCCTCGACAGCTTCTGAGACATGTTTCTTTCATTATTCCACATCTCATCTAGAGACTACTTCGAGTCCAGCGTGGTCCGCGACCAGTCCCGCGGGTGGGTTGTATAGGGTACGCTGCGTTGCAGTCTCAACCCAGTACTTTGCTTGAGTCTTCTGAATACCATGAACCTTGTTCCTGAGTCTTCAACTGAATCTCCAAGTTCTGGTCTTTGCTGCCCTAGTCTCCATCCGGCCTTCCGCTTCTTGCCGTTACCCAGCGGCAGGTCCAAAAGGGCTTGGAACGGTCGGAGGACTGTTCATAAGATCACCATTGCGTTGGTGGTCTTCCCGAAGCATGCAGGTCCAGCAGAGGGTCAGACTTTGTTCTCATCCATGCTTGGATATGTCTCACCAACCCTCAGTGCTGACTTGGATTCGTCTGGGATCGTGCTGAGGTCCAAGGGCACACAATCCCCTCAAGATGGGATCGCTCTCCTAGCATTCCCTAAACATAACAGAATGCAAGGCCTCTCAAGGCCTCCCGAAACATAACACTATTATCCTCAGTTATATTCCCCTTATTCTCTCATCCCTGTCCCGTATGCTCCCGAGCTAATTTATTATCTGCTGGTTATTACTATCTGTTAATTTTAATTGTTAATATTCGAATTACCGTTATGGTTGGCGCTTTACTTGAATGTCATATTAGCAGTTTGTTATCTACCCTAGGTATTTATTTTCATGGTCCCCAGTTATGTTTAACCCCTGTTCCATGTAATGCTCTTATGCAACTATGGTTTCAATGTAAACCGATGTGATATGTATTTGCTACATGAACGCTGGTATAGAATAATTCAAATTAAATAAATAAATAAATAAATAAATAAATAACAGAACACAGATCCATTAAAACAAAAAGCTTAACTACAATTTGAAGAGGTATAGTTAAATGTTTTTTATATTGTCCATTTTATTAGTCTAGCTTTAATGCTAGTAAATTAATGCACACCTCATCTGCATGTCATTAGCATGGGGGTCATTAATGTAAGGTAAGCTCAGTAATGGGCAATATTAATGCACTTTAGTACATTGACCTCTCTGCCTTATAAAATAGTGCAACATACTAGAAAGCAATCGTATAATAGCTTGAAGGCAATATGTGTGCCCATGGGTAGGTTCATACACTAGCTATTTACAGATTAAACTACATGAGGGACAAAATAGAAACATTCTGCAGTTTTCTCCTTCAATCAATATCAAGATGAGCAAAACCAGCTTGAATTCTGTATGCAAGACAAGACATGTAATTATTTTTCTTTTGGGAGAAAGTATTTGTACATTTTAGAAGTAATAGATTATACTGACAATTGAAAATTAGTGTGCTAAACCAATTTTAAATACTTGTATTGTACGTTACTGACTAAACATATGTTTGAGTAAATGCTGAAGAATCTTTCTTTTGATGTAATAATGGGATCCTGTCCATTGAGGGGATTACAAAAAATCCAGGAAGCATTCTGTACATCCTGGATTTCCTTAATTTTAAAGACTCTTACTTCAAAACTGGTTTCCATTTAAGCAGATAAATATGTTTCTAAACCTTTTGTATTTTTTTTAAGAGCAGATATCTAGAAAATTACTGACAAATGTCAACAAAAGTTTTACCAGAAGAGTAAAACTGACACATTTGTTCATGAAATATAAATGCACTCTTTTATTTTTAAAATAATGTCATTGTAAAAAAAAACCCTTTATTAATTTGTGCTCTTGTGTCTCTGTGTGGGTGTGTGGGGTTAAAGTTAATACAATGAATAAAAAGAACATACATATACTGATATATATAGTGTGTGATCTTTGGATATAAATGCATATTGAAAATGATGAAAGGCAAAGTGAGAGTAATCTGGAAATTTCTTAGAAAAAAACAAAAGTTGATGTTAAACATTTTGGAGATCTGGATGATAAGAGCTCTGAAAATAGAGGAGATGAAGGATCTGGCAGTTCTTTACTTTCAGAGTAAACTTAGGGAGAATGTTGATGATCAGGGATCTGGGTAAATTTATTTTGTTTGTGAGTGTTGTCCATGTTCACATTATGACCCTCTTTACTCCTGGAGTAAACCATCACTGGTGTTTCTCTTGCCATGCTTGTTGCGCTGGAAGTGGACCCTTGGCCTGGTGCAGGTACGGCCCTCTGGTCGGACCCAGAGAGCATCTGCCACCAGGAGGCAGAGCACACAAGGAGACAGAGGCTAACTGGAGCTTCACCAATAACAGTCCGGGGTTTCTGCAGGTTGTCTCTTGGGTACCCGGACCGCCTGGACAGGTGGGCCTCTGGTGGTCTCCCAGAGAGGTGGGGTGTGCCCACCACGAACAAGGGTGCATGGCCAATGCAGAGAGGATGGATTAGACCCGAGCTGTAAACTCCGGAGACCTCAGGGAGGCAACAGTTCAGGAAGGTTCTCTGGGTGAGACAGGTAGTGCCTGTGGGTCTAGCCAAGTGGAGGCCGCGGTTGGTTTCCAAGCAGATTGGTCCAATGGTCACAGTAGGCCAGAAGACGTTTGAGTGAAGCGCAAGGGTCAGAGGCAGAATATCAGTCCAAGAGAGGTCAGCCAAAGCAGAGGTTGGTTCCAGACAGTAGACAAGAGAATGGTCAGGCAGGCAGTGGTTGGTTCCGGGCGACAGACAATGGTCAGGCAGGCAGAGGTCAGTACCAAGGTCAGTCCAGAAAGGTACTACCTGAAGGATATGGGAACACACGGAGCCACTGGGAACGGAAGACACAGGAACATGGAGACCCTGGAACAGGAGACGCTGGAACAGGAGACACTGGAACGCAAAGCAAACTAATACACCAACGGTGTCGACCCGATTGCCAAGGCGAGGTCCTGGGGACAGGGCCTTGCCTTAAGTAGTGGAACTAAGTGATGTCATCGGGAGGCGCCCCGCGGGTTTTCCCGCCTTGGGCCCTTTAAAGGGCTGCACGTCGGCCGCGCACGCGCCTAGGGGTATGGCCGAGGACGCGGAGCCCTGACGGGAGCTCCGCTGTGAGGTCTGTGAGGAAGATGGTGAGCGGGGAGCCCGAGGATGCCGTGCACTGGCTGTGGTTGCAAGTGAGGGGTGCCCGAGGCTGGTTGAAGGAAGCACGAGATGAGCAGGTCCGGCTGGGAAATGCAACACAACGTTAGTGTTATGGGATAGTTCTGCCCAGGGCAGGAGGTCAGCCCAGTTATCTTGCTGGTCGCTGACATATGATCAGAGGAATGTCTTTAAAGAACAATTTGTCCTCTCGGCTTGGCCATTTGCTTGTAGATGATGGGCTGAGGTTAAGTTTAATGTAATATTGAACTTTTTACAAAGGGATCTCCAATATTTAGCAGCAAATTGAGGACCCCGATCTGAGTCGATTTCTTGTGGTAGTCCATGCAGATGAAATATGTTGGTTATGAAGAGTCTAGCGAATTCAGCAGCTGAAGGGAGACCAGGTAATGGGACAAAGTGTGTCATTTTTGAGAAGCGGTCAATAATGACCCAGATTACAGTATTTCATTTTGAAGGGGGCAGATCCACGATAAAATCAGTGGAGAGACTTGACCAGGGTTCGGTGGGGGCAGGAAGAGGTTGAAGGAGGCCCCATGGGCGGCCAGTCAGGGGTTTTTGCTGCACAAAAACTGGACAGGAATCTACGTATTCACAGGAGTCCTTTATCATACTAGGCCACCAGTAGTGCCTTCAAAGCATCTCGAGAGTTCGGGCTTGGCCAGGTGGACAGCCAGCTTAGAGTCATGAGCCCAACGGAGCACACGCTCACAGAGATGGTGGGGGACCACCCTCTTCCCGGCTGGTACCGTGGTGGTGACTGCAATTGATATGCAAGCTGGATCGATGATGTGTCTAGGAGTCTTGGGTGTTTCCTCTGGCTCGACGGAGCGAGAGAGAGCATCTGCCCGGAGTTCTTAGCAGTCAGGCGATAGCAGATCTCGAAAGTGAAGCGTTCAAAGAACAGGGCCCAGCAGGCTTGTCTGGGTTAAGTAACTGGGTCTCCTTTAGGTGTTCTAGATTCTTGTGATCAGTAAATATTGTGAATTTGTGTTGTGCCCCTTCCAGCCAGGGGCACCATTCCTGGAGGACTAGTTTCACGACTAGGAGTTCATGGACCCGTATAGTATAATTTTGTTCAGAGGAGGAGAATTTATGTGAGTAGAAGGAGCATGGTATTAAGGTTCCTTTAGTGGAGTATTTATTTATTTATTTATTTATTATTTTTATATACTGGCATTCGATCTCAATCGAGATATCACACCGGTTTACATTCAGGTACTGTAGGTATTTCCCTATCCGCAGAGGGCTTACAATCTAAGTTTTTTTTTTGTACCTGAGGCAATGGAGGGTAAAGTGACTTGCCCAAGGTCACAAGGAGCGACAGTGGGACTCAAACCCTGGTCTCCTGGTTCATAGCCCCCCCTGCTCTAACCACTAGGCTACACCTCCTCCCCCTCAAGACCGCTCCTGCTCTGATGGCAGATGCGTCGACTTCAACGATGAAGGGACAATTAGGATCCGGATGATGTAGACATGGACCAGTATAGAAGGCTTCCTTCAAGGTGTGGAATGCTGACTGGGCTTTGGGACTCCACATACGGAGGTCACATCCCTTCCTAATCATGGCAGTAAGTGGAGCAGCCAGAGAGGAGTAATTATCGATAAAGTTTCGATAGTAGTTTGTAAACCCAAGGAATCTTTGTAGGGCATGGAGGCCCACTGGTTGAGGCCAATCTTGAATACCCTGGAGTTTATCAGGGTTCATGGTGAAGCCACAGTTGGAAATTATGTAGCCTAAAAATGGAAGGCTGGGTTGTTCAAAGATACACTTTTCCAATTTCACATAGAGATGATGGTATCTGAGACATTAGAGGACTGTTTGGATGTGGGAACGATGGGACTTTAGGTCTTTGGAGAATATTAGTATGTCGTCCAGATAAATCATGACAAATGAGTATAAAAAGTCCTGGAAGATCTCGTTCATTAAACGCTGAAATACTGCAGGGGCGTTGCAAAGCCCAAAGGGCATTACTACGTACTCATAATGGCCGCCTCTTGTGTTGAAGGCAGTCTTCCTATATCTTCTGGTTGGATTCGCACAAGGTTATACGCCCCTCGGAGATCCAATTTTGTGAAGATTTGTGCACCTTGCAGATGATCAAATAGTTCACTAATAAGTAGCAGTGGATAACAGTCCTTATGAGTTACTACGTTCAACCTTCTGTAATCTATGCAGGGTCTCAAGCTGCCGTCCTTTTTTATGAAGAAGAACCAGGCTGCTGCCGGGGAATTAGAGGGTCTAATGAATCCTTTATCCAAATTCTACTTGATGTATGCTGACATGGCTTTTGTCTCAGGACGTGAAAGAGGGTAGGTTCTGTCCTTGGGAGGCATGGTTCTGGGTAATAGGTCTATGGGGCAGTTAGATTCTTGGAGTGGAGGTAGGATGTCAGCGTTGATTTTGGAGAATACATCCTTGAATTCCGTGTATGGGGCAAGTATTTAGAACGGTTACAAATGGAAACACTTGCCGTAAACAGCGGTTTTGACATTGAGGACCCCACTGAGTTAGTTGCAGAGACTTCCAGTTGAAGTGGGGTGCCTGTAGCTGGAGCCAAGGAGGTCCAAGGACCACGGGATGTGTAGAGCATTTCAGGATAAGGAGAGAAATTTCCTCGTCATGGAGGATTCCAATGGTGAGGTGAATGGTTGTGGTACTGTAAGTGATACGACTGGGAAGATGCTCAGCCTGAATTGAAGTGATACAGAGTGGTACTTCCAGTTGTTGAGCCTGTATCTGAAGAAGTTTGACGATATCCTCCATAATAAAATTTCCACTCGCCCCAGTGTCCACGAGGGCAATGGTAGCGAAAGAATGTGTCTCACCTAGGAGGGAGATTGGGAGAAATAGTTGAGAGCCAGAAATAGTAGTCTAAGCTCAGGACCCCCACCGGGCTCAGGCTTTGGAGTTTCCCAGATGCACAGGGCAGGTTTGAAGAAGGTGTCCAGAACCGCCGCAATATAAGCAGAGGCTTGCTTCTCTGCATCGGAGATGTACCTCTGGGGTAGTGGCTGTGTGATTTGCATGGACTCCTTGTGTGGCTGAGGAGCCAGTAAATCCTTCAATGGAGGACTCACTGCACATGGTGGTTGTGGGTCAGGAGCTCGGAGAACCCTCACCTCCCGATGTCGTTGTCGGAGACGATAGTCAATTCTACCGACCAGGGAGATCAGGTCTTCCAGAGATACAGGGATCTCGCTAGCAGCCAATTTGTCCTTAAGGGCCGGAGAAAGTCCCTTGAGGTAGAGGGCCCTTAACCAGTCTTCCTGCCAACCTAGCTCAGTAGCTAGTGTTCTGAACTCCACGGTATATTCAGCAAGCAGGTATGAGCCTTGATGGAGATGGAGTAGGTGATGGCCGGCAACCGCTTGTCGGCCTGGGTCCTCGAAGGTACGTCGGAAGACGAAGATAAACTGAGGAAGCTGGCGAAAGATGGCGTCAGAATGCTCCCAAAGTGGGAAGCCCATGCTAGGGCCTTCCCCTCAAGACGTGAAAGGATGAATGTAATGTTAGTTGATTCATCAGGAAACAGTGAGGGTTGCAGTGAGAACTGCATATAACATTGGTTTATGAAGCCTTGACAAAGGCTTGGATCCCTATTAAAACGGGGTGGTGCTGGGAGGGCCAATGGTGCCCATGAGGGTGAGGTGTGGGTAATACCCCCTGAGTTGGCCATGACAGACTCCTCCACTTGAGAGCATAGCCTTTCCAAGGAGGAGGCCAATGTTTCTAGGACCTGTTGTTGTTCTTAAACATGCTTAGCCAGACCAGGAATGGCCTGCAAGGCAGGAGACTCCGCCGAGTCCATGGCCTTGGACCCTTTGCGCTGGAGGTGGACCCTTGGCCTGGTGCAGGAATAGTACGGCCCTCTGGGCGGACCCAGAGAGTGCCTGCCACCAGGAGGCGGAGCACACAAGGAGACAGAGGCTAACTGGAGATTCACCAATAACAGTCCGGGGTTTCCACAGGTTCAGCCCTTGGGTACCCAGACCACCTGGACTTAGATGGGCCTCTGGTGGTCTCCCAGAGAAGTAGCAGAGGGGGGGTGTCCACCACGAGCAAGGGTGGGTGGCTGATGCAGAGAGGATGGACTAGACCTGAGCTGGAAGCTCTGGAGACCTCAGGGAGGCAACAGTTCAGGAAGGTTCTCTGGGCAAGACAGGCAGCACCTGTGGGTCTAGCCAAGTGGAGGCCGTGGTTGGTTTCCAAGCAGGTTGGTCCAATGGTCCCAGTAGGCCAGAAGAGAGTGTCCGAGTGAAGCGCAAGGGTCAGAGCCAGAGTATCAGTCCAAGGAAGGTCAACTAAAACAGGAGTCGGTTCCAGGTGATAGACAAGAGAATGGTCAGGCAGACAGGAGTCGGTTATGGGCGGCAGGCAAGAGAATGGTCAGGCAGACAGTGGTTGGTTACAGGCAGCAGACAAGAGAATGGTCAGGCAGGCAGAGGTCAGTACCAAGGTCAGTCTGGAGAGGTACTACCTGAAGGATATGGGAGCACATGGAGTCACTGGGAACAGAAGACACAGGAACACGGAGACGCTGGAACAGGAGACACTGGAATGCAAGGCAAACATACACCAATGGTGTCGACGCGATTACCAAGGTTGAGGTCCTGGGGACAGGACCTTGCCTTAAGTAGTGGAACTAAGTGATGTCATCGGGAGATGCCCCTGCGGGTTTTCCCGCCTTGGGCCCTTTAAAGGGCTGCACGTTCAGCCGCATGTGCACCTAAGGGCATGGCCAAGGACACCAAGGACGCGGAGCCCCGACGGGAGCTCCGCCGTGAGGCCTGTGAGGAAGATGGTGAGAGGGGAGCCCGAGGATGCCATGAACTGGCTACGGTCGCAAGTGAGGGGTGCTCAGGGCTGGTTGAAGGAAGCGCGAAGTGAGCAGGCTCAGCCAGGAAGCGCAACAACACTGGTGTTTGGGACGGATATGATATTTTTCTGTGATCAGTGACAACACTGTTTTCTCAGAAGGTGTACAAAAATAACTCTGTTTCCTTGTTGTGGTTGTCAGATTTAAACATAGCCAATGGTTTTCCTTGGGGTAAGGAGGGAAAAATAGAACAAAGATATTTGTAAATTTATTGAGGCCAATATTCAGCTGCTGGCTGGATGGCAAAGTTAGCCAGATAAAATCTGGCTAACTTTGATCAGATATTAAGTGGCACAGCCATGTCACTGAATATTCACAGGTCTTTCAAAGTTAGCTGATGAGTATATCTGGCTAACTTTAGAACTGATTTCATGTAGTCTATAAATTATCCAGATAACTTAGGGCCAGATTCATTAGGCTTTTCTCCTATTTTGTGTCTATGGAAAAAACTAGGGATGTGAATCGTTTTTGAACGATTAAAATTATCGTCAGATAATTTTAAAATCGTCCAAAATCGTTAGAGTGCACGATACAATACAAATGCCCCCGATTTATCGTCAGGGGCATTTGTATTGTATTGTTAAATAGGGCGCGGGAAAACCGGCACACCAAAACAACCCAAAAACCCACCCCGACCCTTTAAAACAAATCCCCCACCCTCCCGAACCCCCCCCCCAAATGTTTTAAATTACCTGGGGTCCAGTGGGGGGGTCCCGGCGTGATTTCCCACTCTCTGGCCACGGCTGCGTTAAGAGAAATGGCGCCGGTGGCCCTTTGCCCTTATCATGTGACAGGACAAAGGTAGCGCCGGTGCCATTTTGGTTCCTGGCTCCCGACGTCACGCATGCAGGAGATCGCTCCAGGACCCCCGCTGGACCCCCAGGGACTTTTGGCCAGCTTGACATGGTTAAGTCTCTGAATATCTCGGCTAAGTTAGCCTGATAAGTTTTTCTGGACAACTTGTTGAGGTGTGGCTTCAGGTACAAGGGCACTTGCAGTCCATCTGACGGGCTGTTCAGGAGGCTTGGCTCAAGTGCAAGATAGCCTATGCCACCAGAAACAGGTAGTCAACTGCTATCACAGCCTCAAGTCAGGGCTCACTAATTGTCTTCAGGCCTCTATCCTACCCTTTTCACCATAACTCTGAGCCTAAGACACTGTTAAAAGTAGCTCTCCTAGTGCTACCAGTTGTCTCTACCCACTGTCATTTGAGCCCCTATGTTTAAGCCTGTGATTTCCACTCTATCACTTGAAAACAGGTGGAACCGATCTAAGACTAAAATTAATCCACCCTAAGGGGTAGATTTTCAGACGAGCGCGAACAGCCTACTTTTGTTTGCGCTCCAGGCGCAAACAAAAGTACGCTGGATTTTAGTAGATACGCGCGTAGTTGCGCATATCGGCTAAAATCCTGGATCGGCGCGCGCAAGGCTATCGATTTCGTATAGCCTGCGCGCGCCGAGCCGCGCAGCCTACCCCCGTTCCCTCCTAGGCCGCTCCGAAATCGGAGCGGCCTAGAAGGGAACTTTCCTTTGCCCTCCCCTCACCTTCCCCTCCCTTCCCCTACCTAACCCACCCGCCCGGCCCTGTCTAAACCCCCATCCTACCTTTGTCGGGGGATTTACGCCTCCCAGAGGGAGGCGTAAATCCCCACGCGCGAGCGGGACTCCTGCGCGCCGGGCCGCGACCTGGGGGCGGGTACGGAGGGCGCGGCCACGCCCCCGGGCCATAGCCACGCCCCCGACACGCCCCCCTCCGAGAACCCCGGGACTTACGCGAGTCCCGGGGCTCTGCGCGCGCCGGGAGGCCTATGTAAAATAGGCTTCCCGGCGCGCAGGGCCCTGCTCGCGTAAATCCGCCCGGTTTTGGGCGGATTTACGCGAGCAGGGCTCTGAAAATCCGCCCCTAAGTGTCTTGGATATAGGCCTATCTTTCACCATCATGATTCATCTCAGGTTTGTTCCAGGTACAAACCAATCTTCAAAAGGAAGCACATTAAACCAACTTTCCTTTGGTTCCTTGTTGTTTATTTTTAATGTCTTCATAATCATCAGTTCAGATCAGATTCAATCCATTACAACTTTTCAGTGGACATAACTGAAACATTTCATTTCATTTTATTCCATTTATGAATCACTTTCCAGATAAAATCACCCAAAGTGATATACAAATGAAACTTATATAATAACATAAAACAGAACACATATACAATAAAATGCATTAGTAAAATTAATGCAAACAAATAAAACTAAAGCATAAAAAATTATAAAAGATAATCCAACATTGCAACCTACCCTACCAAGGACTAAAAAGCTTGTACCCTGTTCCACCTCCACCAATTTCAATCACTCTTGGAGAGCATTGTAACTCCCCTTTCCTTGCGGGTCACCTTTGGAGACTTCAGAGATGGTAGAGGATTCTGCTGCAGCTTCAGGATCCATCTCTGTCCTCCAGTGGAGACCAGAAAGCTCCTGAGATGCTCAAGGGGAGACCTGCAATGTCATCCACATAGTGAACGGGTTCCAAAACAAGAACACAGTTTATTGCTAAATTCCCAGTAACATAATATAAAACTGAAATCTGCCTTCTAGGTGACACACCAGTGGTTGTCAGCAAATCCGGAAAAAACAAACTTTTGCTCTGATTTAGGAGTCCTGGTCCAGGATTTCCATCCTTCTCCTTCTTCAACAATCCTCACTAGTGTAAGCACCATTTCTAACCTCTCCTTACAGCATCCCCTTTGAGGGAATGACACTTACTCTTTATCCAACACCCGCTGCCATCAGGAAGGATCTTGCACTGCAGAGTTCTGCAGTAGCAGACCTCTCTGTCCTTTAGATGAACTCTGAGAACAGGGGGCCCTCCAGAAAACATCTAGGTGACCCTAGCTAGTATTACAACATTAACCAGTTCAATCCCTCAATTCATTTTCTCCATCATTTCTTTAAACACATTCATTCTTTCAGTGTTTTGACTTGGAAAGTACATCAAGATAAGTGAACATAAGAACATAAGAAAATGCCATAATGGGTCAGACCACGGGTCCATCAAGCCCAGCATCCTGTTTCCAACAGTGGCCAATCCAGGCCATAAGAACTTGCCAAGTACCCAAAAACTAAGTCTATTCCATGTTACCATTGCTAATGGCAGTGGCTATTCTCTAAGTGAACTTAATAGCAGGTAATGGACTTCTCCTCCAAGAACTTATCCAATCCTTTTTTAAACACAGCTATACTAACTGCACTAACCACATCCTCTGGCAACAAATTCCAGAGTTTAATTGTATGTTGAATAAAAAAGAACTTTCTCCAATTAGTTTTAAATGTGCCCCATGCTAACTTCATGGAGTGCCCCCTAGTCTTTCTATTATCCGAAAGAGTAAATAACCAATTCACATCTACCCGTTCTAGACCTCTCATAATTTTAAACATCTCTATCATATCCCCCCTCAGCCGTCTCTTCTCCAAGCTGAAAAGTCCTAACCTCTTTAGTCTTTTCTCATAGGGGAGCTGTTTCATTCCCCTTATCATTTTGGTAGCCCTTCTCTATACCTTCTCCATCGCAATTATATCTTTTGTGAGATGCGGCGACCAGAATTGTACACAGTATTCAAGGTGCGGTCTCACCATGGACCGATACAGAGGCATTATGACATTTTCCGTTTTATTCACCATTCCCTTTCTAATAATTCCCAACATTCTGTTTGCATTTTTTGACTGCTGCAGCACACTGAGCCGACAATTTCAATGTGTTATCCACTATGACGCCCAGATCTCTTTCTTGGGTTGTAGCACCTAATATGGAACCCAACATTGGGTAATTATAGCATGGGTTATTTTTCCCTATATGCATCACCTTGCACTTATCCACATTAAATTTCATCTGCCATTTGGAAGCCCAATTTTCCAGTCTCACAAGGTCTTCCTGCAATTTATCACAATCTGCTTGTGATTTAACTTCTCTGAACAATTTTGTGTCATCTGCAAATTTGATTATCTCACTCGTCGTATTTCTTTCCAGATCATTTATAAATATATTGAACAGTAAGGGTCCCAATACAGATCCCTGAGGCACTCCACTGTCCACTCCCTTCCACTGAGAAAATTGTCCATTTAATCCTACTCTCTGTTTCCTGTCTTTTAGCCAGTTTGCAATCCACGAAAGGACATCACCACCTATCCCATGACTTTTTTCTTTTGCAAGAAGCCTCTCATGAGGAACTTTGTCAAACGCCTTCTGAAAATCCAAGTATACTACATCTACTGGTTCACCTTTATCCACATGTTTATTAACTCCTTCAAAAAAGTGAAGCAGATTTGCGAGGCAAGACTTGCCCTGGGTAAAGCCATGCTGACTTTGTTCTATTAAACCATGTCTTTCTATATGTTCTGTGATTTTGATGTTTTGAACACTTTCCACTATTTTTCCTGCCACTGAAGTCAGGCTAACCAGTCTGTAGTTTCCCGGATCGCCCCTGGAGCCCTTTTTAAATATTGGGGTTACATTTGTTATCCTCCAGTCTTCAGGTACAATGGACGATTTTAATGATAGGTTACAAATTTTTACTAATAGGTCTGAAATTTCATTTTTTAGTTCCTTCAGAACTCTGGGGTGTATACCATCTGGTCCAGGTAATTTACTACTCTTCAGTTTGTCAATCAGGCATACCACATCTTCTAGGTTCACCATGATTTGATTCAGTCCATCTGAATCATTACCCATGAAAACCTTCTCCATTATGGGTACCTCCCCAACATCCTCTTCAGTAAACACTGAAGCAAAGAAATCATTTAATCTTTCCGCGATGGCCTTATCTTCTCTAAGTGCCCCTTTAACCCCTCGATCATCTAACGGTCCAACTGACTCCCTCACAGGCTTTCTGCTTCGGATATATTTAAAAAAGTTTTTACTGTGAGTTTTTGCTTCTACATCCAACTTCTTTTCAAATTCTCTCTTAGCCTGTCTTATCAATGTCTTACATTTAACTTGCCAACGTTTATGCTTTATCCTATTTTCTTCTGTTGGTTCCTTCTTCCAATTTTTGCATGAAGATCTTTTGGCTAAAATAGCTTCTTTCACCTCCCCTTTTAACCATGCCGGTAATTGTTTTGCCTTCTTTCCACCTTTCTTAATGTGTGGAATACATCTAGACTGTGCTTCTAGAATGCTATTTTTTAACAATGACCACGCCTCTTGGACATTTTTTACTTTTGTAGCTGCTCCTTTCAGTTTTTTTCTAACAATTTTTCTCATTTTATCAAAGTTTCCCTTTTAAAAGTTTAGCACGAGAGCCTTGGATTTGAACACTGTTCCTCTTCCAGTCATTAAATCAAATTTGATCATATTATGATCACTATTGCCAAGCGGCCCCACCACCGTTACCTCTCTCACCAAGTCCTATGCTCCACTGAGAATTAGATCTAAAATTGTTCCCTCTCTCATCGGTTCCTGAACCAATTGCTCCATAAAGCTATCATTTATTCTATCCAGGAACGTTATCTCTGGATGATACATTTACCCAGTCAATATTGGGGTAATTGAAGTCTCCCATTATTACTGCACTACCAGTTTGGTTAGCTTCCCTAATTTCTCTTAGCATTTCACTGTCCGTCTCACCATCTTGACCAGGTGGACGGTAGTATACCCCTATCACTATAGTCTTCCCCAACACACAAGGGATTTCTACCCATAAAGATTCAATTTTGTATTTAGTCTCATGCAGGATATTTATCCTGTTGGACTCTATGCCATCCCGGACATAATGCGCCACACCTCCTCCCGGGTGCTCCTCTCTGTCATTGCGATATAATTTGTACCCCAGTATTGCACTGTCCCATTGGTTATCCTCTTTCCACCATGTCTCTGAGATGCCAATTAAGTCTATGTCATCATTCACTGCTATACATTCTAATTCTCCCATCTTACTTCTTAGACTTCTGGCATTAGCATACAAGCATTTCAAAGTTTGCTTTTTGTTTGTATTTTCATTCTGCTTTTTAATTGATAAGGATAAGTTAGAATTTTTTAGCTCAGGTGAGTTTTTAGTTACAGGCACTTGGACTATTTTTCTAATTATTCGAACCTCACTGTCGGGATGCCCTAATTCTAATGCATCATTAGTATCCTTTGAAGATACCTCTCTTCAAACCATGCGCTGCTGAGCAATTGTCTGCTTTCTCCTTTGTTCTAGTTTAAAAGCTGCTCTTTCTCCTTTTTAAAGGTTAGCGCCAGCTTTAAGTCTCTTAAATTTCCATAATATATTTGATCCAATTTTCAGTTACTCATCAGACAGGACTATTGTTTTTACCTGAGTCAGAGTTCAGTATTTTGGGAAAAAGGCAAAAAAGCTGGCCACTACTTGCTTGCTTTTCCTGCCTGCTCTGAATATTTTCTATTTCCTGTGGAAATCAAAACAATACCTCCCCCCCCCCCCCAAAAAAAAAAAAGCATTAAAACAGGACTTTCCCCCTTCCAAATCCTGCTAGCAGGGTTTCTTTGTATCTCTTAAGATCAAAAGTGTAACTGCCACACTCTGTCTGGGGGCTTCTAGCTCTGGGTGCTACCCTTAGCTGGTGAGCACACTAAACAACCAATTTTTTATATCCTAATGCCAAAAGCCCAACCTTTAAAACAAGGCCAACAACGTGGCTTCCCAGAGCTTCATCTTTCAATTAAGACAGTAGTCACTCTCTCAAGAAAGAAAACAAACAAATACCCTCCCAAGATCTCTCTCCGAATCAGGTAGCCAGGTCTGTTCACCCCAATGGCATTCTGAGTTGCTATCAATTAGTAATCTGGCCTTTATACTTGCAGCAGAGGTCCAGGTCAAAGAAAAAAGACAAAACAAAACAATACTTCAGCAAATCACAATTTCCACTTTTCCTATTTCTGCACACAGGTGGCTCACAGGGACTTATGCCAACTAAAACACCTCTCTGCCTCATGCTTAGTTTTCTAGGTTCCCCATTAACTAATGGGATCTAAACTCTCACTGTTTTCAAAAAGGGAAGAGCTCTTAACTTTAGCACCAAAGCTGCTATAAAACTGGTTCTGGTTCTTCTCCCTCAGAGAATTCCTCCATGGTTTGGCTAGGGGAAACCCTAAGCTGCTCCTGCTATTTCTCCAACTCCTATGACCTCCTCCATCAGAATCATTCCTCCTTTTTAAAGCAGCTCATAGCCAATTGCTAAAAAATTCTGCTGAGTCAGTATGGTTCAGCAGTTTCTTGCTCTGCCTCTTCAACTCTAACTACAAGGAAGGATAGGAATTGCAGTTTCAATAGAAGCCATGTTAGCCTTTATTAGATCTGTTTTACTCGCAATTTTTGTTTTATTATTTTATACTTTCTTGTCTGGCACAGGAACCAACATAAAGGGGCGGATTTTCAGAGCCCTGCTCGCGTAAATCCGCCCAAAACCGGGCGGATTTACGCGAGCAGGGCCCTGCGCGCCGGTGAGCCTATTTTACATAGGCTCACCGGCGCGCGCAGAACCCCGGGACTCGCGTAAGTCCCGGGGTTTTCGGAGTGGGCATGTCGGGAGGCGGGGCGGGGGCGGGGCCGGAGCGCGCGGCGTTGCGGGGGCGTGTCGGCAGCGTTTTGGGGGTGGGTACGGGGGCGTGGCTACGGCCCGGGGGCGTGGCCGCGCCCTCCGTACCCGCCCCCAGGTCGCGGCCCGGCGCGCAGGAGTCCCGCTCGTGTGCGGGGATTTACGCCTCCCAGAGGGAGGCGTAAATCCCCCGACAAAGGTAGGATGGGGGTTTAGACAGGGCCGGGCGGGTGGGTTAGGTAGGGGAAGGGAGGGGAAGGTGACGGGAGGGCAAAGGAAAGTTCCCTTCTAGGCCGCTCCGATTTCGGAGCGGCCTAGGAGGGAACGGGGGTAGGCTGCGCGGCTCGGCGCGCGCAGGCTATACGAAATCGATAGCCTTGCGCGCGCCGATCCAGGATTTTAGCCGATACGCGCGACTACGCGCGTATCTACTAAAATCCAGCGTACTTTTGTTTGCGCCTGGAGCGCAAACAAAAGTAGGCTATTCGCGCTCGTCTGAAAATCTACCCCACAGTATTTTGCATACATTCCTTAACCAACATTACATATTGCTGTAACTTTATATTTAGGATTTATTTATTTATTTTAAACAATTTCTTAATGTGCTATCTACCATTTTAGAGAGAGGTCCATATTCAAATGGATTTAGCCAGATAACTCACAAGTTATGCAGCTAAATACCAAATTCTGAATATTTTAGGAACTTATCTGACTAATCAATTATTTGGCTAAAAATTTAGCTAGGTGATGTAGGTGCATCCTGGGGTTATTTCTGGGCAGAATTAGGTTAGCTGAAAAAGTTATCTGGCTAACTTTGATATTTATTTAGCTGATAACATATCCAGCTAATTCTTGTCATGTCCTAGAGCTGTCCTGAAGCTAGCCAGATAAACTTCTCCAGCTATCTATGAGATAACCATCCATATTCAGTAGCGTGGCTCCACCAATAAATATTCTTCCAAAGTTATCCAGATTAGTTTATCTGGCTAACTTTAGGATAGCTCTAGGGCAAGACCAGATTTAGCCGGATATATTATCCAGCTAACTGAATATCAGAGTTAGCCAGATAACCTTTTTAGCTTAAGAACATAAGAACATGCCATACTGGGTCAGACCAAGGGTCCATCAAGCCCAGCATCCTGTTTCCAACAGTGGCCAATCCAGGCCATAAGAACCTGGCAAGTACCCAAAAACTAAGTCTATTTCATGTTACTGTTGCTAGTAATAGCAGTGGCTATTTTCTAAGTCAACTTAATTAATAGCAGGTAATGGACTTCTTCTTCAAGAACTTATCCAATCCTTTTTTAAACACAGCTATACTAACTGAACTAACCACGTCCTCTGACAACAAATTCCAGAGTTTAATTGTGTGTTGCGTGAAGAAGAACTTTCTCCGATTAGTTTTAAATGTGTCACATGCTAACTTCATGGAGTGCCCCCTAGTCTTTCTATTATCTGAAAGACTAAATAACCGATTCACATCTACCCATTCTAGACCTCTCATGGTTTTAAACACCTCTATTAGGGGTGTACATCCGTTTTCCACGTATTTGTAATCCGCAACTTATTTTTTGCAATCTGAAAAATACGTGGGGAGGCGAAACGCATCGTGACTCCCCACGTATTCAACAGATATCCGTTGTATTCGGCCTCCTTAATAAACATTTAAACCCCCCACCCTCCTGACCCCCTCAAGACTTACCAAAACTTCCTGGTGGTCCATCGGGGAGTCAGGAAGCTATCCCTGCACTCGTTTGCGGTTTCCTCATGGCGCCGATAGCCTGTGTCACAGGGGCTGCCGGTGCCATTGGTCAGCCCCTGTCACATGGTCACCGGTGCCATCTTGTGCTCCTACCACTGACAGGTAGGTCATGTGGCAGGAGGTCGCTCTGGGACCCTCGTTGGACCCAACCGGAAGTTTTGGCCAGCTTGGGGGGGCCTCCTGACCCCCACAAGACTTGCCAAAAGTCCAGCGGGGGTCCGGGAGCGACCTCCTTTCACGCCGTCCATCCGATCCCAATACTCAAAATGGCGCCGATCGCGTAGTGAGGACAAAGGTGATCGGCGCCATTTTAAATATTGGCGGTTCGGCGATTTTGAGTCTCAAAATGGCGGCGATCGGCGCCATTTTGAGTATTGGGATCGGACGGACGGCGTGAAAGGAGGTCGCTCCCGGACCCCCGCTGGACTTTTGGCAAGTCTTGTGGGGGTCAGGAGGCCCCTCCAAGCTGGCCAAAAGTTCCGGTTGGGTCCAACGAGGGTCCCAGAGCGATCTCCTTCCACATGACCTGTCACGTGGTAGGAGCACAAGATGGCGCCGGTGACCATGTGACAGGGGCTGACCAATGGCACCAGCAGCCCCTGTGACACAGGCTATCGGCGCTGTGAGGAAACCACAAACAAGTGCAGGGATGGCTTCCTGACTCCCCGCTGGACCACCAGGGAATTTTGGTAAGTCTTGGGGGAGTTTTGGTAAGTCAGGAGGGTGGGGGGTTGTAGTTAATTTAGTAGTAACGTATTTACAGATCGACAACTTATTGAATTCGCCATATGTTCGCATTGAACGGAATTGACCCCCCACGAATACGTATCGCGTACGCAACGAAAACTTTTTGCCTGCACATCTCTAACCTCTATCATATCCCTCCTCAGCCGTCTCTTCTCCAAGCTGAAAAGTCCTAACCTCTTTAGTCTTTCCTCATAGGGGAGCTGTTCCATTCCCCTTATCATTTTGGTCATCCTTCTCTGTACTTTCTCTATCGCAATTATATCTTTTTTTAGATGCGGCAACCAGAATTGTACACAGTATTCAAGGTGGGGTGTCACCATGGAGGGATACAGAGCCATTATGACATTTTCTGTTTTATTCACCATTCCCTTCCTAATAATTCCCAGGAATGCCCCTGCCCCTATTTCATCTGGCTACTTTTCTACTACTCAGTTGTCTCATTGTATCACATATCCCTGATTTAATTTATGACCACAGTTTTTTGGAATCCACTCTGTAATTGAGCAACTGACACACTACCAAACTACCTCAACTAGCTAGGAATAAGGCGAGAAATTGCACACCAACCATAACTTCCAACTGGTGGCTAGTTTACTCTGAAAGCCTGGAAGAAAAGCAGCATCTTAATTGCTTCCTAAAACATCCAACACATATTTCTGCTTATAGATGCTCTGGGGCCTCATTCCAGAGCATTGGGCCAACTACTACTAGTGCTCGACCCTTTGTCTTCAATAGTTTTATTAACCTAATCACTGGTGCATCTAATAGATTACTTTCTCTTAATCTGGATAAACACAGCTGGTGATAGATCTTAAATGCTCTTTTGATATACAAGGGAAAATCCACATTTAGGGACTTGCATACTGTTATGGTTATTGATGTTTGGGTGGATCCTTGGACACTGTGGCAGCTGACCACGCCCACAGGGCGTGGTCAGCTGCCACAGGCTAGACTCTGGACACACAAACACAAGGCAAGGGTCTGGAATTCCAAAGGTCCGCAGATCAGAGAGATAGGGAGAGAGCGCGGAGGAGAGGGCATAGTAAGGCCTAAGAAAAGTCCTCCCACAGTCCTCTCACATTTCCCGGACATATGGGGCATGTTTGGACTGCATGACCAGCTTGTCCACACCATGCACAAATCATTCCTCTTCCGAAGTCTTCTTTCTTTGGATGTCAGGTGACTGTGACCAAGTTGCATCGGTTCTTCACCACTGGCAACAGGCGTTACAGGAACCATCCCGAGAGCAGGCTTAGCACAAACCTCTCTCTGACAGGTCCTTTACCAGGCTTGAGTTCTTGCACCTTATCACGAAGCCGGTGATCAATTCTAGTAGCTAAGGCCATTAGCTCATCCAGCGAGTCAGTTGTTTCACGAGCGATCAGCTCGTCCTTTAAGCGGGAATCCAAACCTCTGAAGAGAGTTTTCAGGGGTCCCAGAGTAACTCAGTTGCAAGAGTCTTGAACTCTATAGCGAAATCAGCCAGTGGTCGGTTGCCTTGCTTCAGGTCCACCAAAGCAGAACCAGCAACAGTGTGTCGGGCAGGATCGTCAAAAACGGATTTGAACAAGTCCATAAATCCGTCAAGATCCTGAAGTATAGGGTCTATGCATTCCCTCAGCAAGGAAACCCAAGACAAGGTCCTTCCATCAAGATAAGATAGAATGTAAGTAGTCTTGGCGTAGGCTGTAGGGAAGTGAGAAGGTTGTAATGCAAAATGCATACAACACTGGTTTAAAAAGCCTCTAGTTCTCTGAATCTCCCCAGAGAAACGTACTGGAGTAGCAAGAGGCACAGTAGTCTTTACAGTTACTTCAGGTAACTGACCTTCATTACTGGAAGTAGAGCCTTGATTCTCCCGTGCGTGCAGCTGATGAAACGCAGTAGTAAGCTTTTCCAATGCGTCTTGTTGTTCAGCAATGCGCAGGGCCAGGCCTGGAATGGCCTGCAAGGCATTGAGCTGAGCCAGATCCATGGAGTTAGCAATCTGTTATGGTTATTGATGTTTGGGTGGATCCTTGGACATTGTGGCAGCTGTCCACACCCACGTGGGGCAGTCCCGTGAGGGACCACAGTGTCAGGCTAGATTCTGGACACACAAACACAGATTTGAATCTTTTATTAAACAGTTTTAGAAACCACCAGAGGTGGTAGTAGTGAGTAGTGGATGTTGAGCCCAGCTGGGCAGGTCTCCCACAGAACGGTGGAACAGCGAATCCTCTACTGGCTGTGCTGTAGTGGAAAGACACTGAGAGTTATGAATACTGAGGGGTAGATTTTCAGACGAGCGCGAACAGCCTACTTTTGTTTGCGCTCCAGGCGCAAACAAAAGTACGCTGGATTTTAGTAGATACGCGCGTAGTCGCGCGTATCGGC
The DNA here is from genome assembly GCF_901001135.1 of Rhinatrema bivittatum. Taxonomy (NCBI): domain Eukaryota; kingdom Metazoa; phylum Chordata; class Amphibia; order Gymnophiona; family Rhinatrematidae; genus Rhinatrema; species Rhinatrema bivittatum. The sequence goes on from NC_042619.1 coordinate 322,302,000, forward strand.
TAAAATCCTGGATCGGCGCGCGCAAGGCTATCGATTTCGTATAGCCTGCGCGCGCCGAGCCGCGCAGCCTACCCCCGTTCCCTCCTAGGCCGCTCCGAAATCGGAGCGGCCTAGAAGGGAACTTTCCTTTGCCCTCCCCTCACCTTCCCCTCCCTTCCCCTACCTAACCCACCCGCCCGGCCCTGTCTAAACCCCCATCCTACCTTTGTCGGGGGATTTACGCCTCCCGGAGGGAGGCGTAAATCCCCGCGCGCCAGCGGGCCTCCTGCGCGCCGGGCCGCGACCTGGGGGCAGGTACGGAGGGCGCGGCCACGCCCCCGGGCCGTAACCACGCCCCCGTACCCGCCCCCAAAACGCTGCCGACACGCCCCCGCAACGCCGTGCGCTCCGGCCCCACCCCCGACACGCCTCCCGACACGCCCACTCCGAAAACCCCGGGACTTACGCGAGTCCCGGGGTTCTGCGCGCGCCGGTGAGCCTATGTAAAATAGGCTCACCGGCGCGCAGGGCCCTGCTCGCGTAAATCCGCCCGGTTTTGGGCGGATTTACGCGAGCAGGGCTCTGAAAATCCGCCCCACAATGAGAAGCATTCAGAATCCCAGGTAGAATTAGGAGAAGCTCCGAGACAGGGAGAACAGGCCCTCGAGGAGCGAGTACCTGATCCCTTAGAGCAGAGAGACTCAGTTGTATTGTACTCACATAGCAGTAACAAATATCCGGGCAGCATGACGTCATATCAGGGGGACGCCCCTGAGGTTCGCGCCAACGTGGAAATAAAGATGAGGGCGGCGTGCACCATAGCTGGTCCGGGGACGCCGGAGAGGACGGCAAACAGACGCCTCAGCAGCCAGTAGTCCGTGGTGAGCGGGAGGATCCGCAATTAGTGAGAGATAGGCGGGGCGAAGCCGTTAAAGACTGACAGTCACAACACATACCAGTGTAAATATTTTAAATTTAACACAAAAGGCAATTGACAACTAATGAAGCATGCTTAGTACTGGTGAAATGTGATCCCCTCATTGAGCACTGGTTAAAATATGAGCTGCTTGAGTTCTTCCAACTTGCAAAGCTTTTACTGAGGTTGCTTGCAAGCCCAGATAGATTGCATTAAAAGAGTCCAGCTTCACTATTACCAATGACTGTGGTACTGCAGTCAACATTTTTTTTAATTTACATAACAACGATTTATTGAATGCACTCCAAATGACAGCTTTAATCTGATGGCAAAAAGACAGTACAGTCAAAAAACACTTCTAAATTACTAGCTTGTAAGGAAATTGGAATTGACTAGTCACCTAATTGGTTATTAGGAGAGAAATCAGCTAGAATAATTCTTGAAATCACCATCAGTTTTTCCAACATTAAGGGCTATCTTATTATTGAACATCCATTGCTGAGTTATCAACATGCATTTTGACACCAATAATAATGCATTCATTAAGGTAGAGCTAATCAGGATGGAAAACTTAAAATCATCTGTGTAAATAAGATAATCAATCTCAAGTCCAGCATACTTTACAAAATGGGCAAAGATAAATATTAAATAAGATTTCCGATAAAGTCGAACCCTGGGGTATGCCTGTCTTTAATGGTACCCATCGAGATGTTACTGACGTCTTACTCGCTTCAAATGATCTCCTAAATAAGATGTAATATACTTAAGGACCATATTGGCAATTCAAAAGGCTGTAAGTCGATCCAGTACAAGGCCATGATTGAAAGGGGTGGTTTAAGACTAAACCAGTCACTGAGGCTCCCCCCACCTCCCAAGGTATGGTGTGGTACAAGAATAACCACCAAGAGGGCACCACTTGCCAATGGTGAGGTCAATATCCCTTGCCAGAGGTCTGGAGTTTTTCAGCCACTTTACCCCTGCAACCAGTAAGCTGTGAGGATAGACTGCTGAGTTTGAAGGAGTTGGGTCTACAGTTTTAAAGCAAGGAGGATTTTTCCCCCCCTTTTTTTTTTTGGCAAATATTTTTTCTATCTAGTTTATGATGATGAGAGAGGAGAATTTTCCCCAACCTCTATGGGCACTGATTCAGACCAAAGAAAAAGACCAGGGATAAAGTGTACCATGTATTAAAGAAACTGTGGTTTTTGTAATTATGATTTAACTTTTGTTGTTTATGATTTTTGCAATCTTTACTTGGATTTTATTTTTCAAGTTGAATTACATTCTTTCTTTTTTATTGAATACCACTATTGGCTTTCTGTTGTGGATTTTGGTGCTTTTCCAAACATGTGAAGTCTTCTACAGTGACTATCTACTGGTCAATGAGAGAGACATTGGTGAAATTTGACAGACTATGTCGAGCATCCCACCTCCGCACTAAAGGCCTCTGAGGTCTATACCTCTTCCCCACTGGTGAACCCTGGCATCTCTGAAGCTACATGTGTGATGCAATGGCAGAGTGAAAGTGAGATCCTCGGAACTGTGTGGCCCCTGAATTCAGTGTATAAAAATGAACCAGGGGTTACATATTACAGCTGTAACCTCTTTAAATGATTGCGACTGTTGAAAAACATAGCCACTAAGGTGGTTTTTGGGGTGTTTTAGAATGATTACCGGTATATAACTCCTTTATTGAGGGAATTTCATTGGTTGCTGATTGGAATTAGAATTACATTTAACTTCCTATGTTTAACTTTCAAATTGTTGTGTAGGGGACTATCCCAACATTGGGCGAATTTGCAAGTACCCTGTAAACCGGTAAGAGTCCTCCATTCATCTGAGCAGGACTTATTAAGAATCCCCTCTCCATTAGAGCTGAACCTTGAAAAGATAAAAAAAATGTGTCTATCAGGCATCTTTATTTTTGAATGCTCTTCCATTAGAATTTATGCTTGAAACTAATTACAAGAAATTCAGAAAGAGAATTAAGACATGTTTTATTAATCGAGTGAATTAATTTGGAATAGAACCCTTATTTTATTGTTCATAGAAACATAGAAATGATGGCAGAAAAAGGCCAAATGGCCCATCCAGTCTGCCCAGCAAGCTCCCACACATTTTCCCATACTTATCTGTTTCACCAATCACCAAGTTCAGGGCCCTTGCTGGTAACTGATTTGAATTTCCTGCCACCCCCTGCCGTTGATGCTGAGAGTAATGTTGGAGTTGCATCAAAAGTGAAGCATAAGGCTTAATGGTTAAGGGTAGTAACCGCCGCATCAAGCAAGTTGCTTATTTACCCAGACTGTACAGATCAATGCCTTGTTGGATGTTGTCTGAATGTAAATCCTCTTTTCCACATTTTTCCCTGCCGTTGAAGCAGAGAGGAATGCTGGATATGCATTCAAAGTGAAGTATCAGGCTTAATTGGTTTAGGGTAGTAACTGCCGCAATAAGCTTATTTGTTTACCCAGACTGTGTAGTTCAGTCCTTGTTGGTTGTTGTCTGAATGCAAATCCTCTTTTCCATATTTCTCCTTGCCGTTGTTTGGCAATCAGACGTTGCCTCTATGATGTTCTAATGTTTATTAGGGATAAGGGCTGGCTAGTCCTTGGAATTAACATGTTTGTTCTACCCTGATTATTTTAATTTCATGTTAGGCCTATATTGTTCTATCATACTATTTGCATTTTGATGGCCTATTTTTGTATTTATGATATTGATACCAACTTGTTTTACATTTTACTTTGATTGTAATTTGCTTTGATTTGTAGAGAATGGAGGTATATCTTAATTGTTTTAAACTTAAACTTAAGTCACTCAATATACAAACTGTAAAAAAATAAAATTCAACTTTTTATTTTTGCTGGAATTCTTCTGGATCCCAATTGAAAGGATAACAGGTAAGAAACTTTGCACAAAAGCATGGTTTCCTATTACTGGTACAATAATAACTTTTTGTTCTCTTATAACTTAACATAAATTTATTCTTTATCCACTGCTCCCCATATTCTCAAGGCATGTGAGCATATATAACCACAGACAGTATAAGCTTATCTTTAGCCAATAACTTTAACAGCACATTTATCATGAAAAGAATTACTTTTTGTAGTGTGTTCAAACTGGTCAGAATTAACAAAAATGTCTTTATTTGAGCTTACGTGACACAGTAGCAGGACTGAAGAATCGCAGTGCTCCTACATCTGAAAGTCAGGTGCGTGAGACTCCCTGGTGCCTGCCCGTGACACGGAGAATTATTCCTCATGGAAAGTTTTCCTGGCTCCCCTTGACTCATGAAGAATTATATGTAAATCTCCTCTATTACTGTTAGAACTAATGAAGGAAAATAAAACCTCACTATTCTTGGATAGGAGCAACATTTCTTTCAACAGTATTCCTGAATTCGCTGTAAGCCTGTCTGGAGGGTATGCACTAGCTTTACTTGTGATAATAAGCTGGAAAAGAAATTTAAAAAGATAACCTCTGCTTAAGACCACCAACCTTTCCACTCTGACCTGAGAGCAAAAATATTTTTTGGTTAAAACCCACAAAAAAGGTAAAGAAAAATATATATACCAGTGTAAGTTAAGATATACTTTTTGAGGTTCACAATAGCTTACACACAGAACATACGGTCCATTCAGTCTGCCCATCCACCTCTCCTGTTAAGCTTTATAGTCCCTTCCCCTCCCAGAGAAATCATCTGGGCTTGTCCCAAGCTTTCTTGAACTGCAAAACAGTCCCTGCCTCAGCCACCTTCACTGGGAGGCTGTTCCATATGCACACCACCATTCCGTAAAGAAATATCTCCTTGCGTCAATTCTTCTTAGCCTTTTTTATTTCAGGGCACACATTCAAGTTTGCTTCATCCTCGTAGCACACCAAACCAAATTTTACAATGTTGTATATTCATTACCCACTGGTTGCTGGCCATGTGACTGTGAGCCTTTAACTAAATTGCAGTCCAAAAAGCCTAAAATATAATTAAACAAGAGGAGAAATGAATATAGGCTGGGGATCATAGCAGGATTAGTGGCAATGTATGATTCTTATAACATTTTGTAATTTTTTGCTTCATTCCCTAAGCCAGCTTCCTAGGCATAGGGCTGGATTTTAAAAGCCCTACACTCGTTGGGCCTATTTGCCGCTGTGTTGGAGGATCGCGTGCCGACAGGCTGCCAGCACGCACAAAAGGTGAAAAAAAAATTTCAGGGGGGTTAAGTTAGGTTTAGGGGTGGAAAGGCTAGGGGAAGGGGTGGGAAGGTCAGGCTAGGGGGTAGGGAACGGGGGAATGTGCACGCATGTTATAAAATCAGGCGTACATATGTGGACGCCGGGTAGAGCGCGCACATGTACGCCCGTGCGTATGTTTGAATATTTACCCCATAGTTTCTCTCTTTATTAATTTTTTTAAAAATGTGCTTCCATATTCCCCTGCAGGCCTCCACTCCCTTTCGGTATTTAAATTTCCTAACAGTTGTCTTTGGAAACTTGAAGCCAGTGCTCGTAGTCTTTTTTGTTCCAAAATAGTGAGTGAGGTGAATGAATTTAAAATTAACATTTATCTATTTTTAAAAGTATGAAAAGAAATTGAATTATGAGAGTTAATGAAAGATGTGCAAAATGGAAAATAGCCAGGGATGAAGCCTTGATGACTGGTGCTATTGCTCACAAGTTTCAAACTTGTGGTAATTCATCGCCTTTGTGTTATGCCCGTTGGTCGCAGACGGCTGCAACCACGTCTACTTACTTCCTGCACTGCTCTCCTGCCATCTCTGGGTCTGCTCGTAGCGCAGGCTAGTCTCCACCGCCACGTTTCCCATGGCTCCTCAAGGCGGCCGAGACGCCGCCACCACCCATGTCGACTTTGGGCCTGCCTAGGCGTGCGTGCACACTACCGGGCCCTCCTTTGAAGACTCTGCGGCGGGAACCTCGGGGGCGTCCCTGTTTGATGATGTCATCAAATCAAGGTACTTAAGCTGCACCTTTGCTCCCAGCTAGCCAACTTGGCAACAAGTTCCTTTCATCTCTACAGCTCCTGAATCTGTGTTCATGTGGCTTCGCTATTGGACTCTTTGGACTTTGGACCTGCTCCTTGGAGACAGTCTCCTGGCCTCCCCCGCTTCTCGGGCTGGCCCTGTGCCTCCTGAAGTCCTACCCCTCCAGGCTCCCTGCTCCTTGGGGCTGCCCCCTGGAACACCTTTACCACTCAGAAGTACTACCTCAGTGCTTCCCCGCTCCTCAGGGTTGTGCCTATGTGCCGTACAAGACTGTCAGCGCTACCCCGCTCCTCGGGGCTGCGCCTATGTGCTATAAAAGAGACTGTCAGCACTTACCCGCTCCTTGGGGCAGTGCTCTCATGCTGCACTGCGACTGTCCCCACTTCCCCACTCCTTGGGGTCACTCCTACATGCTATCTAGAGACTGCCAGCGCTTCCCCACTCCTCGGGGTAGTGCGTCAATGCTATACAGAGACTGTCAGTGCTTGCTGCTCCTCGGGGTTGAGCCCATCCTGACTCGAGCTTCCCTGCTCCGTGGGTTGGCCCATGTCATTATGTCAGCACCTCCTTCACTGTGCAGCTCTGCCCCTCGGGGTTGCCTCTCTGGAATACCTCCTGCATGGCCAGTCTCAGCCTCCTGCACTGTGGCCTGCCTAGCGCCTTCCCTCTCGGGGATTTCGGCCCAGGTATTATCTCCAGCCTATCTCTCTACATGGGAATTCTTCCTGACTCCTCCAGTCCTCTCCACAGCCTTACCCAGAGCTCCCTGCCGTTCTCGACCTCGCCTCCCGGCAGTGTGGACCTGTGGGGCTCTTCCCCACAGGTGGTAACATCTCAGGCCAAGGGTCCACATACCCAAAAACCATAAAAGATTGCCAAGTCCATGGACCAGGCAGAGGTCTCAGCCCTCTAGGCCATTCCTGGCCTGACATAAAGGATCAGCGAACAGCAAAAATTCTTGGAGTCTCTGGCAGCTGCCATAGACAACCTGAGTTCTTGCTAGACACTACCGTGACTGCCACTACAATGTCTATCAAGCTCAATACCTCTACCTCTATGCCGGCTCATCAGCTGACCGTGTCCTTGCCGGCACCCCCAAGCTTTTCAGGGAACCTTCTCATGTGCAGGGGTTTCTTGAATTAATACAATATGCACTTCTGCCTGCAACCAGCTTACTTCTCTGACGTGATCACTAAGATACATACATCCTGACCCTTTTGGATGGTAAGGTCTTGGCCTGGGTGTCACCTCTCTGGGAGCGAGCAGACCCAGTCCTCCGGGACCTTCCAGGGTTCTTGGCCCTGTTGCAGTCCATCTTCGAAGACCCTGGTCGATGAACTGTTTCTAGGTCATCTCTTCTTCATCTCCAACAAGGCTCTCGCCCTTTAACGGACTACATAAGTACATAAGAACATAAGAAAATGCTATACTGGGTCAGACCAAGGGTCCATCAAGCCCAGCATCCTGTTTCCAACAGTGGCCAATCCAGGCCATAAGAACCTGGCAAATACCCAAAAACTAAGTCTATTCCATGTTACCATTGCTAATGGCAGTGACTATTCTCTAAGGGGCGGATTTTCAGAGCCCTGCTCGCGTAAATCCGCCCAAAACCGGGCGGATTTACGCGAGCAGGGCCCTGCGCGCCGGTAAGCCTATTTTACATAGGCCTACCGGCGCGCGCAGAGCCCCAGGACTCGCGTAAGTCCCTGGGTTTTCGGAGGGGGCGTGTCGGGGGGCGTGTCGGGGGCGGGCCCGAACCGCGCGGTGTTTTCGGGGCGTATCGGGAGCATTCCGGGGGCGGGCCCGGGGGCGTGGCTACGGCCCGGGGCGGCCCGGGGGCGTGGCCACACCCTCCGGACCCGCCCCCAGGTCGCGTCCCGGCGCGCAGGAGGCCCGCTGATGCGCGGGGATTTACGCCTCCCTCCGGGAGGCGTAAATCCCTTGACAAAGGTAAGGGGGGGGTTTAGACAGGGCCGGGCGGGTGGGTTAGGTAGGGGAAGGGAGGGGAAGGTGAGGGGAGGGCAAAGGAATGTTCCCTCCGAGGCCGCTCCGATTTCGGAGCGGCCTTGGAGGGAACGGGGGTAGGCTGCGCGGCTCGGCGCGCGCCGGCTATACAAAATCCATAGCCTTGCGCGCGCCGATCCAGGTTTTTAGCAGATACGCGCGGCTCCGCGCATATCTACTAAAATCCAGCGTACTTTTGTTTGCGCCTGGAGCGCAAACAAAAGTAGGCTATTCGCGCTCCTTTTAAAATCCGCCCCTAAGTGAACTTAATAGCAGGTAAAGGACTTCTCCTCCAAGAACTTATCCAATCCTTTTTTAAACACCGCTATACTAACTGCACTAACCACATCATCTGGCAACAAATTCCAGAGTTTAATTGTGCGTTGAGTAAAAAAGAACTTTCTCCGATTAGTTTTAAATGTGCCCCATGCTAACTTCATGGAGTGCCCCCTAGTCTTTCTACTATCCGAAAGAGTAAATAACTGATTCATATCTACCCGTTCTAGACCTCTCATAATTTTAAACATCTCTATCATATCCCCTCTCAGCCGAGACGGCTCCAAGCTGAAAAGTCCTAACCTTTTTAGTCTTTCCTCATAGGGGAGCTGTTCCATTCCCCTTATCATTTTGGTAGCCCTTCTCTGTACCTTCTCCATTGCAATTATATCTTTTTTGAGATGCGGCGACCAGAATTGTACACAGTATTCAAGGTGCGGTCTCACCATGGAGCGATACAGAGGCATTATGACATTTTCCGTTTTATTCACCATTCCCTACGTTATTCACCATTCCCTATGTTATTCACCATTCCCTACGTTATTGAATTCTGAACCCTCACCTCTGGAATTACATTGGGACTCCGACCGTACATTCCATCTTTCTTGAAGGTTTGAGTCCTCGGATTAAAGATGAGTTGGCATCTCGTGAATTGCCCTCCTCCTTGGACTCTTTGGTTGACCTCACTGGGTGTATCGACCGGCGACTACAAGAACGCTCTCTAGTCCAGAGTATCCCAGAAGTCTGCACCTGGCCCATCCCGAGTGCTGCGTTCTTCTTCTCCTCGAGTGAACACATCAAAGAATCCAGCAGAGGAGGAACCCATGCAGATGGGTAGGAGTAGGCTTTCTTCTAAGGAATGACGCCGTCGACAGCAATCCAGCCTCTGCTTGTACTGCGGTCAGCCTGGACATGCCATTGCCTCTTGTCCAGTCTGTCCGGAAAACTCCCGAGCCTAGGTTCTGCTGGAGGACTACTCCTAGGCCTGACTTCACTGTCTCCTCCATTGACTGTTCCTGTGTCCATCAAGATGGACAACCAGGAGTTCCACACTTTGGCATTGGTGGACTCCAGGGCTGGTGGGAAGTTCATTTTGAAGCAACTCACAGAACATCTGCGGATTGCCACCTCATATATCTCATATATTCATGGGGAACCTCTCCCTGGTGAGGTTACCCACACCTCAGCTCCCATTCAGCTACGCACCGGGACCTTGCATGTAGAAACAATTTCATTCCATATATTTGACAAGGCCATCCATCCTGTAGTATTGGGACTGCACTGGCTTCAGCAGCACACTCTACAGCTCTCTTGTTGGGGCCCTGCTTGTATAAGAATTGCTTGGAATCTGTCTCTCCACTGCCTTGTATGACCACCGTACCTTCTCTTCCTGGCCTTCTACCGCAATATGCATCGTTTTCCGATGTGTTCTCAAAGAAGGACCACTCCTATGACTGCGCAATAAATTTACTGCCTAACACGGAGCCTTCTCAGGGTAGGATCTACCCTCTCTTGCAGACAGAGACCCAAGCCATGTCAGAATACATTCATGAGAAGCTGGCCAAAGAGTTCATCCGGCCCTCCAAGTCTCCTGCAGGAGCAGGTTTTTTCTTCATAGGGAAAAAAGATGGCTCCCTCCGTCCCTGCATCTATTACTGAGGTCTAAATGAAATTACTCTCAAGGATAGCTACCCACTGAGCTTTTCAACAGGCTTCAAGGAGTAAAGATCTCTTCAAAATTAGACCTCTGCGGAGCCTATAATCTGGTCCAGATCCATGAGGGTGATGAGTGGAAGACCACCTTTAACACATGCGATGGTCACTTTGAATACCTTGTGATGCCATTCGAGCTTTGCAATGCACCCGCGGTATTTCAAAACCTAAACAATGAGGTTTTCAGAGATATGCTTTACCAGTGTGTAGTTGTATACCTAGACGATATTCTAGTCTTCTTGCAAGACCTTCAAAGCCATTCCCAGGATGTCTCTCGTGTCCTCCAGCGGCTGTGAGATAATCAACTTTTCGCTAGGCTTGCAAAGTGCTCCTTCAAACAAGAGACCTTTCCTTTCCAGGGCTTTGTGGTGTCCAGCCATGGGTTTCGAATGGATCCTCAAAAATTGAAGCGCATCCGTGATTGGCCTCAACCTATGGGCCTCAAAGCTCTCCAGAAATTCCTTGGCTTCACCAATTACTATCGTTCTTTTATTCACCATTATTCTAAGCTGACCGCATCACTCACGGCCATAACTCACAAGGGGGCCAACCCCTCTCAATGGTCGCCCGAAGTGATGACCGCCTTTCAGGACCTCGTCTGCATTCCTTAAGGAACTTTGTCTCCGCCATCTGGACCCTACGCGCCTGTTTGTGGTTGAGGTCGATGCCTTCAATATTGGAGAGGGAGCCGTACTGAGTCAATACTCTACTACTCACAATCTATACCCCTATTGTTACGGTTCTGGCTGCGAGCACCGCGACCAGTCCCTTACCTCCGTGTTCCTGGACCTGTTCCCGCTTCTCGTGGCCTAGTTCGCAGCTGGTTCGGCGGCGTCCCCATGTGGGCCGCGCCGCCGGGAAGCCTCCCATGGATGCCCTGCTCCTAGGCGCGCACACGCCATTTGGGCACTTTTCTAGGCCATTTCCCGCCAGTGGTGACTTCGCCCAATACCTGACATCAGATGCCGCGGCCTTGATAAGCCAGCCGTGGACCCTCAGTCTTTGCCTTGCAACAGGCTTATCTACCGGATTCCTGTTGCTTCGTGCCCCGGAGTGAGCTGCCTTGGAACTCGCTCCATTCCTGCCTGCTACAGTACCTGCCTGGTTCCTGCCTGCTTGCTACAGTACCTGCCTAGTTCCTGCTTGCCTGCTACAGTACCTGCTTGGTTCCTGCCTGCCTGCTACAGTACCTGCCTGGTTCCTGCCTGCTTGCTACAGTACCTGTGTGGTTCCTGCTTGCTTGCTACAGTTCCTGCCTGGTTCCAGTACCTGAGTCTTGCTACAGTTCCTGCTTGGTTCCTGTACCCGGTTCCTGCTTGCCTGCTACAGTTCCTGCCTGGTTCCAGTACCCGAGTCCTGCTACAGTTCCTGTCAACTGTTCTAGTCTGGTTCCAGTACCTGAGTCCTGCTACAGTTCCTGTCAACTGTTCTAGTCTGGTTCCAGTACCTGAGTCCTGCTACAGTTCCTGTCAACTGTTCTAGTCTGGTTCCAGTTTCCAGTTCTGGTCATCAACCTGCCTAAGTCCCAGCGGCCGGGCTCCTATGGGCTCCTCCCAGGGGGGATTTGGCTTCCAAGGGTGAAACTTCGCCTAAGTCCCAGCAGCTGGGCTCCTACGGGCTTCTCCGGGGGAGCACCAGCTTCCAGGGTGAAGACCTCCTCTACGTCCTGCCTGAACTTCTGCCTCCCGGCCTGTGGTGTCTCAAGAGACTTTGAATATCTCTCCCAGTCTCCTGCAGGTCGGCCCAAGGGGCCACTAAACTGAGATTCCCTAACACCTGTTCTTTTTTTTTCCCGACGCTTCTCACCGGTGGAACATAACTACGCCATCGTGGATAAAGAATTGTTGGCCATCAAGCTGGCCTTTGAGGAATGGCGACTCCGGCTCGAAGGGGCACAACACCAGATTACCGTATACACGGATCATAAAAATCTCAAGTATCTACATCAAGCTCAGAGTTTAAACCATCGCCAGGCCTGCTGGTCCATCTTCTTTACTCGATTCAATTTCGGACTGCGTTACCGCCCAGCCAATAAGAATGTTCGTGCCAACGCCCTCTCCAGGTCTTTCATCACAGAGGATGTACCAGATACCCCTTGGCATATAATAGACCCTGCTAAGGTCCTTCTATCCACCACCTTTCCAGTACCACTGGGAAAGATGGTGGTTCCTCACCTGCTACGACAGAAGGTTTTGCAATGGGTTCATGATTCTTTGACTTCCGGACATCCGGGTCAGTCCAGGACTCTCTCCACTCTTCAGCGGTACTACTGGTGGCCTACAATTCAAAAGAATACCCAAGCTTATGTAGAGTCCTGCCCCACTTGCGCCTGTCATAAGCCTCCAGCAGGAAGGCCATGGGGACTCTTGCAGCTACTTCCCATTCTGAGCGAGCCCTGGACCCATATCACAATGGACTTTATAGTGGATTTGCCCATCTCCAATGGGAATAATACCATATGAGTCACTGTTGACCGCTTCTCTAAGATGGCGCACTTTGTGGCTCTATCTGGTCTCCCAACAGCACCCCAGCTGGCCAAACTGTTCTTTCGGCATGTGCTCTGGCTCCACGGTCTTCCCAAGCATATTCTCTCAGACTGTGGGGTTAAATTCACTGCATGCTTCTGGAAATCCCTTTGCAAAAAGTTTAATATTTCATTAGATTTCACCTCAGCTTACCACTCTCAAGCCAATAGCCAAACAGAGAGGACCAATAGAACTCTAAAGCAGTTATTGCGAGCCTACATGAGTCTGTGGCAGGACGACTGGGCTGACCTCCTTCCATGGGCAGAGTTTGCATTAAATTCTTTCAGTTTTGTCCACTGCTCTGCTAGCTTTACCTCCAAGTTAATGTCTCATTGAGGTATTCCACCAGTTTTTTCAGTTCTAGGACTCTTGCCTTTGAATGAACCATATTGAGTCATAGTTCTCTTCACCATGACATCAGAAACACTCACTTATTTGTAAGCTCCAGGGCCAGTATCAACCACAGATTCCATTCTGAGTTGCTGGGATGGTTCTCCCTGCAGATACTGTAGGACCTCCTTGCTTCTGGATGAAACTGCAGTCAGGATGTTGAAATCACCAATCAATAGCATCACCCCTTTCATAGCAATTTTGTGGATGTCTTCAACTCAATCTCTACCCATTTCTTCTGCCTGTGAAGGAGGTCTGCATATCAAATCAATCTAAATAGATGTTCCATTTCCACTTTCCAGATTAACCTAAAGTACCTCCTCCTTATCTCTTAAGCCCTCCAGTTCTATTGTTTTAATTTTATTTTTAATATAGAGTACCATTCTCCTCCCCCTTTCTTCCTCCCCTGTCGTTCCTGCATGGACTATAGCCTGGAAAATATCCACATCCTACTCATGGTTCTCTGTTTATCATGTCTCCTTTACCACCACCATATCCAAGCCAGCCTCTTCCATGACTGCCTCCAGATCCTGGATTTTTATTTCCCATACTGTAAGCATTAGTGTACTTAGTTTTCCAGACGTTAACATTTTTTTCCCATTTTTCTTCAGTGTTAAATGATTTATTTACCTGAGGACATACTTACCTGAGGGCTTTGTACATCCATCCCAAGCAATCCTAGTTTAGTAGATTTTCCAGCCTATTTTACAAGATGCTTCACCCCTTTCTTTGATGGGTAGACCCCCATCTCTGTTCACTAGTCCTTGAAATATCATCCCATGTTCCAGGAAGCCAAAACACTGTTGTCAACACTATCTATGCAGCTATGCATTGATCTCCACAGTGTGACCTTCCCTGCCTTGGCCTTTATCCTTTTCTAGAGAGACTAAGTAGTGACTGGGACTCTAAATACTGGCCTAGGCACCAAAGGCCACAGTCATGTAATATGCACTTTAAATAGCTGCTTAACCATTATTAATTTAACTTGAATGAGAACCCATGCTAAATCAAACATGCGCGTAAATGGTAAAAATTTGCAATCATAAAAATTAGTAACTAAGGTGATGATGAACTCATTAGGTATTAGCACCCTAATTTCTGTCCAGTGATAAATGTATTGAGTCCAGCAGGCCTTGTCACATTTAGCAACAGATTGGGGTGAAGTATTTAAAGAGCACTATTCAAAGCCATTTATGTACCTAAATAAGCTTTTTGAAAACTGCCCACTCTCCATATAGATAAGTTACCTGTGTTGTTCTACAATGTGCATACGTTTAACCACATTTTAAGGAGGCAATCCCAGGGGTTCAGGCTGGGGGAAGATTTTTAAATCTATGCCCATTATTTTTCACATAAAAGCACCCACATGAAAAGCAGGGGCAAATGTCCACAGGTCATTTGAACCCATGGCATGTGTACATTTTCACTTTGAAAATGTCTGTAAATCTAGCCCCAAATCTGATTACAGGGAATATGCCTTTAAGTCCTTTTCCAACAGTATGTGAGAGCCCGAATTGTATTTTGTGTAAGCCTCATCCTTAGTTTTGTTGCTTTTTTGTTATTTATTTTCTGTATGGGTCTACAGGAGGAAGCTAAAAGAGGAATACCTTATTGGATAAGCCCCTGGATTTCATGGGAACATTCAGATTTCCATTTTAATCCTAGATTGGATTTTCCAACTAACCCCCAAGAGCACCATGCAGCACAATCAAGGACGTGTCTTTCCTATGCTCGTGAAAAACTTATACTGTTTATTGAGAGAATTGTGAGTAAGACCTGTTATGTTTGAACTGGGCTGGTTTCAGGGTGTTAGCAACACATCAATTTAGGGAAACAGGGATATCAGCCCCACCACTTTACTATTCTAGAAGAAGAGTGTATGCTAGTCTCAAACAGAAACGTTGCCTGTGGATTATTGTCACTCTCTTTGCTCCTGTAAGTAAACAGGACTGGTGGAACCCCTTATGAAGTATCAGTCTGACCTTTTTAATTAGGAGTTATTTTCATCAGAGAGAGAAAAGAACTACTAACCATCTACTTGGAGACCCCCATGCATCTGTGCAGTACAATTTAGCTTTGCCGGAAGGATCTGGTCAACTCAACACTGAGCGATTCACTACAAGTGCTCCACTATACCATCTGTTTGACTGGAACTACTACTGAACCTAGTAACCCAAGCAGGGATGAATCTGACTAACAAAGAATTACACAAAGGGCTGTTTGAAAATTACAGAGTAAGTCTTGTCCTCTGGGTCTTCCTCCACAAAAAGTATCCGCCTTCCCATGCAGTATCAAACTAGCCCTTCAGGAGTACTTTCAGGGCTGCCTGATTCCTCCTTGAATACTTAAATTGACTTCTGTCCTCACTCTCACTACTCAAAAATATTCACTCACCCCTCTGATGGATTCCCAATTCGTTGCTAGCCGAAGGGAATATGCAAACTTGCTGCCACTGCACTGATCTCAAAATGATGCTGTCTGGTAGTACTTAATGGTACAGTATGTCTTAGAGGATCAGTAAGAATTGCAATGTAGAAGTAATTTCCCAGGATTATTTTGTATGTGTCCAATGAAATAATGGGGTTTTTGAAATCTTTCTATGATTACAATATGAAGATTGGTTATAGGGACAGAACAACAATTTTTGTGCTTTGATCCTAATTTTCTTATATTCCTCACAGGGATGATACCTTTAAACCAGTGAGCAAGTGAACATGTGGATGTGTTCGTTGTCCCGCGCCCAGGAACGCTGCCATTTTATAACATACACATGCATATGCGTCCATGTTATAAAATAGCCTGAATGCGTGCACATGTATGTGCAATTTAAGTGGATGCGCGCCTATGCGGGCAAACGCCGCTTCTACTGCGTAAGTAGAGGGATTTTAAAAGACACACGTGCCAACGCCATTAGCAGTTTTCTTAGTTTGTCCTAGTTTACCCACATAAGGGAATAGAGATAGGACTTCTAAACCCTCTAGTTTAATAGTCTTACTTCTTCCCTGTTAGTCCCAACCTTTAAAACCCTACTGATCTGCTTAGAATTTTTTGTTTTACAACTTACATGTCATCCATAATGAAAATAAAGTTACGTGGCAGGGGACCCCAGCATGCACCAGTGCGAGTAAGCATTTACGTGCAAATTTCAAGTTTGAAATAAGGAATGCCCATGGCCCACCCAGACCACGACCACACCCTACCCCTTTTTATTTATGCATGCAGTGGCAAGTATACTTGTATTCGACTGGCTTTTAAAATCCACTTGACTTGGGCCAGCCCAACATATATGCGAATCCCCTAATTTTGGAGCACATAAGGCTTTTAAAATTGATTGGTGAATTTTAAAAACCCAATGCCTGCCAAATCTAGGGGATGCGTGAATATGTCAGGCCAGAGCATACTGAGTAGATTTTAAAAGCCAGCTGTAGATGCGCATACTTGCCGCTAGAGATGTGTATCGTTAAGTCCTATCAGTTCAGGTTTCGTTTTCGGACCCCCATGGGAAATTTAATTTTTCCCGTGTTTTTTTTTTTTTTGTGGTTCCCGATTTTTGTTTTAGTGTGTGCTAACGGGAGTTAGCGCGCACTAATGCCCGATAGCGCGCACTAAAATGAACTACGAATTTTTCTGAAATTTTGGAAAAATTTCCGTTCATTTTTCGGTGCCCACAAACCATTACGAATTATTGTTGAAATTGTCTAATTCGTGAAAAACGAATTTAGATCTCAAGTTGCCGCTACACGCACAAACAGAAAGTTCCAAAAAAAAGGGATGGGGTATAGGCGCAGTCTGGATGGGCCATCGGCTTTTTCTGGATTCGAAATTTGCAAGCAAATACTGGCATGTCCCGAGGTCCCTGCCACATAACTTTATTTATTTTTTTTTTTAATTTTAAATTCTTTATTAATTCCTTTCCAGATCAAATCTTCCAAAGCAATTTACCACAAAATTTAAAACAATCAAATAATCAGAAGTAAATAATAAAATTAAAATTAAAAACATTATCTAACCTATATGCTCGTTCTATTTGAAGTTTTGAAAATACAGAGGAAAGTCACTATCTTAAGCTGTATATCATGTATTTATGGTTGAATAATATTTCACCTGTCCTGGTTATGTAACACCTTAAAAATTAAATCAGCAAAAGGATTACAGATATAAAATTTACTATGAAACAGAAGGCCAAAAACTATTATGTATATACTGCATATGTAAATAGTTTAGCCCTTATTCAGTGGTTACTTGGCTCTTCTTGTCTCTTGCATTCATTAAATGGAACATCTCTTGCCACTGTCTAGCAATAGTCTGCAAGCGTTGATGGGCTCCATTTGCCTTGATACCATTTTTCCATTGCTGCAATATCCTGGTGAAATCACCATGCTCATCACTCACTGCTCCACAGTTTGGTGGAAAAAAAATCTAGATGAGAGTGCATAAAATGTATCTTGAATGACTTTGCTGCCAAAGCTTTGTATGCCTTGAGGTTTTCCACCAGCTCCTTGTGGTTGTCTGTCTTGTTGTTTCTGAGAAAATTTTGTACCACTAACTGGAAGGGATTCCATGCTGTCTTTTTCTTGCCACGCAATCTCAAAGAAGTTCACGAATCTGAAGGCCAACAAAGACACCTTCCTTTATCTTAGCTTCACTTAAACTTGGAAATTTATCAGCAAAGTACTTGAAGGCTGCTTTAGTTTTGTTCATTTCCTTGACAAAGTTCTTCATCAGACCCAGCTTGATGAGTAAGGGTGGTAAGAAAATGTTCCTTGAATCAACAAGTGCTGGATGCTGAACACTTTTCCTCCCAGGCTTCAATGACTTTTGGAGTGGACAATCTCTCTTAATATAGTGGGAATTTCTGCTATGGATGATGTATAAGTTGCAAAACAAAACATTCTAGGCAGATCAGCAGGGTTTTAAAGGTCGGGACTAACAGGGGAGAAGGGAGGCTATTACTGGGAGATTTGGAAGTCCTATCCCTTACCTGGTGAGCTGGAAAATGAACTGGGAAAACTGGTAATAGTGTCGGCATGCGTGTCTTTTAAAATCCCTCCACTTATGTGGTAGAAGCGGCATTTACGCGCACAGGCACCCATCCACTTAAAATTGCACGGGTGTGGGCACATATGAGCCTGAATGCTGGTTTAAAAATTACTGTCCCTGTTTACTGTTTTAAATAACTGTATTTCTAATTAATGACATGGGGGATAAAGGATTCAGGGTTTCTCTCCATAGTAGTAGCAGTTTGAAAGCCATATATTGTCTGATATTTTTTTTCTATTTTCTATTTTCTCTTTCTCTTTCTCTTTTAGGGCCTCATTTTCTAAAGTATCGCAGGCCTGCGATACTTTAGATGAGGGGCGGGGGGCCGAAACGGGGGGAGGACCTGCGCTAGCTGGCAGCGATCGCACCGTTGTGGTGCGATCGCTGCCGGTTTCGCACCCAATAGCGCCACCATAGTAGGTGTAGCTATTGGGAGCGAAAGCTGACGCGAAAAGGCACCTACCTTTTCGCTGTCCGCGGCATCGGCGCAGAGTCGGCCCCGGTGACGGCCCGACTCCTCCTCTTCCGGGGCCGACTCGCCCCCATCCTGGTATTGCATGCGAGCGGCGTGGAAAATGAGGCCCTTAATATCCTACCTATGAAACTAAGTTCTGACCTTTATTTCTTACATGGATAGCTCTGTGACACCAACAACCTAGGTCCAGCACTGAAGCTAGGTTACTTCTGCCTGGTGCTTTGAAAATGCTGCAGGAGTAAATCATCAATTTTTAAAGATGCAAGAAAGGGAATAAATGGAGGCCAGGGTGAGACTTTCCTGGCCCCCGGCAATTTTTCTCAGGAAGAAGGTCCTGGCCTGGTTCCAGGTCTCGGTGCTGGGCCTCACCTGTGCCCAGGCAGTTTTTTGGCCCAGGAAGGCAAAGGCAGGGCTGCTAAAGGCCTGTTTTTTTTTTTTAATTGGTTCTTTTTTTTTGTTTTGGGTTTTTTCTTTTTTCTTTAATGTTTTTTTTAATTTAGCAAATGAACCAATGAAAAAAAAAACATTAAACGAACCAAATAAAAACAATAGGAAATAAAAATCAAAACAAACCAAACCAAATATTTTGGGATTGCTCATCCCTAATACATGCATACTGAAGCATGTGTGCATTTTCAAGGTAGAAAAGTACTATATTTTATAAACTATGGTACTCCCACCACTCACTTTATAAAATATTAGCATATATCTCCACGGGCCCACTTACGTGCATATTTATGGCCCGATTTTTAATGGCCCACGCGCGTAAAGCACAGGGGTTACGCGCGGCTGGGCCTTTTGCGCACTGCGCACAAAAGGGGCCCAGTGCACAAGAGCCGGGCCTCGGCAGAGGGGCGGGGAGGGGTGGTCCAGGGGGCGGGGTAGGGCAGGGCTAGAGGCATCCTGCCTTTAACGCATGCGAAAAGCACCATATCGCATGGTGTGATGCAAATTAGGAAAAGGGAGGAGTTTGGGGTGAGATTTTTGGCCAAGTGGGCTGGCTTCATAATTTGCAAAGCCATATCACACAGTTTTAACTATACCTTTTTCATTAAGCTGTGCGATATGGCTTTATCACGCTTTGTGATATTTTTGCAAATAGTGTTTTCATTGAGAGAAAGAGAGAGAGAGAAATTTGTACAATGTTCTCTCAGCCTAGATTGATGGACTCTCTACCTGGGTAACATCAAGCTAGGTTGAGAGAACATTGTACAAATCTCATCTCTGGGTGAGTTTCCTCACTCTGAAGGACATCAAATCTTCACAAGAGTGTACTGCTCTATTCGTACGTCTCACTCTGAATGTCAAAGTGCCCCAACCCCTACACTCCTACCTAAACCTCACCTGGAGTAACTAGGTGGGCCTCATATACCTAACTCCTATGAAGGCCTTATAGCTAGGTTCTCTCTCTCGCTCTCTCTCTCACTCACTCACAGTGGTTGTAGGTATCAATTGCAACATTTGTGGTACTTACAGCAAAGCAAGTAGGTTTCCCTATCATTTCGGCGCCCTCCTAAAACGTGATGAAATAGGAAATATCGTCTCTATTTCTTATTTTGTTGCAAACAAATGCACATCCCTAACAAATAAAGTACCATAAAAAGAAAATAAATCAGTGGGAGACTGTGGAACTATCTGCCCACGCTGCAAGAGTTTCCCTTCCCCATCCTGGGTGTCTCTGATGTGTCATCCGGAGGAGCCAA
This sequence comes from Rhinatrema bivittatum, assembly GCF_901001135.1. Taxonomy (NCBI): domain Eukaryota; kingdom Metazoa; phylum Chordata; class Amphibia; order Gymnophiona; family Rhinatrematidae; genus Rhinatrema; species Rhinatrema bivittatum. The sequence goes on from NC_042619.1 coordinate 322,322,021, forward strand.
AGGAGGCCATAAAATTTAGCTCTGTCAGTGCGCAGCCACGCGCCAAAGGGGCGCACCCCTATCAGTGGATATTGGCTTTGAAAACCAGTATATATTATTCAAATGAGAAGAAATAGGAAAGATAAGATTATTTCATCTTCACCTAATGTAAGAGTGTGGGTTCAATGGATCTACATGTCCAGTGCCCTAGTGAACTCTCCTTGAGTGACTCGTTGGAATAGACTTCAGTTTCTGGGGTCTCCCTTACTTCACCACCCATTCAACCAACTAGTATTTGTTTACATGCCATAACTAATGTTTCAGATTCCTCTTCATTTGTCGGTAATGATTCTCCCACTGCAGTTGACTGGGGGTCAAGTTTTTGTAGAAAATTAGCTCACAGGGCATTATGAGACCCAATTAGAGCAAGTTACCCCTTCTTTAGTGCTGAATGACCCATCTGGAGCTGTAACTGTTATTCCACCCCCTAAGGACTCTACTTCATTAAAAGTGCCTATATCTTCAGCAATCTCATTTCCACCTGCAGAGGTAAAGAAAACTGAAATGACACACTTGATTTATAGAACGTGGTATGCAAGATGGAGCAGACTCTTTTTGAGACTGTTACACAGCTGTGCCAGTAGTTATTTAAATTTGGTAAAACTTGAGACTAGGATTGGTTACCTTGAGAGGTTAGTTTCTTCAATAGCTACTAAGATAACGTCCTTTCAAGATTTTAATGTTAATTATATCAAGGATAATTTAACTATGCACAAACTGGAAACTTTTGCTTATAATCTAAGAGTAAATTTGTGATTATTAAATTTTCCCATGACTAGGTTTCTATCGGCACAGAAATTGCTTGTTAAATATCTGGAAGAGATCTTTCCATATGAAAAATTCCTAAAATATCCAAGATTTATTATGTATCTAAAACTAAAACTATTGTCAATACTACTGAGGGAGCAGTTGTTGTACTGCAGTTAAATAGTAGGGATGTGCATTTGTTGCTCCATTCATTTGATTTGATTTGGAAGTGCACCCATGTCTGACAAATGGATAGTGAGCACGCAGAAATGAATTATGTGCATGTATGTGCATATTGGGGTAGATTTTCAAAGGGATACATGCGTAACTTATGCGCGTAACCCCGAAAACCTGCCCCTGCGCGCGCCAAGCCTATTTTGCATAGGCTCGGTGGCGCGCGCAAGCCCCGGGACACGTGTATGTCCCGGGGCTTTGAAAAAGGGGGCAGGAAGGGGGTGGGGTCATGGGCGTCCAATCCTGAAGTGGTCCAGGTGGGACCGAGGCCTCCGGCACAGCGGCCGTGCCAGAGATTCGCGAGCTGGCAGCTGGCCGGCGCTCGCAAGTTACACCTGCCAGAGGCAGGCGTAACTCCTTGAAATAAGGTAGGGGGGGATTTAAGTAGGGCTGGGGGGGTGGGTTAGATAAGGGAAGGTGGGGGGAGGGAACGGGGAAAGCCATCGGGGCTCCCCTAGGGCTCGGCGCGCACAAGAGGGTGCACAAGTGTGCACCCTCTTGTGCGCGTCAACCCTGGATTTTATAACATGCATGCGGCAGCGCGCGCATGTATTAAATCGGGTGTACATTTGTGCATGCCGGTTAGGGCGCACAAATGTACCCCGCGCGTGCTCGTTTAAAAATCTGCCCCAATGAGTACATATGTACATTAGTTTCTGCGTGCCCACTATCCATTCATCAGATACACATGCACTGCCAAAACAAATCAAATGGAGCAACGAATACACATGCCTATTAAATAGCCCTAAATTGTCTTCCTCTTAAGACATGTCCCTCATTGATAAACCTTTATGTGCTACATTGTTATATCCTTCTGTGCAGAACAAAAGACCTTGTTTTTCAATGTTATTTTAAAAATAAAGATTCCCTATTCTGTGGACAGAAGATACAGGTTTTTCCTGATGTTTCCCCAGCAACGCAAGCTAGGAGGAAATTCTTTTTTCAGCTTAGATGTACGCAATTAGATTTTCAAAACCCTACAGCAGCAAATCCGGGAGTTACGCACGTGACTTGGCCGCACACATTTTAAGAGGCCCACAGGCTTGTGCTTATCTCCCGGTATGTGCATTGAAAAGATTTTTCCAAAAAGGGGTAGGCCAGGGCGGGGTCTGAGAGGGGCATGGGCGGGCCGGGACAGCACCATTAAGTCAGTGTCAGGCACAAGCATGTGCCAGGATCTGACAACTGTGTAACTTACTGCTGCTATAGACTGCAGGTAAGTAGTAAAACAAAAAGAATCAAGGACAGTCAGCAAGGTTTTAAAGGTCGGGGCTAGTAGAGTAAAAGGGAGGCAGGTCAGGTAGGGGATTTAAGAAGTCCGCTCCTTTACAGGGGCACACTGTGAGGTAATAGGGAAATGCGTGCATGTTATAAAATCGGCATGTCCATGTGCGTGCGTGACTAAAATTCTACATTACAAGGTCATTCATCAAAATGCAGTAGGCTGTTATCATGGGGGTTAGGGCCTTAAATCCTGTGTGATTTATTGTATTGCTGTGTGATATGCCTGAAATAGTAGGGATGTGATTTCGTTTTGAACAAATGTGCAATCCGCAACATATAGGTCCCTATTTGTTGCATTCGTGGGGTCCCAAAACATATGGCGAACCCCCACGAATGCAACATATAATTAACGAATAAAACCTCCACCCTCCTGACCCCCCCAAGACTTGCCAAAAGCCCCTGGTGGTCCAGCGGGGGTCCTGGAGCGATCTCCTGCACTCGGGCCGTCGGCTGCCAGTATTCAAAATGGCGCCGATAGCCTTTGCCCTTACTATGTCCCAGGGGCTACCGGTGCCATTGGTCGGCCCCTGTCACATGGTAGGAGCACAAGATGGCGCCGGCCGTCCATCCAGTGGATGGCCGGCGCCATCTTTAAAAATGGCGCAGGCCATCCAATGACAGCCATGTGACTGGGGTCAGCCAATGGCACAGTTACCCTGTCACATGGTAAGGGCAAAGGGCCATCGGCGCCATTTTTATTAGTGGCAGCCGACAGCCCGAGAGCGGGAGATCGTTCCTGGGGCCCACTGGACCACCAGGTAATTTTAAAACATTTTTTGGGGGGTCGGGAGGGTGGTGGAGGCTAAGGGAGCGGTTTTAAAGGGTTGGGGTGGGTTTTTAGGTTGTGTCCTAACTCCCGTTATTGTGCACTAACCCGATGAACAATTTTTTCATGATAAATCGGTGGAATTTCTATTGTATCGCACTCTTTAATGATTAATGACGATTTAAAAAATAACGGACGATATTTTAAATCATCAAAAAACGATTCACATCCCTAGAAAGGAATAGAGCGGAGAGATAGAGGCTCTAAGGTGACACATCTATTAGTCAACTATTTATTCCACTATAGGAGGGTCATCTTGTAACTCCAGATGAGATTTTGGTGGTAGACTAGGGTTTTGGGGCCAGGTTTACATGTACAGTCAGACGTACGAACATCACAGTACACATCAGTGAAGATTTGATGTGATTTTGAATGAGGAAAGATACACAAAGATGAAATTTCTACAATGTTCTCTCACCCTATGTGTATCTTTCCTCATTCCAAATCACGTCAGATCTTCACTGATGTGTACTGTGATGTTCATATGTCTGACTGTGCATGTAAAACTGGCCCCAAAATCCTAGTCCACCACTAAAACCTCAAGTTACTAGATGACACTCCTGGTATAAATAGTTGACTTCTATGAGAGCCTTATATAGAGGCAGGTGTTCGCTCTCTGAAATAAAAATTAACCTGGCTATGCCCCTTTTTAAATCACAGGTGCTATTCATGCAAAATTTATAGCTTTTTGATGAATCGAGGATTGAGAGTCCTAGTTATTGGAGCCACGTTTTTTCCTGAAATACCCCTGCAAGTGTTAATTTCCTTTAAGAATAATACCTTTATTTTCAGTGATCCTTCTCATTTGGAAACCTTTCTTCCAGATAAAACAGTGGAGTCTTAGTATTTGAGTGTGACTCCAGAGATTATTATTTTTAACATCTATTTGGGTGAACTTGAACCTAAGAAATAATTTTCAGTTTTGAGCAGGATTTTCTCTGATCAGTTTTCCTTTTTTGTAATATTTCCTTTTTTTCTCTCACTCCTTTTAAAGATATGGACGTCTGATTTCTTTGCACTTATGTTTAAATTGTTTTTTTTTAGAATTTATAGTTGTAATTTACAGACAATACCTGAGTAGAAAATGATATAAGCTCTAATTAACATTAAATTAAAAAAAGGAAACAAACCAATTTTTTAAATACAACCAAAAAGAAAAAAAATGTCATATCATAGTTTGTCTACATTTAAAGATAAAACACTGTTCCAGTGTTCCTGCATTCCTGTGTTCCTGTGTTGTTCCAGTGCTCCTGAGTTCCTGTGTTCCTGAGGTCCTCTCTGTGTCCCAGCATCTGTCCTGATTCCTGTTCAATGTTCCTCCTCAGTAGTACCTTCTCGGACTGATACACGGTACTGACCTCTGTTTGCCTGACCACATTTGACCGCTGCCTGGAACTGACTACTCCCTGTCTTCTGAACACATTTGACCACCTCCTGGAACTGACCTTTGTCTGCCTGACCACATTGACCGCTGCCTGGAACTGACCTCTGCTTGCCTTGACTACGTTCGGACAGATCTTGAAACTGACCCTTGCTTTGGCTGACCACCCTTGCATGGATACCCTGGCTTTGACCCTTGTGCTCCACTTGGATACTCTGTTTGCTCCTGTGACCATCAGACCAGCCTATTCGGATGCTGCCCGCAGCCTTCCTCAGACTAGACCAATAGGCACTGCCTATCTTGCCTGGAGGACTTTCATACCTTGTGTCTTTCCTGAGGTCTCCGGTGATCCCTGTCCAGGTCTAGTCCATCCTCTTCTCATCAGCCATGCACCTTTGCTCATGGTGGGCACACCGCTATCTCTCTGGGAGACCCTCCGAGGCCCACCTAAGCCCAGGTGGTCCGGGTACCCAAGGAATCAACCTGCAGAAACCCCAGATTGCTATTGGCGAAGCTCCAGCTAGCCTCTGTCTCCTCGTGTGCTCCGCCTCCTGGTGGCAGGCACTCTCTGGGTCCAACCAGAGGGCCATACCAATACTGCACCAGGCCAAGGGTCCACCTCCAGTGCAACACACAGTTTGTAAAAACATCATCTATGGAATTCTCTTCAATGCAAACTGTCTTTTTAAGAACAGATAGAAGTACAGGATTGCAATAAAATAATTAAAATAAACGGGGTCAACCTTCCAAAAAGGTGTTTGGCTGAGGTACTAGAGAGTCTGATTATCTGCACATTCGGAGTTCAAGAGATTTAGTCATGATTTATATATATATATATATATATATATATAAAAATATCAAATAATCTAATGTTTCTTGGAACTATTTCTAATACTCTTCATGATTTCTGGGAATTTTCTAAATAGTCTCTCCATTAACTCTGCTGGTAAGTACTTACACACAATGAGATAGCAAGACTATGAAAGGCATTAAAAATACTTTATCTTACCAACTAAGCCCTTGCACAGAAATAGAGCATTGGTATTATATTGTCAAAAGAAATAAAATTAAGTAAGTGAGTTAAATGAATGGGTGGATTTTTTTGCAGTCTTTTTGTCTTGGATATATGTACAAGTTATTGTGTTGTCAATTATGCTGCCAATATTAAAAAAGGATACAAAGCAGATTTAATTCTAACCTTTTACACAGGGTGGAAAACTCAAGCCTTTATGGTGGGGGAGGATTTATGGCCAACTAATGAAAGTGCCAAAAGGAACAGTTTTCAAAAGTGACTTTTTCAATCTTTTAAGGGAAAATTAGGGGGTAGATTTCTTTGCTTCGGTGTTTACTGAAGAGGATGTTGGGGAGGTACCCGTAATGGAGAAGGTTTTCATGGGTAATGATTCAGATGGACTGAATCAAATCACGGTGAACCTAGAAGATGTGGTAGGCCTGATTGACAAACTGAAGAGTAGTAAATCACCTGGACCGGATGGTATACACCCCAGAGTTCTGAAGGAACTAAAAAATGAAATTTCAGACCTATTAGTAAAAATTTGTAACTTATCATTAAAATCATCCATTGTACCTGAAGACTGGAGGATAGCAAATGTAACCCCAATATTTAAAAAGGGCTCCAGGGGCGATCCGGGAAACTACAGACCGGTTAGCCTGACTTCAGTGCCAGGAAAAATAGTGGAAAGTGTTCTAAACATCAAAATCACAGAACATATAGAAAGACATGGTTTAATGGAACAAAGTCAGCATGGCTTTACCCAGGGCAAGTCTTGCCTCACAAATCTGCTTCACTTTTTTGAAGGAGTTAATAAACATGTGGATAAAGGTGAACCGGTAGATATAGTATACTTGGATTTTCAGAAGGCGTTTGACAAAGTTCCTCATGAGAGGCTTCTAGGAAAAGTAAAAAGTCATGGGATAGGTGGCGATGTCCTTTCATGGATTTCAAACTGGCTAAAAGACAGGAAACAGAGAGTAGGATTAAATGGGCAATTTTCTCAGTGGAAGGGAGTAGACAGTGGAGTGCCTCAGGGATCTGTATTGGGACCCTTACTGTTCAATATATTTATAAATGATCTGGAAAGAAATACGACGAGTGAGATAATCAAATTTGCAGATGACACAAAATTGTTCAGAGTAGTTAAATCACAAGCAGATTGTGATAAATTGCAGGAAGACCTTGTGAGACTGGAAAATTGGGCATGCAAATGGCAGATGAAATTTAATGTGGATAAGTGCAAGGTGATGCATATAGGGAAAAATAACCCATGCTATAATTACACGATGTTGGGTTCCATATTAGGTGCTACAACCCAAGAAAGAGATCTAGGTGTCATAGTGGATAACACATTGAAATCGTCGGTTCAGTGTGCTGCGGCAGTCAAAAAAGCAAACAAAATGTTGGGAATTATTAGAAAAGGAATGATGAATAAAACGGAAAATGTCATAATGCCTCTGTATCACTCCATGGTGAGACCGCACCTTGAATACTGTGTACAATTCTGGTCGCCGCATCTCAAAAAAGATATAATTGCGATGGAGAAGGTACAGAGAAGGGCTACCAAAATGATAAGGGGAATGGAACAACTCCCCTATGAGGAAAGACTAAAGAGGTTAGGACTTTTCAGCTTGGAGAAGAGACGACTGAGGGGGGATATGATAGAGGTGTTTAAAATCATGAGAGGTCTAGAACGGGTAGATGTGAATCGGTTATTTACTCTTTCGGATAGTAGAAAGACTAGGGGACACTCCATGAAGTTAGCATGGGGCACATTTAAAACTAATCGGAGAAAGTTCTTTTTTACTCAACGCACAATTAAACTCTGGAATTTGTTGCCAGAGAATGTGGTTCGTGCAGTTAGTATAGCTGTGTTTAAAAAAGGATTGGATAAGTTCTTGGAGGAGAAGTCCATTACCTGCTATTAAGTTCACTTAGAGAATAGCCACTGCCATTAGTAATGGTTACATGGAATAGACTTAGTTTTTGGGTACTTGCCAGGTTCTTATGGCCTGGTTTGGCCACTGTTGGAAACAGGATGCTGGGCTTGATGGACCCTTGGTCTGACCCAGTATGGCATTTTCTTATGTTCTTATGCTTAGATTTTAAAAGATGTATGCGTGTGGCTGTACCCATTGTGGACAGCATGTATTTTTACAAAGTTCACACATATGTGCATGAACTATGCAAAATACGCGCATGTTTCGTCTGCGACTTCTGCGCATCCATTGTGCACATATATTTGTGCATGCCATGCATTTGCACGCATGCCCATACGCACGCAAACGCAAGGGCGGGTCTTCCTGCTCCTCCAGTGCATGCAAAATGGCTGGCACGGGGAGGGAGTCAAATTTCACCACCAGGGACGTTGCTCTGCTTGCGTCCCTGGTGGTAGAGAAAAAACATTTGTTCCCTATCTGAGGACGGAGGACTTACTACCCCTGCCTGAAGAGGGCCTGGCAGGAGGTGCAGGCCCGATTCAACCAACGAGCTTCGCACCCACGTGGAGTAAGTTGACAGTCTTTACAGTTATGTAATCTACTGCAGATGGGGGCACTGTGGGAGTGTGAAGGTCGGGTTAGGCCTGGGAGGAGGAAAGTGAGTGAGAAACAGAATATTATAGTATAGGGTTTTGGATGGAGGGTGTAATGTAAACCCCAAAGATTATTTGAATTGCTTATTAGCTACATGATTATTGAACCTCAGTATCATGGTTCTTCATGGTAGCAAAATGTTGTTGTAGCACTCATTGTCACATACCAGGATGCAAGTCCTATTAGCACCTTCAGAGTACACTCTTGGTACTCTTTCCATTTTTTCCAATAGATATAGGACCTAAAGAAGAAGGCCCTGTGGCAGCGTTGGCAAATAGTTCCGCAGTCTCCCAACCATTGTACTTACCAGCCCTATACTTTTTTCTACTATTAGACAGATTGCCTACTCTGCAGTACTATACAGACCATGAAGCCATGTATAGGGGCAGCCATAGGCCAAAATATATCAGCAAATCACAAACTCTTCAAATATCTCAGCACATACATAGTCAATTATGGAAACAGAGTACTCATTGCTACCTATCACTTGACTATTCTTTCATATCCACATTTTTCATCTTGTACACCCTATCCATGCTCATATGTTTTTAGGACAAGAAAAGCAAAATAGTTTTTGTAACCTCACCACTTTTATAGAGCTTCAGATTGCCCCCAGCCTGGAAAAAAAACAAAACAATGTTGTCCCAGATATGTAATACATGTCACCTCTACCTCTCAAAAGACTTCAAATGCCAAGCTATAGGATACCATCTGGCTACAAGAAATTTTGCAGAGCTAGTACAGTGGGAAGAGATTCAAGTGACATACAAATGAGAGCTGCTGCAATACATCGATTATTGAACTCACATAGGCATGTGAGAAGCAGACAAGACATGTTTGAAAGTGAAAGTCTGGCATGGATGCTTTTACAGAGCAAACACTGAAAAATCCAGATTGGAGATACAAACTCTCTACCCAAGTATCCCTGAACTTATAAACATTATAAACATTACCCCCTAGGCATGAATTAGGAAACCATTCTTACCTAAACATTTTACTCTTGCTCCTATTGCTGCAGCATACAACACACCAGTATGTGCACATACTTGTGAATACTGCAGGATCTGGCTTGCAGGGTCACAGAGAAGGTCCTTAATCATGGCCAGCTGCTAATCAACCCCACCCAGCAAGGCAGACAAGTGTTCTGTTTCTCCATAATGATGAAGCTTTACCTTCCAAATGCATTCCTTGATTGCTTAAACAGCCTCAGCACAGGAGGGGTACTGCCCAATATAGCCTTGGTGAACACTGCAGGATCTGGCTTGCAGGGTCACAGAAAAGGTCAACCCAATCATGGCCAGCTGTTAATCAACCCACTCCCCCACCCAGCAAGGCAGTCAGGTCCTCCCCAATGTTAAAAAGTGGATGGAGCCGAAAAGAGGGAGGAGTAAAGACGCTGGCATAGCGAGAATGTGTGGAAGGTGCTGTTCTGATTTTTCTTGCTGGAACTTCGAGTGTTAGCTCGTAATGCCTTCTAAATGTAAGGGGAAGGTCCATGTTTATCCTTCGGAGTCTTTCCCCTCTCCTATACAGCAATTGGAAATCACCCGATTCATGTCCTTACCAGTGTCGACGGGAGCTGAGGAACCTGATGTGCAGAGCGGCTTGGGAGAACCATGAACACCGGCAGAGGAGGTGTCCCTGAGTCCGGATCTCCGGCAACCACCCGCACAGAGATTTGCGTCGAGAACCTCTCCAGGGCTTCAGGGGATGATGTCATTTCCGGGCCTGAAGCTGAGGGAGTCCTTCTTCGTGGCTCACAGTTGGAACTGGGCCTCTCATTGGTGCTCAATCCCACCGGGGAGACCGGTGTATGTCTCTAGGGTCCTGCTTTTGTTGTGTGAGTGTGCCCTCAGGCCCTGTTAAGAGCTCGGAGATGCGGTCCCATCTAAAGTAGGAAGTGAGCCCTTGGGCCGCGGCACGGCTCAGGGAGGAGCCCCAAGACACACCACGGGAGGTGAGCTGGTACAAACACGGGTGGAGCAGGAGCGAGGCTGGAGCAACAACAAGGTGAGGATTATCCGGAACATGAACTAGGCAGGCTCAGACCTCCCCTGGACCTACATGCACCAATGAGACCCAGCAAACCAATGCTGATCTTGAGAGCAGCCCTCCGGACACTCGATAGCCCTTCCGGACCCGTTGCTAGGGAATGACGAGTACATGAGGCCAGACAGAGGCTGAGGGCAGGAACAAGAAGACTTGGACGAAAACTCAGGGTACTCGGAGGATTCAGACGTAGACTTGGATACTTAGACGAAGACTTGGATACTCAGGAGACTCGGACGAAGGCTTGGATACTCAAGCAAAGACTCAGGATACTTAGAAGACTCGAAGGACTCAGACAAGGGTTCAGGAAACTCAGAGGACTCAGACAAGGATTCAGGTTATTCAGGAGACTCGGACAAAGATTCAAGAGTCAGGTAAAAGTACTGGGTGAGAACTGTATCGCAGCGCGCCCCACACAGCCGCCCAAGGCTGGTCGCGGACCACGCTGAACGCGAAGCAGACTCCAGGCAAAGACGTGGAACTTGAGACTGGAACATGGCGAATATTCAGTAGATGCCTGCACCGGGGCGTGCCCTACACAGCTGCCTGTGGCTGATCATGGACCACTCTGGAGCGGAGCAGGTTCTGGTAGAGTTTTAGGCATGGACAGATGCAGGCACAAGGGAACTCCATAGACCCGGAACAATTTTTTTAATTGTAATTTTTTAATTTAAAAATCTTTTCTATACCGTCATTAAGGTAGGTACCGTCACAATGGTTTACAATAGGGCACATAAATTAATATTAGTAATTATATTAAATTATATCCATTAAACAGGTGCCATAGAGATTCGATAACATGGTTTTATAATAATTATAATTTGGTAAATGTGATAAATCTTGTCCAAATCTATCCGTATCCATTCTGAATACAAGCATAGCTTAATAACTGAATCTTTTCCTTTAGTGGAGAGAGAAAAAAATAAAAATAAAGACACACCTATTGATTAAGGAGAAGTGTGTGGATGTTCTAGTGTCCGCACCCAGTACTTTCCTGGATTCTATTCTCCCTTCTCTTTGTGATAAGCCTGTTTAAAGAGCCATGTTTTTAAACTTTTTCCTAAAGGTTTTGATATCTCTTTGTAATCTGATTTCTAGAGGCATGGTGTTCCAAAGTAAAGGGTCCTGCTAATGATAGCACCCTTTCTCTCACTTGGGTTAGTCTCACTGTTTTGACTGAGGGAATTGTTAGGAGTGCTTTGTTGGCTGATCTCAGGTTTCTGTGAGGGACGTGTGTGCGAAGGGCTGTGTTCAGCCATTCTGCTTTTTTGTTATGTATTAATTTATGTATGGTGTATAGTTTTTATACTGTATTCTTTGCAAAATGGGTAACCAGTGTAATTCAGCTAGGGTTTCGGTGATGTGGTCTCTCTTACTTTTACCAGTCAGAATTCTTGCAGCAGAGTTCTGTAGTATACTCAGGAACAAGGCTTTAAAAACAGAAGTCTCCAGGAGGCTTGCACTGCAGATGAGAAGAAGGCCTTGTACCACGAAGCGCCCTACACAGCAACCCCAAGGGCTGGTCACGGATCAGGACAAGTATTGCTGTGTATGCCCAAGCGCACCCTTTTAAAATCTACCCCAAAGGAACTGGGCCTGATTTATTTATTTATTTGTTGAGTTTTATATACTGTCATTCAGTGAAGCCATCACAACGGTTTACAAGATTCAAAAGGTATTTTCTTAACAATTGTGAATTAAGATATAACAGGATACATATTATAAACGAAAAGCTAATCTTTTTTATAGTCCAGAAAAAAATCATTTTTGAGTGAGAAGGGTTTGTTTGGTGCTGGTTGGTGACAAGTTATTTCGTGGTTTCGGTTGGTAGTTCTGTTGGGTGTTTGGATGTTGTGATGTTTGATTGTCAATGTAGACTTTGTAAAACAGCCACATTTTTAGATCTTTTTTGAAAGTTTTGAGGTTAGGTTGGGTTCTCAAATCTTTTGGGAGTTCCATATTTTAGGGCAGGTGATGGAAAATGCTCTTTCTCTGGTTGTTGTCGTGAGCTTCTCTGATGAGGGGGACTGTTAAGTGGCCTGTGTTGTTTGAGCGAAAGTTTCTTTGGGGATTCTTGGGGGTTATGTTTAAACCAATTTGACCTTGATGTTCATTGTTTAGTAGTTTGTGTATGATGGTCATGGATCTGTGTTCGATTCGGGCTTTAATTGGAAGCCAGTGTAGTAAAAATCAGTATAGGCGTTATGTGGTCATTCTTCTTTATTCCTGTCAGAATTCTGGCTGCTGAGTTTTGAAAAATTTGGAGAGGCTTGAGATTGGAAGATGGTATTCCAAACAGTAGGGAGTTGCAGTAGTCGATGGTTGAGAATATAAGTAGCTGTAGTACAGTTCTGAAGTCATAAGGGTTAAGAAATGGTTTCAAACGTCTTAGGGTTAGTAGTTTGTGATATCCTTCTTTGATTTTGTTTGATATATGGTTCTTGAATGAAAGTTCTTTGTCAATAATAACTCCTAGGTTTCTGGTGTGGGTGACAGGGAGTATTGGGTGATGTACTAAGAGGTGATATACTAAGTATTGGGTGATGTACTAAGCGGAGGGTTCTTGTTCTCAGATAAAGAATCTGAGTATCAGTAGGATGCTATTGCAATGGAGGTAGCAGAAGATGAAAAAAGGAAGTTTGCTGCACTCACAAAAAAAATTAAATAGGAGATTAAAAAAAAAATGAAAGAAAGTGAGACATAAAGAATAGACTTGCACTTGGCAGTGTGTGAGTTTCTTTGTCAGTCAGGCTCCATTGATTGACAGTTGGGAATATAAAGTTGGGCAGAAAAAGTCCAGCTTCAGGGATTATTTTTATTATTATTTATTTATTGAATGTTTCAATGTGTAGAAGTATCACATCATTCAAAAACGGTGAAATATTGTATGGGCCAACTGAAGAAAAACAAAAAAAAATTGATAAAGCAAGATAACATCAATTCGTTGGCACAATGCATAGTTAATAATACAAATGAAAAGAGGGCATACATACACTCTGAAGAGAGAATCAAAAGGAAACATGTCAAATGAAAAGGCCTTACCTGTATGGAACTGCTATCTAGTTAATTACTAGACTGAGATGATAGTAGTTACTACAACTGGGCTCTAGAATCTAAAAAAGCTTTTAGCTGTTCTAGAATGAAGAAAATATAAGAATTGTTATCTTTTTTTAATGATACACTTACAGGGATATCTCAAAAGAAACATTGAACCTTAGGAAAGCGTTTCCTGTATCATTGAAAGAAACCCTCTTCTCCTTTCCTGCATTATCCTTGAGATATCAGGAAACATTTTTACAGTAGACCCATGAAAAGAAGAATTTAAATGTTGGAAGTAATGAGACATTACATTATTAATATCTTGTTTGGCTATTAAAGAGACAAGTAAAGTAGGGTGATCTATAACTTCTAGTTGAGATTGTCCAAGGAAGTTTGTTAGGTTCTGCATATCCAAGAGAACCCCACTAGGATCCAGGAGAGAACGCCTTTCACCCGAAGAAACTGGTAAAAAGTAAACCTTATTTATAGAAGGAAATTCAGCATCAGGTGTGAGAAGGACTTCACACAGGTATCTTTTAAAAGAAAACATAGGATATTCCCCCATAATTCTAGGAAAATTAATGTCTGAGATTCAGATGATAGTTCCAATGTTCCATGAGCTAAACCCTTCTCGATAATGCATTCCTATGTTTGATGGTTGCCTCTCTAAACCCATTAAATTTCTGTATGTCCCCTTTCAGTTTTCAAGCAGAAGATGTAAACTCTGCAAAAAGTCTTCATGGGCCTTAACTTTCAAATTCAAGGAATTAGTAAGCAGATCAATCTTTAAGTTTCAGCTTTTAATAGCCTGCACGAGCCCAGCAGTTAATTACCATAGTGATACCACCGTTGGTTTGATAGGACAGAAGGTAAGCTCATTAGGTGTTATAGGGACTCTGACAGAAGGAGAAGATTGGGGGACCACCACCAGCCACAAAACCAATTGTCGATATTCCTCCTTCCTTCCCAGGCTGTATGAGTGAGAGTTTCTTCCCTATGGCTCCATGTGCTTCCTCCTGCGGTGTTGAAACACTGACATCATCAGTCAGCGATGCTAATAGTGCACTTGGAGATCCTCCGAGCCAATGGCATTCTAGTATTCGGGGGGGGGGGGGGGGGGGGGGAGGCTGAGAGAAACCTCATCCCCAGGTGAAGACGATGCTCCTCCATTGCAGTTCACAATGGAGTTAACCACCCAAATTATTCAGTTCCTGGAGCGAAGAAGGTGGAAATCAGTGGCTATGCTGCAAAGTGAGTGGGTATTGAGGGAAACACCCTCACTTTGCCCTTACACTTAGGAGGCATTATGAAAAAGGAAAATTAAAACAAAGCCAGAAGGTAAGAGCAGTGCTGTCATGGCTCCCTTCAGGATGCCATCTTGCCAGGGATGATTTTTTTAAATGGCAGTACTGCCATTGAATTCAGAAGTAGAGCTTGGTTTTAATAGGTTAATCAGATGTTTAACCAAACCTGGGGAAAAGCTTGAAGCTTCCTCCAGTTGGTTTAATACAGTTTTCTGAATCTAATTACTTTCCAAACTGCTTCACATTTTTCAAAAAGATCTGACATAGGTTTCATCGAATTGATGGATCTGTTTTTGCTTTTTAGAAAATGTAAATGAAATGCTTCAGATTTATTTAAATCGACCCCTAAATCTATTGATCCCACTCAAAGATATACCTCATGGGTTTTACTAGCAGAACTGGAAAATATCAGCAAATTCTTAATTCAACCCAGGCTGAAATTCACTTGCCTAATTACTTCTCTATAAGAAATACATTTCCCATAGACTCTTTTTTTTGGTCACGACTTCGCTAGATTGCAAGCTCCATGGAGCAGGGTCTGTCTCTTATGTGAATCTCTACAGAGCTGCTTTCTTCTAGCAGTGCTATAGAAATAATAAGAAATAGTAGGAGGTTAAAGTTCAACCTTGAATTATTTGCACTTCTCTGTTCAGGAGTCCTCCCTCAACTGTTTTCTTTGTGACCAGATTGGGGAGCCTGTGTACCAAACTGGACAGAAAAGACACACAGGGAAATCAGCTTTCAGGAGTGAGAGAAGGAGGGGGTCAGAGCAATCTCCACAGGAGAAGAGGCTCATGCACAATTCTAGAGACTAGGAGCAAATTACAAGATAATTTTTAATAGGCATATTAACAAAAAGAAAACTTGCATGCAAATCTGATTAACCTGGCCAGCCCCTCCCCCCCCCCAAAAAAAAGATGGCTTTACCCAAGGCAAGTCTTGCCTCACAAATCTGCTTCACTTTTTTGAAGGAGTTAATAAACATGTAGATAAAGGTGAACCGGTAGATGTAGTATACTTGGATTTTCAGAAGGCGTTTGACAAAGTTCCTCATGAGAGGCTTCTAGGAAAAGTAAAAAGTCATGGGATAGGTGGTGATGTCCTTTCGTGGATTGCAAACTGGCTAAAAGACAGGAAACAGAGAGTAGGATTAAATGGACAATTTTTTCAGTGGAAGGGAGTGGGCAGTGGAGTGCCTCAGGGATCTGTATTGGGACACTTACTTTTCAATATATTTATAAATGATCTGGAAAGAAATATGACGAGTGAGATTATCAAATTTGCAGATGATACAAAATTGTTCAGAGTAGTTAAATCACAAGTAGATTGTGATAAATTGCAGGAAGACCTTGTGAGACTGGAAAACTGGGCATCAAAAAGGCAGATGAAATTTAATGTGGATAAGTGCAAGGTAATGCATATAAGTAAAAATAACCCATGCTATAGTTACACAATGTTAGGTTCCATATTAGGTGCTACAACTCAAGAAAGAGTTCTAGGTGTCATAGTGGATAACACATTGAAATTGTCAGTTCATTGTGCTGCGGCAGTCAAAAAAGCAAACAAAATGTTGGGAATTATTAGAAAGGGAATGGTGAATAAAATGGAAAATGTCATAATGCCTCTGTATCGATCCATGGTGAGACTGCACCTTGAATACTGTGTACAATTCTGGTTGCCGCATCTCAAAAAAGATATAATTGAATGGAGAAGGTACAGAGAAGGGCTACCAAAATGATAAGGGGAATGGAACAGCTCCCCTATGAGGAAAGACTAAAGAGGTTAGGACTTTTCAGCTTGGAGAAGAGATGGCTGAGGGGGGATATGATAGAGGTGTTTAAAATGAGAGGTCTAGAACGGGTAGATGTGAATCAGTTATTTACTCTTTCGGATAATACAAAGACTAGGGGGCACTCCAAAAAGTTAGCATGTGACACATTTAAAACTAATTGGAGAAAGTTCTTTTTTACTCAACGCACAATTAATTTCTGGAATTTGTTGCCAGAGGATGTGGTTAGTGCAGTTAGTATAGCTGTGTTTAAAAAAGGATTGGATAAGTTCTTGGAAGAGAGAAGTACATTACCTGCTATTAATTAAGTTCACTTAGATAATAACCATCGCTATTACTAGCAACGGTAACATGGAATAGACTTAGTTTTTGGGTACTTGCCAGGTTCTTATGGCCTGGATTGGCCACTGTTGGAAACAGGATGCTGGCTTGATGGACCCTTGGTCTGACCCAGAATGGCATGTTCTTAAGTAGTTGGGGGTTTTTTTTTGTGAAAACTATCCCATAAAGAGATCTTTGCACAATGTTTTCTTCTGAATTTTGGGTTAATGGCCTGCTTTACATTATATAACACTGCAGCAGCTCATTAACTCATGGTTTTAGCAAACGTTCATGTGTAACGGACTATGCATGAAAGTTTATAATTTGCAAATGGGAAGTGCAAAGTGATTTCACAGAGGGGGCTTCACATGAAAAAAATCCCCACTCAAAATGTGTTTTTGGGCGTTTTGCAGGTTTTTCTGCATGAAGCAGAAATCACTTTTGCACTTTAGTACATCAGCCTCTGAGTTACATAATACCTAAAGTTTAAATGACATCAAAGTTCATCATGCTGAGTCTCCTTCAATTGTTTCTCTGCCAGAAATCCAATGAAAATTAAAACTAAACTTTAGTACTGGTGTAGCCAGATGTTGACTCCT
Organism: Rhinatrema bivittatum; assembly: GCF_901001135.1. Taxonomy (NCBI): domain Eukaryota; kingdom Metazoa; phylum Chordata; class Amphibia; order Gymnophiona; family Rhinatrematidae; genus Rhinatrema; species Rhinatrema bivittatum. The sequence goes on from NC_042619.1 coordinate 322,339,242, forward strand.
AACAGATTTGCCTTCATAATCATTAAAACAGCATTTTCTTAAATTAAATAACCTCCAAATAAAAGCTCATCATACCCACTGATATTTAAATCTCAGAAACGCATCCAGTCTCTCCTTAGAATAGCTGTAAATGTAGTCAGTGAGTCTTCTAGGGCTGTGTTGTTTTAAATAAAAGGAAAGCATAAATGTGCAAAACATTTTTGGTTTGTTTTGCACAAAATTCTCAGTTTGGTACATCCTTTTTTTCTCATTATGATTTTCCAGTTTTAAGTTTCAGTCCATAAAATTTCTTCACACTCAAAATTTGATGCGTTTTACTTATGTTAGTCAAATCTAATTTTAGGCACAGAAATAATTTATGCATGTAAACTACAGACACAAATAAAAGAAATGCCCCCATCCAATGATACTTGTTACCTCATTTTGTGTCATTTCCTGTCTAAAATGACACGTAAAACTTCACAAAATATTGTTTGTCATTTCAGCATGTCCTCAAGCCTTTCAGCATTGCTTCATGCAAAATTAAGCAAGCTGTAAAAACACAACGCATGCTACAATGAAACAAATGATATAAATAGGAAAATAAAATTATTTATGTGGCATAAAGCCAATAAGAAATGACATAACAACAAAAAATATGTTTTTTCTATCCACACCCCTATAATCTGCTGGAATCAGATAACAGTCCACAGCTTTATCACTTTCCATGAGAAGATGTCCAATGAACCCTATCTCTTTATTCTCTCAGATCATTCTCATTTGTAACTTCAGTGGTTGAGTTTTGCTGGATGTAGGCATCAAGAGTTTGTGCCTCTTCTATTGTTAGATGTTATTACCTCTAAAATCTATTACACATTCACAAGCAGCATTTTTTTATGGCATTTGCTATCTTCTAAATCAGAGTCTGGTTATTTAAGACATCTATTCTTGCTTTTAAAGTTTGAGTTACATGTTCAAAATGTTTCTATCATAATACTTTTTAAGGTGAATTTTTAAAGCCCTATGTGCGTCAAAACCAGGAGATATGTGTGTGCTTCAGGCCAGTGCGTGCCACAAGGATTTTAAGAAGCACTCGGGTACCCGCATATCTTCTGGTATGCGCACAAATCAAAAAGGTTTGGGGAGTTGGTGTGTTCTGGGTGGAGCATGGGCAGGGCATAGGCATTCCAGGAAGGTGTCTTAAAATGTGCGCATATTTACGTGCACAAGTGCGCTGGGGTCCCCTACCACGTAATTTACTTCTTCAACGGATGGCGTGTAAGTTTTAAAATAAAACAAATCAGGGCTAGTCAGTGGGGTTTGAACAGTCGGGGCTAATAGGGTGAAAGTTTAATTAGGGGGGACCTTTTATCTGGGCGAACTGGGAACGGACTGTTGAAACTGATAATTGTATCAGCGTGCATATCAAATAAAATCCCCTCACTTATGAATAGAACATGCGTGTATGCTATAAAGTGGCCACGTCCATTGGCATGATGTTAACTTCGTGGACCCTTGGACCGATCGGAACTGAAGGATGGAAGGTGGCTGAGTGGTACTCAGCACTGGTGCCGATCGGAAGGCGGCAGAAGTGGACTCGAGGGCGGCTGGCGGATGGAACCGCGGAAGGCCCTATGCGACCAAGGGCCTGTCAGGGAGTTGAGGAGAAGGTGAGACTGGCCTGGTGGTAGAAGGTCTTCGCCCTGGAAGCCGGTACTCCCCCGAGAGGAGCTCGTAAGAGTCCGGCCGCTGGGACTTAGGAGATTCACCCTGGAAGCCAGTGTCCCCCCAGGAGGAGCCCGTAGGGACCCGGCCGCTGGGACTTAGGAGATACCTCGAAGACGGAGTCCAGAAGAAGTCCAAGGTCGAAAGCCAGAGGGACGTCGCTCACCAGGCCAAGTCGAAACCAGAGAATCACCGCTAGCCGAACCAAGTCAGGAGCCAGAGAATCGTCGAAAGCCAGAGCCAAGTCAGGAGCCAGAGAATCGTCGAAAGCCACAGCCGAGTCAGGAACCAGAGAGTCACCGAAGCCAATCCGAGTCAGGAAGCAGGCGAAGAAGCAGGAACTGAGCAACTGGGAGCAGGCAGGACCTGGGAACCTCGTTGCAAGGCGATTTAGTCTTGTAACTGCAGGGCTTAAGTAGCCCTGCAGCGTCTGACGTCAGTCGGGGGCGGACCCTGGCTTTCCCGCGCTGGCCCCTTTAACTTGGGAGCCTGAACGCGCGCGTGCGACTAAGGGGCGGAGCCAGCCGTGGAGAGACGCCGGCTGCTCCGCCGAAGCGAGGACGCGACGGCAGGGGAGCCTGCAGGCCAGGGCGAGATGGGAGCGTGCCGGGCCTGCGGCAGCAGAGGCCCCCAGAGGCGCGGGAAAGGCAGCCAGGAACCGGGGCTGCCACGAGGTAAGCGGCGATTCCGGGGCCGACCCGGAATCGCAACACATGAGCTGCCATACACGAGTACATGTACAGCCATGCGGCTGTTTATAAGTTACTGTCACCATTTTTAATTCTGCTACAACCCTCATCACATTTTATAAACACAAACTGGACAAAGACATCTTTTTCACTGCTTTTCTATTTGAGGTATCTAAAGTGAACACGCAGAATACAGATTTATTTATTATTTTTTTTTAGAATTCATATTTCAGGCACCTGGTCTGTGTTTTCACAAGTCACATTTTTTCATTTCATCTGTCAACGTCGATTTTCAGTAAATGACTTTGATACAAATGCCAGCAATACTTTCAATTAAACTGAATGAAACAGGAAGCCTTACAACAAAAGGTGGAATACCAGTCATGGAACAGGTCTAGACTATGCTGCTTATATAGAGTGCCAAGATCTGAGGTTATTTGCAGAACAACATCAAAAGAAACACAATTCTGCCTCATTTTGCATGGACCTGTCACAAATGTATTATGTGAGTTCAATGAGAAATTATTATCTACAACTTATTTGTCACAGCTCCAAGAAGAATTCTTTGGGAGCTCTGATATTTTATGTCAAACACTATCATCACTTTAATTAAATATATACACACACGTACAAAACTGAAAATGGGATGAATGGAGAAAGAATATTCAAGGCAAATAGATCTCAAAACCAACACATCTGAGACTCAAAAACAAATCCACGTATCCTATTTATACAATTTCTATACTTTTGTAATGTGAAGGTCAGTCATATGAATAGACCTGTTACTGAACATTGAGGTCAAATAATCATAGCCCCTTGTTTCTGTGAGTATAAAAATTAAACAGTGTTCAATTCAAAGCTGCAAACATTGTATTTTAATAGAAGATCACCTCACATAGTATTGTGCTTCATTCTGTGCATCAGGGGTGTAGAAGATATGGTGGTGAGGAGGAGATATTCAGTCTTTTAAACATCAGAGAACAGTGTGGAGACTCAGGAAATGAATGTAGTGCTAGAATGGAATATATTGATTTACGATAAACTTGGTAGATTTTTTTATGTATCTAATATGAGATTTTTGATTGGTCAGCATCACTACAGATGATTGATTGCCAGTGTGCAAAGTGTTATAGTGACACAGTATGGTTGAAAGCAAATTGTAAAAGTCCAAAGCACGCATTAATTAGGGGATGCACGAATATGCCAGGCTCTCGCACGGCGATCAGATTTTAAAAGTCACATGGTTATACACGTAAATGCTGCTGCGTGCACATCTTGGAGCCTCTCAAAAAGGGTTGGGGCATGAGCGGTACATGGGCGTTACAGGACTTTAACAAGAAACTTGCGCATAAATACTTATGTGATCCAGCACATACCAAGATCTCCTGCTGCATAACTTTAGTTCTACTATGGAAGGCGTGTAACTTTAAAAAAAAAAAAAAAGCCACTTCAGAGGAGTGTAAAGGGTCTGGGGTAATTGGGCGGTGTACAGGATATCAAACCAGGGGGGTTTGGAGGACCTAGCTGGCAACTGGGTGAACAGGGGAGGAACTGGTAAAACGTGTCTGTTTTAGGGATGTGCATTCGTCCTGGTTCGGGGAGCCTGGTCTCCCTGAATTTTAAAGGCCTGAACCACGGGAAATACAAGATTTCCTGCGGCGGGCTGAAAATGAACCCGAACCGATAGGTTCGGGCTTCGCACATCTCTAGTTGTTATAAATGACCAGAAAAAATAAAATAAAAACTGAAAATTAAGGTCTCTGCCTACCTGCTGCTGGTAGGGGTAGAGGAGCATAAAAGTGCCTTGCAGTGTTAATATTTCTATATGATTTAAACCACACAGTGGAAAATGTCTGAAATGTAGAGATTTGGGAGAAGGAGTGTTTCTGCCATAGGGAATAAAAGTGAGATGGTGAGTGCAACATTCTCCTTCCTTTTACTTCCCTCTAGCTTTCAGCAAAATGTTTTTTGGGAATTTTAACTGTTACCTTTTCAGCATTTTTTCTATTAGGAAAATGTTGTGGCATTGCTCAGCACAGAGCACACAGCCCCTACCTTCCCATCTGTAGTTTGAGCACGTGTGGGCATGGTTCCAGTAAGCAGTGGTGCTATCAGAAGTGGAACAGTTGACATGGCCTGGGGCTTGTGTCTGTATGGCAGCCCAAGAGTTTGGCAGTTTTGGGCCCCATGAGGGTGGTCGAGGGATCTTAGATCATGATGATCCCCTTTTATGGCATTGTCCCCCTCTGTGGCTGAGAGGGGTTTTATTGCTCAGACTGATGATTTGATCTTAGCTCATGCACATGGACAATGTGCCCCATATAGCACCAAAGTTTGGCATCCAAGTCTGGGGTTAGGACTGTAGATGTCCAGCTCTTTTGGCAGCTGTGTATAGTGCAACAGTTCTGTGAGTCATGGTATGTCTACTCTAAGTGGGAAGCAGCAGTGGTGAATGAGGACTTGCCTCTCATGTTATGGCTCTGCTGATAGCCATTGCAGATGGGAAACAGTTGCACTAAATGATCAGTCTTCTCAGTGTAGCTGAACCTGATACATAGGCTCAAGACATCCATAACTAGATGGTCTTAGCTTATCTAAAATTCCACAATATCTCCCTTTTCCAGATCATTTAAACAACAGTGGTCCCAGTGCAGATCCTTGGGGCATACCACTATATACATTTCTCCATTGGGAAAACTGATCATTTAGTCCAACCGTTTCTTATCTTTCAACCAGTTACCAATTCACAGAAGAATTTCACCTCCTGTCCCATGATTTTTTAATTTCATGAGGAATCTCTCGTGAGGTACTTTGTCAAATGTCTTCTGAAAATCCAGATCCATTCTATTGACTAGCTCAGTCTTATCTACATATAAGAACATAAGAACATAAGAAATTACCATGATGGGTCAGACCAAGAGTCCATCAAGCCCAGCATCCTGTTTCCAACAGAGGTCAAACCCGGCCACAAGAACCTGGCAATTACCAAAACACTAAGAAGATCCCATGCTAGTCATGCAATTAAAAGCAGTGGCTATTTCTTAAGTAAACTTGATTAATAGCAGTTAATGGATTTCTTCTCCAAGAATGTATCCAAACCTTTTTTGAACCCATCTATACTAACTGCACTAACCATATCCTCTGGCAACAAATTCCAGAGCTTTATTGTGCGTTGAGTGAAAAAGAATTTTCTCCGATTAGTCTTAAATGTGCTACCTGCTAACTTCATGGAAAGCCCCCTAGGCCTTCTATTATTTGAAAGTGTAAATAACCGATTCACATCTACTCGTTCAAGACCTCTCATGACCTTAAAGACCTCTATCATATCCCCCCTCAGCCGTCTCTTCTCCAAGCTGAACAGCCCTAACCTCTTCAGCCTTTCCTCATAGGGGAGCTGTTCCATCCCCTTTACCATTTTGGTTGCCCTTCTCTGTACCTTCTCCATCGCACACAGAATTCAAGGTGCGGTCTCATCATGGAGCGATATAGAGGCATTATGACATTTTCAGTTTTATTTTATTTTATGTTTTTATTTTATTTGTATTGCATCATAACAAAATATACAAGAATAATCTTGAAAAGGATTGCAAAGATATATAATATTTATACACCCCACATAGTTAAATTTAACTATCTTAATTCTCTGAATTACACGTCCACTAAAGGCGGGGGGACAGAAATACTCAACTTAAAGAAATAGGTTAACCCCTTATTACAAGAAAGAAAGACTCAGTAGAATACAGAGATCTAAACTTATTACAAGGAACTAAGTTCACCTTCACTGAGGCTTTACAGACAAGAAATTGAGTCAATTTAGGTGCGTCATAGAAAATATAGGTATTATTACTACCATATTTTATCGTACATCTACATGGAAATTTAAGGTAAAGGCCCACACGAATTAACAAAATATGTAGCCTCAAGAACAGAAAAGCCTTCCTTCTTTTTTGGGTTTCACGTGATATATCTGGGAACACTCTAATATTGCATCCTAAAAAGGAAACATTTCTATAATACACAATCTGAGTAACCACTTTCAAAACATTCTAATAGATTGGTAAGGTAAGACTTCCCTTTACTGAATCTGTGTTGGCACTTCCCCATTATGTCATGTCTACCCATATGACCAGTAATTCTGTTCTTAAGAATAGCTTCTGCTATTTTGTATGGCACCAACATTGGGCTCACTGGTCTATAGATTTCTGAGTCACCTCTGAAGCCATCTTAGAAAACTGATAATTGGCCACTCTCCAGTCTTGAGGCACAATGACTGATTGAAATGATTTGTTAAGCTTTAGTTTGCTGAGTTGTTTTATTTCATCTTCCAGTTTCACAGTGATTTGTTTCAGTTCCTCTAGAACATCACCTTCAAAAATTGTTACCAGTGTGAGTATCTCCCCTACATATTCCTCAGTGAAGACTGAAGAAAAGAACTTATTTAGTTTTTCTGGTATGGCTCTGTGCTCTCTGATCATCCCTTTTCTCCTTGCTCATCTAGTGGTCCAACTGACTTCCTCACTGGCTTCTTGCTTTCGATGTACTTGGAAAAGTTTTTATTATTGGTTTTTGCCTCTATAACAAGTTTCTTCTCTATTACCTTTTTGGCCTGCCTTATCAATGTTTTATATTTAACTTGCCAGTGCTTATATCCTATTTTCCCCATTTGGATCTGCCTTCCATTCTTTTTAAATGCCTTTTTTTCTTTAGAAGCCTCTTTCACCTCACTGTTTAACCATGATGGCAATAATTTGGTATTCCTTTGACCTTTAATGCATCAAATATATTTTATCTAGACTTCAAAGATAGTACTTTAAACAGTCTTCATGCCTCATGCAAAATTTTTTTTTTAATCTTTTTTATTGAAAGTATCAATACAGAGGTAGATAAACCATATCAAGATGCACAAACTGTAGCATTAAAAAGAAATACAAGGAAAAACACATATGAAAAATTATAATAGAGAAGGAAGAAGAAAAAGAAGGTCAGAGTAACAGAGAGGGAGGGAAAGAAAGAGCAAGGGGTAGGAGCTGGCTGCCGACAAAAGCACATACAACTGTTACAATGAGTCAATATTCATCTCGAGAGGCTTCTACACCTGCGCCCATGATGACATTCGATTTAATTTAACTGCCATTGCCTTTTCATATTTACTATACAGACATATAGAATTCCACCAGAAATGAGCAGATAGCAGATCACTGCGCTTCCATTTGGCAAGAATGTTGTATAAGGCTACTGTCAGTAAGAAGTCCAATAGTTTGAGATGTGAAGGGGGAAGACTGAGGGACGGAATTGCTGCATGAAGTATAAACATAAAATAAGATTTGGGCTAGGAGAGGCCTAATATTGCTGAAATAATAACCCAAATTTGTTGCCAAAAAGTAAGTACATTGGGGCAGAAAAATAGCATATGTGACAAACTAGCCTTAGTAGCAGAGCAGGACCAACAGGCATGCAAATTAAGTAAGCCCGCTTGGTGCAGTTTCCAAGGGGTCCATATTGCTCTGTGTGACACAAAAAAGGAGGTTTGGGTCAAACTGGAAGATAATGAGATGCAGAAATATTCCAAAAGTATTCCCATTTCACGGGTCTTGACAAGTCAGTAAGTTCAGATAGCCACAACGTATGGTAACCCTTCAAAGGCTGCAAGGAAGAGAAAGATTTGAGAAGTTTGTAGAGTCTAGAGGCAAGATGACCCAGAGATCCATAGTCCTGATAAATAATAAATAGTAAGGGTGAGTTGTCTATGGACCTACTGGGTAGAAAGATAGCACATAGCACTCTACAGAGTTGTAGCCAGGCATAAAACTGAGATGCAGGCAACAAAAAATTCTCTTTTAATGTGGAAAAAGGTAACAAGGTGCCTTCATGTATTACAGAGGAGAGAAGCCAAATCACCTTACGTTGCCAAGCCTGCCAATTAAGTGAATGGCTTCCCACTGATATCAAAGGATTATGCCACAGGGGGGTAAATCGGGAAACCCTCCATGGAGAAGTATTCGATGGGCAATTTTGATCAAACTCTAAAAAAGCTTGGTGCAAAGACCACAAGATAGAGGCATGTATGGGAATAAGCATGGGTGGGTAAGGGAGAAGGAGTTGTTCTTCAATAGGCAGCCATTGGGGGCGATTGGTCAGGGTAAACCAATGTGCAAAAAGGTGATATCCTTGAGGCATGAATGCCTTATGGTATTGCTAGAAATCTGGAACGTTACCCCCACCGACCTTCTCATCTGCCTTTAGTTTAGATAATTCAATACGAGGGGCCTTGTTGCACCACAGGAAACATGTTAAAAGCCTGCTACTTGCTGGTAAAAATCTCTGGAGAAACAAATGGGGATCATGGAGAGCACATAGTTTACCTGAGGTATAAGAACCATTTTAATGGTGTCAAGTCTTCCCCACCAAGTTAGGTGCAAAGGAGACCATTGCAAGTGAGGCATCTCATAACATGTGCAATATGGATAGTTCGCATTGGGTGATCATTATCAATATATCCATGTAGAATCAATCTTATGCCTAAATATTTAAGGCCTTGTGTCACCTTTTGTATAGGGTATCGAGAGAGATCAGTCAGAGCTCCTAAGGAATTTAAAGGGAGCATCTCAGTTTTATGCCAATTAATTTTATAGCCAGAAATAACAGAGTATAAGGATATTAAAACAAATAAATGAGAAAGCGATGACTCAGGGTTAGCTAAGAAAAGGAGAACATCATCTGCATATGCAGATAGTTTATAGGTCTCTGATCCTATGGTGATTCCCTCAATGGTGCTCTCTTGCCTTATACCCAGCAGTAGTGGTTCCAAAGCCAGGTTGAACAACAATGGCAAGAGAGGACAGCCTTGTCATGTGTCTCTGAACAAGGAAAAAGAATTAGTAGCACAGGTTATTAATATATAGGAAGGCAGATGTGGATTGATATAGAAAATTAACCCATGACAGGAAATTGTGGCCAAAACCAAACCAGCGAAGCATGTCAAATAAAAAATCCCATTCCACCAATTGAATGTTTTTTCCGCGTCCAGGGAAAGAGCCACAATGGGGATGTTAGCTAAGAGGGCTTGTTCTTAAATATGCAGAAAGAGGCATGTATTATTGGCAATGAGACGATTCTTGATAAATCCAGATTGGTCAGAATGTATTAGGGAACACATAATATGGGATAGTCTAGTAGCCAAGAATTTTGCAAAAATGTTGTAATCCGTGTTCAGTAATGAAATGGGCCTATAGTTGGATACACGTCTCTTCCTGGCTTTGGGAGTAACCACTATGCAAGCTTCTGTAAAGGCAGAAGCCACGGTAGTCTGAGATAATATTGATGAAAAAAAGACATGCAAATGCGGAGTGAGATCTTTCTTAAATGCATGATAGAAGTAAGAGTTAAAGCCGTCTGGCCCAGGGGCCTTCCCACTAGAGAGGGCGGAGATGGCAATGTTTTGGAGAGATAGGGTTGTCCAACGATGATCTTTGAGCCTCGGTGAGGGAAGGTTGAGATAGATTCTAGAGAAATTGGCTGACATTGCTGGAAGCTGATGTCTCTGACTGGTATAGGTTGGTGTAGAATTCACAGAAGGCTTGTAGTATTCCTTCATCGGAAGTAAGTAGTTGACCAGAGGAAGATGACACCCTTACTATCCACCATTTCTCTTTCCATTTCTTAAGATAGGAGGATAATAAATGACCACATTTGTTGTTTTCAGCTTAATAATGGGCCTTTTATTGGAATATATTTGAGTTCACTTGCGAGCTTAATAATTGATTGTATTTGTACCGGGCTTTGAGAAGACTGTTCAAAGAAGTAGGCGAAGGGGATGCCATATGAGACTTTTCAAGGAAGGTGACTTCCACGTGCAGAGTGCTTAACATCTTTTGTCTGATGTTAAAACTGATGATTTTGCCCCTTATGGTAGTTTTAAATGCCGCCCACACCGAGGAAACAGAGACATCAGGAGTGTTGTTATGTAAAACGTATTCTGATATTTTGGTCTTGAGGACTTCCAAAAAGGATGCCTCATGCAAATTTTTAACCTTTGAAACTGCTCCTTTTAATTTTTATCTAATTTCTTCATTTTCTCATATTCTCCATTTTTTAATTAAATGGTAATACAGATCCAAAATGGCTGACCGATACAGATGCTGAGTCCTGAGTTCCTTAAAGTTTTCTTTTTCTTAAAGGGCTGGATGTTAAAAGCTCTACATATGTAAATCCAGTGGATTTACGCGCGAAGAGTGCCTTATGCATGCTGGGCCCTGGGCGGAGCAGAATCAGAGGCTCCCGTCACAGTGGCCATTTGCTGCTGTGCAGGGGATCGCGCGCCAGGAGTTGGCCGGCGCACGCAGCTTGCTTCAGCCCCAGGGCTGAAGTAAATTCTATAACAAAAAGAAATCAGAAGAAAAAGGTAGGGGGGAAAGGGTGGGGGAGGTAAGGGAAGGGAAGGGAAGAGTGGGGGGGTAGGGAAGTTCTGTCCGAGGCTGCTCCGATTTGGGAGCGGCCTCGGAGGGAAAGGGGGAATGCAGTGCGGCTCGGCGTGCACCCCCTTGAGCGCACTGACCCCCGATTTTATAACTTGCGCGCACAAGTTATAAAATCGGGCATATATTTGTGCGCGCATGTATGCCCGCGCACTGTTTTGAAAATCTACCCCATAATCTTTTTCCCTTTATTAGCTTTCCTACTAAGATGGAAGGAGGAGAAAATAGTAGTATGTGTTTTCTTTTCCACATCCACGCGGCATCCGATGACATTAATTCAAGGAAATCAAAGTGGGAAAGCCATCTATGTTTCCCTTAGCTCTGGCATTAGAACTCTTCTCCACCACTGCTTACCGGGAGTGTTGTAAATCATTCCTCACCTGGATTGAATCTTGGAGAGCGGAGTGTTGAGAATACCACTCCTGGCCCTTGGTATACCAAAGATGTGAGAGAGGCCACAAATTGAAAGGTCTCTGTGACCCCAGATCAAAGCTCTGAGCAGAGTGATACCTGGATATGGGGCTGAAGGACATCCTAAGCAAGTTGATAGAAGCTCTGAAGATTTTCTTCAATGTTGGCAGGAATTTGCTCCACGCCAAATGACAGTGGGATCTGGCACCAACTTAAATTGTCGTTTAACCAAAGTGGACTCCCAAGGTATGAAAGGTTGAAAAAGTCAGCCAGTGGAACTACCAGAAATTCTCTTAGTACCCTCAATGCCTTATCTGCTTTAAAGTTAGTTATCTCCTCATGAAGACACTTTTCTGAAAATCATTTGATGTTTACCTCACTTCCAATCTTATTTGCATTCATTTTATGTAGTCCATCTCTTCACCCTTCTACCCTGAACATCAAACAGAAATATTTGTTAAGCAATTTCACTTTTTGCTCAGCAGCCTATACATATTCCTCACTTTCACCTCTGAATCTCACATTGCCACTGTTGTACTTCCTTATATAATTAACATATCTAAAAAAAAGCCTTGCTCCCTGTATTATCATATTTTCTATTTTTCTTCATTTTGAATTTTTGAATTCCTGAATTCTCTTAGCTTTTCCAGATATTGCTTCTTATTATCTTCTTTCTGTGATCTCTTAAAGTTTGAATGCTAACCTTTTCTCCTTTACCTTTTCTGCTACTTCTTTAGAAAACCATAGTGGCCTCTTTTAACTCTTTCCTTTATTTACTTTCCTAACAAAAATATTAGTTGTCCTTTAATCTCCCCTAGATTTTCCCATCCAGTTAAACAAATCATTGATGTACGCACCCTTGTCTTTGAATGAAACTTTATCTCAAGCAGTCTAATACTGAACTGTACCATTCAGTGATAGTTGGATCCCAGATGATTGTCCACTACAAAATCAGAGACACTGTCCACATTGGTAAACACCACATCCAGTATTGTACTCTCCTATGTAGGTTCTGTTACCAATTAAGGCAAAACATATATAGTAGGGATATGCATTTGTTTAAAATGACACTGCAAAATGCAAAAAATAAGGCTAATTTGTTTCATTCAGAGGGCCCTGAACCTTATTCATTTGTTTCACTTTAAACTAATGATTTGGGCCTAGGTCTAGGCCCAAAATCAGGGCCTCACTTATGGCATAGGTGAGACCCAAAGCAGTGGCCATGGCCTCTGCCTGAGCATGATGCTGGGATCTTGGCAGAGGTATGGGCCGATGCCAGGGCCTCTGCCCAAAACCCCTGAAAATTAAGCAAAAAATCCAAACTTACCTGATCCAAAGGGTATCCGATGAAGGCCTGGACCCAGGCTCAATGCCACGAAAGCGACCTAAAGGCCAGGTCCCAATGCCATGGACTAGGTCTAGGTCGTGGCTAGGACCTATGCCTGAGGTTGGATCCTGATGCTGGGTCCTCTGCCCAGACCCAAGCCTGATGCCGCGACCCAACCCAGAGGCTGGGTCCTGATGCCGGGTCCTCAGCCTAGGCTGGGACCCAGGCTCAAGCTTGATACTGATCCTGAGGTCAGGTCCTGACGCCGGGGCCTAGGCCCAGACCCATGTCCTGTGACATGACTCAACCTAGAGGCCAGGTCCTGACAACTGGGCCTCGGACCAAGGTCAACCCCAGGCCTCATAACCCAAGCCTTGGAGCTGTACACATTGCCATACATCAAAATGGTGCCATCCACTGGGGTGAATATGCCAGAGTAAATTAACTCCATCATGACCCCAGAGGACAGCGTCATTTGGCTTGCAAGTGCCAGGACCTAGGACCCAAGCCTGTGCCTGACCCTGGGATGAGGCCCAGGAGTCAGGACATGGCCTCCTGGCCGAGACTCTGGTGCCGACCTGGCCTCTGGATTGGGTCATGACATCAGGCCTGTATCCAGGCCAAGGCCCAGTATTGGGACCCAGCCTCTGGGCCTGGTTGTGGTGTTGGGTCTGGGTCTGGGCTCCGGCCTAGGTTGAGGGCCCCAGTGTCAGGACCCAGTGTCCTGGTGAGGTTTCGGCATTGGGCCTCGGTCCAGGCCCAACCTAGGCCTCAGAACCAGCCTCTAGGTCAGACCAAAGCTCAGTACGCAGAGGTCATGCCAAACTACTGCACCTTTGGCCTACAGAAGGCTGAGTCTTTGGCCTGGGCCTAGGCTGCAGCTGGTGGATCCCCACCAGACCAGGCATGTGGGAGCCAGGGGAAATCCTGGCCCCACATTTGTTTGGATGGATGGGCTAGAAGCTTCATTTTCATTTTTTGGCTGTTGTTTTTTGGGGGGTTTAATTGTTTGATTTGTTTTCTTCTCATGAATGAAAGCGAATCAAACAATCCAAGAACCAAAATTCGTGGAAAAAATACTCCCAAAAGCGAACTGAAAATGAAAACAATTTTTTTTCTCCTGCACATCCCTAATATATAGTGGCACAAGTGAGTCAAATATATATCCCAAACCCCATATATATAATGTACATAAAAAGAAGGATCTGACGTGAGGTTTTGTCATTAGGTGCAACCTGCATTGTTTGTCAACCTTGTAAATGCCAAGTTATTTATAATGCTACTAAATATCTGTTTTATGATACTTTACAGCTGAGGAGTTCTTAGACAGTAGATGCAATATTAGCTATCAGCCTGTCCCTAGTGACTTTATATTGGAGAGGCAATGTATTAGTCTAGAAGTATTGCTATCATTTTTCCTTTTTAGCAGTCTTATATTAGGCCTAGGTTTTTGGGTCTTTTCTTTCCTCCACTCTATGTAGTGGACTAATGTAGGCTTAATAAAGTGCTATTTTTCTTCTTTAATGTATATGTTAATTTACTGTATTTGTATTTACCTTATTTTTCTTTAATGATATTTTATATTTGATAATGTTATAATTAATAAAAATAAAGTTAAAAAATATTGATCTATTAAATTTAAGACAAGAACTCTATATTATATCAGTGACTTGTAAACTAATATTTTTATTTAAACTAATAAAATATGATAGATTCAAAAACCCAGTCAGTCAAAAATTTATTCCCATTCTAAGGGACAACTCTTATCTTATAATCACTCAGAATGATTAGATATTCCCTCTATTCATCAAGTAAGGCTTGTTGAATGAAGAGAACAGCTGCTATCAGTAGTCAGTGCAATAGTTTGGTATAATCTTCCAGATACAGTTCATATAGAAGTATGTTTTAAAAGTTTTAAAAAGAACCTAAAGACTTTCTTATTTCAGAAGGCTTTCCAAAACTGTACAATAACATGATATATTGGCAAATCTGTTTTTGTTTCTATTTTTTATATTTTATTACTGTTTTAATGTGTTGTTTATTTATGATTATTTTATTCTGTTAATGTATTTATTATGATCGTTTTTTGTAAGCCACATTAAATTGTATGATACTGTGACATATAGAAAAAAGTAAATAAATAAATAAACTGGAAACATGACCTACTGGTGAAGACACCACAATCTTCAGTGGAAAAGAAAAGTCCAGTTTATCACCCTGTTATCTTTACATTACCTATGATTGATAGGTATACAAACTACAGAAGATATAGTAAAGACTAGGGATGTGAATCGGGCTTCGGACGATTGAAAATATCATATGATATTTTCAAAATCATCAGAAATCGGGGGCTCCCCCAAAATGATAGGAAAACCCCATGAAATTGTTTGTGGGGGATCTCTTATCATTTTGGGGGAGGGCAGGAAAAATGGCACACAAAAATAACCCCTAAACCCACCCCGACCCTTTAAAACTAATCCCTTAGCTTCCCCCACCCTCCCGACCCCCCCAAAAACGTTTTACAGGTACCTGGAGGTCCAGTGGGGGTCTTAAAAATGGCGCAGGCCATCCAGTGCTCCTACCATGTGACAGGGGCTGGCCAATGGCATGGATACCCTGTCACATGGTACGGGCAAAGGGCCATCGGCGCCATTTTGATTAGTGGCAGCCGACGGCCCAAGAGCGGGAGATCACTCCCGGGACCCCCACTGGACCACCAGATACCTGTAAAAAGTTTTTTGGAGGGTCGGGAGGGTGGGGGAAGCTAAGGGATTAGTTTTAAAGGGTCGGGGTGGGTTTTTTGTTTATCGGCTCGGGCGCAGCCAATAAACAAAACTGCAATCGGGCTGTACGAAAAAAAAAAACACGATGTGAATCGGAACCGGAATCAGAACCGATTCTGGTTCCAATTCACATCTCTAGTAATGACACAGAACAAATAATTATGTAGCTATCCTACATGAATACATGAATGTCCTAGAAACAGCAATTCTGAACTTCTTCCTTGGGTGAATCATTATTATAGTCATCATTTCTGAGAAACTGGGTGTTGGCCAACCAGAAGCTTCTTAGAGAGTGATATCTATCTACATATAGATAAATAGATATAGATTTTTTCTAAGCATTATTTGTAGTATAATTTAAAGAACTTGTTTTCTGCGTACATATAACATCTAGAGATCCCAGTAAAAGCAAAAAACAAAAAACAAAACAATTACCTAAATATATTTTCTGTACTGAGCAAGAGTCATTATTATATGCAACTGTTTGTAATGTGGGCAGGCGAGATTAGCTGCACCCCTGGCAAGCACCTATCTTCACTCTGTCCCAAATTAATCTCTCACCCATGAAATTAAATTAAGAGAGACAATAACTTTCAAAGGGTCACGCTGGTGCATACTGATGTGTGTGCATCAGCGTGCACTCAGGGATGCTGCAATTTTTTAACAAAAGCGCACATACATGTGTATGTTATAAAATAGCCTAGGTGCATGTAGGTGTGTGTTCTATTTTGCAACTGGGCATGCACAGAAGCGCACATCTGGGTATGAGCCATGCAAGTGGGAGAATTCTTTAACAGGCGTACATCCATGCCAGGACCACTTTCACTAGTTCGTCTACCAGTTCATCCAGACTGGAGCTAGTTCCTCAAAATCCCCCTGCTTCTTTAGCCTGCACTCCCCACAGTTACCCCCAGACCCGTTGAACCACTCAGGAATGCCTGATTTCTTTTTTTTAAAACTACAGCTCCTCCATAGAAGGTTACACAGCACTCAGGTACATAAGTATGGGCATGCACTGCTCTTGGCCCTGCTGCAGAACGCCCATGCCCCACCCATGCCATGCACACACCACACCCCGTTTTCATTTCAGGTGAGATATTCGCAAATCATGAGATGCATGCGCATGCAGGGGGCTTTTAAAATCGGATAGATATGCACATGTCCTACATGCAGGCACATCTCCTGAATTTGGCACACATCCAGCTTTTACAATTCATCTTAGTCACAGTTTATTAAACACAAGTTTAAACATCAAGTTTAAAAAGCCCGAGCCTGAACACTGTGACAACACATAACCGTGACCCACCCCCAGCTGGCATCTAAATGGCCACTGCCACAGTCCAGCCGCAACAGCCCTCAGCCCTAAAGAGCTTCCGGCATCAAACTGGCACTCTCTGTGCCATGTCCCAGGAGAGGTCCCACCACAACTTAATCAGTTTCCTCACTATTCCAAGGCTATGTGAATAATAGACTTAACAATTCAAAGATATTCACTAACTGGAACTCAGGTTACCTGCAACTGTGACATAAAACTTTACATAAGCACAAACAAAGAAACATGGGTGGGAGGGAGGGAGGGAAATGCAGTGAAAATGAACTGCAAGGGGAGAAGAGCAGTACAGGTTAAATTCAAAACCGACTCCACCCTGACCCATGGGAGAGGGCCAACCAGGACCTTGCTAAAGACCATTTGAAAAATCATTCCCATGAGGTAAGACTCCCCTATGAGGAAAGACTAAAGAGGTTAGGACTTTTCAGCTTGGAGAAGAGACGACTGAGGGGGGATATGATAGAGGTGTTTAAAATCATGAGAGGTCTAGAACGGGTAGATGTGAATCGGTTATTTACTCTTTCGGATAGTAGAAAGACTAGGGGACACTCCATGAAGTTAGCATGGGGCACATTTAAAACTAATCGGAGAAAGTTCTTTTTTACTCAACGCACAATTAAACTCTGGAATTTGTTGCCAGAGAATGTGGTTCGTGCAGTTAGTATAGCTGTGTTTAAAAAAGGATTGGATAAGTTCTTGGAGGAGAAGTCCATTACCTGCTATTAAGTTCACTTAGAGAATAGCCACTGCCATTAGCAATGGTTACATGGAATAGACTTAGTTTTTGGGTACTTGCCAGGTTCTTATGGCCTGGATTGGCCACTGTTGGAAACAGGATGCTGGGCTTGATGGACCCTTGGTCTGACCCAGTATGGCATTTTCTATGTTCTTATGTTCTTATGACAGAAGGGGGGAAGAGGACCCCACTACTGGCCAGTAGGCTCGCAGTCCTGAAAATCATTCCCCCACCTCCCACTAGCCTGCACCTCATCCCCCAACCCCTCCCTGCCCAGACAGGGGTTTAGGATTTTGCTGCCCTACACTGTTGGTGCTTTTAACCCCCACCTCTTATAAGGGGCGATTACAGAGAAGCAGAGAGCTATTCTCTGCTCCATGACATTAAGCAGGGCTGGAAGACAGCAAATCTCAACCAGTCTGCTGCACTTAAATGTTTGCTGTCCTAGGTACATATATAATGAGAAATTAGCTACAATTATTAATTCTCTGCTTAATTCCTTTTCTTCTTCCTGGATCACCGTTTCATTGAAATTGTACACTTCCTGCCATTCATTGAAGTCTGCAAGTCAAGGTCTGCTGGATGTGCCCTCCCCATGATTCATCTGGTTTGATAAAACCAGAAAATACTCTTTCTCAATGGCTGGAACTCTTTCCCCAAAGAGATATGACTCATCAAAAACCCACAATTTTTTAGGCAGGTGTAAAAGACACATTTTTTCCACATGGCCTTTAATTCTGACACCTGACATTTTATATTTATGATATGCTGCAGGCATTCTTTTAGTAGAGTTTTTGTATCTGTACAAAATCACATTAGGGCCTCAATGCACAATAAAAGGGATCTAACACACTATAAATGCATAATCTTTATCCCGTCGTGCGTTTGTATGCAAATTTGATAATGAGTATGCAAAAGGTGACTTTTTATGCAAATGAGGAATTCCTACTGCCTGTTACAAAAATTTATCGCACACTGATGAGGGATTTAACATTGGAAATAACACCTTTTTTTGTGCGTTAGAATGGAAAAATAGTTTTATTGTGGGATAGGCGCCATTATTGTGAATCATGATTATAATGGCGGCTAATATTCGGGCCGATTCAGTAAAGTCCGCGGGAGAGCGAGCGAACGCCTGCTCTCCTGGTGCACGCACAGGCCACTCTCCTGTGCGCACGATTCAGTATGCTAATTAAGTCCGGCGGTAAAACCAGGTAAAAGGAGGTGCTAGGGACACTAGTGCGTCCCTAGCGCCTCTTTTGGAGAAGAGTGGTGGCTGTCAGTGGGTTTGACAGCCAACGCTCAATTTTGCCATCGTCGGTTCTCGAGCCCACTGACAGCCATGGGCTCGGAAACTGGACGCTGGCAAAATTGAGCGTCCGGTTTTCGACCCAACAGCGCGGGCCAACTTCAAATTTTTTTTTTTTTACTTTTGGAAAGTTTCGGGACCTCCAACTTAATATCGCCATGATATTAAGTCGGAGGGTGCACAGAAAAGCAGTTTGTACTGCTTTTCTGTGTACTTTCCCGGTGCCCAAAATGCGGCTTGGCTGCGCATTTTGTTTTCTGAATTGCGCAGGAATACTTAATAGGGCCATCAACATGCATTTGCTTGTTGCGGGCGCGATTAGGTTTGGGGGATTGGACGCGCATTTTCAGCCACTTACTGAATAAGGGGTAAAGGAAAACACGTGTCCAATGGTGGGTTAACAGTGCGCTCCAACGGAGCGCACTGTACTGTATCGGCCCGAATGGGAGCGCTAAAATGAGGGCTATTCTTAGACTCTACACAGCTCTGCTGGGTCAAAAATAATGCCTTTTTTTTACCTGCCCTTTCTTCCTAAATCTTCTGTGTTAGGGGGAAGTGTAAAAATAGTGGGAAACTGGTTGCCCATTTACGTTATGGAAATGGGATTTGCTTGTATATGTGGGCATATATATCAAATAGGGCGCACATGTAGGGGCTTTCAGTCTATTGGATGCCATGCACATATGCTGCAGCTGTTGTATTACATATGCGTGTAAATGCGCACATGATATCCAAAAGGCTGAAAGCACCTACATGTGTGCCCTATTTGATATATATGTGCACATCTATTGGTCTCCCACCGACAAACACCTTAATTTTCATCCACACATCAAATCCCTTCTAAAAACCGGCTTCTATAAACTCCACATCCTCAAAAAGCTCAAACCCCTCCTCCACCTTCAAGACTTTCGCCTTGTATTGCAGTCCACAATCCTATCAAAATTAGACTACTGCAATTCACTTCTCCTAGGCCTGCCCTACGCCACAATTAAACCACTACAAATCTTGCAGAACTCCATGGCACGAATCATCACAGACACTCGTAAGAGAGAACACATCACACCCATTTTAAAAGAACTGCATTGGCTCCCCATCCCTTTCCGTATAAAATACAAAACCCTTACAATACTCCATAACATGCTTCACAAAAATGACCACGAATGGCTCAAGGAAACACCACGTTTCCGTACATCCAATCGTCCATCCAGAGCCTCCACGGCGGGCACTTTACACATCCCACCCCTCAAAATAGCACACCACTCAACTACCAGAGAGAGAGCCTTACCATAGCCGGCCCCTCCCTCTGGAACTCTCTTCCCACGTATCTCCGCCTTGAACCTTCCTTACCCAATTTCAAAAAAGGCATCAAAACCTGGCTTTTCTTACAAGCATACCCTGACTCCAATCAGACCTAAACCCCCTCCACTGCCACTTCCAATTCCCTTACCCCTTCTAATCCGTTGATGCATCCTAGGGAATTGCTGATTTTGTAAATTTGTTAATTTTTTATTCTCAGTTTTTTAACACAGTTCCTATCAATTTCTCTCTCCCCTAGCACTTCACTACCTTTCTCCTTCCCGCAACTTATGCGCTTACTGTCACCTGACCCCCATCCTCTCCTTTTTCCTTCACTGCTCCACCTCCCCCCTCCCTGTTATTTGTAATTTCCTCTTCCTCCTTTGCAATGTTGATTGTGAACCGGCATGATGTGTCCTATGAATGTCGGTATATTTTAAAAGCATTTAAATAAATAAATAAATAAATAAATATGGCAATGCCCTGCCCCTTTTTTCCTACTTTTCATATGTGCACACAGCGGGAGATACATGTGTACTCGGGCGGCTTTAAAACCCGTTCTGCAGGTATCAGCCCAACTTGTGTGTATCTCCCAGTTTGGGTGCGCAACCTGCTAATGCATCACACACTGCGATACTGCATCGCGAGATGTAAAAAATTATAGCAAGTTACAATTTTTACCTTCGTGATGCCCCTTTTTTTTTATCACTGTTGTTTCACACCATATTTCCATGATATTATAGCAATCTGAAGAATCTAGGCCTTTGCTTTTATAATTGTGGATGTTTTACTATACTCCACCTTGAACCTTGGAAAGACAGGTAAGAAATCTTTTAAATAAATAATACATAAATGAATAAATCCAGGGCTGACCCCCACCAGGCATGCCTAACAAAGGGTGGCTGGAGGTGGGGGTAGCTCAGGTGGGGGTAGCTCACTATCATTTTAGAAGCTGCTGGGAAAAGCTTTGCTTCTCCAGACTTAAACAAAACATAATAAAAATTAGTCTGAGGACTCCCTTGGCTTGCAAAATATTATTGGTTTTATTTTGCTCTGCTACTTCCCATGGGAATGAGTAAAATGTAGGTACTCCGAGCATGAAGACCTGCAGAAATGTACTTCCAGAGGTTTGCCTGTAGACTGCAAGAACTTGTTTCAGGTTTTCTTGGTACTTCATTTCTACCATCTGTAAAGTCTTGTTTCCAGCCTGGCAGAGTAATACCATTAATTTTGAAAGCTCACCAGGATCTGGGATCTTTGGGATGCTTTCCATTTGAGTCCAGAAATCCTGAAAAATCCAGCAGTGATGCTCATCTAGGATCAAGGATCTGACCCACAAATGATGCATTGCATATTCAGATTACTTTTCTATTGCCTTGATATCTTGGAATGGGAAAACGTGGCAAGCAGAAGATGTAAATTTACATCTCAGTCTGCAAAGCCCTCTAGAGCTGGGACTGCTGATAGCTCCTGTTTGTACATTCTTAACCATCTATAAAAAGTGACTTGTATACTATTGAATAATTCCTGTTAATGCGTTCGGTTGGTGTATACTTAGGCTGTGGCTTTGCTCAATGTTTATGATCCTCTGCTTTAAATTTGCAAGTAAAGAAGCATCAAGGAAACCTCAGGACCTGCGTGTGGACTTTTTAAAAAATTTACATGTTTTTGTTTTTTTTGCATAAGCAGAAGGATCTCCACCAGTCAGACTTTAAAAGGTGTTTTCCCATCTGGACTACAATCTTAGAATAGTGAGAGAAAAAGGGTGATCTTTCTGTTTGTCTTAATCCTAATCCAAATAGAATTCCTCAGTAAGCAAAACTGCAGCAAAAAGTCTAGAGAGCAAAAAATCAAGAACATTTGGGGAAGCCATGACAACAGAGACTTTTGCAGGTGGCATTTTCTATAGCCCTAGCCAGAGCCAGCAGGTTTCACTTAGATGACTTTTTTGTTATAGGATCTTCTGTCAGTCTGGACTAAGCTGGAATATACTTCTTTCTTTGAAAGTATCTGGTGAAAATGGTTTTCTTATAAGAAAAATCCATTATTAAAATATCAAAAGGTTAGCAGGGTAATTAATAGCAGAATTCAATTTCACATCAGGGGGGAGACCGGTGAGACTAAATAAGGCTGGTTTTTAACTTTCTTGAAAAAGAAAAGATCATGGACACTAATGGAGGGAAGAAAAAAAAGTAAAAATGAGGATACAGTGTCAAATTCCAGAGAATGAATTGTGAGGAGGCTAATAGTGACAAGAAGGATGAGAACCAGATGGGAAGTAAAAAGGAGACAGTCAAGTTTTTGGTTCTATATATTATACTGACAAGTTCAAGTGTGACAGGCCACAGCCTGTCACCCGTCTGAGAGTCAGAAGCACTTGCATGGCCAACCAATTTGCAGAAAACAGTCTCTTTCTTTTCATCCAGTGTCAGTTGCTTCACAAACCATAACACATTTCAACACCCATGAGGTACCAGAGCAAAGGCAAGCCACGAGTCAGCCATTGCCATTTTTTTATTTTGCTATTGCTCCTGCCCCTGAAAACTTTAGGCAATTGGGAAGTAAAGGGTGATGAAGGGGTGTGGGAGGGGCCTTGATGGGTGGGGAGGATGAGATTTAGGAGTGGGTGGGGCTTATTATTTTGGCAAAGGCGGTGAGGGACAGGGCAGCGACAAACCAGGCTTTTTTTTTTCAGTTTAATAAGTATGTGCACAGGCAGTATGTCTATGGCGCTACATGCTCCTTTAAATATAGCGCTCTGGAGGGGCATGAGAGCATCGGCAGGTGGGTTTGCTTGCCGATGCTTTAACCAGAAATTTAGCTACATCTCTTGAGATGTAGCTAATTTTCAGGACTTAAGCAGTTTGCAAAGTTTTTTCACGAGATGCACTCTTCTATTTGTATAATAATCAGCTCCTTTGCATGCGTATGCATGTGACATAATTCATTACTTTTTTACTTGTGTTGTTCCTGATTTTATTTGTGGTAAGGCAAACAATGAGCAAAATCACTGGGTGATGTGATATTTCCTGATTTCACACATTATTTGCTTTACCTCATCTTAGATAATAGTCCCCTCAGGCACCTATATCCAGATGAATAAATTGCAGGCCTAAATTTAGACCCCTGAATAAGTGTGAAACTTTCAGCCAAAATGTTAGGTGCATAAGTTTGGCTGATAAAGTTACCTTAACTGAAGTTCTGAGCATTTTCTGAAAAAGGTTCTCAGAGGCATTAAAGAGACATTTGTTAGCGATGAGATAGATGCTAGCAATTGTCTTATTAGAATTCTTTATGACAATATCTAGACTTCTGATGAACTATTCTTCAACTAAAGTGACATAAGTAAAATTCTGCATAAGCCTAGATACATGTATTCTGAAATATTTGACATCAAGATGAGACACATCTATAGGGTTAGCACTGTTAGGGTAGAGTATACTCACTGTGGTAGAAAGCAAGTGATTCAGCATTTCTGAGTGTGAAATGTTTGATTTAAGAACAACAACAAGAATGTTAGAAACAGCTGACTTAGATAAGACTTGTAATTCTAATTACAAATGATATGCTTAGACAGCGGAATAGCTGCAGATTCATATAGGCAATATGTGGGCAATCCGTGAATGCCTGTGAACTACCCAACGGAAACTCCATTGATTTACAAGGAGCCATCTGCAGTAGATTGTGGCTGATTGTGAATTACCCACAGACCTCCACAAAAACCTGCAGATTTTTTTAGGAGACAGCAAAGTTATTGCTGATTTACTATTCTAATTTGCATGTATTGCAGTGCCAGCATTCCATACCAACCTATGAATATATTTGCTGGAAGTTACAAATTTTACCATTTATTTCCTTGAATACTAACAGCAAACAGCATATCAGTAAACAAGACTATAATGAGTATCTTATTTATTTTCTTATTGTATTGAGGCGGCTGAGCGGGGATATGATAGAGGTCTTTAAGATCATGAGAGGTCTTGAACGAGTAGATGTGACTTGGTTATTTACACTTTCGAATAATAGAAGGACTAGGGGGCATTCCATGAAGTTAGCAAGTAGCACATTTAAGACTAATCTGAGAAAATTCTTTTTCACTCAACACACAATAAAGCTCTGGAATTTGTTGCCAGAGGATGTGATTAGTGCAGTTAGTGTAGCTGGGTTCAAAAAAGGTTTGGAAAAGTTCTTGGAGAAGTCCATTAACGGCTATTAATCAAATTTACTTAGGGAATAGCTACTGCTATTAATTGCATCAGTAGCATGGGATCTTCTTAGTGTTTGGGTAATTGCCAGGTTCTTGTGGCCTGGTTTGGCCTCTGTTGGAAACATGATGCTGGGCTTGATGGACCCTTGGTCTGACCCAGCATGGCAATTTCTTATGTTCTTATGTTCTTACCTTTTGGAAGTATTGTAGGTTTTCTTTTGAAGATCCTAGTCTATTGTGCCTTTATCTCTGGATAGTCCTTTTGTTTGGTGGGTTCTGGAGGGCCTCAAGGCACTATTATGCTGTCACCAGCCCAATTTTTGGCATAGCATAACAATCTTATTGAGGCTGATATTCAAAGGGGTTTGTCTGAATAACGTTTGCTGTCAATGCAATGCTGGATGCCACTGGAGCATAGCTATCATACTGCAATCCCGGCAGCCTCCGGACTTTGGAGGGTCCTGGATAACACAGGAGGGTTCTGGATCAGCTTGCGAAAGAAATGGTGGGCTTTAAGGAGGGACCCAGATGACACAGTGAACTTCAGAATTTAAAGAGAGAGTCCTCGGGCTAACAGGCCTACAATGTGTAAACATTTTTAGGGAACTTTGGAGGAGGGAGATGGAACTATGGAAAACATTTGTAATCCTTTTAGAGGGTGGGCTATGTCGGGAGGGACCCACAAGAGGCAATTCACATCTGTAGAAAGAACAGTGGCAAACACTGCAATGAAGAACAAAATTTAAATTAAAACAATCCATACCAATGGAGAAAATTCCAAGAGACACATTCTAAGGGGTGAATTTTAAAAGCCGGTGTGCAATAAAGCTGGAAGATATGTGCAGAAGTCTGGCCTGCGTGTGTCGCACAAATTTTAAAAGGTGCCTGTGTACACGTGTATCTCCCGGTACATGAAAAAGGGGTGGTGTGGGCATGGTCTGGGCAGGGAATAGGCATGCCAGGATTTATGAATGAAATCAGTGCACAAATACATGCACAAGCGTGCACTGGGGGTCCCCTACCACATAACTTTACTTCTGCTATGGATGGCATGTAAGAGCTAAAACAAAACAAAAAAATAGGATGGCAGGGCTTTAAGGGCCGGAATAACGAGGTAAAAGGGAGGCTAATTAACTAGGGAGGTTAGGAAGTCCTATCCCTTACCTGGGTGAACTGGGAATGAACTGAGGAAACTGGTAATGGTGTCGGTGCCTGTGTATACTAAAATCCTCCCACTTAATGGTAGAGGTAGCATTTGCGTGCAGATGCGTGCAGGCATATAAAATTGTGCACATATGTACACGTGTGCAACCTATTTTATTCCATGTGCACATATATGCGCATATGTTATAATATGGCCATGTCCTTTGGCGGCATATGCGCGTACATGTGGGCCCACATGACTGATTCAAAGTTACTGTCTAAACTGGTAAAACGCACATGGGAAGGCATTCTGCAAGATTAAAGTAAAGTTACAGATCTAATAGCAGTTACAGGCCTAAGAAGTGAATTATGCAGGTCAGGTTACCATGCATACCAATGTAAACAGTTTAGGGAAACAGTCTAGAGTAGTGTAAATGCACATAAATAATGTGCTGTGGAGATAAACTGTAATTAATTGAAGAAGCAGCACTCTGTGGGAGACATACTTAAGACAGTTTAAAGAACATATTATCCAGGGCATATCCATGAAAGATATTTTTGAAAACCACTTTTAAAGGAAAGTACCTAAACACAAAAATAAGCAAACTGAGGAGATGTTCAATGCAAATAAGGAGTTATTCAACTAATAAAAATTAAATAAAGATGAAAAATGTATGCACACCACCTGGGTGATACTTTAAATAGATTAACAAAAATATACAGCGGTAATTATGACTGTCGGCAAGGCATATTACAGGAGCACCAATAAAGATTTTTAAAATGGAAATAGCTGCTAGGCTGGAGATTATAAAAATTTGCCAAGAGGGTTATGCTGCAAAAGTGCCTGAAAAAGAAATATTAAGAAATAGATTCTCTAAATGAAACTTAGTTCCTAAATTCAGTTTGTGTATGATAAAACCAAACAAAAAAGTGGTGTTAAAACCTGACAGTTGCTATATACATACCAGAGGTTTAAAGAATTAAGACGGGGGTTGAGCACATATGACATCAGTTCTGAAAGTAGACGCTGACCGTGATGTACAGTGAAGGAGTTTAAACAGAGAAGGTTCTTAGGCACTCTAACTCAGAATTTTGGTATTGTATTTTACAGTTTTCATTGGTGGGTCCGGTTCTTGATTTCTATTGGCCGCTCATGGTCATGTGACTTGTTTCAATTGGTTGACACTTTGGCTCCACCGGCGAAACATGGTCATGTTGGGGGAACTGCATCTCATATGAAGCTTTATCAATAAACAGTTTAACTGAACATTACAAACTGAACATTTATAAGAATACTGTTTTCAATTTCCAGCAGTTAATAAATTAGGAGGTCCATTTAGAAGCATTTAGTGGGAAGTTATCCAGCTAAATGAAGATTTGGGCAATTAGCCAGCCACAGTCTAGCTGGATAACTTATTAACCAGCTAAAATTTGGTTAGATAAGTTAGAGGCGTTCTGGGTTCATAACTGGGAGGAACTGAGATCTGGCTAATTCTGATATTTAGAGTAAGCCAGATAACTCATCTGGCTAAGTCTGGTCATTAAGACCTGTCTTAAATTTAGCTGGATAGACTTATCAGCTAACTTTAGGATAGCTGAATATATAGGCTAAGTTAGCCAGATAGGTTTATCTGGCTAACTTGCCGAGTCACAGATCGCCTGAATATAGACCTCTATGTGTCTATTGGGGTGAAAAGAATTAGTTTTGGTTAAATGAGTTTTTAAAGCATTAAAAACTTATGTAAAACTAGTTTTTGTAAGTCACCATGGCTTACTCTTCTAGGGCTGGAGGCATAAACTGGAGGTAGTAATTTATGCTTCCAGTTCTGCTCCGTCAGACACAGCGCTGGATCACTGGAGTAGGTGAGTTGAGACCTCGCTCCCGTCAGGGATGTTTTTTTATTATTGGGGTTGGGATGGAGGGATCTGTGGGTAGGGGTGTTTGGATCAGCCTTTAGATACTGTAGGTCGGTGGGAGGGGCTAGGGGAACAATGCTCGATTAATACGTTTTTTGAAATGGGAATGGATTGAGATGATTGCAGCAATTTCACATATTTCAGGAGGGGGTGTATGGCATGGCAGGCCATATGCAAACTTTGGGAGGGGGAGGAAAGACTTGGGCCACAGGCCTCTTAAGTTATTTTAACTTGTCGGATAACTTAAAAACCTATCTGGCCATATTCAAACATAGCCGGTTAGGTTTTTTTAGTTATAGGGATACATGTAGCCAGATAACTTTAGGCTGGTATATTCAATGGGACATTTCTCTCACTGAATATACGGAGCACGTTGTCTGGCTAACTTTAACCAGATAAGTTGTTCACTAAACAAATGGCCTACTAAATATTGACATCTTAATATTCAGTGGGCCAATGAACAGGAAAGCTGCTCGTGTAACTTTATCTTTACAGAACATATCCACGTAAATGGTCCACTGAATATACCCAACTAAAGTTACTCATATAAAGTTACCTGAGAATCTTCTCTCTCACCAGACTTACCCAGGTAAAGTTTTGCTGGTCAAAGGGGCAGGGTTTGTCTAGCTAACTTAATAGATATCTGGACAAATGCTTCTGGCATGTAGTACTCTCATGCTAACAGTAGTTTTGACATGCATACTTTAGCTTTTGTGAGTTTTATGTGCAAACTATGTTAATGAGGTAATGAGATGCAAATTGATGCCAAATACCTAATTAAATATTAATGCATCAATAAAGTACATATAAACTGCTTTGCAAAAGCATTATGGTGAGAAAATTATCTGCATTTTGTTAGGAATAGCTTGCTTTTTTCTGTAACTTCTATAAGCAAAGTGCACATAAACTTTACTGTCTGGCCTCATTAACATCGGCTGTTAGCATAGAAGATAAATTCAAGGGCCTTCCATTTCAGGTTTTTATACAGCTTTCCTCCACTAATAGGGGATCTGAAGTGGTTTACAATTTTTTAAAAGTACAATTTAATACATCAATAAAAATAAATTAGTAGTATAGTAAAACAAATAGAAAATCTCTACATCTCCTACTCTCATTAGGGAAATAGAAGGTAGTATCAAATATCTAAAAAAATATAATACTTCCCA
Source organism: Rhinatrema bivittatum (assembly GCF_901001135.1). Lineage (NCBI taxonomy): Eukaryota > Metazoa > Chordata > Amphibia > Gymnophiona > Rhinatrematidae > Rhinatrema > Rhinatrema bivittatum. Next base: position 322,367,734 of record NC_042619.1, read on the forward strand.
ACTTATCACTATGAAATACATACATACTTTCCATTTGAAATTTGTTGCAAAATCCAAGGGGTAAAAAGGACCCACGGAATTTGTATCAAAGCAGACAGTTTGAAAATTGCCTCCCAAGAATATTATACTTGCTTTAGTGTTACAACATTTTTTGGAACTCTTCCACCATCAGTGAAGAAGTTGGCCATAGAGGCAAAAACTCATAATAAAATCTTTTTAAAATATATCCAAAGCAAGAAATCTGTGAGGGAATCGGTTGGACCATTAGATGACAGAGGGGTTAAAGGGGCTCTTAGGAAAGATAAGGCCATTGCAGAAAGACTAAATTAATTCTTTGCTTCCATGTTTACTAATGAGGATGTTGGGGAGATACCAGTTCCAGAGATGGTTTTCAGGGGTGATGTGTCAGACGAACTGAACAAAATCACTGTGAACCTGGAAGATGTAATAGGCCAGATTGACAAACTAAAGAGTAGCAAATCATCTGGACCGGATGGTTTGCATCCTAGGGTACTGAAGGAACTAAAAAATGAAATCTGATCTCTAAGTTAAAATGTTTAACTTATCATTAAAATCATCCATTGTACCTGAAGACTGGAGGGTGGCCATTGTAACCCCAATATTTAAAAAAGGCTCCAGGGGCAATCTGGGTAACTATAGACCAGTGAGCCTGATGTCAGTGCCGGGAAAAATAGTGGAAACTATTCTCAAGATCAAAATTGTAGAGCATATAGAATGACATGGTTTAATGGAACACAGTCAACATGGATTTACCCAAGGGACGTCTTGCCTAATAAATCTGCTGCATTTTTTGAATGGGGTTAATAAACATGTGGATAAAGGTGAGCCAGTAGATGTAGTGTATTTGGATTTTTAGAAGGTGTTTGACAAAGTCTCTCATGAGAGGCTTCTAAGAAAACTAAAAAATCATGGGTTAGGAGGCAATGTCCTTTCGTGGATTACAAACTGGTTAAAAGACAGGAAACAGAGAGTAGGATTAAATTAAATTTTCTCAGTGGAAAAGGGTAAACAGTGGAGTGCATCAGGGATCTGTACTTGGACTGGTGCTTTTCAATATATATATATAAATGATCTGGAAAGGAATTCGACTAGTGAGGTTATCAAATTTGCGGATGATACAAAATTAATCAGAGTAGTTAAATCACAAGTGGACTGTGATACATTACAGGAGGACCTTGCAAGACTGGAAGACTGGGCATTCAAATGGCAGATGAAATTTAATGTGGACAAGTCAAGGTGTTGCATATAGGGAAAAATAACCCTTGCTGTAGTTACACGATGTTAGGTTCCATATTAGGAGCTACCAGCCAGGAAAAAGATCTAGGCATCATAGTGGATAATACTTTAAAATCAACTCAGTGTGCTGCAGCAGTCAAAAAATCAAATAGAATGTTAGGAATTATTAGGAAGGGAAAATGTCATAATGCCTGTATATCGCTCCATGGTGAGACAGCACCTTGAATACTGTGTACAATTCTGGTCGCCGCATCTCAGAAAAGATATAGTTGCGATGGAGAAGATACAGAGAAGGGCAACCAAAATGATAAAGGGGATGGAACAGCTCCCCAATGTGGAAAGGCTGAAGAGGTTAGGGCTGTTCATCTTAGAGAAGAGATGGCTGAGGGGGGATATGATAGAGGTCTTTAAGATCATGAGAGGTCTTGAATGAGTAGGATGTCGTTAGTGCAGTTAGTGTAGCTGGGTTCAAAAAACAGTTTGGATAAGTTCTTGGAGGAGAAGTCCATTAACTGCTATTAATCAAGTTTACTTAGGGAATAGCCACTGCTATTAATTGTATCAGTAGCATGGGATCTTCTTAGTGTTTGGGTAATTGCCAGGTTCTTGTGGCCTGGTTTGGCCTCTGTTGGAAACAGGATGCTGGGCTTGATCCAGCATGGCAAATTTATTATGTTCTTATGTTCTCTTATTACACTCAGGCCGATACAATAAAGCTGTGTGGAAAACAGGTGCTCAGTTTTGAGCACCCGCTTTCCTAACGCCGCCCAGCCACCTGTCCTGGGTGTGCAATAGAAAATTTAAATGAGGAATCGCGCTGCCAAGGAGACGTTAGGGATAAATGTGCATCTCCTCTGCAGCGAGTACCCAGGAGAGGTTGGCTGTCAGTGAGTTAGGAAAATGGACGCTGAATTTTACAAGCGTCCATTTTCCTAACCTGTGCACACCGCCATCAGAACACTATTTTTTTTAAACCTTTTTGTTCCTCCGACTTACTATCGCCACAATATTAAATTGGAAGATGTTCAGAAAACAGTATTTTCTTCTTTTCTGTACACTTTTTTGGGCTGCTCAGAAATTAGCACTTGCTCTGGGCAGGTGTTAATTTCTAAATATAAAAATGTACGGATCCAGCGTTCATTTTTTCAGGGGGATCTGGGGAGAATAGCTAATAGCCTCATCAACATCCAAAACTCGCACCCAGCTGCGGGTTAAACAGTGTACTCAGCTGAGCGCACTGTATTATATCGGCCTGACTGTGCTGCTAAGCACTTCTAATAACAATCTTGGAAAAGAAACAGCACCATTCCCATTCTCTGAAATTATATAATGCAAAAAGGTAAGAGATTTAAATGTTATCTTTCTCCCTATGAAATACAAGGGGATTTCCAAGATGACAATAAGCAAATACTAAACTGCTGTGTAATGAACTGTGACTAATAGTTGTGTGGTGCTCTTTTTGGTGACAAGTGAAATATTATACGGTTTCTTATGTTTATTTAAAACAGCTTTTCAATGAGAACATCAAGGTCTGGAAAGCATGTGTCATACAACACTTTATAACCATAATTATTAAACATTAGCTTAATCAAATTACATTTTATTGACTTGGAGTGTGTGCCAGTAGCGTGCTTTGAACTATTGAGGAAAATAATTATGAATATTTTAGGGAAAAGTTGCCACAGCTCACATAGAAAATTGTTCATTATATGTAGTCGTACAAACATGGGTCTTAAATGGGAGCATATGCTTTGATATTGCACCTATCAAAATGTCAAATGTATGTGTACTACCAAGATATATAAATATACACTATATATATATATATATATATATATATAAAGAGAGAGAGTGTATATGTATCTATATCTATATATATAGATATATGTATATTAAAATGAAACAACTTCTACATCTGTGGCTGTTTGGATATTTTGTTATACCTCCTTTTATGTCTGAGGTCAGGACTAGCAAAATACATATAATTGGAACTCTAAGTTTTAAAAGGATGAAGAAAAGTGACATTGGATTTTGTTGACCTAGTCAGAAAATATTTTTCCTGTCTCTTCCCTTAACTGTGTTTCTATTTTTTAAAGGCGTGGGCAATATTTTCTTTGCAGTGTTTAGAAATAAATCTTTTAAGCAATCACTCTGGGGTCAATACTTAGATAGTGTATCCTGCTAAGTTCAGGACTTAGCTGGTTAAATGGTGGGTTTTAAATTTCCACTGCTTTGACCATCTCAACTTATCCAACTAGCTGTTAATCAGCATAAAAATTAGATGGATAAATTGGAGCCATTTGATGGATATTCTGGTGTGGAGTTAAGTTAGCTGGCTACTATTTGGTTAAAAAACAGCAGGGTAGGCGATCCAGTGAAACCGTAGGTAAGCAACAAACAAAAGGATGCCACAAGAGCGTCTTTTTCAAAATTTAATCAAGGAGACGTGTAGAATCAAATAAAATTGCCCGACTCTGGCCGAGTTTCGCCACATGTGGTGGCTGCCTCAGGGGATCTCATGTATCCGCCAACAGTGTTCGTCTCCTCTCGGCCAGAGTCGGGCAATTTTATTTGATTCTACACGTCTCCTTGATTAAATTTTGAAAAAGACGCTCTTGTGGCATCCTTTTGTTTGTTGCTTACCTACTATTTGGTTAAGTCTGGTTTTGCTGGAGGACAGTCGCAGAGTTAGCTGTATATTTATTTGGATAACGAGGGCTTTATAGACAGCTTTATTCAGCGGATCTTGTAATCGACAGTGTTGCATTGAATATCTATGACAATTTATCCAGCTAATTTTAGTTGGATAAATTATTCACTTGTTATGCTTCTGAATATCAATCTCTTCCTGCTTTGAGTGCTAACTAGAAAATATTGGCATCACTACTCTGTTTTTGTTTAACAAGTATAACGGCATCCCTGGTACAGAAAAGTAACTGAGAGTCTGATATTAAAAAAACCCTGAGTTTTTAAATTTAGGCTTGTAAGGAGCTCATTCATTAAGCTGTGTTAGGTTGTTAGGTTATTTACCACACGAAAAATGTTGTTTTTCACGTGGTAAATGGCCCAATACTGGGATAACTTGAGGTATTTTAAATACCTCCATTATTTCGGCCCTGGCACCATGCATATTTAAATGAATTAGTATGCAAGTGCATATTAATCAGCTTATAAATACCCTTAACTCTTCCAATCAGATATAGCGGCTCTTCAGTTGTAGCTAACATTCCCAGGTAATATCGGGACAATAATTCACATCCTGATGCTCTCTGGGTGCTGTCTTAAAGGGGATGATAGCTGAAGTTATCCCCACCAGAAAGTACTCAAGAACCCTAGGGGTTCTCCATAGATCCCCCTTGTCCCCAACCCTGCAGCCCCTGGAGGCAGCCTATTGTAAAATGATTAGAAAAATATAATGTTTATATTGGCTCCTGACCTTGCCCCAACTTCCTACCCCTCCCCTTCATAAAACAATTTTGGCCCCCAAAAGGGGTTTTCGATAGGGCCGGGGAGGTGGGTTAGGTAGGGGAAGAGAGGGGAAGGTGCGGGGGGGGTGGAAAGAAAGTTCCCTCCGAGGCCACTCCGATTTCAGAGTGGCCTCGGAGGGAACAGGCAGCGTGCGCCGGGCTCGGCGCTTGCAAGTTGCACAAATGTGCACCCCCTTGCTCGCACCGACCCCGGATTTTATAAGATACGCGCGGCTATGCGCGTATCTTAGAAAATCTAGCGTACTTTTGTTCGCGCCTGGTTCGTGAACAAAAGTACTCGCGTAAATTTATAAAAACTACCCGATTATATTTACATGCACTGTTGAGGTGCTAACCAGAAAACCTTGCAACAAACCAAGAGATGCTGGGAATCTATATGGTATTAGGCCTACTTTAATGCATCTTGGGCATGGGCATGACCCTCAGAGAGCTTCTCAAACAGCAACAACCCTACTTATGAAAATTAATACTATAAATATTATACCAGGCCTAAAATTGTAATAAACCTCCTATTAGGAAAACAGAACAATCCAAGCTACTATAGACCCCCCTAGATAGAAACTACACACTAACAGAATAACTCACTTCAGTCACACATGCAAAACACAGATAGACTCTCACAGAATAAAGAGACCATACAGTATAAATAGAAATGTACAGACAAAAACTGAACTGGAAACTGCAGCAAGCCAAATTCTGTATGCACTGCAACAATGGAAAAAAACAGAAACTTTACCATTCCTCATAAAACAAAATTAGTAAAACCATACCAATAAAAAGAATAATTCAAAACAATGAATATAATAATATTTAATAATTAAAAACTCATATGCAAATCTTCCAAACATCAATAAAATATTTCAAAACAGACACATCAAGTAACACCCAACAATTAAAATAAGGATTTTAAAATATTCCTCATTATACATACGTTGGAACTTTTGATTTCTAGGTGCCCTGAATTGTCATTGATTTGCAGGCAGAGAGTAACTGGGGTAGTTGTGCACACACATGCTTCCTCTCATACACACACATGCTTTCTCTCATTACCCCATATACAAACACACATGCTTTCTCTTTCTCTCACACATGCTCTTTCACTCTCCCACACAAGCACACATACTCTCACTCTCCCATATACATGCTGTCACTCTCCCACACACATGCACATATGCTCACTCTCGCTTTTCCACACACATGCACACATGCTCTCTCTCTTTTCTTCAAGCAAACTCACATGCGCTCTCTCTTTTCCTCACACAAACACACATGCTGTCTCTCACTTTTCCACACACAAACTCATAGCTGTCTCTCACTCTCACTTTCCCACACACAAGCACACGGGTTCTCTCTCACTCATATCCCTTTACTTAGCAGGCAACAGCAGTCTCCTTCTTCAGTCCCTATGGCCAAGGGAATGACTTCAGGCCATGGGGCATTGGACCACTTCAGGCAGGGCATGCTCCTCCTTTTCCAAAGCAGCGCGGCTCCATCGAAATTGACGACATAGTAAGCGCTGCCTTAGTAAGTGGAAAAGCTGCACGGCCCCGTCAGAATCAGCAGCATTGCCAGCGGGGCCATGCTGCTTTTCCATTTACTAAGGCAGTGCTTACGATGCTGTCGATTTTGGCAGGGCCACGCTGCTTTTTCTTTGCTGAGGACCCACCAGCTGCACTGCTCTCTCCTTGACACCTTTTTGGAAGCAGTACCTATGGCCGTGGCCTTTTTGACCATAGGCACACTACAGCTCTGCCCATCATGTGGAGCTTTTGGAAGGTGGCGGAAGTTAGGAAGGTTTTTTTGGGGGGGGCTTTTTTGGTTCTTTTGGGGTTGGAGGGAAGGCAGTGGGTATAGGAGGAGAGCAAGGGGGGGGGGCCTTGTGGGATAGGGCAAGAGTCACTAGGCATATTTTGATTCTCAGATTCATATAACTTTATTGGCATGATAAATGTGCGTGTATTACTAAAGTATCATACTGAAGGAGTAAAATAAAAGGATAGGAAACAAATAGACAAATTTAGTAAACGATATTAAGTAAAGAAAATGTCCAGGTAAGGGAATAAACATGTTTCAGATTTTGATACTGGCCCCTATTGCAGATCTGACAAGTGTCCCAGTTCCAGGAGGTAAAAGTTTTGGCCAGCCCTGGTTTTACATTTTTACCCCAAAGCTGTGTGATATCTATAGTTCCTTTGAGTGCTGCTGGTCCCATAATTCATCAGAATTATGCATTATGAAAGCCTGGACTGAAAACATGAACTGGTCTGCAATCTCCGTCTTAAAAGTGGATACCTCGTATGCTCTGGGATTGTTCCTGGTCAGTTGTATTTTCTGGTCAGTTTGCAGGACACCACATATTGCTGCACTAAGGTAGAGCAAACAGCCATGAAAAGGTCAAAGCTTCAGCTGAATAAAATGGAAGCATACCATAGAAGAAGCCACAGAACTAGCAACATTGAACTAAGAGCATTGTATTCCTTTTTCCCCCATATAGATTATGGATCTCAAAAAGAAGGCCCAGGAGCTGTGGCAGAAGGAAGGGGAGTGACTGGAAGTAAGTTCATTATATGCCCCAGGGAGATGTCAACATGGTCTGTCTATTTTCTGGGCCCCCACCATTGCCCTGCTACTCTACAAGTCTGTTGCGTCCGTTGGTCTCAGATGGCTTCGACCCTTGTGCCTCACTGTTTTCTCTGCTCTCCCCACTAGCCTTGGGAAGATGGCTGCCGCAGCGTCTGCAAGCCGCGTCCTCCGGCATCACCGGAACGGCTATGGTAAAGCCTCACGCCATGTTTCTCCTAAGGGCCTCCTAGGGTGCGTGCGCCCACACCACCCAAGTCTTTATCCACGTCATGGCGGGAACCTCGGGGGCATCCCCCTCGAGTGACATCACGCCATCCGGGTATTTAGCCTACACTTGTTTGCTAGCTCATTGAGTTAGCAAGGATTGGACTCGTCTGGTCTAAGCTACTCTGCCTCTTCCGTGCTGCCGCTGGAAGCTCTCTCTGCCCTTCGGGGTATTCTCTAAACTGGGTACCCGCTCCTCGGCGGCCCTTTGCTTTCTTTCAGGTGCCTTACTGGGATCAGGTACTCGCTCCTCGAGGGCCTGCTCTCCCTGCATCAGTGCCTATTACCATCTACTTCTGCCTGGTGGAATCATCAACCTTACAGCTACATTTAGTGATTAATATAATTCTCAGTCTGTCTCATCTACAGCTCTGCTGTGCTGGGAAACCTACACCTGGATATCCCTATACCATCTTGATGAGATGGGTTCCCTCTGCCGAGGGTCCCTGTACTGCTACCTCTGGACCACCTCACTACTGCCACCTCTGGTGGTATACATCAGCTGTACAATAAAAGGCAAAACTCTGTGTTTGTGCGTCCTGAGTCTAGCCCAGTACTGAGGCTCCCCACGAGGCTCCTCCCCGTGGGCGTGGTCAACTGCCACAGTACCCAAGAATCCACTCAAACACCTCAAAACCATAACAGTGCAGTATGGTTTCCTTGTTGAACCTGCACATGACTTGCTCCTCAGAAAGATCTAAAAACCGTGCCCTAATTTTGTATACTTTCTGTAAGGGATCTCCTCCTCCACTGTCTTTCCCTTTGCAACTGCTTTGCCATGAGTATCCATAAATTTATTATTGTCATTCTGGAATTTTTTTTCTCCTGCCACTTATTTCCCATTGTACCCCCCCCACTAATATGCCCCCAGTCACCACACACACACACACACACACACATACACACACACACACACACACGAACCCTCTCTGAAATGCAGTGTGATTTACTGACAGGTTCCCCTGAAAATAGCCAGCAAACCTTCTATCTGGCTTAGAGAAAACCATGCAAAATTAATGGCTATAGGCAAACACACTTCTGCACAAGGGCCATGATTTCCTGGATTGACCCCGCCATCTCTGCCACTTCCAGCTTGAAGCAGTGTTCATTAACCAGGAGAAACCAGCCTCCAAACACCAAGTCAAAAAATGGAATGGAAGTTGGAAATTATTGTATAAATAGCTGTAATAAAAATGTTCTGTCTTGATGATGTTCATGCAAACATTCTTTATAAAAAAGCAACATACGAGTGAAGTTGTAAACCATAGCCTGATATGCCTCAAACACACCCACTTTGTTCTCGCATACTTTTTCTCGTGAAAGCGAGAATACACACAAATGTCACCCTTTTGTAAAATCGAGCATGTGCACGTACACTACACATACACTCATACACTGTAAGTCAGAGCTTCCCAAACTGTGGGTCGGGACCCTAAACAACACCTCCAGTCGGGATCACGTGCCTTAAAGGGCTCTCCAGACATCACCAGCAGCAGAAGTAGTGGAAATCAGCAGGGGATCTTTGAGCTAGCATGCACTCTCGACTCCTGCAATGCTCCCGCCCTCGCTTGAGTTTCCACGTTAACAGGAAGCCACATGTGAGGAGGGACTGGGGCCACTGCAGGGCCTGTGAGCTTTTACTGGCTCACAGATCCTGTGCTGATTTTCATTACTAATGCTGCTGCCAGTTGCAGATCAATATCAGGCATTGGACCAGCTATTGGGGAAGAGTGGGCAGAGTGTGCACAGGTCTGTGCAGGTTGTCGCTTCTTCTCTATCTTCTCCTATCACTGAACTCATCTAAGAGAAAAATGTTGCCCCCTGTCATCAGTCTGCTCTCTCTTCCCATTAACTGTCATCCACTTATCGCCTGAAAGGAAAATGTTGCTGCTGATCCTAGTCAAGGGGATGTGTGGAAGGGGGCTGTTTGAAGGGAGGGATCAGATACAGGAAGGGTTTGAGGGTTGGATCAGTGGGAGAGGGATTGGTTGTGGAAGGTGAGAGGGGGGATACAAGAGAGGAGCTAGAGGTGAGAGCATCAACTGGGGAGGTTTGTGAGAAAAGAGAGAGGAAGGGGATGACAGATGATCAATTAGGGTTACAAAAATGGCTTGGAGGTGAGAGAAGTTCAGTAGGGAAGATGTAAAAAGCTGGACTGGGTGAGTGAGCGGCTAGGCTGGGAAGAGGAGAGGAACTGGGGATGTAAGAGGGGATCAGCTGGAGGGGCAGAGGTTGAGAGGCCCTCTGGAGGGGGATGGAGGTTGAGAGAGAGGATCAGTTGGAGTGCAGGAATGATGAGTGGAGGGACTGTTGGAGGCGAACTACACCCTCGCTAATTAGGTTTGGTTGTCCTTTGGGGTCATGTGAATTTTCAAGTGCTAAAATGGGGTCACATTGGCTAAAAGTTTGGGAAGCCTGCTGTAAGTCATTTTTACACCCGTAACCCCTTTGAAAATTAACTCATAGGATGGCAATTTTGAAACTGATCATGGGATTTTCAGTCCTATGGAACTTCAAAATCATTTTCAAAGCAAAATTCTTTGCAGTGTTTCATTTTGAAAATGAGAGCCAGCACGCACAACAGGGGTACAAAATACTGCACACTGCACAAGTGCTGATGCAAAGCACATAGCACAAATTACACACAGAGATTTGAAAATGCAATATTCATGCATACTTTCAGTCCTTTGACATTTCCCCACCCTTTTTTTTATGTAGATGGAGTTGGTAGAGCACATAAAATGTTGAGTTGGTCTGACACTTGTACGAGCTGAGTGCCAGTCTCTTGGATTTAGGCTTCAGCAAATGTTGGTTAAGCAGACGGTGTGGTAGACCTGGGCTAAAGGTAGAAAGGTGATACTCTTTTTTTGTGCTGGTCCAGAGAGCCTATCCACCTCAGACTCCCCTCTGTGAGCCCAGTTTCTTCTTTTCCTCTATACTGGTTATTATCAGTCAAGGTGTACCCCAATCAAAAGACATACCACAGTGTACGCCATAATATTAAACTTTTATTTCCAGGCTTACCAGACAACAACTATTTACAAGGTTATAGAGGATACTGAAATATTACTGAGTTAATCAGAGTTCACAGGATTCATAGCCAAGCTACAATGATTTATATAGTTATCCACAAGTTATACCAACTTCATAGAATTTCCCAAAACTCAGTTAGAAATGTGTTGCTCAGATTTCTATTAGATCTCACAACCACAATATGAGCAATATCTCACCCCACTATCCATAGGAACAACCAGCTCCTCTCCATGCATCATTCACCTCCATCTGAGGCAGGTACTCACATCATCAGCCAACTGCATATCATTTTCCCTAGATATAGTGCCTCCATTTCTGGCAGTGCTCATGGACTTTCCTGGTGTCCCTGGCACACTCATCCTTGTGAGTTCCTTCTCTACTCAAACTTCTTTCCTTCTGGATGGGGCCAAACTCCTCCAGGTCCCTTTTTTTCATGGATAAACCAAGACTGGGAAGAAGAACATGCCATGCTGGGTCAGACCAAGTCCATCAAGCACAACATCCTGTTTCCAACAGTGGCCAATCCAGGCCATAAGAACCTGGCAAGTACCCAAAAACTAAGTCTATTCCATATTACCATTGCTAGTAATAGCAGTGGGCTATTTTCTAAGTCAACTCAATTAATAGCAGGTAATGGACTTCTCCTCCAAGAAGTTATCCAATCCTTTTTTAAACACAGCTATACTAACTGCACTAACCACATCATCTGGCAACAAATTCCAGAATGTAATTGTGCATTGAGTGAAAAAGAACTTTCTCCGATTAGTTTTAAATGTGCCACATGCTAAGTTCATGGAGTGCCCACTAGTCTTTCTATTATCCGAAAGAGTAAATAACTGATTCACATTAACCCGGTCTAGACCTCTCATGATTTTAAACACCTCTATCATATCCCCCCTCAGCCGTCTCTTCTCCAAGCTGAAAAGTCCTAACCTCTTTAGTCTTTCCTCATAGGGGAGTTGTTCCATTCCCCTTATCATTTTGGTAGCCCTTCTCTGTACCTTCTCCATCACAATTATATCTTTTTTGAGATTCGGCGACCAGAATTGTACACAGTATTCAAGGTGCGGTCTCACCATGGAGAGATACAGAGACATTATGACATGTTCCTTTTTATTCACCATTCCCTTTCTAATAATTCCCAACATTCTGTTTGCTTTTTTGACTGCCGCAGCACACTGAACCGACGACCTGGTAATTCATTGTAAAATAATTTTTCCCTGAAGGGTAAAGACCCTTCAGGGCCCATTCCTAAGGGACGGGTCCCTAAGCTCACTGGCCCAGATGGCTGGCTCCCTCTAGACTCCTAAGTCATCCTGAGGTCTCCTCTTTCTGCCACTTGCCAAACCTCAAACATTCCCCCCCCCCCCCCCCCCTCCCCAAGAGGATCTTCTCAAACCTCTTAATGGAATCCAATCATTAGTAACTTTATCTAAAATATTCCTATTGCAAAATAAACAGCCAGCTCAGTTACCATGTACTATGCCATCTAGTGGCAATATAATGGTACTGCATGAACAATTTTTTTTCTTCAGTTTTCCCAGAGACATCTTTAAGAACATAAGAACATGCCATACTGGATCAGACCAAGGGTCCATCAAGCCCAGCATCCTGTCTCCAACAGTGGCCAATCCAGGCCAAAAGAACCTGGCAAGTACCCAAAAACTAAGTCTATCCCATGTTACTGTTGCTAGTAATAGCAGTGGCTATTTTCTAAGTAAACTTAATTAATTGCAGGTAATGGACTTCTCCTCCAAGAACTTATCCAATCCTTTTTTAAATCCAGCTACACTAACTGCGCTAACCACATCCTCTGGCAACAAATTCCAGAGTTTAATTGTGCGTTGAGTGAAAAAGAACTTTCTCCGATTAGTTTTAAATGTGCCCCATGCTAACTTCATGGAGTGCCCCCTCTAGGGCTCCCGATCTTTCCAGTCCATATTTTCTAGATGTGGTAGCACTGTCACGTTGGTAAAATTATGTAGCATGGGATTTATCTAATGTTTGGGTACTTGCCAGGTACTTGTGACATGGATTGGCCAGCACTGTTGGAGACAGCATGCTGGGCTTGATGGACCCTTGGTCTGACCCAGTTTGGCATATCTTATGAACTTATGTTCTTATGTATGCTATGAAGAGTGTCATACTTTTACCTGCACTGGGGAAGGGGTGGGATAATAATCAAAACACATTTTAATATGTGTAAACATGAACAAAAAGTGTTTAATATTGCCCACTAAGGGGATGAATGCTGCTCACTTATCGCAGGAAAGTTGTGCATCTCAGAAAAAGTAAATGTGAGCCACTGGCAGGAAATATAACTATACTTCCTCAAGTGCAGGTATCTTGTGGTAAGTGGCCTGCCTTAATCCACTAAAATATTAATATATTGTTACAAGTCATTACCTATGACCAAGCACATGCCAAACAACTTGTAGTAAACAGTGATAACACATTTCCCTTCCGTTATGCACTAGGGCATTCCAGACATGCAGAGGAGGTGTGTAGATATTATAAAATTCACACAGAAACCAAAACACTTTTCCACCGTGCTGTTGCAGTGTTAAATCGAATCCCCCTAGCAGTAGACTCTTCAGTCTTCTTATAGCGATACTGTCTTACCTGGTGAGGTAGCCCGAGACTTATCATAGTCCCACCCTGACCAGCCTCTGTCTCCTTGGCAGAATCCTCAGCTGTTTCATTGGCTGCTTCCTTGGATGCCTTTTCCCTGCTCTCTCTATCATTGGTCTCATCTGGGCTCACCAATCAGTTACTTTTCCTTTCTATTTCATTCTACTGCTGGCTCTGGGCCAGAACTCTCTAGAACTACAACTTCCAGGTTCCTCTATTTCTCTGCCCAATATTTGCTTTCTCTGGCTGGCTAACTCCTCCACACCTCTGAACTGTTTCTAACTAGGCAGAATCCCAACTCCACCAAATGAGTTGATTTAGCCAGGATCAGATTAAGCCAGCGTGTGCTCATAGGCAATGGAGGGAGGAGGTTATCTTCCCCCTCTTCCATGCGATGGTGGGTAGAGGGTACAATCCCTCCTGCCGAAATCCCCCCTCTAAATTGTGGCGTAGGCTCCAATAGTAGCAGAACTGATTAAAAATCAGTGTGGGGCCTTCCACAGCCCTTTCTTAGTGATGAAGCCTACAGTGCTCCACCCTCTCTTCCATCATAGGCTTCTGGTTATCAGGACATGAGGGGTTAGGCACTGCAAGATCTGTCAACAAGAAAGGGCTATGGAAGGCCCCACTCTGATTTTTTTCTATGTTCTGTGCTGCTGCCATCAGAACTGGCCCTACAAGAGGACATGGTGGTGCAGCAGTAGACACAATTTAGAAATAAGCAGCAGTAACTATGCTCTAAAGCAGGGGTCAGGAACCTTTTTGGCTGAGAGAGCCATAAACGCCACATATTTTAAAATGTAATTCCATGAGAGCCATACAATATGTTTAAAACTAAATACAAGTAAATGTGTGCATTTTATGTAAGATCACACTTTTAAAGTACAATAAGTCTCTGAAAATATTACACCAGGCCTTAAGACACCAATACATCTCCTATTAGGAAAACGGACCAAGTCAGGCTGCTATAGAGTCCTACACAGAAACTACACGCCAGCAGAAAACCTCACCTGAATCACGTGCTGTCCCTCACCTAACATAGAATAAAGAGACCAAAACGCATAACAAGAAGCATGCAGACAAAAACTGAATTGGAAACTGCAACAAGCCAGAGTCTCTGTATGCAGTGTAACAAAGAAAAAAAGAAACATCACACATCCTTATAAAACAAATCAAGAAATATAAATCATCAGCAGTAAAACTGTACTAACAAAAAGAACATATTTCGAAACAGCTGATGAGTGGAATATCCAATAATTAAAAACTCATATAAAACATTTCCAGATACCAACAAAATATTTCAAAATAGCAGACACAAAGATCCAGTAATGAAAAATAATAAGGATACAAAAATTTTTTTGCTCTGCATACCTGGGAACGTTTGATATCCAGGTGTCCTGAGATTGTTCTGAATTAGCAGGAGGTGGGGTGGTTTGCTTGGAACTTTCTCCTCTCTCAGTCACATACCAGCGCTCTCTCTCACACTGGCTCTCAATGACACACCTATACACACATGCTCTCAGTCACTCACATATACAAATGTTTTTTTCTCTCTCACTTATATAGGCTCTTAATTACACATTTACACACATGCTGTCTATCTTTTCACGCTTACACACACACAGGCTTTCAATCACATAAATACATGCTGTCTTTTTCTCTCACACACAGACTCTCATTCACATGCTTACAAACATGTCCTCTCTTTCTCTCATTTACACACAGGCTCTCAATCACATACTCACATGCTCCCTCACCTAAATCAGCTCTCAATCACACACATACACACATGGTCTCTCTCTCATTTAAACACAGGCTCTCAATCACATACTCACATGCTCCCTCACCTAAATCAGCTCTCAACCACACAGACACACATGGTCTCTCTCTCTCATTTAAACACAGGCTCTCAATCACATACTCACATGCTCCATCACCTAAACCAGCTGTCAATCAGACACAGACACACATGATCTCTCTCTTACTTATACACACAGGCTCTTAATCATACATACACATGATCTCTCTCACACACAAAGGATCTCAATCATACACACATACTCTTTCAAACAAACAGGTTTTCAATTACAAACTTACACATACAGGTTCCCAATGGTAAACTTACATTCATGCTCTCTCTCTCACAGGCAGGATCTCAATCACAGACATACTCTCTTTCACATATACAGGCTCTCAATCATTCACATACATGCAATCTCTCACTCACACACACAGGATCTCAAACACACATGCTTGCTCGCTCATTCATTCACTCTCTCTCTCCCCCCCGGGAACTCGCGGCAGCAGCAGCCACCTCCCAACGCTAACCTCCTTCATTTTCAGCCCTCGTGGAGGCGAAGGCGGAGTCCCATCGGCCGCGGTTGAAGATTTTCATTTTCCTCCGAGCCGCGCTGCAGTCTTCTTCCCGTCGGACACTAGCGTGCCTGCGCGGGTCTTCCGCGCAGGCACCCGATGCTCTCCACTTCCTCTTCCGGCCGCAGGAAGAAGAGAGCACCGGCATGCTCTCTTCTTCCCGCGGCCCGGAAGAGGAAGTGGAGAGCATCGGGTGCCTGCGCGGGAAGACCCGCGCAGGCACCCGATGACTCCAGCGCTGGCACCCGGCTGACACCCGATGACTCCCGCGCAGGCACCCGGATGACTCCAGTCGGCGTGCTCTCTTCTCCTCCCCCCCGCGGCCCGGAAGAGGAAGTGGTGAGCATCGGGTGCCTGCGCGGAAGAAGAGACCACGCTAGTGTGGTCTCTTCTTCCCGCGCAGGCACCCGATGCTCTCCACTTCCTCTTCCGGGCCGCGGGGGGGGGGGGGGGGGGGAGAAGAGAGCACGCCGGTGCCGCTGACTCCAGCTGTCCTGCCGCGTTCCGCCCGGGCTGACAGCATTTTAAGCCCGGGCGGCGGAGGGACCGGGGAGCAGCTGGGTCAGCGGGGAACCGCGAAGTATGGCGACACTTGTCTGCGAGCCAGATGCAGCCCTCAAAAGAGCCATATCTGGCTCGCGAGCCATGGGTTCCCGACCCCTGCTCGAAAGCCTATAAAGATTTGGCACTGGAGGCAATTGCCTACGTTGCCTATTCCTAAATCTGAGCCTGGATCTAGCACAAACCTTTTCTGCCAATTGACTCATCGGCCTGTGTGTTATATTACTGCTTGATAATGATAATGCACATGTAATAGCATAAAAAAAAAATCATGCATTATATATGTTGGCATTAGGTAAGCAGGCCACTAGCAGGAAATTGAATGCATGTTACCTGACTCCAACTCAATCTGTGCTCCCAGAAATGACAGTGCCTACTTTGTGGACCACCCCTGTCCCCTACCCTAAAGGTATACAGCCTTTGCAGCCTGCAGACCTACCCAGATTCCATTACCTAGTCACTATGACCCTCAGAATCTCAGTTGGTGGTGGTGGAGACCCCGGGTTTTTCATTTTGCTGGCTGTGGCCACCAAATTTCAAAATAGTTAGGGGCAAACATTCTGGTCAAACGTATGTCATCTGTTTTAACAAAATTACCTTATTCTATGGAAACGTACACTATTACTTGCTTTAGCTCCTGTATATCTTCAACTTTACTTAATGGATTTTGATTAATAACTGTGTGTTTTCAATTTTAGCATGCTAATAAAATGTAACTGGAAGAGTCAAACTGGACTGGGAGGAATGTCATTTCAGAAAGATGAGAGTATGTTAGTACCTGGTGGGTCTCGTACAACGTTTCATTTTATGGAAGAAAATAGGACACAAGAGTTAGTTAAATTAGACAAGTAGATAAATTGATTCATATAGTTAAGCCTAATAACAGACATCAACTTTGGACATAGTGCAGCACTAAATATGTGATCTGGAGTCTTGCATCATTGCACAGCGAGGTTGGGAGTTCAATCTCCAGCTGGGGGTTTTTGTTTCAGACCTGGGCCATGACATGAACAATCTGATATAAATACCCTATGACTTCAAGCGGTATGAAAATCTTGTGTTCTAGTAAATAATAAGAGATCAAAGTAAAATACTGTTGTCATGCCCAAGCTTACAAGAGAGATCTGATCATCACTTTAAGCCTGTTTAACCTTTCACCTAGAATAGGACAAACAATCCTATCCTCTTCTGTTACAAATAGGAACAAATATTGAATATAAAATACATGCATTTTTAAATGAAACTTAATATCAAAGTACTTTTTGTAAATGCCTGCTGTCAAGAAAGAGTTGATAAAACAAATGGTATCTCCCTTTCTAGAGGTTTATTACTTTTTTCAGCTGAGGTACAGGTTTCCATAATTTACAGAGGGATTTCAGAATAAATGCATTTCATTTTCATTTGTATATGGATAGCCTAAAGCACGTTTTTCTCCCTCATTTTGGACCTTTTGAAGTCAAAGAGCAATGCTTGAATTTCAGTTCTTTCAATGAATCACATTGTAAAAAAGTATTGAAATCTCAAAGGAGAAAGATTTAGGTCAACATATTTCCAAAAGAGATTAGAGATGTCTGCTGGGAAATGTGTCTTTCAAAAGCGTTGAAAATCAACAAAACTCCAGTAAGTCACAGAATTTCCCAGTTTTCTGGGCATGTTCTGAAAGGCTGTCATAAGCTAATACTTTTATTGTGAATTCTTGTCACTTTGAGACGTTTTCAAAATCAACTCCAGCTTCACCAGTTCCTCAATTCTTTTGTTCTGTGATGTCTGCCAAGAAAATAAACATTAAAAATGGGAGTTTTAAAATGTAGTCATTGAATTGGTTGTTTTATCATCACAGTTTCTGTATCAGCTATGTAGGGAAAATCAAGAAACCAAAAGAATGGGCTTTAGTTCACCTATGTTTTTTTCACTCTATTCTAGAACAGTGATCCCCAACCTGGCACTAGAACATAAGAATATAAGAACATGCCATACTGGGTCAGACCAAGGGTCCATCAAGCCCAGCATCCTGTTTCCAACAGTGGCCAATCCAGGCCATAAGAACCTGGCAAGTACCCAAAAAACTAAGTCTATTTCATGCTACTGCTGCTAGTATAGCAGTGGCTATTTTCTAAGTCTTAATTAATAGCAGGTACTAGGGATGAGAATCGTGTTTTGACGATTTAAAATATCGTCCGATATATTTTAAATCGTCAAAAAATCGTTAGGGCCACGATACAATACCAATTCCCCCGATTTATCGTTAAAAAATCGTAAATCGGGGGAAGGGGGAGGGCAGGAAAACCGGCACACTAAAACCCCCTAAAACCCACCCCCGACCCTTTAAATTAAATCCCCCACCCTCCCGAACCCCCCCCCCCCCATGCTTTAAATTACCTGGGGATCTGGCGGTGGTCCAGAACGGCGGCGGTCCGGAACGGCCCCCTCAATAGAATCGTGTTGTCTTCAGCCGGCGGCCATTTTGAAAAATGGCGCCGCAAAATGGCGGCGGCCATAGACAAAAACGATTCGACGGAGGAGTTCGTTTCCGGACCCCCGCTGGACTTTTGGCAAGTCTTGTGGGGGTCAGGAGGCCCCCCCAAGCTGGCCAAAAGTTTCCTGGGAGTCCAGCGGGGTTCCGGGAGCGATTTCTCGCCGCGAATCATTTTCGTACGGAAACTGGCGCCGGCAGAGATCGACTGCAGGAGGTCGTTCAGCGGGGGTTCCGGACCGCCGCTGAACGACCTCCTGCACTCGATCTCCTGCCGGCGCCATTTTCCGTACGAAAATGATTCACGGCGAGAAATCGCTCCCGGAACCCCGCTGGACTCCCAGGAAACTTTTGGCCAGCTTGGGGGGGCCTCCTGACCCCCACAAGACTTGCCAAAAGTCCAGCGGGGGTCCGGAACGACCTCCTCGTCAAATCGTTTTTTGTCTATGGCCGCTGCCATTTTGCAGCGGCCATTTTGAAAAATGGCGCCGGCTGAAGACAACACGATTCTATTGAGGGGGCCGTTCCGGACCGCCGCCGTTCTGGACCACCGCCGGATCCCCAGGTAATTTAAAGCATTTGGGGGGGGGGTTCGGGAGGGTGGGGGATTAATTTAAAGGGTCGGGGTGGGTTTTAGGGGGGTTTAGTGTGCCGGCTCATGATTTTTTTAACGATTTTTCACGATAGTTTACACACCCAAACGGCAACAATACGATTCCCTCCCCCCTCCCAGCCGAAATCGATCGTTAAGACGATCGAGGACACGATTCACATCTCTAGCAGGTACTGGACTTCTCCTCCAAGAACTTATCCAATCCTTTTTTTAAACACAGCTACACTAACTGCACTAACCCACATCCTCTGACAACAAATTCCAGAGTTTAATTGTGCGTTGAGTGGAAAAAGAACTTTCTCCGATTAGTTTTAAATGTGCCACATGCTAACTTCATGGAGTGCCCCCTAGTCTTTCTATTATCTGAAAGAGTAAATAACTGATTCACATTAACCCGTTCTAGACTTCTTATGATTTTAAACACCTCTATCATATCCCACCTCAGCCGTCTCTTCTCCAAGCTGAACAGTCCTAACCTCTTTAGTCTTTCCTCATAGGGGAGCTGTTCCATTCCCTTTATTATTTTGGTCGCCCTTCTCTGTACCTTCTCCATCGCAACTATATCTTTTTTGAGATGTGGTGACCAGAATTGTACACAGTATTCAAGCTGCAGTCTCACCATGGAGCAATACAGAGGCATTATAGCATTTTCCTTTTTATTCACCATTCCCTTTCTAATAATTCCCAACATTTCCAACATCTTAAGATTGTGAAACTATAGCATGGGTTATTTCTCCCTATATGCATCGCCTTGCACTTATACACATTAAATATTATCTGCCATTTGGATGCAGGGGAGGATTCCCAATGACGACTGGCTCGGGGATTTGCTGCCCCGGCCGGCCCAGGAGATGCCACATGACTAGAGCTACCGGCCCACCGGGGGATGCCCGATCCCCCGATAGGCCAATCTGCCCCTGTTTGGCTGCCCAATGTTCCAGTCTCAGAAGGTCTTCCTGCAATTTATTACAATCTGAAGTGCCCTTAGCAAGTCAGATTTTTAGAATACGCACAATGAATGTTCATGAGATAGATGTGCATGCACTGCCTCCACCATATGCAAATTTATCTCATGCATACTCATTGTGGATAGCCTGAAAACCAGAGTGCTGTAACGCTCACTGCCTGCAAGAACTCCGCGGTGCGGCCCCTCTCACCTCTCCAAGCAATTGCCAGGCTCCAGCTCCCCATCGCTTGCGGCAGTGGGCCGCTGACTCTGACATCGGGTTTCCTGCCAGCGCCTACGGCCTCCACTTCCCGGGACTTCCAGCTAGGGTGCCTCCCATCTGTCGAGCTCCCTAGGTGCATGCGCGCGCATCAGTAGAACTTTTTAAAGGGCCTGCGGCGGGGAACCTGGCCGCGGACCCGGATGCTGATGTCAGAACCTTCAGCGTATAAAAGCTCACCCAAACACAGAAGCTTTGCCTTTGCATCAGGTCTCCTTGGTTCCCTGGTGTTTCTCAGTACTCATTGCCTCCATGCTTCATCGTTCCTTGAGTGTCTTCCAGTTCCTGTGTTCCTGAGTGTCTTCCAGTTCCTGTGTCTTCGTTCGTCTCATCTGTACTTTGACTGACCCTCTGGTACCTGATCCCTGCTATGTCTGACCCCATCTGCCTTCTCCAAGCCTGACCTCTGCTATGTCTGACTATGTCTGCCTTCTCCGTGCCTTGACCATTACTATGTCTGACCACGCCTGCCTTCTCTGGGTCTTGACCACTGCTATGTCTGACCATGCCTGCCTTCTCTGTGCCTTGACCACTGCTACGTCTGACCATGCCTGTCTTCTCCGAGCCTTGACCATTTCTACGTCTGAACATGCCTGCCTTCTCGGTGCCTTGACCAATGCTTCATCTGACCATGCCTGCCTTCTCGGTGCCTTGACCAATGCTTCATCTGACCATGCCTGCCTTCTTCGTGCCTTGACCATTGCTACGTTCGATTACGCCTGCTTTCTCTGTGCCCTGACTATTGTTTTGTACGACTACGCTATAGATTCTTTTGTGTCCAGAGTTCTACCTTACTTGCTACAACTCCCTATTGCCACCAGTTCTCATCCAGGTTTGACAGGGATGCATCTGTTCCTGTCCTCTGGACTTGGTCTCCCAAGGCCTCGGCCTTTCTCTGCTCAAGCACCCCTAGTCAAGCTTTGTTCCTTGGTGCTTAGGTTCCTGTACTGGGACCAGTCCAGCATAATACTACACCATCTGCTGGCTGCTGTCTCTGAGCTGTTCACCTTTGTTGCTCTACCTCGAGGCCCGCCTAAGTCCTGCCGGCCCAGTCACCCAAAGGCTCAAACCAAGGGGAATGTGGGTTGGTATAGGTGAAGCTCCAGTGGCCTCTAGCTTCAGCTTACTCCACCTGCTGATGGTGGGGACCCATAGGCCCTCACCTTCGGGTTGTGTCAACCCCACCTCAGCCCAAGGATCCACCTCCAGTGCAGATTGCAAAGGCCATGGATTCGGTGGAGCCGTGTGCCC
The DNA here is from genome assembly GCF_901001135.1 of Rhinatrema bivittatum. NCBI lineage: Eukaryota > Metazoa > Chordata > Amphibia > Gymnophiona > Rhinatrematidae > Rhinatrema > Rhinatrema bivittatum. The sequence goes on from NC_042619.1 coordinate 322,389,487, forward strand.
TCTAGGCCATCCCAGGCTTGGCATCCAAGGTGCAGGAACAGTAACAATTCCTTAAGGCATTGGCCTCCTCCATGGACCATCTTCACGCCCGAGTCGATGCTTTCCTTAGCAACCCGGCTCCTCCTACTCCACAGCCACCTCCATCGTTGCCACGAGCCTTGTTGGCTCTTCCAGCGCCTCCACGTTTCAACGGTAACTCCAAGCTCTGCAGAAGGTTCATAAACCAGAGCTATATGCAATTCGCTCTGCAACCCTCCATCTTCCAGGATGATGTAACAAAAGTCACGGTTATCTTGTCTCGCCTTGAAGGGAAAGCCCTGGCTTGGGCTTCGTCCCTGTGGGAATGCTCAGACTCCCTGTTGAGGGAGCTGGTCCAGTTTGTGGCTGTCTTCAAACGGACCTTTGATGATCCTGGGCGGCATGTTATAGCAAGCACCAGTTTATGCCATCTTCGTCAGGGACATCAGTCTTTTTGATTACAAGATAGAGTTTTGGACTTTGGCTACTGAGCTTGCTTGGCAAGAGAATTGCCTCCAAGTCATTTGATGGTCTCTCCTCACAGCTAAAAGATGAGTTGGCTGCTCGGGAGCTCCCTTCCTCCCTGGAGGACCTTATAGACTTGGCAGGCTGAATAGATCACCATCTTCAAGAGCGTCACCGGGAGAGTCGGATGCCTAAGAGGCCCTCGTAGGTTCGTTCCCGCTCACCACCCATCACAAACTCCACATCCAGTGACACCAGAGTGGTCAGGGCAGAGGAACCCATGCATTTGGGTCGTGGGTGGCTGACACTGGAATAATGCCTCCGGCAAAGACAACCGGCTTATGTCCATACTGCGGAGCACCAGGCCACCGTCCAGGAAACTCCAGAGCCCAAGTTCAGTAGGCGTCCTGAACTTGGGTGCAACTTCTCCGGCCCCTCAACTCTCTGTTCCAGTTACTGATTGGGGACTCCCAGTCCTTTCAGATCCTTGCTCTGGTAGATTCTGGAGCAGGTCTTTATTCTTAAAGACCTTGTGCAACTTTTGGGTATAAAAACCCATTCTTTGACTCCCACCTTGTGTATTGCCTCTATATGTGGAGAGCCGCTTCCCAGCCACATCTCCCTGACCATGGCACCTGTTCAGCTATGCACAGGGGCCTTACATATTGAAGAACTAGAGCTACTCGTATCAGATAAATCTATTCATCACATAGTGCTTGGACTCCCTTGGCTACAGAAACACTCTCCCCAGTTCAAATGGACTTCTTTACAGTTGGTCAAGTCGGACCCAGCCTGTCATCAGTCCTGTCTCCAGAAAGTGACTCCAGCTGCAACGATTCCTTTGGTCACCACCTCTTCTGGCATACATGCTCCATATGGTGGCTATGAGGATGTATTTTCCAAACAGAAGGCCGACCTCCCTCCGCCTCTTCAGCGGTTCAATTGTCCAATCGATCTTCTTCCTGGAACCACACCCCCTTGTGGATGCACCTACCCTTTGTCTCTACCCAAGACGAAAGCCATAAGAGCATAAGAACATAAGAAAATAAGAAATTGCCATGCTGGGTCAGACCAAGGGTCCATCAAGCCCAGCATCCTGTTTCCAACAAACCAGGCCACAAGAATCTAGCAATTACCCAAACACCAAGAAGATCCCATGCTTCTGATGCTATTAATAGCAGTGGCTATTCCCTAAGTAAACTTGATTAATAGCAGTTAATGGACTTCTCCAAGAACTTATCCAAACCTTTTTTGAACCCAGCTACACTAACTGCACTAACCACATCCTCCGGCAAAAAATTCCAGAGCTTAATTGTGCGTTGAGTGAAAAATAATTTTCTCTGATTAGTCTTAAATGTGCTACTTGCTAACTTCATGGAATGCCCCCTAGTCCTTCTATTATCCAAAAGTCCATGAACGAATTTATTCGAGAGAATCTGGACAAAGGTTTTATCTGCCCCTCTACATCACCCTCCAGAGCAGGGTTGTTTTTTGTAATCAAGAAAGACGGGTCGCTTAGACCATGTATTGACTACCGTGGTCTAAATGCTATCACCCGAAAGGATAAATACCCTTTGCCACTAATTTTAGAACTTTTCAACCATCTTCAGGGTGCTACCATTTTACAAAGCTGGATTTACGCAGGGTGTATAATCTAGTGAGGATCCGCCCCAATGACATCTGGAAGACTGCCTTTAATAATAGAGATGGTCATTATGAATACTTAGTGATGCCATTCTGTCTTTCACCAGCTGTATTCCAGCGAATGCTGAATGAAATTTTTAGAGATCTACTATTCACTAAATTTGTGGTTTATTTGGATGATATCCTCATTTTTTCAAAAGATCTTGACACCCACCGGACTGACGTATGCATGGTATTGCAACGTCTTCGTGAAAATCAGTTGTTCGCGAAGCTGGGCAAATGTCTGAGAGGTCCTGCTTGCCATTCCTTGGCTATATAATTTCATCTCAAGGTTTCTCTATGGACCCGGATAAACTGAAGGCGATCCGGGGCTGGCCGCAGCCCATGGGACTCAAAGTGCTCCAGCGCTTCTTAGGGTTCCTTAACTATTACCGGCATTTTATTCCTCATTTTCTACATTGGCCGCTCCCTTGACGATCCTGACCAGGAAAGGCCAGAATACATGGAACTGGCCACCCGAAGCCTTAACCGCCTTTCATCCATTGAAGGAGGCCTTTCAAAAGGGTCCTTGTCTGCACCACCCCGATCCAACTCGCCCATTCCAAGTTGAGGTGGATGCCTCTACCATAGGGGCCGGGGCTATCCTAAGCCAGCAAACCACATCTGGTACCGTAGTTCCCTGTTCATTTTATTCTCGAAAATTTTCATCGGCTGAAAGAAATTACAGCATTGGAGACCGTGAACTACTCGCCATAAAACTGGCCCTAGAAGAGTGGCGTCCTTGGCTCGAGGGCGCATAGCACAGATTCACAGTGTTCACAGTCCATAAAAATTTGGAACATCTAAGTCAAGCTCATCGCCTTAACGCCCGCCAGGCCCGGTGGGCCTTATTCTTTTCCAGGTTTGAGTTTGAGCTCCGCTATCGCCCTGCTGATAAGAACCTCCGAGTGGATGCATTATCCCAGTCATTTGAACCCATGTAAACCGCCTTCCCGGCGATAGTTATCTCTGTTAATTGTGAACCGGAGTGATATGTATTGTATACAGGAACTTCCGGTATATAAAAACCAAAAATAAATAAATAAATAAATAAGATATCCCAGAAGAGCCAGCTTACATATCAATCCTGCCTGTATTTCTTTGTCTGCCACCCATCCAGTTCCTATGGGAAAAGCTGTAGTACCCTGACGACTCCGAGAAAGGGTTCTCCGTTGGGCACACGATTCCAAAGTTGCCGGTCATCCAGGACAAGTGCAAACCATGGCACTGCTCCAGCGGTTCTTTTGGTGGCCTACTTTGGTCTCCGACGCTAAGGTGTATGTTGAGTCCTGTAATGTTTGCGCACAACAAAAACCCCAGTCGGGAGGCCGTGGGGACTCTTACAACTGCTTCTAGCACCTGAGGAACCGTGGACCCACTTGTCAACAGACTTCATTGTGGATCTGTCTCCTTCGAAGGGTAATACCGTGATATGGGTTACCATAGACCATTTTTCGAAAATGGCTCATTTTGTGCCCCTTACTGGCCTGCCATCTGCACCCGAGTTAGCACGATTGTTTTTTCATCACATTTTTAGACTACATGGTTTACCAGTAGACATTCTTTCCGACAGAGGTCCTCAATTCGTTGCCAGGTATTGGTGCTCACTTTGCCGAAGGTTCGGCATAAACATCAGCCTCACGACTGCCTATCACTCCCAAGCCAACGGGCAAGCTGAATGGTTGAACCGCTCCATGAAGGCATTCTTACGGGCATATATTAATGACCAACAAGACAACTGGTCAGACCTCTTATCTTGGGCAGAATTCTCCCACAATTCTCACATTGCCACAGCTACTGGAACATCTCGATTTTCAATAGTATATGGGAAACAGCCTCGACCACCGAAACCCATACCTCTTTCCATGCCGTCCCCTGCAGCACAGGCTACTGAGAATACCATTAAGGCATTATGGGGTAGATTTTAAAAAAGTGCGCCTTCGCGTACTTTTGTTGGCGCACCAGGCGCGCCAACAAAAGTATGCTGGATTTTAGTAGATTTGCGCGTAGCCGCGCGTATCTGCTAAAATCCAGGATCGGCGCGCACAAGGCTGCCAATTTCGTGTAGCCGGCGCGCGCCGAGCCGCGCAGCCTGCCACCGTTCCCTCCAAGGCCGCTCCGAAATCGGAGCGGCCTCGGAGGGAACTCGCTTTCGCCCTCCCCTCACCTTCCCCTCCCTTCCTCTATCTAACCCACCCCCCCGGCCCTATCTAACTCCCCCCCCTACCTTTGTGGGGGGATTTACGCCTCCCGGAGGGAGAAGTAAATCCCCGCGCGCCAGCGGGCCGCTAGCGTGCCGAGACGCGACCTGCGGGCGGTTCCGGAGGGTGCGGCCACGCCCCCAGACCACCCCGGGCCGAAACCACGCCCCCGGGCCCGCCCCCGGGCCCGCCCCCGAAACGCCACATCCCGCCCCCAAAACGCTGCGCCGATCGGCCCCGCCCCCGGCACGCCCCCGACACGCCCCCCTCGAAAAACCCCGGGACTTACGCGAGTCCCGGGGCTCTGCGCGCGCCGGCAGGCCTATGGAACATAGGCGCACCGGCGCGCAAGGCCCTGCTCACGTAAATCCGGGCGGATTTACGCGAGCAGGGCTTTTAAAATCCACCCCTATGGGAACAGACTAATCTCCGCCTACGTCAGACTGCTTCCCGGGCCAAGAAGACTGCTAACAGTCAACGCCATGCAGCTCCTGAATTCCTTCCTGGCCAGAAAGTCTGGTTAAGTACCAAGTATATTAGACTCTGAATACCTTCATAAAGATTTTCTCCGAGGTTCATTGGATCTTTCTTGATTACCCGACGCATCGAACCCATGACATACCAGCTCCGGCTGCCTCCTTCCTTGGGCATACATAACACTTTCCACGTATCACTGTTCAAGCTGGGAGTACTGTCCTGGCCTTCCCGGAAGGTTCCCGAGCCACCTCCATTGGTGGCAGAGACTGATACAACCTATAAAGTCCATGAAGTTTTAGATGTCCACCATAGTGGCCGCTGGTGGAAGTACCTCCTTTCTTGGCAGGCTACGGACCTGAGGAAAATACTTGGGAGCCTGCACAGAATATCTTGGATAAGACCCGCCTCTTAAATTTCCACCGTGCCCATCCGGGCAAACCCAGACCTCCAGGAGGGGGTGCGAAAAGTGAGGGTACTGATATGCTTACCACCCACGGGAGCTCCATGGTGCGGCCCTCTCACTCTCAAAGCAATTGCCAGGCTCCATCTCCCTGTCGCTTGCGGCAGTTGGCTGCCGACTCCGACCTCGGGCTCCTGCCAGCGCCTCCAGCCCTGCTCCACTTCTCAGGACTTCCAGCCAGGGTGCCTCCATCCGTCGAGCCTCTCCGCGGGATTCGCTGAGATAGACACCGGCAGCAGCGCCGCGCCCCTCCCTAGGAGCGCGCGCGCATCACTAGAACTTTTAAAGGGCCCGCGGCAGGAACCTTGACCACGGACCTGGATGCTGACGTCAGAACCTTCAGCGTATAAAAGCTCAACCCTTACACAGAAGCTTTGCCTTTGCAACAGGTCTCCTCAGTTCCCTGTTAGTTCTGAGAAGAGATGTGAATCGGAACCGGAATCAGTTCGGTTCCAGTTCCGATTCAAATCTTATAATTTTTATCGTCCGGCACGATTGTTTTTTTGTTTATCAGCTGCGCCCGATCCGATAAACAAAAAACCTACCCTGACCCTTTAAAACTGAACCCTTAGCCTCCCCCACCCTCCCGACCCCCCCAAAAAACGTTGTAAAATTACCTGTTGGTCCAGTGGGGGCGCGGGGAGCAATCTCCCGCTCTCGGGCCGTCTGCTGCGCTAATAAAAATGGCGCCAATGGCCCTTTGCCCTTAACATGTGACACGGTATCCGTGCCATTGGCCAGCCCCTGTCACATGGTAGGAGCACTGGATGGCCGGCACCATCTTTAAAAATGGCGCGGGCATGGCCAAAATGATAAGGGGAATGGAACAGCTCCCCTATGAGGAAAGACTAAAGACGATAGGACTTTTCCGTTTGGAGAAGAGACGGCTGAGGGGGGATATGATAGAGATGTTTAAAATCATGAGAGATCTAGAACAGGTAGATGTGAATCGGTTATTTACTCTTTCGGATAATAGAATGACTAGGGGGGCACTCCATGAAGTTAGCATGGGGCACATTTAAAACTAATCGGAGAAAGTTCTTTTTTACTCAACGCACAATTAAACTCTGGAATTTGTTGCCAGAGGATGTGGTTAGTGCAATTAGTATAGCTGTGTTTAAAAAAGGATTGGATAAGTTCTTGGAGGAGAAGTCCATTACCTGCTATTAAGTTCACTTAGAGAATAGCCACTGCCATTAGCAACAGTAACATGGAATAGACTTAGTTTTTGGGTACTTGCCAGGTTCTTATGGCCTGGATTGGCCACTGTTGGAAACAGGATACTGGGCTTGATGGACCCTTGGTCTGACCCAGTATGGCATGTTTTTATGTTCTTATGTTCCCGGTCGCTAGGCTCGCGATCGGATCCTTACCTTCCCGTCCGTGCCGCGGCCTGCGACGGGGTCTGGCATTCCTCAGGCCTACCAGGCCTCTCCACGGTGGCGTCTCCACGAGAGAGACGCTGCCGAGCCCTGATTATGGCTCCGCCCCCTCCGTGGGCACGCGCGCGCATGAGGGAGGCCCTTTTAAAGGTCCAGCCCTTCGGAATCCTGGCCAGTCCCCTGGATGACATCAGACACCAGTAGGGTATTTAAACCCGGCATCTGACTAGGGAAATCGCCTTGCAATGAGGTTCACTCTCAGGAGTCACTAGTTGCTGCGTTCCTGTTCCTGATCCTGGTCCTGCTGTTCCTGATCCTGATGCTGCTTTTCCTGATCCTGATCCAGTTGTTCCTGATTCCACTCCGGTTCCGGATTCCTCTTGGCTTGTTTCCTGATTCCTGACTCCGGCTTCGCTTCTGATTCTCCATGTCTGCCGCCTGCCCCAACTTCTGGTCAGTCTTCTCTTCAAATCTCGCTGCCTTCACCTAAGTCCCAGCGGTCCGGGTCCTCACGGGCTCCTCCCAGGGGGATCGCTGGCTTCCAGGGTGAAGATTCCATCTTCTCTTCAAGTCTTGCTGCCGTCGCCTAAGTCCCAGCGGTCTGGGTCCTCACGGGCTCCTCCCGAGGGGATCGCTGGCTTCCAGGGTGAAGACCCCATCTCTGTGTCCGTCTTGGTACCGCCTCCCAGCCTGTTCCATCTCCGCGGAGTTCTCTTATCCATCCGTCACTCTTCGTCAGGCCAGCCCAAGGGTCCACCGTTCCGTCCGCAACAACAACATTCAACTATAAAAAATGTATCTTCTTGAACAAAAAAGAAAAGCAATTATGAATATATTAACTAGAAGAAATGTTTCCATTTTATTGATGTGTTCAAATGAAAAATAAATTTGTGTTCTTCCCATCTCACACTGTTTGGATTATAGTCATTCTTTTGATTCGGTACTTTTTTATGTCATAGAGCAAGTAAGGATGCATTCAAAAAGGCAAGATCGAGATTTAGACTTCAGACAGAGAGAACAAAAATTCACTTTAGAACATGAAATTTTGAACACATTGATAGAATGGAATTTTTTCTTATAATTAAATTTTTTCCAGTGTAGCTTTTTAATTTTTTTAGTTCATGAAAATTTATTTTTTTGTTGAATAATATTGATGTTTTCATTTTATTTATGTATGTGATAAGAGCTTTTGTATATCCCATTTAGGGGATTGAATACCTTTTGTAAGATTTTGAGATACATTTAGTAGGATTCTTTTCATGTGATATTTTTAAAACCTTAAATGTTTGTCCTTTTTCATAGATCCAATCTATGGCATTTTGAAAATTTTCATTAGTTGCTTTTTTTGCCGGTGCATTTAAATTTCCCAGCAATATACCTGTGTGCTACTCTGCCCTAGCAAGCACATTCTCAAAGGCCCGTGTGCGCAAATACAGCAGTTATGAGAGTGGCCAAGCCCTGCACAACTCGCGCATTTCGTCATTCGATGCTGTCCTAGGGAAACACACTCCGGCAGCTGGTTGGCATGTGCAGATTACTTCTGCTCCAGAGGAGCAGTAAGTACTGAAATAAAAAAATTGTGGTTACTTAGGTTAGGTTTAGAGGGTGAAGAGGAGAGGGGAAGAGGGAGGAAGGTTAGGTAGTGGGGTAGGGAAGTTCCTTCTCAGTCCCCCTCTTAATTGTAGCAGACTGAGAAGGAACTGGGGGAGGCCTGATTATGCCGCCACTCATATTTAGCACCGCGCATGTTTTAAATTGGTGCATCCATGTGCACGCACCAGGAACCGTGTGCACATGGACGGCCACGCTCTGCTTTTAAAATCGACCCCTAAGTTGTTTGATAGGAGTGGAGCCACAGGAAATGTTTGTTGTTAGAATTCTTCTCTTGGTTATGGTGAGAATTGTGCTCTACTATTATCATTTTTGTTAAGAATGATTCATGTTTGGCTTACAATATCTTAGTTCCTGATGCAACCGCTGATTGGCCAAATGCTGGCCATATCGGACAAAGCAAGATGGTTAAGCCTTAAAACTTTTTGCTCAAATTTATGGATTCTACATTTTACTAAAAAAAGTTTGTATATTTTGATGGCACTTGTCGAAAGAAGGTTTTTCAGACTAATGATTATTTCTAGCCATTATGGAGAGCTCTTTACTCGTCAGCTTTCTGAAGTTTTTTCTTCCTTTCTTATAGAGAATTTATAGCTTTACAGTGAAGTTTTTCCTCTCATTTTTCCTTATTGTTTTAGATCATTGAGTCTTCATAGTGGTTCAAGTTTCTCTTATTTTGTAAATGAAAGTCATTGAATCTTACACATTTTAGGTTTTCTTACTCACCTTCATAGACACAAATGTATTTATTTGCCGTTAGCACTTATTTAAAACAACCCTGCAGTTTCTTTTCTGCTGTATGATCCGCCAAACCCATTAAAGCAGTTCATTCCTGCAAGAACAACATTTTATGATGACTCCATGTTCTTTTCAAACAGCATTTCATGAAACATGACAATAATTTGTGTCAATGAGAAGAAGAGCAGTTCAGAACAAAATAGTAGCTACTTCCCTTTTATATCTATCAAAGGACAGTTAATTAAAGATCTACACATACAGGTGGATTTTCAAAGGAGTTTTGCATGTAAATGTACCATACTAAGCCATTTACCCATGTTAAGTGCACTTAACGTGGGTAAAACCTATTGACAATTGAATGGCATACATTGTAGCATTTTTCAAAAGCCTACTTGCACAGGTAAAGTGCACTTGCATGTGTAAATCCTAGTTTTAAGCATATAATTGCTTTTGAAATCAGGTCCTTAGTGTCCCAGGGCATTAGTATACAGTTTGGGAACATCTCAACAGTCTATAGAATATTAAATATTTCTAATTTTCCAGTAATGATGGATTCCTTCCATGAATTACTTTTAATAATGCTCTTCATCAAATTACAAATGGTGGCTTAATTAAGGCCATCTTCTATTCCATTCTGTTTCTGATTCCAGAGGAAAAGCTGGTCAACATGAAACCAGAGTAGCATGTTTCTTCTGATTGCTGCTATAGGTTTAATTTTCTTTTATCTCAATATGGTTTAACTTGATGTTTGTGAAATTCCTAGTATGAAATTAAATGTTCTGAAGAGTCCAAAATAATAATAATTATTATTATTATTATAAATGTACTCAGCAAGTTCTGTGTAACTTTATAAAAATCCATAGCAAATTAAAAATGGTATGTTTGATACATTCCTCTTAAATAACTATAATGTTCTGGAAGAAACCATTTTTACAAATGTGGTTGTTCCCAGGACAATTGCAGGGCACTAACTTAAGGAATTAAAACAAAAAATAATGCAAAGGTTAAAGATTTTAATATTTTAGTCTCCGAATGTGCATGGTAGGACTAAAAGTACCTAACAGCAGCTGCAGGGAAACAGCACAGTCAGACAGAGAACCAGTACTCAAGATTAAACTATACTGTATAGTAGCTGATGTTTTTATGTTTACAGCAATAGTACTGAATGGAAAGGTATTTTGCTTCCCCGGTGTTTCCCAGTTTGCTTTTCAACCATTTTTTTTTTTTTTAAAACATGGTGAGATTGGTGAGTATTCTTTGAAAGTTTAATAGCAGGAGCTAGTCAGAATAGACTAGGGTATTGAGCTTCCTGGTTTATTAGAATTTCCTGCTGTTTGGACCCGCTCTTATTTCTAACCCATTCCAATCTTATTCCTATTTGCTTAGACCCTTATCTTATCCTACTTTTGTCTTGCAGTGCTACAGATTTGTCTTGCTTGGTCTACACATCTGCATGTACATTTACACATACACTTTCAAAAATGCATCCTCGATTCTACCCCTTGGAATGACTCTTGATAATGTGGGTAAAAAGTATGAGTGAAATGGGGGTTTCACATGTACTTTTACACACATAACCCCCTAATTGATTTTCAAAGTGCTACTCATATACATAAAACAGGGTTTTTATGCATGTAATTTGCTTTGAAAATCAAGCCCTTACTCCACATTGGTCTCTACAAATTCTACTTTTCCTTTTGTTTTTGTTTCGATGAAAAGAATCGATACCTAACAAATTATTTTCTTTACAAGAAATACAACTGCTGAAACTGCATTACTAGCAATAAAAATACATCTAAAATAATGCTTGAGTTGAGTTGTATTGCTTTTCATACTGTTCTGACTAATCTTTGCTTTTCTGTCTTCTCCTGATTCATTTTCCTGGCTCACCTTTTCATCTTAATATTCTTTTATGGATCACTTCTTTTTTTCATCTGTCCCTCCTCCATTTATCTAACATCTCTCGTCTTCATCTTTCTTCTTTGCCTGAATCTCTTCCCTCCATTATCTCTTCCCTCCATTATCACATTATCTCCATTATCTTCCCTCCATTATCTCTTCCCTCCATTATCACATTATCTCCATTATCTTCCCTCCATTATCTCTTCCCTCCATTATCACTTCTTTACATTCCTTCCTCCCCATCTTTCCTTGCATCTGTTCCTCCATCCCCCTTTATGCATCTCCACTTTCCCATCCGGCATCCCCACTTCTTAGCTCTCCATCTCTTTAGTTCATCCATCTATCTCTTTATCAGTACTTAACTTCCACATCTCATGCCCATTGCCTCATTTGGCTCTCCATATTCCCTTTCTGTTTCACACTCATTCTAAATGTTGTATATACTGCGGATAAAATGCAAGGCATGTGTTATGCTTGTAGTAAAGTTGCATACAGTATCGTTGTATCTATAAATGAATTAAGGAAAATATTCTAGCTACTAATGTTTTATTTGCAAAAATAGTTTGGAAAGGAGTATGCATGCAAACAGTAGAATTATAGCATCAGGGGGTGCAGGCTCCAGATTATGCACAGGCATAGATTTCACAGATTAAAAAACAATCCAGTTTCTTTCATGCACATACTTTAGATCCTTGACAATATGCTAAATTATCAGCCTATATTATAGTAAACTATGCAGTTTCCAACTGTACACAAATGATGGGAAGATCCCTGCACACTCTCACCTGTCAAACAGCTGAAATTTTAGATCACTTTGTAAGTCATTATTTTGAATATGATCTTGACACTGCTACCATAGTAATTTCCTTAGATATGATGCATGAGGAGGGCCAGTCATATATTCAATTCCTGTGTAAAGCATATACAATCGGAAATGAAATATAATTTATTAACCTAGGCAGGGATGTTCTACTGAATTTGACAGCATCTAATAATGTTAATGTTTTTAATGTTGCCGATTCTATCAAACAATAGGCAAATTGTCTAATTATCTCAGATCTTTAAGGATATAAGATACAGACAAAATACATATTGGGTCAGAATTTCATTTAAATGAAAACACAGAGGGATAGATTTTGCATTTACTCCCCCCGCCCCCCCCCCCCAAAAAAAAAAAAGAATAGCTATGTCATATACGTCAGATGACTGAAGGAATACAAAGAGCTTTCTTTTGTGCTGTCTGAAGAAGGGGCCTATATGGTTTTTAAAATTCATGTACAACAATATCTTTGGAGAATACCTTTGTTGACCCAAGAACAGGCATCACAACCAACAAAGAATCTCATTCAAAGAAAGATTTAGTTATGTATTCAGAGCTGAACCAGAACTCAACCAGGTCAAAATTATGGCTATATTTCTATCCACCTATAAAAAGCCTATTGTCTTAAGTCTCTAAATCCTAACCACTTTCCTCCAAGTGATTCATGACCAGATCTCCACCACTCAGTAGTAATAAACCTTTCAAGATTTTTATGCTCTTTGTTTTCTTCTTAACCAGCCAAAAGACTGCAATGTGTGGAGCTAATATGTACAGTAACGGAAACCATTTTTTCTCCAGAGATGCATAAAGTCATTATTCAGTAAGTAGAAGGCTGTATTATTAAAGAAAACACTGAGAGGAAAGAAAGTTCATTTATAGTCATTTTAGAAGTATACAGCAATCCCTGGTAAAGGCTATTCCATTGTGCTCTGTGGTCAAGTTCAAGTAAAAATCAAAATACTGATTGACATACACTTGATAACCACCAACCTGAACATATATTGACTTCCCCCACAACAGTTCCTTTTTTTTTTTCCCAAGGTTTCAGTTTCATATACTTACTTCACCTCAGTGCAGCAGCAGAATAGAAATCAATCATCAAGGGACTATTCAGTACAAACGTAAATGAGCCTTTGATGGCATAGAACAATATTTGTTTAAAGCCACAAGTTGTCATCTGAGAGGCAAAAGACCCATCCATGTAGTGAAACATAATCAGCTATGTGAAGCGTAGGTACTCCAGTCCTAGTGAAAACATATTCCTTTAACAGATCAGCCGGTCAGTGAACCTTGACAGGTAACAAACACAAGCTGACATTCAGGAGGGTTGTAAGAGACCCAGGTTCCCCTTTGGTTGTGTGGGATAGAGGGGGAAGTTGTTCATCACATTGGACTTCAGAGAGATAGGAGGGAGGTGATCAAGGCTCTCTGGAGGGTTGTAAAAGAGATCAGTCTTCGGGAGGACGGAAGGGAGTAGATCAGTAGCTTGTGGGAGAGGAGGGAGTGGTGTTTCTTTACAGAATTTAGCTGACTAGTGCTGATTTTCCTTGCTAGCCAGCTAAGATTAGGCATTGAGAAGACTGAACATCCTAAATCAAAGTGGCCTAAGTTTAGCCTGTAAGATTTAGGCATATTTTTGGCAGAAAGTGTAAGGGCCAGATTCCGTAAGGCTTTTCTCCCATTTTGGGGTAGATATTAAAACATTACGCATGTGCGCCCATGTGTGTGATCTACCCGGTGTGCACACATGGATGCGTGGTTTTATAACATGCACACGCAAGGGGGGGAACACATATGCACTTACGCGAGCGGCACATCAGGGCCTTCCCCAGTACCCTCCCAGTCCACTCCAATCAAGGAGTGAACTAGGAGGGAACTTCCCACCCTCCTAACCTAACCTCCCTTCTCCTATCCTGCCCTCCCCTATCCCTATCCTAAATCCCCCCAAATTCCTTGTCCTACCTTTTGCTCCTGCAAATGGCCGCTGTGCCGGGCGCATCTAGCCCCACCGTGTCCCGTTCCCGGACCACCCCTTTCGCTAACCACGGGACTTACAAGCATCCCGGGGATTTATGCACAGGGCCGTTCCCTTTGAAAAATGGCCCGTTGCGCGTAAGGCCCGGCCACGCATGTAAACTCCCCGGGTTTCACACGCATAAGCGTTTTAAAATCCGTCCCTTTGTGTCTATGGGAAAATCTCTTAGTGAATCAGGTACTAAGTTTTTCAGAAAAGACTCCTAACTTTTGGCAACCTAAGCCAGGCACTCAAACTTTTTTGAAAATTAACTCCTTAATAATTTGACTAGTTGTTATACCTAGAGAGGACGGTGAATGTTTGTTTTTTTTTTAATCTTTATTTTCAATTTTTTCCCAATAAGTAACCATATCATGAAACATATAAACATCTGCAGATATTACAACTTACAACTTATAATCCCCCCCCATTCCCCATTCCCCACCCCCTACCCCATCTCTGGTGAGTATCAGCGTCCTGGGAGGGTCCTTTACCTATGCTGCACTTTAGACATAGGACAATGGTATAACATTATAACATTATAACCCTATGATGTTAGGGTGCCGTTACAACATATCAAAAAGTCTGCTTCGCGCTTTGGTATTGAGAGACATAAGGAACACAGACCACTTGTCCATAAACTCCTTATATCTTGCAGGGGTTGACTGCCATATGATGTAATTTCACTCTCCAAGATAAAGGATAAAGGAGTCTCCTCCTTTATCCACAGCTCCAAAATCGATTTTTTCGCCAACCAAAAGGCTTTTTGTAGGAATACCCTCTGTCCAACTGGGACTGTGGCAGGCAGCCTGTCCATCACCTTGAAGAGACATAAACACGGATCATTCAGGAGAGGTGTGTGTAAGAGTTCGCTGAGGAAACTCAGAATGCGACACCAGAACCTATGAACTTTACAGCAATCCCAGAACTGGTGAAAAAGAGTACCATACGCAGTCTTGCATTTAATACAGGTATTACGTTGGTCAATTTGACCTTACAGGCCCAAATGAGGGATACAAAAAGCCGTCTGAGAAATTTGTATTGGGTTTCCCTTAATAACACATTGTCTGAGACCTGCTTAATGTCTGCAAAACACTGCCCCAGTACCTCAGGTGTAATTACAGTGTTCATTTTCTGAGTCCATCTCCCCGCAAGCCCTAGTAGCTGACCTGTAACTTTAATTCCTCCTGTCACCCACTTTAGAGAGGCGCATGTCCTTTGCTCTCCTTTGGGGTGGAGAAGAATTTTACAAAGATGGGAGCATTCAGTGAGCTAGATCTCGGCATTAAGTCAAGTTCAATAAAGTGTTGGACCTGTAAATACATGTAGAACTCTTTATTTGAGAGGCCACAGTCCCGTCTCAGTATTTTAAAGGGGAGTACCCTTCCAGTATCATTCTGCAAAAATTGGGGAAGGAACTCCAATCCTTTAGCCACCCAGGTATTTAGCATCGAATGTCCAAACTCGGGGGGGGAAAACTGGGATGTCCATGTATCGAAATGAATGGCGACACTTCCCATGAAACCCTATGTCTATGACACAAGCCTTGCCATGCCATCCAGCAGCTGAAGAGAAATTGGTTATGGGAGATCTCTCTAAGTAAAGTGTTACTGGAGACCTGCAATAAGTTCTGGAGTTTAAAGGAACCACAGCATGCCTGGAGGAAACTAATGGGTATGTATGTTTCAGAGCCCAACAAACAATCCTGAACATGTTGGAGAAGGCACGCTAGATTATAATCCTGTATATTCGGGCAGTCCATTCCCCCTTTTTCCCATGGGAGCTGTAAGGCTGACAGTGCAATTCGCGCCCTTTTCCCTCTCCATAGGAAAACACCCAAACACCTCTCCAGGTCCCTCACATGCTTCTTTAGGAGCCACAGAGGTAGCATTTGAAGGACATAGAGCCATTGTGGGAGCTCCACCATTTTAAATAATTGAATTCTTCCACTTATTGAGAGGGGGAGTGCTCTCCAATGCTCCAATCTCTCCTTTGTTTTAATAAGTAATGGCATTATATTGCAACGGTAAATATTATCAATGTTAATGAGAATCTTAATGCCCAGATATTTCATCTCCCTGTCCACCCACCGGAGCAGGAAGGGGCCCAACCACTGGTTTTTGAGGGTGGTAGGCAGATGTTAAGTCTAATGTGATGTCAAATTTCTGACATAAAGCTCTCAAAAACTTAGCAGTGAATTGTACTCCTCTGTCGGATAATATATGCTTAGGCATCCCATGAAGGCGAAAGATGTGATTAATAAAGAGTTTCGCTAAGTCCACAGCAGAGGGTAATCCTGGTAGTGCTACAAAATGTGCCATTTTGGAGAAGCGGTCAACTGTGTCCCAAATGGTGTTGTTTCCATTGGATGGTGGCAAGTATACCACAAAGTCGGTCGCTATATGTGTCCAGGGTTCATCCAGAGCTGGTAGAGGTTGTAACAAACCCCAAGGACATCCGGCTGGTGGCTTTTGCTTCGCGCAAACAGTACAGGAACCCACATAAGCCTGTACGTCTTTTTTCATGGTTGGCCACCAATAGTACCTCTGTAGCATAACCAAGGTGCAAGTGTCCCGGATGTCTGGCCAGACAGTAATCATGTGCCCACTTCAACAGCTTCCTCCTTTGATTTCTGGCCACAACCATCTTCCCTGCGGGTACTGCTTGGGTGGCTGCAAGGACCAGGGTCAATGATGTGATGGGGTTCGTCTGGCATATCCTGAGGGGAGAAGGATTGTGACAGGGCATCAGCCCGAGTGATCTTCTCTCTCGGATGATACTTCAAAAGGAAGTCAAATCTGTTAAAAAACAGGGACCATCTGGCTTGACAGTGATTGAGTCATTGAGCATGTCTGAGGTACTCCAGATTTTTGTGATCGGTACACTACTATTTGGTGTTGTGCACCTTCTAGCCAAGGACGCCACTCTTCAAAGGCCAGCTTGATTGCTAGTAACTCTTTGTCTCTGATTCCATAATTTCTTTCGGCAGGCAAGAACCGCGTTGATAAGAAGGAGAAAGAATGGAGCAGATTACATTCGCTGTACTGGCTTAACACCACTCCCACACCAACGTCTGATGCGTCAATCTCGACAATGAATGGGCGATGTGGGTCAGGATGACGGAGGCATGGCTTCTTTTGAAAAGCCTCTTTGAGCATCAGAAAAGCTGATATGGCTTCTGGAGACCAGTTGGCGGGATTGGCTCCCTTCTTGGTCATAGCAGTTAGAGGGACTGTCAATGAAGAGTAGTTTTTGATAAAGGATCGATAGTAATTGGTGAAGCCCAAGAAGCATCGCAGTGCCTTCAGGCCTGTAGGTTGGGGCCAATCCAGGATACTTTCTAATTTTTTGGGGTCATCTGAAAGCCGTTCTTAGAAACAATGTAGCCCAGGAAAGGTACAGACTCCTTGTGAAATTCACACTTTTCAATCTTTGCGTAAAGGTGGTACTCATGCAGATTTCTTAAGACTTTCTTGACATTTATTTATTTTATTTATTTATTTATTTATTGTTTTTGTTATACCGAGTTTCATGATAGGCATCACATCAACCCGGTTTACAAATAACAAGGAGTGTAAAGCATAACGTAACGTAAAAAACAATATTTTCAATAAGAACCTTGAACTTTAAATACAGTGAATCAGAAAAAAGGAGAGGGAAAGTTACAAAAAACAAGGAAAATAAACTTGGGATGGAAGGGGAGAAATTGACATCCTTTTGATGAGTTTGCAGATCTTGAGAAAAGATCAGTATATCATCGAGATATACTACTACGCATTGATATAGTAAGTCCCGTAAGATATCATTCATCATATTTTGAAAGACTGCAGGTGCGTTACTCAAACCAAAAGGCATGATGAGGTATTCGAAGTGTCCATCGCGGGTGTTAAAAGCAGTCTTCCATTCATTTCCTTTGCAAATATGCACCAAATTGTAAGCTCCTTTTAGGTCTTGTTTGGAGAATATCTTGGCTCCTTGGAGCCTGTCAAACAGTTCGGAAATTAAGAGCAGAGGATACTGGTCCTTGATGGTAATCTCATTCAGACCCCTGTAATCGATGCAGGGGCGTAAGGTGCCATCTTTCTTTCCTACAAAAAAGAAGCCTGCACCAGCAGGGGATTTGGAGGGTCTGATGAATCCCTTTTGAAGGTTCTCTTGTATGTAGGTGGACATGGCTTTAGTCTCAGTTACAGAAAGAGGGTAAACTCTTCCTTTGGAAGGTTCTGAATTGGGTCAGGTTTATAGTGCAGTCAAAAATCCTGTGCGGTGGAAGTACATCTGCTGCTTATTTTGAAAAAACATCCTGGAAGGAAGCGTATTGTAGAGGTAGGCCAGGTAATGATGGTGTAATGGGCATGCAAATGAGCAGTGAAACTTCTGCGAGGCACCAACTGTGACAGTCAGGCCCCCACCGGGACAATTCCAACATGACCCAATTAAATTGTGGCATATGATCTTGCAGCGTCCAAGTACCACCAGGTGCATGGCCTTTTCCAATATGAGAAATGAGATGTACTCAAAGTGGAGAGCTCCGTTGCACAGGCCAATAGCCTTGGTACATAATGAAACTTCTCCAGGAAGTGGTTCCCCATGGATGGAGGACAATAACAATGGCTTAGCTATTAGTGTGATTGGAATCCGTAGGTGTTCTACCAAGTATTTCAAGATGCTTGGTAGAACACCTTCCGTTAAACTAATATAGTCATTAACAATCACCGCAAAGTTCTACCCTCTTGTTAAACTTCTATCTTCCTCTTCTTTTACTCCCAGTTAGAATCATCCCTGTTTTATTGTAACTTCTTTTTCTGAGCACTTGTTATAATTTGTTATAATTTGTTATAAGTTGTAATGTATACATTCAAGTTATAGTTTTGTATTGCTCACCCCTTGTTTTATGTAAACCGACATGATACGAACTCCGTGAATGCCGGTATAGAAAAATCACAAATAAATAAATAAATAAATAAATAAATAAGATAAAATTACCTCCGGCTCCGGAGTCAATGAGGGCGAGAGTCTGAAATTCGAGACCCTCTGCAGAGCAGAGAGACTGGTAAGGATAATGGAGTAGGAGAGATGAAGGCCTAGGAAAAGTTTTCTTGCAGATCCTAGGCTTGTCAGTTTCCCGGACAGATGGGACAGGTCTGGACAGCATGGTCTGATTGGCCACAGTACATGCATAACCCCATACACTTACGAAAACGTCTCTCCTTGGAAGTTAAATGGCTTCGGCCTAGTTGCATAAGCTCTTCCTCTTCTAGGGTAGCAGATGGTATGCTTGAAGCAATAGGCACAGGTTTAGGACGGTTAGCCCCTGCAATGGTCTTTCATGGACTCTTAGCCTCCTGAGTTCGGTGTCAAATACGGCGGTCAATTCTCCCAGCCAGTTCCACCAGAGACTCAAGGGTATCAGGCAAATCATGAGCCACCATTTCATCCTTTAAGTGGGAGTTGAGGCCCTCCATGAAGATAGCATGTAAACATCCAGTGTCCCAATGAAGTTTGGATGCTAAAGTCTTGAATTCGATCACATAGTCTGTGAGCGGCTTATTACCTTGCTGGAGATTGAACAAAGCAGATCCAGCAATGATCTGGCGAGCCAGGTCATCAAAGACAGACTTGAAAAGTTTTGGAAATCCTGGTAGGTCATTCAGGATAGGGTCATCACGTTCCCATAATGGTGAAGCCCAAGCCAGGGCTCGTCCTTCTAGAAAAGATAGGATGTAAGTGGTCTTGGATGCTTCTGTGGGAAAGAGGGTAGGCTGTAAAAGAAAATGCATGCTGCATTGATTAAACAAACCCTCTACACATCTTAGCTTCACCCATGAAATGGGTCGGTGTGTGGATAAAGGTACAGTGGTCTTTATGGTTACCACTGGAGACAGCAATTCTTCTACAGGAGTTACTGAAGTATTCAGCTATGCCTGTAACAAATTAAAGGCTGCCATTATGCTTTCCAGAAACCTTTGTTGTTCAGTGATCCGCTGGGCTAGGCCAGGAATGGCCTGCAAGGCCGCGAGCTGAGCCGAGTCCATGGAGTTAGCAATCTGTTGGGTTTGAGGCATTGTGTGCACTCTTAGTCGCAATGGTGATGACTCCTCCCACGGGGAGGTGCCCCGTGGGGAACCACAGTGATAGGCTAGACTCGGAGAGCAGACACTGGAGATGGAAAGCTTTATTGTACTGCTGTAGATTGATGGTAATGGTGCAGGAGGATGTGGCACTGAAGTCCAGCAAGGTGCCAATACATTCAGACAGCCTCAGATGACTAGGTCCCACCCAGATATAGAAGGTTGGTAGTGTTCTGCAGAGCGGGATAAGCCGAACCTGGTGGGTGGAATTGGAGAGCTGGATCATAAAGGTACTCACTGAAGAGTAGTGAAGGAATCCCCTTGGTGGATGGTGATGGAGGGACTCAAGGTCCATGGTGCAGGATACTCTGAGCTGGATAGGCCCTCGAGGAGCAAGTACCTGGAAGCGCAGGTGATCCTGAAAGAAAAGGACCCCCCGAGGAGAGGTTGTCTAGTTAGTGGTAGAAACCCTGAAGGGTAGTTGGAAGCGAGAGGCCCCCAAGGAGTGGGTGTCCAGAGCTTCTTCAGGAGCGAGATACCCCAGAGGGTAGCGAGGAGTTTAAGCATGCAGCTTAGAAACGGTCAGAGTAGCTAAAACAAAGTCCTTGCTAACTCGTTCATTCTGAGCAGAGCGGAGGCTTAAATACCCGGAGGTATGAACGTCACGCGGTGAGGACACCCTCAAGGTTCCCGCCATGACGTGTAGATAAGCGTAGGCAGCACGCATGCACACGCCCTAGGAGGTCACGGAAAGGAGCATGGTGGACGGGGACGCCCATGCTGAGTTGGAGACGCCAAGGGTTTCGGCTCTCGGCACCAGAGGCAGCCATCTTACCCATGGAGGCGGAGAATGACAAAAAAGAGGTGAGGCAGAGCAGTCACAGCCGTCTGCGACTAAGGACGCAACACTCATAAAGCATTAATAAGGTTTGTCCCCTCTGAGCTTTAACTAGGGTGGCCAATAGCTTTCCTACCTTATTGCCAAATCGGTATAGGTGGTGCGAAGCATACAACATATGTCTCTCTGTCCTCTGGTGAATGTAGCTGTTTCGGGAAATTAACACTTCTCTGTCTGTTTATTATGATCGGAGGGGTACCTGATTGTGGGCCTTCACCTTCTGTAGCTCCTTCTCCAATTCTAGAATGCACTGATTAAGCAGTTTGGCTTTTCTGATCACATAGGCTATTATTTCCCCCCGCATCACTGCCTTGCCTGCAGCCCCAAAATAATAATGGGGTGGTTTTATGCTGAACATTGTTTAGGTATATTCCGCCAATTTTTCTCTAAGGTAGGCCTGGAAGTCCAGATCATTAGCTAAATGAGAGGGGAACCTCCACCTATGCAGCCTGCCCATTTCTGCCCCCCATTTCACCTCCACCAAATCAAGGAATTGTCCGAGAATTCCAGCAACCCGATCTCCACCCGTTGCACCTGTGCTAAACCCCCCCTAGAAAAGAGAATATAATCTATCCTGGACAGAGTCAAGTGGGCCCGGGATACATGGGTATAATCTGATTCCTCAGGATGCAAGGTTCTCCAAATGTCCAGGAGTTGCAAGTGGTTACAAAGGAACGGGATCCCCTTATTTTTCCCCAGCATTGCAATGGCCACACGTGATGACCTGACCAGTACAGGATCTGCCACACAAATGAAATCTCCCTCCACCATCAAAGTACCTGTGCCACCCTTACAAGTTCCTGCATTAGTGTTGTAAAGAATGCATGTGAATACACGTTGGGAGCATATACGCTACATATAGTGATGACACGTCTGCTGACTTTCCCCACCACTATGAGGTAGCGTCCCATATCATCCTTGGTAGTGGAAATCCATTCCTATGCTACCTTCTTGCCAATGAGAATCGCCACCCCCTTTCTATTAACCGCTGAAGCAGAGTAGACTTCTCCCACCCAATCCCTCTTCAACTTTCGATGCTCAAGGTCAGTTAAGTGTGTCTCCTGAATACAAGCAACCTGTGCTTTATGTCTACATAAGAGGGTCAGCAATTTTGTGCGCTTCACCGGTGACCCTATGCCACCTCATTCGATTGAGATTAGACGGACATTTTCACCCATATTTGATCCAGCAAACTTTTGCTAATTCAGTAGTACAGAACTGTTTTAATATATTTAGGTTACCTCCCCCCAGCCTAGGAGCTGAACCTCTGGAATCCCCTCCTTATCCTGTTTCTCTGTGTTTGAGGAACACCAACCCCCACAAAATTTTGGATATCACCAGATGAGCCACCAGTGTCTCTACCACCCACTCCCTCTTCCCTCTCTCCCCTCCTCCTCCCCAAACATGGAAAACTGTCCCCTTGAACATAAGGCCTCGATGAAATAGGAGGTATGAAGACCACATTTCTATCCAGGCCGGTCCCCCTCTATAACATAGCTAACAAACTACAAACATATGAATTACTGAAAAGATACTATAAACATAGTCCTGCCGTGGCTCTGCTTCCTGCCTGAAGAAGTCAGAATAGATGTTTAACCTGCTCCTAAATCAGGCAGAGTCCCCTGTGTCAGGAATAGTCCCTTCTGGCTATCCATAGCAGTGAAGCCTAGGTTTCATCTTGGGATTCCAGAAACTGCTGGACGCTACTCGCTGTTTCAAATGTGTGCCATGCTCCTTTGTGCTCTAGCCGTAGTATTGCTGGATACTGTAGGGTAAATTTAATGCATTTCTGGAACAAGGTGTTTCATATTGTGGAGTATTCCCTTCTCTTTGTGGACACTGCTGCAGAAAATCTTGAAAGATTAGAATTTTAGTGCCCTCATGCTCCACTGTTGCTTTTTCTGTAGGCTTGTAGGATTGTCATTTTATGCGCATAGTTCAGAAAGCAGGCTATGACCACTCTGGGTCTAGCACTTCCTGGCAGGCGTGCCCCAAGTCTGTGCACCCTTTCCACGATACACTGACCTTGAAGGTTCTGAAGTCCCAATTCATCCGCAGCCAGCCTTCCATTAGAGGGGCCAGATCATGATCAGGGATGGATTCAGGAAGGCCCACGAACCTCAGGTTTGTTCCTGTGTGACTGATTCTCGAGGTCTTCCACCTTTGCCGTCCAGTGCCCTTACTTGCTGCACCAGGGTGCCGTGCTACTGCTGCAGGGCCTGTTTCTAGCCCTATGATCCTGGTTTGGGTGTCTTCAACCTGCCTTTTTAATTTCGGTTAAAGTTTTTGTTTCCGGTAGTGATTTGCTGAGACAGGCCATTTTGGATTCGGGCCGTCTTCTCCAGGAGCATTTTTTCTCACACTGTGGCTTTGCCTGACATTTCGCCGCTTCTCTGCCAGAAGTCAGCTAGGTGTCTTTGAGTAGCCACGAGGGAGGCGATGCGCTACTACCAGCACCTGAAAAATGCGAAAAAGCTGTGAAAAATGGCCCGTTCGGAGGGACCAGGAATGGGTAAGGCAAGCATCTTTCCCATACATCAGATCACATGGTCTCCGAGAACAGTGGTTGTTTATGGCTAGTACTATACCAGGTTGACACTGTATACTCAGGAAGAGTAGTGATTAAAAGGTAAAGTCATCATCTATTAAACATTTAAGATGGTTCCTTCTTCAGGATGATCAATGTAAAGGCAATTTATGGTAGCCAATATTGTATCATTAACTCAGTCTTTGTGAATGAAATACAACATAAAGTCCAATTGTTCATTAAGAAAAATCAAAGGTAGCTTCAAACTACAGAAGCAAAATTGTGTAATCTATGGTTTGAGAGAATGCTATGTCATAATTACAGGGATATTAGGATTCTTATATAATCATAAAGCAGATGTTGCAAGTGGGCCTTTGGGGTGGGGATGGGGGAGGGGGAATCCCACTGTGAAAAGGTTGATACAGACTTCTTGCGGGATGGGGAAATTCTTTTCTTCCTTGTGCACTGTTAGAATCCCCTTCAGGATCTGTAACCCACACAGCACCTTCTTTACCATGGAGAGATCAGACGCAAAGTTCACATAGATGCTACTAAATGTGGTTCAAAGCAAATCTGATTATTTACAGGACAGATAAGAAAGCTACAAGTCCACATCCACAGGATCGTCACAAGGGTTACACATTTATTCACCTAGTAGAAAACAAGTGGCAGTAGCAGGAAACCACAGTTTCAGAAACATAGATGAAATTCTAGTTGAACCCTAAACTATTGCGTGTTCCGGCCGCATGGGTGCCGCAACCGGGCCTGCTCACCTCGCTCTGCCCTCCACTAGCTCCGGTCTTGCCGCTGCTGCCAGTTCCTGGCATCCCCGATGCTCACCGCAGCCCTCTCCAGTTTCCTCCACACTGCAGGCCTCACAGCAGAGCTCCCGTCGGGGCACCGTGTCTTCGGCCGCCTCGGCCCCACCCCTAGGCATGCGCATGGCCGAACATCTTCAGTTTTAAAGAGCCAAGCGCGGGAAACCTGACTCAGATGCTCACCGATGACATCACATATCCCTAGTTATAAATACGTGGCCCTGTCACCATGACCTCGCCTTGGCAATCGGTCGTTAGACACCATGGTGTACTAGTTTTGCCTCATCTGTGTTCCAGTGTTTCCTTGTTCCAGCGTCCCCTTGTTCCAGCGTCTCCTTGTTCCTGTGTCTTATTCAGTAGTACCTTCTTGAACTAAGCTCTGATACTGACCTTGGCCTGCCTGACCTACTGTCTTTGTCTGCTGCCAGGAACTGACCACTGCCTGCCTGACTACTCTCATCTGCCACCTGGAATTGACCCTCGCTTGCCTTAACTATGCTCGGACTAACCTAGGTATTGACCCCTGCTTTGGCTGACCACTTCTGGATGGATACCTGACTCTGGCTTTGACCCTTGTGCTTCACTCCGACATTCCTCTTCCTTCCTACCGTGACTACCAGAAATGAACTGCTTGGATTCCAACCACGGCCCTTCACCTGACTAGACCTGCAGGCACTGCCTGTATCGCCCGGAGAACCTTCCTGAACTGTTACCTCCCGAGGTCTCCGAAGCTTCCAGTTCGGGTCTGGTCCATCCTCTCTGCATGAGCCACCGCACCCTTGCTCGTGGTGGCCACACCTCTCCGCTATCTCTCTCCGGGAGACCCTCTGAGGCCCACCTAAGTCCAAGCGGTCCAGGTACCCAAGGGCTCAACCTGCGGAAACCACGGACTGTTATTGGTGAAGCTCCAGCTAGCCTCTGTCTCCTCGTGTGCTCCATCTCCTGGTGGCAGGTGCTCTCTGGGTCCGACCAGAGGGCCATACCAATCCTGCACCAGGCCAAGGGTCCACTTACAGCGCAACAACCCTGGACACTCAGATATGAACACTAATCTGGGTACCCTTCCCAAAGTGCTCAGAATCTTTCAAGGGCGGCAAAAATCTTCTTATTGAGGGAAATCCACTCTCTAACTCCATATCCCATAGCCCACTTTTCTGTTCAATCTAGAGGTTACTCCTGAAAAGGGAAGAGATTCATTTGGTTTGTGCTACATTCTCTCTCCTATGGGCATGCATAGGCTCAAGCTAGAAGACTAATGGATTTCTGCAAGTCTCCATACTACAACTGAAAGTTGCTTGGCTGTTGCTTGATCCTCTATGAGCTCTTGAGTTCTAGCTGGGTCTGGCAAATTCTCGGGCAGGACATCATGCAGAATCATTATGAATTTCTCAGTCCAATAGTGGGGGGCATCCTAAATATGATGACAATATTATGATCCTTCCAATAATAGGATAAGGTTCAGAATAGCCTAAGGGCGCTATGACAGGACTAAAGCAGCCTAAACAGAGTCCAAGCATTCCAAGGCACCATGAGAAGGGCAAAGCAGCATCAGCAATGGCTAGGACACTCTTGGGTTTTATTTACAAAACTGCATTAGGCCCGGAGGTAGCGATCACTCTCTTTTTAATACCATACATTATTTTATCCCAAATATCATTTAAATGGTAATGAGCTGTTTTAATGCATGCAAAGCAGCTCATTACTAGGCAATTTCATGCAAACAAAATAATGCAGCTTGCTTGAAAAATCACAAGCCACATTATTTTCTGGAAAAGAGTTGTAGTTAACTTTTCTCAGGAGCATGAGGATGCTAAAACACATCCCAATGCTCTCATACAGTTGCTTACAAGGTCATAGTAGCCTGAATGACCCTCTAAATGTATTGAAACCTCCCTCAGAGTCTTGTGAGACACCCATTTCATCCCAACCCCATCATTCTGCAATAAAATACTCCCTGCCCTGAGCTACACTGATCCCTTGGACTTAGGACAACCCTCCTTCCCCACCCCCAGCATACCTTTAACAACCTGTTGGCCTAATGCGGCCTGGAGTGCCACGTAGGCTGGGTCCGGCACCATCAAAATCAAAATGACACTGGCCAGCTATTATACAAATATGGGCTAAAATATGCCAACTCCTCCAGGGTGGCTTGCCAGTGATGTGGAGCCTGGTTGACATGCTTGTCACCTCTCTGGGTAAGAAATGAAAGGGTCAGCTTGATAGACAGACTAACCCTATTATTTGGCTTTCCTGCTATTGCTGCTGCTTCTTTGAGTGGAAAATTAGGGTCCCCAGAATAGTATTTGCAGTCTCCCCTTAAAGCGTCCCAAAAAAGATATAGTTTCGATGGAGAAGGTACAGAGAAGGGCAACCAAAATGATAAAGGTGTTGGAACAGCTCCCCTATGAGGAAAGGCTGAAGAGGTTAGGGCTGTTCAGCTTGGAGAAGAGACGGCTGAGGGGGGATATGATAAAGGTCTTTAAGATCATGAGAGGTCTTGAACGAGTAGATGTGACTCGGTTATTTACACTTTTGAATAATAGAAGGACTAGGGGGCATTCCATGAAGTTAGCAAGTAGCACATTTAAAACTAATCGGAGAAAATTCTTTTTCACTCAACGAACAATAAAGCTCTGGAATTTGTTGCCAGAGGATGTGGTTAGTGCAGTTAGTGTAGCTGGGTTCAAAAAAGATTTGGATAAGTTCTTGGAGGAGAAGTCCATTAACTGCTATTAATCAAATTGACTTAGGGAATAGCCACTGCTATTAATTGCATCAGTAGCATGGGATCTTCTTAGTGTTTGGGTAATTGCCAGGTTATTATGGCCTGGTTTGGCCTCTGTTGGAAACAGGATGCTGGGCTTGATGGACCCTTGGTCTGACCCAGCATGGCAATTTCTTATGTTCTTAAAGCAATACAAATGGGTTTTATTTTTTCAAATGATACTGCAAACCATTAGTATGACCCAGTATCCTTCCTCTACAGATGACAATGAATGTATTCTGCAAAATGTTAGTCCTCCCCAACCATGAAGTGCCACACAAATCCAATGACTTCAGTGACAACATCTCCCTCTCTGGATCCTTGAGTGCTGCTCCTGGGGCAGGGGTGGAGGATGGATCAGGAAGGGAAAAAAGCTAGGGACTGCTATCACACTCTTTACTACTTGCTCATCCTCAGGAATGCTCTTTGCCCTGAGAATACCTCTTGCTCCCAAAATCCTCCTTGACTATTCTCTGACTCTAGAAATCCCAGACATGATTCATTTCAATCACTGCTTTCTCTAATGGCCTTCTGCAGAGTCCTGAGGATGAAACAGACGTGAGCTGCAGTGCTGTACTGCTTTTGGCTTCTCCATGTTGCGCTGGGAGGTGGACCCTTGGCCTAGTGCAGGATTGGTAGGTTCCCTGGTCGGACACAGAGAGTGCCTGCCACCAGGAGGCAGAACACAAGAGGAGACAGAGGCTAGCTGGAGCTTCACCACTAGCAACTCAGGGTTCCCTTGGTTTGAGCCCTTGGTTACCCAGGCCGCCTGGTCTTAGGTGGGCCTCGCAGGATCTCCTTGAGAGAAAGGTCAGGGGTGTGCCCACCATGATCAAGGGTGTGCGGTCGATGTTCAGGCTAGGAGTCCGGGGTACCAGAGAACAGAAGAGAGTCTCTGAATGTATGGCAAGGATCAGGGCCAGAGAAGATAGCATAGTCAGCCAAAGCAGGGGTCAATACCAGTGATCAGTCCGTGGGTAGTCAGGCAAAGCAGAGGTCAGGTTCCAGGCAGCAGTCAGATGTGAGCAGTGGTCAGGCAGAGGTCGGTTCCAGGCAGCGTACAGACGTGGTCGAAACAGGCAAAGGTCAAATCCAGGCGGCGATCAACGTAGTCAAGAACAGGCAGAAGTCAGTACTGAGAAGACAGTCTGAGAGGTACTACCTGGGGAGATGCAGGAACAGGAGGATGCAGGAACAGAAGAATGCTGGAACAGAAGGACGCTGGCACAGAAGGACACTAGAACAGGAGGACGCTGGAACAGAAGGATGCTGGAACAGGACTGGAATGAGACTGGAATAGGAATTGTTTAAGGCAAAACGATTACCGTCATGGTTAAAAGGTGAGGTGAAAGAGGCTATTTTAGCCAAAAAAACAGCCTTCAAAAATTGGAAGAAGGATGCATCTAAAAATAAGATAAAACATAAGCATTGTCAAGTTAAGTGTAAAATATTGATAAGACAGGCGAAGAGAGAATTTGAAATGAAGTTGGCCATAGAGGCAAAAACTCATAATAAAAATGTTTTAAAATATATCCAAAGCAAGAAACCTGTGAGGGAGTCGGTTGGACCATTAGATGACCGAGAGGTTAAAGGGGCTCTTAGGGAAGATAAGGCCATTGCAGAAAGACTAAATGAATTCTTTGCCTCCGTGTTTACTAATGAGGATGTTGGGGAGATACCAGTTCTGGAGATGGTTTTCAGGGGTGATGAGTCAGACAAACTGAATGGAATCACTGTGAACCTGGAAGATGTAGTAGGTCAGATTGACAAACTAAAGAGTAGCAAATCACCTGGACCGGATGGTATGCATCCTAGGGTACTGAAGGAACTAAAAAATGAAATTTCCGATCTATTAGTTAAAATTTGTAACCTATCATTAAAATCATCCATTGTACCTGAAGACTGGTGGGTGGCCAATGTAACCCCAATATTTAAAAAGGGCTTCAAGGGTGATCCACGTAACTATATACCAGTGAGCCTGACTTCAGTGCCAGGAAAATAGTGGAAACTATTAGGGATGTGCAGAGCAAAAGTTTATGTTCATAAGTCCATAAGTCGAAAGGGGGTCCCATTTGCGGTCAATATGGACATATGGAGAATTCCATAAGTTGAGTCTATGTCCATATGGCAAATAAAAATTTAAACCCCCTCACCCCTCCCTTAATCCCCCCCCCAAGACTTACCAAAAACTCCCTGGTGGTCCAGCGGGTCAGGACGCCATTTCTGACCTCCTTTGCAAGGAGCACATTGCGTCGGCGTCACGTCGGAGTGACGCGGCGTCACGTGATTCCCCGCGGGTTCGCTGCAGGACCCTTGTTTGACCCAAAAGGAACTTTTGGCCAGCTGGGGGGGGGGGCCTCTGACACACACCCCCACCCCCAGCTGGCCAAAAGTTCCTTTTGGGTCGAACGAGGGTCCCGGAGCGAAACCCGCGGGGAATCACGTGACGCCGCGTCACTCCGACGTGGCGCCGACGTCACGTGCTCCTTGCAAAGGAGTTCAGAAATGGCAGAAATGGTGTCCTGACTCCTCGCTGGACCACCAGGGAGTTGTGGTAAGTCTTTGGGGGGGGATTAAGGAAGGTGAGGGGTTTAAATTTTTATTTTGGATCAACAATCGCGATTTCCAACGTATTCAACATAGCTATGTTGAATAAGTTGGAAATCCGATCATTTTCGCCTCATCACTTTTTTAAGTTAAAAAAAAAAAGTAGCGTTTTACATTTATTTATTTATTTATTTTTATTTATTTAAGGTTTTTTTATACCGGCATTCAAGAACTCGTTCACATCATGTCGGTTTACAGGAAAACAGGGGTGTGAAAAATACAACCAAAAACATAAATAAACGTGATGAAGAGATGCAGTTACAATTAACAAGGGCTCAAGAACTGGGATTGTAAGAAATAAAGAAAGATAGAGGAGGTTAATTATATACAAGAGAACAAAATAAATATGGGTCTTTTAACCAGGGAAGTCTTGCCTAACAAATCTGCTTCATTTTTTTAAAGGGGTTAATAAACATGTGGATAAAGGTGAACCGGTAGATGTAGTGTATTTGGATTTTCAGAAGGCATTTGACAAAGTCCCTCTTGAGAGGCTTCTATGAAAACTAAAAAGTCATGGGATAGGAGGTGATGTCCTTTCCTGGATTACAAACTGGTTAAAAGACAGGAAACAGAGAGTAGGATTAAAGGGTCAATTTTCTCAGAGGAAAAGGGTAAACAGTGGAGTGCCTCAGGGATCTGTACTTGGACCGGTGCTTTTCAATATATTGTAACGGCTCACCGCCAGCGCTGCCATGGGTTGCCGCTCCTCTGCATCTCGATCGGGCCTTACGCGAGTCCCTCTTCTCCTTGGCGTCAGTCAGCCACTCGTAACTCCCTGGGTCATGGTCTCAGCAGGGCCTGGCTCTGCTGGGCTTCAGGGATCCCCTTATATGGAGTTGGGAATGAAACCGCCCCCAATTCAAAGATAATGCAGAGAGACAGCTTCTTCAAAAACAGTTTATAAGGCAATAAACATGTTCTTTACATTTACTCCTTCACCTCCCCCACCTCCACCAGCTCTTGGGGGGCTCAGTGCTTGAACAAATGGACCTGCAACCCGAGCACTCCAGCTCCCCTACCACTGGTGCTTGACCAGAGTTACTTTTAAGTCAAAAATCCTCTATTTAAACACTAACACAACATGCTCTTAGAGCCCTTCCTCCCAGCTTCTTTTAAGGTATAAGTTTGTACCTCTCCACTTCCTGGCTACTCTGTATCCATGGGTGAGCTGGAGGATTCCTCTCCCCCAGAACTACCTCCATCCCGTCCTCCTCTTGATTTGAGGAGCTGGCTCCTTTTCTGGTCATTGCCACCATGTTCGGCACACACCTCTTCCTCCAACTCCATCGGTTCAGCTGATGTTCTGACTTGTTATCCTCTAAGTCTGCCACTTGTTCCCCCTCATGTTCTGCCCACGGGTCAGGTGGTGGTTCTAAGAATCTTGTAGTTTTTCTTGTCCTCAGCGACTCCCTCTGATGTCTGCCTCTGGTATATCCAGACGTCGTCCTATGGTGCCGTGGCTGTTCCTGACCCCGGCAGTGCTGCACTGCATCACAATATATATAAATGATCTGAAAAGGAATACGACGAGTGAGGTTATCAGATTTGAGGATGATACAAAATTATTCAGAGTTGTTAAATCACAATTCAGACTGTGATACATTACAGGAGGACCTTGCAAGACTGGAAGATTGGGGCATCCAAAGGCAGAAGAAATTTAATGTGGACAAGTGCAAGGTGTTGCTGCATATAGGGAAAAATAACCCTTGCTATAGTTACATGATGTTAGTTCCATATTAGGAGCTACCACCCAGGAAGAGATCTAGGCATCATAGTAGATAATACTTTAAAATCGTCGGCTCAGTGTGCTGCAGCAGTCAAAAAAGCAAATAGAATGTTAGGAAATATTAGGAAGGGAATGGTTAATAGAACGGAAAATGTCATAAAACCTCTATATCACTCCATGGTGAGACCGTACCTTGAATACTGTGTACAATTCTGGTCGCCACATCTCAAAAAAGATATAGTTTGCAATGGAGAAGGTACAGAGAAGGGCAACCAAAATGATAAAGGGGATGGAACAGCTCCCCTATGAGGAAAGGCTGAAGAGTTTAGGGCTGTTCAGCTTAGAGAAGAGATGGCTGAGGGGGAGGAGAAGTCCATTAATGGCTATTAATCAAGTTTACTTAGGGAATTGTGCGGTTCTGGCCGCGAGCACCGCGGCCAGGCCCTTACCTCAGGGCTCCCGGACCTGCTCCCGCTTCCAGAGGCCTGGTCTGCGGCCTGCTTGGCAGCATCCCCGCTAGGGCTGCACCGCTGCAAGGTCTCCCTTGGACGCCCGGCTCCTAGGCATGCGCGCGTGCCACTTGGGCACTTTTTCTAGGCCGTTTCCCACCAGTGGTGACTCCCGCCCCAAACTCCTGACGTCAGACGCCACGGCGTTCATAAGCCGGCCGTGGCCATCCAGTCTTTGCCTTGCAACGGGTTAGCCTCCCGGTTTCCTGTTGCGCTATGCCCCGGAGTGACTCGCTTTGCTTCGTCGCTCCGTTCCTGTTACAGTACCTGTCTGGTTCCTGCCTGCTTGCTACAGTACCTGCCTTGGTTCCTGCCT
Organism: Rhinatrema bivittatum; assembly: GCF_901001135.1. NCBI lineage: Eukaryota > Metazoa > Chordata > Amphibia > Gymnophiona > Rhinatrematidae > Rhinatrema > Rhinatrema bivittatum. The sequence continues at coordinate 322,421,494 of NC_042619.1, forward strand.
GCCTGCTACAGTTCCTGCCTAGTTCCAGTACCCAAATCCTGCTACAGTTCTTGCCTGCTTCCAGTATTACTCTCGTATTGTGGCCCCATTAACTGCCCTCACCCGAAAGGGGGCTAACGCAAGTGGATGGCCTGCTTCTGCCTGTCAAGCTTTTGAGGCCCTTAAAGAAGCCTTTTTAGACACCTGCCTTCGCCATCCGGATCCAGCCGGCCCTTTGTGGTGGAATTGATGCCTCCAATGTGCTGTGGGGGCCGTACTAAGTCAGTACTCTGATTCAGGACAGCTGTTGCCCTGTTCATATTCTCAAGGAAATTCTCCCCGGCAGAGAGCAACTACTGTGTTGGTGACAGAGAGTTGCTAGCCGTGAAACTTGCCCTGGAGGAATGGAGACAGTCGTTGGAAGGAGCCAACCATCTGGTTACGATTTACATCGATCACAAGAACCTAGCATTCTTGAAGCAAGCCCAACGTCTGAATCCAAGACAAACCCGGTGGTCGCTGGTTTTTGACCGGTTTGACTTTATGTTACGCTACTGACCCGGCTCGAAGAACGTTCGAGCTGACACGCTCTCGTGCTCCTCTGAGGTTGAAGAGACTCCTGATACACCCCAATATATCTTGGACCCTGCAAAAGTAAGTCTGGCTGCAACCTTAGTGTCCTCCCAAGGGAAGACCGTCGTTCCACGTTGCTCCCGGAGAACAGTTCTTGCTTGGGCCCATGACTCCCTCACTGGGGGCCATGCGGGTTGGAAAGGGACTTTAGACTTGTTAAACCGTTTCTACTGGTGGCCAATGGTGAGACAGGACGTCCAAGCTTTTGTGGGCTCATGCCCTACCTGTGCTGTTCAAAAGCCGCTTATCGGGAAGCCCAGGGGCCTGTTGCAACCATTGCCCATCTCGGTGGAGCCTTGGACACACATCTCCACTGATTTTGTCGTGGACCTTCCTGCCTCAGGAGGTAATTCGGTCATTTGGGTAACCGTGGACCGATTTTCCAAGATGACGCACTTTGTCCCTTTGCCTAAGCTACCTTCTACACCTGACCTGGCCAGTCTGTTTGCCCAGCATATCTTTAGACTTCACGGTCTCCCGCAGGATATAGTCTCCGATCGAGGACCACAGTTCACAGCTCGTTATTGGAAAGCCCTGTACAAACGCTTCAATGTGCAACTTAGTCTTTCGTCAGCGTTCCATCCTCAAAGTAATGGGCAAACGGAACGAACCAATCGAACCTTGGTTCGTGCCTTCGTGAACGAACAACAAGATAATTGGGCTAAGCTACTCCTGTGGGCGGAGTTCTCGTATAATAATCACATGCATTCTGCTACTGGATGTTCACCGTTCCTCGTTGTTTATGGGAAGCAACTTCGTCCACCCTTACCTTCACCTGAACCTAGTGCACTCCCGGCAGTGAAACTCTCAGCTCGCCAGCTTCGTTCCTTGTGGATCGTGCATCTCTACCCAGGAAAAGATCCGTAAAGCCGTCCTGTCCGCTAAGTATGGGCAGATAGGCATCATCAGCCAGCACCCATCTTCCTCCCAGGAGACCGTGTCTGGCTTAGCACCAGAAATCTACAGCTATGTATCCTGTCCAGAAGACTAGCTCTGAAATTCTGTGGCCCTTTTCGAGTCGCCGAACGAGTGGGAGCAGTCTCATACCATCTGCGCCTATTCTTCTCCATGCGTATACTTGACGTGTTCCATGTGTCATTGCTGAAGCCTTTTGTGTTATCCAGGTACCACTCCTAGGCTCCTGAACCATCGGATCCTTCAGTACCGGACGAGATCACGTATCAAGTGCATGAAGTTTTGGATGTCCGGTTTCATCAACGTCGATGGGAATACTTGCTTGCCTGGGAGGGTTGCAGACCCGAGGATAATTCTTGGGAACCGGCCCGTAACATCCTCGACAAGGACTTATTATGGCAGTTCCATCTGGACCACCCAAGTAAACCTGGACCTGCTAAGAGGGCGTGTAAGAGGGGAGGTACTGTTGCGGTTTCTGGGCCGCGAGCACTGCAGCCAGGCCCTTACCTCCGGGCTCCAGGACCTGCTTCCGCTTCCACAGGCCTTGTTTGTGGCCTGCTTGGCGGTGTCCCCGCTGGGGCTGCGCCGCTGCAAGGTCTCCCTTGGACGCCTGGCTCCTAGGCGCGCGTGCGCGCCACTTGGGTGCTTTTCTAGGCTGTTTCCCGCCAGTGGTGACTCCCCCCAAACTCCTGACGTCAGTCGCCGTGGCCTTCATAAGCCATCCAGTCTTTGCCTTGCAACGGGTTAGCCTACCAGTTTCCTGTTGTGCTGTGCCCCGGAGTGACTCACTTTGCTTCGTCGCTCCATTCCTGCTACAGTACCTGCCTGGTTCCTGCCTGCTTGCTACAGTACCTGCTTGGTTCCTGCCTGCCTGCTACAGTTCCTGCCTGGTTCCAGTACCCGAATCCTGCTACAGTTCTTGCCTGGTTCCAGTACCCGAATCCTGCTACAGTTCCTGCCTGGTTCCAGTACCCGAGTCTTGCTACAGTTCCTGCCTGGTTCCAGAACCCGAGCCGAGTTACAGTGTTGCTACTGTCCTAGTCTGGTTCCAGTTACCTGTCCTGATCCACAACCCGCCTAAGTCCCAGCGGCCAGGTCTCTACGGGCTCCACCCGGGGGGGGGGGGGGGGGCTTCGGCTTCCAAGGGTGAAGCCACCTAAGTCCCAGTGGTTGGGCTCCTACGGGCTTCTCCTGGGGGAGTACCAGCTTCCAGGGTGAAGAGCATCTACGTCCTGCCTGAACATCTGCCTCCCGGCCTGCTATTCATTAGAGACATTGACCACCTTTCCCAGTCTCCAGCAGGTCGGCCCAAGGGTCCACTAAACAAGAGACTCCCATAACAGGAATAGCCATTGCTATTAATTGCATCAGTAGTATGGGATTTTCTTAGTGTTTGGGTAATTGCCAGGTTCTTGTGGCATGGTTTGGCCTCTGTTGGAAACAGGATGCTGGGCTTGATGGACCCTTGGTCTGACCCAGCATGGCAATTTCTTATGTTTTTGTGATCTGTGAATATAGTAAATTTGTGTTGGGCACCCTCTAGCCAAGGGCGCCATTCCTGGAGTGCCAGTTTGACAGCTAGGAGTTCACAGTCTCCAATTGTGTAATTCTGCTCTGTGAAAATTTATGGGAGTAGAGAGAACACGGTACCAATGTACCTTTGGAGGAGTACTGACTCAACACCGTCCCAGCTCCGATGGCGGATGCGTCGACTTCAATAACAAATGGGCGGTTTGGGCGGGGTGTCATAGGCAGGGACCTGAACAGAAGGCTTCCTTTAAGTCATGGAATGCAGCTTGAGCCTTAGGAATCCAAACTTGGAGGTTGGTTCCTTTCTTGGTCATCGCAGTGAGTGGAGCAGCTAACGTGGAATAGTTGGCGATAAAGCTCCTGTAGTATTTCGTGAATCCAAGGAATCTTTGTAAGGCACGGAGGCCTACTGGCTGGGGCCAGTCATGAATCCCTTGAAGCTTTCAGGATCCATTGTAAATCCTTGATTGGAAATGAAATATCCTAGGAAGGGAAGACGGTTCTGCTCGAAGATGCATTTCTCTAGTTTCGCGTAAAGGTGATTCTCTCTGAGGCATTGAAGAACTGTTCTGACATGGGAGCGATGGGACTTCAAGTCTTTTTCAGAATATCAAGATGTCATCTAGGTATACAACTACGAATGAATAAAGTAGATCTCAGAGGATTTCATTCATCAGGCATTGGAACACCGCAGGGGTATTGCAAAGGCTGAAAGGCATCACTATGTACTCGTAGTGGCCATCCCTGGTGTTTAAAGAAGTCTTCCATATGTCCTCAGACTAAATGCCTTTGAGGTTGTATGCTCCTCATAGATCGAGTTTCATGAAGATCTGGGCCCCTTGCAGGCGGTCAAACAATTCGCTGATAAGGGGTAATGGGTAGCGATCCTTGCGGGAGATGGCGTTCAGCCCCCGGTAATCGATACAGGGGCGTAGTCCTCCATCCTTCTTCTTGACAAAGAAGAAGCCCGCTCCTGCCGGAGAGTCAGAAGGTCTGTTAAACCCTTTCTTGAGATTCTCTTTGATGAATTCGGACATTGCCTAGGTCTCCAGAAGTGAGAGTGGATAGGTCCTACCTTTGGGAAGTGTATTGCCAGGTAGAAGTTTGATAGGATAGTTATACTTTTGGAGTAGAGGCAATGTGTCTGCTTTTTGTTTCGAAAAGACATCCTCGAAATCAGAGTACTGAGCTGGTAGGCCAGCGAGAGTAGTGGTCTTCAAGATGGTTACTGCTGGAGAGACTTGCTTTAAGCAATTTTTCTGTCATTGCGGGTCCCATTGCACCAGCTGAAGGGATTGCCAGTCGAATTTGGGTCCATGTGTTTGAAGCCAAGGGAGGCCCAGTATGACTGGGTGAGTGGAGTGTTTCAAGATGTATAAGGATATTTCTTCCTCGTGGAGTGTTCCCATGGTGAGGCGGAAAGCCACTGTGCGATGCGTGATGCGTCCAGGCGATGTTCCACTTGGATAGATGTGATGCGGAGAGGCACCTCTAGGAGTTGCACAGGAATTTTCAAGAGGTTGACGATGTTGTCCATGATGAAGCTGCCACTGGCTCCTGTGTCAATCAGAGCATTGGTAGCGAAGGAAAGGGATTCCATGGAGAGGGAGATTGGAAGTAACAGTTGAGGGCCAGTGACAGTAGCGCCCAAGCTCGTGACCCCTGCCGGGCTTAGGCCTTGAAGTTTTCCGGATGGACTGGACAAGATTGCCTCAAATGTCCAGAAGCACCGCAGTAAAGTCAAAGGCCCTGCTTTTTGTGCCGAAGACGCTCTTCGGGAGACAACCACCCATGGTTGATTTGCATGGGTTCTTCGGTAGATGGAGGTGGTGCTGGTAGAGCCTTCAATTGAGGGCTTGGGGCACATGCTGGGCATTGAGCAGGTGGCCGAGATGCTTTCACTTCATGGTGCTGTTGCTGGAGGTGATGGTCAATTTTCCCAGTGAGGGAAATCAAGTCCCCTAGAGATATTAGAGATGTGCATTCGTTTTTGCCGAATTGGAAAATTGCAACAAAATTGTCCAATTCGGCATGTTTCAGGGAGCCCAAAAAAAAACAGGATTTTCCTGTTTTTTCGCAAAAATTCGTTTTTCCGATTAGTGCGCACTAACGGGAGTCAGTGCGCGCTATCTCCCTGTTAGTGCGCACTAACTCCCGTTAGTGCGCACTAACAAAAACTAACAAAAACTAACAAAAACTAACAAAAAGTAACAAAATCTAACGGTTTTTGTTAGCGCGCGCTAACGAGGAGTTAGCGTGCACTAATGGGGAGTTAGCGCACACTAACTAAAAATCGATTTTTCGTGAAAAAAAAGACCCGAACCGAAAAAAACCGACATTTTCCATGGCGGCTGAAAAATGAAGAACGACACAAACACAAAAAACGATGCACATCTCTAAGAGATATAGGAATCTCATGGACAGAGAGTTCATCTTTGAGAGCGGGGGATAGACCTTCTAGATAGAGTGCCCGGGGGCAGTCCTCTTCCCATCCCAGTTCTGTGGCTAGGGTCCGGAACTCCACCATAAACTCAGAGAGGGATCTTGAGCCTTGATGGAGGTGGAGAAGATGATGACCTGCCACCGCCTGACAACCAAGATCTTCAAAGGTCCACTTGAAGGTGGTGATGAACTGGGACAGTTGAGTGAGTATGGGGTCGGAACGCTCCCAAAGTGGAAAAGCCCATGCCAGGGCTTTCCCCTCTAGACGAGAGAGGATGAAAGTGATCTTTGTTGATTCATTCAGAAACAAAGACAGCTGAAGGGCAAATTGCATGACGCACTGTATGAGGAAGTGACATGGATCCCCATTGAAACGAGGAGGATCTGGCAGTGCCAGTGATGCATTCGGTAGCAGGGTAGAAGTCAGGCCTGTGGATTGGCCCTTATGGCATCCTGCATTTGAGAGCGGAGTTCTTCCATTAAAGATGCTAGAGTCTCTATGGCTCGACGTTGTTCTTAGATAGTTGCGGCTAGGCCTGGAATGGTCCATATGGCAGGAGACTCTGCCGAGTCCATGGCCTTGGCAACCTGTTGTGCCAGGAGGTGAACCCTTGGCCTAGTGCAGGATTGGTAAGCTCCCTGGTCAGACCCAGAGAGCGCCTGCCACCAGGAGGCAGAGCACAAGAGGAGACAGAGGCTAGCTGGAGCTTCATCACTAGCAACACGGGGTTCCCTTGGGTTGAGCCCTTGGTTACCCAGGCCACCTGGTCTTAGGTGGGCCTCGCTGGATCTCCTTGAGAGAAATTTCAGGGGAGTGCCCACCATGATCAGTGGTGCGCGGTCGATGTTCAAGCTAGGAGTCCGGGGTGCCAGAGAAGGCCAGTCTCTGAATGTATGACAAGGATCAGGGCCAGAGTCAAGATAGCGTAGTCAGCCAAAGCAGGGGTCAATACCAGTGGTCAGTCCATGGGAAGTCAGCCAAAGCAGAGGTCAGTTTCCAGTGATCAGTCCATGGGTAGTCAGCCAAAGCAGAGGTCAGGTTCTAGGCAGCAGTCAGACGTGGTCAGTGGTCAGGCAGAGGTCGGTTCCAGGCAGCATACAGACGTGGTCGAGGAAACAGGCAAAGGTCAAATCCAGGCGGTGATCAACATAGTCAAGAACAGGCAGAGGTCAGTACCGAGAAGACAGTCTGAGAGGTACTACCTGGGGAGACGCAGGAACAGGAGGATGCAGGAACAGAAGGACGCTAGAACAGGAGGGCACTGGAACAGGAGGATGCTGAAACAGAAGGACACTGGAACGAGACTGGAACAGGACTGGAACAAGGCTGGAATGAGACTGGAACAAAGGCTGGAAACGCAGAGGCAAACTAGAAATCACAGCGTGATCAACCCGATTGCCAAGGCGAGGAAGTGAAGGCAGGCACTTCCTCTTAAGCAGCATTCAATCAGGGTGCGCCGCAGAGCTGGGATCCGCCCCTGGCCCTTTAAGGGACCGGGCGGTCCACACGCATGCGCCTAGGGGCAGCCCCGATGCCAGGCCTGACTGGAGGTGGAAGGCCCGGAGACCGCCGCTGTGGGACGCCGAGGCCTGGCTCTGGTCACTGTTGCTGCAGGGGAGGACGACCCGGGACCCATGAAGGAGTTAGTGAGGTGAGTAGGCCCGGGCGCAGGCCGAGCACAGACGGGACGCGCAACACTCCACTCTTAGTGACATTGACCTCACACTGTTGATCCCTCTCTTGCTGTGAGTGGCTCTGCCTTCTTATGCATCTGTTGTACCACAGTGGAGAAGGATAGGGGAGGAGGCAATTTCTCTTCCAGCTTTTTACCTGACCCTGCCTCTGTAACTACTTTCACCCTACTAAAATAACCTCTCTTTATCTTGTCTGGGAAACTTCTGGTCAGATGACTAATATTGGCTCGTTGTTTGTACCAGCACTAGTGCTTTGTTTAGGAACAGGCTTTCCTTTCCTGTTCTTTCCACCAAATCTCCCTTTAATGCCATAGGCAAAGGTATGATGCAATTTTATATGGATGACTAGTAGCACTGGATGGGGATTTTAGGGTTATAATAACCCAGTAGTGTGGACACACATGCACTGAAAATCTAGAACAAGGTACCACTAACTCTACTTTGCTACCTTACCTTCAGGAAAAAAAGCCAAGGCATGGCTCTTCAACCGGGTCTTCCTGGCAGAGACCATGCTCCCAATGTTCTAACTCCCTATACATCCAACTAAAATACTTGACGTATATACTCTGGATTCTCAATGCTGTTCCACTGTAAATTTGAAAGCCACTGTAACTTATCTCAATTGCAATTTATTTGTCTTTAACCCATGTTCCAATTTTTTTTAAGGAGCTGTCCTCTAAATAGGACACTGGGACACAAATGGTTAAATTGATTGTAATCCTCCTTGAGGCCACTCATGGTAAAAGACAGAATATCAAATATATTTTTATATTCAAAAGAAAACACAAAGTGCTATACTGTGTGCTTCTACTAAGTCAGACATACAAACAAAGACTGAGAGGAAAGGCTACAGTGCTGTATTCTCTTTAGTAAGAGTGATAAACACACAGATTTTGCCTCCTGTCAGCTGTTAATGGTGAAACACTGTGTCTCTCCACAGCCCTGCCTCTAACTCCTGTTGATACTGTAAACTTGTAATACAAAAAAGAAAACATACACCATGTATTAATATCAATAGTCACAACAGAATGTGAGTGAGACCTTACTACGCATTTAAACAAACGAGTATAAATTATTAAATTTTTAAAGTTAGAGGTATCAAACATGGATCTTCATCAGTATAATGTTGTCCTGATGAAGCACTCCACCCCTTGTCATCATTTTTAACTAAATCCAGCAGCATTTCATGTTGTGCTGGTTTTGTTATATATATGGGATGATGTCATTTTGATGCTCAAATGTGATTGGTCTGTTTGGTCACTGTTAAAATTCCCGGCCTCAAGAAGCCTGTTCCTACCTCCTAGCACCGGGCCCGGGCTGTGGCCCTTCTCTCTCTGGCCACATCTGGCGGCCGCCACCGCAGTCCTGTTGCCTCCTGTCTCCCCGGCTCAGCCCAGGATTGCTCGTTGCTCTCCCCTCCATGGCGGAGGGGTGCTGCCGCTTCAACCACCGCATGTGCCGCCTTCCCAGTCGCGGTGAGGGAACGACTCCATGCCGTCGCAGTCGCCTTGCTTGGCCCCTTCTCCTAGGCAAGCGTGCACACTGCCAGCTGGGATTTAAAGGGGTCATGGCGGGAAAAGCTCCCGTGACCACTAGTGATGATGTTTCCAGCCTTGAGTATATAAGGCAAGCTGTGATAGTCAGAGCTTGCCTTGGCAACAGGTCTCCTCGCTCTTGTTTGCTCGAGTTCCAGAGCTGATGTTCCAGTTCCTGTATTCCTGTCCTTGCTCCCATCTCCGGCCCCTGCTTCTGCCCCTGTTCTCCTCATTCCAGTTCCTGCTTGTTCTTTGCTTCCTCACTTGGATCTCCTCCTGCCTGACCTCTGGACCGGACCTGACCACGTATCCTGCTGCCTGCCTCTGACCTCTGGACCAGACCTTACTACGCATCCTACAGCCTGCCTCTGGCCCCTGGCAGATCCAGCCCTTGTCCACGGGCTGGATCTGCCTCTGCCCTTGGCTTTGGCCCCAGACCTCTCTCTCCTGGTTGCCACTATGCTCTCTCACCAACTTCCTGGGATCATCCACACAGAGGCCCACCTAAGACCAGCTGGCCCCGGTATCCAAGGGCTCAACCTACAGGGAAAGTGGGCTGGTAGTGGTGAAGCTCCTGCTGGCCTCTGCTTCCCATCCGGCCTTACCACCTGACGGTGGGGGACCTGTGGGGGTTTCCCCCATAGGTAGCACCAACACCACCTCGGGCAAAGGGTCCACGATCGTAACAGTCACTTGTCTACAGTCACCATTTTTTGAATGTTTTCTTTATAAACGCCAAATATTCATTCTATTTTTGTCAGCCTCTGATACAGGTCTTCAGATGAATTGCTGAAACATCATTGTTGGGGCTTATAACACAATCTGTTTTTCCAGAGAAAGTTGGTGCTGGAGGAAGGAAACCTCATGAACACCGATCTTGAGAAGATGAAGCTAAATTGTTATCTCTCATTGACTTTCTTTGACTGACGCTTGGGGGTATCCATGTTTCCTTCTTAGTTTTTGGATACTCACGATAAAACTTTTAAATCACTATTTAATGATATAATTAAAAGGCTGGCATCTGATGACAAGGGGTAAAATGCTTCATCAGAAAACGTATACTGATAAAGCCCCACATTTGATGCCTTCAAATTAAAAAAGTTACATATTTGTGTTGTTTGATTAAATGCATAGTAAGCTCTTCACTCATGCTCTGTTGATACTGTAACCTTAACAGAGAGAGAGAGAGAAAGATCAGTGTCTCCTATGACGCACTGAAAAGAGGCATCATCAGCCTAAGTCTACCTTAGTAAATATATTTTAAAAACATTATCTTTTGCTCTGTAATGCACAGGGTTACATAAACTCCTTTCTCTCTCTCTCTAGAATCCAAAAAAGAAATGCTGTGACCAACGTCTACTTTTCCTTTCAGTCTCAGGTTAAAAAATAATGAGAAAGTCATTGTCAATCCATGTAGCTACCAATCGGGAATGGCTGGTTAAAAAAGTGCTTTACCTTGGTTGGTCCTGCTCTTTCTTTGTCCCTTCCCAACATGACCCATTCTGGCTTAAGTAGGAAAAAACTATGCAGTTTAGCTTTCCCTATAGATTTTAATGGATCTATAAATGAATGGAAATTACAATTTTGAAGCTCCTGTTAATTTATTCAATTTGGAATTACAGGAACCAAACATATATTCTCTCTCTCTATTTGGATTAATTTGTTCTAATGAATGCAGTATGTCAAAGGTTGATCATGTATTGTTAATATATATTGTACTTTTCTATTAGTTCATTGACCAACTATAATAAAATTATAGAATCCTGTCTATAACTGTTGAGATCTGGACCTTATGTTTCTGATTAAAGATTATGTGGCATGTATAATACTTAAAGATTTATGGTCCAGATATGCTAAACATTTATTCAATGAATTCAAAATGTGAAAAACCCTATTGTGAATCTCTACTACTAAGATAAACAAGTGAATGTGTTATATTAAGAACACATTTGGAATCCATGCATTTAAAAAAAAATAAACTAATATTCAAGAGTGTCACATTCTTTATAAATGTATACAGCAGTTATTGTCATTAAATTTTATTTAAGCAATTAAACATGAGCTTATGTGTTTTACTTGAGCAATAATACACAATAGAGAGCTGTAGATCATGGGATCCTGTCATGTTGCCTGTGGTCTAATGCATTATCATATATTATTATTATGAAATGTAGATTTCAAAAACCATTCTTGAAATGGTTTAATTATGTCATTTACATATTGTTTCATTCTCTGCAAAGCAGTTTACTGTGGAAGGATTACATGAGTATGCAAGAGGCTGATCTGCAGGAGCAGAGGAAGGAATGGACTATCTGGTAGGCTCTAAATTACCTCCATACCTAAGTTGGCAGGTCAAGAGACAACATGATAAAATGGGAATACTTTCCCAGATGAGAGACTGTGCATCACATTTTTGGTCTACCCATGCTTGAGTACACAAGATCTTACTGAGACCAATTCATGAATGCTGAAATGTGCTTGCCAGTGGAAAAAAATATGACTTTGGTAGAAAGACATGAGAAGAAGAAATGGAAGGCTTACAAGTATATTCCCCAATAGGGCTCCATAAAATAAAGGTCCTGATACCAAGGGTTCATTACCTAGTAGGGATGTGCATCATATTTTATAACGGGTCAGGCTACGGGTCACGCAACCCGTGGAAAACTTCGTTTTCCAACGCGTTGTTTTTTTCTTGGCAATTTTCGCCGAAAAAATCCCAAACCAACCCAACCCTTCAAATTTAGTTAATTACAACCCCCCACCCTCCCGACCTCCACAAAACTTGCCTAAAATCCCTGGTGGTCAGTCCAGCGAGGGTCCCGGGAGCGATCTCCCACTCTCGGGCCGTCGGTTGCCAGTAATGGTACCATTGCCCTTACCATGTGACAGGGGCTACTGGTGCCATTGGTCGGCCCCTGTCACATGGTAGGAGCAATGGATGGCCGGCGCCATCTTATAAAATGGATGGCACAGGCCATCTAAGGCTCCTACCATGTGACAGGGATCGGCCAATGGCACCAATAGCCCCTGTCACATGGTAAGGGCAAAGGGCCATCAGCACCATTTTAATTAGTGGCAGCCAACAGCCTGAGAGCAGGAGATCTCTCCCGGGACCCCTGCTGGACCACCAGGCACTTTAAGAAAGTTTTGGGGAGGGTCGGGAGGGTGGGAGATTCTAACTAATTAGATTTAAAGGGTCGGCGTGGGTTTGGGTTTTTTTTTTTGTGTGCCCTTTCTTCCCCCCTCCCCAAAACGATAAGAAAACCACACAAAAATGTTGTGGGGTTTTTCTATCACTTTCGGGAAACCCCTGAAATCTGACGGATGAGAAAATACCATACGATATTTTCATCCATCAGAAAAAAGATTCACATCCCTAGTTAATAGCTGCACACACATCTTCATTAAAGTCAATGGGCAGTATGTACAGCTCTACTGAAGTTAATAGAAGGCGGGTACATCTTCATTAAATTCAATGGTCAGTGCACACAGCTCCATTAAAGTCAATGGGCAGCCTGCACAGCTCCATTGATGTTAATAAGCAGCGGATACATCTTCATTAAATTCAATGGGCACTGCGCACAGCTCCATTAAAGTCAATGGGCAGCACGCACATCTCCATTAAAGTCAATGGGCAGCACGCACAGCTCCATTGATATTAATAGGCAGCGGGTACATCTTCATTAAAGTCAATGGGCAGCATGCACAGCTCCATTGATGTTAATAGGCTGCGGGTACATCTTCATTAAATTCAATGGGCACTGCGCACAGCTCCATTAAAGTCAATGGGCAGCACGCACAGCTCCACTGATGTTAATAGGTGGCAGGTACATCTGCATTAAAGTCAATGGGCAGCACGCACAGCTCAATTAAAGTCAATGGGCAGCACGCATGCTCCATTGATGTTAATAGTTGGGAACATCTTCATTAAATTCAATGGGCACTGCGCACAGCTCCATTAAAGTCAATGGGCAGCAGGCACAGCTCCATTGATGTTAATAGGCGGTGGGTACATCTTCATTAAAGTCAATGGGAGGTGAAAGAAGCCATTTTAGTCAAAAGATCTTCATTCAAAAATTGGAAGAAGGATCCAACAGAAGAACATAGGATAATGCATAAATGTTGGCAAGTTAAATGTAAGACATTGATAAGACAGGCTAAGAGAGAATTTGAAAAGAAGTTGGCTGCAGAGGCAAAAACTCACAATAAAAATTTTTAAAAATATATCCAAAGCAGAAAGCCTGTGAGGGAGTCAGTTGGACCGTTAGATGATCGTTAAAGGGTTAAAGGGGCACTTAGAGAAGATAAGGCCATCGCGGAAAGATTAAATGATTTCTTTGCTTTGGTGTTTACTGAAGAGGATGTTGGGGAGGTACCCGTACTGGAGAAGGTTGTCATGGGTAATGATTCAGAGGGACTGAATCAAATCACGGTGAACCTAGAAGATGTGGTAGACCTGATTGACAAACTGAAGAGTAGTAAATCACCTGGACTGGATGGTATACACCCCAGAGTTCTGAAGGAACTAAAAAATGACATTTTAGACCTATTAGTAAACATTTGTAGACTATCATTAAAATCATCCATTGTACCTGAAGACTGGAGGATAGCAAATGTAACCCCAATATTTAAAAAGGGCTCCAGGGGCGATCCGGGAAACTACAGACCGGTTAGCCTGACTTCAGTGTCAGGAAAAATAGTAGAAAGTATTCTAAACATCAAAATCACAGAACATATAGAAAGACATGGTTTAATGGAACAAAGTCAGCATGGCTTTACCCAAGGCAAGTCTTGCCTCACAAATCTGCTTCACTTTTTTGAAGGAGTTAATAAACATGTGGATGAAGGTGAACCGGTAGATGTAGTATACTTGGATTTTCAGAAGGCGTTTGACAACTCTCATGAGAGGCTTCTAGGAAAAGTAAAAAATCATGGGATAGGTGGCGATTTCCTTTCGTGGATTGCAAACTGGCTAAAAGACAGGAAACAGAGAGTAGGATTAAATGGACAATTTTCTCAGTGGAAGGGAGTGGGCAGTGGAGTGCCTCAGGGATCTGTATTGGGACCCTTGCTTTTCAATATATTTATAAATGATCTGGAAAGAAAAACGACGAGAGAGATAATCAAACTTGCAGATGATATAAAATTGTTCAGAGTAGTTAAATCACAAGCAGATTGTGATAAATTGCAGGAAGACCTTGTGAGACTGGAAAATTGGGCATCAAAATGGCAGATGAAATTTAATGTGGATAAGTTCAAGGTGATGCATATAGGGAAAAATAACCCATGCTATAGTTACACAATGTTAGGTTCCATATTAGGTGCTACAACCCAAGAAAGAGATTTAGGCGTCATAGTGGATAACACATAGAAATTGTCGGTTCAGTGTGCTGCGGCAGTCAAAAAGGCAAACAGAATGTTGGGAATTATTAGAAAGGGAATGTTGAATAAAATGGAAAATGTCATAATGCCTCTGTATCGCTCCATGGTGAGACCGCACCTTGAATACTGTGTACAATTCTGGTCGCCGCATCTCAAAAAATATATAATTGCGATGGAAAAGGTACAGAGAAGGGCTACCAAAATGATAAGGGGAATGGAACAGCTCCTCTATGAGGAGAGACTAAAGAGGTTAGGACTTTTCAGCTTGGAGAAGAGATGGCTGAGGGGGGATATGATAGAGGTGTTTAAAATCATGAGAGGTCTAGAACGGGTAGATGTGAATCGGTTATTTACTCTTTCGGATAATAGAAAGACTAGGGGGCACTCCATGAAGTTAGCATGTGGCACATTTAAAACTAATCGGAGAAAGTTCTTTTTTACTCAACGCACAATTAAACTCTGGAATTTGTTGCCAGAGGATGTGGTTAGTGCAGTTAGTATAGCTGTGTTTAAAAAAGGATTGGATAAGTTCTTGGAGGAGAAGTCCATTACCTGCTATTAATTAAGTTGACTTAGAAAATAGCCACTGCTGTTACTAGCAACGGTAACATGGAATAGACTTAGTTTTTGGGTACTTGCCAGGTTCTTATGGCCTGGATTGGCCACTGTTGGAAACAGGATGCTGGGCTTCAAGGACCCTTGGTCTGAGCCAGTATGGCATGTTCTTATGTTCTTATGTTCTTAATGGGCAGCACGCACAGCTCCATTGATGTTAATAGGTGGCGGGTTCATCTCCATTAAAGTCAATGGACAGCATGTACAGCTCCATTGATGTTAATAGGAGGCGGGTACATCTTCATTAAAGTCAATGGTCAGCACGCCCAGCTGCATTAAAGTCAATGGGCAGCTCGCACAGCTCCATTGATGTTAATATGCAGCGGGTATTAGAGATGTGAATCGTGTGATCGATCGTCTTAACGATCGATTTTGGCTGGGGGGGGAGGGAATCGGATCGTCGCGGTTTTGTTTTGTTTAAAATCGTGTAAATCGTAAATCGAGGGAGGGCGGGAAAACCGGCACACTAAAACAACCCTAAAACCCACCCCGAACCTTTAAAATAAATCCCCCACCCTCCTGACCCCCCCCAAATGTCTTAAATTACCTGGGGTCCAGTGGGGGGGTCCCGCTGTGATCTTCCACTCTCGGGCCATGGGTGCGTTAATAGAAATGGCACCGGCGCTACCTTTGCCCTGTCATATGACAGGGCAAAGTTAGCGCCGGCGCCATTTTGGTTCCTGTCCCCCGATGTCACGAGCGCAGGAGATCGCTCCCGGACCCCCGCTGGACCCCCAGGGACTTTTGGCCAGCTTGGGGGGGCCTCCTGACCCCCACAAGACTTGCCAAAAGTCCAGCGGGGGTCCAGAAGCGACCTCCTGCACTCGAATCGTATTTGCCGTATTGCAAAATGGCGCTGGCCATATGGCGCCATATGGCCAGCGCCATTTTGCAGT
This sequence comes from Rhinatrema bivittatum, assembly GCF_901001135.1. Classification (NCBI taxonomy): domain Eukaryota; kingdom Metazoa; phylum Chordata; class Amphibia; order Gymnophiona; family Rhinatrematidae; genus Rhinatrema; species Rhinatrema bivittatum. The sequence continues at coordinate 322,437,116 of NC_042619.1, forward strand.
ACGGCAAATACGATTTGAGTGCAGGAGGTCGCTTCCGGACCCCCGCTGGACTTTTGGCAAGTGTTGTGGGGGTCAGGAGGCCGCCCCAAGCTGGCCAAAAGTCCCTGGGGGTCCAGCGGGGTTCCGGGAGCGATCTCCTGCGCTCGTGACGTCGGGGGACAGGAACCAAAATGGCACCGGCGCTACCTTTGCCCTGTCATATGACAGGACAAAGGTAGCGCCGGCGCCATTTCTATTAACGCACCCGTGGCCCGAGAGTGGAAGATCACAGCGGGACCCCCCCACTGGACCCCAGGTAATTTAAGACATTTGGGGGGGGGGTTCGGGAGGGGGGGATTTATTTTAAAGGGTCGGGGTGGGTTTTAGGGTTGTTTTAGTGTGCCGGTTTTCCCGCCCTCCCCCTTCCCCCCCCCCCCCTTCCCCTCCCCTTCCCCGATTTACGATTTTTGATGATAAATCGGGGGAATTCCTATTGTATATCGCCTCTAACGATTTTTGACGATTTAAAATATATCGGACGATATTTTAAATTGTCAAAAAACGATTCACATCCCTAGCGGGTATATCTCCATTAAGTCAATGGGCAGCACGCACAGCTCCATTGATGTTAATAGGCAGCGCGCACATGTTCCGTCTAACTCTCATAAAGTTTCAATATAGCAAACAATACAATTCCATCAGTATACCAGGCATAGAAACATAGAAACATAGAAACATAGAAATGACGGCAGAAGAAGACCAAATGGCCCATCCAGTCTGCCCAGCAAGCTTCCCTCATTTCTTCTCCCATACTTATCTGTTTCTCTTAGCTCTTGGTTCTAATTCCCTTCCACCCCCGCCATTAATGTAGAGAGCGGTGGAGGAGCTGCATCCAAGTGAAATATCTAGCTTGATTAGTTAGAGGTAGTAGGAGTAGTAACCGCCGCAATAAGCAAGCTACACCCATGCTTATTTGTTTTTACCCAGATTATGTTATACAGCCCTTATTGGTTGTTTATCTTCTCCCCTGCTGTTGAAGCAGAGAGCTATGCTGGATATGCATCGAAAGTGAAGTATCAGGCACATTTGGTTTGGGGTAGTAACCGCCGTGACAAGCCAGCTACTCCCCGCTTTGTGAGTGTGAATCCTTTTTTCTTCTCCCCTGCCGTTGAAGTTATGCTGGATATGCGTGAAGTATCAGTTTTTCTTTTCCCCTGCCGTTGAAGCAGAGAGCTATGCTGGAAATTCGTGATGTATCAGTCTTTCTCCGATGCCGTTGAAGTAGAGAGCCATGCTGGATATGCGTCGAGAGTGAAGTATCAGGTACATTTGGTTTGGGGTAGTAACCGCCGTAACAAGCCAGCTACTCCCCGCTTTGTGAGTGCGAACCCTTTTTTCTTCTCCCCTGCCGTTTAAGCAGAGAGCTCTGCTGGATGTGTGAAGTAACAGTTTTTCTTTTCCCCTGCTGTTGAAGCAGAGAACTATGCTGGATATGCATTGAAAGTGAAGTATAAGAATGGAGTGATCAAGCTAGTTGAAAGGCATCAGGAATAGAGGAAGGTGGAGGTAGTAATCTGGATATTTGGTTTGGGGTAGTAACCGCCGTAACAAGCCAGCTACTCCCGTCATTGTGAGTGCAAATCCTTTTTTCCACATTTCCTCATGCTGAGTTGCTGAGTTGTTATGGTGGGAAGAGATTCAAGTGACATACAAAGGTGAACTGCTACAAAACCTTGATTATTTAACTCACATAGGCAGGTGAGAAGCAGAAAGCGAAAGTGTGGTATGGTTTAGGGATGTGAATCGTTTTTTGACGATTTAAAACAATCGTCAGATATATTTTAAATCGTCAAAAATCGTTAGAGCCGCGATACAATAACAATTCCCCCGATTTATCGTCAAAAATCGTAAATCGGGGGAGGGGGGAAGGGCGGGAAAACAGGCACACCAAAACAACCCTAAAACCCACCCCGACCCTGTAAAAGAAATCCCCCACCCTCCCGAACCCCCCCAAAATGTTTTAAATTACCTGGGGTCCAGTGAGGGGGTCCCGGCGTGATCTCCCACTCTCGGGCCACGGCTGTGTTAAGAGAAATGGCGCCGGTGGCCCTTTGCCCTTACCATATGACAGGGCAAAGGTAGCGCTGGCGCCATTTTGGTTCCTGTGACCTGACGTCACGAGTGCAGGAGATCGCTCCCGGACCCCCGCTGGACCCCCAGGGACTTTTGGCCAGCTTGGGGGGGGCCTCCTGACCCCCACAAGACTTGCCAAAAGTCCAGCGGGGGTCCGGGAGCGACCTTCTGCACTCGGGCCGATTTGCCAATATTCAAAATGGCGCCGGCGCTACCTTTGCCCTCACTATGTCGACATAGAAACTATAGATAGTGAGTAGATAGGGTATGCTGTGTTCATAGCCAGAACTAGATGACAAAACTCACATAAGGTTTTGAGGAAGCTCAGTAGCTGGAAAGGGTTAGGCCCTCGAGGAGCGAGTACCTGGTTCCAGGGAAAGCTCTGAGAGAGTGATGGTAACTCACAAATGTCTGTATCTGCGATAGCTTCCAGGCAGTAGAGAATCTTCAGAGTATTCAGGAACATGGGTCCTCGAGGAGCGAGTACCGATTCCTATCTGCAATCTGAAATAAAGAAAAGAGAGCGAGGCCCCCGAGGAGCGGGTACCCCTGGTAAGTCTGAGGAGGCAGAGTAGCTTGGGCAAATCCTTAATCAAATCCGTATCCTTTCCTTGCTAACTCAATTCGTTAGCGAATACTGAGACCTTTTATATTGGAAGCGGATGACGTCATTCCAGGGGGACGCCCCTGAGGTTCGCGCTCTTGCTGGTACATCAATCGGAGCAAGTGCACACGCGCCCTATGTCATCAGGCAACATGGAGGATCTGCAGCGTCGTGCCATTCCGGGGATGCCGGAGGGAGACAGCAAGAAGATGCCGCAGTAGCTAACCGACCATCAGACCTGGAGGGAGTCGCCACAGAGTTAAAGAGGGCAGAGTGAGGGCATCGAGCAGCGACGGACGCAACAGTTATATCTCCTAGTTAAGTACTAAGTTGGGATCATAAATATGTATTAGTTGTCAAATACACGTAAAGCTATTTCTTTGTATAAAATGGAATAGTTTGAGTTATCTAGAAATCTCCCTTGTATTTCGCCTCCTGCTCATATTGCTTTAAGGAGGAACATATATCTAACTTAAGATTTCTATTGATTGTATTTTCAAAAAATGATGGAATTAGATATGAATGTTCCTATTTTGTTTTAGTAGGAGTTATCTTACTTGTAATTTTGAAAAAAATTCAAAAAAGTATAAATAGGTGGTACGCACATCTTCATTAAAATTAATGGGCAGCATACACAAATCAGCCAGCGTGCACATCAATTTTAATTAACGGCGTGTGTAATTGCAGTCCACGCTGATAGGACCCACCTGTGCACGTAATTTACTCGGCTGTGGGTGGGAAAAGCAAAAATTGGGCTCCCTACAAAAGGATCACTGATCCACTCAATGGCCACATTCACCATGTCTCAGGCACATGCAGTTCTGATTCGTAAGCCGAACATCTTACCAGCTGAAGTGGACATGCTTGTCGAGCATGTCATTCGGCACCAGAATCTGTTGTATGGTCCACAGTTTCAGTGGGTGCATACAGGAAGGAACAGATCTGGAAGTAGATCAGGCATGCTGTCAACTCGGTGTTCCACCACAACCGAAGCATTGGGGAACTGATGCACAAGTGGAGGGACCTGAGGAGAATTGTGAAGTGGAAGCAGGCCAGTGGAATGCAGAGGGAGAAGGCAGCCACATTAGCTTCACTCCCTCTGAGTAGCTGATCCTCGGCACCTTGTCTGAGGCAGCTGTGGGAGGAGTTGGCCAACTTGACACCATGCCTCGTGTAGGGCAGGAAGGTGAGCAGAAAAAAAAAATGTTTCTGTAATCTGCACTAAGAACCATCTAGCACTGCTATAACCATGCCTTTTTCTAGCTACTCAACTAGTAAATGTTTTCTGGTACTGTATGGAAAGCCACATTGCTCACATCTGTAATTATCTGTATGTACACACTATAGAGTACAGCAATTTAGGTTAGGCTTTGTAAGGGACACAGAAGCCATTGCATTTTGAGCATTCATTATCCTAGAATAGTAGGAATGCATGATCTTTACATATATGTACCAAGCCAGCACACAGCTTGTAAGTACTACAGCTTTGGTCATATAACCTAGGTCCAAGCGTGCAGTGTTCTTTAATGTATGTATGAAGAAATGCAATCTGTTTGATTTTTGCCCTATTAAAGCTGTGTCTTTAAGGTGTACTTGCCTAGCCTGTATATTAAAATACATAGGGGAGGTTCTCTGTTAGGGCCTATGTAGACTGACCAAGTAGCTGCTGCTCAATGTGAAATACCAGGAACATGCTCCTGGCTTTATGCAATCTGTTCATATTTTCATATGCAATCTGTTCATATTTTCATATGGAGATCACTAGAGAAAGCAGAACACGTTCGTGAGGAAAGCACTGGATTGCCTTGTCACCCTTGACAAGGAGCTGTAAGGTCACCCTAGATTTAGCTCCTCAGCCACTTCACACCTTTCAAGGTCCCTAGCAGCTAAGACATGTCAGGTGTCCCTGCAGTGCACAAAACAGTGGTAGTCTCAGCTATACACTTTCTGGATTCTTACAAGGACAGGGCCTTCTGTTTGTGGAACTGGTAGACTATGGCCCAATTCTGTGCAGCACAGTGACAGTGCTCTGTCCTGTGAAAGTCATATTCCCCAACCGCTCTGCTGTGTGCCTTAAGCCCACCCTCCACCACAAGAAAAACCACCGGGAGTATAAAGCTGGGTTCTGGACTATTTAGAATGCCTGGGTCATTCATAGCTCTATACCACTGGATTAGTAGTGAGGTGTATGTACTGTACCATGCATGCTATATGAACTTAAGGACATAATACACCAATTGGCAGTGTGTGCTCATTTGTTTATGATCTTTTCTAGGGGAGCCAGATGATGAGTGACGTGGATCTGCACCTAGACGATCCCAAAGGCTGTACTGTCATCTGCGGGTGATCTCTGACTCATCGGAAGAGGAGGAAGGGGGAGCCCGTGAACAGCTGGAACAGCCTGCGGAGGAAGAGGAGCAGCAGCGGTGGGGAGAGGAGCCAGAGGACACACTGGCTGATCTGCTTCATCATCGCCCGCAGGTCAGCAGTGCGTTGGACCAGCCCGAACCTGAACTGGTTGTCAGTCAGGCTGAGAGGCTGTTATTACAGCAGAGTGCCGGGCTCTTAGACACTATCTCCAGCCTGCCTGATATGGTGCGGCAGGAAGCAGAGTCCCTCCGTGATACCATCAGGGAGGAAGGTCAGGGGCTTCAGCAGGCGATCCAGGACCTTTGCCGGGCTACTGATGAACACACTGAGGTGCGGAGGGAGATGCTGCAGCAGTTGTCTCCTTTGCAGTTGCAACCACCAGCGGCACCTTGGCCTTTCATGGGGCCCTGGATGCATTACCCTCCACCTTATGGGCCACCCTTCCCATGGATGGCACCAGCCTGTGCAGAAAAGCCCGCTGTTGGACAAGCACCTGTGCCTAAGCCTACCCCAGGCTATCCGTGGACGGCACCCCCACCCTCACCTGCGCCACCTGTCATGCTTCCCCCACCACCACCAGAGCCGCTGTTGCCACCGGCTGTACCTTCCTGCAGCCATGAACTGGAACTGCCTCCACCTCCTCTGCCCTCTGAGGGTAGTGTGAGCAGTGGCAGGAATTCACTGCGCAGGAGCCCCAGGTTGGGGCAGTCAAAGCTTCCTGAAGCCAGAAAGAGAGGACGGCCAAGGAAATGATTTTTTTTATTTTGTTCACTTTTATTTATCTGCACTTTATTGCAAATAAATCCACTTTCACTTTATGAAATGGCTTTCTATGAGAGTGTTTCTTTGTTGTATAGCCTGCCTTTGACTCAAGCGATGGATTTCTTGCAATTCCTCCTGAGTCAGATGCTCCTCCTCCTCCTCATTCTCTTGAGGGGCCTCCTCTGGCGAAGGCATGTGTCTGTTAAGTGCAAGGTTATGTAGCATACAGCAGGCTAGAAAATCTCACACACTTTAGGGGGACTGTAAAGAAGGCACCCTCCAGATCTTTCTACTCAGTGGAAGCGTGACTTCAGTAAGCCAAATGTTCTCTCTATGACAGCCCTGGTCTTACGGTGTGCCCTGTTCTAGCGAGCCTCAGCAGCAGTTGCGGGTGAGGCAATGGGGATCATGAGCCAGGTTTTTAGTGGATAGCCTCTGTCACCTGTAGGAGAAGACACAGAACATCAGGGTTACATATTCCTTCTGTTTCATTGTGGCACAGCTCACAGGCCAAGTAAACAGGAGCCCTGCTATGGAGCATACATGAAAGGCTGACAAAAAGATAGCTGGGAACTATGTATGCTAGAAGTTTTGGTTTGCTTACTACCTAGGAGCCATACCCCAGTGATATGTCCTTACTGGAAGTGGTCATGGATTCTAGATTGTGATAGAATTTAGGCGTCATGAGTGGATCCAGGAAAGTGGTGCACTACATTCGTGATGATGCCTTGGCATTGCAGACCACTTGCATGTTTAGGGAGTGGAATCCCTTACAGTTGCGGTAGGTGGTCTCATCTCCTCCTTGTGCCCTTAGGGCCACATGGGTGCAATCAATAGCTCCCAAGATTGAGGGGAAGCGTGCAATTTGTCATTATTTCTTGTTGATCCTGTCTTGTTTTTTCCGGAGCAAGGCAGCCAGGACCTGCTCTAGACACCTTGAGGTGGCAGACTGTGTGATTCCAGATGTCACTCCAAGTGGTGTTTGGAAGATGCCGGTAGCAAAAAAGGCCAGTGCCGTAGTCAACTTGATGTGTACTGGCAAGGCATGGCCCCTTTGGATGATAGGTTGCAGGTCAGGCTCTAACATTTGGCAGAGGTACAGTATGGTTTCCTTATTAAATCTGAACCTGCACATTACTTATTTATTTATTTATTTTTAATTTTTATATACCGAAGTTCTTGTGAGAACTACAAATCACCCCGGTTTACATAGAACTATGAACTGCCCAAAAGAGAAAAGGGGGGCTTTACATGGAACCATAGAACAGATGTAACAATATAACCGGATGTCAATTTAACATAATAATAAATAAATATTATATATACAGTTTAACTATTTAACGTGGAAATAAAGACATATTAAAGCTACAATATAAATACAATAAAAATATGATGAACTTTTGGACTCAAAGATTGTTGTACAGTTGCAGAGTACTGATAGTAGGACTTGGTGAAGTGTCCATAATTTGGGGATACTTCATATTTAGGAAGTCCTCCCGTCTAAGTAGCATTGAGAGTCTGGGAAGGCTTGTTGGAAAAGCCAGGTCTTCAGTCTTTTTTTGAACTCTTGATGACTGGGTTCTAGTCTTAGATCTGGGGGGAGCGCGTTCCACTGGTGGGGGCCTGCTGAAGATAGTGCTCGTTTGCTCAATGATGATTTTACTTGTGGGGCATGCAGTGTTCCTTTGTATGCGCTTCTAATTGGTCTGGAAGATGTATGCGGTTGAAGTTGAGAGCTTAGCATGATAGGAGCCAGTTTGTATGTCGCTTTGTGGACGATTGTGAGTACCTTATAGAGTATCCTGTGTTTGATAGGAAGCCAATGTAGGTTACGAAGGATTGGGGTGATATGATCTTTTTTGTTAGAGCTTGTGAGGATTCTAGCAGCGGAATTCTGTACCATCTGTAATGGTTTGATGGTGTTGATGGGTAGACCTAGCAGAAGGGAGTTGCAATAGTCGAGCTTAGATAATATGATGGATTGCAGTACTAGCCTGAAGTCTGAGAAGTAAAGGAGGGGTTTAAGTTTTTTGAGGACTTGCAGTTTGTAAAAGGACTTGCAGTTTGTAAAAGCAGTCCTTTGTGGTAGTGTTTACGAACTTTTTTAGGTTTAGATAGTTGTCTAGCCAGGCTCCAAGGTCTCTGAAGTCAGGTGAGAACATGCTATTTGAGTTTGGTGGAGAGAGACTAGATGAGATTGTAAGGGGATCCTGGGAGACAATGAGCATTTCGGTTTTGTTGGCATTCAATACTAAGTTGAGGCTTGAGAGTAAGTTTTTAATAGGCTGTAGGCATTCGTTCCAGTATGTGATGGTTTTTTGAAGGGATTCTGTAATCGGGAGAAGGATTTGTATGTCATCTGCATAGAGGTAATGGGTAAGCTTGAGGTTTGCGAGTAGGTGGCAGAGAGGGAGGAGGTAGATATTGAAGAGGGTGGGTGAAAGTGAGGATCCTTGCGGGACTCCTTGATCTGTAAGGACTGGATGCAATTCTTTGTTGTTTATCCTGACTTTGTAGAATCTGTTGCTTAAGAAGGAATGAAACCATCTGAGAGCTGTGCCTTTGATCCCTATATTGGCTAGTTGGTCTATAAGTATAGTGTGTTTTACCGTGTCAAGCGCAGCAGAAAGATCAAGAAGAACAAGCAGGTAAGATTGTTTTTTCTCCAGGTTAACGAGGATGGTGTCAGTGAGAGATAGTAAGAGAGCTTCGGTATTTAGGCGTTTTCGGAAACCATATTGAGCCGGGGATAGAATGTTATGATCTTCCAGATATTCTGACAGTTGCTTGTTGACAATTTTTTCCATCAATTTGGCGATGAGTGGTAAGTTTGCGATAGGTCGAAAGTTAGCTGGGTCTGATGGAGAGGCGTTTGGTTTTTTAGTAGTGGTTTGAGGATTGCCAATTTTAACTGGTTAGGAACTAAACCTTGTGAAAGGGATGTGTTAATAATTTCTGCAATTGGTTTTGAGATGGTGTTTGGTATGGCGATGAGGAGATTTGTTGGTAATGGGTCTGATGGGTGGGAGGATGGTTTGAGTTTCTTGAGTGTATTTTCTATCTCCAGTGAAGAAGTGAGCTCGAATGAATCCAGGCTTGTGTTTAGTTGAGGCAAGGCTGTGAGATGGTGTGTTGGGGTGAGGCTGTTGATTGTGATTGAATGGGTAAGGTTGGTGATTTTTGTCTTGAAGTAATTGGCGAGTTCATTTGCTTTGTTGAGAGCTTGGTGGTCTGGGATGGTGGGAGGAGATGGTTTGGTTAAAGAGGAGACGTAAGAGAAAAGAGCCTTTGAGTCGAAAATGAAGTTGTGGATTTTTTTTGCGTAGAATTCTTTCTTTGTTCTAAGGATAGTATTCCTGTAAGTGTTGAGGAGGGATTTGTAGATGGCATGTGTCGAAGAGGTTGGGTTTTTTCTCCAGCTTTGTTCTTTTTTTCTTAGAAATTGCTTAAGGGATTTAAGTTGAGGGGTAAACCAGGGTTTTCTATTGTCTAATGTGGATTGTATGGTTTTGGTTGAAGTCGGGCAGATTTGATTTGCAATTTTATTGTTAATATTGATCCATGAGGTGGTTGCTGTTGTTGCGTCTGTGAGGTCTAGTTGATTTAGTGCTTCGGACATCTTTTCGCTGAGTATGTCTGGAGAGCATGGTTTCCTGAAGTGGATGGTAGATTTGGTAGCGACTTGAGGTGGTAGGTTGTTGATTTTAAGGGTTGTGTGGATGACTCTGTGGTCTGACCATGGAACTGGTGAGCAAGAGAGGTTGGTGTGACTGGTAAAGGGTTTGTTAATAAAGATGAGGTCCAAGGTATGGCCTGCCTTGTGGGTGGGACTGTTGATAATTTGAGTAAAGCCCAAATGGCTGAGTGAGGAGATGACTGTTTGGCAGTTGATGGATTGTGGAGTAGCGTCTACATGTAAATTAAAGTCTCCGAGGATTATAGCAGGTTTGTCAGCGTTTATGTGTTTGGCTATAAGTTCGATCAGCGGAGAAGGATCCAATTCTAAGGTTCCCGGTGGGGCGTAGACTAAGGCTAGTTGGATTTGATCAGATTTAAAGAGGGAGAATTCTAGTTTGGTGGAGGTGTTAGTAAGTTGTAAAGTTATACTTAGTCCTTTTTTTGCTGCAAGGAGGAGTCCCCCACCTCTTTTTTTGGGTCTGGGGACAGAGAATAGGTCGTAAGATACTTCCTCCACAGATAGATCCAGAAATTGTGAGTGAGTCCTGTAAACTCTATGTAAAGGGTACCTCCTCAGTCTCAGCATTATTCTCTTTCTTTCTCTTCTGAGCCATATAGGGCGTAGGACCCATGCAGCTAATATAAACATTTGTAGAAACAGGAATGCCCAAGGAGAATTTATGTTCCTTCTGTTTATGAGACATGTGTATTCGTTTATAATGAATTAGGCAATTTCAACGAAATTGCCTAATTCGCTGTGGTTTGGGAGACCTGAACCACGAAACGGATTTTCCCGAGCTTCGGGGAAATTTCATTTTTCAGGTTAGTGCGAGGGGAGGGGCACATTTATTAAAAAAAAAAACAAAAAAACCCACCCCAACCCTTCAATTTTAATTTCTTATACCCCTCCACCATTCCGATCCCTCCCCAAGACTTACTAAAAGTCCCTGGTGGTCCAGCGGGTTCTCGCGAGCAATCTCTCCCTCCATGCCATCCAGCTGTCCATGCTGTCCGGCTGTCGGGCCTGCTATGACTCAAAATGGCGCCGATAGCCTTGCACTTACGATGTCACAGGGGCTGACCAATGGCACCAGTAGCCCCTGTGACATCGTAAGGGCAAGGCTATCGGCGCCATTTTGAGTCATAGCAGGCCCGACAGCCGGACGGCATGGAGAGAGAGATTGCTCGCAGGACCCCACTGGACCACCAGGGACATTTAGTAAGTCTTGGGGAGGGATCGGGATGGTCGGGGGGGGGGGGGGGTTATAAGAAAGTAAATGTGAAGGGTTGGTGTGGGGGGTTTTTCCGATTCGCGGTTTTTTTTCCGATTCGTGTTTTTTTTTGTTTTATTCATTTTTCCGGTTTCAGGTTCCAGTTTCGTTTTTGGCGAAAAAGATCCGTGGGAAAACGAGTTTTCTCACGAAGCGCCCGAACGGAAACCTGACCCGAACCAGAAAAACGAAGCTCATCTCTACTGTTTATCACCTCCTGAGGCAGCCCCTTACCATTACATACAAATGAACAGTGCCTAGGAAAAGAGGCGTTTCCCAGTTACCACCAGTAAGCCCCACGAGCTCTTCCTTCCACCTTTGGCCTGTTTTCTTAATGGAGGGTCCCTGAGCGATGAGGTCAAGAAATCAAGGACACTTTAGATGACCCTTGCGCCCACAGGCAGGCAGTAATAAATAAACGCACATGAGATACACTGAACGCGCCGGGGGATTTGTACGCATCCCTTATAAAATATGTCATACACGCATAAGTCATGTGCACGCTCCTGACATGCCCCAACACGCCTCAAAAAACGCCCCTTTTTGCTCGCGCAACTTTGTGCGCTGAGTGATTTACGTACACAAAGACTGCTATGCAAAATTCAGGTTGTGCGCGCCCCAGGCATTTACGCGTGTAAGTGCCCTTTTTGCGCTCGTAGGGCTTTGAAAATCTGGCCCTATGCGCGATCCTTTCTGCTAGCTAATTTTCAAAAAAGAAACTACCTGGGTAGTTTGGTTTAGAAAATTAACTACAAAAGACATTTGTCAAAAGAACAGATGTGCATTGTATCTATATGGGCTATTGAAAATTGTCCCCATAGGGCATAGCATTCAATTTTGTAGGGGTGTGCATTCGTTTTGAACTTAAATGTAAAACGCAACTTATTTTTGTTTTTTAACTTAAAAAAGTGATGAGGCGAAAACGATCAGATTTCCAACGTATTCAACATAGCTATGTTGAATACGTTGGAAATCGCGATTGTTGATCCTAAATAAAAATTTAAACCCCTCACCCTCCTTAATCCCCCCCCAAGACTTACCAAAACTCCCTGGTAGTCCAGCAGGGAGTCAGGACGCCATTTCTGAACTCCTTTGCGAGGGGCCTCCTGACCCCCCCAAGCTGGCCAAAAGTTCCTTTTGGGTGCAACGAGGGTCCCGGAGCGAACGCGCGGGGAATCACGTGACGCCGCGTCACTCCGATGTGACGCCGACGTCACGTGCTCCTCGCAGGAAAGAAAATATACAATTAAAAAACATTAAAATAATTTCCCAAAGAAGAGGATTTTTCAAAACTGCTCCAAACCTTTTAGTCTCTTCTAGCGTGTTTACATAAGAACATAAGAACATGCCATATTGGGTCAGACCAAGAGTCCATCAAGCCCAGCTTCCTGTTTCCAACATGACCAATCCAGGCTACATGTAACTGGCAAGTACCCCAAAACTAAGTATATCCTATCCTAATGATGCTAGTAATAACAGTGGCTATTTTCTAAGTCAACTTGATTAATAGCCGGTAATGGACTTCTCCTCCAAGAACTTATCCAAACCTTTTTTAAACCCAGCTATACTAACTGCACTAACCACATCCCTTGGCAACAAATTCCAGAGTTTAATTGTGTGTTGAGTGAAAAAGAACTTTCTCTGATTAGTTTTAAATGTGCTAGTTACATGCTAACTTCATGGAATGCCCCCTAGTCCTTCTATTATCCAAAAGAGTAAATAACCAATTCACATTTACCGTTTCTAGACCTCTCATGATTTTAAGCACCACTATCATATCCCCCCTCATCTGTCTCTTCTCCAAGCTGAACAGTCCTAAACTCTTTAGTCTTTCCTCATAGAGGAGCTGTTCCATCCCCTTTATCATTTTGGTCGCCCTTCTCTGTACCTTCTCCATCGTAACTATATATTTTTTCAGATGCGGTGACCAGAATTGTACACAATATTCAAGGTGCGGTCTCACCATGGAGTGACACAGAGGCATTTTGACATTTTCCATTTTAATCACCATTCCCTTCCTAATAATTCTTAACATTCTGTTTGCTTTTTTGACTGCTGCAGCACACTGAGCTGACAATTTCAAAGTATTATCCACTATGATGCCTAGATCTCTTTCCTGGGTGGTAGCTCCTAATATGGAACCTAACGTCGTGTAACTATAGCATGGGTTATTTTTCCCTAAATGCATCATCTTGCACTTATGCACATTAAATTTCATCTGCCATTTGGATGTCCAATTTTCTAGTCTCCCATAGTCCTCCTGCAATTTATCACAATCTGCTTGTGATTTAACTACTCTGAATAATTTTGTATCATCTGAAAATTTGATTATCTCACTCATCGTATTCCATTACAGATCATTTTTAAATATATTGAAAAGCATGGGTCCTAGTACAGATCCCTGAGGCACTTCACTGCCCACCCCCCTCCACTGAGAAAATTGACCATTTAATCCTACTCTCTGTTTCCTGTCTTTTAACCAGTTTGTAATCCACAAAAGAACATTGCCACCTATCCCATTACTTTTTACTTTTCCTAGAAACCTTTCATGAGGAACTTTGTCAAATGCCTTCTGAAAATCCAAATACTCTACATCTACTGGTTCACCTTTTCTAAATGTTTATTAATCCCTTCAGAAAAGTGAAGCAGATTTGTGAGGCAAGACTTGCCTTGGGTAAAGCCATGCTGACTTTGTTCCATTAAATCATGTCTTTCTATATATTCTGTGATTTAGATCTTTAGAACATTTTCCATTATTTTTCTTGACACTGAAATCAGGCTAACTGGTCTTTAGTTTCCCAGATTGCCCCTGGAGCCCTTCTAAATATTGGGGTTACATTAGCCACCCTCCAGTCTTCAGGTACAATGGATGATTTTAATGATGTTACAAATGTTTACTAATAGATCTGAAATTTCATTTTTTAGTTCCTTCAGAACCCTGGGGTGTATACCATCCAGTCCAGGTTGTTAGATTTTGTGGACCCAATGGTAATGCTACAGTCTTACCTGACTCGGCTCAGGAAGCAAGGTAGACCAGGCGTTCCCAACATCAATCCGATGCCCCCACAGGAGGAGAAACAGGAAACAGAACCTTAAGGCAGTCTAAGTCAGAAGCCAGGCAGCAGACAAGGGTGATCCAGAGACAATCCAGGTGCAAGGCAGGTGGTAGACAAGTGTAATCCAAAGACAGTCCAGGTACTAGGCAGGCAGCAGACAAGGGTAATCCAAAGATGGTCCAGGTACAAGACAGGCGGCAGACAAGGGTAATCCAAATACAGTCCAGGTACTAGGCAGGCAGCAGACAAGGATAATCCAAATACTGTCCCAAACAGCAGCAAGACACGAGCTCTGAAGATAGCACCAGCACAAACGAGCCTGTAGCTGAGGCAAGGGACTTGTGCTGGGCTGTCAGATTAAATACTGAAGTTTTCCTGCGCTAGGCACGGGGGGCTGCCGGGAGGGACGCTGATGAAAGGGGAGGAGCAATGCTGCATCAGCTTGATCGCGGCGGATGGCAGCGGATGGCCAGCAGATGGCCGGCAGCAGCACGGGAGCACAGGTTCATTTCCTAACACAGGTGATTTACTACTCTTCAGTTTGCAATCAGGGCTACCACATCTTCTAGGTTTACCATGATTTGGTTCAGTCCAACTTAATCATTACCCATGAAAACCTTCTCTGGAACTGGTATCTCCCCAACATCCTCTTCAGAAAACACCGAAGCAAAGAAATCGTTTAATCTTTCCACGATGGCTTTATCTTCTATAAGTGCCCTTTTAACCCCTCGATCATCTAACGGTCCGACTGACTCACATGCTTTCTGCTTCAGATATATTTTTTAAAAGGTTTTACTGTGAGTTTTTGCCTCTACAGATGCTTACTTCTTTTGCCATGTTGGAAATAAGCTCACTCACCTAATTTCCACCTTAAATAATGTCTTTTACCTGATGCATTCCAGTAACCTATTACTTAAAGGACCATGTTTATCATATGTAGAAATCAATCAAAGAACACAGCACCATTCAATATCTGCATTCAGTCCATGAGAAGATGTTCTCTGAAGGTTAAATATCTAAAATTGCTCTCTCAAATTCAACTTAGTTTGTCGGTCGCCTGCTCTGCATATTTGTTTGATATGTTCAATAATCTCCATTTCAAATGATGGAAAGCATGGCCATGTTCCAAACAATGTTGTACTATCAGAGCCTGAACTAGTGGGATAAGTTTTGACAGTAACTGTTATGACAATAGCAGGACACAATTAAGCCAGCCAAGTTTTCAGGATATCCACAATGAATATGCAAGAGATAGATTTACATGAACTGCCTCCATTATATGCAAATCTACCTTATGCATATTCATTGTGCCTTCACCGAAACCTTGACTGACAAGGGGGGTCTCAAGGACTAGATTGAGAACCCCTCTGTTATGATAATGAAAAATAAACTGATGCTAAGAACAGTTACTATGGTTATGTAAATGTGATGGTTAGAACAGTTACTATGGCTATATAAATGTTAAATAACCAGAGCTCCCAAGTGTCAAATGTGAAACAGGCACCATTCACATATGAAAGACTAATGTAAAATCTAGTTAGTGAAGATGAAATACCTTTCCTTCCAATCTGATCCATCTGTTAAAACAAAATTGTAGATATCGATCAAATTTCAATACCACATTGGAATTAATTTGTCCATTTTGGCCAACTGCCACTATTTAACTAATTATCTAGATTTACCTGATAATTTCTACTGATTCCAGACATGAGCTAAGACCAGCTCTGGAGTTGACAAGAAAAGTGTATAATGGACCTTTAATGATATTCCATCAACAATACATCAAATCAATCAGTGGAAAGAATTCTAGGGATTTTGTTCTTCCTTTGTTCACCCTGCTTTCAAATCTGACCCTTCATTTGCTATTTCATTTTATGTTCTTTAGGTAAAAATTAAAAGAAACAGTGGCTATAAATCTTTTCCTCTTGCCTGTCTGTCTGTCTCTTAGGCCCCAACATCATGCAGTTAGAAAATGGAATCAAAATAAAATGCACATCTTTAAACTGCACTAAATTAATAATTCTGATGAGCTTTTCTTACCCATCCAAAATACTTTCACCTTAATTTTCAATCTTAGCATTTTTCTTGATTAGCAGGAACAGCATTAAAAAGTAGAAGGTTTGAATATCTCAGTCACGGCCTGATTTGCTGGTACTCCAGAGTACAGCTTTAGTTTTAGTTATAATGGTAAAAATATTTCAAATGAGCTGGCCCAATAAATCAGTGGCAACATAATATACTTGCCAGCCAGGAGACTTGGGTTTGATACCTAAACCCAACAGGGGCTACTTAGCCTGCCAGTAACTGAGGATGCTAAAGAAGCGACAATAATAGATCCTAGGCAAGAGGGAGTCCCAAATGTTGTGTAGCCCATGTCCCGATCAGCTCTTGGGCACATGGGTACACAAGGAGAACTGCGGACCACAAAAGACCCCAGGACTTCTTGGGGTTCTCACACAGGGAGGAAAAGAAAGTTTTTTCAAGGCCCTTAAGGTTTTCTCTCTCTCTCTGAAGCTATTCTGTACACGAGTCCTTTCACACAAAAAAAAAAGTCCACCCTCAAACTGTTGTTCAAAATAAAAAGGCTTTACTGCAAATTGGCAGGCAAAGAAAACAAAGTACAACTGTATACTAGAGGGTAGCATACCGCACTGTACACAAAGTCCAACAATACAAAAACAAACGGATTTTTGTCTCTTCACACATTCCCAAACCGGTCATCTCTTGGAGCAGGCACCTTACCTCCCTGTGTCCTTCCTGTACTTTTAGGGACTGTAGATCCTCTCAGTTCCTCTGTCATCTCTGTCATCTTGTTCTCTGCTTTATCTATTAATCTTATGAAGTTAGCCTTGTTATCTGTACCCACTTGTTCGATGTAATTTCCAACTTTGGTTCTATGTAAACCGACGCAATATGTCCTAGTACATGAACATCGGTATATAAAAAACCTTTAAATAAAATAAATAAATAAATCTCTTAGTGGAGTCTCTGGCTGATGGATTTAGTCAGTCAGCACTCCTGGGGACTTTTCTGGGGCAGTATGGACCCTTCCAAGTCAACCCTCTCTACTGCCATCTATATTTGAAGGGGGGTGGGGGGAGGCCCTCTGCAGTTTCTTCACATAACACTTCTTTTCTAGATTCTCTGGAGACCCAGGACTTCACCCCTTTTTGACTCTGGAAAATTTCTCTCCTTTCAAGCACCCCCTTATCCAAAAGGGGGTGATTGTCCAAAACCACCCCCTTGTCCAAAAGGGGGTGCTTGTCCAAAAGCACCCCTTTGTCCAAAAGGGGGTGCTTGTCACTCCTTCGGGCCCTGTTCCTGTGGAGGGACAGACCCATCCATGTCCTCTGCAAGGGGAGACACATCTGCTCCCTCAGCCCTGTGCTAAGCCTGATTTTTGATTCCCCCTGTGTCATATGGGTGCACGAGTTTTGTTAACTCATAGATCCCTGCCAAAGTGGAGTGATACACTACACTAACACACCTGCAGTACACTGAGTTCACACTACATTCACATTGAAGGCAAAATGTTCCACTCCACTAAAGCGTAAACATTGCTAGTAAAGGGAAGATTACAGTTGCATTATAGGAACACCTACTGGCCAGTTTCAGGATGCAAATACATTATGAAGTTCCATAAAGAGAGGCATTCTGTGGACCCTGACTGAAGAATGGTATTGTGAGGACTGGTCTGGACCAGAAGAGGGAGAAGGTAAAAAATTGGCGAAACTCCTTGACTAACTGCAAATGAAGGCGTACGGTGTCCTAGCTCTAATAGGAAATGGTTCCAAGTGAAATGGATGCCCAGAGAGAGAGAGAGGATACAGCTGACAGACAAATAAATACAACTGGTACAAAAACTAAAAACAGGTCAGTAATTGATCTATGTATAACTTCAAGCAAATATAGCTATCACAACATATTTCAAGGGCCCTCTATTCTAATCATTTTCCCATAGAAAATGATAGGCCCCAAAATGATGCAGAGTTTATGTAGAGAATTCTAAATATAGAAAAAAAGCCATTAGCATACAAACAAAAACTGAATGCACTGTACCTTTCTAATTTGCCTTCTTCAAAACTGAGATTTCCTCAATGTATATACAATTGAAGTACTCTTTAATATTTGTATTATGCTTCTTGTATGCCCAAAGCAGATCAAAATACAAAATATCTTTAAATATATCTCTTCAAAATACAATGTATCCACAAAAATACAAACTTACCAACAACAAATCAATAAATTCCTCAATTTAAAAAACATATATCACACCTCATTCATACACACACATACAAGACATATAAAAAAAATGTCACAATGGACTACCACCCAACATGTTTTGCTTAGCAAAGCTTCTTCAGGGGAGAGCCTACAATTTGTATCACAATGTAGAAATAGTGGATATAATTCTATATTTCATGCCATCCCCATCAATGTCTAAAAACATCAAAATCTAGAATTGATTTTAAATAACAAACTTCCTTGTTGCATAACCTTATATTTTCCCTCTAAATTTATTCATTCACATTGAAATAACATCCCCAATGTGTCCCAAACAATTCTACAATTCAAGATTCTACAAATAGCGAATCAAAAGAACAATAAAAATAGTGAAAACAAAAATACAAATCCATAAAAAATACCACAAGACATTATTTGAGACAGATTGAAACCTACCAAAAACCAAAGGAAACCAGACGCGAAGAAAATGCTCATCACTGAAAAGTCACCATCTTGATGCATCATAGGCATGAAAGCATACTAATCAGTCCCCCCTTTTCCCCCCCATTTACACTCTATTTTGAGAGTCATGTTATAATAATATTCTAATCATCTCTGGAGAAACTCCATAATTATCCTCTTCAGATGACATAACTACTATATTATACTATATCCATGAAAACGTTAAGTTGTCATCTACAATTAATATATTCACTGTTTAACGTTATGTTGAGATTTTCAATGTACAAACCTTTAATGTTTTTGTTACGATTTTCAATGTACAAACCTTGAATGTTTTTGTTATTACTGTAAAGCGTTGTTATAACTGTAAACCGGAGTGAAGGCTAGTACCAAACATCAGTATATAAAAGTTTAAAAATAAATAAAAATAAATAAATAAATATGTTTTATGATATACCAGGGGGGAACAAATCAGGAAACAGATCAAAACTATAGATGTGAAAGACTATAGATAAGACTATAGATATAGATGACTATAGATAAGACTATAGATAAGACATCCAATCAATCTTGTCATTTAGACCACCCATATCTAAGGTCTTCAGAATGAAAAGCCAACATTGTTCAGTCCTTAATAACATCCTGTTTAAATCCCCACCACCTCTGTTTGTTATATGTTGTAAAACAAAAAAACAGAGATCAGCTATGAAGTGTTGATATTGTGGCCACTGTTCAACTAATATAACATTAACAACCAAATTGCAAATCATGCTGCAGTGCTCCATAATACATATCTTAACCTTCCTTATTTTCTTGCCCACATATAATAAGTTACAGTGGCAACAGATAATACACACAACTGCAGCAGCATCACATGTTATTCATGTCCACAGGAAAAACTCCTTATCAGAGACAGGATGTAAAAAAAAATGGACAACAATAATTTACACACAGCACAATAGTTACATGAAAAATGTCCATTTAAAAGCCTACGCGCGTAAATCCAGGTGGATTTACACGCGTAGGGGGGGTTACGCACGCCGGGCCAATTTTCAAAAGGCCCGGTGGCGCGCATAAAGCCCCGGACGTGTGTAAGTCCCAGGGCTTGAAAAAATGGGTGGTCTGGGGATGGGGTGTGGGCAGGGCAGTCTGGGGGCAGGGCGGGGGCATGGCCGGAGGACTCTCCACTGCCACTGGGCTGGGGGATCACGCGCCGGCAGTCGGCCGGTGCACGCAAGTTATGCCTGCCTCTGTTTTTTTTTTCTTCGGGCTGGGGGGCGGAACAGGAAGGGGAAGGGAGGGGAAGGTGGGAGGGGGGGAAAGGAAAGTTCCCTCCGAGGCCGCTCCGATTTCGGAACGGCCTCAGAGGGAATGGGAAAAGCCAGCTGGTCTCCCCAAGGGCTTGGCGCGTGCAAGATGCACTAGTGTTCACCCCCTTGTGCGTGTCAACCCCTGATTTTATAACATGCATGTGGCTGCTCGCGCATGTTATTAAATCGGGCATACATTTGTGCGCGCTGGGTAGCACGCACAAATGTACTCCACGCATGTAGGTTTTAAAATCCGGCCCTGTAATTTTAAGCACTTCAGGGAGAGGTGTTCTGCAGGGTAGGGCGGGAAGGGGTCAAAGTCTCAGCGGGATTTGCATTTAAGCACACGCTTTTGATTTTTGAAAAGTATGAACATAGATGTTGCGTCCGTCGGTCGCAGATGGCTGCAACCGCTTTGCCTCACCTCTCTACCACCCTTTTCCTCCTGCCTTGGAAGGATGGCTGCCTCCGCTGTTGTTTGCCGAAACCCTCGGCGTCTCCAAGCCAGCATGGGCATCCCTGTCCGCCATGCTTCTTCCTGAGGTCTCCTAGGGCATGCATGTGCACGCTGCCTATTAGGGATGTGAATCGTTTTTTGACGATTTAAAATATCGTCCGATATATTTTAAATCGTCAAAAATCGTTAGTGCCGCGATACAATAACAATTCCCCCGATTTATCGTCAAAAAATCGTAAATCGGGGGAAGGGGGAGGGGAAGGGGGAGGGTGGGAAAACCGGCACACTAAAACAACCCTAAAACCCACCCCGACCCTTTAAAATAAATCCCCCACCCTCCCGAACCCCCCCAAAATGCCTTAAATTACCTGGGGTCCAGAGGAAGGGTCCCGGTGTGATCTTTTACTCTCGGACCTCCGTGCGTTGTAGAAATGGCGCCGGCGCTACCTTTGACCTTGTCATATGACAGGTCAAAGGTAGCGCCGGCGCCATTTTGTTTTTTTGTCCCCCGATGTCAGGAGCGTAGGAGATCGCTCCCGGACCCCCGCTGGACCCCCAGGGACTTTTGGCAAGCTTGGGGGGGCCTCCTGACCCCCACAAGACTTGCCAAAAGTCCGTACGGAAAAATGATTCGCGTGCGGGAAGTCGTTCCCGGACCCCCGCTGGACTTTTGGCAAGTCTTGTGGGGGTCAGGAGGCCCCCCCAAGCTGGCCAAAAGTCCCTGGGGGTCCGGGAGCGATCTCCTACACTCCTGCCATCGGGGGACAAAAAAACAAAATGGCGCCGGCGCTACCTTTGCCCTGTCATATGACAGGTCAAAGGTAGCGCCGGCGCCATTTCTACAACGCACGGAGGTCCGAGAGTAAAAGATCACACCAGGACCCTTCCTCTGGACCCCAGGTAATTTAAGGCATTTTGGGGGGGTTCGGGAGGGTGGGGGATTTATTTTAAAGGGTCGGGGTGGGTTTTAGGGTTGTTTTAGTGTGCCGGTTTTCCTGCCCTCCCCCCCCACTGGACCCCAGGTAATTTAAGGCATTTTGGGGGGGTTCGGGAGGGTGGGGGATTTATTTTAAAGGGTCGGGGTGGGTTTTAGGGATGTTTTAGTGTGCCGGTTTTCGATTTACACGATATTTAAAAAACCCAAACTGCGACGATCCGATTCCCTCCCCCTCCCAGCCGAAATCGATCGTTAAGACAATCGATCACACGATTCACATCTCTACTGCCTATGTTTATGAATAGGTCATGGCGGTAACCTCAGGGGCAGCCCCGCCACGTGACATCAGTACCTCTGGGTATTTAAACCTTCGCTTCGCTCCAAATCAACGAGTTAGCAAGGACCGGTTTTGCTACTCTGACTGCTTCTAAGCTGCTCAATTGGATTCCTCACTACCCTCCGTGATATCTCACTCCTACAGAAACTCTGGGTACCCGCTCCTCGGGGGCCTCTCGCTTCTACTCGCCTTCCGGGGTTAATCTGCCTAACCGTAAGGACACCTGCTCCTCAGGGGACCTGTCTGCTTTCTTTCAGGAACCCTCAATGCTCCTAGGTACTTGCTCCTCGAGGGCCTCCTCTACTCAGGGTATCCTGCATCTCGGACCTCGGGTCCCCCTCTTCATTCAACTACCAAAGGAAGTTATCAGCACTGCTACTCTGTGAGTATCTCTACGCTCCAGCTCTCTTCATCCCACTCTTCATGTGCTCAGCCTATCCTGCGCTGCGGAACACTACCGCACCTTTGCTACATCTGGGTGAGACCATCAACTACAGGCTGTCTGAGATTACTGTGTTATCGCTGGACTACAGTACCCTCCGTTCCTTGGGCAAGATTCAACTCTTCAACAGCAGTATAATAATAAAGCTTTCTTTCCTCAGTGTCTGCTTACTAGAGTCTAGCCAATCGTTGTGGTTCCCCATGGGAGGAGTCATCGCCACTTCGACCAAGAGTCCACAATATGCCACAAACCCAACAATAGATTTCCCCAATAACGTTTCCTGCACAAAGTAGCAGTGGAATATTTCAATGAGAAGTGTTTGTGGGACAATTTTCAAAGAAAACTTACAGGGTTATTCATCAAATCGCATTTGGAGTAAGGAAAGGGACACAAAGATGAGATTTTTATGATGTACACTCAGCCTAACTTGATATCAACTAAGTAGAGAGCGCATCAAGCTAGGGCGAGAGTGCATTGTACAAATCTCATTCCTCGCTTCAAATCACATCAAAGCTTCACTGATGTATACTGTGCTGTTTGACTGTGCATGTAAAACTGCCCCTAAACACTAGACCACCATCATATCCTCACATTGACCCTCCTACAGTGGTCTAAATAGTCAACTAATATGAGACCCTTCTAAAGAGTCTCTATCTCTCCCTCTCTCTCCCTCTCTCTCTTTCCTCAAAAATATCACAGGTGCAATAAATTTAACAGCTGTTGTGCTAAAATAGCATGTGTCACAATGACTTAAAAATTACCCTAACCACACTCCTTTTTTAATCATGGGCACTATTCATGCGAAATTTATAGCAAAATGAATCTAGGTCTTAAACACATAGGGCCGGAATTTAATAGCTACGTGTGGGCGTAGATTTGTGCGTGCAACCCAGCACGCACAAATCTATGCCCGATTTTATAACATGTATGCGCAGCCACGCGCATTTAATAAAATCCGGGGTCGGCGCACGCAAGAGGGTGCCCACTAGTGCACCTTGCGTGCGCCGAGCCCTAGGGTAGCCCCGATGGCTTTCCCCGTTCCCTCCGGCCCCCCCACCTTCCCCTCCCTTCCCCTATCTAACCCATCCCCCAGCCCTACCTAAATTCCCCCCCTACCTTTATTTTATAAGTTGTGCCTGCCTCTGGGCAGGCGTAGGTTGCCTGTGCCGGCCAATGGCCGGCCCGCGATCCCGGGCACAGCAGCAAATGGCCGCTATGCCTGGAGGCTCCTGCCATGTCACTGCCCTGCCCCGGACCATCTAGCCCCGCCCACTCCCCGCCCCTTTTTTCGAGCCCCGGGACATACGCGCATCCTGGGGTTTTACGCGCACCGCCGTGCCTTTTGAAAATATAAGTATAAGCTAGCCTGTTCAGGTATTGTGTGGTACAAAAACAGTTCATAAGAAGTAATATTAAGGTCTCAAACCATGCAAGTGCAAAATTCACTTCTTTAATCCTGTGTTTTAGGTCCTCATTTATTTTGATACATTTTTTTGTTTCCACCTTGGATGAATAGCGTTCAAGTTTTGGCTTACTATGGAATGATCTGCAGATTGTCTCAAACTGTGTATTATTGCTCTCTATATCTTATTTGCACACCTCAATTGTTGACAGGCTAACTGGGTAGAAAATCAGATTACACTTCCTTTCTTTCTTATCTTGCAGTTCTTTATCGAACTCCTGTATTCCATCCTCAGTATCATTTCTGTCAAATAAACAAGACCTGTTTGCATTTCTCTGTAGTGCCAGCCTTTGTAATTATATATAGGGATGTCATATTCTCACCAACTTTTCATTTCCATCATTGCCTGACTGATCAATATGATTACAGCTGAGGGACCAGCATGTTCTATTGATGATTTTTACATTATGGTGGGCAAAATTGTGCATCAATGCTTGCCAGCAGTGCACGCCTTCCCTGGTTGTTTTTAATTTTGTGAATCGAAAAGGCCTTTATTATAATATTAAAAAAAAGTCTAGGAATACTTGTTTTGATGTTGCATGTTAACCATCAAATAGCAAATTGGGGGTAATTTCTGCATATATTTTCAATTAACTCATGCATAATTTACACCACATTTCAAAGGGAAAGTATGCACCTATTTTCCTTTTGAAAATTACTTCACCAAAACGCTTGCTAATTTGTGTGCGGAGTTTTACCAAGAAAAAGTCTACACATACTTTTAAAACTGCTATAAGTATGCATGTCAGTGCTCTCCCTTCCCAACTCTGGCTCTAGGAGAGCCTTTGCTCACTTCAGGTAAATATATGCTTGTACAGGCTATACATGTGTAAGTTTACCCACATGTTGAGTGGGCAATTTCATAACAAGCCTTTCAAAATTACCTTTATTGGGGGTAGTTTTATAACAGGCAACATAAATAGGCGGGCTTTACTGCACTCAAGTTACATCAGTTTTCAAAATGAACTTCTGTGTGTAAGTTTGATTTCAAAATTATCCCATCAAAACTATGTCCACATAATTATACCTATTTGATATGTATAATTTTACCAACTAAGTCTATATGCATACTTTTTAAAATCAGAGTATGCTCATAAATCCCTACCTCACCAAGACGCCACCCCTGAAATGCATCTCCCTATGCACTTAAAACTGCATGAATAAGCATGGGTGTAACTTGCTTGTTATGGTGGTGAATCAATTAAGCCTGATACTTCACTTGAAATACATATCCAGTACAGCTCACTGCTTCAGTGGCAGGGGGAATAAAGAAAAGAGGATTTATATTCAGACAACCAACAAGGATTGAATTGCACAGGCTGGGTAAACAAATAAGCGGGGGAGTAGCTTGCTTATTGTGGCAGTTACTACCCCTAACCAATTAAGCTAAATACTTCACTTAGTTGCATGCTCCAGCATTGCTCTCTACATCAGTGGTATAGTGGAAGGTGCAGTGGAAGGTAACTAGAATCAAAAAGTTACTAATAAGGGCCAAGAGTAACAGATAAGAATGAGAAAAAAAAAATAAGTGAAAGGTTGCTGGGCAGACTGGATGGGCCGTTTGATCTTCTTCTGCCATCATTTCTATGTTTCTATGTTTCTTTGAATACTAGGGATGTGAATCGTTTTTGAACGATTAAAATTATCGTCAGATAATTTTAAAATCGTCCAAAATCGTTAGAGTGCACGATACAATACAAATGCCCCCGATTTATCGTCAGGGGCATTTGTATTGTATCGTTAAATAGGGCACGGGAATTATTTGGGGGAGGGCGGGAAAACCGGCACACCAAAACAACCCCTAAACCCACCCCGACCCTTTAAAACCAATTCCTTACCCTCCTCCACCCTCCTGAACCCCCCCAAAATGTTAAGTTACCTGGTGGTCCAGTGGTGGGGGGGGGGGGGGGTCCTGGTGCAATCTCCCGCTGTCGGGCCATCGGCGCCATTTTGGCTGCCACTAATTAAAATGGCGCCGATGGCCCAATAAAAAAAAACCCACCCGACTCTTTAAATGTCATCTCCTGTTGCTGCGGGGACAATCTCATGGTAAGAGCTAGAGACTGTTCCTGCAGCAGCAGGAGATGACATTCAGTTAAACACAGTTCCTACTGCCAGCTTTAGGGGGAGGGGAGGTAGAGACGTGTATCGCCACTGATCAGATCTGGTAGGGGTTTGGTTTATCCCTATCTGATGTATAAAATTGGGATTGCGTTTGCCACCTTGTAGCAATGCCTATGGGCTGGGGAATCACTGAATCCCTTGAAATCCATGACTGCATACGAGTTTCTGCTTTGAAACAGGAAACACGTGAGTAGAAGGAGGAGGATGGCAGAAGGACAAACAGTACTGTGCATGCTCCAAGTCCCCACAGCCCATGCTATAGTGTTGCATGCTGTTTCTCCAACTGAGATAACTGAGAAGCTGGCAGCATGGAGGCTCAGGGCAGTGACTAGTGACTAGTGACTAGTGCCTGTCGGGCTGATTGCCCCACACGGGAGTTGGGAGTTTGAGGTGACAAGCCATGGCTTTGAGGGTGGGGATATTTTGTTACCAAGACATTGGAGAAATATTCATGTTTATTGCTTTTTATTTATTTATTTTTTTACCGGCACCTGAGACTCGGAGCACTGACTCTCAGACTCGAGGCAAAGGCCCCGTGTGTCCATACCTAATGACACATCTGGTTTTAGTGCCTCCTGCACAGCTTTCTCCCTCTTGAGGCAGCAGGTACTCTGGCCAAAAGAGCTTTCTTTCTCATTGTTATGGGTTCTGCCTCACAACTTTTTGCCTTCTGCAGCTGCTCCTCCCCCTCTCTTTTCGGTGGAGGCAGGACTTCTGACAGAGCTGCTCTTGTCCTCCTTTAGTGACTGTGCTGCAGTGACTGGCTCCTGTGTTACAGTGTGCATGTTGTTTCCACTTGCAGAAGGCACTTCCACTTAACATGCAGTGATGCCCTGTGATTATCCTGGAGATGGGGAGGTAGGATGGCCAATGGCAAGTCTGCTACTGTGGAGAGAGAAACAAATACATTTATGGGTGGTCCGAGTAGACAGAGGATTATCATGAGTGGCCAACTATTAATTTGAAGCTGCCTGGGCCCTAGCAACAACATTCCTGGTTGATGGTGTACGGCACACCTTCGCCCATACTGCTACCATTTGCCACCATTGTCAGCTAAAGGATCACACAATCATTAGTTTTCTGTTGAGGGATAAACAAATTTGGGAAGATTATAGAATATGTAATTCTCCAAATATTTTTTTCTACTGCTTTCTAGAATTCAGCATTGAACAGATATGGCTTGATTTTGCCAAATGTGTCAATGTATAAAAAAAAAATCATGAATAGAGACATTCAAAAGATCAGTGCTACACATTTCACTAGATGTTCAGATATTCAGGGGAATAGCCATGTTAGTCTGGTGTAGCAATATTGACACAAGTCGATTAGCACCTAATAGACTAACCAATTTATTGAAGCATGAGCTTTCAAGGACATATCCATCAGATGTAGCAGACTCACATATGGAGCTTTTGTTTAACATTATCTGACTCTACAGAGGCAAAAACTCATAATAAAAACTTCTAAAAATATATCCGAAGCAAGAAAACTGTGAGGGAATCGGTTGGACTGTTAGATGTTCGAGGTGTTAAAGGGGCTCTTAGGGAAGATAAGGCCATTGCAGAAAGACTAAATTAATTCTTTGCTTCTGTGTTTACTAATGAGGATTTTGGGGAGATATCAGTTCCGGAGATGGTTTTCAAGGGGGATGAACTGAACCAAATCACTGTGAACCTGGAAGATGTAGTAGATCATATTGACAAACTAAAGAGTAACAAATTACCTGGACCAGATGGTATGCATTCTAGGGTTCTGAAGGAACTCAGAAATGAAATTTCAGATCTATTAGATAAATTTGTAACCTATCATTAAAAGCATCCATTGTACCTGAAGACTGGAGGGTGGCCAATGTAACCCCAATATTTAAAAAGGGCTCCAGGGGCGATCTGGGAAACTATAGACCAGTGAGCCTGTCTTCAGTGCTGGAAAAATAGTGGAAACTATGCTAAAGAACAAAATCACAGAGCAATTAGAAAGACATGGTTTAATAGAACAAAGTCAACATGGATTTACCCAAGGGAAGTCTTGCCTCACAAATCTGCTTCAATTTTTGAAGGGGTTAATAAACATGTGGATAAAGGTGAACCGGTAGATGTAGTATATTTGGATTTTCAGAAGGCATTTGACAAAATCCCTCATAAGAGGCTTCTAATAAAACTAAAAAGTCATGGGATAGGAGGTGATGTCTTCGTGGATTGCAAACTGGTTAAAGGACAGGAAACAGAGAATAGGATTAAATGGTCAATTTTCTCAGTGGAAAAGGGTGAACAGTGGATTACCACAGGGATCTGTACTTGGACCAGTTCTTTTCAATATATTTATAAAAGATCTGGAAAGGAATGCTACGAATGAGGTTATCAGATTTGCAGATGATACAAAATTATTCAGAGTAGTTAAATCAGAAGCAGATTGTGATACATTGCAGGAGTACCTTGCATTTATAACTTTTATATACCGAGGTTCAATTAACAAGATTAATTATCACTTCGGTTTACATTACAACTAGCGACATTAACAGAGACTGAGTCTTGTTTTACAATGAACAGGGTAGAAATAACTTGGATAACCTGGGTAACAAAACAATGAACAGACTAGAAGATTGGACATTTAAATGGCAGATGAAATTTAATGTGGAGAAGTGCAAGGTATTGCATATAGGGAAAAATAACCCTTGCTCTAGTTACACGATGTTAGGTTCCCGACGTCAACTCTTTGTGCTTCATTTACTATTTTTTCTTTTACATTTTCTAAGTAACCTTTTTTCAAGTTCCTACCTTATGCCTTTGTTAACAATTTTATTATAAATGTTCTCTGTATTTGACTATGGAAATATTTTTCCTGCTTTTTCTGTTTTATGTAAACCGGTATGATTTGCATTTTAATGTAAGAATGTCGGTATATAAAAATTATAAATAAATAAATAAATAAATATTAGGAGCTACTACCCAGGAAAAAGATCTAAGCATCTAACAGGCCGATACAGTACAGTGCGCTCTGGTGGAGCGCACTGTTAACCTGCATTTGGACGTGCTTTTTGGACGCGCTAGCTTTACTCCTTATTCAGTAAGGGGTAATAGAGCGTCGAAAACGTGCGTCCAATCCCCCTGAGACTAATAGTGCCCGCAACATGCAGATGCATGTTGATGGCCCTATTAGTCATTCCCGCACGATACAGAAAGTAAAATGTGCAACCAAGCCGCACATTTTACTTTCAGAAATTAGCGCCTACCCAAAGTAGGTCCCGAAAGTTAAAAAAAAGTTTTAAAAAAAAAATTGAAATCGGCCCGTGGCTCGCGGGTTGAAAACCGGATGCTCAATTTTGCCGGGTTCCGGTTTCCGAACCCGTGGCTGTCAGCGGGCTCGAGAACCGATGCCGGCAAAATTGAGTGTCGGCTATCAAACCTGCTGACAGCCGCTGCTCCTGTCCAAAAAGAGGCGCTAGGGAAGCGCTAGTGTCCCTAGCGCCTCTTTTTACCACCGGCCCTAATTTAAATATTTTAGTTTACTGAATCGTATGCACAGGACACTTTGAATTTGTCAGCCCAGTGTGCTGCAGCAGTCAAAAAAGCAAACAGAATGTTAGGAATTATTAGGAAGGGAATGGTTAATAAAATGAAAAATGTCATAATGCCTCTGGTGAGACTATGGTGAGACTATGGTGAGACATAATGCCTCATAGTGACTCTATGGTGAGACCGCACCTTGAATACTGTGTACAATTCTGGTTGTTGCACCTCAAAAAAGATATAGTTGCAATGGAGAAGGTACAAAGAAGGGTGACCAAAATAATAAAGGGGATGGAACAGCTCCCCTATGAGGAAAGGCTGAAGAGGTTGCTCAACTTGGAGAAGAGACGGCCGAGGGGGGATAAGATAGACATTAAAATCATGAGAGATCTTGAACGAGTAGATGAGAATTGGTTATTTACATGTTCGGATAATAGAAGGACTAGGGGGCATTCTATGAAGTTATCAAGTAGCAGATTAAAGACTAATCTAAGAAAATTCCTTTTCACTCAAGGCTCAATAAAGCTATGGAATTTGTTGGCAGAGGATGTGGTTAGTGCAGTTAGTGTAGCTGGATTTAAAAACAGTTTGGATAAGTTCTTGGAAGAGAAGTCCATTAACGGCTATTAATCAAATTGACTTAGGGAATGGCTTCTGCTATTACTGGCATCAGTATCATGGGATCTTCTTGGTGTTTGAGTACTGGAAACAGGATGCTGGGCTTGATGGACCCTTGGTCTGACCCAGCATGGCATGTTCTTATGTTCTTATAGCTCCTGAATCACTCTAGAACAGCTAAAAGAGAGGCATTCCAGTTTTTGTGTTTTTTTATAAACAGCTATACCAATTTTTATCACATGAAAAGATGCAGCATTATTAGACAACTTCAAGTCAACTTTGATAGTTTCATGTTGAATGTAGGGAGCTGAAACTCAGTTCTCCACATAAGGCAAGAAAGACAAGTACATTCAATAGATGTAATGGAGCAAAATCATGACTGGTTCTGCCTGTACCTGATCACCTGAACTCTTCCTTGCTCCTGCTTGAAGCTAGCCTCATTGGATAGGTAATGCTGGATGCAAGATTGTAGAGCTGTCACAGACATTTTTTTGTTTTGTTTTGTTTCTTCTTTTTATAATTCAGTTTGTTGCTTGTTTTCTTTCTTTACATTTATTCAAAATGAAAACCCCTGAAACAAACAACAAATGAAATTTAAAAAATGAAGAAAAAAATGAAAAACAAAACCAAATATTATGTCTCATTAGAGACAAACAAAACAAAATACAACTCTGTGGGAGACACAATACAGTTGTCAAATATCAAAAAGATTGTGTGTTTGCATGTAGGCAGAGATGTATGAATTTTCTGCAGTGATCTGAAAGCTGTACATTATTCCTACAAAATTTCTGATACACAAAACCTAGGCAAATATGTGCAATATGGAGATTATTTGCAAACTTATTTGCAAATTTAAATTTTGTACTTCATATATTGCTAGTTGCAGAAATAGTGCGATGGAGTATACATGAGCATGTGTGAATGTGTAATAGTGTGGGTTTCTATGTCAGTATGTGTATGTGTGTATAGAAGTATGTGTGTCCATGGACAGTGTGTAAAAGACAATATCTGTGTAAGGCAGACAGGATCCTGTTTGCATTTCACAAGTTAAAACGAGAAAGAAAAGAGAGAAAAGAGAGCTTTAATCAGATAGCATTGACTGACTACTTTGATTTGAATGGTAGACTATCTTGAGCCTCATACACCATTGAAATCAAAATATCAAATATTTTAAGATCAGAACAGCCAGTCTTGCTTTCCAAGGTAGGCACATCTCCCTGGGCATTTGATGGTAATGTGAGAAAAAAGTAAAAAGGTCAGACAGACTGTCACGGTCCATTGTACACTATGATCCCAGGAGATGTCAAGTCAGTCAGCAAGGTTAAAAGTACAAAAAAATAAACCACAAGGAAAGACACAGTTTGCCAGTGCAACTATGCAGTAGGATAGAAGTATTTAATCTTGTGTGAATGTGCTCTCTGTGATTAATAAATAATAATGTTTTAGTTATATTCGGTCTTTTGTGACACTTTAAAGTGGATTACATTAAGGTACTATAGGTATTTTCCTATCCCAGAGAGCTTACAATTTAAGTACATGTCCTGAAATTTTAATGTGGCCTTTTGTACAATATTCTTTGGTTAAATCATGTTCAGTGGAATTAAAATGAAGTCATCATACTCATGGAACAATGACTTTAATAGTGGAATGGTAAATATTTGATAGAATTAGGGCTGCTTAATAAAAAGGAAATAGAGGGTCAAATGAAACCCAGAGATCAAAATATGAGCTGCAATAGAGCATTCTGGAGACAGACTTCTATATGGAATCATATTTAATATATCTGATTAATAGTGGTATTGTCCGTTATGATGAGCATACAACAAGGCTATTCAAATCAGGTAAAAATGTGAGTCACTTACTAGAAATACATGAAGAAAAATGCCTACAAAAAATGTTAGAGGAAAAAATACAGGAAGAAAAGCAACAGATGGGAACTATATGAAGGATAAGGTCATTAAAAGCACAGCAGCTTTCTGCAGGGTGTTATTCGACTCATTGTGTTAGGCATTTTAGACAGGATGGTGATTCTAAAGCAGTACTCAAACTAATTCTTGCCTCCCACTCCCAGTTCAAAAAACTATATATGAAATATATTTCCATGCACTGTTTTCATTGTATGCAAAATATCTCATTTATTAGGGATGTCCTGAAAACTCATCTGGGCTGGGGGAGAAGGATAGGATGCCTGAGGCTTAGTGTGAGCACCACTGCTCTAATGGAATGATTACCCACCGTACAGATCCCAAGATATCCACATTCGGGCCAATTCAGTAAAATGTGCGGGAGAGCCGGTGCTCCGAGGCGAGCGCCCGCTCTCCCAATGTGTGCCCAGGCCACTCTCCTGGGTACGCGATTCTGTATGCAAATGAGGGCCCGTGGTAAAAAGGAGGTGCTAGGGACACTAGTGCATCCCTAGCGCCATTAGCAGAAGCGGTGGCTGTCAGCGGGTTTGACAGCCGATGCTTAATTTTACCGACGTTGGTTGTCGAACCCGCTGACAGCCACGGGTTCGTAAAACGGACGCCGGCAAAAGTGAGCGTCCGTTTTCCAACCCGCGGGCCGCGGGCAGATTTTTTTTTTTTTTTAATGATGTTTTATTTTTTTTTTATTTTCGGGTCTCCGACTTAATATCGCTATGATATTAAGTCGGAGGGTGTACAGAAAAGTCGTTTTTTTCTGCTTTGCTGTACACTTTCCCGGTGCTGGCCGAAATTAACTCCTGCCTTTGGGCAGGCATTAATTTCTGAGAGTAAAATGTGCGGCTTGGCTGCATATTTTACTTTCTGTATCACATGGGACTAATAGGCTCATCAACATGCATTTGCATGTTGAGGGCGCTATTAGTTTCGGGGGGGTTGGACACGCATTTTCCATGCGCTATTACCCCTTACTGTATGGAAAACGCGTGTCCAAATGGGGGCTAACAGTGCGCTCGGCCTGAGCACACCATACTGAATCGGCCTGATTGTTGTTAATAAGAGTCCCTGTGGCTAGAAAGGAGAGTCACAGTCTGATATTATATACTGCTGCAGCTTCTTGGGTTTTGTTTATCTTTAAGAGAGTGTGATATGACTGTATTGAGAAAAAAAGTATTTGTGAAATCTAGTGAATGAAAAGCAACAAACTGTAAGAATATGGGTCTTGATTCACTAAATTTAAGACCAGAAAAATAAGCTGTGTGCAGCACAATAATGCATGCCAAGTATCTTTTAACAAGTCTTTTTAAATAAGTTTTGGTGTGATTTGAAATACTCAATTTCAAAACACACCAAATACTGATATCACCTTTTATGACAGTAGATATTCAGGAAAATCTGATGTTTGCCTAATGGAGGACTATCCTTCCCAGGCCATTTAACATCTTCTGTAAATCTGCACTTAATATTCCTTCCTTCATACAGACAATTGTTCATTAAAAAAAACACTGGGAATTTACCCTATGCATAAGCTTGTTATTATTTCTGGATATGCAAAGTTCCTTGGATTACTTTGGTCCCCTACAGAAAAAAAGCAGGGAAATTACACTGAGTATGCACAGGCAAAACATAAAAAAATACCTGTAATGTTAATCTCCTGACTGCCTCATTTGCATATTCTCTGAAACACTTATTTACCTCAGCTCCATAGGTTTCAATGAGGAAAATGCAGTACTTACACATACTGAAAAAATGCTTATTATGGTACAAAGATTACCATCAATGGCTTTGGTAGGTATAAAGTATTATGTTCTGAAGTCTTTACAAGCAAATGAGTATGCAAACCTCATCTATTGAAATAAAGACATTTCCAGGCCATAAAGGAGTAATATGCTGTGCTCAGATGGTAAAATACATCCTTCTATGAAGAAAAGGATACCACCTCTCCACTCTCTGGGACTACCTACAGCAGACTCTTCTTCATCCTCAACTTCTTTGTCCGTGCCCACCTCCTCTGCCTGCACCACTGTCTTGAGTGGCCAGGGAATATGGTAATGGGTACATTTGTGTAACAGGGAACATGCAATAAACTTGTTTACTTTCATGGATGCAAATAGAGGAATGGAAGAGTAGCCTAGTGGTTCAAGCAACAGACTAAAATGAAAGAAAGCAAGGGTTCAAATCCTATGGCATCTCCTTATGATCTTGGACATATCACTTCACTAGGGTTGCCAACTGAATCCAGATTTTCAGGACAGACTGAGACAGTCCTGCTTTTACCCCATGGCCTACATGAACTTTTCTCAGGATAATCAATAGGAGAAGCAGAGCTTCTAGTCTGTGCAGATAATATAGTAAAACCAGGACTGGATCAACCTGTCTTGAAAATCTGGAGTCATTTGGCAACCCTACACTTCACTCTTCATTGCTTCAGGTAGAAACTTAGATTATGAACCCTCTGGGGTCAGAGAAAATCCTTACTGTATCTGAATGTAACTTACTTTGAGCTACGAATGGAAAGGCATGAGCTAAATAAATAAGTGAAATCAAGGGCAAAGATGCTACTGGCGTTGTCTACATATTACAAACAGTTTTTCAGCAGCTTAAAGGCATGCTTACTCAGGAAACTGGTTGAATAATGGGTTAGGCTGCTGAAGCCTTTCATTCAGGTTGCTGTTAAATGAGAGCAATAAGCATGGGATGTGTTTCTGCTTTGCCAAATAACCACCATTCTTTCCCTAGCTTAGTGTTGTCAAACTACAATTCTGGAGGACAACAATCTGTTCAGGTTTTCAGGATGTCTCAAATGAATATGCAAGAGATATATTTACAGGCATTATATGTATTGCGCTGGGAGTAGACCCTTGGCCCGGTGCAGGATTGGTACGGCCCTGCGGTTGGACCCGGAGAGCACCAGCCACTAGGAGGCAGAGCACAGGAGGAGACAAAGGCTAGCTGGAACTTTGCCAATAGCAACACGGGGTTCCCTCAGGTTGAGCCCTTGGTTACCCGGGCCACCTGGTCTTAGGTGGGGCTCGCAGGGTCTACTAGATAAATAGTTCAAGGGAGTGCCCACCACAAACAAGGATGAACCGTCGGTGTCCAGACAGGCAAGACCAGAGGTCGCAGGAGGCCAGACGAGAGTATCCCGAGTATAAGGCGAGGGTCAAGGCCAGAGTATCAGTCCAGAATGGTCAGCCAAAGCAGGGTCGGTAACAGAGATCAATCCGGGCGTAGTCAGGTCAAGCCAAAGATCAAGTTCCAGGTGGCAGTCAAGAGTAGTCAGAGTTCTAGGTAGAGGTCAGGTCAGGCAGCAATCAAGAGTCATCGGAGTTCCAGGCAGAGGTCAGGACAGGCAGCAATCAAAGAGTAGTCAGAGTTCCAGGCAGAGGTCAGGTCAGACAGCGAGCAGGAGTAGTCAGAGAATAGGCAAATGTCAGTAATGTGAGATCAGTCCGAAGGGTACTACCAGGAATGGAGAGATGAAAGAACAGGAGATGCTGGAACAGGACACACAAAAGACACTGGAACGAGAGACACAGGAGACGCTGGAACAGGAGACGCTGGAACAGAGAGACTGAAACAAGAGACAAAGGAGCAAGACACTGCAAACTAGAGATACCGGAGTGTACGACCCGATTGTGTTAGTGTTTGAGGTAGTTGTTGGTGGATCCTTGGGCCGGTAGCAGATGACCATGCCTCCGGGGGAGATCCCGAGAGGGACCACCGGTCAGGCTCAGAGTATGGAGACAGACACACACTAGATCTTTTATTAAACAGTATATTGAACCACCAGAGGTGGCAGTAGTGAGCTGAATTGTCCGGCTGGGCTGTAGTCCCTCAGATACTGGAACAGCTATCCTGGATAACCTGCCTACTCACTATATTCAGTTTCTCTACAGCTCAAACTGAATATAGTGAGTAGGCAGGGTATGCAGAGTTCAGGAACAGAACCTTGATGGTAACACACAATAGTTCTTGGAAGCAGCCCAGGAGCTGGAATGAAGTAGGCCCTCGAGGACCGAGTACGTGGTTCCAGGGAATGCTCTGAGAGAGAGAGAGTAACTCACTGATGTTGTAGGCAGCAAAGGCTTCCTGGCAGAAGTGGTATTCAGTAGCAAGTCCGGGAACGAGGGCCTCGAGTAGCGAGTACTGGTTCCATACTATGATCTGAAAAGCAAAGAGAAACGAGGCCCCCGAGGAGCGGGTACCCCTGGTAAATCCGTGGAGGCAGAGTAGCTTAGGTAGAGAAACCCATGTATGGTAAACCTTCCCTTGCTAACTTGATACGTTAGCGATTTCAGAGATCTTAAATCAGGTGCAGATGGCATCATCTCAGGGGGACGCCCCTCAGGTTCTCGCCACTGCTGGTACTTCAGTCGGGGCCATGCCGCGCGCGCGCGCCCTTAGGCTACGTGAAAACATGGCGGTGTGCAGCATCTAGCCTGTGCGGGGACGCCGGAAGAGGATGGCATGAGGATGCCGCGGCAGCCAAACTTCTCACAGGCAAAGAGGGAGTCGCCAAAGCGGTAAGGTGGGCGTAGTGGAAACGGGCAGCGATGGTCGCAACAGATTGACAAGGCCCCAAGCTAGGGGCCGAGCTGTGGTATATATACCTTGCATGAGTGACGTCAGATTCGGGCGCCGCCTGAGGTCTTCCCGCGCTTGGGTCTTTAAATTAGACTGAGCTCCATGCGTGTGCACTGGGCGGGCAGGGCCGATGCCAAGGAAGACACCGAGTCCTGGTGTGAGGAGAGCTGCGATGCTAAAAGCCATGAGGGAGCTGGGGATGCCCAAGGAGGATGCGGTCGGGGTCGGACAGAGAAGGAACTCGAGGCCATGCTGGTAGAGGGTCGCGCCATGTAAGCAGGCCTGACCGCTGAGCCAACGCAGCCAGGAAGCGCAACAGTAACCCCCCTTCTAGGCCTCCCCCTTCCTGGCTTGGGTTTTTCAGGATGGAGGCAGTGGAACTCAGCAAGGAGGTTCTTGTTGTAGATGTGATGGGAGGGCTCCCAGGAGTTCTCCTCTGGTCTGAAGCCCTCCCATGACAGGAGGTACTCCCAGTGGCCTCTGTATCAGTGGATGTTTAGAACATCCTTGACTTGAAGTATGTCCTCAGGTTCAGCCTCAAGTTGAGTGAAAGCGGGAGCTCTTCGAGAGGTCCAAGACAACACCAATGGCTTTAGCAGGGAAACATGAAAGGTGTTGTGGATGCCCATGGATGCAGGGAGTTGTAGTTGATAGGTCACAGCACCAATGCGTAGAATTATTGGAAACGGTCCAATAAACCTGGGGTGAGTTGCTGAGAAGGTAGTCTCAGCCTGATGTGCTTGGTGCTTAACCAGACCTTCTGGCCTGGCCGGAACAAGGGTGCGGTGCGACGATGAGCGTCGGTAGAGTACTTAGCTCACTCGGCAGCCTGGCCCTGCCTTTCCTTGACTTGGTTCCATAAACGTCTTATAGTCTGGGCCGTCGACTGGGCCGCAAGTGAAGGCACTGAAAGCGGTACTGGTGGAGGCAGACGTGGCTGGCAACCAAATACCATGGAGAAGGGAGACACATCAGTGGCGGAGGCGACATGAGTATTGTGGGATAACTCAGCCCAGGGTAATAGGTCGGACCAATCAACCTGCTGGTCAATTATGTAAAAACGTAAAAAAATCTTTAAGGACCTGTTTGTTCTTTCTGCTTGGCCATTTGCCTGGGGGTGATGAGCCGACATCAAATTCAGATTGATTTCAAACTTTTTGCACAAGGATTTCCGATACTTGGTGGCAAACTGCGGATCGAGGTCCAAGATAATCTCTTTTGGTAGCCCGTGTAGGCGGAAGATGTGTTTGAGGAAGAGTTTAGCCAGTTCAGGAGCTAAGGGAAGCTTCTGGAGTGGGATGAAGTGCCCCATTTTCGAGAATCGGTCAATAATGACTCAGATGACCGTGTGGCCTTTGGATGGAGGTAGATCTGTGATAAAGTCAGTGGAGATGCTTAACCAGGGTTCTGTTGGTGCCAGGAGAGGCTGGAGGAGCTTCCATGGATGGCCAGTTGGGGATTTTTGTTGTGCACATATGGGACAGAAGTCCACATAGTTGCAGGAGTCCTTGACCATGTTAGGCCACCAATAGTATCTCCTTAGCATTTCAAGGGTCTGAGCTCGACCAGGTTGGCCAGCCAAGTTCAAGTCGTGGGCCCAGCAAATGATGTGTTCGCGGAGGCGGAGTAGGACCACCGTCTTCCCCACTGGCACACTGTTGGTGCCTGCGAGGGTTATGCAAGCTGGGTTGATGATGTGCCTAGGGGTGTCAGACATATCCTCTGGTTCACAAGAGCGGGAGAGGGTGTCAGCTCGAGTGTTCTTGGCTGCAGGACGGTAACGAAGTTTGAAAAGGAATCGCTCAAAGAACAATGCCCAGTGGGCCTGTTGGGGATTCAACAATTGAGCTTCCTTCAAGTGCTCAAGATTTTTGTGATCTGTAAAGATCATGAATTTATGTTGTGCTCCTTCTAACCAGGGACGCCATTCTTGGAGCTCTAACTTCACCGCTAGGAGTTTGCAGTCCCTGATTGTATAATTTTGCTCCACAGGGGAAAATTTGTGCGAATAAAAGGAGCAGGGTACTAAGACTCCCTTGGAGGAACACTGGCTCAGCACTGCCCCTGCCCCTATGGTGGAGGCGTCGGCTTCGACACCGAAGGAGTGGTTAGGATCTGGGTGATATAGACAAGGTCCAGTGCAAAAGGCCTCTTTCAAGGCATGGAAGTCGGATTGAGCCTTGGGACTCCATTCTTTGTGGTTACTACCCTTCCTAGTCATGGCTGTGAGTGGAGCAGCTAATGTAGAGTAATTGGCGATGAAGTTCCTGTAATAGTTTGTAAATCCAAGGAATCTCTGTAGGGTGCGAAAGCCTTCAGGTTGAGACCAATCTTGGATTCCTTGAAGCTTTTCAGGGTCCATGGTAAAACCACGATTGGAAATAATGTATCCCAGAAACGGAAGACGAGTCTGTTCAAAGATGCACTTCTCTAGTTTTGCATAGAGACGGTTGTCCCTGAGACGTTGAAGAACTGTCTGAACATGTGAACGGTGGGATTTCAGATCCTTAGAAAAGATCAGTATATCGTCTAGATATACGACGACAAACAAGTATAGAAGGTCCTGGAAGATCTCATTCATCAAGCGTTGAAAGACCGCAGGGGCATTACAAAGTCCGAAGGGCATCACTACGTACTCGTAGTGGCCGTCCCTGGTATTGAAAGCGGTCTTCCAAATGTCCTCTGGCTGGATCCTTATGAGACTGCATGCCCCTCGGAGATCTAGCTTTGTAAAGATCTTGGATCCTTTGAGACGATCAAAGAGTTCACTGTTGAGTGGCAGAGGATAACGATCCTTGTGGGTTACCACATTTAGCCCACGGTAGTCAATACAAGGATGTAGACAGACATCCTTTTTCTTCACGAAGAAGAAGCTGGCACCTGCCGGGGAGTCAGAGGGTCTTATGAATCCCTTGTCCAGTTTCTCTTTAATGTACTCAGACAATGCTTTAGTCTCTGGTAGCGAGAGAGGATAGGTCCTGCCTTTGGGAGGCATGGTACCTGGTAGGAGCTCAATGGGACAATTAAACTCCCAGACTGGAGGTAGGATGTCAGCATTCTGTTTAGAGAATACATCTTGGAAGTCTGCATACGGAGCAGGCAACCCAGTCAGGGTTTTAGAGTTCAGGGCGTGACCGGTAGAGCCACTGAGATCCCCACTGGATTAACTGTAGGGATTTCCAGTCAAATTGTGGTCCATGCACCTGGAGCCATGGGAGTCCGAAGATTACTGGGTGCATGGAATGCATCAGGACAGTTAGTATAGCTGTGTTTAAAAAAGGATTGGATAAGTTCTTGGAGGAGAAATCCATTACCTGCTATTAAGTTCACTTAGAGAATAGCCACTGCCATTAGCAATGGTAACATGGAATAGACTTAGTTTTTGGGTACTTGCCAGGTTCTTATGGCCTGGATTGGCCACTGTTGGAAACAGGATGCTGGGCTTGATGGACCCTTGGTCTGACCCAGTATGGCATTTTCTTATGTTCTTATATAGTGAGACCTCTTCTTCATGGAGGGTACCCACGGAGAGGCGGAAGGCTATGGTGTGATGAGTGACACATCCCGGGAGATGCTCAACCTGGATGGATGCAATCCAGAGAGGGATGTCCAGAAGCTGCAGTGGGATT
Organism: Rhinatrema bivittatum; assembly: GCF_901001135.1. Lineage (NCBI taxonomy): Eukaryota > Metazoa > Chordata > Amphibia > Gymnophiona > Rhinatrematidae > Rhinatrema > Rhinatrema bivittatum. The sequence goes on from NC_042619.1 coordinate 322,476,986, forward strand.
TGGAGGAGTGTGACGATGTTGTCCAGGATGAAAGTGCCACTCGCCCCGGTGTCTACAAGGGCTGTGGTGGCAAATGATCGTAACTCTCGGGACAGAAACACAGGGAGTAGTAATTGGGGGCCAGTCACAGTAGCGCCCAAGCTCGGGACCCCCGCTGGGCTCATGCTCTGCAGTTTCCCGGACAAACTGGGCAGGCTTCTAAGAGATGTCCGGATCCGCCACAGTACAGGCAAAGACCTTCCTTCTTTCGTCGAAGGTGATCTTTAGGAGATAAGCACCCGCGGTTGATCTGCATCGGCTCATCTGATGATGAAGGATGTGCTGGTAAGGCCTTTAATTGAGGACTGGTCACACGGACTGGACGTATGGCAGAAGGCCAAGGAGCCTTTACCTCCTGATGTTGCTGACTAAGGCGATGATCGATCCTTCCGACCAAGGATATGATATCGTCTAGAGATGTGGGAATCTATGCAAGCAGCCAGCCATAATTGAGGGCAGGAGATAAACCATCCAGATAGATTGCCAGTAGGCAGTCCTCCTGCCATCCCAGTTCTGTGGCAAGCATCCTGAATTCGACCGTGAATTCAGTGAGCGAATGTGAGCCTTGATGGAGATGAAGAAGCTGGTGACCCGCAACCTCCTGTTGGTTGGGGGCCTGGAAGGTCCGCTTGAACATGGAGATGAAGTGGGAGAGATAATGGAGGATGTCATCTGAACGTTCCAAAGTAGGGAAGCCCATGCTTCCCTACTTCCCTTCAAGGAGTGAGAGGATGAAAGTGAGCTTGGTATTTTCACTTGGAAACAGCTCAGGCTGTAGTGTAAATTGCATAAAACATTGGTTGAGAAAACCTTGACAGAGAGGCAGATCCCCGTTGAAGCAGGGAGGAGCAGGAAGGGCTAGAGATACCCGTGAGGGCGCGGGTTGAGCCCAACCCCAGGAGTTGGTTTCGACGGCATCTTCTAATTGAGACTGTAGTCTATCTACTGAAGAAGTTAACGCCTCAATGGTTCGCTGTTGTTCTCAGACATCTGCTAGGCCAGGGATGGCCTGCAAGGCGGGAGACTCTGCCGAGTCCATGGCCTTGGCAACCTGTTGCGCTGGGAGTGGATCCTTGGCCTGGTACAGGATTGGTACGGCCTTCCGGTCGGACTCGGAGAGCGCCTGCCACCAGGAGGCGGAGCACAGGAGGAGACAAAGGCTAGCTGGAGCTTCACCAATAACAACCCGGGGTTCCCTGCGGTTGAGCCCTTGGTTACCCAGGCCACCTGGTCTTAGGAGGGCCTCTCAGGGTCTCCTAGAGAAATAGTGTAAGGGAGTGCCCACCACGAACAAGGGTATGCAGTCGGTGTCCAGACAGGCAAGACCAGAGGTTGCAGGAGGCCAGAAGAGAGATTCCGAGTATATGGCGAGGATCAAGTCCAGAGTATCAGTCCAGAATGGTCAGCCAAAGCAGGGTTGTTAACAGAGGTCAATCCAGGCGTAGTCAGGTCAAGCCAAAGGTCAAGTTCCAGGTGCAGAAGAGTAGTCAGTGTTCCAGACAGAGGTCAGGATAGACAGCGAGAAGGAGTAGTCAGAGAACAGGCAATGGTCAGTACCATGAGATCAGTCTAAAGGGAACTACCAGGAATGGAGAGACGAGGGAACAGAAGACGCTGGAACAGGAGACACAGGAGACGCTGGAACGGGAGACAGGAGATTCTGGAATGGGAGATGCTGGAACAGGAGACGCTGGAACAGAGAGATTGGAACAAGAGACACAGGAACAAGATACTGGAACGCAGGAAGGCAAACTAGAGACTCCGGAGTGTACGGCCCAATTGCCAATGTCCCAAGCTAGGGGCCGGGCTGTGGTATATATACCTTGCATGAGTGACGTCAGATTCGGGTGCCGCCCAAGGTCTTCCTGCACTTGGGTCTTTAAATTAGACTGAGCTCCGCACGCACGCGTTGTTAGGGCAGGGCCGATGCCGAGGAAGATGCCGAGCCCTGGCATGAGGAAAGCTGTGATGCCAAAGCTCGTGAGAGAGTCAGCTACATCCGTGGAGGACACAGACAGGGTCGGACAGAGCAGGAACTCGAGGCCGTGCTGGTAGAGGGTTGCGCCAGGTAAGCAGGCCCAGCCACATAGCCAACACGGCCGGGAAGCGCAACAATATGCAAATATATCTCCTGCCTATTCATTAGGGATATCTTGAAAACAAGAGTGGTTTGTGGCCCTGCTCTTGCTGAACATTTCAGACCAGTAACACCATAAGCGTCGTGGCAATTGCAGTACTGCCTCTGAAACAGCTGTGAAATAGGACTATTTTCCAGCTCTTTCCTAAGACTTCTGATTCCATTCCAACGAGAATGGATAGAGTCTTAGTATCCTCAGGTTTTCAGGATATCCTCCATAAATATGTTATGATATTGAGGTGTTTGGTGGATTCTTAGGGGCAACAGTGATAGTGTCTCCCATGGGGAGGAGCCCCGTAGGGAACTGTAGCACCAGGCTAGACTCAGATGCACAAACACAGGGGTAGATTTTATAAATCTACGCGTGCCAGATTTTATAAGATACGCGCGTAGCCGCGCGTATCTTATAAAATCCGGGGTCAGAGTGCGCAAGGGGGTGCACATTTGTGCAATTTGCGCGCGCCGAGCCCTGTGCGTGCTGCCTGTTCCCTCTTACCCCCCCGCACCTTTCCCTCCCTTCCACTACCTAACCCCCCCCCCCCCCCCCCCCCCCCGGCCCTATCTAACCCTTCTCCCTACCTCTGTTGCTAAAGTTACACCGGCCAGAGACACACAGGCCCTCGAGGAGCGAGTACCTGGATTCAGAATAGGCACCTGGAAATAAGCAAAGGCCCCTCGAGGAGCAGGTACTGAAGTTAGTAGAACCCTGGAGGATGTAGATAGCTTCCAGCAGCAGCAGAAGCAGGCAGAACAGCTTCAGAACAGAACAAATCCAATCCGTGGCTAACTCGGCGACAGTCAGCAAATGGGCAACCTTTTGTAGTCGGAAGCAGTGATGTCACTCGAGGGGGACGCCCTCTAAGTTCGCGCCAACACTGCTACAAGTCGTGAGGCATGCACGCGCACGCGACCTAGGAGGCCTCAGGTCAACATGGCGGGACGCGGCGCCAAAGCCGCTCCGGGGATGCCTGAGGGTGCGGCAAGGAGACATAATGGACGCCATTCTCCCGAGGCTGGTGGAGAAGGCTGAAATAGAGATGAACCAAGAAAAATCAATATGCCACTCCTACAGCGATAATAAATATGATACGAAAAAATCAAGAGCACTTGCTCGATCGCTGGAATATTGTGTATTATCTTTTTAATGAGAATCAATTTAAATCTTTTTTTTAAAAATCTTTGTAAAAAAAATTTTTTGACACCTGCTCTATGCTAGTAATATATAAATTTACTTTTTTGTTTGAATGTGGTATATTAATAATATGAAGGAATTGGAGGAAAGTTTCATATAAATTCGTAGGTGTCTCCGCACCACGATTATGTGGTGTTATAATCATTATCTATCCCCCTCCTCCTGTGTGAATTTTTTATAAAACATTTTTTGCTGCTGAAAATTACTTCACCTCTGTGAACCTCTTCCGTATAGTGAGCAACGAATGAATTAATAATTTATGTACCTTGACGGTATTTTATGCCAAGAGCTCTATACTCTGTATAATTGATTATAAACTATAAAAGAGTAAAGTTCAGACTTCCCTTTGAGATGTTGGTTGGTTGTATTGTCCAGATTTAAACGATGGTCCCGACACAGCCAATCCGTGTTTCAGACTGGTTGTCTTTCCTCAGGGGTGTGAAACGTTGTGATGCAACCAACTTTTGCGGAATCTGGATGAACTCCGTTGAAAAAGGTGCTCTAGCGGTCTTGGCTCTGGACGGAGTTGCTCTGGCTCCGTCGCCAGAAGAGTACTTTGTGTGTTGTGCTAAACCCTTTTTATGTGTCAGCAGAAGAGCGAAGATTGACCATATGGAGGTTTACTGACGTAATCACGCCAACTTGGTGAAAGCTGAGCATGCTCTCCGACCTGACAGGAAACTAGGTGTATATACTTGCATCAAGCTCCCTTAAATGCCATGATCTATGGCATGTAGATACATATGCCGGGCGTCGCTGGATAATGACTATGATTCTTGAAACAATATACCCAAGTGTTTTATGAGTGTTATAACAGAGAATTCCAATTTAAATCATCATTCATTCCCCGTGGGGCTGATGTGTTTAGGGTAAAGATCCAAAATGCTTCTCGCTGATTAAGAAGAGCCCTGTAGTCCCCTCCCCTGGGCGGGGTTTCGAGATGTTCCAAGATCGTCCATTTCAAGTCCGTAATCTTATGTCCCTTATCTGTCAAGTGTTGCACCATGGGTGCCGTCATTTTTGCTGTGTTAAATCTAGACTTATGCTCACCCAGTCTCACCTTGACTGGTCTCGAGGTTCGACCTATATACAGCTGGGGGCACGGACAGATGATGGCATAAATTACATTGCTGGATAGACAGTTGGTATTGTGTTTCCGCCAGACTTTATATCCTGAAACAGGGTCTTCCCATTCTATGCCTTGGATGGTTTGACCACACCATGTGCAATTGCCACATGGTTGGTGACCTATTAATATTTCTTCTCGTTTGACGGTGTTAATCTGTGCGTGGACTGTATGATCTCTTATGTTCCGACCATGGGACATGGTGAATGTGGGCAATTCTTGAAATGTATCATGTATAGACAAAATGTGCCAGTGTCGCCGTATGGCTGATTTGATGATGTTAGATGCATCCGATTGCTTTAAAACGCAAGTTAACCTTGTTTCCTGTTTGCTGGGTTTATACTGTAATAACGTATTACGGTCACTGTACTTTGCTCTTTTGTATGCTGCAGTTATGGCTTTTTGAGGATAACCTCTTGCCAGGAATCGGCTTGCTAGAATATCCGCTTGGGCTTTAAAGTCCCTGTTTGTGGAACAAATGCGTTTGGCTCTAAAGTATTGGCTGACTGGGAGACCCATTTTAAAGCTGTGTGAATGATGACTGGTAAACCTTAGTAGGTTATTGCGATCTGTGGATTTTCGATGTATAGTTGTAAATAGTCTCCCATGTTCTATTCTGATGGAAACATCCAAAAACGTGATGGCTGTTTTTGAAAACTGTGATGTGAACTGTAGATGTGGATCTACTGTGTTGATCCATTCTAAGAATGTGTGTAACTGTAACTGGGGTCCATCCCAGATAAAGAAGATGTCGTCTATGAAGTGGTACCAACATTTAATGTACTGCCACCAGGTGGATGGATAAACCTGGGAATACTCAAAATAAGTTACATAGAGATTTGCGACTGATGGTGCTAACGGGGACCCCATGGGTATACCATGGACCTGGTGATAACAGTTGTCTCCAAACCAGAAGTAGTTATTATATAACACCGTTTCTGCTAGCTTCAGTAATAGATTTGTTTGAATTCTTTCTGATGAAGATCGTTGACTGAGAGTTTCTTCCAAGATCTCCAAAGCTCTTCCGCTGACACATAAAAAGGGTTTAGCACAACACACAAAGTACTAGGGATGTGCAGACCAAAAGTTTAAGTTCATAAGTCCATAAGTCGAAAGGGGGTCCCATTTGCGGTCAATATGGACATATGGAGAATTCCATAAGTTGAGTCTATGTCCATATGTGCAAATAAAAATTTAAACCCCTCACCCACCTTAATTCCCCCCCCCCCCAAGACTTACCAAAACTCCCTGGTGGTCCAGCGGGGTCAGGACGCCATTCCTGAACTCCTTTGCAAGGAGCACGTGACGTCGGCGTCACGTCGGAGTGACGCGGCGTCACGTGATTCCCCTCGGGTTCGCTCCCGGACCCCTCGTTGGGCTCAAAAGGAACTTTTGGCCAGCTTGGGGGGGCCTCCCAAGCTGGTCAAAAGTTCCTCCGTCACTCCGACGTGACGCGGACGTCACGTGATTCCCCACGCGTCCGCTCCCGGACCCTCACGGAACTTTTGGCCAGCTTTGGTAAGTCTTGGGGGGGGGATTAAGGAGGGTGAGGGGTTTAAATTTTTATTTAGATCAACAATCGCGATTTCCAACGTATTCAACATAGCTATGTTGAATAAGTTGGAAATCCGATCGTTTAAGCCTCATCTTTTTTTTAAGTTAAAAAAAAAAATAAGTTGCGTTTTCCATTTAAGTTCAAAACGAATGCACACCCCTACAAAGTACTCTTCCGGCGACGGAGCCAGAGCAACTCCGTCCAGAGCCAAGACCACTAGAGCACCTTTTTCAACGGAGTTCATCCAGATTCCGCAAAAGTTGGTTGCATCACAACGTTTCACACCCCTGAGGAAAGACAACCAGTCTGAAACACGGATCGGCTGTGTCGGGACCATCGTTTAAATCTGGACAATACAACCAACCAACATCTCAAAGGGAAGTCTGAACTTTACTCTTTTATAGTTTATAATCAATTATACAGAGTATAGAGCTCTTGGCATAAAATACCGTCAAGGTACATAAATTATTAATTCATTCGTTGCTCACTATACGGAAGAGGTTCACAGAGGTGAAGTAATTTTCAGCAGCAAAAAATGTTTTATAAAAAATTCACACAGGAGGAGGGGGATAGTTAATGATTATAACACCACATAATCATGAAATAGAGATGAGGCATGTCGGGCGAAGCCGTCTGAGACCGACGGATGCAACAGAATATGCATGAGATAGATGCACCAGTGAAAGTCAACAAGATTTATTAGATGCTGCATGCTACACAATGCATCATTCACACTGCCTCAATTGAATACAAACTTATCTCATACATATTCATGAGAGAAATCTTCCAAACTGGACCCATTCATGGCACTTTGGGAGAGTACGTGAATACCACTGGAATAGAGTAAAAGAAAAAAGGGTGGCACTGGCAGCCAAAGAAAATTAAAAATGAATGTTTTCATTGATAAGAAATGACTGGTGCATGGGGAAGAAGAAAGGCAGCCTAGATTTACTCCTGCTGTGAGCAAGAGTAATGTACTCTGAATAGAAGACATAAGGAGGCAAAACAAACATGAATCTAGGTGGGTGCATAACACTTTAGCATCGGGGAAAGAGGTGGAGTGCAGCACAATATTGAAGGGTGTAGGTGGTTTCCACCTCCTATGCATGCCAAGTATCTATCTTTTAATAAGTCTTTCCAAATAAGTTTTGGTGTGTTTTGAAATATTCATTTTCAAAACACACCAAATATTGGTAAAATATTATCTTTTATGATAGTAAAAATTCAGGAAAATCTGATGTTTGCCTAATGAAGGACCATAATTCCCAGGTCATTTAACATCTTCTGTATATCTGCATTGAATATTCCATTATGCAGACAATTTTTCTATTAACAAAACACTGGGGATTTGAATTTCTGATGTATTTTGTGGTACCTTGCTTTGATACATTCAAAATAAATTTGCTCTATAACCTTCATGTTCCATGATTTGTTTGCTGTACCTTTTGTTTTAACATTTCTCATATGCATTTTCCTAATTGTATTTGCAATAAGTGACTCATGCATTGATGATTGATTTGATTAGCCTTCTTGTATGCACTTTGTCATAACAGACAATACCACTATTATGAATAGAAATAATTAAATTTGACTGTATACAGAAGTCTGTCTTTACAATTTTCTATTACATGGACAAAATTAGGGGTGTCAGATATCTTTTTCAGAGGATTTGCCAATCTTTTTACTTTAAATATTATCTTTGTTCTTTCTCCCAAGAAAGTTAAGGAAGGGAGGGAAACAGGGAGAATGTTATGGCTGCTTTCCACTCTGAAATACATTTTTTGACTTAAAATTACATAAAAGGAAAAAAACCATAGGATGTCTACAACAACAAAATTCGGAATATGTCACCATTACATAAACTTCACTAAAGGTCCTATGCTAACACACATACCAATGGGATAGAGTAAAAGGAAAAAAGGTGGTGTTGGTTGGCTCCTATGTTTTCCATGGTAGCCAAAGAATATTAGAAATAAATGTTTCCTTTCATAAGAAATAATGCCAAAATATATCCACATTAAAAATAATGAGGACTTAGGCCTGGATTCTCCATTCTCGCAAAGAATGGTGAATCCAGCGGTAACGGGGGGGGGGAGCGTGAATGCGAAAGCCGGCAGCCATTGCACCGCTGCGGTGTTATCGCTGCCGGCTTACGCACCCAATAGCGCAACCGTGAAAGGTGGTGCTATTGGGCACGCTACTGGCGGCGATAACGTGGCTTACCTTATCATCGCCAGCGAAGACAGTGCCGAATCCGCCTCCTTGCCATTCCGACTCCTCCCCTGGCCACTCCGACTCCGCCCCCGCTTGCTATCACACGCGAAAAAGGACCCTAGAAACATTATGGAATTATACGATAAAGTTGGATGCCTCAGTTATTAACTGCAGAAATTAGACAAGTAAATACCTCTTTAAAGGAGAATATTGGTCAGATGGAAGATCAGCAGAGGAAGATTAGTGAAATAGATAATTGATTTGTGGGTATAGAAAAATTTCAAGAACATCAGATAAAAAATGAAATGGATTTTCAAAGAAAGATTGAAAATTTGGAGAATACTGTCAGAGCTTTAAATTTAAGGGTAACTAATTTTCCCATATTGGCCCAATTGAATTATTTAAATCTTGTTACACAAATCCTTAAAATACCTGATCAATGTCATCCAGTGATTGTCAGGGCTTTTTATGTTGGGGTAAAGAAAAAAGGGCAAAAAGAATTAGATGATAAACAATTATACCTATAGATAGAGGAGAGGAAGTGTCTGAACAGGAACATCATGTAGAAACATCGATTAATGTTTCGGATCTGTTACAGAAATCCTAAGAGGACAAAGAAGTTAGAAATAGAGGCACTTTGTTAATACAATTTGCCTTTATAACTGACAAAGATAATATCATGAATTTTTTTTTCGTAACAGAACTAAAACATTTTATGGACAGAAAATTTGGATCTTCCCCGATTTAGAAAGAAATACCAAACTACACAGAAAAAAATTCTTAGCTTTAAAAAAGGAGATAGTGGACAAGGGGGATTTCTTCCTTTTAAAATACCCCTGTAAATGCATGGTCAAATATGGGGGGAAAGATTTCTCCTTTATGGATCCAGAACAGCTGAAAATCCTTCTCGGGAATTAAGATATCCGGTTAAGTAGAATAAGTTAGGGGTGTCATTGTACCTTGCTTTTGTGATTAATTACATATTAGATTGTCTGCTCATGTGTCAGGTAGGAAAGGATTCTCTTAATTTTCCTGAGTTTAGTCAGAACAGTTGTATAAATGTATGATTCTTGCTACTTATTTTCAGAATTTAATATTGTTTTGGATACTTTTTCTGTAATTTCAAATAAGGTATACTTGTAATAGCATTGTGAAAATTCATAAAAACAAAACCAACCCTCCGATTCCCCGGAAAGATGGCAGTTTACGTCCTTGCATTGACTACCATTGGATAAATGCCATGACTCGCAAGGATCGTTACCGTCTGCCTCTCATTAGCGAACTATTTAATCAACTACAAGGAGCCCAAGTCTTTAGAAAACTAGATCTTTGAGGGGCATACAATTTTGTACAGATCCAGCCAGAGGATATAAGAACAGAAGAACATGCCATACTGTGTCAGACCAAGGGTCCATCAAGCCCAGCATCCTGTTTCCAACAGTGGCCAATCCAGGCCATAAGAACCTGGCAAGTACCGAAAAACTAAGTCTATTCCATGTTACCGTTGCTAGTAATAGCAGTGGCTATTTTCTAAGTCAACTTAATTAATAGCAAGTAATGGACTTCTCCTGCAAGAACTTATCCAATCCTTTTTTAAACACAGCTATGCTAACTGCACTAACCACATCCTCTGGCAACAAATTCCAGAGTTTAATTGTGCGTTGAGTAAAAAAAGAACTTTCTCCGATTAGTTTTAAATGTGCCACATGCTAACTTCATGGAGCTAACTTCATGGAGTGCCCCCTAGTCTTTCTATTATCCGAAAGAGTAAAAAACCAATTCACATCTACCCGTTCTAGACCTCTCATGATTTTAAACACCTCTATCATATCCCCCCTCAGCCATCTCTTCTCCAAGCTGAAAAGTGTTTTATTCACCATTCCCTTTCTAATAATTCCCAACATTCTGTTTGCTTTTTAGACTGCCACAACACACTGAACCGACAATTTCAATGTGTTATCCACTATGACGCCTAGAACTCTTTCTTGGGTTGTAGCACCTAATATGGAACCTAACATTGTGTAACTATAGCATGGGTTATTTTTCCCTATATGCATCACCTTGCACTTATCCACATTAAATTTCATTTGACATTTTGATGCCCAATTTTCTAGTCTCACAAGGTCTTCCTGCAATTTATCACAATCTGCTTGTGATTTAACTACTCTGAACAATTTTGTATCATCTGGAAATTTGATTATCTCACTCATTGTATTTCTTTCCAGATCATTTATAAATATATTGAAAAGTAAGGGTCCCAATACAGATCCCTGAGGCACTCCACTGCCCACTCCCTTACACTGAGAAAATTGACCATTTAATCCTACTCTCTGTTTCCTGTCTTTTAGCCAGTTTGCAATCCACGAAAGGACATCACCACCTATCCCATGACTTTTTACTTTTCCTAGAAGCCTCTCATGAGGAACTTTGTCAAACTCCTTCTGAAAATCCAAGTATACTGCATCTCCTGGTTCACCTTTTTCCACATGTTTATTAACTCCTTCAAAAAGTGAAGCAGATTTGTGAGGCAAGACTTGCCTTGGGTAAAACCATGCTGACTTTCTTCCATTAAACCATGACTTTCTGTATCTTCTGTGATTTTGATGTTTAGAACACTTTCCATTATTTTTCCTGGCACTGAAGTCAGGGTAACCGGTCTGTAGTTTCCCGGATCGCCCCTGGAGCCCTTTTTAAATATTGGGGTTACATTAGCTATCCTCCAGTCTTCAGGTACAATGAATGATTTTAATGATAGGTTACACATTTTTACTAATAGGTCTGAAATTTCATTTTTTAGTTCCTTCAGTACTCTGGGGTGTATACCATCCAGTCCAGGTGATTTATACTCTTCAGTTTGTCAATCAGGTTTACCACATACCACGCTTCAGTTTGTCAATCAGGTCTACCACATATCTGGAAGACCACTTTCAATACAAAAGATGGTCACTACGAGTACGTAGTAATGCCTTTCGGACTTTGTAAGGCCCCTGCGGTCTTTCAGCGTTTGATGAATGAGATCTTCCGAGAATTACCATACTCATTTGTCGTGGTATATCTATATGATATACTGATCTTTTCCAAAGACTTGAAGTCCCACCGCTCACATGTTCAAATAGTCCTCCAACGCCTCAGAGTCAATCGTCTTAATACAAAATTAGTGAAGTGTATCTTCGACCAGACTTGTCTTCCATTTCTGGGCTACATATTCTCCAATCATGGTTTCACCATGGACCCTGAGAAACTCCAAGGAATTCGAGATTGGCCTCAGCCAGTAGGCCTCCATGCCTTACAAAGATTCCTTGGATTTAGAAATTATTACAGGAACTTCATCGCTACCTACTCCACACTAGTTGCTCCACTCACGGCCATGACTAGGATAGGTTGTAATCTTCAAGTTTGGAGCCCCAAGGCTCAATCTTCTTTCCGTACCTTGAAAGAGGCCTTCTGTACCAGACCTTGTCTACGTCACCCATATCCTAACTGCCCCTTCGCCGTCGAAATTGACGCCTCCACCATTGGAGCAGGGGCGGTCCTGAGCCAATATTCCTCCAAGGGGGCCTTAGTACCCTGCTCCTTCTACTCACATAAATTTTCTCCCGCAGAGCAAAATTACATGATTGGGGTTAGAAGGAGAACAGCATAAGTTTATGATCTTTACAGATTACAAGAACCTCGAACACTTAAAGGAATCTCAGCTATTGAACCCCAGACAGGCCCGCTGGGTGCTGTTCTTTGAACGTTTTAACTTTGAACTCTGCTACCGTCCTGCAGCAAAGAACAACCGAGTGGATATATCTCGCTCTCTCAAGCCAGAAGATACAATCGAAATACCTAGGCACATCATCGACCTGGCCTGCATAACCCTCGCAGTTACCTCTCCTCCACAGCTCTCCTCCACAGCTGCAGCCAGTTCGCAGCGTCCCCGGCTCCTCCGCTCACAGTCTCCCGTCCAGGCCTCACGGTGGGGCTCGGCATCCTCCATGATGTCAGCCTCACCTCTAGGCACGTGCATGCAGACCACCCGGCCTCTTAAAGGGCAAGGGCGGATACCAGCTCCACGACGCACCCTGATTGGCAGCAGGATTTAAGGAAGTGTTCAGATACCACTTCCTTGCCTTGGCAATCGGGTCGTACACTCCGGTGTTCTCTAGTTTGCCTGTTCCACTGTCTCCTGTTCCAGCCGGGAAGACGGTAGTCCCATGATGTCTGTGAGAGCACTTCCTCCGCTAGCCTCATGACTCAAATTTGGCCGGCCATCCTGGCCGGGCTCGGACCCTTGAGATGTTAAGAAGACATTACTGGTGGTCTAGCATGGTTAAAGGCTCCCGCAGTTATGTGGACTCCTGCCCCATCTGTGCACAGTAAAAACCTCCAACTGGCCGTCCTTGGGGACTCCTCCAACCTCTTCCGGCTCCCACTGGACCCTGGTCAAGCATCTCGACTGACTTCATCGTTAATCTGCCTCCATCAAAGGGCATCACGATCAACTGGGTTATTATCGACCGCTTTTCAAAAATGGCCCACTTCGTTCCACTCAGGGCCGGTGCAAGGGTATTAGGCGCCCTAGGCGAAACGTCAGCTATGCCGCCGCCCCCCCCCCCTCCCGTCTCCACACACAATTAACTTACATTGTGCATTAATGAAAATAACGAAGTCTGTATTTATAACAGAACACTTATTTGACATTTTTATGCCATGTAAACCATTGAGATGATTTGTCTTATCGATGGTATAGAAACGTTTATAAATAAATAAAAATAATAAAATAAACATAAACCAAAGCTATACTTGTTGCTCAAACAAAAAAGCAGACACATCACATAATATTAAATAATTAAAATGGCAGTCAATCAAGAAAAATAAACTTAAAAAGCCATCTTTACTTACCCCCTCCAGCAGCTCTCTTACTCCTCTTCCATGCAGGCTGTAGTACACACCAGAAGCAGCAGTAGTGGCTAAGCTCTATACTCATGGTCCTCTTCCTTAAGGCCCATGTCTCTCACACACACACCATATCAGTCATGCCCCCATGACCAGTTTCTGTCTCTCACACACCAATCATCTCCCAAACAGTCTTTGACAAACACACCAGTCACCTTCCTGAACAGTTTCTCTCATGCCATACACACACAGGCTTCCCACTCCCGTGTTCCACTTACATATATGGGCTTCTCACTCTCATAATCACTTTCTCTTTCTCACACACACTCACCAGTCTCTCACTCTCATGCTTGTTCTCTCCACATGCACAGGCTTCTCATTCCCATAATCACTTTCTTTCTCTCACACACATACACAAACACACACACCAGTCACCTGATCTCTCTCATGCATACACACACACAGGCTTCCCACTCCCATGTTCTCTTTCAGATATACAGGCTTCTCACTCCCATGCTGTATCTCACACACTCCCAGCTTTCTCACTCCCATGCTCACTCTTCATATGCACAGGCTTCTCATTCCCATAATCACTTTCTTTCTCTCTCTCACATACACACAAACACACACCAGTCACCTGTTCTGTCTTACATATACAGGCTTCTCCCTCCCATGCTGTGTCTCACACACATCCAGGTTCTCATTCCCATGCTCACTCTCTTCACATGCACAGACTTCTCATTCCCATAATCACTTTCTCTCTGTTACACACACACACACACACATACACCAGTCTCTCTCTCATTTCCATGCTCGCTCTCCAGGTGCACAGGCTTCTCATTCCCTGAATCACATTCTCTCTCTCTCACATTCACATACACACCAGTCACACCGTCACCTTACCAACCAGTCTCTCTCTCATACATGCACACACACACAGGCTTCCCACTCCCATGCTCTCTCTCACATAATCAGGCTTCTCACTCCAATGCTTTCTTTCACATACACCCCCACAACACCAGGCTTCTTACTCCCATGCTTTCTCACATACCCAGAGTTCTCACTTCCATGCTTTTTCTCTCTTTCACACACACACACACACACACACACACACATCAGTCACATCCCTGACTGTCTCACACTCTCACACATCAGTCATCTCCTTGAGCAGTCACTTTCATTGTCTCTCACATATACACATACATCAGCTCTCTGACCAGTTTCTCTCAATCACACACACATGCTCTCGATCAAATACATTCTCTCACTTACACACAGGCTCTCAATCACACACACACATTCTCTCAATCACACACAGGCAGGCTGGCTGCTTCTCTCTCTTTCTTTCTCTCACTCACTTCCTCCCCCCCCCCCCCAGCACAAATGGTAGCTGCAACAGCCTCCTCCTCCAGCCCCCGCAGGCCAAAAAGAAAGAATCCCATCGGCCGCGGGAGGCTCATGCTGCTGACTCCTTTCCCGATTACCGGCTGCTTCAATTGCTCGGGGGCCGATGCTGCTGTCACCGCTATTTTTTTCACGCGGCACCGCTCTTTCTCCTTCCCGCGCATCACTTCCTATTCCGGGTCAGGGGGGGCGGGAGGAAGAAAAGGGCAGCCGCGGATGCCACAGCTTTTTTTTTTTTTTGCACTGCTGCCGTTCCCGCTGGGCTTGAACGTGCTGATAGCCCAGCGGCAACGGCAGCAGGGAAGAAAGAGCAGCGGGAGAGACCGGGAGCACGCGAACCACTGGGGGAGGTCAGATGGGTCTTTTGGGGCGGGCTGCCGGCAGCGGCTCTTTTATTTTTATCGGGGGGGCGGCGGCTTAATGCAGCTCTTTTCATTTTACCGGGGCAGCAGCTGAGCGCGGCTCTCTTAATTTTACCGGGGCAGTGCCGCCCCCGGGAAGCTGGCACCCTAGGCGACCGCCTAGTTCGTCTAGTGCTTCCGCCGGCCCTGGTTCCACTATAGAGCCTCCCTTCGGCTCCTAAATTGGCAAAACTCTTCCTGAACAATGTATTCCACTTACATGGATTACCCAAAGAGATTGTTTCTGATCGTGGGCCACAATTTGCTGCCAAGTACTGGAAGTCCCTGTGTAAAAAGTTTGATATTACCCTGAATCAGACTTCGGCTTACCACTCTCAAGAGAATGGCCAAGCCAAGAGGACAAACCGCTCCCTGAAGACAGACTCCTGGTCTGTCTGAAGGGAACAGACTCCTGGTGAAAGGAGCATTTCTCCAGTTTGGCATATAACCGGTTATCCCTCAGCTCTAGATATGGAAGGTACAGTAGTGGTCTGTAGAGTCAAGGTACTCACAGTGACGTATGTTCTAGCAGAGGCCCAGGGGAACGAGGATAGGCAGCAGTCCAAGGCAAGAAGGCCCTCTGAGGAGCGAATAGCCAGAGACGAGGAAGGGCCCCCGAGGAGGGGGTACCCAGAGCATCTCATGCCAAATGTTCAGGAACTGGAACAGGAGGTCTGTAGTGAGCGAAGCAGATTCAGCAATGAGGGAACTCATTGCAAAGTCGTCAGTAGGTAGGGCCAGCTGGCTTAAGCATAGTGGAGTGAAGACGTCATCCAGAGGGGACGACCCTGAGGTTCCCGCCATGACGTGCTTAAGACTGGCCCGTGCGTGCGTGCACCTACGTAATCCCGAAGGCAAAATGGCAGTCGGTAGTGCCCATACCGTCCAGGGGACGGCAGCCGTCTGCGACCGACAGGTGTAACAGTGATCCTGTAGCAAGGAACTGCTCTCTATGTGATGCATTGTCCTCTCATACTGAGGATGTGTTTCCCAGAGCTACTGCCCAGGAGGAAAGGGTTAGGTCAACCATCATAGTTGGTGACTCGATCATTAGGATTGTAGATAGCTGGGTGGCTGGTGGTTGTGAGACTCGCCTTGTAACATGCCTGCCTGGGGCAAAGGTGGCATCACTTAGATAGGATTTTAGACAGTGCTGGTAAGGAGTCGGCTGTCATGGTACATGGCGGCACCAATGACATAGCGAAATATGGAAGGGAGGTTCTCTAAGCCAAATTTAGACTCTTAAGTAGAAAGCAGAAATCCAGAGCTTCCAGAGTAACATTCTCAAACATGCTCCATGTGCAGATTCCCAGAGGCAGGCAGAGCTTCAGTCTCTACGTGTGGATGAGATGATGGTACAAGGAAGAAGGATTCAGTTTTGTAAGAAACTGAGGGACCTTTTGGAGAAGGGGGAGTCATAAGAACATAAGAAATTGCCATGCTGGGTCAGACCAAGGATCCATCAAGCCCAGCATCCTGTTTCCAACAGAAGCCAAACCAGGCCACAAGAATCTGGCAATTACCCAAACACTAAGAAGATCCCATGCTACTGATGCAATTAATAGCATTGACTATTCCCTAAGTAAACTTGATTAATAGCAGTTAATCGACTTCTCCTCCAAGAACTTATCCAAACCTTTTTTGAATCCAGCTACACTAACTGCTCTAACCACATCCTTCTTTTCTGAAGGAAAGGGCTCCACCTTAACCAGGGTGTAGCCAGGCTGCTGACGCTAACCTTTAAAAAAGAGATAGAGCAGCTTTTAAACTAGAACAAAGGGGAAAGCTAACAATCACTCAGCAGCAGATGGTTTTGAGGGAGGTATCTGCTAAGGATATTAATGAAGCAGATCATCCCAACGGAGAGGGTCCAATAATAGCAAAAGTATTCCATGTTCCTAAAAGTAAAGAATCACCTGAGCTAAAAAATTCCAAATTATCCCTGTCAACTGAAAAGCAGAATGTTAATACAAACAAAAACACACTTTGAAATGTCTGTATGCCAATGCCAGAAGTCTAAGAAGTAAGATGAGAGAGTTAGAGTGTACAGCAGTGAATGATGAGATAGACTTAATTGGCCTGGTGGGAGTCGTTTTGTAAGATATAAAGAAAAGGAGTCCTTAGGAGGGCAGAGGTATTTAGTTTGAAGGAATCTGAAAAGGAAGGGTGGGGGATTGGAGTAAAGTACTTATTGGGTCAGGTTTGAGCTATTTCCCTGGACTAACTGGTCTGGTTGTTATGGAGGGACATTAACACTAGAATTTATAATGAGGACATGCATTAAAAATTCCCCTCGCTTTAAGTGGCCCTTTCAAAGTATGCACAAACATTGTACATTTAGGGGCAATTTTCATTGCTGCAAATTGGGCCAGTACTTTTTTTTTTTTTTTTCAAATCATTTTACTAAGGAGCATGTGTCTACAACCATAGTAGCCTCGAAGGAGGCAATCAAAACAAATATATAACACAAACATGGCTCAAAAGAAACTGTTGTGCAATTACCAATGCAAATGTTGTAGCCGCGCACATGACCCCCTTTTTCTCAATTTATATATCTCCCCCATCACTCACCTCAATCACACTCACACATCCACCATACATCCCCCTTATAACTCCCTCCCCCCCCCCCCCCCCCCCCCCCAGGGAATGGTGTTTTAAGATCAAACAGCAAAGGAACCAAGCTTGCACAAGAACAATTAGTCGGAAGAGAGATATGGCACTGTCCAGGTGAACGTGAGAACCGGAAGTCCTTGATGGAATCATGATCATGTCCACGTGGTACTATATCCATTGTTTAAGAGTTGGGTTTGTATATCCAAAGGGAGTAGGGCAAAACACGCAGTCCAATAAGCACTAGAAGAAACATCCAAAGTGTGGCCCTTTGAAATAGAGTCCAGCCGTGCCAACTGCATAGTGGACGCAAGTTTAGAGTACCAAGCATGCAAAGGGGGTTGTGTCGTGGGTTCAATCCAGGAAGCTAATATAGCCGGCAGGCTAACAAAATAACAGTGCAGCCAAATCGATCAGCAGCAGCAGTGTGAGGTGTTATATTGCCGCGCAACCACGACAACAGCACGCTCCCTGACCGCAAGACATTAGAAGTAATGCAGCAGGGGCCAGTACTTTTAACTTGTAGTCTTTTACACCAACTTTCAAACTGAAAGTGTGCATATACTTTTGCTTTGAAAATTGCTGTGGGTATAAAGTGCCACATTTGCATCAGATCTATCTGAGGTACATTGTACATGGAAAATATGTGCATATTTGAAAATGCAATGTACATACATTATTTTCCTTCCATGAAATAAGTACACTCCCAGGCTACAGAGAGATGTTTTTCTCATGGGGAAACTACAGGGTCAGCGTCAAGCACAGATACCATCAAGCATGAAGAAGCTGAGGCTGGGAGACATGTGCTGCCTGCTGCCACTGCTAGCTCTATTCCTAAAGTGCAGGGGCAGAGTCAGGCAGGGGCAGTGGAGGGTGGCATTGGCACTAGCAGTAGCAAGGCAAGGGAAAGGGCAGAACTAGGAGTGGAGCAGGCAAAACTAGGCACTTCTCTGGGTGCCTCTTGATGCAGCTCTACAGTAAGTTATACAAGAATCTACTAATTTGGAGGAACCATGTCATGGATGCTCTCTATAATTTAGGAGACAGAGGAGCTAGTGGATGAGGAGAACTTGGGGATGGAGGGGTCTAGGTACTAGCATGGTCTCTGGAGCAGGTAGAGGAGACAGAAAGCATTACTACGAGGGATAAGAGTACCCCCCAGGAAGAGGAGGTAGTAGAGGGCTTAGGTGATGCTCCTATTCTTTTGTCTCTTGGTTCACCTTTGACTTCAACCCCAGCAGCAGTAATCCCCAAGCCTGCAGAGAGGGAGAGGAAATCCTATATAAAACCTAGGTGAGGGACACTTCAGTGTAAAGGAAGGCCTGCATTATGCAGAGTGCCTTCATTATAGTAAGCCCATCAGAAGGAAAATGGTTTTGTGGCATCAAACAAACAGTGGCATGCTGCATCGCATTATTATTAGAAAGGTCTTCATGGTAGGTCTTCATGGTATTATTAGAAAGGTCTTCATGGTAGGAAGTCAGTACTAGCCTATTGACCCCAGTGAATGAAACAGTAATAGTAGCTGCAACCTCTGGCTTCTCCCTGCTCAGGGATAGTAAATTCACCCTCTTCCAGCCTCTAGATGGTTCAATTAGTCTTTGTTCTATATAGAGAGACCTTTGTTTTCAGTTTCTATTTAATTTTTCCTGGGAATTTCAATGTTGTAACAAAACAATTAGCGGAAAAATGACTGTTATAAGGGGAGAAAAATCAGTGGAAAAGTCATTTTTCTGGTGGTTTTTTTCTTGTAACATTGAAAATCACAGGAAAAATGAAATAAAAACTAAAAATGAAGGCCTCTGCCTAGATATATATGCAGGTATGAGGTCAAATATGCAAATGAAGACCCCCTACAGGCCTTCTCCTGAGATTTCCTCTGGCTTTTTCCTGTCCGGACCCTCATATCACTTTTCTTACTGCCCTTTGCCCCCTCATTTGAAATCTTGGGATATTCTTGCCACTATGAATGGCTGCTCTGTACCTCTTATGGCACTCTGGTACCTTCATGACACTCTTTGAACTACTTTGGCACCTCCATCAATGCCTTGGGGTTTTTCCTACCACCGTTGCTGCTTTGTTACCCCTTCGTGGTGGCTTGGGCTATTCATGGCAAGCTTGGTGCATTTTCAGTGCATCGTGGTCTTCACACTGCTGCTGCTGGTGTCCTTTACCCCACTAGGGGGTGTCATTGCCACTCTTGCTGCTGCTTTGCTCCTTTCATGGTTCTTGGGTGTATGACTGCCTCTCTCTGAGATACGTTGCCGTCTCATGATGCTTTGGCTATTCAGGCAACTCTTGGTGTCACTTTGACCCAGTCTTGGTGTCTTGGGGTGCACGTCCCACTTTTGATGATTAGAATTCATTAGAAAACTCCAATTGTAGAGCCCAGACTTGGATGAATTGCTTCCCCTATTGACTTTAAAGGGAAAGAAATGAATGAATGAATAAATGAATGAATGGAAAGAATAAACAAACATTTTTTCTCATTTAAAATGAATAAAATACATTTTAGGCATACGAAATAAATGAACGAACTGAAATGAAAATGTTTTCAGTGCACATCCATAAAAGCTTACTATAATTAGACTATGCATAGTAATGATTTTATTTGCCTTGAGTGTAATCTATTAGGAAAAGACAAAAAGATATATTGCCTCTATGGCATAAGTATATATATCCAAAAAAAAAAAAGAGGAAATGGGATCTCCACACAATCACAACGAAATCCAAAAAAGAAATCCCCAGTATTAGTTATTCATAATACAACTCCCCAAAACATTTTTTATAATATTGTTAATATAATAAATTTTTATTTTATTCTAAATATTATTGTAAAGAAAACCGCATCAGCAAGCCTGATGACGTGCTCTATATCCTTAAAAGGCCGTCTAGACTACTCAATCACTTGTAGTTTAATTTTTTAGGTTTCCCAAAAAATTTTTTTTATATTTTTGAATTTTATCAGGTTCTTGTTGCTCTGATAGTCATATAAAAAGTAACAAAATTTAGCCTTCTACTACTGGCTCAACAACTTCCAGTGTTTCGCATGTCCTTCTTCTTCAGGAGCCATATATATATTTAATTCTCAGCCAAAAAACAGTTCCAAAATGTTGTATAACTTGCTGTTTATCATAGGAAACTTCATAACTTCATCCGGGAGGCCATGTCTCAACTCTCTTCACAACCAGAACAGAGAATTAAACACGTATATGGCTCCTGAAGAAGGAGGACATGCGAAACACCGGCTGTTGTTGAGCCAGTAGTAGAAGGCTAGATTTTGTTAGTTTTCATATGACAGAGCAACAAGAACCTGTTAAAAAAATTCAAAAATATTTAAGAAAATTTTTTGAGAAATCTGAAAAGTTAAACCACAAATGATTGAGTAGTCCGGATGGCCTCTCAAGGCTGGCTGATGTGGTTTTCTTTTCAATAATATTTGGAATAAAATAAAAATCAATTATATTAACAATATTATAAAAATTTTGGGGGGGAGTGGTATTATGAGAACTAATATTGGGGATTTCTTTTTTTGGATTTCATCATAAGTATAATACATATGCAATAAGATTACCAGAGCTCTGGGTAATTAATGTGTCTCTTCTATGCATGCGCTGGGAGGGGGGAGGGCTATGTCTGTACTATGGAGCCAGTGAGTATGGCAGCAGTGCCAGCACTGGAAAGGCTGGAGAGGGTTTCCCAGGGTCCACCAGTGCAACAGAGAAAGAGCAGAGCTCAGGCAGCCGAAGAGCTGGGGGGTTTCCAGGGCACACTCAGGAAAAGGAAACACAAGAAAAATGTACTCATAAGAACATAAGAAATTGCCATTCTGGGTCAGACCAAGGGTCCATCAAGCCAAACCAGGCCACAAGAACCTGGCAAGTACCTAAACACCAAGAAGATCCCATGATACTTATGCAATTAATAGCAGTGGCTAATCCCTAAGTAAACTTGATTAATAGCAGTTAATGGACTTTTCGTCCAAGAACTTATCCAAACCCTTTTTGAACCTAGCTACACTAAATGCACTAACCACATCCTCTGGCAACACATTCCAGAGCTTTATTGTGCATTGAGTGGAAAATAATTTTCTCCGATTAGTCTTAAATGTGCTACTTGCTAACTTCATGGAATGCCCCCTAGTCCTTCTATTATCCGAAAGTGTAACCGATTCACATCTACTCGTTCAAGACCTTTCATGATCTTAAAGACCTCTATCATATCCCCCTTCAGCTGTCTCTTCTCCAAGCTGAACAGCCCTAACCTCTTCAGCCTTTCTTCTTAGGGGAGCTGTTCCATTCCCTTTATCATTTTGGTTGCCCTTTTCTGTACCTTCTCCATCGCAACTATATCTTTTTTGAGATGCGGCGACCAGAATTGTACACAGTATTCAAGGTGCGGTCTCACCATGGAGCGATACAGAACATTATGACATTTTCCGTTTTATTAACCATTCCTTTCCTAATTATTCCTAAAATTCTGTTTCCTTTTATGACTGCTGCAGCACACTGAGGTTACAGTTTCAAAGTATTATCCACTGTGATGCCTCGATCTTTTTCCTGAGTAGTAGCTCTTAATATGGAACCTAACATTCTGTAACTACAGCAAGGGTTAATTTTCCCTATATGCAACGCCTTGCACTTGTCCACATTAAATTTCGTCTGCCATTTGGATGCCCAAATCCAGTTTTACAAGGTCCTCCTGTAATGTATCACAATCTGCTTGCGATTTAATTACTCTGAATAATTTTGTATCATCTGCAAATTTGAAAACCTCACTCATTGTATTCCTTTCCAGATCATTTATAAATATATTGAAAAGCACTTGTCCAAGTACAGATCCCTGAGGTACTCTACTGTTTACCCTTTTCCATTGAGCAAATTGACCATTTAATCCTACTCTCTATTTTCTGTCTTTTAACCAGTTTGTAATCCACGAAAGGACATCGCCTCCTAGCCCATGACTTTTTAGTTTTCTTAGAAGCCTCTCATGAGGGACTTTATCAAATGCCTTCTGAAAATCCAAATACACTACATCTACCAGATCACCTTTATCCACATGTTTATAACCTCTTCAAAAAAAATGAAGCAGATTTGTTAGGCAAGACTTCTCTTGGGTAAATCCATGTTGACTGTGTTTAAACCATGTCTTTCTATATGATCTACGATTTTGATCCTTAGAATGGTTTCCACTATTTTTCCTGGCACTGAAGTCAGGCTCACTGGTCTATGGTTTCCTGGATCACCCCTGGAGCCCTTTTTAAATATTGGAGTTACATTGGCAACCCTCATCTTCAGGTGAAATGGATGATTTTAATGATAGGTTACAAATTATAACTAATAGATCAGAAATTTCATTTTTTACTTCCTTCAGTACCCTAGGATGCATACCATCCGATGCAGGTGATTTGCTACTCTTTTGTTTGTCAATCTGGCATACTTCATCTTCCAGGTTCACAGTGATTTGGTTCAGTTCATCTGACTCATCACCCTTGAAAACCATCTCCAGAACTAGTATCTCCCCAACATCCTCATTAGTAAACACGGAAGAAAAGAATTCATTTAGTCTTTCTGCAATGGCCTTATCTTCCTGAGCCCCTTTAACCCCTCGGTCATCTAATGGTCCAACAGACTCCCTCAAAGGTTTCTTGCTTCAAATATATTAAAAAAGTTTTTATTATGGGTTTTTGCCTCTATGGCCAACTTCATTTCAAATTCTCTGTTCGCCTGTCTTATTATCAATGTTTCACACTTAACTTGACAATGCTTATGCTTTATCCTATTTTCTTCAGATGGATCCTTCTTCCAATTTTTGAATGATGTTTTTTTGGCTAAAATAGCCTCTTTCACCTCACCTTTTAAACATGTCGGTAATCGTTTTGCCTTCCTTCCACCTTTCTTAATGCATTGAATACATCTGGACTGCGTGTCTAGGATTGCATTTTTAAACAATGTCCATGTTTGTTGAACACTTTTAACCTTTGCAGCTGCACCTTTCATTTTTTTTCTATTTTCCTCATTTTATCAAAGTTTCCCTTTTGGAAATATAGTGTTAGAGCGGTAGATTTACTTATTGTCCCCCTTCCAGTTATTAGTTTAAATTTGATCATGTTATGATCACTATTGCCAAGTGGCCCCACTACCGATACCTCTCTCACCAAATCTTGCATTCCACTAAGAATTAAATCTAAAATAGCTCCCTCTCTCATTGGTTCCTGAATAAATTGTTCCATAAAGCAGTTATTTATGACATCTGGGAACTTTGGGGCAGATTTTAAAACCTGGGCATGGGCACTGATTTGTTCGCGCAACCTGGCGCAAACAAATCTATGCCTGATTTTATAACATCCGCGCGCTGCCATGCTCATGTTATAAAATCCAGGCTTGGCACGCGCAGGGGGTGCACAATCCTGCAACTTGTGTGCGCCGAGCCGCACAGGCTACCTCCATTCCCCCCACCTTCCCCTCCCTTTTCCTAATCTAACCCACCCCCCAGCCCTAACTAGATCCTCCTCCTACCTTTGCTTCAGAAGTTACACCTGCCTGAGGCAGGCGTAACTTGTGCGCAATGGCGCACCAGCGTGCCATCCCCCGGCACAGGCCGCAGTGCCAGAGGACTCGGGTCCACCCCGGACAGCCCCCAGACCACCACCATGCCCCTGGATGACCCCCTGACCCGAAGACCTGCCCCTGGACCCGCCCCGGACCGCCGCCATGCCCCCAGACCCGCCCCTTTTTTGAAGCCCGGGACATACGCGCATCCCGGGGCTTGCGCGCACCACCAAGCCTATGCAAAATAGGCTCGGCGCAAGCAGGGGCAGATTTTCTCGGGTTACACGCATATCTTACGCGTGTAGCCTTTTAAAATCTACCCCTTTATGTCTCTATTATGTCCTGATGTTACATTTACCCAGTCAATACTGGGGTAATTGAAATCTCCCATTATTATTTCACTGCAAAATTTGTTAGCTTCCCTGATTTCTCTTAGCATTTCATCATCTGTCTGACCATATTGTCCAGGTGGACGGTAGTATACTCCCATCTGTATACTCTTACCCAACACATGTGGGATTTCTACCCATATAGATTCTGCTGAGCACTTAGTCTCTTGTATGATCTTTATCCTGTTGGACTCTATACCCTCCCGGACATAAAGTGCCACACCCCCACCAAGTTGATCCTCCCTATCATTGCGATATAATTAAGAACATAAGAAAATGCCATACTGGGTCAGACCAAGGGTCCATCAAGCCCAGCATCCTGTTTCCAACAGTGGCCAATCCAGGCCATAAGAACCTGGCAAGTACCCAAAAACTAAGTCTATTCCATGTAATTTGTACCCTGATATAGCACTGTCCCATTGGTTATCCTCCTTCCACTAGGTCTCTGTGATGCCAATTATGTCAATCTCAGCATTTACTGCTATGCACTCTAACTCTCCCATCTTACTTCTTAGAATTCTGGCATTGGCATACATATATTTCAAAGTTTGTTTTTTGTTTGTATTAACAACCTGCTTTTCAGTTCTTAGGGATAATTTCGAAATCTTTTAGCTCAGGTGACCTTTTACATATAGGCACATGGACTACGTTTGCTTTTATTGGAACCTCTGGGGTAGATTTTCAAACAAGGCGCGTTGGCGTACTTTTGTTGGCGCTTCAGGCGCCAGCGGGCCGCTAGTGCGCCGGGACGCGACCTGGGGGCGGGTACGGAGGGCGCGGCCACGCCCCCGGACCGCCCCGGGCCGTAACCATGCCCCCGGACCCGCCCCCAAAACGCTGCCGACACGCCCCCTGAACGCCACGACGACCGGGCCCGCCCCCGACACGCCCCCCTCGGAGAACCCCGGGACTTACGCGAGTCCCGGGGTCTGCGCGCGCCGGTGAGCCTATGTAAAATAGGCTCACCGGCACGCAGGGCCCTGCCTGCCTAAATCCGCCCGGATTTGGGCGGATTTAGGCGAGCAGGGCTCTTAAAATCCGCCCCTCTCTGTTGGAATGCCTTAACTCTCCTGATTCATTAGTATCCTTCAAGGATGCATTTCTCCGAACCATGCACTGCTGAGTGACTGTCAGCTTTCCCCCTTGTTCTAGTTTAAAAGCTGCTCTATCTGCTTTTTAAAAGTTAGTGCCAGCAGCTTGGTTCCACCCTGGTTAAGGTGGAGCCTATCCTTTCGGAAAAGTTTCCCCCTTCCCCAAATGTTTCCTCAGTTCCTTACAAAACTGAATCCCTCTTTCCTGCACCATCATCTCTTCCGCACATTGAAACTCTGGAGCTCTGCCTGCCTCTGGGGACCTGCACGTGAAACAGGAAGCATTTCAGAGAATGCCACCCTGGAAGTTCTGGATTTCAGCTTTCTACCTAAAATCCTAAATGTGGCTTCCAGAACCTCTCTCCCACATTTTCCTATGTCGTTGGTGTCCACATGTACCACGACAGCCAGCTTCTCCCCAGCACTGTCTATAATCCTATCTAGGTGACACATAAGGTCTGTCACCTTCGCACCAAGCAGGCAAGTTACCAGGCGGTCCTCATATCCACCAAACACCCTGCTATCTACATTTCTAATAATGGACTCACTAACTATGATGGCTGGCCTAACCCTTTCCTCCTGGGCAGTAGCCCTGGGAGACTTGTCCACAGTGTGAGAGGACAATACATCACCTGTAGAGCAGGTCCTTGCTACAGGATCACTTCCTGCTACACCAGGCAGAAGAGCAGGTGGATTTCCTCGAGCCCCACCAACTCAGGAGCAAGAGAAGTGCAGCAGGCAGAAAAGAGCTGTTGGAGATTCCCAGGCCCTATCAGTGGTCCAAAGATAATGCAGAGCCTGAGATGGGAGGAGATTAGGAGGGGGAGGAGAGCGAGAGGAAAGGGATGACCATAGTAGGTGGAGGAGGAGGAGTAGAATAAGGAAGAGGAGGGGCTAGACAGGTGAAGAGCAGTGAGAGAGGAAGGGAGTTTAATGGGAGAGTGAGGTGGGAGAGGAGAGGGGTGGGAGGAGGGCTGCAGTAGACTAATGGATGAAGGAAGGAGAGGAGGCTGTAGGAAGGGACCTGTGGGAGATAGGGAGGAGCATTGGGAGAGTGGGAGGGGAGGGGGAGCATAGGGAGAATGAGAGGTGAGAGGGGGATTAGGGAGAATGAGAAGGGTGAGAGGAGAAGAAAGGAAAGAAGAGAAGGAAGGATAGAGGTTGAAGGGGGAAGAGTGCACATCCCAAGACTCTACTCCCTGCTATCTCCATGCATACACCCAAGTACACTCCCCCCTCATATACACACTCCCCAACATATACATATATGCATCCCCACATAAACATGAACTCCCCACACACAAACATGTACTCCACACCACAAGTACCCCACACACACCCACACATGTGCGCACACATCCCACACGTATCCCTCCAACACAACCCTCCACACACCCTCCATTGATATGCACCCCATGCACACATGTAGCCCCACAGCCATACATTCTTTCTCCTCCCACACACATATATGCCCACCCTTACACTCACACACTCATCATACACCAACCCCCACCCCTAATCATTCCCCACATGCACACATGACATGCCCAGACAATCACCATCACAAACACACACCTTCAGTTATTCCCTGACACACACTCATTACTTACTCCAACCCTCCATCCCTCCTATCCACTCATACTAGAAGGGAGGAGGGAGGAGAGGGGAAAAGTAGAGAGTGTGAGGAGAGTGCACACACACACACACTCCAGTTCACTCCTCCCCCAAGATATGTGCACAAACACACACATTCACACCCAATTTGTCCCTAATATTACTCATACCTGCCCCATAATAAACACACATGCACAGCCTCTCACCCCCCTCCCACACATGCATAGTCACTCACCCCCCCCCCCCCCACTCCCCCCCCCCCCACACACACACATACAGAGGGAAGAGACTGCAAGGGGAAAAGAGTCCATCCCTCAACATACACACACTTTCACCTCCCCACAACCACAGACATTTCTTCCTGCCTCCTCCATGTGAGTGTGCATCTGCACACTCATATGGAGGAGGCAGGAAATGGGGAATGCAGTGTGCAGTGGTGGAGAAGGTGAAGTGGACATGTGCACAAACACTTGCACCCCCATACTTGCACAAGGGAGAAGAGGGAAGGCAAGTGGGTGGAAAATAGAGGTGATATCCTGCATCTCACCCTACTCCCTGACACACACTCCATTCACTTCCCGTTACTACTTACACATCCAACACTCACAGACACAACACATATATACCATTCCCACACAGATGAGGAGAAAGTTGTGTGGTTGTGTGTGTGTTAGTGGGGGGGGGGGGAGCATGGAGAGTACAAGGGGGAAAAGTGCACACACCCTCACCCCTGACCATCACTTTCACTCTCCACGATTCACACCCCCACACCAACCCAACAGCACATATCACCTACACAACCACATACATACCTGCACCTCATCCATCACCATATACCCCACAACCACCTCATGCACCCCTTCCACCTTCAAACTCCTTCTCACCTACACCATTACCCACTGAATACTCCCCCCCCCCCCCCCACACATTCAACTACCTCCATTCCTTCACCCCCAACAGAGCAAGTACAAGACACTAGGGATGTGCAGAAGGAAAACATTTGTTGCTATTCGATATTCGTTTCGCCGGGATCCAAATTCATTGTATTCGTTTCATAGGTGGGAAAAACAATTAGTTGATATGTTTTATTCATTTTCCGATTTCCCATTAAAGTATTTGCAGCCTATTTTTGGCTGCAGAATTGGGGTTTTCTTATCAATTCTGATGAAACTTCTGGGAAGCTATCATCAGAATGAGAAAAGAGCTCCAAGGTACTTAGACTGTGGCAAAGTGGCACCAAAGTGGCATTAATAGCCTAAGGCACTTTAAAGGGGCAAAGGGGTACCAGGAGTGGCAAGAGTGCTTTAACAGAGGTGCAAAGCAGCAGCGAGAGTGTCAAAAACCCACCACTGCTTCAAAAGAGAGCACCAATAACAGATGCATGAGCCCTCAAAGGCAGCACAACATGCAAAGTGGCAAGACAAGTGGCATCAACATCCTACAGCACAATGAAGGGGGAACATAGCAAGCAGAAAGACTAGCACAAACACACTGAGGAACCATGATAGTGGCAAGAACACCACAAGGAGTTGAGTGAGTCATCTGGTGTATGGAAGCACGGCAGAGTGGCAGAAAGTTGATAGGGGCAAGACAGTCTGGCAGAGTGGAGGTAGTCTGGTCCCTGTGGTTTTGATAGGGGAAAGACAGGCTGGCAGAGATGAGGTAGTCATGTCCCTGTGGTTTTGATAGGGGCAAGAGAGGCTGGCCCCAGGGAGAGTTCCCTTTTCTTTGAGCAGGAAAGGGCTCCCTAGAATGGGTTGGCCCCTAGAGTGGAGAACGAGCCTTCAAAGCGTGGCAACGTGGAGGAGGTCTCACTGTGAACAGCAGTTTAACATGGGTTAAAAGGTACTAAGAGATAGGCTGGCCGGCTACCCCGAGGAGAGTTCCCTTTCCTTTGATTAGGAAAGGGCTCCTGGACAGTCAGGCACAGCATTAGAGGTCAAACCCTTTTAGGGACATAAGGCCTGGATGGACAGGCACAGCATTCGAGGTCAAACCCTCATAGAGACATAAAGCCTGGATGGACAGGCACAGTATTAGCCTTCAAACCATTTTAGGGACATAATGCCTGGATGGACAGGCACAGCATTCGAGGTCAAACCCTTGTAGAGACATAAAGCCTGGACAGGCAGGCACAGCATTAGCCTTCAAACCCTTTTAGGGACATAAGGCCTGGATGGACAGGCACAGCATTCGAGGTCAAGCCCTTGTAGAGATGTAAAGCCTGGATGGACATGCACAGCATTAGAGATCAAACCCTCATAGAGACATAAGACCTGGACAGACAGACACAGCATTCAAGGTCAAACTCTCGTAGAGACGTAAAGCCTGGAAAGACAGGCACAGCATTAGAGTTCAAACCCTTTTAGGGACATAAGGCCTGGATGGTCAGGCACAGAATTAGAGGTCAAACCCTCATAGAGACATAAGACCTAGACAAACAGGCACATCATTAGAGGTCAAACCCTTGTAGAGACATAAGGCCTGGATGGAGAGGCACAGCATTAGCGGTCAAGCCATTGTAGGGACTTAAGGCCTGGATGGACAGGCACAGCATTAGAGGTCAAACCCTTTTAGGGGCATAAAGCCTGGACAGCAGGCACAACATTAGAGGTCAAACCCTCGTAGAGACATAAGGCCTGGATGGACAGGCACAGCATTAGAAGTCAAGCCCTCATAGGGACTTAAGGCCTTGACGGACAGGCACAGCATTAGAGGTCAAACCCTTTTAGGACATAAGCCCTTGATGGACAGGCACAGCTTTATAGGATTTCCTTTGTGCAGGTATGTTGTGGTTTGATCTGTCACTTCTTCTTGAACTGGTTCACTGCCAGAAGAAAATGGGATCTTTTTCATTTCTGAAAGATAATTCAACAGAGGATGCATTTAGAGCAATAGAGACTGCCATTTGTGAAGCAAGAACTGATCTGGAGATTTTTTGTGAATACCCAGAAGCTATTCACTGTACTTATGCATTTCAGCTGATGACAAATGAACATGAAGAGCTCTCAGAAATAAGAAAACCGCTACTCAAGTCCAAATCTACAATATCAAGCTATGTTGACTTTTTGGTTTACACAGTGCCTCTGTAAACTATGGGAAGACAGAGGATGAACTAGAGTATAACTGCCACCAGTTTTCTATAGTATTAGAAACATTACTATTGGTACCAAAGAAAGATTTCGGGAACATGGCCCATATTATGAAGGTCAGGAAAACTATTGAGTATATGAGCTATGCAAGCTCCAAACATCTGAAGTCAGCTTTTTATGTTCTTACTGATGTAAATCTGCTGTTAGTTAGACAGCGGAGTTAGCAATCTGTTATAAATGAGCTTAGTTGACAAGCTAGGAGTAGCAATCTGTTATTAATGGCTCCTAAAGAAAGAGGAATCTTGTAGTATCTCAGATATCATCTTGCTAAGGAGTAGCAATCTGTAATGAATCTGATATAGTTGTGGGTGGATCCCTGGGCCAGTGGCAGATGACCATGCCCTGGGAGGATATCCCAAGAGGGACCACCGGCTATGTTGAGTATGGAGACAGACACACATTAGTTCTTTTATTAAACAGGTTTTTGAAACCACCAGAGGTGGCAGTAGTGAGCTGATATGTCCGGCAGGGCTGTAGTCCTTCAGGTACTGGAATAGTGATCTAGGATGGCTGAGCTGTTGAGAAACTGTAGAAAGTGAGTAGGCAGAGTAGGCAGAGTTCATGAACAGAACTAGATGACAAAACTCACATAAGGTTTCAAGGAAACTCAGGAGCTGGAAAGGTTTAGGCCCTTGAAGAGCGGGTACCTGGTTCCAGGGAAAGCTCCGAGAGAGCGATGGTAATTCACAATTGTTTGTAGCAGTGATAGCTTCCAAGCAGTAGAGAATCTTCAGAGTGCCCAGGAACATGGGCCCTCGAGGAGTGAGTACCAGTTCCTATCTGTAATCTGAAAGCAAAGAAAAAGAGCGAGGCCCCCAAGGAGCGGGTACCTCTGGTAAGTCCGAGGAGGCAGAGTAGCTTGGGAGGTGTAGCTGAAGCAATCCCCTTGCTAACTTAGTTAGATAGTGAAATAGAGACCTTTAAATTTTGGAAGCAGATGACGTCATCTGAGGGGGACGCCCCTGAGGTTCGCGCTCTTGCTGGTACTTCAATCAGAGCGCGCACGCTCGTGCGCCCTAGTTCTTCAGGCAACATGGTCGATCTGCAACGTCGAGCCAGTCCAGGGACACCAGATGGAGACAGCATGGAGATGCCGAGGCAGCCAGCCATCCATCAGACCCGGAAGGAGTCACCACAGAGGTAAAGAGGGCAGAGTGAAGACGTCGAGCAGCGATGGTCGCAACAGTACTCCCCTTCAAAGGCGATCTTCTCTTCAGGTACCAGGCTTAGGTTTGGAAGGATGTGCAAGGTGGAACTGATGAGGCATCTCTTTGTCCAAGATATTGGTCAGAGGCTCCCAAGAAATTAAATCGGGGCTGAAGCCTTCCCAAATCAGAAGGTATGCAAAAGTCTTGCCTCTGTTACGAACATCTAGAATCTCTTTGATCTTAATTTCTAAGTCGTCTTTTGCATTGATGACAGGTGGATCTTGAGATTTGGAAGAATCTTGCAAAGTGTTATTGATGATATCAACAGCAATGGATTGAGCTGCTGTGGACGTCACTGAAGGTTTCAGTGGAAGTGGTGATGTTGAGGTATGTCTAAGGCCCACTTCTAAAGATAACTCTCCAGTAAAAGTTGCTGGATGAGAGATGGTGGCATCACCAGCAGAAACAGACTGGCTGGTAGCTAGAGATATCTTCTTCGGATCTATTATGTGCTGTGGTTCATCAGACACATCTTCCGAGTGAAATAGGCATGACAGAGATACTCTAGGGTTAATGATCCGTGAATACGGTTCTTGAGATATTGAAGAACATTCACTGGGTATTGTATCGTCTTCGTCTCGAGATATTGAAGAACATTCACTAGGTATAGTATCGTCTTCGTCTAGAGATATTGAAGAACATTCACTAAGTATTGTATCGTCTTCGCCTCGAGATATTGAAGAACATTCACTGGGTATAGTATCATCTTCTCTTCCCCCAAAGCAAAAGTCTGTACCAGTGTTACACTTGGGCTGAGTTCTGGAGTAGTGAGCACCACCCAGAAGGGTGGCTCCAGGTGGAGAGAGACAGGGATGGCTAGAAACAGTGTCTGGGTCCGGGCTGGGTCAGGGCAGGTGGCAAGTAGCAGTGTCTGGGTCCAGGCTGGGTCAGGGCAGGCGGCAAGTAGCAGTGTCTGGGTCCAGGCTGGGTCAGGGCAGGCGGCAAGTAGCAGTGTCTGGGTCCAGGCTGAGTCAGGGCAGGCGGCAGAGCAAGGCAGGTCAGAAGGCCCGAAGGCCACACACACACACAGAAGGCCCGTAGGCCACACACAGCAAGCAGGGCAAGACAGGTCAGAAGGCCCGTAGGCCACACACAGCAAGCAGGGCAAGACAGGTCAGAAGGCCCGTAGGCCACACACAGCAAGCAGGGCAAGACAGGTCAGAAGGCCCGTAGGCCACACATAGCAAGCAGGGCAAGGCAGGTCAGAAGGCCCGTGGGCCACACACACACAGAAGGCCCGTAGGCCACACACAGCAAGCAGGGCAAGACAGGTCAGAAGGCCCGTAGGCCACACATAGCAAGCAGGGCAAGGCAGGTCAGAAGGCCCGTAGGCCGCACACACACAGAAGGCCCGTAGGCCGCACACACACAGAGAAGGCCCATAGGCCACACACAGCAAGCAGGGCACGACAGGTCAGAAGGCCCGTAGGCCACACATAGCAAGCAGGGCACGACAGGTCAGAAGGCCCGTAGGCCACACATAGCAAGCAGGGCAAGGCAGGTCAGAAGGCCCGTAGGCCAGGTAAGGAAAGCAAGGAAGAAGGCCCAAAGGCCGCACAAGGCTAGGCAAAGCAAGGTCCAAGGACCAAACGCACAGCAAGCAAGGAAGGCTAGAGCAGGGAGCCCAGGCGAGCTCGATGCCGAAGCACCGAGGGAACTGTCAGGCAGGGTTATAAAGGCAAGACTAGAAGATAGAGTGAACAAGGGAGATGGACTGGGTCTGTCAGGAGAGCCAGCTCTAGAGGGACCCCTGGTGGTAAGGCGGTTGCACAGCAGCCATAGCCGTAACACAGCTCTAGAGGGACCCCTGGTGGTGAGGCGGTTGCACAGCAGCCATAGCCGTAACAACCAGCTGATGACTCTGATGGTAGGGAAAAGCCCTTCTGGAAATTTTCTTCCATGTTTTCCAAGTTGCTTTATTCTCAAAAGCTGAGAGAGGGTTCATACTACCCTTCGGTGGTTCAGTGTTGGGCTTCAGTCTTATGGCACAGTCATAGGGCTCCCGTGGAGGAAGAACATCAACTATTTCTTTGGAAAATATATCCCAGAAGGGGGTGTTCTGGAGCTGTAACCCTGGTACTGCTGGTGTCACAGGCTTGCCTATAACAGGCGATATCTCCTTAAGGCATCTCCCATGACATTCTGGGCCCCAGTGGGAGAGATCCAGAGATGCCCAGTCAAATTGGGGTTGGTATACTTACAACCAAGGTAACCCCAGGACAATAGGGTGCACAGCCTTTTCCAGTACAAAGAAGGAGAGTGACTCCGTATGGAGAACTCCGGTGCAGAGAGTAACTGATTCGGTTTGGCAAGTCACATCTCCCATTAAGGGCTCTCCTTGAATAGAGGATAACCTTAGTGGATCTTTCAACTTGATGAGGGGGATCCTCAAATATTCCACTAGTCGTCTGAGAATGAAGTTTCCTCCTGCCCCCGAGTCCACCAGGGCAGGAGTCTGAACTGTGACTGGTCCGTACGTCAAGAAGACTGGGAGAGAGAGCGTACAAAAAGGCGCAGTAAGGCCTAAGAACAGTCCTCCCGCAGGTCCGTCCATTTCCCGGACAAAATGGGGCGTGTAGAGACATCATGGCCGGGCTGACCACAGTACATGCACAAGCCGCGTTTTCTTCTGAAATCTTCTCTCCTTGGAGGTCAAGTGTCCATGACCAAGTTGCATTGGTTCATCTTTATCAGCAGCAGAAGTTACTGGAACCATCTGAGATGCAGTGGTAGTACTAGCCTTTTTCAACCCAAGTAACACCTTAGGCCAGAGTTCCTTAACCTTGTCTCGGAGCCAGTGATCAATCCGAGTGGCCAAGGCTATTAATTCGTCCAGCGAGTCAGGTAACTGGCGAGCGGCCAGCTCGTCCTTTAAGCGGGTCTCCAGGCCTCTGCAGAAGAGAGTCGAGACATTTGGGGTCCCAGGAAATTTCCGCTGCCAGAGTCGTAAATTCTATGGCTAATTCAGCCAGTGATCTGTTGCCTTGCTTCAAGTCCACCAAAGCAAACCTGGCAACAGAAATATGAGCAGGGTCATCAAAGACGGATTTAAACAAGTCCATAAATCCTTCTATGTCCTGCAAAATAGGGTCCTTGCATTCCCACAAGGTAGATGCCCACGACAGGGCTCTTCCATCTAAGTATGACAGAATGTAGGTGGTCTTCGAAAGAGCTGTGGGAAATAAAGTTGGCTGTAAGGTGAAGTGCATGCAGCACTGGTACAGAAAGCCCCGGGTCTTCTGGATTTCTCCGGAAAAGCAGATAGGAACTGCCAGTGGTATAGCAGTCTTTAAAGTTACCTCCTGTAACTGACCTTCTTGGTTAGCTGTGCCTTGTATCTTCTGTGTGTGTAGCTGATGAAATGCTGCAGTAAGTTTCTCCAAAATTTCTTGCTGCTCTGAGATGCATTGGTCTAGGCCCGGTATAGCCTGCAAGGCAGAGAGATGTGCCGGATCCATGGAATTAACAACATCCCATAGTGTAAGCCGGATCCACTGGAGTTAACCACATCCCATAGTTTTAAGCCGGATCCACTGGAGTTAACAACATCCCATAGATTTAAGTAGGATTCACTGGAGTTAGCAACATCCCATATTTGTAAGCCAGATCCACTGGAGTTAGCAATCTGATGTAAATCTACTGTTAGACTGCGGAGTTAGCAATCTGTTATGAATGAGCTTAGTTGACAAGCTAGGAGTAGCAATCTGTTATTAATGGCTCCTAAAGAAAGAGGAATCTTGTAGTATCTCAGATATCGTCTTGCTAAGGAGTAGCAATCTGTAATGAATCTGATATAGTTGTGGGTGGATCCCTGGGCCGGTGGCAGATGACCACGCCCCCGGGAAGATATCCCGAGAGGGACCACCGGCTATGCTTGAGTATGGAGACAGACACACATAAGTTCTTTTATTAAACAGGTTTTTGAAACCACCAGAGGTGGCAGTAGTGAGCTGATATGCCCGGCAGGGCTATAGTCCCTCAGGTACTGGAACAGTGATCCAGGATGGCTGAGCTGTTGAGAAACTGTAGAAAGTGAGTAGGCAGAGTAGGCAGAGTTCATGAACAGAACTAGATGACAAAACTCACATAAGGTCTCAAGGAAACTCAGGAGCTGGAAAGGTTTAGGCCCTCGAGGAGCGAGTACCTGGTTCCAGGGAAAGTTCTGAGAGATCAATGGTAACTCACAATTGTTTGTAGCAGCGATAGCTTCCAAGCAGTAGAGAATCTTCAGAGTGTCCAGGAACATGGGCCCTCGAGGAGCGAGTACCGGTTCCTATCTGTAATCTGAAAGTAAAGAAAAAGAGTGAGGCCCCTAGGAGCGGGTACCTCTGGTAAGTCCGAGGAGGCAGAGTAGCTTGAGGTGTAGCCGAAGCAATTCCCTTGCTAACTCAGTTAGATAGTGAAATAGAGACCTTTAAATATTGGAAGCGGATGACATCATCTCAGGGGGACGCCCCTAGGTTCGCGTTCTTGCTGGTACTTCAATCAGAGCGTGCGCGTGCCCTAGGTCTTCAGGCAACATGGTGGATCTGCAACGTCGAGCTGGTCCGGAGACGCCGGAGGGAGATGGAATGGAGATGCCGCGGCAGCCAGCCATCCATCAGACCCGGAGGAAGTCGCCACAGAGGTAAAGAGGGCGGAGTGAAGACGTCGAGCAGAAACGGTCACACTTACATTCCAAATGTTGCAAAACAGGAAAAGAATATTCTGGAAAGAAGTGATGTACAAATACATGAAACTGAAATTAGAAATACCAGAACTAAACTCAGACAAGCACAGTGTTTGAGATCAGGCCCTTGTATGGACGTACAGCCTGGACAGTGGACGGACAGGCACAGCATTTCAGGTCAGGCCCTTGTATGGACGTATGGCCTGGACAGTGGACGGACAGGCACAACGTTTCAGGACAGGCCCCTCTAGGGACGTATGGCCTAGACAGTGGATGGACAGGCACAGTGTTTCCGGTCAGGCCCTTGTAGGGGCGTATGGCCTGGACAGTGGATGGACAGGCACAGTGTTTTATTCATCTTGCCATTCACAGGGAAAATTTGGAAACCCAAGCAAAGGCAGGTTTATTTTCAAAAACACTTCATTTCCATCAACTCTGGTGCCAGCCTTGAGCGGTGAGGGCTCATGATATCCTCTGTCATTGAAAACACACGTTCACTGGGCATACTGGTTGGTGAGCCCAAAAAGCAACAAGGTAGGCAATCTAAAAAGCCGTGAACAAACGTAGGAAAGTAGATGCCAAAGAATGTCTTTTTCAATATAAACATATAACATATAAAATCTTATATGTTATTGATTTTATGCCATATTTCAAATTTTTTATATGTTTTTATTTATTTATGATTTCAAATTATTCATTATTTATTTATGTATGTTTGTTTCATAGCCCCTGAGGCAGTCACTAGGATGTGGCCTGAATCGTGCATTTTTTGTTCTCATACGCCTCCAGCCAATAAAGATATTGAAAAAGACATTCTTTGGCATCTACTTTCCTACGTTTGCTCACACTGGTTGGTGGACATGAAAGATATCGCTGAGCATCTTTAGCTAGGTGTGCCCAGACAGTGGACCTGTGTGCCCAATATGCCAGTGGATCTGTCTGCATGTCCTCTGTGGGCTCTGAGAGATACCGTGTCACTGACAGTTGTGCTGGTTTCTCCTTTGTTTGGGTGGGCTGAGAGTCACACATGCCAGCTGCTTTCTCTCTAGCCCATAGCACAAAAGATGAATCTTTATAGGAATCATGCCTTTGGCATACTGAAGTGGAGGAGGAGGTACTAGCTGTCACTGACAGAGTGCTGCTCCTGCTTGGGCTAGCATAACTCTCTGAAGTGCCCGCTGTTTCCTCCTCTGCTTCATGCCTGATCTGCCTCTGCCTATGGCGCTCCTGTTCACAGACGTTTAGTAACAGCAGGTACTTCACAAATGAGAGACAATTGGACTGTAGGGTGAGTTTCCCTTTCACACGGGATCATAGACTATGGTGAGCATGTATGTGTGGTCTTCTGTTAAAGGCCTTAATCTCTCTTGCATCTGCTGCTGCAAAACGTCCAGACAATGGTGCACCTCAGCTGTCATTCCCTCTTCCTGTTTAAAACCCTCCAAATTTTCATCCAGGAAATTAACTATAGGGATGATGGCAGCCAAGGTGGCATTTCTGGAACTCAGCTCCTCCATGACATCCTTGAAGGGCTGCAGTATTTTTACCAGCTGACTCATGACTAACCAATCATGATGCCCTAGGGGATTCTGCACACCTATGTCCATTGAACCAGAAAGTTCATGAAGGGGTGTCTGCAGCTCCACTAACCTCTGCAGCATCATATAGGTGGAATTCCACCTGTCACATGGTAGGAGCAATGGATGGCTGGCGCCATCTTGTGCTCCTACCATGTGACAGGGGCCCGACCAATGGCACCGGTAGCCCCTGTGACATAGTAAGGGCAAGGCTATCGGCGCCATTTTGAATACTGGCAGCCGACGGCCCGAGTGCAGGAGATCGCTTCAGGACCCCGCTGGACCACCAGGGACTTTTGCAAATCTTGGGGGGGTCAGGAGGGTGGGGGGTTGTAGTTAATTAAATTTAAAGGGTTGGGATGGGGGTTTTTTTGGGAAACAAATACATATGTAACTAATGAACGGATCGGGGTCCCCCGAGAACGAATGCAACTGATTTGGGTCCCGACGAATATGAATACCGAATGGGACAAATCCATCCCCACTGCACATCCCTACAAAATACTTGTTCTATTTCCAGCATTCCTCATTCCTTTTTAAACAATATAATCTAATAGCAAAACTTGGTAGCTTCGTCCACTTCTTGATTGTACAGCTTCTAAGTTTCAAGCCTTTTTCTATAGTCTCTAAAATTTTCAGCATTTGTATACTCTGTTTTCATGGTGTTTCTAGTATATTCAGTTCTTATTTGAGAGTTAATTTTTTGTATCTGGATCTCCAACAAAATTGGCAGAACACCAGCAAAATCTATGATGGTCCGCAGCACAGATCTGGAATCACTTTGGGGGCCAATGTAAAAATTGCGCTCTGAAAGTCAACATACAGTTTCATAGCACACAGCTCTTTTTTTTTTTTTAATAATTCTTGATGCAGTAAGCTAATGGCATGTTAATTCATCGGGAATTAAAAAGTATGCACAAACCAGAAAACGTGCACAAAGAAAAGACAGCATACAATAAAACATTATGTATATGCATAACATATTTTATGTGCATAAAACATGGTTTATGTGCACAAGCCAAGCTTTCTGCATTTAAAATATGATTTATGCACACAAAAAATGCTTTTCTACACAGAAAGTATTTCTGTGCATAAATCATATTTTCTGTATGGAAATCAGGTCCC
Source organism: Rhinatrema bivittatum (assembly GCF_901001135.1). Lineage (NCBI taxonomy): Eukaryota > Metazoa > Chordata > Amphibia > Gymnophiona > Rhinatrematidae > Rhinatrema > Rhinatrema bivittatum. The sequence continues at coordinate 322,515,921 of NC_042619.1, forward strand.
AGCCTCTGCCTTTATTCTAACATAGCCATGGAAAAAAACTCCATCTCAGACTAGGAGTTATATTTCTAGCACTAAAAAACATAAAGTATGCCAGTGCACCTTTCTGCATTGATGGTTAATAGTTAATGTCATCGTTAGCTGAATTTCCATGCTAAGATACCAACCTTAATGAATATTGTTGTGTGCACATTTTTTTGCACAAAAATCATTGATGAATTAGCAGTAAAGTTTGTATAAAACAAAATGTGTACATAACTGAGGATTAAAGTGTCTGTTGTGCCAAATTCACTTTATTGCATTGACCTCTTTGATAGTATGTGCTTGTTCATATATTCAGTAAGATCAGCAGGCTGTAGTGTTTATTAATATACTTAATTCAGGAGAAGAAAATGCTTAAACAGAATGTGGATTTGCTTCTATAAACATCACATGTGGACCAGTAGGTTTTTAAATGTGTCCCAAGGCTTAATGACTTCAGATTGTTAACCTATGGAATGTTTTTCATCCTCAGTCATAATGCAGATAATATTATAATGCCATGGCATACCAGATTCAGCTCCTGTTTTTCATAAGACCTGTGAGAAAGATGAAATATTGATGAGTCTGTCTAATCAACCTCTGCCTATTACTCTTGCAGAATCATTCAGGGAAAAATTAAAGAGAGTTATCCAAGGGCATTTTGACATGCTGATTCTGGACTCAAATATTACTGAGTTCAGATGACAGTCTAATAGACCTATTGATGTACCCAAAATTATCTCAGCTTCAGATTAAAATGAACAGCTGAATCAAATCAATAGTTGGGAATTTTCTGCTACATCAGCCTTGATGAAGACGGAGGAACAGCACTATATCCTTGTGACAGGGAGAGTAAGTATATTCATAGATACTGAGGCCTTGACAAACTAATCATTGAAAAATGAAAAATACATCTGTTAGTCTCATAAAATATTTGCTAAAAGTAGAGTTACCTTCATGCACTGAAATAAGGTAGGTCCCATGTATCAGTAGGAAGTATGACCATCCATTTTTAAATTGCAGACACTCCAGATAACAATGGGGCCAATTTAATTAAATTGGTAGATTTTCAAAGGGTTACGCGCATAAGATACACGCGTAACCCCCGAAAAGCTGCCCCTGCGTGTGCCGAGCCTATCTTGCATAGGCTCGGCAGTGCACGCAAGCCCCGGGTCACGCGTATGTCCCGGGGCTTTCAGAAACGGGCGGACCGGAGGCGGGGCTGGGGGTATAGTGGTGGGCCGGGGGCGGGGCCGGGGCATTCCCAAGTCCTCCAGCACTGCGGCCATGCCGGAGGTTCGTGCGCCAGCAGCCTGCTGGCGCGCGCAAGTTATGCCTGCCTCGGGCAGGCGTAACTTTTGAAACTTAGGTAGGCAGGGGGATTTAGTTAGGGCTGGGGGTGGGTTAGATAGGGGAAGGGAGGGGAAGGTGGGGGAAGAGGTTGAAAAGTTCCCTCCGAGGCCGCTCCGATTTCAGAGCGACCTCGGAGGGAACGGAGGCAGCCTGCGCGGCTCAGCGCGCGCGCATGTTATAAAATCAGGTATAGATTTGTTCGCGCCGGGTTGCGCGAAGAAATCTGTGCCCACGTGCAGGTTTTAAAATCTGCCCCAAAGTATGCTGAAAGCAGGCACTGAACACTCAGCACCAGCTTTCTTAAATGCGCCCCCAAGCACCCCTCCTAGGGGCACCATGCAATATTTAATTTAGGGGTTGGGTTGTCAAGGGGGTGCTGGGGTTGCTTGCGCGCCCCTAGTACCTCCTTGACAACGGGGGCTCGCGAGCAGTTGGCTATCTGCTAGCTAGGAAACACATGCTGAATTTATCGGTGTCCATCTTCCTAATCAGCGCACAGCCAGGGCTTCAGGAAATGGATGCTTGTTAACCGGTCATCCGTTTCCTGAACCCGACCACCGGCACTATTTTTTAAACTTGTTTTTTTTAAAAGGTTTTAAAATATTTTTTCCCTCCTACTTAATATCGCAATGATATTAAATAGGAGGATGCAGAGAAAAGCAGATTTTTCTGCTTTTCTGTACAACTTTTGGGAGCACTCAGGAATTAACGCTTTCTCCGGGCAGGCATTAATATTTGAGGGCAAAAATATGTGTCTTAGATGCACATTTTGTTTTTGCTTTCGGAGTGAATAACTAATAACCTCATTCACATGCCTTTGCATATAATGAGAGCTATTAGTTTTGCCCCACATTGGATGCACGTTGTGGAGGCGCATAAGGGGATTAGGTAGCACCTATACAACCCTTGTCCAACTGCGGGTTAAACAGTACGCACGGCTGAGCGCACTGTATTGCATCAGCCCCAATGTGTTATGTTAAAAATAACCCTGCTAATGTGGCTCACTGACAGTGCTGTGGGCTGCCATGCAGAGTGTTCCCAGTTTGATTTCTGGATCAGGCCTTCTACAGCTCAGGTCAGCTGGGCCTGAGGGTGCTGCGGCAGCAGCATTCACAGCCCCTGGGTCAAGGAGCTATAGCCATCAAATTTAGATCCCATGATACCAGGTTCCCGAAAGAGCCCTGTTCCTGGCTCCCAGCCTCAGGACCATTGCAATGGCCTCACTAGGAAGTGGGAGGGTGAGTCTATTAGAAAAGGCAAAAAATCCCTGGGTAATTGTAAATAAAGCCTTGAGTGCCAGAATCCCAGAATTGGTTCACATTGGGCTGAGAGAAAGGAGAAACTACCAGGTCAACCCCCCATCCATCCCCTAAAAACCCCCTGCTAATACTAATAATAGATAACACATATATTTTATTCATAAAATATCTTTTTCAACAATGCTTATGAAAAACTGGGACACATAAAATGTCAGAAATTGATTTTTTTCCAACACTTCCCTTGGTTAATAGGCAAACACTAACCCCAAAGTGAATCAGTGTCTGAATACGTCTTAATATTCCCAATAGTTTTGATTTTTTTTTTTTTAAGCAAAATAGGGACAAGTCTATAGATGTGATGGGGTAAGACCAGGATTATCTCAGCATGTCTAGATGATATGGAATCAGGTAGTGACCGTAGAACCCCAAAATGGTCAATATTCAATAAACTAATATGGTGTGGGGTGTTGGAATGTTATGTTAGAAATTTCATAACAGAGATATGAGGATATGTTTTGCTAATATTTTGCTGTGATTCCCTGAAATTTTTCTTAGCATTGATTATTGCTAAATTGAATTCTTTACCTTTACAATTTCAGTCAAACAGGGTCATTCATCAAAATGCATCATGGTGTTAACACATGAGTTAACAGCACTAGTGCACAGTGCAAATGCAAATTTTGGAAAGGGGTGGGATTAGGGAGGAGTTATGAAAATGAGGGGCAATATTACACTGTGTGAAATAACGCATGTGATTGCATAGTTTTAACTAGACCAATTTTCCTGCTAAGCTATGTGATATCACTAAAATGCTATTTCCAATACATTTTTGGAATTACATTGCTGGGCTGGAGGGGGAAAGGGGTGAGGGAGAGGGGGGAGAGAGGGGAATAGCCTTTGGGGAAGTTGTCACAGTATGCACCTATTTATATGCCTATAGGAGTGGCAGCTAATAGCTTGATGTGAGGTGGTGGTTTCGGGGCCAGTTTCTTATGTAGAGTGAGACATACGAACAGCACAGTATACCTTGGTGAAGATTTGATGCCACTTAGAGTGAGGAAAGTCTCACAAAGATGAAATTTTGTTCTATACTATCTCACTGTACCTTGATGGTACTCTGTTACAGAGTCCATCGAGCTAGGGTGAGAGAACATAGTAGAAAAGTCATCTTTGTGAGACTTTCTTCACTCCAAATGACGTCAAATCTTTACCACAGCGTACTGTGCTGCTCATAATTCTCACTCTGCATGAAAAACTGGCACCTAAACCACCACCATCACCTCACCTTGAGCTAATAGCTGCCCGTCCTATAGAGATATAAATACTTGACAACTATGAAGGCTTTATAGATTCATTCTTTCTAGTGGATTGCAAATTGGCTAAAAGACAGGAAACAAAGAGTAGGATTAAATGGACAATTTTCTCAGTGGAATGGAGTGGGCAGTGGAGTGCCTCAGAGATCTGTATTGAGACTCTTACTTTTCAATATATTTATAAATGATCTAGAAAGAAATACGACGAGTGAGATAATCAAATTTACAGATGATACAAAATTGTTCAGTAGTTAAATCACAAGCAGATTGTGATAAATTGCAGGAAGACCTTGTGAGACTGGGAAATTGGGCATCAAAATGGCAGATGAATTTTAATGTGGATAAGTGCAAGGTGATGCATATAGGGAAAAATAACCCATGCTATAGTTACACAATGTTAGGTTCCCTATTAGGTGCTACCACCCAAGAAAGAGATCTAGGCGTCATAGTGGATAACACATTGAAATCGTCAGTTCAGTGTGGGATCTTCTTAGTGTTTGGGTAATTGCCAGGTTCTTGTGGCCTGGTTTTGGCTTCTGTTGGAAACAGGATGCTGGGCTTGATGGACCCTTGGTCTGACCCAGCATGGCAATTTCTTATGTTCTTATGTCCAAGCCTAAGTCTCAGAGATGGACCAGGCCTCAGCACCAGCTGTGGCATTGGGTCTAGGCCTCAGCACTGAGACCAAACCTCAGGGCTAGACCCCATTGCGGGGCCTAGGCCTCAGTTATTAGACCCTGCTTAGGGCTGGGCCCAGGTGCTGAGCTCAAGCCTCAGTGCTGCAACCAGGCCTATAGGCCAGAACTAGGCCTTAGTGTGGCAGACCCTTCCAGTCTGGCCATTAGATACACTATCCTTGTCCTTAATACCTTTTTCATAGGAGCCATCCATACCCTATAGTCCCTCCCACTAGGAGGCTCTGATTGGATGTCTAAGTGCTATTTAGCTGAGTCATGTTAATAAATACTTGGGGGGGGGGGGGGTCAGTTTGAGGATGCAGTCAGAGAGTAAAGATGTATTTTTCCCATACTCTCGTAGGGTCTCCCAGCCTTGCCCAAAGGAGTTTTCTTTTAGGAGAGATACCTCATAGTGCAATTCCTGCCAGATGGTCCTTCTCATTATAGGTTACAGAGAGATAGACTGTTGAGCCAGATACCCTCTTGAGGTGAGAAGACTCTCATCCAGGGAACATAAGTCCTGTGAGCCTACTCTAAACCCTAGATGGGCAAGTACCAGTAATGGATCCTGATGTGACTGTGAAGGCTAGAAGAGTCCTAATTTTGGAAGGAACTGAATTCACTCTGTTTCTTTTGGGAAATTCATCCTCACTATCCATACTCAAAGTACAGGGGCTGAAGACCAGTGAGTCCATTCACATCCTGAATGTGGCAAGCACCTATGACAGCATGAATACCAGTTTAGGAAGAAGTATACATTTTAAGCTTTCAAGTAGTTTTTGAACTTTGAGTTAAGTGGGAAGGTTTTAGATCCCACTTCCCCACTGGGATTGCAAGGCTGTGGTAAAGCCTGATCCCGCTGACTTTTCCCTAAGAGAAGTCTCCAGGAAAAAAAAAACAATCAAGGATGAAGGAACAATGGAACTAAAGGAGTGAAGAAACTAAATCAGGAGATCCCATCCAGATTTCCACCAGGCTGGGTGTTCAAGGAGGAGAAGATGACTAAAGGCAGGATTTTTGCAATGCAGAGGGAATCCTATCACTAGGATTCCAAGAGAACAGTATGCACATTTAAAGTCACCATGTGCTTTACAAAGATGTCTGTAACAAAGGACTCCTACCTACCTATAACCCAGACCACTTTTTGGGTTACTAATAGGTCCTGTAACAGCCTAATGCAATTAGAGAGATATTTAGGGGAGTATTCATTCATGGACAGCCCTCCCACTGGCGGAGCTGTAATGGATACCCGGTTTTATAGCAGAGCTTTGCAATAGGCTCTAGGTGCAGTATTATTTGGAAGTCAGAGAGAGAGGTTGTATTTTTTCTAAGTTGGATTTGGGCCTACCTGGAGCCTCAGAAACTCTCAGAGACCCCTCCAGGACAGGCCAAAGGGCTCTGTTGCTGATTTCTCTTCACAAGGTGCAGAGCTCTGGGACTTTGGGGATTTTTGAACCTTTATGTCGAGGACCCCTGCTGGAGGTCTGGGCCTTTCCAAAGCCAGGGGCTAGTGAACCCTGAGCTGAAGATGCCCAATGTTTAGGGAAGACCTGCCCTACAAAGATGGTGACCTGCTGCAGAGGATTTCCTGATTATCCAAGTAGGGGAAAGAAGATCTATTTTTCCCCACATATAGGAGGAAGTGTTTTTCTTCCCCTCTTCCTGCGCATCAGGGGACTAGCAAATCCTGCAGTCCACCAAGGATTCCTACCACCTGAAATCCCACTAGAAGATAAATCTACTAAGTATGAATAAAAGATCCACATTACAGGGAGGACACCCATCTGGCATCAACCAAAGCCCCAAGGGATAGAGACATTAAATTCTGTGCCAAGATAGATTTTTGTGCCATCGGGAGGGGTTTCCCATCCAGCCAGGGGTACCATGCCCAGAGGGACCACTGCACAGGCTAATCTAGAAGTGTGGATGGATTCCTGGCTTAATAAAGACTAATGCACAGATAGAGGAGAAAGGAGCTGTAATTGGAAAAAGTAAAGCAGAGATTGTGGTGTGTGATTTGCCATGTTTAATTGCATCAGTAAATTATTATTTAGGACACTGCCTTCGTGGTCTGAGTTTGGTTTGTTTGGCACACAAAGCACAGCATCAGCTAAACACTCCAGCCACCCTGTACTGGGACCAGAGAGGACTCATTTCACTCCTATTCTAAAGGACCTACACCTTGAGATGGGAAGAGAAGAAAAAGCTAGCCAGGGTCCCTGCCCCAAAGAACTTATAAATAACTTTATGTACCCCTCCATACATGACTTGTACACTAAGGAAGTATTACATACCCATAAGAAATTCCTGTACCACCAGTCAGATGTACATTCAATTATTTTGGACAAATGGACTTTATTTAACATTATGAATCAGTAAACTATTATTTTATACCCAATCCTGGTCTGTCTAATTCTTACAGCCTCTTACCTCATGGGAATCACTAACAGTTACAATCTAAGGGAATCAAAGAACACTGGTGTTTTTATTCATTGTTCAGGCCATAAGCGAGAGCTTCCCCCTGTAAAAAGAATCCCCCCCCCCCCCCCCCCCCCCCCCCCCCCCCCCCCGTGATTTAGAGACAGTGGGATGTGACATGCTAGCCTGACATGCCCCGAAGAAATAAATTGGATTGTGTGACCTGTAATTTAAAACATCCACAAAGGGTTACATTAGCGATAAGACCAGGTCTCATGGCCAAGCACCAGTGCAGGTCTAGGTCTTGGCAATGGGACCACATTTCAGTACTTGGCCCTGGCATCAGGCTTCATCCTTGAGCCTGGCATGGCTATAAGCCATGGAGCCAGGACCAAGCCTTGATGCCTAGCATGCCTTAGTCCCATGACCATGCCTCCAGAACAGGTCCCGGAATTGGGCCTAAGCCTCTGGGCTGGGGCCAGGCCTAAGCCTTGAATATTGGACCAGGCCTCAAGGCTCAGCCCCAGTGCTAAGCCTAGGTCTGGCTATGGGAGAGGGCCTGAATGCCAGATTATGGCACAAGGCTTAGGCCTCGGCATCAGGCCTATGCTTTGGAGTCAGGACAAAACCTCATTTATAGGCCTACCTTGGGTCTAGACCTTGGTACTGGGTTTGGCATAGGTCCTGCTGGAGGCCTATTTTTTTTTTTTTTAATAAAAATGCAAGGAATACAAAAATAGCCTATAATTATTGGGTATATTTTTGTTCCATTTCTAACAAACCATTCATTGCATTGTTTGCCTTCATTAAAAACAAATACACATCTCTATTACCAGTTGTACCAAAAGTGCATCGCACCCCATACTAACATTAAAAAATGTTTCATTAAGAGTGCTATATACATGCAGAAATTCATATTTCACCAAACAATTTTAGATGTCCTTGATTTACTCCTTGACCTCTACACTTGCTTTCATCCCTAGCAGATATCCTACCATTTCAGGGGGGAGGAGAGGGAGGGTGGGCCTGACCTCACCATGTTTTGGTGGCATTGTAGGATATACCCTTCCAGACAGTAGGCAGTAAAAAAAATTGTTATACAGTAAGACAATATGTCTTGCCTGTAAGTAACTGTATCTCACTCTCAATGATGTGAACCTTGATTAGATTCTGGGAATTTCATTTATTCCAAACATAGACTTATAGAAACATAGTAAGCTGCAAACATTTGTTTTGATTTGCTCCATCAAGCTGTCAGCCTTTGCCCTGGTAAAAGGTAAGCAAGAAGAAAGTTGATCTCATTGTTATAGAAATAGGACAAACCTTGCAAGTGTTTTGCATACTTTGAACATACCTTGAGAAACAGATGGGGATATGAAGTCCTGATTTCTGACACAGCACTGCTGTTACCTCCATATGGAGGACTATAAGACAGTTTCAGGTACAGGAAGAGTTCAATGTGTCAGTCAATGCAGTGCTATGGAAGCACTGAAATATTTTAAACTTCTCACTGTTAGAGAAACTCTTTAGCAGATTATATCCCCATTCTCCCCATATTCAGCAGGATTCAATGAGATTTTAGTAACTGCTATTAGCAAACAAAGATGGGCTATTTTGATCATATTGATCACAATCGTGAGAAAGGGTTCAGTGACATCACAATATATTGCAGTGCAATCAAGGCCCTACAACCCAATTTAATGATCCCTAAGGTCATCTTGACTAAATAATTTCACTCCTTGGTCAGCAACCTTGGTTTTTCTCTTGATGGATTCTGGATCAGAAAATTGTGGTGTAGAGCTACCATAAGATATCATGCTATGGGGTATGTAAGATGACTCAAGAACACTGCTGTATAGAGTCGCAAGGGAAATCCAAATTCAACTCAGGAGTCTCTTAGTCCAGCTTATAGTTGTGAGCCCGCTGACATTTGGCTGACCTGGTTGGTATTCATTACAGGAAGCTGATGACTAATAGGACCTTTAACTGGCAGTTAGTGTAACTGGGTTTAAAAAAGGTTTGGATAAGTTCTTTCAGGAGAAGTCCATAAACTGCTATTAATCAATAAGCAATAGTAGCTTGGGATCTATTTAATATTTGGGTTCTTGCCAGGTACTTGTGATTTGGATTGGCCACTGTTGGACACAGGATGCTGAGCTTGAAGGATCCTTGGTCTGACCCGGTATGGCATATCTTATGTTCTTATTTTATAATTCAATTTCCAGTAGGTCATGCTGAACACCTGTCTCCCCAGCAGCAATCTGTCATATAGCATCCATACTAAGAATGTTATTTGTAATTTACATTGAACATTAGATGTAAATTGTGGAATATAAGAGAGAATAAACACTCATGCAGTAGAAGGAGGATGGACTGCTATGGTGACAGTGAATGTATGAAATATCTATATCCCTGATGTTTAGTGAGAGAAGCCAGGCCCAGGACTTCTTTGCAAATCTCCTTTTACAACTAAAGAAGAGGGGAGAGGGTGAAGAGAAGGTGGCAGTGAAGTGTGTATGTGTGTGTGTTAGGGGGAGGGAGCGAGGGGAAAGCAGGTTTAGAGAGGGTTGGTGTAATGGAGGGGTGAAGAGATAGCTGCTTTTGTTTGAATGTTTATTGCCATTAGAGCTGCCAACCCTAGATCTTCCTGCAAGCAGTGCCCTATTCCTGATACCAGGAGTGTTGTGATCTTCCTGCATGCAATGCCCTAACCCTGATACTGGGGGTGTTGTGATCTTCCTGCACGCAGTGCCCTAACCCTGATACCGGGAGTGTTGTGATCTTCCTGCATGCAGTGCCTATCCCTGCTCAGTGCAAGAAGATCACAACACCCCTGGTATCAGGGCTAGGGCACTGCGTGCAGGAAGATCACAACACTCCCGGTATCAGGGTTAGGGCACTGCGTGCAGGAAGATCACAACACCCCCGGTATCAGGGTTAGGGCACTGCATGCAGGAAGATCACAACACCCCCGGTATCAGGGTTAGGGCACTGCGTGCAGGAAGATCACAACACCCCCGGTATCAGGGTTAGGGCACTGCGTGCAGGAAGATCACAACACCCCCGGTATCAGGGTTAGGGCACTGCGTGCAGGAAGATCACAACACCCCCGGTATCAGGGTTAGGGCACTGCGTGCAGGAAGATCACAACACTCCCGGTATCAGGGTTAGGGCACTGCGTGCAGGAAGATCACAACACCCCCGGTATCAGGGTTAGGGCACAGCGTGCAGGAAGATCACAACACCCCTGGTATCAGGGTTAGGGCACTGTGTGCAGGAAGATCACAACACCCCCGGTATCAGGGTTAGGGCACTGCGTGCAGGAAGATCACAACACTCCCGGTATCAGGGTTAGGGCACTGTGTGCAGGAAGATCACAACACTCCCAGTATCAGGGATATGGCACTGTGTGCAGGAAGATCACAACACCCCTGGTATTAGAGATAGGGCACTGCGTGCAGGAAGATCACAACACCCCTGGTATCAGGGTTAGGGCACTGTGTGCAGGAAGATCACAACACCCCCCGGTATTAGGGTTAGGGCACTGCATGCAGGAAGATCACAACACTCCCGGTATCAGGGTTAGGGCACTGTGTGCAGGAAGATCACAACACTCCCAGTATCAGGGATATGGCACTGTGTGCAGGAAGATCACAACACCCCTGGTATTAGGGATAGGGCACTGCATGTAGGAAGATCACAACACTCCCGGTATCAGGGATAGGGCACTGTGTGCAGGAAGATCACAACACTCCCGGTATCAGGGATAGGGCACTGTGTGCAGGAAGATCACAACACTCCTGGTATTAGGGATAGGGCACTGCATGCAGGAAGATCACAACACCCCTGGTATCAGGGATAGGGCACTGCGTGCAGGAAGATCACAACACTCCCAGTATCAGGGTTAGGGCACTGCATGCAGGAAGATCACAACACTCCCGGTATCAGGGATAGGGCACAAGTTCTAGTCACATTGACTGATCACATTACTTTTTTTGTCAAGCTACCAACCGTTTCCATTTCCCTTCCCCCCAACCATCACCTCAGTGGGAACCTTGGTAACATCAATAAATAAGAGGGCAGCCAGCCAATAGGAATACATATTCATTCCTAAACTGACCTTAACTGACCCTAAAAGTGTCAATTTGTATCATTTTCTTTTAGTGCACACTAACAATGGTTAGTGCGCACTAACCCGATTAACGATTTTTTAACGATAAATCGTTAGAATTCCTATTGTATCGTGTTCTTTAATGATTTAAGACGATTTTAAAATTATCGGACGATAATTTTAATCGTTGAAAAACGATTCACATTCCTAGCCAATACAGTATGTTCATCCACCAGGAGAGATAGAACAATAGTTGTCATGCAACCATGACACCTACTACCTGGTTTATGCAGGATTCTGAAGGGTAACATAGCCTGTGCCTAGCCTATTAGCCAGAGGACATTCACTGTAATGGCTAGGTAGGTGGGAGGATGTTAAAACTGTGGAAAATGACCTACACAGCTGCAAATGTGCAGGGTCATTCATCAAAATGCATTAGGCCTCTAACCCATGATAATGCATGCATTATTTATTGAGAGAGAGAGAGAGAGAGAGAGAACGACTCTTTATAAGGCTCTCCTAGTAGTCAATTATTAATATCACAATAGAGGGCAAGCTAGGAACTTGAGGTGAGGTTTTGGTAGTGGTCTAGGGGTTTGGGGCCAATTTACATGCACAGTGAGATATATGAACAGCACAGTACACATCAGTGAAGATCTGATGTAATTTTGAGTGAGGGAATTCACACAAAGATGAGATTTTTACAATGTTCTCTCACCTTGGCTTGAAGGACCCATAACACATTATTGCAGTAACTCTAAAATTATCATAGCCTTGCTCCTTATCATGGGTGAAATTTATTGCATTTTAATGAATCTAGGCTGTGGAGCTGTAGCCTATAGTAGGGTGCGTCAACAGTTGAACTGGTAGGGCAAAAAAAGAAGTAGGAGGATGTTGCCAAACCATAGAAAGTGCTACATTTTTGTCATGCAACAATTTTTTTGTTTTTATGGTTTACATTCAGGTACTGTAGGTATTTCTCTATCCCCAGAGGGCTTACAATCTAAGTTTTTTTGTATCAGAGGTAATGGAGGGTAAAGCTACTTGCCCAAGGTCACAAGGAGCAATAGCAGGACTTGGTCTCCTGGTTCATAGTCCACTGCTCTAACCACTAGGCTATTCCTCCTCCCTCGATTATGACCCCTCTCCTTGCATCATTATCAATACAATGATCTTTTTCTAAAACGTCCTCTAAAACCTCTCTCTAAAACTTGACCTTTCTCTAAAACAAAAAAATAAAATAAATAAAATCAAAACAGTAAAACCTTTTTTATCTACAGTTGAAATTTTATATCTATCCAAGGTATCTCCAAAAGCTGTTTATATGATTCTGATCAATGAACAATAAGATGCATTCTCTTGTGAGATAAGATCTACAGGATAAAATGAAAGCTCATGCAAATTTCTGCTTTAATATTACAGAAGAAATAGCATAATATGCTTGTATCCACCAGCAAACATTCTGTGAATATATAAGGTGTTTGCTTTCTTATAAATAGAAAGAGCAAAACAAGAAAAATGCCATCAACTTTCAGAGAAAACATCATTTGCAAGAATATATTGATGGTTTTTTCAGAGACAATCTCTTATGAACTAGGAGAATAATCTATTATAAAGCATGTTTACATGTATCTACCATAAGCTATGCCTCCCTAGATTGTTGTAGTTGAACTAAGATTCAATCATGACTTTACACTTGGTTACAGCATGCTTCAAGGCAACAAAATAACCATAACATATGCTATACTGAATCACACCAAAGGTCCGTCAAGCTCAACATCCTGTCATCAATCTGGGTCACAAGTACCTAGCAGATACCAAAGTGCAGATAATTGATAGCTTTCTCATTTACCTGATTAATAATGGTTTGTGGTATTTTTGTTAAGAAACTTGACCAAACCCATTTAAACTCAGCTACACTAAGTGCCCTAACTACATTCTCTTGCCACAAATGCCATAGCTTCATTGTGCATTGAGTGAAAAAATTATTTCTCCAATTTATTTTAAATTTACTGCTTGCTAGTGAAAAGGAATGTTCCCTAGTATTAGTTCTATTTGAAAGGGTAAATAACCATTCCCTATTTGCCAGTTCCTCCTAAATCATGATTGTATAAACCTAAGAACATAAGAAATTGCCATGTTGGGTCAGACCAAGGGTCCATCAAACCCATCATCCTGTTTCCAACAGAGGCCAAAACAGGCCACAAGAACCTGGCAATTACCCAAACACCAAGAAGATCCCATGCTACTGATGCAATTAATAGCAGTGGCTATTCCCTAAGTAAACTTGATTATTAGCAGTTAATGGACTTCTCCTCTAGGAACTTATCCAAACCTTTTTTGAACCCAGAAACACTAATTGCACTAACCACACCCTCTGGCAACAAATTCCAGAGCTTAAATGTGCGTTGAGTGAAAAATAATTTTCTCCGATTAGTCTTAAATGTGCTACTTGCTAACTTCATTGAATGTCCCTAGTCCTTCTATTATCCGAAAGTATAAATAAACGATTCACATTACTCGTTCAAGAGCTCTCATGATCTTAAAGACATCTATCATATCCCCTCTCAGCCATCTCTTCTCCAAGCTGAACAGCCCTAACCTCTTCAGCCTTTCATCATAGGGGAGCTGTTCCATCCCCTTTATCATTTTGGTAGCCCTTCTCTATACCTTCTCCATCACAATTATATCTTTTTTGAGATGCGGTGACCAGAATTGTACACAGTATTCAAGGTGCAGTCTCACCATGGAGCGATACAGAGGCATTATGACATTTTCCATTTTATTAACCATTCCCTTCCTAATAATTACTAACATTCTGTTTGCTTTTTTGACTGCTGCAGGACACTGAGCCAACGATTTTAAAGTATTATCCACTATTATGCCTAGTTCTTTTTCCTGGGTGGTAATTCCTAATATGGAACCTAACATCATGTAACAACAGCAAGGGTTATTTTTCCCAATGTGCAATACCTTGCACTTGTCCACATTAAATTTCATCTGCCATTTGGATGCCCAATCTTCCAGTCTTGCAAGGTCCTCCTGTAATGTATCATAATCCGCTTGTGATTTAACTACTCTGAATAATTTTGTATCGTCCGCAAATTTGATGTGTCCGTCACTGTCCGACGTCTCTGCTCCACCCACCTTACCTCGTTGGCGACTCCCTTCAGGGTTGATGGAAGGCTGGCTGCTGCGGCATCTCCTGGCCGTCCTCCTCCGGCGTTCCTGGACCGGCTCAATGCTGCAAGCTGCCATGTTGACCAGATGCCTAAGGGCGTGCGCGCGGCCCGACTGATGTACCAGCGTTGGCGCGAACCTCAGGGGCATCCCCCTGAGATGACGTCACCAGCTCCAGATATTTAAGGTCTCAGTTTTCACTAACAAGACGAGTTAGCAAGGGTTCGCTTCCTCCAGGTCGCTGTGGATGGGATTCACTCTCCGCAACCCTAGCTACTCTGCCTCCTTGGGGGCCTTGCTCTCTCTTTTTCTTTTCAGGTTGCAGTCCGGAACTGGTACTCGCTCCTTGAGGGCCCACGTCCCGGACTTGCTCCTGAATACCACTTCTGCTAAGAAGTCATTGCTCCTTACAACATCAGTGAGTTTCCATCTATCTCTCAGAGCTTACCCTGGGACCAGGTACTCGCTCCTCGAGGGCCTAATGCATACCAACTCCTGGGCTGCCTTAAGAGACTATTGTGTGAGTGCTACCATCAAGGACTTGTTCCAGAACTCTGCATATACTGCCTACTCACTTTCTTAGTTTCTCTACAGCTCAGCCACCTGGGGATTGCTGTTCCAGTACCTGAGGGACTACAGCCCAGCTGGGCGCTTCCAGCTCACTACTGCCACCTCTGGTGGTTTACTATATTGTCTAATAAAAGAATTAGTGTGTGTCTGTCTCCTACACTAAGCCTGACCAGTGGTCCCTCTCGGGATTTCCCCCAAGGGCATGATCACCTGCCACTGGTCCAAGGATCCACCCACAACTATTCTAAATAACATCAGCTTTATCAACAGAGCTCTCTGACTTCAGATTGCTATCTCTCAGCAGAGCTTTAATGACAGATTGCTACTCCCAGCTTTCACGTCAGAGCTTTGTTAAGAGATTAATGACAGATTGCTAACTCCTAGCAGAGCTCATATCATTTGATAACCTCACTCGTCGTATTCCTTTCCAGATCATTTATATATATATTGAAAAGCATCGGTCCAAGTACAGATTCCTAGGCACTCCACTGAGAAAATTGACCATTTAATCCTACTCTCTGTTTCCTGTCTTTTAACCAGTTTGTAGTCCACGGAAGGACATCGCCTCTTATCCCATGACTTTTTAGTTTTCTTAGAAGCCTCTCATGAGGGACTTTGTCAAACACCTTCTGAAAATCCAAGTACACTACATCTACTGGTTCACCTTTATCCACATGTTTATTAACTCCTTCAAAAAAGTGAAGCAGATTTGTGAGGCAAGACTTGCCTTGGGTAAAGCCATGCTGACTTTGTTCCATTAAACCATGTATTTCTATATGTTCTGTGATTTTGATGTTTAGAACACTTTCCACTATTTTTCCTGGCACTGAAGTCAGGCTCACTGGTCTATAGTTACCCAGATTACCCCTGGAGCACTTTTTAAATATTGGGGTTACATTGGCCACCCTCCAGTCTTCAGGTACATTAGATGATTTTAATGATAGGTTACAAATTTTAACTAATAGATCAGAAATTTCATTTTTGAGTTAATTAATACCCTAGGATGCATAACATCCGGTCCAGGTGATTTGCTACTCTTTAGTTTGTCAATCTGGCCTACTACATCTTCCCGGTTCACAGTGATTTGGTTTAGTTCATCTGACTCCATCACCCTTGAAAACCATCTCTGAAACTGGTATCTCCCCAACATCCTTGTTATTAAACACGGAAGCAAAGAATTCATTTAGTCTTTCTGCAATGGCCTCATCTTCCCTAATGGTCCAACCGACTCCCTCACATAAGAACATAAGAACATAAGAAATTGACATGCTGGGTCAGACTAAGGGTCCATGAAGCCCAGCATCCTGTTTCCAACAGAGGCCAAAACCAGGCCACAAGAACCTGGCAATTACCCAAACACTAAGAAGATCCCATGCTACTGATGCAATTAATAGCAGTGGCTATTCCCTAAGTAACATTGATTAATAGCCATTAATGGACTTCTCCTCCAAGAACTTATCCAAACCTTTTTTGAACCCAGCTACACTAACTGCACTAATCACAGGTTTCTTGCTTTGGATATATTTAGAAAAGTTTTATTATGAGTTTTTGCCTTCATGGCCAACTTCATTTCAAATTTCTCTTCGCCTGTCTTTTCAATGTTTTACACTTAACTTGACAATGCTTATGTTTCATCCTATTTTCTTCAGATGGAGCCTTCTTCCAATTTTTGAAGGATTTTTATTTGGCTAAAATAGCCTCTTTCACCTTACCTTTTAACCATGACGGTAATCATTTTGCCTTCCTTCCATCTTTCTTAAAGCTTGGAATACATTTGGACTGCCCATCTAGGATTATATTTTTAAACAATGTCCATGCTTGTTGAACACTTTTAACCTTTGTAGCTGCACCTTTCAGTTTTTTTCTATTTTTCTCATTTTATCAAAGTTTCCCATTTGAAAGTTTAGGGTTAGAGTTGTAGATTTACTTATTGTCCCCCTTCCAGTTATTATTTTAAATTTGATCATGTTATGATCACTATTCCCAAGTGGTCCCACCACCATTACCTCTCTCACCAAATCCTGCATTCCACTAAGAATTAAATCTAAAATAGCTCCCTCTCTTTTTGGTTCCTGAACCAATTGCTCCATGAAGTATTCACTTATTACATCCAGGAACCTTATGTCTCTAGCAAGTCCTGATGTTACATTTACCCAGTCAATACTGGGGTTATTGAAATCTCCCATTATTATTGCACTGCCAAATTGGTTAGCTTCCCTGATTTCTCCTAGCATTTCATCATCTGTCTGACCATTTTGTCCAGGTGGACGGTAGTATACTCCTATCACTATACTCTTACCCAACACACATGGGATTTCTATCCATATAGATTCTACTGAGCATTTAGTCTCTTGTATGATCTTTATCCTTTTGGACTCTATACCCTCTCGGACATAAAGTGCCACACCTCCACCAAGTTGATCCTCCCTACCATTGCGATATAATTTGTATCCTGATATAGCACTGTCCAATTGGTTATCCTCCTTCCACCAAGTCTCTGTGATACCAATTATGTCAATCTCATCATTTACTGCTATACACTCTAACTCTCCCATCTTACTTCTTAGACTTCTGGCATTGGCATCCAGACATTTCAAAGTGTGTTTTTTGTTTGTACTAATAACCTGCTTTTCAGTTGTTAGGGATAATTTGGAAATCATTATCTTCGGTAATTTTCGGTTCTTTTATTGGAACCTTTCTGTTAGGATGCCCTAACTCTCCTGTTTCATTAGTATCCTTCAAGGATACATTGCTCTGAACCATGCACTGCTGAGTGACTGTCAGCTTTCCCCCTTGTTCTAGTTTAAAAGCTGCTCTATCATATCTTCTCTGTCACCTCTTATCCAAGCTGAAGAGCCCTAATCTGTTTAATATTTCTTCATAAGGGAGCTGTTCCATCCCCTTTATAATTGTTGCCCTATGCTATAAATTTTCTAGTAAAATAATGATACCCAATAAATAGAAGGAAATCCTTGAATCAAGACTGTATAAAAATATTCCGGTATATAAATAGGCTCATGGTATATTTATGTTTATGTGAATATAGAATAAGTGACCATCATACAGCACCCTTATGACTCGTGGCTTTAGTCTGAGCCTTTTCAAGCGCTGGGGCTTTTTAATCATGGGTCATGTTCTTCTTGAATGTTCATATGAAGTCTATAATATTTAATGTATTCCCCTAGGGGCTATACACAGTGGGGTAGATTTTCAGAGCCCTGCTCGCCTAAATCCGCCCAAAACCGGGCGGATTTAGGCGAGCAGGGCCCTGCGCGCCGGGAAGCCTATTTTACATAGGCCTCCCGGCGCGCGCAGAGCCCCGGGACTCGCGTAAGTCCTGGGGTTCTCGGAGGGGGGCGTGTCGGGGGCGTGTCGGGGGCGGGCCCGGTCGTCGCGGCGTTCCGGGGGCGTGTCGGCAGCGTTTTGGGGGCGGGTATGGGGCGTGGCTACGGCCCGGGGGCGTGGCCGCGCCCTCCGTACCCGCCCCCAGGTCGCGGCCCGGCGCGCAGCAGGCCCGCTGGCGCGCGGGGATTTACGTCTCCCTCCGGGAGGCGTAAATCCCCCGACAAAGGTAAGGGGGGGGTGTAGACAGGGCCGGGCGGGTGGGTTAGGTAGGGGAAGGGAGGGGAAGGTGAGGGGAGGGCAAAGGAAAGTTCCCTCCAAGGCCGCTCCGATTTCGGAGCGGCCTTGGAGGGAACGGGGGGAGGCAGCGCGGCTCGGCGCGCGCAGGCTATACAAAATCGATAGCCTTGCGCGCGCCGATCCAGGATTTTAGTGGATACGCGCGGCTCCGCGCGTATCTACTAAAATCCAGCGTACTTTTGCTTGAGTCTGATGCGCAAGCAAAAGTAGGCTGATCGCGCTTCTTTTAAAATCTACCCCAGTGCACTTATCTTTAAACAAGTTGTCCACACTGCAGCGATACTCAATTGTTCTGACACTGCAATGTTTCGAAGTTACTCTTTTACTACTTCTTCAGGGAACTTACGGCTGAAAACTGCAATGGATAGGTCTGTGCAAAAAGAAAAAATGCAAAAGCCTTTCATGACAGCATCTAGCTTACTTATTTATTTATTTATTTATTTATTTATTTATTTATTTAAAGGCTTTTTTTATAACGAAGATCATGTACTAGTACATATCGCTTCGGTTTACAGATAACCAGAATTGGAATTACAATAAACATGGTATACATAGAACATGGTAAACAAGGGATAAATTGAACATAGTATACGTGGAATACCTTGAACATAAGAACAAGCATTATCAACTCATGCACATAGAGTATCATCTGGAACACGTAGCTAATTGGGCCTTTGTTTCAAGCTTTTAAAAATATGTAGTTTCAAGTTTTGTTTCAAGATTTTTAAAATATGTAGTTTGTGAAAACATTCTTTTATTGTGTTATTGACGAATTTTTTTAAGTTCAGCCGGTTGTCTATAGTTATGCCTAGGTCTCTTACATGTGTGGTCGAGGTCATTTGAGGTCATATTGAGCTTGTAATAAATCATGGCTTAGGTTGGAAGCGAAACACTTACTTTTTTGAGAAAGTGCGGTCAATTTACTGTCGGGTGAAGTTATTAATTACGCTGAAAACATAAATCAGGAAAGCGTCAAAGATTTCTGAATCATGCTCAAAAACATCTAAAAAAAATGCATCTGTGTAGGAGGTACTTACTTACCTGTCTATGTTCTGTCCCGATATTGACAATTGGCTTTGACAGAGATGCCGTTTTTAAAGGGAACCCCATCGTCTGGGTAGGTTGACATCCGGATGTGACGAGTGTAAGCCATACCAAAAAAGGTTAATGATTACAAGGCGGCCATTTTGAAATGTACCATACTGGGTATGCTGTGCCTGAGGGATAAGGTGAAGGAGGGCCATACCAAATATGGATAGTGACGTGTTGTGTGGAGGCCATCTTGTGGACCGATGTGTGGATTATACTGTAGCATTTAAATAAGGGAATACCATTCTACTCTTTCATTTAAACCATCGGGTTCTACTGATTTTAATCGGAAGATCCATTGATTCTCTTTCAAGTTGAGTATTGATGCTCTGTCACCTCCACACCAGAAAGGAGGAATGAATTCAAGAATGATCCATTTAAAATCTTGAAATGTGTGTGAAAATTCAATGCAATGTTGAATGGTGGGAGCCTTTTTGTCTTGATTGGTAATACGACTGCAGTGCTCTGTGAGACGGGTCCGGATTTTGCGTTTAGTACATCCTATGTAAATTTTTTGACATGGACATTATAGGGCATATACGACGTGGTCTGTGTTGCAGTTGACTTGATGTTTGATGCTTACTTTGGTGCCCATATTAAGATCTTGCCATTTGGTGCAATGTGGGCTGTGGCGCAAACAGAGCAGTTGCTGCATGGGGATTGGCCAGTGGTAGTGGTGGTGAGCTCAACAGAAGAAGCAGCTCTAACTACTCATTGTTTAATGTTTGTTCCTCTTGAATATGAAAACATAGGTTTTTCACTGAAAAGGGGATGTGGACTTAAAACATGCCAGTATTTTAAGATGATTCTTTTAATTTGTGGGGTTAATTCTGTATGTTCAAGAACACATATTAAGTTGGGGTGATCTGGTTTCTGTCTATATTGAAGTAATTGTTCTCTGTCAGAGTATTTTGCCCTTTTATATGCTTTCTGAATGACATGTCTGGGATAACCCCTCTCTCGGAATCTGTCTTTCAACATGGATGCTTGGTCTTGAAATTCTGTATCATCAGAGCATATCCTACGGATGTGAAAAAATTGTCCAACTGGTAATCCTTCCTTAAAGCGGCGTGGGTGGTGACTTTCAAAACGCAGGAAGTTGTTTCTATCTGTGATTTTCCTGAATAATGTGGTGCTGATCCCTTGAGTGTTTTTTCTGATCAAAATATCCAGGTAGGACAAATGTTTGCGATGGTAGGATATGCTAAATTTCAGATGTGGGTTGGCTTGATTCAACCATTGATGAAAAATTAACAACTGTTCCTCAGTGTGAGTCCATATAAAAAATATGTTGTCAATATAACAATACCATGATTTTACATGTTAGAAAAATTGTGATTTATATACATGGTCTTCCTCAAATTGTGTGACAAATAAATTGGCCACATCAGGAGCTACTGGGGACCCCATGGCTACTCCATGGGTTTATAAGAAAAACTTTAGTTAAAAAATGAAAATGTTGTTGAATAAAACCAATTCTGTGAGGGATATTAGGAATTCTGATGAAATACAATCGGGTCTTTCTCTTGCTGAAAAGATATTTTTAACCAATGTCAATCCTTCTTTTTGAGGCACATTAGTATATAATGCCTCTACGTCTAGACTTACCAAAAAGTGATCTACTGACGTACCTTCAAGTCTTGAAAGTTTATTTAACATGTCTGACGTGTCTTGAACACAAGATTTAGAATTTTGGACTACTGGTTGAAGGAACAGATCTACAAATGTTGCAAGGGGTTCCAGTATTGAACCATTAGCCGAGACAATAGGCCTGCAAGGAGGTTTGTGCAGGGTCTTGTGAATCTTTGGGACTCCGATATAACTGGGATTCTTGGAAATGGAACATTAAGGAAGTTGTGTTCTTTGGTTGTGAGGAACCTGTCTTCTTGTGCATGCTGCAATATCCTCTAATTGACGTAATATTTCTTCGCGATAGTCCTCATGGTTCATAATGACTACAGCCCCTCTAGTTCCAGTATCCAAGGTTTAGTCACAGCATGGATGGTTACAGAGGTATTATGATATTCTACATTTTATTTTCCATTCTTTTCAAACCATACCTAACATTCTAATTGGGTTTTTTTTTTACCACTGCCATACACTGGTTATTATTACTTCTTGATTTATAGAGAGTCATTTTAGGGGATAAAGGGCTGTTTTGTTGCAATATTTCTTTTTATCCCAACTTAACTGTTAGAAATTCAAAGGTGAAGGGTGGCAGGAGATGGACAACGAAATGGAAATGTCACCCCCAAGTAATACTGGGTGTGGGAGGAGAAAATAACCAAATCAGCACAAAAAAGCAGAAAAGGTGCATACGTAGTACAACAATGCAAGGGAAAAAAGTTGGAAAGCTATGACTACAAATGCTCATATTCTGGGCAATAAAATCCCAGACCTGCAGACCTTAATGGTGGAGGCAGACTTGGACATTGTTGCTGTTATGGAGACATGGTTCATGGATTCTCATGATTGGGATACGGCCATACCGGACTATAACTTGTTAAGGAATGACAGAGAGGACAGAAAAGTGGGAGGAATAGCTCTTTATGTCAAGAACAATATCCAAGCTACTGAACTGCAAGGAAAGTGGGGTAGAGAAGAAGCATTATGGACCATCCTAAAAAAAAATGATGGTTCATCTATTATTACTGGTGTGGTTTATAGACCTCTGACTCAAAGAGAAGAACTGGACAAAGATCTGATCGAAGACATCCAAGAGGTAGGAAAGAAAGGAGAAGTGCTGATTGTTGGAGACTTTAATATGCTGGACATAGACCTGAGCATCCGTTCTGCAGAATCTACCAGAAGTAGAGAGATAGTGGATGCAACCCACGAGGGAGGGTGTTCTACTCAACCTAGTGCTCACTATTGGGGAGATTGTCTCTAATGTCCAGGTGGATGCCCAACTCAGCACCAGTGATCAAATAGTATGATTTGACATTGCAAATAAGTCAAGGAGAAATCACACGAAGACCCAAATTTTACATTTCAAAAATATGGACTTTGTCGAAATGGGGATGTACCTGGAGGTAGAACTAGAAGACTGGGAGAAAATGAGAGAGGTGGAACAACAGTGGGCCAAATTAAAAGGAACAATTTCAAAAGCAAGAAATCTATATGTTAGAAAAGTAAACAAAAGTAATAGAAATAAGAAAGTTCTCAAAGGAGTTGGCTGATATAATAAAATCACAGAAAGCAGCATTCAAGAATTGTAAAGGATCCCAAAAAGAAGAACAAAGGGAAGAATATCTGGTAAAACTTAGGGAGACAAAACAAAGTAATCAAGAAAGCAAAAAAACTGGCAGAAGAAAGGATTGCCAAAGAGTTAAAGTGAGGTGACAACCATTCTTCAGATACATCAGAGAAAGGAGAAAGGTCCAAAGAGGTATAGTGAAATTGAAAGGTGATCAGGTTCAATGGGTGGAGAGAGAGAGGAAGAAATGGTAAAAATATTAAACAAATACTTCAGTTCGGTGTACACTAAAGAAGACCCTGGAGAAGGACCATCGCTAGTTAACAAGATTGTGAAAGGGGATGGAGTAGACAAAAATCTGTTTTCAGAAGAGATTGTATGGGAAGAGCTAGGAAAGCTGAAAATGGTCAAAGCCATGGGGCCTGATGAGGTTCATCCCAGGATACTAAGGGAGCTCAGAGATGTGCTGGCGGGTCCGCCATGTGATCCTTGGAAACGGGATTGGTGCCGAATGATTGGAGAATTGCGATGATGGTCCTGCTTCACAAGAGTGGGAGCAGAGAGGAGGCTGGAAACTACAGGCTGGTTAGCCTCACCTCGGTGAAGGGAAAATAAATGGAGACTCTGCTGAAGGAAAGGATAGTGAACTATCTACAATCCAGTGGGTTGCTCAATCCGAGACAGCATGGATTCACCAGGGAAGGATCCTGTCAGACAAATCTGATTGACTTTTTTGATTGGGTGACTAGAGAATTGGATCAGTGAAGAACACTCAATGTGATTTACTTGGATTTAGTAAAGCTTTGAATACGGTCCCACATAGAAGACTCATGAATAAAATGAGAAGCTTGGGAGCAAGCGCCAAGGTAGAGGCATGGATTACAAACTGATTGATGGGTAGAAGACAGCATGTGATGGTAAATGGAACCTGCTCTGAAGAGAAAACAGTGTTAAGTGGAGTGCCACAGGGATTGGGGTTGGGACCGGTTCTGTTCAATATCTTTGGGAGCAACATTGCGGAAGGGATAGAAGGTAAAGTTTGTCTATTTGTGGATGATACTAAGATCTGCAACAGAGTGGACATGCTGGAAGAAGTTGAGAGAATGAGATGTGATTTAAGGAAGCTTGAATGGTGGATGAAGATATGGCCGCTGGGATTCAATATCAAGAAGTGCAGAGTGTGATACAGTACGACCTGGCCAGGGGCAGAAACAGCCGGGACACAGAAAAGCAGAAGCTGGCAGTACCAAGCCTAGCCACCGGAGGGCGCTGAGGAAGGTAGCAAAGACTACACTTCCCAGGTTCCCTGAACCGACACCTGACCCCTGGCTGGAGGATGAGCAGGAACAGGTGGAGAAAATTGGGACTGATCCCTATGACTCAGCAGAGTCCATGGACGTTGAGGAAGAGGACGTGCCACCGTGGTGGAGCTGGCAACAAAAGCCCGGCTCCTCAGAGTCTCTGGAGGAGGAGATGGAGGTAAGCTGGGGAGAGGAAAGCTCCAGCTGTTCCTCTATGGAGCTAGAATAACCGGGAGGTTGGGGATGGTAAATCCTAGGTTTAGACAAGGAGGTTTAAGAAATGTTGAAAGGATATTATGGTTCAAATGCTATTTACTTCTAAGCTTGCTAAGGAGGACCTAAGCAGTTAGGCTTGGGGGTTTGTACAATCAAGCAGGCATTGTGCGGGGCTGCAGCCGGTGAGGCTACAGGACTCCATTAAACCTTTTTGTGATAAAAGCCTCTTTCTCTGTGTACTGTTTGGGAGTGCCAGGACTAGGCCTGGCACTCTGACTAGAGGCTGTGAGGAGTCCATAGCAGTGCTGTGCATGAGCTGTGCAAGTGGACGGGACGTGGCATAGGAGTGAAGCCGGAGGCCTGAAGCCCAGCAAAGCCCCACAGCATGCTGAGCGGATGGGCGTGATCGTGACAAATGGTGGCAGCAGTGGGATTCTTGAAACTCGCTGACTGGAGGGTGGACCCAGCGGTCAACTACCTGTGCTTCTACTGACCTAGTGAAGGTAAAGGTGAAGGAGGGCGTCGGGGCAGGATTGCTCACTGAAGCCGGGGAGAAAACAGAAAAAAAAAAAAAGAAAAAAAAAAAAAAAGTCTTGCCTCTTTAGTTTCTGGTAAGCATCCAGAGCTAAGGGGCGGGAAGCGAGAAGTACGACTCTGCAGGAGCCGAAGGGGGCTGGTGTTGTACGGCCACACTTGGTGTTTTTTTGTGTTGTTTCCAGGCATGGCGTCCGAGGAGGTGCTAAAATGGATGGCAATACAGATGCAGCAGCAGCAAGAGGCCATGGAGCACATGATTCAGTGCATGATGGATCACCAGCAGCAACAACAGCTCCCGTTGATCCAGATGTTGGAGGAGCAGCGCAAGGTCACACAGCTCTGGGCAGCCCAGCAGGCTACTGGAACCACAGGTACCCCACACCCGATGACTGGGACTGGCGGAGTAGGCCGGATGGACCTCATGCACGGTATCCACCTGGAGAAGATGGGACCAGGGGATGACCATGAGGCCTTCCTGGTCACATTCGAACGGGTGGCTAGTGTGGTGGGTTGGCCCAGAGAACAATGGTCTTCCCGGTTGGCCCCTTGTTTAACGGGTGAGGCCCAAGCCGCCTATAGGGCTTTGGCCCCGGAGCAGGCCATGAACTATGCCTTGCTGAAGACAGCCATCTTGGACCGACTGGGTATAACCCAGGATTGGTATCGGCGCCAATTCAGGGAAACCTGGTTACAGCCGAAAGACAGACCTCGGGTCCTGGCCCAGCATTTGAAGGACCTCGCATATAGATGGCTAGAACCCGAAGGGAAAACTGTGACTAAGCTCATTGAGCTGATAGTGCTAGAACAGTATATAAGAGCACTATCACCTCCAATGCGGAGCTGGGTGAATCGCCAAGGAGCAAGTGGGCTCGAGAGGGTGGTAGTAAATACAGAGAGATACTTGGAGGCAGAAGCCGCTATGGGAGGCGGCGCATCCTCCAACAAAGAGAAAGGGTCTAAAGGACCAGGTCAGAGTAAGGAAGGTAGTCAAGGGGTTGCAAGGAATCAGAGAGGTCCCCTACAGGTGCCCGGTAGAAGGGGTGGACCGCAGGAAGAGAAAGGCCCAGGACGGGAGGCGGGTGTAAAGCCGGCCCCAGGGCGATGTTTCCATTGTGGTGAAGCGGGGCACTTCAAAAGGGAGTGTCCACGCTTAGCGGCCGCCTATGCCCATCCACCGGAGCGAAGGGAGGAAGCAGTATCCAGGGACCCAAATCCATACTTTCAACAGGTTCAGGTCAATGGACAGCCAGTGCAGGCCTTAATAGACACGGGCACTGCTCTCCAAGAAAATGGCTGTAGCTTTGAGGGTCAAGATGCCCCAAGCCCAAAAAGGGGAGGTAGTGATACGGTGTGTACATGGTACGGCCGTTAGGTACCCGGTATATGAGGTACTGGTGCGTTGGAGAACCCATGAGGACATCGTAGAGGTAGCCATAGTAGAAGGATTGCCGGTGCCCCTCATTTTGGGGAGAGAGTGGAAGCACCTCGCGGAGGTGTTGGCAGGCAGGCAAACATTTATAACCACGCGAGCTCAAGCCCAGACACAGGAGGTACGTGAGCATGAACCTCCCCTGGGAGAGATTTTTCCTTTTGAGGAGGGAGAAGTGGTGGAAACTCCAGGGGTAAGTCGGAAGCCCCGAGCGGAGAGAAAGAGGGAGAAGAGGGGACAGACTGGCCCAGAGGAAGGTGGGGACGAGGGGTCCACTAAAGAAATGATAGGCACCCTGCTAGCCCAGTTCCCAGAATTTAGAGAGGAGCAGGTTAAGGACCCAGCCTTGAAGGTGGCCTGGGAAAAGGCTAAAGTATCTATACAACAGCTCGCTAATAAAGAGGCTATGATATACCCCTACTTTATGGTCCAGAAGGGATTACTTTACAGGGTGGAGGAAGGACTGCAGGGACAGGGACCGCATAAACAACTGTTAGTGCCTCTACGGTTTCAACCCGAAGTCATGTCACTGGCGCATGACCATCCCCTGGCCGGGCACTTAGGCCTGCATAGCACCTTAGCCCATGTCAAGCGGCGATTCTTCTGGCCAGGTATTTACAGCACAGTTAAGAAGTTTTGCAGCTCGTGCCCCAACTGTCAGTTGGTCGCCCCAAGGGCCCCCCCTAAGGCACCCCTGGTACCCGTGCCGGTAGTACATGAGCCAATGGACCAGGTAGCGGTAGACATCATTGGACCGATAGAAAAAAGTAAACGGGGTCATCAGTATATTCTCGTGGTATTAGACTACGCGACCAGATTTCCGTGGGCCATCCCGTTGAGGTCTACCGGGGCAAGGGTGGTAGCCCCGGAGTTGTTAAGGATATTTTGCCAGTTCGGCTTTCCACGTGAACTACTGACAGACAGGGGTACCAATTTTATGTCCCGGGAATTGGCAGGCCTATGGGCCCAGTTCGGCATTAAACATGTACGAACCTCAGCGTACCACCCCCAGACTGACAGTTAGTGGAGCGCTATAATCAAACCCTGAAGTCCATGGTGCGCAGTTGTCTAGAAAGAGATGCTAGTAATTGGGATCACCTCATCCCATTCTTGTTGTTTGCCTCCCGGGAGGTGCCCCAAGCTTCCACAGGGTTTTCACCTTTTGAACTTATTTTTGGGAGACAACCCCGGGGTCTGCTGGATGTCATACATGAGCAGTGGACGGGGGCAGAGGCGGAACCTCAGGACATCATAAGTTACATTGGGGGCATTAGGCAGCATGCTGAGACAGCCCTGGGTTTGGCCAGGGAAAATCTCGAGCAGGCTCAAGAAAGGCAGAAGACTTATTACGACCGAGGGGCTAGGGACCGGGAATTTCAAGAGGGAGATCAGGTCCTAATATTGGTGCCTACGTCCCCTAACAAACTTTTGGCCAAGTGGAAGGGCCCAGGGACAATTTTAAGGTGCCTGGGGCCCCTAAATTATCAAGTCAAGGTAGGACTTAAGCGACCCCAGGTGTACCACGTCAATTTGCTGAAACCTTGGGTAGAGAGGCAAAGTATGGCCGCGGATACGATATCCGAGGAAGAGGTGGATTTAGGTCCACAAGTAGGGGAACTTAGTCAAAAAGACAAGGTCCAGATAGGAGAGGAGCTAACTCCCAGGCAAAGAGCCCAAATACAGGAGATAGTTAAACAGGCCAAAGACGTGTTCTCCCCGTTGCCAGGGCAAACCACGCTAATTACGCATGAGATAACAACACCGCCAGGACAGGTGGTTAGGAGGAGGCCCTATCGCCTCCCTAAAGCCATGCAGGATGAGGTTAGAAGGCAGGTTGAGGAGATGTTGCAACTGGGGGTCATCGAAGAGTCCAGTAGCGCCTGGTGTAGCCCCATTGTCCTGGTGCCTAAGCCAGATGGAACTTTACGTTTCTGTATAGATTTCTGGTTGGTTAACGCGATCTCCACTTTTGATGCCTACCCCATGCCACTGGTTGACGAACTAGTAGAGAGGCTGGGACGGGCTCAGTATTTAACCACCCTGGACCTGACCAAGGGATATTGGCAGATTCCCTTGGCCAAGTCATCACGAGAGAAAACAGCGTTTGCCACCCCAGCGGGGCTGTTTCAGTTTGTGCGTATGCCGTTTGGGCTACAAGGAGCTGCGGCTTCTTGTCAGTGCCTCCTAAACCTGGTGTTACGCCCCCATTTAGCGTATACAGCGGCCTATATGGACGACGTCATTATATACTCCACTGAATGGGAATCGCATTTAAAAAGGGTTAGAGCGGTACTGCAATCACTAAGGGATGCGGGGTTGACGGCCAACCCGGCTAAATGTAGGATTGCTCAACGGGAGGTTAAATACCTAGGACATCTGGTGGGGCGAGGGGTGGTGAAACCGTTGCTGGATAAGGTTGAGTGCATTAGGGATTACCCGCTGCCCGAGACCCAGAAGCAGCTCCAAGCCTTTTTAGGGCTAATTGGATATTATCGACGGTTCATACCACACTTTGCAGATCTCGCCACCCCTTTAAATGATATGTTAAGGAAAGGGACCCCAAACAAGTTGTGGTGGGGCCCACTAGAGGTAGACAGGGTGGAGGGACTTAAACGGGCCTTGTGCCGAGATCCCGTGTTGAAGGCGGTTGACTTCACGCTACCATTTCTGTTACAGACAGATGCCTCAGGGTGTGGGTTGGGGGCAGTTCTCTCCCAAGTGGACAAAGGGGAGGAACACCCGGTCTTGTACCTTAGCAGGAGACTTCACCCCCATGAAGAAAAATATGCAACTATTGAGAGAGAATGTCTAGCCGTTAAGTGGGCTATAGAAACACTAAAATATTACCTGGCGGGGCGCCCCTTTGTGTTGGTGACAGACCATGCACCCTTAAAATGGTTGCACGTTATGAAAGAGTCCAATGCCCGATTAACCAGGTGGTATCTTACCCTCCAAACCTATCGCTTTGAGGTTAGACACAGGGCCGGTAGGGATCATGTTAATGCTGATTTCCTTTCCCGGTTGGGGGAGAAGACTGGAACTCGGGTGAGGAGTTCCAGGGTTTTTAAAAGAGGGGGTGTGTGTGATGCAGTACGACCTGGCCAGGGGCAGAAACAGCCGGGACACAGAAAAGCAGAAGCTGGCAGTACCAAGCCTAGCCACCGGAGGGCGCTGAGGAAGGTAGCAAAGACTACACTTCCCAGGTTCCCTGAACCGACACCTGACCCCTGGCTGGAGGATGAGCAGGAACAGGTGGAGGAAATTGGGACTGATCCCTATGACTCAGCAGAGTCCATGGACATTGAGGAAGAGGGCGTGCCACCGTGGTGGAGCTGGCCACAAAAGCCCGGCTCCTCATAGTCTCTGGAGGAGGAGATGGAGGTAAGCTGGGAAGAGGAAAGCTCCAGCTGTTCCTCTATGGAGCTAGAATAACCGGGAGGTTGGGGGATGGTAAATCCTAGGTTTAGACAAGGAGGTTTAAGAAATGTTGAAAGGATATTATGCTTCAAATGCTATTTACTTCTAAGCTTGCTAAGGAGGACCTAAGCAGTTAGGCTTGGGGGTTTGTACAATCAAGCAGGCATTGTGCGGGGCTGCAGCCTGTGAGGCTACAGGACTCCATTAAACCTTTTTGTGATAAAAGCCTCTTTCTCTGTGTACTGTTTGGGAGTGCCAGGACTAGGCCTGGCACTCTGACTAGAGGCTGTGAGGAGTCCATAGCAGCGCTGTGCATGAGCTGTGCAAGTGGACGGGACATGGCATAGGAGTGAAGCCGGAGGCCTGAAGCCCAGCAAAGCCCCACAGCATGCTGAGAGGATGGGCGTGATCGTGACAAGAGTCATGCATCTGGGGTGTGGTAATCCAAAAGAGCTGTATGTAAGGGAGGTGAAGGGCTGTTGTGCACCGAACAAGAGAGAGACCTTGAGGTGATAGTGTCTAGCAATCTGAAGATGGTGAAGCAATGTGACAAGGAGATAGCAAAAGCCAGAAGAATGCTGGGCTGCATTGAGAGAGGAAAAACCAGTAAGAAAAAGGAGGTGATAATCCCCTTGTACAAGTCCTTGGTGAGGCCTAACCTGAAGTATTGTGTTCTGTTCTGGAGACCATATCTCAAAAGGGATAGAGACAGGATGGAGGCAGTCCAGAGAAGGGTGACCAAAATGTTGGTGGGTCTCCATCAAATGACGTATGAGGTGAGGTCCTAAATATGTATACTCTGGAGGAGGTGCAGGGGAGATATGACACAAATCTTCAACCTGAAAGGTTTGAATGATGCACAATCAATGACAAACCTTTTCCACTGGAATGAAATCAGTAGAACTAGGAGTCACGAAATGAAACTACTGGGAGGACGACTCAGAACCAATGTCAGGGAATATTTCTTCACAGAAAGGGTGGTGGATGCCTGGAATGCCCTTCCAGAGGAGGTGGTGAAGACAAAAACAGTAAAAGATTTCAAAGAGGCAT
Organism: Rhinatrema bivittatum; assembly: GCF_901001135.1. Lineage (NCBI taxonomy): Eukaryota > Metazoa > Chordata > Amphibia > Gymnophiona > Rhinatrematidae > Rhinatrema > Rhinatrema bivittatum. The sequence continues at coordinate 322,546,697 of NC_042619.1, forward strand.
GGGATATGTTACATGTGCCATCCGCGGCATACCTGCAGCGCGGCCCTCTTACCTCTCTCCAGTGACTCCATTGCCTGGTCCTTCATCTCTGGTGGCGGTAGGCTGCCGGCTCCATCCTCGGGCCACCCTGGTGGCCCGAGGATGGATCCGGCTCAGCTACAGACCCTTGTATCTCCAGTCCAGCTACCGCTCCTGCTGCGCCGCGTCAGGCCTCTCCGTGTGGCCAGCAGAGAGTTGCTGCTACTCGGTGCCACGCCCCTTCCTAGGCACAATCATGCGCATCACTGAAACTTCCGTGGCAGGAACCGAGCCCTGGCCCCAGATGATGACATCAGCAGAGCACTGGTATTTAAGCCCAGGCTCCGTTCCCTAGCTTTGCCTTTGCAACAGGTCTCCTCACTGGTCGAGTACTCGTTGCCTCCTGAGAGATTCATCTCGTTCCTGTGTTCCTGATCCTTGCTGACTCCTGTTCCTGGTTTCCTCGTTCCTGTTCTCCAACCTACCTTTGGATTGCCTTCTTGCATCTCGACCTATGCTTTGCCTGACCACGTCATTGATTCTCTCCAAGCCCGGACATCTGCTTTGCCTGACCGTACCGTTGAATCTCTCCAAGTCCTGACCTCTGCTTTGCCTGACCACGTTGTTGACCCTCTCCAGACCTGGACCTCTGCATCGCCTGACTACTCCATTGCCTCTCTCCAGACCCGGACCTCTGCATTGCCTGACTACGTTTGACTATCTCCATGCTCAGTCCTCAGTCTTGCTTGCCACCACTTCCAGATTGCAGCCAGCCCTGACTCAAGCTTGCTCTATGATGCCTCTTCAGCCTACATTCTAGACTTGCCTATTCAGGCTTCGGCCTGTTCTTGCTCGGGCACCCCCTGTCTGACTTTGTTCCTTTGGTGCCCGGGTCTCTAGGACTCTACCTTGTCCAGTACAAGACTGTACCATACCTCTGCTGCTGTGTCTGGGCTGACCTCGATCCCTCCATCGACAATGACGTACGGAGGCCCACCTAAATCCAGCCGGCCTCCGCACCCAAAGGCTCAACCCGCGGGGAATGAGGGCTGGTATTGGTGAAGCGCCAGCCGGCCTCCATCCATCAGCTGATATGGGGACCCGTAGGACCCTTCCTACAGGTTGTGTCTACCCCACCTCGGCCCAAGGGTCCACCTCCGGTGCAATAAGATAAACACTGTGAATCCTTTAAGGCTAGAAGATGGGAATGAAGAAAAGAGTGCTTGGGGTAACTTTCTGGTGTGGTGGTTACTACCTTTAACCAATAAGTCTTTATGCTGTTGATGCAACTCCATCATTGCTCTCTGCTTTAATGACAGGGGGAAAAGACATAAAGGGGAATTAGATTCAGACAGCAACCAATAAGGACATTGAATTGCACAGTCTGGGAAAGCAAATAAGCATGGGAGTAACTTGCTAATATGGCGGTTACTACCCTTAACCAGTAAGCCTTAATGCTGTTGATGCAACTCCAACATTGCTCTCTGCTTCAATGGCAAGAGGTAATGGGGAATTAGACTCAAACAGCAACCAACAAGGGCCATGACTTTGACAGTTTTGGAAACTGATAATTATGAAGGTGGTTTGTATAGCTAGTAATTACTACCTTAAGCTTTCTGGACAAACTAGATGAACCATTTAGTTCTTTTCTGCCATCATTTCTATGTTTCTATGTTTGAAGGAAATGGTTAGCTGTGTTAGAGCTGTTAATTGTATTTCTAATAAATCAGGGCCTAAATACTGAATATAAGCCAGCAAAGACAATAAATATTTGCCATTGTTGGAGGAGATCAGTACGAAAATAAGTATTTTTCTGGATTTTTTAGTCAAATGCTGTGACTGAAATTATTTTAAAAAGGGATATTTTTTACATTGTTTTTCAGTTTGCTGGGTTTTTGTTCCTTGGTTTATAAAGAATAATTTTGGAGATGTAAATGACTATGTTGCTGTTGTGGGATTTCTTTTTCCCTAACTATAGTTCCCTCCCTGCCTCCTCAACTTCCACCCATTACAATTTCCATTCTTACCATATAGACTGACTCACTAATTAGTGGGTTGCATTACACACAAAAGCTTGATATTGTTTGGCAGAGAAACATAAAAAAGTAACAGATCAACTGATAGTAATTTTTGAAAACAGAACACTTAAATAAAGTTCGGGTGAGCTTAGATAGTAATATGATAGTAGATCCTTCAGGTAATTATTTTTAATTGATCTGCAGTGAGTAATTCATTCGATGTGAAAGATGTCTACAGGTCAATTCACTCAGGAAACAGATGGAGGAACAGAGGTGGCAAGGCTTAGAAGCATCTGCAAAATGAGGACTGCATTGGTTAAATGCTTCTTGAGTCATCCAAAATGAAAAACTCCAGCAGAGGGGAAGGAGAAACTAGACTGCAGCATGACAACTGGACACAGATTGCCAAAGTAAGTAGTATTCTCAATCCAACCCCACCTTCAGTTGAGATAAAGAACTGGTGTGCAGCCCTGGAAGTAGAAGTTGAGAAACCATCCCTGAATGAGGAGGAATTGGAACTCTTGAGACCCAAAGCAACAGGATCAGCAACCATTGTGTCTAGGAAGTGGTTGGTGGTGTTTGAGTCTCTTCTAAAAGGCTCAAAAGAATCAATTTCCTGAACAGGCATGCTCTTCTAGAAGGTGTGCTGTCTCCCAGGTAGTGTTTTGTCCTCAGAAAAAAATGGAAGGAATCTAAGATGGCGGCATGAGTGGATGCATTTCTCTCTGCTCTCTTACTTGTTCCTTCCTTTGAATTATGCCTCACAAGAGGAAGAGGAGAGTGAGAATTTTTCCCTCCAAATCCTCACTCTCGTCGGATCAGCATTCAATCATAGAATTCGCTGTCCTTACCCCAGATTTGCGGGCTTCCAGCCCTGTTGGCAAAATGGAGAAAGGAGCTCTGTTGTCGCCCGAGGAAGTCTTTTTCAGCCCACTGGATTTTAGACCTCTGATGCCTGCTTCCACCAAGCGCGGTGCTGATCTCATTGCGGCACCAGATGATGACCTCATCATACAGCCTCACCTGGAGGGAGATGCTGGCGTCTTGTCTGGCAAGGGGCCGAGTTTTTTTAAGTCACCGTGTTCTGATCATCTTGCGGAGGAAGGTGCCAATAGTGGCGTTTCATCCAATGGATGATGTAGAAGCTGGTCTGTGGGAGCTGGAGTTGAATGTCTCACAATATTCTCTAGACTTCGCTGCTGGGAGAAGTATGCAGATAAACTTTCTGGTGCTCTACTGCCAGAAAGAGTGCATCAGCTGTAAAAGCTCAAACTGGATGGCTTGCAGTATCTTTTGTTAGGGCTGCTAGGAAAAGTATGTTAATAAGCCTTCAGGTCATCTGATGCTAGAAAGAGGGCAGGGCCTGTGAAATCTGAAACTTAGATGGCTCAACAGTGTCTTTTGCAATCCTCTGCTAGGCTGCTGGGAGAAGTATGCAAATGGGCCTTACTTTTCTCTGTGGCAGAAAACATTATGGTGGCTCTGGAAGCTGAAGTCTAGACAGCTTGCGGTGTCCTCTGGCATATACAACGCATCACGAAGAGACCATATCACACCTATATTGCATCACCTACACTGGCTTCCAATACCGTACCATATCTCATATAAAATTCTGTCCATTATCCACAACTTATTATATAATTCTAATTCAATCTGGCTGTGCTCTTTACTGAGAATATACAAACCTACCAGACAGCTCCGATCCTTGGATAAATGTATTCTGGAAATCCCATCAATAAGATCAGTTTAGCATTAACTAGAAAACGAGCCTTTTCAGTTGCAGGCCCAATATTATGGAACTCACTTCCAGAATATATTCGCTTAATAGCAAATCGCAATGAATTCAAAAAAGCACTGAAAACCTACCTTTTCACACGTACTTATAACCTACAATAAGGAACGTTCTACCCCGAACTTTCTACCACTAGCACGTTTTAGTATTGTATTGTAAATGTAATGTATTTTAAATAAAGTAAGTTAAGATATTGTATATGTTTTTATTTTGTAAACTGCCTAGATGGATAGACTACTACCCCATGGTGTGGTATATAAAAACTTTTAAATAAATAAAATAAATAAATCCTTTGGGGGCTGCTGGGAGAAGTGAACATATAGAAAGACATGGTTTAATGGAACAAAGTCAACATGGATTTACCCAAGGCAAGTCTTGCCTAACAAATCTGCTTCCATTTTTTTCAAGGGGTTAATAAACATGCTGATAAAGGTGAACCGGTAGATGTAGTGTATTTGGATTTTCAGAAGGCGTTTCACAAAGTCCCTCATGAGAGGCTTCTAAGAAAACTAAAATGTCATGGGGTAGGAGGTGATGCCCTTTCATGGATTAAAAACTGGTTAAAAGACAGGAAACAGAGTAGGATTAAATGGTCAATTTTCTCAGTGGAAAAGGGTAAACAGTGGAGTGCCTCAGGGATCTGTACTTGGACCTGTGCTTTTCAATATATACATAAATGATCTGGAAAGGAATGCGATGAGTGAGGTTATCAAATTTGCGGACGATACAAAATTATTGAAAGTAGTTAAATCACAACAGGATTGAGATACATTACAGAAGGACTTTGCAAGACTGGAAAATTGGGCATCCAAATGGCAGATGAAATTTAATGTGGACAAGTGCAAGGTGTTGCACATAAGGAAAAATAACCCTTGCTGTAGTTATAAGATGTTAGGTTCCATATTAGGAACTACCACCCAGGAAAAAGATCTAGGCTTCATAGTGGATAATACTTTAAAATTGTTGGCTCAGTGTGCTGCAGCAGTCAAAAAAGCAAACAGAATGTTAGGAATTATTAGGAAGGGAATGGTTAATAAAACGGAAAATGTCATAATGCCTCTGTATCGCTCGATGGTGAGACCGCACCTTGAATACTGTGAACAATTCTGGTCGCCACATCTCTAAAAAGATATAGTTGCGATGGAGAAGGTACAGAGAAGGGCAACCAAAATGATAAAGGGGATGGAACAGCTTCCCTATGAGGAAAGGCTAAAGAGGTTAGGGCTGTTCAGCTTGGAGAAGAGACGGCTGAGGGGGGATATGATAGAGGTCTTTAAGATCATGAGAGGTCTTGAACGAATAGATGTGAATCAGTTATTTACACTTTCAGATAATAGAAGGGGGCATTCAATGAAGTTAGCAAGTAGCACATTTAAGACTAATCGGAGAAAATTATTTTTCACTCAACACACAATTAAGCTCTGGAATTTGTTGCCAGAGGATGTGGTTAGTGCAGTTAGTATAGCTGGGTTCAAAAAAGGTTTGGATAAGTTCTTGGAGGAGAAGTCCATTAACTGCTATTAATCAAGTTTGCTTAGGGAATTGCCACTGCTATTTATTGCATCAGTAGCATGGGATCTTCTTAGTGTTTGGGTACTTGCCATGTTCTTGTGGCCTGGTTTGGCCTCTGTTGGAAATAGGATGCTGGGCTTGATGGACCCTTGGTCTGACATTGCAATTTCTTATGTTCTTAAGTGTGCAGATGAGCCTTCTGGCTTTCTGCTGCAGACAGACACCACTTCCTTTTAATTGCATTACATACAGTATATAGAAGAAGAAGAAAGAAGATATGCAACCCATGGGAGCCATGATCAGAGCTACTGGGGTAAAATGTTTTTCATATGCAGATAATTTTCAGCTTGGGTTTTGTTGTTCTCAGGTTTTTGGAAATGTACAATACTCACTTAAATATGACCATAGATTCCCATTCTTTTAAGCATACATTTATAGGCACAGTTTGTCAGTTCTATCCATCTTTTCCAATTCTTCATTTACAGGTTTGAATGAAATACAGTTACTGTTTTATACATTTGATGAATTAAAAAAATGCAAACACTAGTACATTTTGAATATCCTGAAATAAATGAACCTTGGAAAATGAAAGCTGATATTCTCATGTCTGTTTCCTTCTGATACACAAAACAATAGTTTCATTTTGAAATGCACAGGCTTTTTCAGCAATATTGCAAACCCCATTTTTCTCTAATAGTATGCTTCAGCGAGTTTTTATCTTGAAATTAGAGTTCCAATTATGATCAGTAATAACAGTGGTTGTTTTGCAGGGCGTACATACAAATGAACAGGAAATCCTGAAAGTGCTAAAATGATCATTTACTCCATCTGCATGCTATAGATCTAAAAAATCAGAAGTGTAAATGTGTTGTGCAGATTTTCATGGGTAAAGGAAACATGTCATATATCACTCTTCACAATTGGACTTTTTGCTTAATAGTAGAAACATTGCAATTTAGATAATGCAATGATTAATGATCTTGTAACTCATCACATGTATCCCTCTGCCCTGTCAGCAGATGTAGCCACCAAACTTTTATTTCCATGAACTTGTCTACATGACGCTGGAAAGACAATACAGACTCATTGAGCACAATGAATTTAGGTGTAACATTCCAAAATATGATGACTCTAAAGAATAGAACTTAATTCTCCCTAATAGAGTTCAGCATTTGATTATGTTGGTGGCCCCTGGCATCCTAATTAAGAGCAATCTCTGATGAATTATGCTATTAAAGTTGAATGTCCTATTCATGATATTGTAAACACTGACTTTATCTCCTTCTATTTTTTCCTTTTTAGTGGTATAGTAGTACATTTAGGAGATATTTTTCAAAGGAATTTATGCACATAAAACTCTGTTTTATTGCAGAAACTGACTCTTTGCAAATAGCCCCCGCAAGTATGGGTGTAAAAGGATGCATGGAACATGATATGCATATTGAACAGGTGTTCTGGCGAGGAGTTAAAGTGAGACTGGGATTTACACACATAATTTCAATCAGGGGTGGCTCAAGGCAATCTTCTGCTTGAGGCAAGGAAAGAGATGGCATTCCCCCCTCCCCCCAAAAGACATGGCATAGGTCAAATCAGTGAGAGGGCAAGGAGACGGGGGTGGGAGTCTAGCCCTGTTGGCTCTTTGAAATGCTGGGGAAGGGGGGGAACCCGGCATCAAGGTTCCCAGATAAAATATTCATGATAATATCCCTAGGAAGCTGATAATCCTGTTACCTTTCCAGGAAGCCTACCACCTACTTCCTCCCCAGTGCTGCCAGATGAGTGGTTATCATCACTCCCAATTGGACTACTTTTTGTGAGTGTGTGCAGGAAATGTTTTGCTTTTTTAGGCTGCAGGATTTGGGGCTATATTTTTTGATGTGGGGTCATTTGGGTATCTTGCCGGAAGAGGAGCAGAGTGGGCAGGATGTATGGCCTTAAAGCTGAAAGCGATTGCCTTTCACTAATGTGTCATAAGCTACTGCACGGGGGACAGGTGGCGATGACAGGGCACAAAACGGGTGAGAACAAGCTTGAGCGCTGGTGCCTTCCGCCCTCTTGCTTGTATTCTTACAAGGGTGTGGGAGCAGAAAATATAAGAAGGGTGGGGGCTGGTCAGCAAGAGATGACTCCCCCATCTCTGTCACCATTCTTGCCATAATACCCCCCTCACCACCACCACTGCCAATCCTCAGGGCTCATACATGGAGGCACAACGTCACAGGCACATGCGCAGAGCCACTGTCCGGATCCCTCCTCCAGATACTGAGCACTTACTTCCCGACTGCCTCCCTCCCCGTGATCCAGACCACATGCTGCCTGACCGCCTAGCGCACTCCCCCTGCTCCCCACATGAACCAGATCACTCTCTGCCTTACCGCCTTGCTGTTTCTCCCACCCCCGCAATTCACACCACTTGCTGCCCGATCACATCACTGCCACTCCTTCCACAATCCAGACCACTCGCTGCCAGATTACCTTGCCACCCCCCATATCTATATTGGAACCACTTGGCACCATTCACCCCCTCCCCAATCCAGACCACTTGACTATCTGACCGCCTTGCTGCCCCTTTTCCCCCTCATGATCTGGACTACTCACTGCCTGACCACTTTGCCACAACCTTCCCCCTCCCCAAAATTCAGACTTCTGGCTAACTAGCAATTTCTTCAGGAATATTCAGCATCACAGCCATGCTGCTGAATATCCCTTATAATTTATCCAGATTGTTGCGCTTGGAGGTGGACACTTGTCCTGGAGCAGTGTAGGATGGCTCCCTGGTCGTACCCAGGAAGCACCTGCCACCGTGGTGGAGCACAGGAGGCTAGCTGGAGCTTCACCACTGGAAGCCCGAGGTCCCCCTGGGTGGAGCACTTGGGGACCTGGGCCGCTTGGACTTAGTTGGGCCTCACAGGGTCTCCCAGATAGGAAGTGTAGGTGTGCCCACCAGGATCAAGGGTGCACAGTCGATGTCTTGACTGGAGGCCTGAGGGATCAAGGAAGACCAGTACAGTGTCTGCGATGACAAGGCTAGGAGCAGGGCCAGTATCAAGGAGACCAAGGCCTGGAGGAGCTTGCAGCTGCTGCCGGAGAGGCCGACCCGGGACCTGCAGTGGAATTGGAAAGGTGAGCAAGCCCGTGCACAGGCTGAATGCGGACGGGGTGCGCAACACAGATAAGTCTTATATGGCTAAGTTTCTTAAATGTTGATCTTTGAATAACTACCCCTGTATGCAGTGCAAACAATGGAAAATCGGAAATATCACCATTGCTCATAAAACATCAAACAATACAATCAATAAATAATCATCAATCACAATATTAAAACATACAAAGAAAAATAATATTTCAGGCCAGCTGAGAAATAGAACAGTCAATAATTAAAATTATATACAATTTCTTAAAAGGTTCCCAAAAATCAATAAAAAAAAATTAAAAAGAACACATCAAATAACACCCAGTAATTAAAAATAAGGGTACACAGTACCATAGATACTTTTTGAAGTGCACAGGTCTTTCTCAGCAATATTGCCAACCCCAAAAGTTTTTTTACTAATAAGGGGGAAAAAAATCCCATGCTTTAATACCTAATTTCCAGTCATCTTGAGATTGTTGTGGCTTAGTGGGGGATTGTGGCTAATGCTGCTCCTTCTCTTTCTGGCTCAGTGATAATGCCTCCTCCATCTCACTCATATAGGCTCACACAACACAACGTCTCCCAGGCCTACACAAGTAGGAAGGACAAGGAGTCACAATCTTTGCAGTTCTGTATCACCGCCAAACCTGGCACTCTAGACAGCCGCCTAGTTCTACTGGCCATGCACTCCCTCCCATTCCCACCCCCTATCCATCTCTGGGTCTGTGAGACCTCCTCTCTGGCATCCCCTGCTCCATGGGTAGTGCCACTCTATCTCTTTAATAAAGATTCTAGACTGATACTGTGTCTGACGTCAGCTGAAACCTCGCCTCCCGATGGTGAGGCTCACGGGGCTCCTCCCTGTGGGCGGTACCATCTCTCATCTCGGCCCAGCACCCACATACTAACCCTAACACCATGGACTATTTGAATGGGAGAGAAGTAGACAATTGGCTCCAGGACCCTGTCCTCCTGGCTCATAAACTAGAACATGGGCTACATATGTACTTTCCTGTGTGAATGCATGTAGTTGGCCAGTTTTTTAAATCATTCATTCAAGCCATTTTTATAGGTAAAACCCATTAAAAAAATGTACCCATGAGGCAATGGAGAATGAAGGTAACAAGAATCAGTAGTGGGATTTGAGCTCTGGCTTTCCTGGTTCTTTGGCCCCTAGCTCTAACTGCTAGGCTACTCCTCTACTTTCCATGGTGTCTTTCTCTTCTCTATCCTAACCCTATTCCGAGGCATATCCCTTAACAGCATGGATGAAGGTATACTCATTTTGCAGCAACACACATACTTTTCATCATATTGGGGTTAAGGCAGTTTTCAAATGTGCAATCAAACCATTTTAATTTTTATTAAAATGGCTAGAAACTACTGAAAATACTTCACCCCCTATATATATGATTGTAGAAAGCTGATTTCATGACTGATGAAAATTCAGTATAAGCATATTTTCTGTGTCATCTGAACTCCATGCCATCGCAACTACACAATTGTAACTATAGTGTACTTTGAAAAAAGTCCAGTTTTCATTGCTAATATCACACATATTCTTTGCCATGCAGGCTGACTTCTGACAGTAGCACTTAAGCAAGTGTTAGGTAGCAGACCTTGTATTGCCATTACTATTAATGCAGGTCTTGGGCAAGAGGAGAACACGAGAAGACCACCAATAGTCAGAATAGCTTCAATAATATGGATAAAAAATTGTGTTTCACTAACTATTAACAAAGCTGCCTTGTTCTGTGTTGGCACCAAATTTGTTCTGGCACCTTGATACTTCATGGGAAGCACTGGCAATAGTCAGGACTAATACTAGCTGTCTCTATGTGAGGTTGCTGCTTAACGAATACAGCTTTGCAGTGCCAAATGGACTTAGATTTGTGGAAGTACATCTTAGCATAGACCACTTTTCTAAATGATATAAGCACAATGCTCTTCTACCTGCCAAACAGAAGCATAGTTGGCACTTATGTGGAGAAATAATTTCTCTCTCCTCAGCTTAGAGACAGAAATGAAACCTAACATCATCAGCTTCAAAAGTGATCTGCAAAGTAAGGGAATTTTAAGATTTTTTTTTGGCCTTTTTATATCTGTTTCCTGTGAGGTGAAGTAATACTTTTCATCAAGGAACAAAGCATGTAAGGAATTTAACAAATCTTTTCTTCTTTGTTTATCCTCATAATATTTTGGATCTCAAGCATTTGCTTTGAATTCAGAAATAATCCGAGTGCTAGCTTTCCCATCTTCCCTGTCTCTCAGTTTGACAAGGAGGGATAATCTTTTATCCTGTAAATGAGATCATATGACTTATCTGAATAAGATGTAATTTTCACTTTAATAATTGTTATATAACATCTTAGTATTTCCTATAGGGGAAGAAGAGCTCTATAAATAAGCACTTTAAAGGAAAACTTTTTTAAAACATTTTGATAAAAGTAATTTATTGTTGTAAAAGTAATTTTCATAATTGTAATAAATGTGAATCAGTGAATAATATTATGATATTAATATTTTAAATTTGTGCTAAATAGGATATGGGCTGCCCAGATTTTGTTCTGAGAACTTTATATAGAGAGTACAGCTGGAGCGGTTGGTGGATTGTAGTGGGGTTAATGGAAAACACACCCAAATAAATTATGTTGAAAAGCCATCAAAACATTTGTAGCTACAGTCTGATTCCAGTTTGAAGAAACCAGAATAGGTTGTAGGGTAACTTTTATTGTGCGGATGGAGTGGGAAGGTGCATGGAAACTATGCCTACAGCACATGCCTCAGTTATTCCTCATTCACACTAAGAGCAACAAACCAGATTGCTTGCAGGACCAGGTCTCTCAATGTTTATTATTAAGCAATATCTCTGCAAATGAGTTAGCCTTCAGAAGGATAGCCGTGTTACTCTGCTGTAGCAAAAATGACAAGAGGCACCTTATAAAACTAACCAATTTATTGAGGCATGAGCTTTCGAGGACAGAGTCCACTTCTTCAGATGTTAGACTGTATAAGCAGCACAAAATTCATTGTAAAACAAACAAGATAGAGGAATCAAGTACTAAAACCAATTATCACCTCTAAATCCTCATTTTAGAACTGCAGCAAGGAGGGCCAAGCCAAAGATTCAGTTGTAGTACTGTGCACGGCCATGTGGGAGAACCAGGGTCAATTCCCGGGTCAGCTCTTCTATTACCCAGGTCAGACAGGTCTAGGGATGTGGCAGAGGCAGCATTTGCAGGCCTCCTGAGAGGAGAGGGAGTCTCAGCCAATACTCAACAGTGACACTTGGAGGCAGACTTAGTTAGCGCTTCAGAGAAAACTGCAGTTTGCGGCCCCTGGCACTGCAATGACCCAGCAGAGTTTGAAGGTGGAGAAAAAAAGTAGGACAAAAAAAAGCCTGGGCAAATGATGGTTCATGGCATCGTAGCCCAAAAGAGACAATTTTAATGGAACTGGAAGCTCAAAGCAGCAGGAAGAAACTACCAGGTCAACCCCTCCTTCCTCCCCCTCTAAAATAATACGAAATCTGAGACAGGTTCAATTGTAGATGTTCTCATTACAAATTCATTTTTTGCTCTGCATGAAATCAGATAGTGCTGTTCAGTAAGTTAAAAGTCTCTTAACTTAGTTTGCCATGAAAGTTGAATAAACCCATCTCATTTTTAGATTCATAAATATTGCTGAGGGGCTGAAATCTCAGTTCGATTTCTATGAATAAGGAGACATAAGGAGACCCTGAGGTCTGAGATTACTTACAGGCATGATACAAGCCAGATCTCAGAGAAAGTTTCCTTTCCAAAGTGCAACCTGATGTCACTTAAGCTGGAGTTCTTTGAACAGTAAGATAATTACGTGGTCTAAAGGTGGAACCCCAGAGTATCTAGCTGACCTCTGCTGTTGTGCTTAACATTACAAATGTGTGAACTTGAAAAAAAAAGTTCATATAATAGTTTTACAAACCTACAAGATGTTCAAGGTTCATCAAATTAGTTTGAAAACATTGAGAAAAAAAAAAAACAATTTAGATTTTTTCAAATTGGCATGTCTGCATCAGAGTTTAAGCACAGCAGATTTACCTAATTCATAAGGTCCAGAGAATAATTTGATAAAGATTCAGAGCCAGATTTGGGACTTTGATACCCAGTGGCACCCTAGCAGAAGGGGTCTTCCTGGGGATTGGAGAGTGCAAGGATCCCCACCCCAGGGTGCTCCTGTCCAAGTCTTCCCTTTCTGCACACACATCCTTGCCTCTATGACTTTTCCTGCATCCTCACCCTCACTTCTTCTCTTCTGCCCCATGGTTGCTATAGAGAGAAAGTCAATGTGGAGCTTGTGAGCCGGTGTGCGTTCACCAGCTCTTTGGTGATCTGCCCCTTCCTCATGCTTCCTGTTATCAAGAAAATCTGTGCAAAGGGTAGGGCCTCTTCATGGCATATGAACACAAGCCAGGTGATGGCCCCGTGCTGACTTTCCTTCTATTATGGAGACAGCATCATCTGGATCCCTGGTGGCATGCTTCAAGCACTAGTCTATGAGTCACAAGAATTGACTATTGTATGGTATATATTAACAATGAATAAACACAACCATACATATGGAAAGCACCACTATTTGAATTAACAAAATGGAAAGGACCTCATATATACATTTCAGGACTGCAAATTCTTATGTTTCACTAATAGTGGTTAACCTCACAAATGAGTCTTATTATAACAACTTTTCTTAGAGGTACCAATTATTGTTCTTGCATCCAATAAATATATAATCATAGGTCCACCATTTTCACATTATGGGGTAGATTTTCAGACGAGCGCGAACAGCCTACTTTTGTTTGCGCTCCAGGCGCAAACAAAAGTACGCTGGATTTTAGTAGATACGCGCGTAGTCGCGCGTATCGGCTAAAATCCTGGATCGGCGCGCGCAAGGCTATCGATTTCGTATAGCCTGCGCGCGCCGAGCCGCGCAGCCTACCCCCGTTCCCTCCTAGGCCGCTCCGAAATCGGAGCGGCCTAGAAGGGAACTTTCCTTTGCCCTCCCCTCACCTTCCCCTCCCTTCCCCTACCTAACCCACCCGCCCGGCCCTGTCTAAACCCCCATCCTACCTTTGTCGGGGGATTTCCCCGCGCGCCAGCGGGCCTCCTGCGCGCCGGGCCGCGACCTGGGGGCGGGAACGGAGGGCGCGGCCATGCCCCCGTACCCGCCCCCAAAACGCTGCCGACACGCCCCCGCAACGCCGCGCGCTCCGGCCCCGCCCCCGACACGCCTCCCGACACGCCCACTCCGAAAACCCCGGGACTTACGCGAGTCCCGGGGTTCTGCGCGCGCCGGTGAGCCTATGTAAAATAGGCTCACCGGCGCGCAGGGCCCTGCTCGCGTAAATCCGCCCGGTTTTGGGCGGATTTACGCGAGCAGGGCTCTGAAAATCCGCCCCTATATTGTTATCACTTTGCCTTTTTTATGAGTATAATGCTATGAAGTGTTATATTTAATAGATGAATATGAAAACAACCGGTGTGATATGTATATTATACAGGAACATCGGTATATAAAAACTAAAAACTAAAATAAATAAATAAATGAGACCAGAAACACTTATCTGAAAGATTGTCTGCCCATGTCACTATTTGACATAAATTTGCCTGACATGACCCGTGTTTTGGAAGATCTCCTTCCTCAGGGGCTTTAAGGGAAATTTTCTCTACCTAAAACAAAAAGAAACACTTTAAACTTATTGCACTAGAAATCAATATTAATTAGACTCTAATAAAATACTTACATGTTCCAGTTACAAAATACAAGGCAATAGCGAACTTCAATAAGAATCTTGGTGTTTCCAAGTTGGATCCACCATTTTGAAAAGCCACAGTTATACAAACTAATAGGACCTCTAAACAACCAATGAAAATGCCAAGTAAAATTTGAAAGGGCCAATGAGCAGTTAGGGTAATGTAGAACATCAAACTAATGACATCCAATCCATGGCATCATTCATTATGACTGGGGCGCTAGATGACAATTTAAAGATCCAACATTGTTCTCTAAAATTCAAAAGGTTCTTCATGTCACCACCTCTGTCTGAGGCAAACACCATGTCTAAAACTGTCCACTGAAGTTGGTCAAAGTTGTGTTTATATTGCAGACAATGATTCACTATAGGTGCATACAACTTTTGAGTGTTTAATCAGCTGCGATGTTCCCGCAGCCAAATTCTCACCGGTCTCATGGTTCGTCCAACATACAGCTGGGGACATGTACACTGAAGCAAATAAACTACATTCTGGGAGTCACAACTGGAACAAAACAATTTTTTGTATGCTGTTTTGGAAATAGGATGTTGCCAAATTTCACCTTCAATGGTGTTTGCACACATGTCACACATCCCTCATGAACGATGTCTCTGCTGTTGTGACATTACATTCTTATATATGGTTGATTGGAGTGCCGCTTGAACTACATGATCCCTTATACTAGGGCCCCTCTAGAAAGAAATCAATGCTTCTTCCGCAAAAGCATTATGGAATTGTAATATTGCAAAAGTGAAGTGAGGAGAATATAACGCACTCCAAAAAATCATAGATGATAATGTAATGTCACAACAGCAGGGACATTGTTCATGCGGGGCGTGTGATGTGTGCAAACACCATTGAAGGTGAAATTTGGCAACATCCAATTTCCAAAACAACATACCAAAAATTGTTTTGTTCCCATTGTGACTCCTAGAATGTAGTCTATTTGCACTTTGTTTGAACTGTTTGAATTGGTATTACTGCATAAAAACTGATAAAGCAGCAATTTTGATTAGTATGATTGCACAAGTAATGTATGCTTGTGCAATCATAAAAAGCTTTTGGTGTTTTTGGAGAGTCAAGCCATGTTTGGTTGCTGAAATGTGGAAGGAAGTCTGTACAACACTGAGGATTCTTTCTAGTGCTTGTTTCAGGCTAGAATGAAGAAATGTTTAGTCTACAATATACCCGGTTCATTCAGAAAACTAAATTAGCATATTGTAAGATGTCACTATACAGTAAATCCAGAATATGTGTAATAAAAATGAAAATTACATTGTTATAACTCTGTTATTTTTAAGCTGTGTCTTAGTCATCCTGACCACAGTTTTTATTTGGTATAGCCTGGGAGATCTGAGCATGCTCATAATAGAATTTCAATTGAGATGGAAAAAGTTGCAGAAGAAGAGTATGGAAGAAACTGCTAGAAAGAGAAGGGCCTGACAAATTAAGTTTTTAGAAGGTCTGTGAAGCTTTTTGAAGATATTTTCATTTACTTGACCATTATGTGGCTAATTCTTTAAGCTCATTAGCTGGGCTTTTCTGTGATCCAAAAGAGGACTGTGGATTGTTTAGTCATTGAAAGCTCCATTGCTGGAGGAATCCATTATAGAGATGTGCATTGTTTGAAACAAATGGGTAAACACTGACAGGCCAATGCAATAAAGTGTGTCAAGTGTAGTGCACAGGTTTATGTGTGTGTTCTGGACGCGCTAGAATAGCACCCGATGCAATAAGGAGATTAACGTGTCCAAAACGTGTGCCCAAACAAATGTGTAGCTGATAGCACTCATCATATGTAAATTCCATGTAGATGAGTCTATTAGCTACTACCCCCCCCCCCCGATGCAGAAAATCACTGGGTGCCCATTGCACACTTTTTAACATGCCAAATTTAACTCCAGCCCCAGAGGTGGCATAAAGTCAAACTGTGAGTCAAGGGCTTATGAGAAATTAAAAATTACAGTCCTCAGTGGTTCCCCTTTAGTATCATGGTGAAACTTAAATTTACTGCCTGCATTGTTGAAAAATAAATGTATTTGGCTTGATTTAAACAAAAAAATCTGGACACACAATATAGACACACAGTGTAGATGCCCATTGCAAGGGACACTTACTTTGGGTATCCTCAGCAACTTCAGCAAAATTGGCCAGAAGCAGAATAAAAATGGATGATCATATTGAGCGCCTGTTGCAATTATGGGCGCCTGATGCATTTGAACGCTAGGGATGCACAATTCTCCCCTAGTACATCTTTTTTATACAGCCTCTCTTTTAAATGCTGTATCAGGCACCCAGGGGTTGTAGCTATGTGCGCACTAGGAAATCAGGGGACAATATGAGTGCCTGTT
The DNA here is from genome assembly GCF_901001135.1 of Rhinatrema bivittatum. Taxonomy (NCBI): domain Eukaryota; kingdom Metazoa; phylum Chordata; class Amphibia; order Gymnophiona; family Rhinatrematidae; genus Rhinatrema; species Rhinatrema bivittatum. Next base: position 322,563,310 of record NC_042619.1, read on the forward strand.
TTAATGGGTATCTTATTGCATCAGCCTGTAAGAATGAGGTCATATTTGCTTCATTTATGGACCCCTGAAATGATTGGAGGGATCCCACAAATGAAATGAAAAACAGTTGTCTTATTTCTTTATGCTTCCCTTTAAAGTCTATGATTCATTGAAGTCTATGACTATGTAATGCTGAGCAAAATAAAAAGGGTAACTATAGCAAACAACACTTGCCTGAGTGACCTCATAGCCTTGTCAGAGCCAAGGAAGGACAAGTTGGTAAGGAGACCAGTCAGAGATAAATCACAGTGCAGCATCATTTTAAATAGCCTATAGATGCTATCTTGACCAAGTAATGCTAAACTGCTGCCATTTTAAAGTCTGAGCATGTGCAAGAAGCAGTCTGTATTTCCTCTCTAGCTGCTGCCAGAGAAAGATGTATTTGTAGAACCTCACATAATTTCTTTTAAAAAGCTAAGAAATGTATGAATTTGGTACTGTTAAAGGGCTGTATCTGATTTTCTCTGTCTTGACATATTCTCATTCACTGTGTCAAAAGACAAAGACAGTACTCTGCTGCTGATTTAAATTTTTCTCTTCATTAGGGGTGGGTCAGGATAGGACACTGAGGAGGTTGTAGCAGTGTTAGTGATTTTTTTTGTATCCGTCTGGACACTAGTGAGGTGAGCACACTGAGAAAATAAAGAAGAGTCTTACCAGGCTGCCAGTCTTTCTGGTTCTGTTTATCTAACAGTTTCTCTCTATGAAGAGTCAATCACCACTGAGTGCATACAACACCGCACAGTTACACAGTATATGTGGATATGTATGTGTGTGTATACATGCCAGACAGTTCTCTAAACAATGTATGGTACTGCAAGTGGAAGTACAGTTATAGTATTAATAAATAAATTAAATTGTAATATCAAAATCCCCAGTAGGCTATGCACTTCAACAATTCCTTCAAAACAAGAAAAGAGAGAGGAGAGGATGTTGGCAGCCTTGGAAGGGGCACAGCAAATGGTTCAGATCCAGCTCAGTATTATTGCAGATAAATTGCAGATAAATTGCAGATAAATTGAAAAGAGACTTTTTTAGCTATAGAATGGCAGAATTAGAAAGCACTGGCAGCTCAAGGCAGAAGCAGTTGAAATTTGGAAACCATGTACCACTGTTTATTCCTCTCCCTCTTGCTTTGTAGTATAGGGAAAAAGTGGGAGAGAGCGATCCATGGCAGACAATAGCAGGGTAGGGGCATAATACTGGAAGGATTATCTCAGCAGACTGGGGGTAGAGAGATGTATTCTTTTTTTTCTTAAATGAATAGTATGCTAGGTTTCCAAATTAATTATAATAGGTTCAAATACTATACAGCTAATGGCAGCAAACCTAGCTCCTGTTACCTGACTGACACACACAGTAGCATAAGCCACATGAATCTGGCTATTTCCATCCAGCACATGAAGATCCTTGGCCATAGAATTCTATAGTCTATACTTTTAAGCCACTTTTTACTAGAGTTGTACTATTCTGATTTATTATGTTTCAAAGCAAGGCTGTAAATGTAAAACTACATGCAGAAACAATTTTGGCCTTATTTTGACTCATACTGAAAAGAGGTAGGGATGTGCATTCATTTTAAATTTACAAAATGAAAAAAATAAAAGCCAATTTGTTTCATTTGGGGGCCCCCAAAACAAATCCAGGGGCCCCAAAATGAAACAAATTTGATTTGTTTAATTTGGTTAAAATTTCCAGTCAGGCCTAGGCTTAGGCCCTAGGCTTGGACCTTATCTAGGGTATAGGCTGAGACTCAAATCAGGGGCCACAGCCTAGGTTCAAGAGCAATGCCAGGGTCTCAGCCTAGGCCCAGGAAAATGCTGAGGCTTTGGCCGAGATCTCAGTAAAGACCCAGACCCTCAGAAAAATTTTGCTGGGGTCAGAAACTTTCCTGACCCCCCCCCCCCCAACTTATCTGATCCATCAGGTATTGATGCCGTAACCAGGCTGGGCCCCAAGGCTCAGGCATCAGAACCCATCCCCTGGTCTTGCTCCTAGTGTCAGTCTGGGGCCCAGGCTCCAGCTTAGGCTGAGGCCCAGGCATCGGGACCCAGCCTCTGGACCAGGCTCTGGCACCAGGCCTTGACCTGGGCCAATGCCCAGGTATTGGGCCTAGCCTCTGCACTAGGTCCCACATTGAGCTTTGGCTCAGGCTCCAGCCTATGCTAGGCTCAGGTACCAGACCTGGCCTCTAGTCCAGACCCCAATGTTGGGCCTGGCCCAGGCTTTGGCCAAGGCTGAGGCATAGGAGTTGCTACATGGTTGAGTTCATGGTGTCCAGCTTAGGCCCTGTCATCAGGCCAAGGCCAAGGTGTTGGGAACAGGTCTCCAAGCCTCGGCCTTGTGTAGAGTCTAGGCTGAGGTTGCGGTGACCTACATCTGGCTTGGCCTATGCAAGGCCTAAGTTTCAGCCAGGGCCTAGGCCTCGCCAACATATCTCCACTGAAAGTGTAAATGGGTGACAGGGGGAGAATCCTGGCCCTTGCATTTTTCCGGGTGGGAGGAATGAATATTGGGACTGGAGGCCTGGGGAGGCCCTGTTTTTTTTGTTTTTGTTTTTATGTTTGATTTTTTTTTAAACAAAATAAATTAATCATTAAATGAAAAATTTGTGGGGAAAACACCTCCAGATAATGAAATGAAAACCCCCCAAAATATCTGACACTTGCACACCCCTAAAAAGAGGCATTCCCTGAGGGCAGAGTTGGAACGATGAAATCATTTACACATGATTTTTGAAAGTATGCTCACAAATGTCTGTTGCACTTGGAGGTGAATGTGGAGGCAAACTAGTACACTTACAGTGCCGACCCGATTGCCAAGGCAAGGAAGTGCAGGCAGGGTCTTACTTATATTGTTCCATCAATCAGGGCATGCCACGGAGCTAGGACCCACCCCTGGCCTTACAAGAGACCAGGCGGTCCGTGCGTGTGCATAGCGGCTGCTGCTGGGGAGGCTGACCCGTGTCCTGTAGGGGAGCTAGCAAGGTGAGCAGGCCTATGCACAGGCTGGGTGCAGACGGGATGCGCAACAGTACCCTCCTTCTAGGCTGCCCTCTACGTGGCCGTGGCTTATTAGGATGGATTCTATGGAAGGATTTAAGGAATTATTTGTCAAGAATGTTGTGGGAGGGTTTCCATGAATTCTCCTCGGCCCATAACCCTCTCAGGCTGGGAGGTATTCCCATCTACCTCGATGCCGACGGACGTCGAGGACCTCTCTTACCTGAAGAGATGAGTCTGGTTCAGTGGAGATCCATGGAGGTGAAGGATCTATACAAGAGGGCCAGGAGAGGATCAAAGGCTTCAACAGAGAGACATGGAACATGTTATGGATGCCCATGGCACATGGTAGCTGTAGCTGATACGACACAGCTCACACTCTTCGAAGCACCAGAAACGGACCGATGTACTTGGGAGCCAGGCGATGAGAAGGAAGTCTCAACCTTATGTGTCGGATGCTTAACCACACCTTCTGACCAGGACAGAAGAGTGGAGTGGGACGTCTGTGGGCATCAGAAGTACCCTTGGAGCATTCAGTGGCCTGGGTAAGGCATTCTTTAACTTGATTCCACCCCTGGTGAATGGTTTGGGCCATGAACTGTGCCGCTGGGGAAGGAACAGTCAAAGGAACTGGAAGTGGCAGCCGAGGTTGTCGTCCAAATACCACTGAGACCGGAGATACATTGGTGGCAGCAGCGACGTGGGTATTATGCGACAACTCAGCCCAGGGTAGCAAATCAGACCAGTTGTCCTGCTGGTCATTCACGTAGGAATGGAGGAATGTTTTCAAGGTCCGATTGGTCCTTTCAGCTTGACCATTGGCCTGTGGATGATAGGCCGATGTAAAATTCAAGGCAATATTAAATTTCTTGCATAAGGAGCGCCAGTATCTGGCGGAAAACTGTGGTCTTTGGTCAGATATTATTTCTTTTGGGAGTCCATGGAGATGGAAAATGTGTTTCAGGAACACCTTGGCTAGTTCTGGGGCTGATGGGAGGCCCAGCAAGGGAATAAAGTGCCCCATTTTTGAAAAATGGTCAATGATGACCCAAATTACGACGGAGGCAGGTCTGTGATGAAGTCCATTGAGATGCTGGACCATGGCTCGGTAGGTGCTGGAAGCTTGGGCGCAGACGGGGCATGAATCCACATAGTTACGAGAGTCTTGCACCATGTTGGGCCACCAGTAATATCTCCGCAGCATCTCTAGGGTCCTGGTACAACCCGGGTGTCCTGCCAACTTGGAATCATGAGCCCATTTCAGAACTCATTCATGTAATCTACATGGAACAACGGTTTTCCCCACTGGAACTGAGGTGGTCACGGCAAGGGATATGCAGGCAGGATCTATGATGTGTATGGAAACATCAGGAGCATCCTCTGGTTCAAAGGATCTCAATAGTGCATCAGCACAGAGGTTCTTGGGACCTGGGCGATAACAAAGGACAAAATTGAACCGTTCAAAGAAGAGCGCCCATTGGGCTTGTCTAGGATTTAAGTTGAGCTTCTTTCAGGTGCTCAAGATTCTTATGGTCCATGAAAATGGTAAATTTATGTTGTGCCCCTTCCAACCAGGGGCACCACTCTTGGAGCGCCAACTTGATGGCGAGAAGTTCTCGGTCACCCATGGTGTAGTGCTGCTCTGTGGGAGAGAATTTGTGGGAGTAGAATGAACAAGGTATTAATTTAGCCTTTGGAGAAAACTGACTTAAGATGGCTCCCACTCCAATTGTGGAGGTGTCGACTTCAATGATGAATGGACGTCTTGGGTCTGGATGCTGAAGACAAGGACCGGAACAGAAGACTTCTTTTAACGTCTGAAAGGCGGCTTGTGCTTTGGGTGTCCACACACAAGTGTTAGCCCCTTTCTTGGTCATGGTGGTGAGCGGAGCAGCTAGGGTAGAATAATTGGCAATGAAGCTCCAGTAATATTAGTGAAACCAAGGAAATGTTGTAAGGCCCATAGGCCTACTGGCTGGGGCCAATCTCAGATCCCTTGGACTTTCTCTAGATGCATGGAGAAACCTCGATTGGATATGATGTACCCTAGGAAGGGTAAGCAATTTCGCTCAAAGAGGCATTTTTCTAACTTGGCATATAGATGATTTTCTCTTAGACACTGGAGGACAGTACGAACATGATCTCGATGGGTTTCGAGGTCCTTGGAAAAGATCAAGATGTCGTCAAGATATATGACTACGAATGAGTATAAGAGGTCTCAGAGGATTTCATTCATAAGGCATTGAAAAACCGCTGGGGCATTGCATAGCCCAAAGGGCATCACTGTATATTCATAGTGACCATCCCTCGTATTGAATGCGGTTTTCCAGATATCTTCAGGTTGGATGTGTACCAGATTGTATGCACCCTTCAGATCCAACTTGATGAAGATCCGTGCCCCTTGAGGTGGTCAAGCAGCTTATTGATAAGGGAAGAGGGTAACAGTCTTTGCGGGTTATGGCGTTGAGCCCTCTGTAATCAATACAAGGGCGTAGACCGCTGTCCTTCTTCTTAACGAAGAAGAAGCCCGCTCCAGCGGGAGAATCAGAGGGACGAATGAACCCTTTTTCTATGTTCTCTTTGATATACTCAGATATGACTAGGGTTTCTGGGTGAGACAATGGGTAAGTTCTGCTTTGGGAGGCGTCATGCCTGGCAGAAGCAATATGGAGCAATTGAACTTGCGTAACGGAGGCAAGGTATCCGCCTTCTGCTTCGAGAAGACGTCTTAGAACTCAACATACTGAGTAGGCAAACCAGATAGAGTGGTAGACTTCATGAGAGAGACTGCTGTGGATACTTGACGTAGGCATGTCTTCTGGCATTTGGAACCCCACTGCACCAACTGCAGGAAATGCCAATCGAACTTGGGTTCGTCGATCTGGAGCCAAGGCAACCCCAGGATGACTGGATGTGTGGAACATTTTAACACATAGAAGGACACCTCCTCATCGTGGAGAGTGCCCACGGTAAGACGGACAGCCACTGTTCGATGGGTGATGAGCCCTGGAAGATGTTTTCCTTGAATGGAGGTGATGCGGAGGCTCACATCTAATGGCTGAAGAGGAATGTTCAGAAGCTTGACGATGTCATCCATGATGAAGCTGCTACTTGCTCCTGTATCGACAAGAGCAGTGGTGGCAAAGGAGTGGGCCTGGATGCCCAGAGAGACTGGAAGCAGGATTTGGGAACTGGTGACGGTAGCGACTAAGCTCGGGACCCCCGCCGGGTTCAGGTGTTGCAGTTTTCCAGACGGGCCGGACAGAACTGCCGAAGATGTCCGGAAGTGCCACAGTAAAGGCAAAGACCCTCCTTCCTCCGATGGAAATGTTCTGTCGGAGTCAATCGCCCACAGTTCACCTCCATAAGTTCCACCACGGGAGAAGGTGGTGGTGCTGGAATCTTGGCTGAAGGACTCTGGACACACGTGGGATGCGATGTAGGAGAGCGGGAAGCCTTTACTTCTAGGCGCCTTTGCCAGAGATGATGGTCGAACTTCCCGGTGAGGGAAATCAGGTCCACTTGCCACACGAGCTCAGTAGCCAGGGTCCTAAACTCCACCGTATACTCAGAGAGGGTCCGAAACCCTTGAAGGAGATGAAATAGACTTTGGCTGGCTACAGCTTGGAGGCCTGGGTCTTTGAAGGTCTGCTTGAAGAAAGCAATAAACTCAGGTAGCTTGGAAAGCATAAGATCAGAGCATTCCCACAAGGGAGAGGCCCATGCCAGAGCCTTCCCTTCCAGGCGGGGAAGGATGAAGGACACTTTGGTTGATTCCTTCATGAACAAGGATGGATGCAGTGCAAATTGCATGAAGCACTGATCGAGGAAGCTACGATAGGAGAGTGGGTCCCCGTCAAATCAGGGAGGTGCAGGGAGCGCGAACGATGCTATGGGTACCATAGAGGCAGCAGACAGGAAGGTCAAGGAACAGGCCGAAGTCAGTACCAGAGAGACAGTCCGAGGGTCCTACCTGGGAAGACGGAAAGACAGATGCAGGAACAGAAGGACACTGGAACAGAAGGATGCTGGAACAAGTTTAGAACAAGACTGGAACAAGGCTGTGAATGCAGAGGCAAACTAGTACACTTACAGTGCTGACCCGATTGCCAAGGCAAGGAAGTGCCGGCAGGGACTTCCTTATATCGTTCCATCAATCAGGGCATGCCGTGGAGCTAGGACCTGCCCCTGGCCTTACAAGAGACCAGGCGGTCCGCACGCGTGTACGTAGGGGCGTGGCCAACACCACTGGAGATGCCGACCTCCGGCGTGAGGCCTGGTGCGCAGTGGAAGGCCCTGAGCCTTGAATTTCTTTTCCGGTGGTGCCATGGCTTGTGTGCGTAAAATACAGTTGTGCGCTCCGGTGTGTCAAAGTTGTGCACGTAGGTTTGGTGCGAGCTCATGGAGATGTGAGCGCTGTTGTGTGCACAGATCGAGTTGTGCACCCGGCACATGGTACTTGTGCGTGCGACGTTGTGCGCACAAGGTATTTGTGCACACGGATTTCCTCTGTGTGCACAGATCAGGGTGGCGAACAGGGCGGCAAACAGATCATAATTGTGACGGCGACCACACGGACAATATGGTGACCACCTCGGAGGGTCTCCATGTGGAAGGACCCTCGAATTTAATCGGGGTCTAGCCCTGCTAGGGCAGATGAAACCAGTGGCACTTGTCCCGGCTGGTGACTTGTGTGACTCCTCGAGCTTCGGGGACCAGAGACTTTTAATTAGATTTCTACCTTACCTTGTCTTGGTGCTTCCCGGTCTCGTTCCGAGCGGTCTCCGGCTGCGGGGGGAGAGGGAAAATACCTTCACCACCACACTCGAGGTTGCACCCGCTGCCTCTTAGCCTCACCCAATGTCGGGGGCTAGGTCCCCGCCGAGGGTCGGCCACTGGACCGAGGCTTACCTCCGAGGGATCGTGGAAATCACCTCGGGAATTCTCAAATGGGGGAGGGACCCAATGGGTGTCACCGCAGGACAGTGGGGCTCGTCTGCAGAGGTAAGATTTATTCTTATTCTTTTGGTTTTCTTTGGTGAAATTACTCAAACGCTGTGTGAGCGTGCATAAGAACATAAGAACATAAGAAATTGCCATTCTGGGTCAGACCAAGGGTCCATCAAGCCCAGCATCCTATTTCCAACTGAGGCCAAACCAGGCCACAACAACCTGGCAATTACCCAAACACCAAGAAGATCCCATGCTACTGATGCAATTAATAGCAGTGGCTATTCTCTAAGTAAACTTGATTAATAGCCGTTAATGGACTTCTCCAAGAACTTATCCAAACATTTTTTGAATCAAGCTACACTAAATGCACTAACCACATCCTCAGGCAACAAATTCCAGAGCTTTATTGTGCATTGAGTGAAAAAGAATTTTCTCCGATTAGTCTTAAATGTGCTACTTGCCAACTTCATGGAATGCGGCGACCAGAATTGTACACAGTATTCCAGGTGCAGTCTCACCATGGAGCGATACAGAGGCATTATGACATTTTCCGTTTTATTAACCATTCACTTCCTAATAATTCCTAACATTCTGTTTGCTTTTTTGACTGCTGCAGCATACTGAGCTGACAATTTTACAGTATCCACTATGATGCCTAGATCTTTTTCCTGGGTGGTAGTTCCTAATATGGAACCTAACATCGTGTAACTACAGCAAGGGTTATTTTTCCCTATATGCAACACCTTGCACTTGTCCATATTAAATTTCATCTGCCATTTAGATGCCCAATCTTCCAGTCTTGCAAGGTCCTCCTGTAATGTATTACAATCCGTTTGTGATTTAACTACTCTGAATAATTTTGTATCATCTGCAAATTTGATAACCACACTCATCGTATTCCTTTCCGGAACACTGAGAGAAGAGGACATTGTCTTTTTTAAACGTATTAGGGCAAAGTTAACTATTTGGGATTATTATTTAGTGTGTTTGTGTGTTTGTGCTTTTAATAGTCAGTAAGGCAGTAAATAAACAAGTTAGACTGTATTTTTAAATAGTCAGTCAATAAGGCAGCTAGCAAGCAGTAGGTAGTGTGTTTATTTTTAAAAGTCTGCAAGGCAGCTAGTAAGCAGAACTGAGTGTTTGTATTTAGAAAAAACCCAAAAACACCCCCCCCAAAAAAAAAAAAATTAGCCAGAAGCTAGAAATAAGCTAGGAAAAGGGGCTTTACGCGCGCCGGCGGCCTATGCAAAATAGGCACGCCGGTGCGCGAGGGCCCTGCGCGAGTAAATCCGGAAGGATTTACGCGCGCGGGCCTTTTAAAATCCACCCCATAGTGAATTCACTAATACATTTAAAAGACATTAATTAGACACATTCCTACTCCCAGAGCAACCTAAAACCTAACTAGGAACTGATCAAAATTGAAATGAAAGCAGCAGTCCAGCAGCAAGAGGGGGGCTTCCAAGTCTTTTGCATCGAGTGTCACATATATGATTTTTTACCCACCGGTGAGAAGTTATACATCTGCATGCGATGCAAAGAGCTCCTGGCTCTCAGAGAATGAGTCCGATCTCTGGATGCTAGAGTGGCAGACCTGGAGGAGCTGAGGCAGACAGAGAGGTATATAGATGAGACCTTCAGGTACAGAGTAGCCAAGTCCCAACTTCAGACTGGCAGCCCTGGTGCTGCCTTGGAGGAAGAAGGTCTCATGATTGGAGAGCATCAACCTGGTGTGGCCGGAAAGGATCCTGTAGCAAGGACCTGTTCTCCAGGTGATGCACTGTCCTTTCATACCAAGGATATCTTCCCAAGGTCTACTGCCCAGGAGGAAAGGGTTAGGTCGGCCGTCATAGTTGGTGATTCGATTATGCACAATGTAGACAGCTGGGTGGCTGGTGAGCGGGAGGATTGCCTGGTAACATGCCTACCTGGTGCGAAGGTAGCGGACCTCAAATGTCACCTAGATAGGATTTTAGACAGTGCAGGGGAGGAGCCGGCTGACGTGGTACATGTGGGCACCAATGACATAGGAAAATGTGGGAGAGAGGTTCTGGAAGCCAAATGTAGGCTCTTAGGTAGAAAACTTAAATCCAGAACCTCCAGGGTAGCATTCTCTGAAATGCTCCCTGTTCCATGTGCAGGTCACCAGAGGCAGGCAGAGCTCCGGAGTCTCAATGCGTGGATGAGACGATGGTGCAAGGAATTGGGATTCAGTTTTGTTAGGAACTGGGGAACCTTTTGGGGAAGGGGGAGTCTCTTCCGAAGGGATGGGCTCCACCTTAACCAGGGTGGAACCAGACTGCTGGCGCTAACCTTTAAAAAGGAGATAGAGCAGCTTTTAAACTAGAACAAAGGGGAAAACCGACAGTCACTCAGCAGTGCATGGTTCGGAGAGAGAGCTATCTTCAAAGGATACTAATGATGCATTAGAATTAGGGCATCCTGACAGTGAGGTTCCAATAATAAGAAAAGTAGTCCAAGTGCCTGTAACTAAAAACTCACCTGAGCTAAAAAATTCTAACATCCCTATCAATTAAAAAGCAGAATGAAAATACAAACAAAAAACAAACTTTGAAATGTTTGTATGATAATGCCAGAAGTCTAAGAAGTAAGATGGGAGAATTAGAATGTATAGCAGTGAATGATGACATAGACTTAATTGGCATCTCAGAGATATGGTGGAAGGAGGACAACCAATGGGACAGTGCTATACAGGGTTACAAATTATATCGCAATGACAGAGAGGAGCACCCGGGAGGCGGTATGGTGCTTTATGTCCGGGATGGCATAGAGTCCAACAGGATAAATATCCTGCATGAGACTAAATGCACAAATGAATCTTTATGAATAGGAGTGATAGGAGTATACTACCGTCCGCCTGGTCAAGATGATGAGACTGACAGTGAAATGCTAAGAGAAATTAGGGAAGCTAACCAAAATGGTAGTCCGGTAATAATGGGAGACTTCAATTACCCCAATATTGACTGGGTAAATGTATCATCTGGACACGCTAGAGAGATAAAGTTCCTAGATGGAATAAATGATAGCTTTATGGAGCAAATGGTTCAGGAACCGACGAGAGAGGGAGCAATTTTAGATCTAATTCTGAGTGGAGAACAGGATTTGGTAAGAGAGGTAATGGTGGTGGGACCGCTTGGCAATAGTGATTGTAATATGATCAAATTTTAATTAATGACTGGAAGGGGGACAGTAAGCAAATCCACGGCTCTCGAGCTAAACTTTCAAAAGGGAAACTTTGATAAAATGAGAAAAATAGAAAAAAACTGAAAGGAGCAGCTACAAAAGTAAAAAGTGTGCAAGAGGCGTGGCCATTGTTAAAAATACCATCCTAGAAGCACAATCCAGATGTATTCCACACATTAAGAAAGGTGGAAAGAAGGCAAAACCATTATCGACATGGTTAAAAGGGGAGGTGAAAGAAGATATTTTAGCCAAAAGATCTTCATTCAAAAATTGGAAGAAGGATCCAACAGAAGAAAATAAGATAATGCATAAATGTTGGCAAGTTAAATGTAAGACATTGATAAGACAGGCTAAGAGAGAATTTGACAAGAAGTTGGCCATAGAGGCAAAAACTCACAGTAAAAACTTTTTAAAATATATCCAAAGCAGAAAGCCTGTGAGGGAGTCAGTTGGACCGTTAGATGATCGAGGGGTTAAAGGGGCACTTAGAGAAGATAAGGCCATCGCGGAAAGATTAAATGATTTCTTTTTTTTGGTGTTTACTGAAGAGGATGTTGGGGAGGTACCCATACTGGAGAAGGTTTTCATGGGTAATGATTCAGATGGACTGAACCAAATCACAGTGAACCTAGAAGATGTGGTAGACCTGATTGACAAACTGAAGAGTAGTAAATCACCTAGACCAGATGTTATACACCCCAGAGTTCTGAAAGAACTAAAAAATGAAATTTCAGACCTATTAGTAAAAATTTGTAACCTGTCATTAAAATCATCCATTGTACCTGAAGACTGGAGGATAGCTAATATAACCCCCATATTTAAAAAGGGCTCCAGGGGTGATCCGGGAAACTACAGACCGGTTAGCCTGACTTCCCTGCCAGGAAAAATAGTGGAAAGTATTCTAAACAACAAAATCACAGAACATATAGAAAGACATGGTTGAATGGAACACAGCATGGCTTTACCCTCACAAATCTGCTTCACTTTTTTGAAGGAGTTAATAAACATGTGGATAAAGGTGAACCTGTAGATGTAGTGTACTTGGATTTTCAGAAGGCATTTGACAAAGTTCCTCATGAGAGGCTTCTAGGAAAAATAAAAAGTCATGGGATTGGTGGTGATGTCCTTTCATGGATTACAAACTGGCTAAAAGACAGGAAACAGAGAGTAGGATTAAATGGACAATTTTCTTAGTGGAAGGGTGTGGGCAGTGGAGTGCCTCAGGGATCTGTATTGGGACCCTTCCTTTTCAATATATTTATAAATGATATGGAAAGTGAGGTAATCTGTAGGAGTAATGAAGAGGCCTCAGACAGCTTTCATGGCAGGCAGGAAGAGAGAAGGCAAAGAGGGTTCGTCCTCAGAGCCTCTTCCTTTTATTGTACATTCATACAAAGGCAGATGATGTGTCATTACATGATTGGCTACTTTCCCATAGCAACAGAAGAGTCATTACACCATTGGCTTTGGCTCAGGGGGTGTGCACGGATCATATCATTGGCTGCTGAAATCTATACCTCCTGACTTTGTCCTGCCTCTGACTAGGGAACACCCAGCCCCTCCCCCAGGAATTCAGGGCCAACAGGTATCCTTTCCCAGGCAGAGACTTAAGCACAAGTGATGCTTTTATTCAGGCAAATGTCAGGGAGAAGGGAAGTTAGTGTTTAAACCTGATGAAATGGCTTGCTGGCAAGCGCATATTTCCCACATCTCACCCTTTCTTTTTTTGTTTAGGGCAGCTCAGTAAAGCTTTAGACCCTTACTGAAATCTGTTATGTCTTGGTATGGGCTGGAAATAGGGGAAGGGGGATTATGGAGAGAAGAAAGCTATAATTCGACGTGGTGTGCCAGCTGTCGATGAGCTCCTGAATCTCCATATCACCCAGAGCTGGTGCAGGTGGTGTGCCAACGCTGCAGGGCTCATGATTCCCTATTAGGCATCTTACAAGACATCTTTGTATCCAGGCTGAGAGCAAGGTTTCAATATGGATATGAGGGTTGGGTATGCACTGAATACAGCATCACAGGCAGATAATTAAGACAATTATGGTCATTATAATAGAAATCACCCTTTTGAGACCAGAAATATCAGGGAGTCAGGACCATAGCCAGTCCCATGGAGAAGTTGGTATTCTGTCTGAAAAATGGTGCATCAGCAACCATGGTTTCTATCTGCTCTATGGTATGTGTGAGGTTAGTTTTATAGTCTGATATGTACACACAGCAATGAGATCCAATTAATGCACAAACACCACCCTTTAAGGCTAAGATGGTTTCTAAGGTATAGCTGTTCTGTAATGCTACTTCTCTAATCTGAGAGACTTTTGTTGTAAGTAGTTTTAATGCATGGACTGTCTGATTAAATATGGCAGTCGTCCAGTTAGCTAGGATGTGTAAGTCTCTGTAATTCATAGCTGTTCCCATTGGGGGAAACAGGCTTCTAGCTATCTGAGTTTCTGTATACTTTTCTATGGGATTATTTATCGCCTCCCTTTTGTTACGGAGCCTTGCTTTGGGTAAATTTTTGACTGCATAGTATGAGGGGAGGATGTAGCCTAAAGTGCATCTGTCTCTCCATCTTGGGGAAATGTACATATATGCTCTACGCCCACATAACATCCATATGTTTCCTAACAGATTAGTGGACATGTCATTGGTTATCATTTGGGCTATATAACTACAAAAGGTAAATCCTTCATCCCCTCTATACTTTCTGTACCTGCTTGGGTCTCCCACTGCACATCCTGAAATCTGCCAATTGCATACATATATGTGGTATAACTATGTTAGTGTTCAGTGATTAATACAAATATTCGGTTACAATATGGATATTTCCCACCTGAATTCCCTTTCCCATCCCCTGTATCATATGCATCATTAGTCCCAACAAAGAGCGGCAGTCTCTTGAATACAGCTACCAATGTGTAGTATGGTATTATTAACTGGAGAGTTAATGAAAACCTCTCTGTAAAGGATAATTAGTCCATACTGTAAGGTTAAATGGTACAGCATGCATCAGTAGTTCTCCGCAGGCTTGGGTTGGCATGTGTGTGCAGATCTAACAGTCTGTTCGATTCAACAGGTGTGAAAAGTTCTGATTCGAGGATGTACATGTTGTCCTGTCAGAGTCCTTGTTCTGAAATCGCCATAGCTGGAGAAATAAGGCAAAGGAGGATGCAGAACACAATTGTTAATGAGTTGGCATTCAGGCAAGAAAAACGGCTAATAAGTTCTCTGGAGTTTTCTCAAGGCCTTGCTGTTCTAAGAGTTGTGCAGATTGGTTGGATAGGGCCTTGATCTGTCCCCAGGTCATGTGGTGCTGCTTCTTGCAAGGAGTCCGGTCTCTGTCCTTCTGAGGGCTGTGGAGGCTCAGCGAGAAGTTGGGGATCGGGTCCTGTAGACCTAGACACCTTTCCATCTTTCCACGGCTTGATTGGACCTGTGGAAGCAAGCAGAGAAACATATCCTCGTTCCCCATTTTAAGGGAACGGGACCGTACCAGACATTAAATATTCTATACAAAACTGATGGCTGTGGGTGACTAACCCTAGTCCCATAATGATTACTCATGGCTGTGTTCTTATGTGAACCTGATATGTTTAGATGATTTAAAGTAAACAATACTTTGTTCAGCGGGAAAATCCTACTTTGTTCAGGGGGAAAATCCAGGGGCAATCCCCCCTTTTTCTTTTTGTTTGGTCCAGAGCTCTTAAGGGTATGATTTGCTCTCTCCACAATGGCTTGCCCTGTGGTGTTGTAGGGGATGCCAAATAAGTATTTAATGTTCAATTATTGACAAAATTCATGCAAAGGAATGGCTGCAGTAAGCAGAGCCATTATTAGTTTTCAGAACGTAACCCCATTATCAAGAAAGTTTTAATGCAGTGATCAATTTTCATTCAGTAAAATAGCAATAAATGTAAATTAATCGTTTAAAGGAAAAGTCATTTGCAGTAAGCAGAATCAAATGACAAGTATATTAGACATTACATTAAACATATGTTACACAAGACTGACATATATTCATTCATCTTGCAAATATTAATTTACACAAAACTGACACATATTCATCCATCCTGCAAATGGTTCTTGCATCAAGACAGACAACAGATAACACATAATATGAGCTAAATATCTTATCAAAAAGTTATCAAAAACAAAATTAGATCAAGGATCAAAAGTCAAAAGGCGTTAGAAAAATGTTTGAAAAATGTTAAAATAAGCTGCAAAGTGTTCATCTTCACATCTCCTCATGGCAGGAAGGCTGTAAATCTGGAAAATATTAAAAACTGGCATACAGCAAAAAATTTCTAAGGTAAGGATTAAAGTGAAATTCTTACTTTTTTTTTTTAACCTTGGATAAATCAATTCCATTATTCAATTTAATAAAATCAATTTGGATTTGCAAGAAAAGGCTTGGGAGGGATTGCTTTATATGTAGCAACCTCTGTCAGTAAAAATTTTAAGGTTCAGAATTCTGTAAAAATTTTGTGAAAAAGAAAATAAAACTGAAGTTTCCTTAATACAGAAGGTCTGTAGGTCTGAAAAATAAAAACTATTATACAACAGAATTATTAAAACAATAATATAATATAACTTGTAGAATAACATAGTGCCTCCTAGTGGAGACCCCATCATTACTTTATAGATTGCAACTATTGTTCCAGGTTGCAATCAATAATACTCTGAGCTTACTTTCAATGTGGAGTATCAGAATAGAATTTCTTCATATAATTATTAGAATAGGAAATTAAACACGCTGTTTGCTCAGCTCTGTCTGCTGCATGCTAAAGTTTGAAAGTAGTAAAAGATTAAAGACATATAGAAAGTAGAGAGAGAAACTGCAGGACTAAGTCCAGGTTTTTTTCTTTCTTTTCAAAAGTTCTCCCTCCCTCCCCCATGATTGGCTAGCAAGAGTTACAGAAAAGGGGGGGAGGAGCAGTGTTTCTCAAAAGAAAAGAACTGCACCCAAGGAATTAATCCTTCAGTCAATAGGAACTTAAAGATAGCTTTGTTTAACAAATTTAGATAACATCGACCACAGACAATGGCTGGCTGATTCTTTGCAGACAGACAACACTTCAATTCACTTTAGGGAGAATCACAGTAAGAATACAAGTTCTGTGTGCTGGCAATTCAAACTATAAACTTAAATCTCAGAGAAATGGAGTCATTTTAAATGTGAGCCAAATTAACTTTGTAAAAGGGAAATTTTCACATGTAATTTACACAGTAATTGTTCAAATCTCAGTACAGTTTTAACATAAGGTTGTGCATACACTTTGTGGGGGAAAATACTCTCAAAGTATGCAGATTTTTTGTAACTGAATTCAAATAGAAACTACTCCTTAAGTATGCAGTCCCTCTGCAACTGAACATCGAAGACCAGGAGAAACCATTTTTTCCAAATTTGTACTGTCTGCACAGTTACTTTGCCTAATCTGGTCTGCAAGAGGTCATTGAAGTGTATAATTAAATCAATTTTTTCATAGTGATATTTTCTTTGCTTGTAACGCAGGAGTCTAATTAAATCCTTTTTTTCATATTGATATTTTCTTTGCTTGTAACACAGGAGTGCAGCTGCCTGGCCCAAGGTCTTACACGCTGATTTCTTTGAAGACCTGTGGGCATAGCCACTGCTCATGGCATTCCGGGCTGCACTCAATATTGCTGCCACACCTAGTTCTTTGTTTCTTTCTGTAATGGGAAAGGCTTGAATCCCTTTCAATAATTCCTCTCTTGTGAGATTTCCATGTTCTAGATGAAATCCCATACTGACCGCTGCACATAAATTGTTACCGGGAGCAGTGGTTTGAGATAGTAATTTACCTGCACAAATTGATGATGCAGAATTAATGACTGTCTCAGGCAATGGCAAATGAATGTTCAGGGAGTGGTTAGTGGGGAAAGGGGTTTGCAGGCAAGATGGAGGAAGGCTAGTTTTTCTGACCTCAGTGTTTTCTATTTCCTGGGGTCTTTTCTCTGAGGTGGATGCAGAGGAAGCCACAGGAGCCATGTGAGTGTGTGTCCCCAGATGTTCTATTTCATTTTCTGTCCCCCTTTGTTCATGGTTCTTTTTTGTGATGGGGAAGGCTTGAAGTCCTTCTAATAATTCTGTTTCTGTAAGGCTTTCTTTTTGCAGTTTCTGCTGAAATTCAATGCTAATCACCCCACCCAGGCCAGGTGGTGGCTCTATTGTTCTCAAGGACTGCTTTTCTAAAGAAATGGGGAAGGTGTGAATTGGCTTGGGTGTGGGTAGCTGATACAAAGAATTTGCTGTCTCTGAGGGAGATTGAGCATAAGATGGGGGAAGGGTATGTCTGCCTGCTTCTAAAAGCACATGGTTTGAAACTGCTGTTTTTAAACCTTTTTTTTCTACCATGTGTTCGATGGCCTCTGTACATTTTTGCCATGTTAATCTTTGCTTTATGGGAGCTCTGGGAGCCGTATGAAGATAATTGCCGATTGAAATCCAATTCTGGGTATTTAGAGTTCCAGACTCCATGGAATACCAAGGGCAACGGCAAGCTATTTCACTTATTAATTTTTCTAAGTCCCCCAGGCTGACTTGCGCTATTTTTCTTCTGGTGATGAAATAATGATTATTGATGATTTGCTGCAGCTCCCTGGCATGTAGCCTCTGCTGTATAGTCAAATCATTGCCCATGCTTACGAGTGTGGGGAACAAACTTGCTAAAAAATACTTAGATATACTAAAAAGTACTTTAATATACTTACGATTAGCAGATCTGTTGAACGGTACGTACCTTTAAGCTATGACCAGCCGAAATAAGCATGGGGTTTATCATCACGTCGCAAGGGTCACCAGATGTAGGAGTAATGAAGAGGCCTCAGACAGCTTTCATGGCAGGCAGGAAGAGAGAAGGCAAAGAGGGTTCGTCCTCAGAGCCTCTTCCTTTTATTGTACATTCATACAAAGGCAGATGATGTGTCATTACATGATTGGCTACTTTCCCATAGCAACAGAAGAGTCATTACACCATTGGCTTTGGCTCAGGGGGTGTGCACGGATCATATCATTGGCTGCTGAAATCTATACCTCCTGACTTTGTCCTGCCTCTGACTAGGGAACACCCAGCCCCTCCCCCAGGAATTCAGGGCCAACAGGTATCCTTTCCCAGGCAGAGACTTAAGCACAAGTGATGCTTTTATTCAGGCAAATGTCAGGGAGAAGGGAAGTTAGTGTTTAAACCTGATGAAATGGCTTGCTGGCAAGCGCATATTTCCCACATAATCAAATTTGCAGATGATACAAAATTGTTCAGAGTAGTTAAATCACAAGCAGATTGTGATAAATTGCAAGAAGACCTTGTGAGGCTGGAAAATTGGGCATCAAAATGGCAGATGAAATTTAATGTGGACAAGTGCAAGGTGATGCATATAGGGAAAAATAACCCATGCTATAGTTACACCTTGTTAGGTTCCATATTAGGTGCTACTACCCAAGAAAGAGATCTAGGCGTCATAGTGGATAACACATTGAAATCGTCGGTTCAGTGTACTGTGGCAGTCAAAAAAGCAAACAGAATGTTGGGAATTATTAGAAAGGGAATGGTCAATAAAACGGAAAATGTCATAATGCCTCTGTATCGGTCCATGGTGAGACCGCACCTTGAATACTGTGTACAATTTTGGTCGCCGCATCTCAAAAAAGATATAATTGCGATGGAGAAGGTACAGAGAAGGGCGACCAAAATGATAAATGGAATGGAACAGCTCCCCTATGAGGAAAGACTAAAGAGGTTAGGACTTTTCAGCTTGGAGAAAAGACGGCTGAAGTGGGATATGATAGAGGTGTTTAAAATCATGAGAGGTCTAGAATGAGTAGATGTGAATTGGTATTTTACTCTTTCGGATAATAGAAAGACTAGGGGGCACTCCATGAAGTTAGCATGTGGCACATTTAAAACTAATCAGATAAAGTTCTTCTTCACTCAATGCACAATTAAACTCTGGAATTTGTTGCCAGAAGATGTGGTTAGTGCAGTTAGTATAGCTGTGTTTAAAAAAGGATTGGATAAGTTCTCGAAGGAGAAGTCCATTACCTACTATTAATTAAGTTGACTTAGATAATAACCACCACTATTACTAGCAAAGGTAACATGGAATAGATTTAGTTTTTGGGTACTTGCCAGGTTCTTATGGCCTGGATTGGTCACTGTTGGAAACAGGATGCTGGGCTTGATGGACCCTTGGTCTGACCCAGTATGGCATGTTCTTATGTTCTTATGTTTTTAAAAGCACCGGTCCAAGTACAGATCCCTGAGGCACTCCACTGTTTACCCTTTTCCACTGAGAAAATTGACCATTTAATCCTGCTCTCTGTTTCCTGTCTTTTAGCCAGTTTGTAATCCACGAAAGAGTCCCTAATTGCTATGGAGATGGAAAATACTGGAGAGCTGTACTTCCTGCAGGGGTATATGTACTGGGGCTGAAGTCAGATGGAAATCTGATCTGTCTCCAAATGCTATCAGGAGTACATTATACCCATTGGTCCTGAGTCCATCTGCTACATGCTAGGAAACATATTTTTTAATAGAGCTGGGGTATAATACCATTGCAGATATATTTTAAAAGAATTTTCTGCTAACTGAGCTGAAATAGATGTTTTTGCCATGCACCACTAAACATCAGCCCAAACCTCATCTTCCATTGAGCAATTAAGATCTTTCACCCAATCTTTCTAATGTTTAAGGAAGTCTTCTGGTGGTTGATTCAACACACTATATATTTTTGTAAATAAACCATTTCAAAGATTGAGTATCCCTTTCCCTCCCATTGTTTGCCCACATTGCATTGATTATAATTTCAAATTGAAGTTCAATGAAATTTGAGGACTTTTCCTAGATCTGCTGAGAAAATCATATTTATTTTTGCCAGTTTATTTCAGGAAAAGTTGATGGAAATTCAGAGATTAAAAAACGTGCTTCTACCTGGAGATTAATATCCTTATTCAATAAACATACACACAGTTAATGCGACTCCAACATTGCTCTATGCTTCAATGGCAAGAGGAAATGTGGGAAAAAAGGATTTGCATCCACAAAGAAGCAGGGGAGTAGCTTGCTTGTTACAGCGGTTACTTCCCCAAACCAAATAAGCCTGATACTTCACTTTCAATGCATATCCAGCATAGCTCTCTGCTTCAACGGCAGGGAGAATGAAGAAAAGATGATTTATATTCAGACTACCAACAAGGACTGAATTGCACAGGCAGGGTAAACAAGTGTGGGAGTAGCTTGCTTATTATGGCAGTTACTAGACTACCCCAAACCAATTAGCTAGATACTTCACTTAGATACAGCTCCAGCACTGCTGTCTGCATAGATGGTGGGGGTGGAAGGAAATTGGAACCAAAAAGTTACCAATAAGGACCCTGACCTCAGCAGTCAGAGTAACAGATAAGTATGAAAACAAATAGGTGTGAAAGCATGCTGGGCAGACTGGATGGGCTGTTTGGTCTTCTTCTGCCGTTACTTCTATGTTTCTATGTAAGATTTCCAAACCATCCAAAGTGAATCTGCTAATTTCCTCAAATTCAAAGCAAACTGATTGTTTTTCTAGTTATATCTTTGATATTTTGTATTTGCCTTGAGCTTTTGGGATGGCAGATAAATGGAAAATCAATCAATCAATTCAAAATAAATTGTTTGAATCCCTCAGATTTCTTCATGAAGACTCATGGAATCTACTTGATGAACTTTTAAAACTATTCCAACTTTGCCAAATTTAAATAAATCAGTTTTGAATAGGTTTGTACATCTCTGCTTATAGAGTATTCAAACATAGTGCCAGTATAAGTTTCTCACAGCAAACTGTATAACACATAATCCTACTCAGATCTAAATGGTGGGAATGGTAAAGTATGCAAAACTTTAGAAATTAAATAACATAGAATAATAATTTTATTTGCTGTGAGTCATAAATGAACCATTTTTGCCAATACTGCTGTGATAACTATATTTAAACATGTTTTCTAATTATATTTTTCTCTGTAAATTGGTATTGTCGATTGTTACCTCTTTCTCGTGATGATATATCCTCTGAAATTATTCCCATGTCTTATATTTGACTTTTGCATTTATGAGTGTTTTTTTTTTTAAATAACATTAACATTAAGAACATTAACATATGCCTGATTGAATTAAACAAGACTATCCATGCATAATTAATGGCTCCTACTTTCTGGGATGTGTGCATATGCTTGTCCCCACATATACAGTATGTGGATCCCCCCAAAAAGTAACCCTGTCAGGATCCCTTTCGATCCCCTTACATGTACTGAAAATGTGGTGTGGATAAGGCTCCCCCCCCCCCCCCCCCCCCACACACACACACACACACATCCACACACTCCCACACACACATACAGGCTTTTATACTTTCAAAGTTTCAAACAGTAGGCTTAAAATGCTTGATGTCTTTGTGTACCAGTTCATCTGCTGTTTTACAGGCATGTGAGAGAAGTGAAAAAATTGAATTTAATTTAAAGGTAACAGCATGCTAATTAATGTAGAACATGTGAAATCCACTGTTCTTTAATGGACTTGATTGACAAAAGCAAGATTGGAAAATGATTATGGGTGCCACAGAGGAGTATAAATTGGATTACTGCATTTCCCCATGATACTACTCAGTGAAGTAAGCACATTGTTCACTTCACCTGCAGGTTAAACATGCTGTCCTGTGTCAGCCAAAAGTCAAATGACTATAACCTTCCATCCTCAAATCCTGATTAATCAATTAAATAAATTTCACTCTTTAACCTTGGTTGGTAAATATTTTTTTCCATGCAAATTGGAAAACAAAAGCCAATTATTTAATCAACTAGATACAACAGTAGGAATTAGAGAAGGCAAATAATTTAAGATAGTCATACAAATGGATGATTATCAAAAGAAGATTATTATTATATTTTATTTGCACAAATATATTCTCTTTACTCCCTCAAGTCATTAATCTATGTCTGAATTATCTCCAAAACAGATTCCTAAGAAGCACATTTACAAAAAAAATGCATGTGCTTTGATAAAGACCATTCCAAGAATCCACTAATAAATGAAAATGGATTTGGGGTTTGGCAGCTACTACAAAGAACTTTTGTGTGAAAACATTGTCTTTCTAGACACATATTATTCAAAGACTTATTTCTTTCACCCTTCACCACTGTCTAGTCTACAAAATAGTTATAGAATTCAGAAAATATTTTTAGGATTTTCTACAGTTCAGATATTGAGAGAGGTCAAAGCCTTTTAGACAGATATCTCAAAAGTTATCTGGCTAAATGGCAAGGTCTGAATATCTTCTTTGCTTATCTGGCTAAAAGTTAGCCAGAAAAGTCATTATCTGGCTAAGATTTAACTGCAAAAGAAGGGGGGGCGTGTTGGGGTATTCTGAGGCAGGGATGAGTTACTTGACACTCTCCAGATGTGGTATAGAGTGGGTCTAAAGTTATTCATTCTTATGTGGAGAGATAACTTTAGCATTAACAGTCTATATTCAAAAGAATATAGCTAGTTAAGTGGCGAAAGGGCTGATCCCACCACTCAGAAAAAAAAAAGATCTGCTGAGCCGTGCTCCCCGATCCAACCCCCAACCCTCTCCAAGTGCAAGAAGAAAATAGTGGGATGGTGGTGCCAGCCTCTCCTTTCTCCCATCTCCTCCCCGACAGGCACAATCATTTGATGAAGTCCCCCTTCCACCTCCCACCTTCCCCTTCCACCTCCTAATATACACCCCAGCCACCAAGTACCTCTTAAAACTCCTCTTCCATGCTGGGATGAAATTACGATACAATCCTAGCCACTTTCAGCATTGATCTAGCAGCAGCAGCAGCACCTGAAGCATAAACTAACACCATTGTTGTCTATTAATACATGACATAAATACAATATTTATTGTATTAATCAGTGCAAAATGGATTATTGAGTTAAACATAGCACATACCTTCTTCTTTTTTTTTTTTTTTCAATTATTTCTTTATTAGCTTTTTCAAAAAAAAAATTCAATCAACATAACCATGTTACTTCACAGATCAGAAAATCCAAACATTGGATACATTATCTTTTACCACATAACAAATCATACTTAATAAACTCATATTTCCAAGTTGGATCTAATAATGAGAGGGATCTGTATCATAACAAAACAAATACATATACATCATATAATTAAACATCTTGTGAAGGGACAACTTCTTCTTTATTTTCTAATGCCTCTCCTGTAGCAGTCAAATCTTGATTATCTGCCTGACATGTTTTATCTTTTAGGAAATTCTCTAATTGTAGCGGTTCATTGAAACTGAATTTCTTTCCCTTGAAATTTATGAAACATCTTGAAGGATATCTCAAATAAAATGTTGCTCCAATTTCAAGGGTTTTACTTTTCAGAGTCAGGAACTGCTTCCTACGAACCTGTGTCAGTCTTGAAACATCTGGGAATATATAAATATTTTGGCCGCAAAATTGAATATCTTTATTCCTAAAAAATTTCTCAAGCATATACTCCTTATCTCTTTCAGCCATAAAGGATACAAAGAGAGTCGCTCTACTATTAATAATATCAGTAGATTCCTCTAGAAAAGTGGTAATTCCTATACTATTTTCTTCATTCACCTTGTTATTTTTATTATAATGAGAAGAAAAATAATATATCTTAGAAATAGCTGGGATTTCTTTATCCACATACATTAAGACTTCTTTCAGATATTTAATTAACATTTCTGTTGGAGATAACAACCTAGTCATTGGAAAGTTAACCAATCTTAAATTTTTCACCCTTATTAAATTTTCCACATTTTCTATTTCAGTATGTAAGATGGTATTATCTTTAATTAACACATTTTCCAGATTTTGCATACTACCAATTTTCTCTGATACTTCATTAAACGTAACTTCTGCTGCACTCAATCTTTTACCCTGTTCCAATATTGATAATCTATTAGCATTCGCTAATGATGATAGAGAGGAGTTAACTTGAGTTAAATTCATGTCAAGCTTTACCAGTACCCTCCAAAGGTCCAAAAGAGTCACATTGGCAGGGTCAACAGAATTAATCTGAGTATTACCAATGGTCACAACAGGGTTCTCTTCACACGCCTCAGATGAAGAAACTTTGAGGCTGGAGGAGAGTTCAGAGCCAGCCAACGCTTCATGCACATTTTTTGCACTCATGTTTAGCTGTTCCTTTTCATCCTGTTGTTCTCTACTTGGATTCCTTTCCAGTTGAGGGGGAGTAGGCTGGTTGCCTGGACTTAGCGAGGCCTCAGATAGGTCTTGCATTATGTCCATTGCAGGTGGTCCCTGCCGACTCACGTGGGCATCCATTGGGCCAATTCTGGTACTGGTGGGCGACGATGTAAAAAATCTCGCTTTCCTTTTTTGCCCCATCAATCCTCCGGAAAAATCTGGTTATGCAGTCAAAGCCAATCAAAGCCCAGTCAAAGCCGGTGTGCTGCCTAAGCCGCGCGTGCCAAAGGCGTCTCTCTGGTTTTATCCCGGTCACCTGGTGATGACGTAGGTCTCAGGATCAGCTGGTCTCAATTGCTGTTTCCTCCGCTACTCGCGTCTCCCTGCAGCTGGCAATTAGCAGGCGCTTTCGCTCCTGAGAGCCGAACCAGGATATCGAGGAGCCCCCCGTATCAACCCCGATTCGGAGAGAGGATGAAGAAAGTTTGAGGAGTGCGTTTATGACAACACAAAGGGGAAATCAACTGGCTGGACTATCGCCGGTATCAAAAGCGGGTGAGTCATTGTGAGGGGGTCTGGATGTGGAGTGAAGGGGCATCAAGCCGCCCTGGTTCGGCTCTCAGGAGCGAAAGCGCCTGCTAAGTGCCAGCTGCAGGGAGACGCGAGTAGCGGAGGAAACAGCAATTGAGACCAGCTGATCCTGAGACCTACATCATCACCAGGTGACCGGGATAAAACCTGAGAGACGCCGGCAGTCCTTTGGGGTCTGGATGTAGAGTGAAGGGGCATCAAGCACATACCTTCTTCTAAATGGTAGAAGGGATAACATATTAGAGTAGGTAGAACATAACTAATATTTTGATATTTTTTGCACAAGTAATGATCCCAATAAGGAATTTATGTTGCTTAGTAATATACAGAGTTTTCCTTTGAAAATTTGGGTAGTGAGCTTTCCCTTCAAAGGAGGCCATGGAGTGGAAGAAGTGTTTCCTTCTCCTGAGTAAATGTCCAAGAGCTAAGGTATGGAAGAAGTGATTCCTATTAGGGATGTGAATCGTGTGCCTGATCGTCTTAATGATCGGGTTTGGCTAGAGGGAGAAAAAAATCTGATCAGTGGTGATGTGAATCGGAATCGGTTCCGATTCACATAGTTAATTTTTTTTTAGTGAGGCTCGACCCTTTAAAATTGAACCTTTACCTTCCCTCACCCTCCTGAAAACCCCAAAACATTTTACGAGTACCTGGTGGTCCAGTGGTGCACAGGGACCTATCTCCTGCTCTCGGGCCATTGGCGCCATTTTGGCTGCCACTCAAAAATGGTGCCAATGGCCCTTTAGAAATGACCCCTTAGGTTCCCCCAACCTCCTGAGCCCCACAAAACATTTTAAAATTACTTGGTGGTCTAGTGGTGGTCCCGGGAGCGATCTCCCGTTATCGTGCTGTCGGCTGCCACTCATAAAGATGGCAAGATGGCGCCGCCATCTTTAAAGATGGTGCCGGTCAGCCAGTGCTCCTACCATGTGACAGGGGCCGGCCAATGGCACGGATACCCTGTCACATGGTAAGGGCAAAGGGCCATTGGCGCCATCTTTATGAGTGGCAGCCGACTGACTACCCTATTTTTTTAATTGCACGACTTACACGCAGTCCATGGCAGAAGCAAGTTAGGCGGTTGTGTGATCCCGGCACGTGCTT
Source organism: Rhinatrema bivittatum (assembly GCF_901001135.1). Lineage (NCBI taxonomy): Eukaryota > Metazoa > Chordata > Amphibia > Gymnophiona > Rhinatrematidae > Rhinatrema > Rhinatrema bivittatum. The sequence continues at coordinate 322,589,411 of NC_042619.1, forward strand.
GTGCATGTAACTGACTTCATGGTGCAGTCCCGGCACACCCATGCCCCACAATACCTTTTAATGATCAAAACACGATGCATAATTAGAAGCCAATGAAGGATAAAGAGAAGTGGATAAATGATAGTTCCAGCTGGTGAGCCAAAGATCATTCTCGTTGCCATATTCTGTACCACCTGACGTCTACTGTATGCATGAGTCTTACAGGGAAATTCACATATAGACTATTGCAGTAGTCCAGCTGAGGGATGATTAATGACTGCATAATTGTTCTTAGTACATTTCCATCTAGAAAAGGATGTAATTTCTTTACTGTTCTTTGCCTTCCTAGAAACAGTATCAATCTGGGATTCTATATTAAATGCTGAATTCAATTGTACTCTCAAAATCCTTATGGAAACGTTCTCTATGGAAGTTGTACGAGTCAGCAGGACATGGTCAATAACCCCTATTCTTAGAATCACCATCATTCTGCTTTTTAATGTTAATTTGTTCTCTCATAGCCAATAAGCAATTTTTTGTAGTCCTCTTTTTAAGAATTCAATAACATCCTCATCATCAGTTCCAAATAGAAAAGCCACCTGTATGCCAGTTGCATAGAGGAAACCTGTCCAGACTTAATTTCTTGATGATGATTCCCAGGGGATACATACAAATATTAATTGCATAGATGACAAGGCTGACCCATGGAGAACACCACATTTGATCATTCTACTGAGAAAATATTTTTTTGTATCGCTACTTTCATTATATGACCTTCCATTTTGGAAAGGCATGCTGTAGAGGTAATTCAAAGATGGATAGGTGATAGTTAGGATAAAAAAAGGAATATTTTTCTTACACTGAATGAGTTGAGAGGAACAGGCTAATTACAGTGATTAATGATGAAATTCTTGTCTTCTACATTTCATGTATACAACATCTTTCTCGGCCATCTTTACGATGGCGGCACCCATCTTTACGATGGTGGAGGCTATCTTTAAAGATGGCGCCGGCCAGCCAGTGCTCCTACCATGTGACAGGGGCCGGCCAATGGCACGGATACCCTGTCACATGGTAAGGGCAAAGGGCCATTGGCGGCATCTTTATGAGTGGCAGCCGACGGCCCGAGAACGGGAGATCGCTCCCGGGACCACCACTAGACCACCAGGTAATTTTAAAATGTTTTGGGGGGCTCGGGAGGGTGGGGGAAGCTAAGGGGTCATTTTTAAAGGGTCGGGTGGGGTTTTTTTATCGGGCCATCTGCGCCATTTTTGAGTGGCAGCCAAAATGGCGCCGATGGCCCGAGAGCGGGAGATCGGTCCCCGCGCCCCCACTGGACCACCAGGTACTCGTAAAAGGTTTTGGGGGGGGGTTCGGGAGGGTGGGGGAAGGTAAGGGATTAGTTTTATAGGGTCGGGGTGGGTTTAGGGGTTGTTTTGGTGTGCCGGTTTTCCCGCCCTCCCCCCTCCCCCGATTTACGATTTTTCACGATAAATCGGGGGAATTTCTATTGTATCGCAACAACGATTTTTGACGATTTAAAAAATATCTGACGATTTTTTTAAATCGTCAAAAAACGATTCACATCCCTAATTCCTATCTCAGAGGAAATGGATGGGAGAAAGGTGGAAAAGGGGTTGACCCAATACAAGGGAGGACCCCCTTGAGATCTGGAGGGTGGAAACAGGTGAAACCTTAACACTGTTGAGAGAAGAACCAGGGCCTTGAGTGAGTAAGTGCTTGGTGCCTGTGGGCAATGAGTAATTAATTTTAAGGAACTCAGTGTGTGGGGAAGGTGAGCATGGTGTGTACGATGGTGGTGGTGGGGCCACATGGCATTAGTGATCATAACATGATCCAAATTGAATTAATGACTGGTGGGGAACAATACGTAAATCTACAGCTCTAGCACTAAGCTTTCAAAAGGGAAACTTTGAAAGAATGAGAAAGACAATTAGAAAATACTTAAAAGTGCAGCTACAAAGGTTGAGTGTACAACAGACATTGACATTGTTTAAAAATACTATCTTAGAAGCGCACTCCAGATGTATTCTATGCATTAAGAAAGATGGAAAGAAGGCCAAATACCTCCTGGCTTGGTTATAAGGTGAAGTAAAAGAGGCTATTTTATAAAAAAAAAACTTCCTTCAAAAATTGGAAGAAAAATCCATCTGAAGAAAATAGCAAAAAAGTATAAGCATTAGCAAGTTAAATATAAAATACTAATAAGAAAGGCTACAAGAGAACTTGAAAAGAAGTTGGCTGTAGAGGCAAAAATTCATAATAAAAACTTTTTAAAATATATCTGAAACAGAAAACCTGTGAGGGTGTTGGTTGATCAAGGGGTTAAAGGGGCACTTAGAGAAGATAAGGCCATCACAGAAAGATTAAATGATTTCTTTTGCTTCAGTGTTTACTGAAAAGGATGTTGGAGAGATACCCGTTCCGAAGAAGGTTTTCATGGGTGATGATTCAGATCAACTGAACCAAATCATGGTGAACCTGGAAAATGTGGTAGGCCTGATTGACAAACTGAAGAGTCAAATCACCTGAAGACTGGAAGGTGGCCAATGTAATCCAATATTTAAAAAAGACTCCAGGGGTGATCCGGGAATCTATATAGATTGGTCAGCCTGACTTCAATGCTGGGAAAAATAATGGAAACTATTTTAAAAAACAAAATCACAGAATATATAGGCAGACATGGTTTAATGGAACACAGCCAGCATGGATTTATCAAGGGAAGTCTTGCCTCACAAATCTGCTATTTTTTTTTTTGAAGGGGTTAATAAACATGTGAATAAAGGTGAACTGGTAGATGTCGTATTTTGGGATTTTCAGAAAGCGTTTGACAAAGTCCCGCATGAGAGGCTTCTAAGTAAATTTAAAAGTCATGAGATAGGAGGAGATGTGTTTTTGTGGATTACAAACTGGTTAAAAGACAGGAAACAGAGAGTAGGATTAAATGGTCAGTTTTCTCACTGGAAAGAGGTAAACAGTGGAGTGCCTCAGGAATCTGTATTTGGATGTGCTATTTAATATATTCATAAATGATCTGGAAAGGGGGATAACGTATGAGATGATCAGATTTGCAAATGACACAACATTATTCAGAGTAGTTAAATCACAAGCGGATTGTGATAAATTACAGGAGGACCTTGTGAAACTGGAAGATTGGGCATCCAAATGGCAGATGAAATTTAATATGGAAAAATGCAAGGTAATGCATATAGGAAATAAAAGCCCATGCTGTAGTTACATGATGTTATGTTTCATGTTAGTGTAACCCTGCCTCTGGAGGCATGTCACACTCCAGTGGGGTCATAAACGTATTTGAAGTTCTTTGGGACAGGGACACTGACTAGCTCTTCTCATGGACTACTTCCCCAGGGTGTGGATCCTTTTTTTATGGGGAAAAGAGTTAACCTTAAAAGCCCAAGTTTTAGGGTTAACTTTCTTTTTTTGTGTTGTCCCTGGGAGAGGGGTCTCAATTCCTCTGTCTATTGGTTTGTGTCCCCTGGGCGAGGGATACTTGTGCTCACTATATGCTGTATGCCCAAATAACCACTCCGAACCCACTTGTTTCAAATTTAAAGTCTTTACTGTTCAAAACTGATTAGAATAGCACAATAAACAAATCTCCAGCACCACAGGATTCTTTGGCTCTTCATGACAATTGTTTTCCCTCTGTCTGTGCAGGACTTACTTAATCAAGGCCAGGGCAACTTCCACCAGTCCAGGGCTTGGGCCAATGTAGTTCCCAGATGGGCAGAGTCACCTTAGGTGGGTGAAAACCCCTTCCAAATTGCCTAAAAATGTAATTCAGTCTATGGCACAGAGAGTAAATATCCTCTCTCTCTCTCTCGCTCTCTCTTTCTCTCTTTCTCCAGGGATAAAAACACCAGGGGTGTGTCTGCAGTTTCTCTTAATCTTGGCTAGTAGATCTTCTGGATCTCTTTGGGTCTTACATGGCCTTTTTATCTCTTATTTCTGGATTGATGATGGGAGAGATCCCCTTGAAGCAGGCAACTCTCCTTGCTTCAAAAAGGGAAGGTAAGGACTGCCAAAACGTCCTCCTTGATCCTAAACTAAAAGTCCTTTTCCCTTCAAAGGAAACTAACACCAGAGTTCCTCCTTGCAGCAGGTCACTAACACCTCCATCCTTGTTGAGGATACGAGGGGCAGGTCTTCCCTAACCTATGCAGCCCCAGACACAGGGTTCTCCGTGCCCTGGGCCCAAGTTGTGTACAGGCTCTCAAAGGCTCCAACCACTAAAAGTCTTAAAACCAGAAAAAAAGCCAGAGGGAAAATCCTGACTAGCCAAGGGAGTGGACTGGATAAGGAAAAGCTTCCCAACTCCCCAGGGTTTGCCTGGATCCTCTGACTAGACCTGAAAAACACCTAAGGAAAAATTCCTCACTACCTCCTAAGTCTCAGCAAATCATAAGGGACTGCCTCCCGAGAGCAGCTATATAAACTCTCAAGGAGAGGACCATTCCAGAAACCTGAAAGGGAGGGTCTGCACTAATCTTATCTTCACAAGCTGAACTAAGGGTTTGCCCAGAACCTAATGGTAACAGACTGGCTGTTGGTTACATTAGGAATTACCACCCAGGAAAAAAAATCTGGGCGTCATAGTGGACAACACATTGAAATCATTGGCTCAGTGTGCTGTGACAGTTAAAAAAACCATAATTAGGGATAATTAGGAAGGGAATGGTGAATAAAATGGAAATTGTCATAATGCCTCTGTATTACTCCATGGTGAGACTCCACCTTACGTACTTTGTTCATTTCTGGTCACTGCATCTTAAAAAGATATTGATGCACTGAAGAAGGTACAGAGAAAGGAGACCAACATGATAAAAGGGATGGAACGACTCCCCTATGAGAAAAGGCTAAAGCGGTTAGGGCTGTTTAGCTTGAAGAAGAGACAGCTGAGGGGAGGATATGATGGAGGTCTATAAAATCATGAGAGGACTAGAGCGGGATAATGTAAATCGGTTGTTTACTCTTTCAGATAATACTAGGGGGTATGCCAGAAATATAGCAAGTAGAACATTTAAAACAAATCAATGAAAATTCTTTTTCACTCAACACATAATCAAGCTCTGAAATTTCATTGCCAGAGGATGTGGTTAAGGCAGTTAGCTTATCTAAGAACACAAGAACATAAGAACATGCCATACGGGTTCAGACCAAGGGTCCATCAAGCCCAGCATCCTGTTTCCAACAGTGGTCAATCCAGGCCACAAGAACCTGGCAAGTACCCAAACACTAACTCTATCCCATGTTACTGTTGCTAGTAATAGCAGTGGCTATTTTCTTAGTCAACTTAATTAATAGCAGGTAATGGGCTTCTCCTCCAAGAACTTATCCAATCCTTTTTTAAACACAGCTATACTAACTTCACTAACCACATCCTCTGGCAACAAATTCCAGAGTTTAATTGTGCGTTGAGTGAAAAAGAACTTTATCTGATTAGTTTTAAATGTGCCACATGCTAATTTCATGGAGTGCCCCCTAGTCTTTCTATTATCTGAAAGACTAAATAACCGATTCACATCTACCCAGTCTAGACCTCTCATGATTTTAAATACCTCTATCATATCTCCCCCTCAGCCGTCTCTTCTCCAAGCTGAAAAGTCCTAACCTCTTTAGTCTTTCCTCATAGGGTAGTTGTTCCATTCCCCTTATCATTTTGGTCACCCTTCTCTGTACCTTCTCCATCGCAATTATATCTTTTTTGAGATGCGGCGACCAAAATTGTACACAGTATTCATGGTACGGTCTCACCATGGAGCGATACAGAGGCATTATGACATTTTCTGTTTTATTCATCATTCCCTTTCTAATAATTCCCAACATTCTGTTTGCTTTTTTGACTGCCGCAGCACACTGAACCGATAATTTCAATGTGTTATTCACTATGACGCCTAGATCTCTTTCTTGGGTGGTACCACCTAATATAGAATCTAATATTGTGTAACTATAGCATGGGTTATTTTTCCCTATATGCATCATCTTGTACTTAACCACATTAAATTTCATCTGCCATTTCGATGCCCAATTTTCCAGTCTAAGAAGATCTTCCTGCAATTTATTACAATCTGCTTGTGATTTAACTGAACAATTTTGTATCATCTGCAAATATGATTATCTCACTCGTCATATTTCTTTCCAGATCATTTATAAATATATTGAAAAGTAAGGGTCCCAATACAGATCCCTGAGGGACTCCACTGCCCACTCCCTTCCACTGAGAAAATTGTCCATTTAATCCTATTATCTGTTTCCTGTCTTTTAGCCAGTTTATAATCCATGAAAGGACATCACCACCTATCCCATGACTGTTTACTTTTCCTAGAAGCCTCTCATGAGGAATTTTGTCAAACACCTTCTGAAAATCCAAGTACACTACATCTACCGGTTCACCTTTATCTACATGTTTATTAACTCCTTCAAAAAAGTAAAGCAGATTTTTTAGGGTAAAGCCATGCTGACTTTGTTCCATTAAACCATGTCTTTCTATATGTTCTGTGATTTTAATGTTTAGAACACTTTCCACTATTTTTCCTGGCACTGAAGTCAGGCTAATCGGTCTGTAGTTTCCTACAGGCTAACCGGTCTGTAGTTTCCTTCAGGCTAACCGGTCTGTAGATCGCCCCTGGAGCCCTTTTTAAATATTGGGGTTACATTAGCTATCCTCCAGTCTTCAGGTACAATGGATGATTTTAATGATAGGTTACACATTTTTACTAATAGGTCTGAAATTTAATTTTTGTGTTCCTTCAGAACTCTAAGGTGTATACCATCTGGTCCAGGTGATTTACTACTCTTCAGTTTGTCAATCAGGTCTACTACATCTTCTAGGTTCAACGTGATTTGGTTCAGTCCATCTGAATCATTACCCATGAAAACCTTCTCCAATATGGGTAGCTCCCCAACATCCTCTTCAGTAAACACCAAAGCAAAGAAATCATTTAATCTTTCCACGATGGCCTTATCTTCTCTATGTGCCCCTTTAACCCCTCGATCATCTAGCCTATGAGGGATTCCAACTGACTCCCTCACAGGCTTTCTGCTTCAGATATATTTAAAAAGGTTTTACTATAAGTTTTTGCCTCTGCCATCTTCTTTTCAAATTCTCTCTTAGCCTGTCTTATCAATGTCTTACATTTAATTTGCCAATGCTTATGCATTATCCTATTTTCTTCTGTTAGATCCTTCTTCCAATTTTTGAATGAAGATCTTTTAGCTAAAATAGCTTCTTTCACCTCCCCTTTTAACCATGCCAGTAATCGTTTTGCATTCTGTCCACTTTTTTTTAATGTGTGGAATATATCTGGACTATGCTTCTAGGATGGTATTTTTTAACAATGACATGCCTCTTGCACACTTTTTACCTTTGTAGCTGCTCCTTTCAGTTTTTTTCTAACAATTTTCTCATTTTATCAAAGTTTTCCTTTTGAAAGTTTAGCACGAGAGCCGTGGATTTGCTTACTGTCCCCCTTCCAGTCAATTCAAATTTGATCATATTATGATCACTATTGCCAAGTGGCCCCACCACCATTACCTCTCTCACCAAATCCTGTGCTTCACTGAGAATTAGATCAAAAATTGCCCCCTCTCTTGTCGGTTTAAAATGTCGGTTTAAAATGTGGGTTTGATCTAAAATTGTTCCCTCTCTTGTTGGTTTAAACTGTCAGTTTAATCTGGGTTTAAAAATGTTTTGGACAAGTTCCCGGAGAAGTCCATAAACTGCTATTAGTCAAGCTGACTTAAAAAATAACCTCTGCTTATTACTGGCATTAGCAGTATGGGATTTATTTCATGTTTGGGTATTTGCCAGGTACTTGTATCCTGGATTGGCCACTGTTGGAAACAGGATGCTGGGCTTGATGGACCCTCAGTCTGATCCAGTATGGCAATTTCTTTGGATATGGGAGAGAGTAGGGGAATTTTAGGTATGGAAGAGACATTGGGGAGGTGAGACCATGTCCCACAATTTGGAGTCTGGTATTTAAAAGAAAGAGGAATCTGGGAGAAATGTGATTCACCTTTCCATAGGTGAGGAGGGGAGCTAGTATTTTGGGAAAACTCCCTGGTACCTGAGTATTAAGGGATCTAATCTCTACATTCCATATAATGGTGTTTGGGAAAGTATAATGAAGTGAAATAAGGGAAAATTGAAAAGAACTGATTTCTGTTCAGATGTGGCATGGGAGGATTGTAAGATATAACTGCTGTTCTAGTGAAGATTGAAAGATTGGTTATTTTAACTGTTTAGGTACCAAATAGTGTATTATTGTGGATGTTTACTCTGACTCTGTATCCCATGAATTCTGATTGTTCACTACTGAAATGCCTACCCTATATTGAAATGTACATAGTGACTGGCTGCAAAACCAGAAATAAATTTGAGAGTTTTGTTTTACCAGAGAGTGAAGTACCTCTGCTTGTTAAATTTTAGTTGTGCCAGCACTGATGGATCACTATAGTGACCGGGTTTCTGGAAGGGAGAAAGATCAATGTTCTCCCTAACTAGTCAAAGGAAAGTGAGCTACTTCTACTGTTTCTATGTCTACTTTATCAGCTGCATGACCCATAATTCAGAATTCATTAAATAAAGTTGAGTGTCTGTTCTCCCTCATTCAGGGACATTATCTCTCATTATTTTATGTTACACGGAGGTAGGGTTTCAATAACATGGCTGAGCCACTCCCACACACTGGGCTTCTGCCATGCTGTGCAATTTCCCACGAGATACTGAGTTCCATGCCAACAGGGTTGAGGGAGAGGGAAGAGGGAGAGGGTAGTGTGGGGACAGTAAGTGACTGGACAATTTGTAAACACAGAGCTCAATGTAATGTCAGGTGGGGAGTCAGTGATAGTCATCGCTGCAAAATACTTCCTTTGATTCCTAGGTCAACCCCCACCCCCCACATACACAGTTGTGAATTTTGGAGGGGTTTGATTTGTTTGCAAAGGTAAGACTAGATAGGTTCTTTTTGTCACAGCTTGTGAGATTTCATGGTTTTCCAGAACCCCCAGGTTTTAGACTAAGAATAGGTGCCAAATGATCTCAGATCTAGGATTTTATGAGTGACACTATTGTGGAATAATGGGGCCTTGGAGAACGTAGCATTGCTTTTCTGGGGCCTTGGGGCCTGTGCAGCCTGGGGTGATCACAGGTTATGTGTATGTCTAGAGGTGATCCGCAAAGTACAAGGTACCTCATTACAGCCAGATCATCATTGTCTAGTTGGATGACTGATTACAGCAGCAGAGCCTCAGTTTAGGGCTAGTAGCTCTTATGTGGCAATTGATCAAGCTAATAGCCATAACTATTTGGGGATTTATTAAGAGTGAAACTTGGTCAATATGGGGGGGGGGCGGGGTTTGTGTGGGTTATTGTGTTCATGTTCACAAGTTATGCTAAGTTAAACTTGTAATGGTATTTGCCATTACATTTGTGTGAGTGTATATTTGGTATTGGGGAATCAGTGTGTGTGTTTGTGAGTGTGTTTATAGGCAGCCTACAAATGTCTGTTATAACAATCTTTTCCTTCCTTGGCACCTGATACATCTTCATGTCCAGAGCTGGTTGAAGTATCTTTGACCTTTTGAAGAGAAGGTTCTGTACCACATTGGTAGATTACAACAGTTATCATTAGACAAAGTATGGAAAGTATTCATGGTGTGTTCTTTTATGTTTAATGTGACTAAGAAATTATTTGCATATAACAAGATTAAATCATAGAGGCCTAAACTTCTTGTCTTGTTACAACTTTGGTTAGAAGACTCATGTGGCTGAATAAGGCAAAGAAGACAATGGCATGAAATCCCCATATCCCACAGTGTATCTGGGGATGGAGGAGAGTTGCTCTAGGATACTCCGTGTTCTATATTTTTAACTTTGCTTCCCTTTGATGGCCTTTGGAGAACTGAGGCTAGAGATCAGTCCTTTAGTTTCGTCAGGATGAAAGACAAGTTCTATTTGCACTGAATAAGGATCACCCATAAGCTTTGAGGTGAATTTTAAAAGCTGGATGCGCACTGAAATTGGCAGATGGGGATGCATCTAGCATCAGCGCATCTCCACCCTATTTTATAAAGTGGACAGATGCACGCACAAATGCCGATGTGCACACATCTCTCATCGGCAGAGAAAGGGGCGAGGTGTGGGTGGGGCTTGGCTGTTCCGGGGAGGGGCCCAAGAGATGTGTGCCCACGTACCTACACGCCCAGGTGCTTGCCCAGGTCCAGTGGCACACAACTTTTTTTTTTCTGCTATGGAGGAGGTGTACGTTTAAAAAAAAAAAACAAGAGCAGATATTTGTGAGGGGTTTGAGAGGTCTAGGGTGACAGGGGAGAGTGCAGGCTGTATAACTAAAGGGTTTGGGAGGACCTAGGAGAACACAAGGAGAACTGGTGGATGAACTGGTGAAACTGGTCCTCAGCTGGACACGCATCTGTTTTAAAATACAGGCAGTTGCTTGTCCATAAGATGACTTACTCTGTTGGGCGCTCAAACTTAAAATTAGGAACACATATACATGCACCTAGGCTATTTTATTTCATGTGCACATATGTGCATGCATGCTATAAAATGGCCACGAGCCGACACACGTGTATAATGTACCATCATTATTTCTACATGAATTTATAGTAGTGCTAGTGCCCTAATTGATTCTTAGCCTGATAAAGATTATGAGATATGTCAGAAAGTAAGTGGAATAGTAGAAAAGCAAATACCACAAATGTTATGCTTGCCCTCAGTGAATTGACTTTTTTGGAATAATAGTAGTGTTGTGCTAGGGGAGGCTCTTGGGGGCTCCCAATTGCTTGTTACATTATTTTTTTTGAAAGCAAAGTGTATCTCAGTGAGTGAAGAAGAGCAGAAGAGTATATCTGATAAAAATGTGGTTGCACATAACTGAATAATAACAATGTGATTTCTAAAGCAGAGATTCCACTTTCCAAGATTGCATGTATATAAATATATATATCTTGGGACTACCTAGGGGATGCAACATGCCTGTAAATAAAAGTCTAGAAATTTGTAGGAATTTAAAATTGAGACAGTGCATATAGGGTGAATTTTGTAACTGCTTACATTGGTGTAAAGTCTGCAAGTATCATTTAACGTGGACTTTACACTAATTTTCAAATTGAATTTATATGCAAGATTTCACTTTCAAAATTATTCCAGCAAAACCTCCTGCCAGGGCCGGTGCAAGAGTATTTGATGCTCTAGGCAAACCTTTGGTCATGACACCCCCCACCTCCAGCTTACAGTACTGGCAGCAGCTCCAGCACAGCGCTCCCTCTTCTCGGTGGCAATGGCTCCAGCACACTGCTCCTTTGGCTCCATTGGCTCTAGCATGACACCCCTTTGAGCATTGTGCTGGCAGGATTTTGTCACCCTCTCCCCCCCCCAAATTTTGATGCTCTAAGTCAGCGATTCTCAACCGGTGTGTCACGACACACCAGTGTGTCACCAAGCACCAGCTGGTGTGTCGCGGCTCCTGGTGTCCCATAGTCTCAGTTATACTTTCCTTTACCTTTTTCCCCCCTGCAGGCCAATGGAAAACCTCCTCCCTTCTTCCTGCCCCCGTGGGCCAATTGGAAGCCTCCTCCCTTCTTCCTGCCCCTGCGGGCCAATCGGAAGCCTCCTCCCTTCTTCCTGCCAGTGGGAGGAGGAAGACTGATTGGCCGGTGGGACAAGAAGAAGGGAAGAATCTCATAGCCTGGGGGTAGGGTGTTTGAGGGGGGGCTGGGATGAGTGACAGTGTCCAGGCCCGTGGCAGCGAAGAAGCCTGACTCTGTGGCTGCCACGGGTTGGAAGTGCTGAAATTAAACACAGCGGCGAGCCACATAGAAAAGAGGCCAGCCGCACCAGGAACTGTGATAGAGTAGGGATTCCCCAAAGTGGCAGTGAGTCGCAAGCACAAAGAGGCCGGTTGCTCTGAAGATTCTCTCCCCCCCTTCCCGATGCAACAGTGAGTGTGGCAGAACCGCGTTTAAAGTAAAAGTGGCACTCAGCCATGCTGATTACAGATGGGGCAATTGGAGCTCCCAGCGGCCATAAAAGCAGACAGATGGGGAGCTGCAGGAGCCTAGGGATATCCCAACAGCCAGCAGAAAGGCTTGAGTGCTGTGGCATATTTTTCTAAAATAAATGTTTGCTGCTTCAGTGCGGCTGAGAAGGCAGCGGCAGCACTGGGAAATCTGCCACTGCGAAATTAAAAGGGGAACACAGCATTGGGGCTCTAAGCAAAGTGTGTGTGTGAGAGACAGAGACTGGGCAGGGAGGTGACTGGGGTGAGTGTGAGAGACACTGGGCAGGGAGGTGACTGGGTGTGTGTGTGTGTGTGAGAGAGAAAGAGACTGGACAGGGAGGTGATGGGTGTGTGTGTGAGAGAGAGAGAAACTGGGCAGGGAAGTTACTGGGTTGTATGTGAGAGACAGAGACTGGGCAGGGAGGTGACTGGGGTATGTGTGAGACACAAAGACTGGTTAGGGAGGTGACTAGGGTGTGTGTGAGAGACAGAGAGAGATAAGACTAGGCAGGGAGGTGATTGGTGTCTGTGTGTGAGACAGTCTGGTCGTAGGGTTTAATTGGTGTGTGTGTGTGACTTGTGGGTCCTAAAGAAGAAGACCGTGAGGACAGAGCTTCAGTAGCCGCTGCTGTTCCTGGTATGTGCTTTCAAGGGAAAGGAATAGGAGAGTTGCTGGAGAGGGTAAGTAAAGGTGGCATTTTAAGTCTATTTTTCTTGATTGACTGTCATTTTAATTATTGAGTATTATGTGATGTGTCTGCTGTTTTGAAATTTTTTATTGATATTTGGAAATTTTTAAATAAATTTTATGAGTTTTAATTGTTTGAAGTTATTCTGTTCATCAACTGTTTTGAAACATTTATTAATATAGTTTTACAGTTATTTCTGTGTGGGGATCTATAGCAGCTTGGCTTGTTCTGTTTTCCTAATAGGAGGTGTATTAGTGTTTAGGACCTGATTTAATATTTGTAGTGTTGCCTCTTTTTTTTATTATTATTTATTTATTTGTTGATTTTTATATACCGACATTCGTCGGAACATCATGCTGGTTTACATTGTAACAAAATAACACGAGAGAGAAATACAATAAACAGGGAAGGGAAGGGGGGAGCAGTAATGAAGGCGGAGAGAGGACAGCAGTAGGAAGGATAGGGAAAGAGAGAAATTTGATAGGAACATTTGAAGAAAATAAATTAACAATAGACAACATGTACAGGTGGGCTGGTAGGTACCAGACCAGTGATGGCAGTGACAGGGAGAGGTGGGGGGGGGGGGGGGGGGGGATGGTGGGGTAGGCTTAAAGGAGGGTGAGAGGAAACTTATAACAGAATTTAGGCATCATTGCTTAGGGGGGAGAAACACTATATTTTGGAGTCTTTGCTTGGGGTGAAGAAAGGGGGAGAAAAGGAGAGGCAGAGAAAAGGAGGGGGGAAAGGGTGGGCTGCGGGGTTAAAGTCAAGCTGAGTTTGGTCAACGTCTGGGTATGCTAATGTAATTAAATCACAAGTTAAATCACAAGCAGATTGTGATAAATTGCAGGAAGACCTTGTGAGACTGGAAAATTGGGCATCCAAATGGCAGATGAAATTTAATGTGGATAAGTGCAAGGTGATGTATATAGGGAAAATAACCCATGCTATAATTACACAATGTTGGGTTCCATATTAGGTGCTACAACCCAAGAAAGAGATCTAGGTGTCATAGTGGATAACACATTGAAATCGTCGGTTCAGTGTGCTGCGGCAGTCAAAAAAGCAAACAGAATGTTGGGAATTATTAGAAAGGGAATGGTGAATAAAACGGAAAATGTCATAATGCCTCTGTATCGCTCCATGGTGAGACCGCACCTTGAATACTGTGTACAATTCTGGTCGCCGCATCTCAAAAAAGATATAATTGCGATGGAGAAGGTACAGAGAAGGGTTACCAAAATGATAAGGGGAATGGAACAACTCCCCTACGAGGAAAGACTAAAGAGGTTAGGACTTTTCAGCTTGGAGAAGAGACGACTGAGGGGGGATATGATAGAGGTGTTTAAAATCATGAGAGGTCTAGAATGGGTTTATGTGAATCGGTTATTTACTCTTTCGGATAGTAGAAAGACTAGGGGGCACTCCATGAAGTTAGCATGGGGCACATTTAAAACTAATCGGAGAAGGTTCTTTTTACTCAACGCACAATTAAACTCTGGAATTTGTTGCCAGAGGATGTGGTTAGTGAAGTTAGTACAGCTGTGTTTAAAAAAGGATTGGATAAGTTCTTGGAGGAGAAGTCCATTACCTGCTATTAAGTTCACTTAGGGGCGGATTTTCAGAGCCCTGCTCACCTAAATCCGCCCAAAACCGGGCGGATTTAGGCGAGCAGGGCCCTGCGCGCCGGTGAGCCTATTTTACATAGGCCTACCGGCGCGCGCAGAGCCCCAGGACTCGCGTAAGTCCCGGGGTTCTCCGAGGGGGGCGTGTCGGGGGCGTGTCGGGGGCGGGCCCGGTCGTCGCGGCGTTTCGGGGGCATGTCAGCAGCGTTTTGGGGCGGGGGCGGGGGCGTGGCTACGGCCCGGGGCAGTCCGGGGGCGTGGCCGCGCCCTCCGTACCCGCCCCCAGGTCGCGGCCCGGCGCACAGGAGGCCCGCTCGTGCGCGGGGATTTACTTCTCCCTCCGGGAGGCGTAAATCCCCGGAGAAAGGTAAGGGGGGGGGGTGTAGACAGGGCCGGGCGGGTGGGTTAGGTAGAGGAAGGGAGGGGAAGGTGAGGGGAGGGCGTTAGAGGATTCCCTCCAAGGCCGCTCCGATTTCGGAGCGGCCTTGGAGGGAACGGGGGTAGGCTGCGCGGCTCGGCGCGCGCTGGCTATACAAAATCGATAGCCTTGCGCGCGCCAATCCAGGTTTTTAGCAGATACGCGCGGCTCCGCGCGTATCTACTAAAATCCAGCATACTTTTGTTTGCGCCTGGAGCGCAAACAAAAGTAGGTCTATTCGCAGAGTCTGAAAATCCGCCCCTCTGAGAATAGCCACTGCCATTAGCAATGGTAACATGGAATAGACTTAGTGTTTGGGTACTTGCCAGGTTCTTTTGGCCTGGATTGGCCACTGTTGGAAACAGGATGCTGGGCTTGATGGACCCTTGGTCTGACCCAGTATGGCATTTTCTTATGTTCTTATGTAAAGATCCAAGTTTTGAGCCCTTTTTTAAATTTAGACAGGTTAGGTTCTAGACGGAGGGCCGTGGGCAGGGTGTTCCATAGGGAAGGGCTGGCAATAGAGAAAGCCCTTTCTCTCGTTGAGGTGTGGTGTGCAGTTTTTAGGGAGGGGGTGTATAGGGTACCAGCAAGGTTGGATCTGAAGGGGCGGGTAGATGATCGGAAAAGAGGTGCATTCTCGAGCCAAGTGTGATTTTGATTGTACAATAAATTGTGGAGGATGGTGAGTGTTTTGTATTTTATGCGTGAGGTTATGGGTAACCAGTGGAGGTCTTTTAGGATAGGGGGTAATGTGATCTGATTTACGTGCGTTTGTTAGGATTCTGGCCATGGCATTCTGTAAAAGTTGGAGGGGGTTGTTATGTGTTCCATAATGCAGGTGTAACTTTGTGCAGATTAGTTTCTGTGCATTATTGCAGATCCTGGGACTGTGTTAGGTGCTATATTTCTCTTTCCATTTCTCCAGGTTTGCACTGCATGCAGAGTGGCTTTTTTTGGTTTTCCATTCCAGTTTGTCTTCATATTTATAATTTGTGGTCTTTCTGTACTTGGTGAAGGTAGGTTCTGTGTGTGTGCCCGAGGTGAGGTATTTTACTAGCATGTAGGCAATTGTATCAATCTTATTTGTTGTGTTTTCTCAATAGGATATGCATTAGTGGTAAATTATTGCCTTTTCATAAGGAGGGCTATTGTGCCTGGTAGTAAAGGGAGTTTGTTTTGCTTTTACTGAGATGTCGTCAGAACCAGAATATCTTTTTTTTGCATGGTGAGTTCTATGGGTAATGCCCTAGTTCTGCTCTGCATCCATTGTTAGGGGTCAAGGGGGTTCCCGTGGATGCAGCGTGTATGTTTACATATAGCCCCTTGAAAGTCATATGTTCAGTGTGTCACGCATGTGAGAACCATCTGTCAGGTGTGTCCCGGCCCAAAAAAGGTTGAGAACCACTGCTCTAGGTGACTGCCTAGTTTGCCTAATAGAAGCACCGGCCCTGCTTCCTGCAGGCATTTACGCCTGATAATTTGTTGTTTTCCCAAGAGAAATGATTTGCATGCATTTAAATGAAAAATATGCACGTAAATGCAAACCCCTCCCCAATGCTACCAACAGGAATGCACTACATGCAGAGTGGGCCTACGTACATGCTTTTACTCAAATATAAGATGGACAATTTTCTAAAAGCATTTTTCCATGGGTAAAGCAGAAATAGCTTTTAAAATTACTCTCCCTATGACCTTGTATTCTGAAGAATCAGTACAAAGCGGCTTGAATATTAAATCACCTGCTGCTTTTTATATACGTTGAATTTCTTAAAAATGTCTAACTTCAATTTTAGGAATAGTTTTGCTTTTTACTCATATTTGTGACTTTAAACACTGGAGCAAGTTGAGAAGTAGAGGTTATAGTAGGGGTGAAAGTTAAAGTTCTTAATAAGCCACTGTTTACCAAGATTGCCCCCTTTAAATCTATATTTTGTAATAATATATAGTAAGAAGCAGAAAGGACATCATTATTGCTTGTAAAATATAAAAAGGTATAGTCGTGCTGCAATAGCAGAAAAGCAATGCTTTTAATATGTTATATGACCAAAAAAAATTATGGCTGAAATTTGTCAAATTATTTTTCTGAACATATTGTGTAACCACTTGTAAGCTTAGGGCTCAAACCTCAGCCTCAGCCTTCCCTCCGGCAGTCCTAATGTCCTATAATGTAGGCATTCACCGATTTTGAATGAGACTTTATATATGTTGATCTTGCTGGTGATGTGTCTTCTGTGAAAAGAACATTAACTATTCATTAGGGATGAATTCTTGGCTGAAATATCTCTATTGCTTTGGTAACATGCAACAAATTCAGTATCATTCTTTTTATTATTTCCCCTGGGAAATATTCCAGCCAATATGGGGTTTTTTTTCAGAGTATAAAACTTCTTAATTTATCCTTTCCCTTTGTTCCCATTCAATATACTTTAGTATAAGAGTATGAAATTACCTATGTATCATAGAACATCTATAGTTTTACCTACCATTATTCTCAGTCAGGAAAGTGAATCTGACTTTACAAATCTACATTTAATTTGGTACCACATTTTTCTATGAAAGTCTTTTTTCCATGAGTTACAGGTTAATTTTGGGGGTGGGGAAGGGGAGGGGAGGGTAGGAATATAGATGTTTAGGGGGTTATACTCAATATATGGATCTGAAGTGTTGCATTATTTGTCATTGCTAAAATCCCCATTAAAAATATTATAAAAAAAGGGTCACTGATTCAATGAATAATGTACATATTACACTATCTAATGGGATTTACTGTATCAAATGTAAGATACACGCTAACAAGCAAATATTGAGAGAGATTCACCATTCCAAACATTTTATTATGCTAAGGACATAATATATACATTATACAATAAGGCTTCCTCAGTATTCTATAGGTATCACACAAACATATTTGGGCACTTTAGTGAGAGCGGCCTCTGTATGCATTATATAGTTTTCCCCATATATGTCCTTTCACCTGAAATAGCTGTTCTGGCAAGTACCCCAGCAGGTATTTGTATGCTACTCAACTGCTTCTCCAGAGATTAATCCTTGAGATAGGAGTAAGTCTTATCAACTACTTGCAGCATCCATTTCTTTGCCTTCCTTCCTTTTCTACCCAAACTTCTTTCATCCTCCCTCATTTTCTTCCGTAATGCCATTTCATTCCTCTTATGCTCCTTTTTCCTTGTGTAACCCAGGACCTAACTCTTGTCCTATTCCACTAGAAATGTGTCTATTCCTTTAATTATATTTTTGGCATTTAGCCTCTACTTTTGATGAACTGGAGATGTGTGAAGTGTGACTAAGACATTTAGGGGACCATGTAATAAACAGCAGCATGGGTTTTAACCTGTGGCTTAGCATGGGTTTTTCTATACTGACATCGCCACAGTGTATAATAGGGGTTTTAGCACAGAAGCCCTCCCCATGCTAAAATCCAGATTAAAACACGCACTAGGATTGGTGAGGGAATATGTAAATGCAATGTTCATAAAGGAAGTAGGTATTCCCTTACAATGCTAAGTTTGGTCTGCTTTGGTTCTTACTTTTGCAACAGGAAATGCAACACCTGGGTCAGAGCAGGAGTTAAAAAATCCCATGGTACTTGACCAGCCTCTCTGACTGGGAAGAAGAAGAAATCAGGGCAGAGGTTCAGCATCTATGGCGGCTCTGGCTATGGGCAAGTGTCCTGCTGTGACTGCGGATCAGTGTCTTCCCCTGGCTCCAGGTTACATGGACACATTCGGCAGCAGAAAAGCATCTCCCTACCCCATGTGCTGCTTTCTCAGGAATGGTGGCTGTTCAGTGCAGGGAGGCAGAGGAGCTTTCGCTAGAGTGATCTAGGGTTACTGTAGTCATCTCGAGCTCTGGGGCCAAGGGGAGAGGAGAGAGAGGGGGAGGAAAGAAACAATGGAGCAGCACAAGCATGCAAAAAATACAATAGACATTTGTAATTTATTTATATACTTAATTTTATTTAAGAAATTTCCGTCCCATGCCATACAAAATTCAGGATGGCGTACAATTAGACACATATAAAATCATCCAATGTCACATATTTTACACAAAAAATGGATAGTTTTCTGCAGGGACCAAAGACAGTCAAGAGGCTACTTACTTTTTTCATTTTAAAATTATGGTGTTTATTTGCAGAATAGATTGCTTTTCAACTCTCTTAACAGTTGTATCAAACCACTACTATTACTAGCATCAATAGCATGGGATCTTCTTAGTGTTTATGTACTTGCCAGGTACTTGTAGCCTTGATTGGCCACTGTTGGAAATAGGATGCTGGGCTTGATGGATCCTTGGTCTGACACAGTGTGGCATATTCTTATGTTCCCTGTACGTACCTGGATCAGTCCAGACAGTGGGTTATGTCCCCAATCCAGCAGATGGAGTCAGCACAAGCTTTGAGGGGGCGTATCCATATATACCACTACCCCCTCTGCAGGAGTTCAGTATCTTCTGACTCCAGCAGATGCGAGCAGGGGAATCAGGCTTCCCCTCCTTTTCCTTTTTCTTCACTTTCTTGCTTGATTATGGCTTGTTGTTGTCTTTTTCTGTGGATCAAGTTTGTATCAAGTTTGTATTAAGTTTAAAAAATAAAATAAAATAAAATAAGGCAGAGTTCTTGCAACTTCTGGGGAGTGGCTTATCTTCCTTGTCTCTTCTCTGTGGCCTTGCTGTTTATTTCTCGTTGCAGCCAGGGGTAAGTTTGTTTTTCCTTTGTAGTTTTTTCCTTCACAGCTCAGCCCCCGGTGCCCGCGAAAGCCGGTGGAGCCGGCCTCTTCGCTCTTTACTCCCTCACCCGCGGCCATTTTACAGCTCCTCATGGGCTGCTGAGCCATTTAGGGAAAGATGTCTGGGGCGGGTCATGTGGCCGGGAAGGCCCCCCCCCGCGGCACCCTCCTCTATTTTCGGACAGCGGGCAGTGCGGGCCGACCGGGCCCCCCCGCAGCGGCGCTTTTGTGCGCGTGGCCCCCCCCCCGTGGCTTTTTCTTTTCTCCTACAGCGATCCCGATGCCGCGGCCGTCCCGCTATGCGGCCTGCGGAGACCCGGGGTCCCGGATTTCCCGGGAGGGCATCTGTGCACGATGCCTTCCCGGGGGGGAAGGTACCTCACAGTCCCTGACTGATTTCTCTTTTTTGCTCGGGCGGCGCGGGCCGGCCACTCCGCCATTTTTGGCGGGAACGGCGGCCATTTTACATTCTGAGCGCCCTGAGGCGCAGGCCACGAGGGGGAACGGATCCCTGGAGGCCACGAGGGAGAACGGATCCCTGGAGGACTCTACCAGCGGGGGTGTTCCCCCGATTTTGGTGCAGGAACCAAGCACCCAGAGCCAGGGAGCAGGAACCACGCCGCCCCTGAAGCGCACCCGAGCAGGCCGGGGTTCTCTCCGGAGTTTATCCTGCTCATGCATACCGCTTATCTGCAGGGGCTGGAAGCACCTGTGGGACCCCCCCCCTCCTAAGATCCCTCGGATGTCGCCCTCGACGCCGGCCCCTCCCGACCCTCCGGGAGTGGGGGCCTCCCGCCTTCCTACCCGGGTCCGATCCACGCCCGCGGCAGTGGGGGCGGTGCCAGACCCAGCGGGACATGGACTTGACCTCCCGGACGGGGGACAAGGGGACGGCACGCAGGAGGGGGATGATCCGCGTACCCTACGCCTCTTCCAGAGGGAAGAGCTGGACGACCTCATCCCGCAGATCATCCAAGAATTAGATTTGGACCCGCCACCAGACCCGCCTGCCCCAGTAGCTCCCGCTGTCGTCACTTCTTCAAGGAAGGGAGATCCTGTCCTGGCGGCACTCCGGCCGAGGGCTCGGGCTTTTCCCATTCATGACTCGTTTTTACAACTTCTCACCAGGGAATGGGACACCCCGGAGGCCTCCCTGAAGAGCAGCCGGGCTATGGAAAAGCTGTACCCGCTCCCCGAAGATTTCTGGACCTCATCAAGGTCCCAAAGGTGGACTCCGCAGTGTCGGCGGTCACGAAGAGGACGACTATCCCAGTGACAGGAGGTGCGGCGTTGCGGGACACACAGGATCGTAAGTTGGAAGTTTTCCTTAAGCGGGTTTTCGAGGTCTCACTCCTCACGTCTCAGAACCTGCCGTCCGATGAGGCTGCCCAGGCAGATCGGCTAGAAGCCGCAGTGGCGTATGGGGCGGACGCCTCGTACGACCTTTTTCGGGTCCTCGCAAGATCCATGGTTTTGGTAGTGGCAGCACGACGACTACTGTGGCTACGCAATTGGGCGGCTGATACGTCCTCTAAGTCGAGTCTGGGCTCTCTTCCCTTCAGGGGCAAGTTCCTCTTCGGGGAGGATTTGGACCAGATCATCAAGTCCCTGGGGGAGAACGCTGTTCATCGGCTGCCGAAGGATAGGTTTCGACCATCCAGAGCATTTTCTTCTTCTCGGACCAGAGCCAGAGCGCAACGGCGCTACAGGGGATACAGACAGGCGGGCTCCCGGTCATCCGCCCCCAGGTCTCAGCCCTGGTCGCGCTCCTTACGCGGGCGTCGGCCCGCACGCACTACTCCCGGAACTGGGAACCCCTATACCAAGTCTTCACAATGATGCCAGTCTCGCCCACTCCCCTGTCCCCAGGATTGGGGACCGACTAACGTATTTCTACGCGGAGTGGGCACGGATCACCTCAGACCAGTGGGTCCTGGATACCATAAAACACGGCTACGCATTGGAATTTGTCCGCCCCCCCGCAGGGAAGGTTCATCTTTTCCCCCTGTGGCTCGGACCTCAAGAGAGGAGCGGTGCTGCTGACTCTGGACAGACTCCGGGAGATAGGCGCTATTGCGCCCGTGCCCTTCGGAGAGGTGGGCTCGGGCCACTATTCCATCTATTTCGTCGTACCAAAGAAGGACGGTTCCTTCCGGCCTATCCTAGACCTCAAGGAAGTCAACAAATCCCTTCGAGTCGTTCGGTTCCGCATGGAAACGCTCCGGTCAGTGATTGCGGCGGTGCATCGGGGGGAGTTCCTCTCCTCCCTGGACTTAACGGAGGCCTACCTGCACATTCCCATCCGCCCGGACCACCACCGTTTCCTTCGTGTCAAAATTCTGGACCAGCATTTTCAGTTCACGGCTCTCCCGTTCGGATTGGCGACGGCGCCGCGCACCTTCACCAAGATCATGGTATTCGTGGCGGCAGCTCTCTGGAAGGAGGGCATCCTGGTTCATCCTTATCTGGACGATTGGCTCCTCCGGGCGAAGTCATTCGATCATGGACGCTCAGCGGTGACTCGAGTAGTACGGTTTCTACATTCCCTGGGATGGGTAGTGAACTTCTCCAAGAGCTCCCTCATGCCCTCGCAACACTTGGGTTTTTTTGGGGGCGACCTTCGACACCCTACTGGGCAAGGTTTTTCTGCGCCAGGACAAAGCTCAATCCTTGCGGGATCACACACGACGGTTCTCTGCGTTACCAGAGCCCACCTCCTGGGACTACCTGCAACTCCTGGGAGTGATGGGGTCCACCATCGACCTTGTACCTTGGGCTTTCGCGCACATCAGGACCTTACAGTGGGCGCTCCTCTCCCGTTGGAAACCAGTATCGCAGGACTACCAGATGATTCTCCCGCTCCCGCAGAATGCCAGGGACAGTCTGGGCTGGTGGTTGGATCCGCCGAACCTGGCCCGTGGCGTGTCCCTCGATCTGCCAAATTGGGTGGTGGTGACCACCAATGCCAGTCTAGCAGGCTGGGGTGCAGTCTGCGATCGAAGCGCCACGCAGGGGACGTGGTCCACGGTGGAGGCGAAGTGGTCAATCAACCGTCTGAAACCAGAGCGGTCCGGCTAGCTCTGCGACATTTCCTCCTGCTTCTTCGGAACCGGGAAGTCAGAATCCTATCGGACAACACTACCACCGTGGCCTACATCAACCGACAAGGAGGCATGCGCAGCCCGCAGGTCGCGCTCGAGGCGGCGCTGCTGATGCAATGGGCGGAGCGTCATCTCGTCCGGCTAGCGGCCTCGCACATCGCCGGTGTGGACAACGTCCAGGCGGACTTCCTCAGTCGTCAACTGCTGGACCCCGGAGAGTGGTCTCTCTCCGACAAAGCGATGCAACTTCTCGTCCATCGGTGGGGGGCCCCCCACTTGGATCTGATGGCGTCCGCTCTCAACGCCAAGGCTCCACGCTTCTTCAGTCGCCGGAGAGAGCGCGGCGCGGAGGGAGTGGATGCCCTGGTCCTCCCGTGGCCGCCACATCTTCTGCTCTACGCTTTTCCACCATGGCCCCTGGTGGGCAGGATGCTCCGCAGAATAGAAAGCCATCAGGGGACCGTGGTTTTCGTCGCCCCGGAATGGCCCAGGCGACCCTGGTTTGCAGACCTGCTACAGCTGGTGATCGACGGGCCAATCAGGCTGGGGCACCTCCCCCAGCTCCTACATCAGGGCCCGGTATTTTTCGAGCAGGCAGAACTCTTCTGTCTTGTGGCCTGGCTTTTGTGAGGCGCCGCCTCCGGCGTCGGGGCTACCCAGAGGCGGTAGTATCCATGCTATTGCGGGCACGAAAGACATCGACGTCGGCGGCCTATGTTCGAGCTGTGGTGTACCAGCCAGGCCACGAGACCCGCTAAGGCTTCTGTACCTCAGATCCTTCAGTTTCTACAGGCGGGGGTGGAAAAAGGGCTCGCCTATAATTCACTACGGGTTCAGGTGGCCGCCCTTGGTTCGCTGTTGAGCGATGGGGGCTCTCTTCTACAGTATCCTGACATTGCTCGTTTTCTCAAGGGTGTCAAGCATATGCGTCCTCCGTTACGGGACCCTTGTCCCTCCTGGAGTCTTAACCTTGTGCTTCGCTCCCTGTCGGGACCACCGTTCGAGCCGCTGCGCAGCACAACGATAAAGGATCTCACTCTCAAGACTGTATTTCTTGTGGCCATCTGTTCCGCTCGACGCATCTCGGAGCTGCAGGCTCTGTCGTGTAGAGAGCCCTATCTCCATTTCTCCGACTCTGGAGTTTCGCTTCGCACCGTTCCCTCCTTCCTTCCGAAGGTGGTTTCTGCATTCCATGTGAACCAGACGGTGGAGTTGCCGTCCTTCTCTTCCTCAGAGCCGAAGTCTCTCCGTCTCTTGAATGTCAAGCGCACTCTGCGCCTCTATCTGGAGGCTACAAATGAGTTCCGGACCTCTGACCATCTCTTCGTACTCTGGGCCGGTCCTAAGAAGGGGTCTCAGGCCTCGAAGACTACCATTGCCAGATGGCTGAAGGCCGGCATTGCTGCTTCCTACATTGGGTCGGGTCGGACTCCCCCACCCGGAATCATAGCGCATTCTACACGTTCTCAGGCGGCTTCCTGGGCGGAGGTTCGCTCGGTATCCTCGCAGGAAATTTGTAGGGCAGCCACCTGGAAATCGTTACACACGTTCTCGAGACACTATCGTTTGCACCTCGCCTCTTCAGTCTCTGGACACTTTGGCGAGCAGGTTCTCCGAGCAGGCCTCGCAGGACCCCACCCGATTTAGGGAAGCTTGGGTACATCCCACTGTCTGGACTGATCCAGGTACGTACAGGGAAAAGAAAATTATTACTTACCTGCTAATTTTCGTTCCTGTAGTACCATGGATCAGTCCAGACGCCCACCGCGTTTGGGTTCTTGATCCTGCTCAGCTCTGCGCTACTTCTTGCTCGCAGTGTTCTGTGTCTTCACAGTCGTTTCTTTTCGCTGTTTTTCACAGCTCCCTACAAGTTGGTAGGATGTTTGCAGTTACTTGTTGCGGTTACAATTGTTTTCATTATCTGTTTCCACAAACTTGATCCTTCGGGGGTTTCTACTCTGGCTTTGATATACTCGATACTGAACTCCTGCAGAGGGGGTAGTAGTATATATGGATACGCCCCCTCAAAGCTTGTGCTGACTCCATCTGCTGGATTGGGGACATAACCCACTGTCTGGACTGATCCATGGTACTACAGGAACGAAAATTAGCAGGTAAGTAATAATTTTCTTTTCTTAATGTTGAAGCAGCGACGATAGCTTGTTTAGGAGAAAGCAACAATAGCTGAGCAGGATCACCCCAACATCACCCCCTCCCCCCAAAAAAAATTACAGGCCATTTTTTTTTTAGCACAAGTGGCATGCAAATGGCCCTGAGTAAAAAATGCACATTTTACATTTAGATTGCTTTTTTTACTTACAGGGCATTTGCTTGCAATTAGTTTACTACATCCTGTGGGAATATAGGTTTCTAATGCCTGAGAAAAGTAAAATCCCACATTAAAATTCTCCTTCAATTTTAGCACAGGTTTTATTTCATAGAGCTCAATTTTCAATAATCTGCATGTCACAAAATGCAGTGTAAGTGGACCCGTGGAGATTTATGCTAGTATTTTATTATCTATGGCAGGAGCCGTACAATTTAAAAATACTATGTATTTTGGCCCATAAAGTATGCTGCGTGTATGTATCAACATTCACATATAGGTGCAATGCAGGAACTTGCATACTTTCTCTACCCATTTTATAAAATTCTGCACGTACATGTTACACATGTAATAATAATATGTGTATGTATTAACCATAAGTAATATACAGAGGCAAGTATTTTATTAAAAAATGTGTGTACTCTACTTTTGAAAATATTTATGTGCACGCTTGCAATCACTAGTTCACCGACAACTCTATCAGGTCATTCAGATCCTCCAGCGCTTCATCCTGCCTCTCCACCACAAGCCAGAACACCCACCCAAATTGTGCAGGCAAAAGACATGTGCAATTTTACTTTTGTGATTTAGCAGTTGTAAAAGCATACAGATAAGTTAAAAAATGTATGGGCATACACTGCTTGCAAAATAGCAACTTGTGCTGCCCTGGAATGCCCCTAAACCACTCCTTTCTTCCCTGTTAATATTTAGGTGAGATGCCACAAGTACGCATATACTCACAATGTTTCCACATTAGTTTATATATATGTATATGCAGGGCCGGATTTTAAAAGGGTTACGTGCATAAGGTACGCATGTAACCCTTTTAAAATGCCCCTGCGCTCGCCGAGCCTATTTTGCATAGGCTCGGCGGCGTGCGCAAGCCCCAGGATGCGCGTAAGTCCTGGGGCTTGCAAAAAGGGGCGGTCGGGGGCGTGGCTAGGGGGCGTGGTGTCGGCTCGGGGGTGTGTTTGGGGCATGTGGGTGGTCCGGGGGCATGGCCGAGGGCCCCGACACAGCGGCCTGTGTCGGGGCCTGCCGCGCCAGCAGATAGCTGGCGCGCGTAAGTTACTACTGCTTGGAGGCAGTAGTAACTTTTCAAATAAAGGTAGGGGGGTTTAGATAGGGCCGGGGGGGTGGGTTAGGTAGGAGAAGGGAAGGGAAGGTGCGGGGGGTGGAGGGAATGGGCAGCACGCGCAGGGCTCGGCGCGTGCAAGGTGCACAAATGTGCACCCCCTTGCATGCGCCGACCCCGGATTTTATAAGATATGCGCGGCTACGCGTGTATTTTATAAAAACCAGCGTAGATTTATAACAGCTACCCCACACTGCTTACATTCATACATGCCAATGTTATGCATAAAAATCTTTTGAAAATTAACCCCTTAGTATGCTGGGAAGCTTCATTAAGATCTGGAGGCTTTGGTAGAGAAAGAGAAAATGTAAAAGAGTACTTACTTTTGTTTTGCTGCTTATCTTTGATATTGATTACTGTCATTTTTATTATTACCCTCTTTTTACTGCTGGTTGTTGCGCTGGAGGTGGACCCTTGGCCTGGTGCAGGATTGGTACGGCCCTCTGGTCAGATCCAGAGAGCGCCTACCACCAGGAGGTGGAGCACACAAGGAGACAGAGGCTAGCTGGAGCTTCGCCAATAACAGTCCGGGGTTTCCGCACGTTGAGCCCTTGGGTACCCGGACTACGTGGACTTTGGTGGGCCTCAGGAAGTCTCCCGGAGAGGTAGTGGAGGGGTGTGTCCACCACGAGCAAGGGTGAGCGGCTGATGCAGAAAAGATAGACCAGACCCGAACTGGAAGCTCCTAAGACCTCAGGGAGGTAACATTTCAAGAAGGCCCTCCGGGCCAGACAGGCAGCTCCTGCGGGTCTGGTCGGATGAAAGCCGCTGATGGAGTCCATGCAGGATGGTCTGGTAGTCACAGAAGGCCAGAAGAGAGTGTCTGAGTGAAGCGCAAGGGTCAAAGCCAGATTATCAGTCCAGAAGTGGTCAGCCAAAGCAGAGGTCAATACCAGGGTTAGTATGAGCGTAGTCAAGGCAAGCGAGGGTCAGTTCCAGGCAGCAGACAAGGAGAGTGGTCAGGCAGGCAGAGGTCAATTCCAGGCAGCAGATGAAGAGAGAAGTCAGGCAGGCAGAGGTCAATACCAGAGATCAGTCTGAGAAGGTACCACCTGAGTAAGGACACAGGAAGGAACACATGGAGAGGCTGGAACAAGGAGATGCTGGAACACGGAATAGGCAAACTAGAACACTGAGGTGTCGACCCGAATTAAGTGCTCTGCCGGACCTGGACTCTGGCCACTGAATGAGTGGACGCCAGATGGAACGGTAGTCCATGGACAGTCGACCATGGCACGAGGTCCGGGATGAGCAGCTTGAACAGGCAGGTATGGAATGACCTGATTGCCAAGATGAGGTCCTGGGGACAGGGCCTCACTATTTATAGGAAGTTCATGTGATGTCACCTAGCGGCAGCCGAGCCGGGTTTCCCTCGCTGGTTCCTTTAACGGGAGTGACATTGGCTGCGCACGTGACTAGAGGCAGGCCAAGACAGCCAAAGACGCGGAGCCCCGACGGGAGCTCCGCTGTGAGACCTGCGGCGTGGAGGAAGCTGGAGAGGACCGCAGTGAGTGTTGGGGATGCCAGGAGCTGGCAGCCGCAGCAAGACCGGAACTAGTGGAGGGCAGTGCGGGGTGAGCAGGCCCGGTCATGGCACCCATGCGGCCGGGACGTGCAACAGTACCCCCCCTTCTAGGCCTCCCCCTTACCAGCTTAGGTTTTTCTGGGTGTCGCTGATAGAAGTCTTGAAGGAGATTCTTATCGAGAATGTGGTGAGAGGGCTCCCATGAATTCTCTTCTGGGCTGAAACCCTCCCATGACAGGAGGTATTCCCAGTGGCCCCGACGGCATCAGACATCTAAGATCTCCTTGACTTGTAAAGTGTTTTCAGGTTCCGTTGAATGTTGCGTTTGTGGAGGAGGCATTCGGGAAGGCCAGGATAGGACCAAGGGCTTGAGGAGTGATACGTGGATCATGTTGTGAATCCCCATGGATGCTGGGAGTTTCAATTGGTAGGTCACTGCTCCTATGCATTGAAGGACGGGGAATGGACCGATGAACATAGGGGCTAGCTGTTGGGAAGGGAACTGTAGTCAGATGTGCTTGGTACTAAGCTACACCTTTTGCCCAGGTAGGAACAGAGGTGCGGTATGACGATGGGCGTCTGTGATGCGCTTGGCCTGGTCAGCTGCTTGGCAGAGCCATTCCTTCACTTGGTTCCAGAGCTGATGTACGGTTTGTGCTGTAGATTGGGCTACAGGCGAGGGTACGCTGATTGGAACCGGTAAGGGTATATGAGGTTTTTGACTGAAGACTACAGCAAAGGGGGACACTTCCGTGGCAGAGGCAATATGGGTGTAATGGGATAGTTCTGCCCATGGCAGGAGGTCTGCCAAGTCATCTTGTTGGGCATTGACATATGATCATAGAAAGGTTGTTAAAGACCGATTGGTCCTCTCGGTCTGGTCATTTGCTTGCGAATGATAGGCTGACATTAAATTTAACGAGATATTGAACTTTTTACAGAGAGATCTCCAATATTTAGCGGCAAATTGGGGGCCACAATAGGAGACGATTTCTTGTGGTAGTCCATATACATGAAATACGTGGGTTAGGAAGATTCGAGCTAACTCTGGAGCTGATGGGAGTCCAGGTAAGGGGACAAAGTGGGCCATTTTTGAGAAATGGTCGATTATGATCCAGATCACAGTATTTCCTTTTAAGGAGACAGATCTACGATGAAGTCTGTGGACAGACTAGACCAGGGCTCGGTGGGCACTGGAAGTGGTTGAAGAAGCCCCCATGGGTAGCCAGTCAGGGTTTTTTGCTATGCGCAAACCAGACAGGCGTCCACGTATTCTCGGGAGCACTTTGTCATATCTGGCCACCAATAGTGCCTCTGGAGCATCTCAAAAGTTCGGGCTTGGCTAGGGTGACCAGCTAACTTGGAGTCATGAGTCCAAAGAAGCACATGTTAGCGGAGATGGTGGGGAACCACCGTCCTCCTGGCTGGTACCGTGGTAGTGGTGGCAATGGATATGCTGGCTGGGCCAATAATGTGCCTGGGAGTCTCAGTGTGTCTTCTGGCTCGGCGGAGTGAGAGCGTGCGTCTGCATGGAGATATTTCGCTGCTGGGTGATAGCGGAGCTTGAAGTTGGTGTGCAAAGAATAGGGCCCAGCGGGCTTGTCATGGGTTAAGGAGCGGGGCCTCCTTTAAGTTTCCAGATTTTTATGGTCAGTAAATATCGTGCATCTGTGTTGCTCCCCTTCAAGCCAGGGACGCCATCCCTGGAGGGCAAGTTTCACTGCTAGGTATACTATGGTATAGTTTTGTTCTGTAGAGGACAATTTATGTGAGTAAAAGGAACATGGAACTAGGGGTCCCTTGGTGTAGTATTGGCTGAAGACCGCTCCTGCCCCAATAGCGGATGCATCGACTTCAACTATGAAGGAGCAGTTAGGATCCGGGTGACGTAGACAGGGGCCGGTACAGAAGGCCTTTTTCAAGGCATGGAACGCTGATTGACCCTTGGGGCTCCACACTCGAGGATCATATCCTTTCCTGGTCATAGCAGTGACTGGGGCAGCCATCATGGAGTAATTAGCAATGAAGTTTTGATAGCAATTTGTAAATCTAAGGAAACTTTGTATGGCTTGGAGGCCCACTGGTTGAGGCCAATCTCGAATACCCGGCAGTTTGTCGGGGTCCATGGTGAAACCACAGTTGGAGATGATATAACCCAGAAATGGGAGACTGGGTTGCTCAAAAATATACTTCTCCAATTTAGCAAAGAGATGGTGGTCTCTGAGATGCTGGAGGACTAATTGAATGTGGGAACGATGAGCTTCAGATCTTTGGAGATTAATATATTCTCTAGATACACTACAACGAAAGAGTACAAAAGGTCCCGGAAAATCTCGTTCATTAGCTGCTGGAAGACTGCAGGGGCATTACATAGCCCGAAGGGCATTATTATATACTTGTAGTGTCCATCCCATGTGTTGAAGGCGGTTTTCCAGATGTCTTCTGGTTGGATCCGTACAAGATTATATGCCCCCATAGATCTAGTTTGGTAAAGACTTGAGCGCCTTGTAGGCGGTTGAACAGTTCACTGATAAGTGGCAGTGGATACCAGTCCTTATGGATTACTGCATTCAAACATCTGTAATCTATGCATAGTATTAGACTGCCATCCTTTTTCTTTACAAGAAGAACCCGGCACCTGGCAGGTGCCGGGTCTTATGAACCTTTTGGCCAAATTTTCTTTGATGTATGCTGACATTGCTTGGGTTTCGGGGAGTGAAAGAGGATAGGTTCTGCCCTTGGGAGGTGTGGTTCCAGGTAGGAGTTATATGGGGCAGTTGAACTTTCAGAGTGGAGGCAGGACATCGGCGTTTTGTTTGGAGAACACGTCTTTGAATTCCAAATATGCAGCAGGTAACCCCGAGAGGGTTGTAGGATTGTCACGGATGGAGATTCTTGCTGTAAGCAGTGGATTTGACATTGAGGACCCCACTGGGTGAGTTGCAGGGATTGCCAGTCGAATTGGGGCGCATGTAACTGGAGCCAAGGAAGTTCAAGGACCACAGGGTGTGTTGATCATTTCAAGTTCAGGAGGGAGATCTCCTCATCATGGAGGGTCCCAACAGTGAGGTGAAAGGCCAAAGTATGATGAGTGATACGATCAGAAAGAGGTTCTTCTTGAATTGAGGCGATGCATAGTGGGACCTCCAATGGTTGGACTGGTATCTGAAGGAGTGTGACAATCTCCTCTAAAATGAAATTTCCATTTGCCCCAGTGTCCACAGCGAATGAATGATAAAGGGGATGGAACAGCTCCCCTTTGAGGAAATGCTGAAGAGGTTAGGGCTGTTCAGGTTGGAGAAGAGACGGCTGAGAGGGCATATGATAGAGATCTTTAAGATCATGAGAGGTCTTGAACGAGTACATGTGAATCGGTTATTTACACTTTCGAATAATAGAAGGACTAGGGGGCATTCCATGAAGTAAGCAAGTAGCACATTTAAAACTAATCAGAAAAAATTATTTTTCACTCAACTGACGATTTCAATAAAGCTCTGGAATTTGTTGCCAGAGGATGTGGTTAGTGCAGTTAGTGTAGCTGGGTTCAAAAAAGGTTTGGATAAGTTCTTGGAGGAGAAGTCCATTAACTGCTATTAATCAAGTTTACTTAGGGGTAGATTTTCAGACGAGCGCGAACAGCCTACTTTTGTTTGCGCTCCAGGCGCAAACAAAAGTACGCTGGATTTTAGTAGATACGCGCGTAGTCGCGCGTATCGGCTAAAATCCTGGATCGGCGCGCGCAAGGCTATCGATTTCGTATAGCCTGCGCGCGCCGAGCCGCGCTGCCTACCCCCGTTCCCTCCTAGGCCGCTCCGAAATCGGAGCGGCCTAGAAGGGAACTTTCCTTTGCCCTCCCCTCACCTTCCCCTCCCTTCCCCTACCTAACCCACCCGCCCGACCCTGTCTAAACCCCCATCCTACCTTTGTCGGGGGATTTACGCCTCCCGGAGGGAGGCGTAAATCCCCGCGCGCCAGCGGGCCTCCTGCGCGCCGGGCCGCGACCTGGGGGCGGGTACGGAGGGCGCGGCCACGCCCCCGGGCCGTAGCCACGCCCCGTACCCGCCCCCCAAAACGCTGCCGACACGCCCCCGCAACGCCGCGCGCTCCGGCCCCGCCCCCCGACACGCCCCCCTCCGAGAACCCCGGGACGTACGCGAGTCCCGGGGCTCTGCGCGCGCCGGGAGGCCTATGTAAAATAGGCTTCCCGGCGCGCAGGGCCCTGCTCGCGTAAATCCGCCCGGTTTTGGGCGGATTTACGCGAGCAGGGCTCTGAAATTCCGCCCCTTAGGGAATAGTCACTGCTATTAATTGCATCAGTGGTATGGGATCTTCTTAGTGTTTGGGTAATTGCCAGGTTCTTGTGGCCTGGTTTGGCCTCTGTTGTAAACAGGATGCTGGGCTTGATGGACCCTTGGTCTAAACCAGTATGGCAATTTCTTATATTCTTATGTTCTTAAGAACGTGACTCCCTAAAGAGGGAGATAGGGAACAATAGTTGAGGGCCAGAAACTATAGCGCCCAAGCTCAGGACCCCTGCAAGGCTCAGGCTTTGGAGTTTCCCAGACGCACAGGACAAGTCTGGAGTTGATGTCCGTAACCGCCGCAATATAAGCATAGATCCGATTTTCTTAGTCGGAGACTTTCCTCTGGAGTCAGATGGCAACAATTGATCTGCATTGGTTCCTCGTGAAGTTGAGGGGCCGCTGCTAAGGCCTTCAACTGGGGACTCATTGAACGGGGTGGCTGTGGAGCAGATGGCGCCGGCCATCCAGTGTTCCTTCCATGTGACAGGGGCCGGCCAATGGCACGGATACCCTGTCACATGGTAAGGGCAAAGGGCCATCGGCGCCATTTTGATTAGTGGCAGCCGACGGCCTGGGAGCGGGAGATTGCTCCCGGGACACCCACTAGAGCACCAGGTAATTTAAAAATGTTTTGGGGGGATCGGAAGGTGGGAGAAGCTAAGGGGTCATCTTTAAAGGGTCGGGCGGGGTTTTTTTTAATGGGGCCATCGGCGCCATTTTTGAGTGGCAGCCAAAATGGCGCCGATGGCCCGAGAGAGGGAGATCGGTCCCCGTGCCCCCACTGGACCACCAGGTACTTGTAAAATGTTTTTTTTTGGGGGGGGGGAAGGTAAGGGATTAGTTTTATAGGGTCGGGTGGGTTTAGGGGTTGTTTTGGTGTGCCAGTTTTCCCGCCCTCCTCCCAAATAACTCCTGTTAGTGGACACTAATGGGAGTAATGATTTTTCACGATAAATCGTGAAAATTTCTATTGTATCATGCACTGTACCGATTTTTGACGATTTAAAAAATATCGGATGATTTTTTTAAATCATCAAAAAACGATTCGCATCCCTAATATTAATAAATGTTTCAAAACAGCTGATGAACAGAATAACGTCAATTAAAACTTATAAAAATTAAAAATTGTCCAAATATCAATAAAATATTTCAAAACAGCAGAAACATCACATAATACTCAATAATTAAAATGGAAGTCAATCAAGAAAAATAAACTTAAAATGCCACCTTTACGTACCCTCTCCAGAAACTCTCCTACTCCTTTCCCTTGAAAGCACATACCAGGAGCAGCAGCAGCTGCGGAAGCTCTGTCCTCATGGTCCTCTTCTTTAGGGCCCAAAACAAGTCACTCTCACACACACATACACCAATTAAACCCTACAACCACACACACCCAGGTCACCTCCCTGCCTGTCTCTCTCTCACACACACACCCCAGTCACCTCCCTGCCCAGTCTGTCTCACACAAACCCCAGTCACCTCCCTGCCCAGTCTCTGTCTCTCACTCACATCCCAGTCACCTCCCTGCCCAGTCTGTCTCTCTCTCACACACATCCCAGTCACCTCCCTGCCCAGTCTGTCTCTCTCACTCAGCCCAGTCACCTCCCTGTCCAGTCTCTGTCTCTCACACACAGCCCAGTCAACTCCCTGCTCAGTCTGTCTCTCACACACACCCCAGTCACCTCCCTGCCCAGTCTCGGTCTCTCACACACACCCCAGACATCTTCCTGCCCAGTCTGTCTCTCTCACACATATCCCAGTCACCTCCCTGCCCAGTCTCTGTCTCTCACACATACATCCCAGTCACCTCCCTGCCCAGTCTCTGTCTCTCACACACATTTTGCTTAGAGCCCCAATGCTGTGCTCCCCTTTAATTTTGCAGTGGCAGATTTCCCAGTGCTGCCGTTGCCTTCTCAGCTGCACTGAAGCAGCAAACATTTATTTTAGAAAAATATGCCATGGCATTCGGGCCTTTCTTCTGGCTGTCGGGATATCCCTAGGCTCCCG
This sequence comes from Rhinatrema bivittatum, assembly GCF_901001135.1. Classification (NCBI taxonomy): domain Eukaryota; kingdom Metazoa; phylum Chordata; class Amphibia; order Gymnophiona; family Rhinatrematidae; genus Rhinatrema; species Rhinatrema bivittatum. The sequence continues at coordinate 322,623,330 of NC_042619.1, forward strand.
TGGCCCCCCATCTGCCTGCTTTTGTGGCCGCTGGGAGCTCCAATTGCCCCATCTGTAAGCAGTATGGCTGAGTGCCACGTTTACTATAATCGCAGCTCTTCCACGCTCACTGTTGCATCGGTGGGGGCAAGGGGTGGGAATCCCCAGAGCAACCGGCCTCTTCATGCTTGCGACTCACTGCCACTTTGGGGAATCCCTACTGTATTGCAGTTCCCTGCCACTTTGGAAGTGGGAAATCCTGGCATGTCTGGCCTCTTTTCTTTGTGGCTCGCCACTGTGTTTAATTTCAGCACTTCCAGCCCATGGCGGCCTTGCTTCGACAGGGTCGGGCTTCTTCACCGCCATGGGCCTGGACACTGTCACTCCTCCCCCCTCAAACCACCCCCTCAAACCACCCCATCCCCGGTCTATGAGATGTTCCCCTTCTTCCTGCCCCACCGGCCAATCAGAGGCTTCCTCCCTTCTTCCTACTCCCACTGGCAGGATGAAGGGAGGAGGCTTCCGATTGGCCCGCGGGGGCAAGAAGAGGGGAGGAGGCTTCCAATTGGCCCACGGGGGCAGGAAGAAGGGAGGAGGTTTACCATTGTCCTATGGAGGCAGGAAAAAGGTAAAAGGAAGTATAACTGGGGCTGTGGGACACCTGGAGCTGTGACACACCAGCTGGTGCTTGGCGACACATTGGTGTGTCGTGACACACCAGTTGAGAACCACTGCTCTAGACATCTCTTAGCCATATCGGCACAGACCATGGTAGATATGGATATCCCATACATATATAAATGGAAACTAAGATCCTTACCAGAATAATGTTGTCACTATTTTTTATGATCCAAAGTCAATGACAAACCTTTTCCATTGGAAAAATATCAGCAGAACCAGGGGTCACAATTTAAAACTAGAGGAAGGCTCAGAACCACTGTCATAAAGTATTTCTTCACGGAGAGGGTGGTGGATGCCTGGAACGCCCTTCTGGAGGAGGTGGTGAAGACCAAAACTGAGAAGGATTCAAAGGGGCATGGGATAAACACTCTGGATCCATAAAGTCTTGAGGATGTGAATGAAGAGAAGAGGCATGGAGTGGCTTGCGGGAATGACGGCTACTACCTGGTAATTAATACCCTTATTCAATAAACATACACACGGTTAATGTATAACATTGCTCTATGCTTCAACGGCAAGAGGAAATGTGGGCAAAAGGATTTGCATTCACAAATAAGCATGGGAGTAGCTTGCTTGTTGCGGCGGTTACTACCCCAAACCAAATAAGCCTGATACTTCACTTTCAATGCATATCCAATGTAGTTCTCTGCTTCCATGGCAGGGGGGAAAGAAGATAAGAGGATTTACATTCAGACAACTACCAACAAGGACTGAATTGCATAGTCTGGGTAAACAAGCGTGGGAGTAGCTTGCTTGTTGAGGCGGTTACTACCCTGGACCAATTAAGCCTGACACTTCACTTTGAATACATATACAGTGCAGCTCACTGCTTCAATGGCAGGGGGAATGAAGATAAGAGGATTTACATTCAGACAACAACCAACAAGGACTAAATTGCACAGGCTAGGTAAACAAATATGTATGGGAGTAGCTTGCTTATTGCAGCGGGTTACTACCCCTACCAATTAGGCTTGATAATTCACTTTGATGGCAGCTCCAGCACTGCTCTCCACATCAATGGCGGGGGCAGAAGGAAATTAGAAACCAAAAAGTTACCAATAAGGGCCCTGACCTCAGCTGTCAGAGTAACAGATAAGTATGAGAAAAATAAGTGTGAAAGCTTGCTGGGCAGGACTGGATGGGCCGTTTAGTCTTATTCTGCCGTCATTTCTATGTTTCTGGGTTTCTTTCAGGAACATTTTAAAAACTGATGCTGGATTCACATAAGTACAAACAAGAGTAAGGTTTATTCAGCTAACCCTTGGAGCATCAGATGGCTTCAACATCTCAGTGTAAAATTAGTCTTTGTCTTATAATACATCAGCCATGCATAATAAGTTTATAAGAAAACTGAAAAAGCCAAACTTATACGTTTCTGCAATCTTCAGATTTTGGCAGTTAGTCTTCTAATTGGCATAAATAAACCATTATTGTGATCATTGTGACCATGAACATATCTATCCTTTTCCATACCACCTGCTTTGTGTTCATATTTCTTAACTACATTATTTTTCACTGGCATTTTTTCCAAACAATTTAATAACAAAGCTCACAAGAGTCTAATATCATAGGCAGTCCAAGCAATGTAATGTTAATGATAACAGGGAGGGCAGTCTGTTTCTAAGACTGGAATGTCTAAGCAAGGCCTGTGCAGTAAACATACTGTACTAAGGAGTGGAAGCCAGACTTTTCTTTCAGAAAGCATTTTTCTATTTTAGGAACTGTTTCTTATTATCTAAAAGTCCTTCTAATAACTGTATGGACGTTTTCAAATATAAGCTGACCTAATTTTTTAATGTTTACATAAAAAATGCTATAGTAGCAGTGAAAGCAAAATGTGAGAGTTTATAGCTGTTCAGCTGGTAAAAAAAAAACCAAACCCCACAATGCATGGAAAATCTTTACATTCCCTGCTCCTCTGCTTTTCAAACTTGTTGCTTGCTGTATAAGGGTCAGATGCAGTAGGTCAGCCTGTTCATACGGATTCAATCTAGGTAGATGCACAAACAGGGAGTACTTCTGATGGCTCTTTGAACTGAGATTAATAGCTTGGCTAACCTTTTATGATCCTACCATTTAAAGTGCTTTAAGGTATATCAGGCTGAATTTATTTCCCTATGGAGCCTCTCACCTTTGCTTCTTGATGACTTTCACTGTTTTATTTTGTAATTAAGAAGAGGCCAATTAGTCCAAATTCAGTTAAATTAGATCCCAAGTGAATATAGCGAGGTCTGTGTTGGGACTTTTTTTTCCCCTGCTGTTAACATTGTGTGGCATTTCCAACTAAATATTTCCATTATATGAAGTTGGTGCTGTTCTAGATGATTCTATCTACACTGTTGGTTATTGAAAGATCTCAAAACTTGCCTAACTAATCATAGCTCATACTGCCTGTACTTGTTCTGGAGCCAAATTTCGTGAGTCTGCCTTTGCTTTACTCATATTTATTATTGGTTTGTCTATGGAAAGCCATTTTTCCCACATTGAAATAATTACTGCCTGGACCAGTGTTATGAGGCAACATAAGCGTGAGCCCCCCTTACCATAGCGCAATTGATGCAACCTCATGGGCAGGACCTTGAGGTTGATGCTGACAACGGGTTTATGAGTAATGGCACAAGACAGGCTATGACAAGTCCAGGAGGCTGTGTTCATAGTCAGATCCGAAGGAACCTGATAAGACTGACGGGCCGGGCTGAAGCTGCAGCTGAAGACGGACATGGCAGCAAGGCTGAAACTGAAGGACTAGGCTGGAGTGGATCAAGGCTGGAGTAGAGTAAGGCTGGAGACTGGAGCAAGGGTGAAAACCAAAGACTGGAGCAAGGCGAAGACTGGAGCAAGGCTGGAGAAAGGCTGAAGACTGGAACCAGGCAGAACCAAGGCAACGCTATGTTGCACAGCTGGAGTTTTAAATACCCAGCTGTGTGATGTCATCGGGATATTGCTAGAAGCCTGGATTCCCACCACGTGGTCCTCATAAGTTGGCGGCACCATGCTCGGGCCTAGAGGCAGGACTGGAGCAGTGGCATTTTCCCTGGCCTGAGTAAACTGGCAGCATTGGAATGATTGTAACCACTTGCAGGGCGATCCTAAGAGTGGTGAACGTAATAAACAGTTCTATGTTAGACCATGGCACTGTTGTGCTGAGCCTTATCACAACCAGGGCTAGGAGCACCCATATACAAGCAAAATAAGAATGTAGCATGGATATCAGAAGTTTAAAGATCATATGCAATAAAGCTAAAGTGCACATATAGGAATTAATTTTATAACAACATGCCAAAAATTCAGTACATACATGCATGCGTTTCACCAGTTTTCAAAGCAGATGTACGCATATAACTCCACTTTAAAAATTATCCCATCAAATCTATCTTCACAAGTTACACTTGCTAAATTGCACCAAATTCTTTTGTGAAAATTACATGAAAAGTTAGAAAAATTCAAAGTGTGCATGTAAATCTGAAACCCTCCCAGCTCTACCCCCAGGAATGCCTCCAATTCAGACCAGGTAAACTTGTACATGAACATGACATATGCCCTTAAGTTTACACACATAGCAGGCAAATAATTTTGCAAACGGTCATTTCTGCACATAAAACACTGTTTTGCCTACAGAAGTCTCCTTGAAAATTAACTTCTTAGATGGTAACGTTTAAACAGCCGAGCAGGTGCATGTGTACACATGTATGCCAAAGGATATAGCCATTTTATAACATATGCTCATATATGCTCCCATGGTATAAAATAGGCTGTACTTGCATACATATGAAAACAGTTTTATATGGATGCGCATATATGCATGCAAATGCCACCTCTACTGCTAAGTGGGGGGATTTTAGTAGAAACGTGCTAACACAGTTACCAGTTTCCCCAGTTTGTTCCCAGTTCACCTGGTTAATGGATATAACTTCCGAATCCCCAAGTTAAATAGCCTCCCTTTTACCCTGTTAGCACCAACCCTTAAAACCCCGCTGACTAGACTAGATTTTATTATTTTACTACTTACATGCCATCCATAGCAGTAGTAAGGTTACAGGGCAGGGGACCCCGGCACATGCCTGTGTGCGTAAATACTTATGAGCACATATTATATTAAAGTCCCAGAATGCCCAGGCTCTGCCCATGCCCTGACCATACTACGCCCACACACATCCCTTTTTTGCAACTTCTTATTTGTGTGCGTACCGGGAGATAGAAAATGTTGCTTACCTATAACAGGTGTTCTCACAGGACAGCAGGATGTTAGTCCTCACATATGGGTGTCGTCAGTGGACGTAGCCCTGTTCCGGAAATCTTTTCTGTCAAAGTTTCTATAAAGCTTTGACTGACACTGGCACATTGAGTGCACTGAGCATGCTCAGCCTGCAATTATCCCTGTGACCACAGGTGTCTCCCCTCAGTCTCGTCTTATAGCAAAAAGCACAAGCGAAGCGTAGACCCAACTCTGCGGGGTGGCAGGTGGGTTTCGTGAGGACTACCATCCTGCTGTCCTGTAAGAACACCTGTTACAGGTAAGCAACATTTGCTTTCTCACCTGACAAGCAGGATGGTAGTGCTCACATATGGGTGAGTACCGAGCTGAGGATGCCCGAGAGAGCATCAAATGCACCCAAAAGGCGCCGGCCGTACGGCAACACGATTCGACTGAAGGAGGTCGTTCCGGACCCCCGCTGGACTTTTGGCAAGTCTTGTGGGGGTCAGGAGGCCCCCCCAAGCTGGCCAAAGGTCCCTGGGGGTCCAGCGGGGGTCCGGGAGCGATCTCCTATGCTCCTGCCGTCGGGGGACAAAAAAACAAAATGGCGCCGGCGCTACCTTTGCCCTGTCAGGCAAAGGTAGCGCCGGCGCCATTTCTACAACGCACAGGAGGTCCGAGAGTAAAAGATCACACCGGGACCCTTCCTCTGGACCCCAGGTAATTTAAGGCATTTTGGGGGGGTTCGGGAGGGTGGGGGATTTATTTTAAAGGGTCGGGGTGGGTTTTAGGGTTGTTTTAGTGTGCCGGTTTTCCCGCCCTCCCCCTTCCCCTCCCCCCCACTGAACCCCAGGTAATTTAAGGCATTTTGGGGGGGTTCGGGAGGGTGGGGGATTTATTTTAAAGGGTCGGGGTGGGTTTTAGGGATGTTTTAGTGTGCCGGTTTTCGATTTACACGATTTACACGATATTTAAAAAACCCAAACTGCGACAATCCGATTCCCTCCCCCTCCCAGCCGAAATCGATCGTTAAGACGATCGATCACACGATTCACATCTCTATTAGCCATGCTGCCTGGGAGTCCCCAGCTGGTGACTTGAGCGACACGTTCTTGATCATCTCTGTGATAAGTTTGGTTATGCGCTCAAGCCAGTGGAGAAAGCATACAAACAGTTCCTTGTTTGGTTCATCACGTTAGGAAGTGCCCGCTTCGAGAATATTTGTGCCCATGTTAGTGTCAGCCACTGTCAGCTTTTACAAGCAGTAGTGGGTGGTGAATATATGTAGCGAGGACCAAGTTGCAGCCTTGCAAATGTCCACAATGGGCATGTCACGCAGGTGGGCTATAGAAGCCGCCATAGCACAGACCTGGTGTGCTTTAGGTGATGAAGCTAAGGACTCTGAGCATTTCTGGTAGCAGAATCATATGCAGTTTGAGCTCCAAGTTAACAGGGTTCTCTTGGAAAAAGGTAGTCCTGGAGCATTAAGGTTAAAGGAGATGAGGAGCTGTGATACTCTGTTGTCAGAGGCTGTTCTGCATTTATAGTAAACAAGCACCTGCTTTCAATCCAGTGTGTGTAGTCTACGTTCTACGGCATTGCTATGAGGATTTGGGGCAGAAGGTTGGAAGAGTGATCGACTGGTTGAGATGGAAAGATGAAACCACCTTGGGGAGGAAGCTGGGTTGCGTACGTAAAGTGACCTTGTCATGATAAAATTCCAGATATGGAGAATAGTGTACTAGGGCATGTAGCTCACTGACTACTTTCTAGTAGCTCTTACCTCGCAGAGGTAAGAGCTACTAGAAAGTCATTGTGCAGAGAGTGATATGCTGCTATGGTACTTAGGTGGACTCTGAGGCCGTGGATAGCCCTTTTTGGTAGAGTACTAGAAAGTCATTGTGCAGAGAGTGATATGCTGCTATGGTACTTAGGTGGACTCTGAGGCCGTGGATAGCCCTTTTTGGTAGAGTAAATGAAAGTATGCCAATAGTCATTCTGGTGGACAGGTGAGTGGGTCCATTCTGCTGTCTGAGCACCAAGAGGCATACCGTTCTCATTTCCTTCGATAATGTATTCTCATGCAGGGCTTTCTAGAAGAGATCAGAATATCTTGGAGCTGAGGTGACAGGTCTAGGCTTTGGAATACCAGCCTTTCAATCTCCATGCCATGAGATTCAGAGAAGAATGATGCAGGAGGGAGCCTCCTTCTTGTGTGAGGAGGCGAGAGTTGCTTCCCAGGGGAATCGGTCAGTCCACCGATAGCCGAATCAGGTACTCATACCAAGACTGTTTAGGACATGCAAAATTGATTAGAATGAGATCTACGTTGTCTGTGATACACTTCTGGACTGTGCGAGATATCAGCAGTATTGGGGGGAAGACAGCAGACCGTCCAGTCTATGAGAAATATGTCCTGTGCCAGTCTCTGGGAGCTGGGATATACCGAACAGAAAGTCTGGATCTTACAGTTGCATTCCGATGCGTGACCAGCCCCAGGTTTGAAAAAGTTTGAGTGCCATGTTCTGATGAAGTTCCCATTCATGGGAGTGAAATATTATGCTCAGTTTGTCAGCCGTGGCGTTGTTGATGCCAGGTAGGTAGGTGGCCTGCAGGGTTATGGATTTTTTGTTTGCCCTTTCCAGGATTTTTATTGCTTCCCTGCACAGGGTCCAGGAACTGGACCCCCTTCTTTATGTAGAACATCACCTGAGTCATGATCCCCCGGCCATGCCCGTGCCATTTTTAAAGATGGTGCCAGCCATGCCCACGCCATTTTTAAAGATGGCACCGGCCATCCATTGTTCCTACCATGTGACAGGGGCCGGCCAATGGCACGGATACCTTGTCACATGGTAAGGGCAAAGGGCCATCGGCGCCATTTTTATTAGCGCAGCCGATGGCCCGAGAGCAGGAGATTGCTCCCCGTGCCCCCACTGGACCACCAGGTAATTTTAAAACATTTTTCGGTGGGTCGGGAGGGTGGGGGAGGCTAAGGGGTCAGTTTTAAAGGGTCAGGGTGGGTTTTTTGTTTATCGGATTGGGCATAGCCGATAAACAAAAAACCAATCGGGCCGGATGATAAAAATTATAAGACTTGAATCGGAACTGGAACCGAACTGATTCCGGTTCCGATTCACATCTCTATTCCATATACATAATTTTTGAAGATACATTATTTAAGAAATATTTTGTCTGTTTAGTCCCGAAATTTCTCTGGCATCCGTGTTGTAGTTAACACTGCTCTCTGGGCGGAGAAAAATAAAACTATTGAGATGGAATTTATGCTGATATTTGAGCAGGTACCTTCAGGTTTCTTTGTTGTTGGTTTTCTTTTTTTCTTTTTTTTTTTCTTTATGCATTTTCACACAACATTACAAGAACTATTTAAATATCTTGTCAGCAATTACAGAGCATGTACATAAACAATTAAACTAATAGGATACATTTAACAGAAGAAATACAATTAATGCACATGATCTTCTAACCACAGGAAATTAGAGAATCTTTTATAGCTGAAAAAAAAGAGCAAATTTTCTAATATTGAAATTTCTTTAAGTAAGATACAAGGGGATCCCCTTCTAAACTATTTAACCGGTTCTGTATTCTCAAGAAGGTTTCTCAGCTGTTCCGGATCCAGGAAAGAATAGGGATGTGAATCATTTTTTGACGATTTAAAATATCGTCCGATATATTTTAAATCGTCAAAAATCGTTAGAGCCGTGATACAATAACAATTTCCCCGATTTATCGTCAAAAAATCATAAATCGGGGGAAGGGGGAGGGGAAAGGGGAGGGCGGGAAAACCGGCACACTAAAAAAACCCTAAAACCCACCCCGACCCTTTAAAATAAATCCCCCACCCTCCCGAACCCCCCCAAAATGGCTTAAATTACCTGGGGTCCAGAGGAAGGGTCCCGCTGTGATCTTCCACTCTCGGACCTCCGGTGCTTGTAGAAATGGCGCCGGCGCTACCTTTGGTTTTTCCGTACGGAAAAACGATTAGCGGCAAGAGATCGCTCCCGGACCCCCGCTGGACCCCCAGGGACCTTTGGCCAGCTTGGGGGGGCCTCCTGACCCCCACAAGACTTGCCAAAAGTCCAGCAGGGGTCCGGAACGACCTCCTGCAGTCGAATCGTGTTGTCTATGGCCGGCGCCATTTTGCGCCGCCATTTTGTGCAAAAACGGACCTATCAAATGTCTCTCTTTTTCAAATAAAGCTAACCATGTCCACTTGGGTGTTGTTATACTTTCAGGCTGTTTATACAAAACACTTCACTCGTATGATGCAATTCTTAAATCGGACCTGACCGGGAACTGACTGAGCTGTTCCTTATCATGTTGCCCAGAATTAACGAACCTGATAGACGCTGCCCTACACTGCACATCCTCCATTTTGGTGGTGCTGTCTATCTTCACCAGAGTAAACTCTTCTGGCATAAACTTAAAAAGTTTTAATAAACCATTTACACTGTAGATGATGTTTGCGAGGGAAGGGTGATTCATATAACATAATAACTAGATAGGCCTGACCAAAAACTGCCACTACTAGTCCCCTGTCATGTTGTCTAAATGAACGGACCTGAAAGGCACTACGCTGCCTTGGCATCCTCCATTTTAATATGGGGAATGGCTCTGTTGACTGTATTTTCACCGAAGTGAACACTACCGGCATGGGCTTGGAGAGTTTTTACAGAACTACTTATACTTGGGCCACTAATTGCTACAATAAAATGTTCAGATTTAACTCATCGTTCATCCCCTTGGGGTGTGACGATGTTAACTTATATATCCAAAACGCCTCGCGGTAGTTAAGTTTGGCTCCGATATCGCCTCTTCAAGGTGAGATCTTTAATTGCTCCAAAATTGTCCATTTTAATTCGGTAATGCTGTGATTTTTCTCCTTGAGATGTTGGACCATGGAGGCGGTCATTTTTGCCGTATTGTATCTTGATTTATGTTCTCCCAAGTGTATTCTAATCAGACGTGAAGTTCGACCTATGTAAATCTGGGGACAGGGACATACTATAACATAGATGACATTGTGCGAATTACAGTCCGTGATGATCTTCTCCACACTCTGTATCCTGTCACTGGTTCTTCCCATAATACTCCAGTGATAGCCTGTGAACACCAACTGCAATGGCCACACCTTTGATGGCCTATAATTGTTTCTGCTGTTGTTAATGTGTTCAATTGTGCATGAACTGTTTTGTCCCTGATATTCCTACCTCTGGCCTTGGCAAAAGTTGGAAGCTCTTTAAAAACATCATGAAGAGAAAGTACCTGCCAGTGCCGTTTAATGGCGGTGATGATGATTCCCACCGCTGTGGATTGTCTTAACACAGAGATTAATCTTGATTCTTCTTTTTTTGGTTTGTATCATAAGAGAGCTTGTCGATCGCTGAATTTGGTTCTCTTGAATGCCTGGGTGATAGCTTTCTGAGGATACCCTCTTTCAAGGAATCTGCCTTCTAAGATCTTGGCTTGAGCCTCAAACTTCTCTTCTGTGGAGCATATACATTTAGCTCTGAAATATTGACTCACTGGGAGTCCCATCTTGAAGCTGACAGCATGGTGACTTGAAAATCTTAACAAATTGTTACAATCCGTCGGTTTTCGATAGATGGTGGTATGAAACTCACCATCTTGTACATTTTAGCCACATCCACAAATGTGACATGGTGCGTGGATACCTGCGCTGTAAATTCTAAATTGGAATCTACAGTGTTAATCCAAATAAGGAAGTCTTGCAACTGAGTCTGGGAGCCTTCCCATATGAAAAAGATATCGTCAATGAAACGATACCAACACTTGATGTTTTTCCACCATTGCAATGTACTTATACGGGAGTCTTCAAAATGGGATACGTACAAGTTGGCTATCGCCGGTGCTAATGGAGCACCCATGGGGATACCATGGGATTGATGGTAACAATGTTCTCCAAACAAAAAGAAATTATTAAACAATATGATTTCCACCAGTTCCATGAGAAAACTGGTTTTGATTCTTTGTGGAGTACTTTGCTGTGACAGAACTTGCTCTACAATTTCAAATGCATTCTGCTGGGGAATATTAGGGGCGGATTTTAAGAGCCCTGCTCGCCTAAATCCGCCCAAATCCGGGCGGATTTAGGTGAGCAGGGCCCTGCGCGCCGGTGAGCCTATTTTACATAGGCCTACTGGTGCACGCAGAGCCCTGGGACTCGCGTAAGTCCCGGGGTTTTCTGAGGGGGGCGTGTAGGGGGCGTGTCGGGGGCGGGCCCGAACCGCGCGGCGTTTTCGGGGCGTGTCGGGAGCGTTCCGGGGGCGGGCCCGGGGGCATGGCTACGGCCCGGGGCGGTCCGGGGACGTGGCCGCGCCCTCCGGACCCGCCCCCAGGTCGCGTCCCAGCGTGCTAGCGGCCCGCTGGTGCACGGGGATTTACGTCTCCCTCCGGGAGGCGTAAATCCCCCGACAAAGGTAAGGGGGGGGGTTTAGACAGGGCCGGGCGGGTGGGTTAGGTAGGGGAAGGGAGGGGAAGGTGAGGGGAGGGCAAAATAAAGTTCCCTCCGAGGCCGCTCCGATTTCGGAGTGGCCTCGGAGGGAACGGGGGTACGCTGCGCGGCTCGGCGCGCGCCGGCTATACGGAATTGATAGCCTTGCGCGCGCCGATCCAGGATTTTAGCGGATACGCGCGGATACGTGCGTATCTACTAAAATCCCGCGTACTTTTGCTTGCGCCTGATGCGCCAGCAAAAGTACGCCAAATCGCGCGGTTTGAAAATCTACCCCTTAGTATATAATGAACTAATGTCCATAGTTACCATACTTGTAATATCCAAATTGACCTTTAATTGTGTCAGACAACTCAAGAAGTGTGATGTGTCTTTGATATATGAGGGGGCTTTCTGAATATAAGGTTGCAAGAAAATGTCGATAAATGTGGCCAAAGGTTCAAGTACTGAACCATTTTGTGATACTATGGGCCGTATCGGGGGAGATGTCATATCTTTGTGAATCTTGGGAACTGAGTATATTACTGGTCTTCTGGGATTAGTTACCATAAGGAAATCCTTTTCCTTTTGTGTTAAACCCAGTTCCCTGTGTACCACTTCCTCAACTGTGGACATCAATCGCTTTGTCAGATCATCTTGTGTAAATTGGTAATATTTGGTGTCTTGTAAATGGGACATTAGTTTGTCTATATATGTTTCCCTATCCTGGATGACCACAGCACCCCCCTTGTCTGCTGGTTTAATAATGGTTTGTGTAGAACTTGATAGACTGTCTAATGCTTCAATATGCTCGTGTGAAAGGTTTGAGGGCCTTTTCACTACTTTGGATTCATAACGAGATAAATCCTTCAGGACCAGTTCGTGAAAAGTCTGTATGTGAGAGTCTACAGGACCCGGGGGTAACCATTTGGACTTAGGCCTCACCACTGACATGTCTACACTGTTGTCTTGTTGGTCAGAGAAGTATAATTTCAAATTTAATTTGCGTATAAAACGCTGAATGAAAATGTGACTTTCAAATTCTGAGTGTTTGGTGGTAGGAACGTAAGAGAGTCCTTGATTTAACACTGCCAATTGTGATGTGTCAAGGGTATAGAAGATACATTTACTACTGCTGATGAATCTTCACTGTGTGTAAATGGAGGTGGCAGAAGGTTAATGATTATAACCAATATAATACTGGTGCGGGTACACCTACACTCTATATGAAACCTTCCGCTCTTCCTAAAAAATATTTTTTCAGATAAAATTCATCAAATGTACAATCAAGACACAGTGAGAAATTATTAGACCTACTTTTGAGTGTAGGTGTTGAAATTGAAATCTTAACATTGAATATTTTTTTCTAAAAATGGATATATGAAACTATATAAAAAATTGTTTCTATAGCGACAGAGCAATATTTTGTTCTTGATTAGTTTAAGAATTAGGAGGATCGCTGTTCACAGTGGTGTTTATATATAGTTTGGTTAATCTTTATCTGGCCAGCATTAGATGGGGTAGGATGTGAGAGAAAAAATTATGGGGACAGGAAGGGGCACAGGGGAATGCTGGGGCTCAGATGTATTCATGCATGCAGGGAGATTAGAGGCCCTTTGTGGTAGAGGAGTAGAGAAAAATCAGAGCTCAAAGGCCCCTTTATTTTGATGCTGGGGAATGGGGAGCTCGGAAGTCCCTTTTCTTGTTGTCAAGATAGGGAATCATTTTACCCTCTATGGCCTCTAGTACTAACTTAGGGGCTCATTCACTAAGCTGCAGTATTTTTCCCTGAGAGAAAAACACTGCATGAGTCACAAAGCTGCAGTAAATGACCTTGCTGCTTTATGGCTCCTGCGGTACTTTTCACCGCTGGAAAACACTGCAGCCCATGGTTGTTTCCCATGGGTAAAAATGCTGCAACACTGAAAGCCCCCATAAAAAATGTGTGATGGTGGCCTTGGGATTGTGGGGCTACAATTGCTTAAAGGGGCAGGTCAGTCCACCCAAAAGTAATGTAAAAACCCATGGGGGTCTGTCCTACCTGCTTCTGCTCCTGTAGGTGGCCAACATTTTAAATTAAAAAAAAACATTTTTAAAAGGTACGATGAAGCCTTGCCCCACATATTATTTTGTGATAAATGTCCTAACACAGCTTAGTGTAAGTATACTCTGAAAACCACGTAAGGCAAGTGCAATCCCAAGCGAAATGGTTGTAATAATACTTTGTCCTTTCAGAAATTAAAGCGTAACCGAAAATATTTTGGCTTGCAAATGCGGAAATAATACACAGTCAGAGGAGTTCCTGAAGCAGCATTGGACGCAAAACGTGCACGTCGAACTGCACTCTGATATCGTTGGAAGGGTAGCGCCCTCCATGGACTGTGCTCCGTTCATCCCTGAAAGGGAAGTATTCTTGAGCTAATTCACTCAAGGAATATTTTATTTAAATGAAAATTAAGAAAAATTGGTAAAACAAAAAAATGAACAAAAAGTGTCTTACACACAAGTGAATCTATGACCTATGATTAAAGATGATCCCAATTGCAGCTTGACAAAGAGCAGAGATGACCAAAGAGACCAGGGGATGTTATGAGGGTCAACAAATCACTTGTATGAATATTGCATAGTTTGAATTCGGTACCGAATATCCTACTATTAGAAGTAATTTCAAGAGAAACTGACGTATAATCTATTATTTGTTGTGATCCTCATTGGTTCGGAGTCTTTCTTATAATTTATGACCCATATTAGGGATGTGAATCGTTTTTTGACGATTTAAAATATCATCCGATATATTTTAAATCGTCAAAAATCGTTAGAGCCACGATACAATAACAATTCCCCCGATTAATCGTGAAAAAATCGTAAATCGGGGGAAGGGGGAGGGGAAGGGGGAGGGCGGGAAAACCGGCACACTAAAACACCCTATAACCCACCCCGACCCTTTAAAATAAATCCCTCACCCTCCCGAATCCCCCCAAAATGCCTTAAATTACCTGGGGGTCCAGCGGGGGTCCGGAACGACCTCCTGCAATCGAATCATGTTGTCTTCAGCCGGCGCCATTTTGCGCCGCCATTTTGCAAAATGGCGGCGCAAAATGGCGCCGGCCGTAGACAACACGATTCGACTGCAGGAGGTCGTTCCGGACCCCCGCTGGACTTTTGGCAAGTCTTGTGGGGGTCAGGAGGCCCCCCCAAGCTGGCCAAAAGTCCCTGGGGGTCCAGCGATGACGTCACCGTGCGCCTGCACGGCGACGCCATCGCGCCCCTGACGCATGCCCCGGCCCTCCCGAAGCGCTCGCCCTGCCGGGGGAGCTCCTCCCACCGCCGCCCGGATGCCGGACCTTGGGATCGCGCAGGTAGGCTGATCCCGGTGGGGAACAGGGAGAGGTGGGGGAGTCGAAAAACGATTTGCGGCAGCAGATCGCTCCCGGACCCCCAAGGACTTTTGGCCAGCTTGGGGGGGCCTCCTGACCCCCACAAGACTTGCCAAAAGTCCAGCGGGGGCCCGGAACGACCTCCTGCAGTCGATCTCCTGCCGGCACCATTTTCCGTACAGAAAAACGATTCGCGGCAGGAGATTCGCGGCAGGAGATCGCTCCCGGACCCCCAGGGACTTTTGGCCAGCTTGGGGGGGCCTCCTGACCCCCACAAGACTTGCCAAAAGTCCAGCGGGGGTCCGGAATGACCTCCTGCAGTCGAATCGTGTTGTCTACGGCCGGCGCCATTTTGCGCCGCCATTTTGCAAAATGGCGGCGCAAAATGGCAAAATGGCGCCGGCTGAAGACAACACGATTAGATTGCAGGAGGTCGTTCCGGACCCCTGCTGGACCCCCAGGTAATTTAAGGCATTTTTGGGGGGTTCGGGAGGGTGGGGGATTTATTTTAAAGGGTCGGGGTGGGTTTTAGGGTGTTTTAGTGTGCCGGTTCACGATTTTAACGATTTTCACGATATTTTAAAAACCCAAACGGCGACAATACGATGCCCTCCCCCTCCCAGCCGAAATCGATCGTTAAGACGATCGATGACACGATTCACATCTCTAACCCATATATGACATAATTTGGAAGTATGTGTATATGAATGAACATATTTATTATTCTTTTCTTCTGAAGTAATTAATTACTTAGCCATCACAAGATATAGGATACTATTGTACATATTTAAAATATTCTCAGCTCTACTTGATGCCAAAGTTAGGGTTACTTAATTATTATTTGTTTTGTTTAGTTAGTATATATGTTAACACACATTAGATTACAAGACACACTGAGAAACACATTAGAGTGGTGGAAGATTTGCGGATTGAGGGAGAATAGATAGTATCTTTTATTAATTTTGTAAAAGTAGAGTAGTAGGAAAAGCTCATAGACAACATGCTCAAGAGTTGATTTCTTTGGTCCTGTTCTTGTCTACGTAAGCCAGCTTTGAAAGCCAGCTTCGACAGCAAGTATCAAAAGCTTCTCTATATCAGGGATCCTATAGCAATGTAAGATAGCTGCAAACTCAAGCTCCACCCACATCTTCAATTGTTAAAGAGTACTCAGAGCTAAGTGGGTAAACATGAACTGACCGTACATTAAACAAATGTTAAAGAACACTGACATAACAGAACAGAGTGAACAAAAATAGGAAACATATACAAGAAGACAATACATGTAAACAAAATAGAGAAAAAACAAACAATTTAGCCAGTCTTTCCTTGTTGTTCGTAATCTTTAATTCTTAGTGGAACGCAGGATTTGATGAGAGAGGTAACGTTGGTGAGGCCACTTGGCAACAGTGATCATAACATGATCAAATTTAAACTAATAACTGGAAGGGGGACAATAAGTAAATCTGCAGGTCTAACACTAAACTTTCAAAAGGGAAACTTTGATAAAATGAGAAAGATAGAAAAAAACTAAAAGGTGCAGCTACTAAGGTTAAAAGTATTCAACAAGCTTGGACAATGATTAAAAATAAAATCATAGAGGCGCAGTCCATATGTATTCCACGCATTAATAAAGGTGGAAGGAAGGCAAAACAATTACCGTCATGGTTAAAAGGTGAGGTGAAAGAGGCTATTTTAGCCAAAAAAAACATCCTTCAAAAATTGGAAGAAGGATTCATCTGAAGAAAATAGGATAAAAAATAAGCATTGTCACGTTAAGTGTAAAACATTGATAAGACAGGCGAAGAGAGAATTTGGAATGAAGTTGGCCATAGAGGCAAAAACTCATAATAAAAACTTTTCAAAATATATCCAAAGCAAGAAACCTGTGAGGGAGTCAGTTGGACCATTAGATGACACAAGGGTTAAAGGGGCTCTTAGGGAAAATAAGGCCATTGCAGAAAACTAAATAAATTCTTTGCTTCCGTGTTTTTAATGAGAATGTTGGGGAGATACCAGTTCTGGAGATGGTTTTCAGCGGTGATGAGTCAGACAAACTGAACAAAATCACTGTGAACCTGGAAGATGTAGTAGGCCAGATTGACAAACTAAAGAGTAGCAAATCACCTGGACTGGGTGGTATGCATCCTACGGTACTGAAGGAACTAAAAAATGAAATTTCTGATCTATAAGTTAAAATTTGTAACCTATCATTAAAATCATCCATTGTACCTGAAGACTAGAGGGTGGCCAATGTAACACCAATATTTTAAAAAGGCTCCAGGGGCGATTCGGGTAACTATAGACCAGTGAGCCTGACCAGTGCCGGGAAAAATAGTGGAAACTATTCTCAAGATCAAAATCGTAGAGCACATAGAAAGACATGATTTAATGGAACACAGTCAACATGGATTTACCCAAGGGAAGTCTTGCCTAACAAATCTGCTTCATTTTTTTGAAGGGGTTAATAAACATGTGGATAAAGGTGAACTGGTAGATGTAGTGTATTTGGATTTTCAGAAGGCGTTTGACAAAGTCCCTCATGAGAGGCTTATAAGAAAACTAAAGAGGCATGGGATAGGAGACGATGTCCTTTCGTGGATTACAAACTGGTTAAAAGACAGGAAACAGAGAGTAGGATTAAATGGTCAATTTTCTCAGTGGAAAAGGGTAAACAGTGGAGTGCCTCAGGGATCTGTACTTGGACCGGTGCTTTTCAATATATATATAAATGATCTGGAAAAGAATAAGTTGAATGAGGTTATCAAATTTGCGGATGATACAAAATTATTCAGAGTAGTTAAATCATAAGCAGACTGTGATACATTACAGGAGGACCTTGCAAGACTGGAAGATTGGGCATCCTAATGGCAGATGAAATTTAATGTGGACAAGTGCAAGGTGTTGCATATAGGGAAAAATGATCCTTCCTGTAGTTACACGATGTTAGGTTCTATATTGGGAGCTACCACTCAGGAAAAAGATCTAGGCATCATAGTGGATAATACTTTAAAATCATCGGATCAGTATGCTGCAGCAGTCAAAAAAGCAAACAGAATGTTACGAATTATTAGGAACGGAATGGTTAATAAAACGGAAAATGTCATAAGGCCTCTATATCGCTCCATGGTGAGACCACACCTTGAATACTGTGTACAGTTCTGGTCGCCGCATCTCAAAAAAATATAGTTGCGATGGAGAAGATACAGAGAAGGGCAACCAAAATGATAAAGGGGATGGAACAGCTCCACTATGAGGAAACACTGATGAGGTTAGGGCTGTTCAGCTTGGAGAAGAGACAGCTGAGGGGGATATGATAGAGGTCTTTAAAATCATGAGAGGTCTTAAACGAGTAGATGGACTCTGTTATTTACACTTTCCAATAATAGAAGGACTAGGGGGCATTCCATGAAGTTAGCAAGTAGCACATTTAAGACTAATCAGAGAAAATTATTTTTCACTCAATGCAATTTGTTGCCAGAGGATGTGGTTAGTGCAGTTAGTGTAGCTGGGTTCAAAAAAGGTTTGGAAAAGTTCTTGGAGGAGAAGTCCATTAACGGCTATTAATCAAGTTTACTTAGGGAATAGCCACTGCTATTAATTGCATCAGTAGCATGGGATCTTCTTAGTGTTTGGATAATTGCCAGGTTCTTGTGGCCTGGTTTTGGCCTGTGTTGGAAACAGGATGCTGGGCTTGATGGACCCTTGGTCTGACCCAGCATGGCAATTTCTTATGTTCTTATGTTCTTACCTGAAATATATACGTAAACACAAAGAATCAATTCTTTAAAGAAAATTTAAGAAAATTAACATTATAATAAAAAGAAAAAAAAGAAAAAAAAGAAATAATATTATACCTATCTGATTATGTTCTCTAATGGAACCAGTTTCTATTTTACTTGGCCAGCTTGGGGGGGCCTCCTGACCCCCCCAAGCTGGCCAAAAGTTCCTTTTGGGTGCAACGAGGGTCCCAGAGCGATCACGCGGGGAATCACGTGACGCCGTGTCACTCCGACGTGACGCCGACGTCACATGCTCCTCGCAAAGGAGTTCAGAAATGGCATCCTGACTCCCTGCTGTACCACCAGGGAGTTTTGGTAAGTCTTGGGGGGGGGGATTAAGGAGGGTGAGGGGTTTAAATTTTTATTTGCACGTATGGACATAGACTCAACTTATGGAATTCTCCATTTGTCCATATTGACCGCAAATGGGACCCCCTTTCGACTTATGGACTTATGAACATAAACATTTGCTCTGCACATCCCTAATATTTATGGTGTTAGGATGCCCAGTCCTGAATGTAACGTAATAGACAGGCAGCTTTATATAAGTGCATGTCTGGGACCGCTAAACCCTCACAGTGGTTCCCTCACATTAGAACTTCAAAGCGGAATCGGGGCCACCTCCCTCGCCATAGAAAGGTGAAAACCTTAGAGTTAAAATGGAGAACATCGGACTGCTTTAACCAGAGAGATAAAATTTGGAGGGGATAAAGCACCTTGGGGAGAATAATCATTTTCACCATGGCACTTCTCCCCATCAAGGAAAATAGGAATGAACACCAGTGTTCTAGCAATACTTGAACTTTCTCTAAGGCGACTCTCATATTTAAAATCCAAACCATGAACCGTGCGATCCAGATGTATCCCCAAATATTTCAGTCCCCCCACACTCCATTTAAGAGAAAAAACTCCTCTCCAGCGAGCGAGAAGGTCTGCTGGTGGAGGAAATGCCCCAGACTCATCGTAGTTGATTTTGAGACCAGAAAAAGAGCCGTAGAGATGATGGTATCTATGATGTCTACCTGACAAACCTGTGGATTAGCAAGAAATTAGATCATATCATCGGCAAATAGACACAACTTAACCCCCTTCCTACCTACAGATAGACCCTGAAAGGAAGGTATGCCATGAAGCAAAATAGCGAGGGGTTACAGTAGAGGGGGATAAAGGACACCCCTGGCATGGTCCTCTCTCCAAAAGGAAGGGGGAGAACAATGCCTATTGACCGAGATTTGAGCTCTGGGAGAGACATATAAAGTTTGTACCCAGCAAACAAACTGATCCTCAAAGTTGAAATATTGCAGCACCCTCCAGATATAAGATGATTCCACTCTGTTGAATGCTTTCTCAGTGCCCAAGCTGACTAACATGCCCTCCCCCCAATGTGGCTACCCAGTGATAAGATGAGCAATGTTTTAAGCATGTTTGCTGAGGAATGTCTGTGACATATAAAGCCCCTTTGATCTATGGACACTATATCATGAATGCAATCATTAACCTGAGCAGCAAGCACAGCAGAGAGAATTTGAATGTCCTGGTTCAGAAGGGAGATGGGTCTGAAAGACCCAGGAGCAGCAGGATCTCTATCCGGTTTTAAAAGAAGAACAACCGTCGCCAAATTATTCTAGGAACTCATACTGCCCTTTGTGAAGGCCTCCAAAAACATTCCCCTCAAAGGCTCAAAAGATTTGTTCCCCCGGTATTTTAAAAAATTCTGGGCCCAAACCCTCGGGGCCAGGAGCCTTACCCAGCTTAAGTTTTCCGCAAAGATATAGGTTCTTCCAGCTTAGATCGAGCCACAGATGATAGTCGAGGAAAAGTCAGCCCCCGAAAAAGTCTGTCAGAGAGATCCTGGGGCTCACTCGAGTAAAGGTCTTGAAAAAAACCTTTCAAAACCCAAAGTACTTCTTCGGTGCCGATATAGTCTGTGTTGCGAAAAAGCAAATAGGGAACAAAGGTTTTGGACCTTACATTCTTAAGAAGCGACACCAGTAGCTTACATGATTTATTACCTTAATGGTATAATTTGAATTTGTAATACAATAGGTTTCGCCATGCCTTAGAATCTAGCAATGTATCCAGCTCACTGCAGGCCTCTGCCAATTGGCACTGAGCAGCAGAGGTCAAGCGACTAATGTGGTTATGTTTAGCAGGGTGGCTTGCTTGGTAAGGGTCAGCTCTTTTTATGCAACCTGACGGTGCTTGCGAATTTGATAGGCCAGAATATGACCCAGAAGCACAGCCTTAGCTGCATTCCAAAAAGTAAGGGCAGATAAATCCTGCAAGAAATTCAATTCCTTATATTCCTCCCACTTAGCACGCAAAAATGTAACAAATTCCTGATCACGATAAAGAAAAGCAGGGGGGACATTGTCCAATGAGGTTGAACACCGCCCTTGATTGTGAATGATATTTTACAAACTACTAAGGAATGGTCAGAAAAAGCAAAATCATGCATTTCACACACGTATAGCTAGAGAAATAGGACTCAGAAACCAAAATGTGTATTCTTGAGTACACATTATGGGCATGGGAATAAAAAGAGTACTCTTTATCCTAGAGGTGAAGCATATGCCAGTTGTCAATAACCCCTAATTCCTGACGTAGAAACCCAATGCCAATGTTTGCCTGAGTCCCTCTAGGAGCCTTGGGGGGCTGGCAGTCCTCAAGAGGGTTATCCACTATGTTAAAATTGCCCCCCCCAACATGATAACAGTACAACAAGGGAAGAAAAGAAATGAGAGTATTCATTTTGGGCATGGACATTGACAAAAATCAGTTTTTTCCCAGATACTGAACCAGCTAAAAAGAGAAATCTGCCCTCAAACTGTTTTTCCAGTACAAAAGGAGTAGATTTATGGAAGAGTATGGCCACTACCAATTGCCTGGTGGAATAAGAGAAAAAACATTGCCCCACTCAATCTCTATGCAATTTAGCATGTTCAATATTGTCTAAATGTGTTTCCTGGAGGAATACTATAGAGGTTCCCTGTTTCTTAAGATCAGTTACAATTTTCTTCCGTTTTATCGGAGAGTGCAGCCCATCAACATTAAGGGAGCATAAAAGTAAATAAGCCATTAGGGAAATAAGCCAGAACAGATACAGGAATCAAATACAAAATACAGAGGTGAACCGCCCAGCCTAGGCTGCCCCTTACAGGCATATGATTGGCAATGACTCAAAATGTGAAAATATTCATCACAGTTGCATATGGAAAAATACAACAATCACCATGCACACACAGGCAAAAACAACCAGACATTCCTGCCACATCTGCTCAAAATCACACAAAAACACATCAACTCGTCCACCCACATATACATATAAACCCCCCCCCCCCCAACCAAAACAATATCCTCACCCCAAACCCAGTAAGGTTCCCTATGAACCCCGAATCCTTGTAGAAATGACCACACAAATGCCCAACACAGTTCTTCCTGCTCTCCGTGCTGAACATGTAGCACCATCCCCACAAGGCTCCCGGGATTGCCACAGTAAATTTGACCCAAAGTAAATCATTTCCAGAAATGTGAAGAAGTGAAAGCAACTGTTGCCTAGTGCATCGCAAACCTCTACGTCGACCGTAAGCAGGACACTCCGCATGGCGCAGCAACAACCTCCGTTGACTGTAAGCAGGATAACAGGAAGCAGACGATGCCCGCAATGCAGAGTGAACAATCAGAAGAACAATACTCCCTTAGGAGCATGGGAACACATCATATCCCCGGCATGATGTTGCAAGGACAAAGAGGGCCGAGACCAGAGGTGAGCATGCAGAAACATGCCAAGCAATGGCCCAAACCAGGCAGGCACATCAAATGAAATTGGCATCAGATGAAAAACACTGTGCCCAATGGAATGGCACATCAGTCCTTAAAAGAGCCCAGAAACTCTTTCACTTCATGTGTGGTGGTAAACAACTTCATACTCCCCTTGATGAAATACTTTTAGATGAGCAGGAAATTGAAGAGAAATGTACCCCACACTGAAATAACTGAGAACAGTAGAGTGAAAATTCCCATCTAGCAGCCTGCACTTTCACCGAAAAATCAGGAAAAAGCAGTAGTTTAGCCGTTCCATATTTAAGCTCTGAGGTTTTGCGGAACGTGGTCAGAATTTTAGTTTTGTCAATAAAAATAAGATATTTGACAATAAGTTGGCACAGTCTATTACTATCTGGCCCACCTACACTCAACAAACGAGCTTGCTCCGCTATGATTTTCCATTCCATTAAATGCCTCAGGTAGCCAGTGCTCACAGAAGGTAAGCAGCTCCTCTTCCTGGATGGTCTCTGGGACATCAAAAATATGGAGATTGTTTTGATGACTGATTTTTCTAAGTCGTCTAAGTTTATCTTCCAGCTGCTTATTTTTCTGAGAAAGGTTGGTGATGTTAGTACTTAACGTTGTGATGTGGTCTTCCTGGTCACTCACCCTGTGGCCGAATTCAGTTAAGGACACATTATAATTGTCCACTTTGTCACGCAGCTCCTCTACAGAAGTTTGAAACTTCTGGAGTTGATCAGTTATCACTGCTGACACAGCTAGGGTGAGGGTCCTGCAGGACAGCCTCAGAGAGGCCCTCCATGAGACACTCATTGTCATCAGGGCCTACTTCATGATCCTTCCCTAATCACCATGATCTATTAGCCATCTCACTCTTGAACAACCACCGGGAATCAGGGAACATGTAAGACGAGATTATACAGTGGAAAGCTGCAAAGGGCGACCGGAAAGGCTCCAAAAACTGCAATAAAAAGTGAAAATGTAGGCGATCCCAAGGGAGCAGGTTTTCAGTGCGTTTGCTCAGCTCTGCATCATAGCCACGCTCCCCCCTCCCGCCCCCCCCCCCCCACTAATTCATACTTAATACTATCCCTAAGAATCACTACCCCCCTTTCAACACCCAACTATCAAAGAAAATATACCAAGGCCTTGGTATATTTCCTCTTGAGGACTGCCAGCCCCCCAAAGCTCTTCAGGTTTACAGTATCTGAATCCCTATGCCAGGATTCAGTCACAATAAGCAAGTCCAGATTATACTGCTCAATAATACCACACACCTCAATATCTTTTTTCCTTACAGATTGTGCATTTATATAAGCTAAATTATACCCAACCCTATTAGAAATCACCCTATAAGCTCTATCAATATGTAGATAAACCAGGTAGGCATATCTATCCCCCTTACTTCTATAGCTATACCTAATTAACTTCCCATACCTACCATGACCAACCACAGTTGAAATCCCAACCCCCTCTTTTATACTATTCAACATGCTAGCACATATCATAAAAACCACCCATGCACTAGTACTACCCTTCTTAGCAAAACATACTTGTAACATCAAAAGAGCATACAAATCGTTTACCACCCCACACAACACTCACACATTAGCCAATGAATGGGCCCATATAGTGATAGGCCTTTTGGAGGGTCTCCCCTTTTACCTGCAGACCCAGTGCTAAATGCTGATGTCACCCGATGGGGGAGTGATTAAGTCTGGTATCAACTGCAAATCGGGCATTTATTTATTTATTTATTTACGGGTTTTTTATATACCGAGGCACGTTTGCAAAACATCACCTCGGTTCACAATGTAACATAACTGAGCAACAAGCTTTACAATAATAACATTTTTTAACAGAGAGGGGGCAAACAAGGACAGGAGTAGATAATACGAGAATTATATACATATGTACATGTTAGTTTTTACAAGGGCGTTCATCAATGCAATCAGAATAATTAGCAGGGGAAAGTAATAGGGGAGGGGAAGGGGGAGTATATTCACAGTGGGTGGAAGGAGGGGAGAGTAAGTAGAAAGGGCAAGAGTCAGTCGGGAGGTCATGTCACATCTTTGGAGGGAGTCAATTCGTTAGTCCGGGTACGCTAGTTTGAACAGCCATGTTTTAAGATTGTGCTTGAATTTTTTGTGGCAAGGTTCCTGGCGTAGTTGGGAAGGCATTTTATTCCAGTGGGCAGTGCCTGCAATGATGAATGATCGCTCTCTGAAGGTGGTGTGTTTCATGAGCTTAGGAGAGGGAGTCTGGAGTTTGGCCTGGTGAGGCGTTCTTGTGGGTCTGGTCGGAGTGTGAAGCAGGAGATGTTCTGGGAACCATTGCATGTCATGGTTATGAATGGCTTTGTGTATGAGCGTGAGTACTTTATATACTATCCTGGAGGTTACAGGGAGCCAGTGTAATGATTGGAGGACGGGAGTGATGTGGTCATGACGGTGAGTATTGGTAAGGATGCGTGCAGCAGCATTTTGTAATAACTGTAGCGGTTGTAGAGTACTTTTTGGTAAGCCTAGGAGGATAGCATTGCAATAATCAAGTTTGGACAGGATCATAGCTTGCAGTACTGTGCGGAAGTCAGAGGAGTGAAGAAGAGGTTTGATTCTCTTCAAGGTGTGGCGTTTGAAGAATCCGCTTTTTATAGTGGCCGAAATGAATTTTTTGAGGTTAAATTGGTTATCTATCATAATTCCAAGGTTGCGGACTTGTAGGGTAGGAGGGCAGCTGGGGAGTGGGGGGGTGGGGGGGAGACTGCGTGAGGGGTTGTTAGGAGGAGAAAGAATGAGTAGTTCTGTTTTGTTAGTATTGAGTGCAAGGAAATTATCGGAGAGTAGTTTATTTATCTCAGATAGAGCAGAGTTCCAGATCTTCATTGCATTTGTAATGGAATCATTAATAGGAATGAGTATCTGCACGTCATCAGCATATATAAAGTGCTGGATACCCAGTTTAGAGAGGAGATGGCAGAGGGGGAGGAGGTATATATTAAAGAGTGTTGAAGAGAGGGATGAACCCTGTGGTACTCCTTGAGATAGTTTGACAGGGTTGGATTTGTTACAACCAATTTTTACACTGTAGCTTCTGTCGCTAAGGTATGATTGGAACCATAGTAAGGCTGTGCCAGCAATGCCAATTTCCATGAGGCGTTTGATGAGTGTGAGGTGATTGACGGTGTCGAATGCCGCGGAGATGTCTAACAGTGCAAGTATGTGGGATTGTCCGTTGTCCATGGCTTTAAGTATGGATTCTGAGAGTGTGATGAGTAGCGTTTCTGTGCTATGGTGTTTGCGAAAACCATATTGGGATGTGGAGAGTATGTTGTGTTCATCAATGTATTCGGTGAGTTGTTTGTTGATAATCTTTTCCAGTATTTTGGAGAGGAATGGGAGGTTTGATACTGGGCGATAGCTAGTTCATTGGGATCCAAATTAGTTTTTTTGAGAGTGGGTTTGATAATGGCATGCTTGAGTTGCTTTGGGACTTGGCCTAGAGTAATGGATTTGTTCAGGATGTTTGCGATGTGTTTGGCTGTGGTAGCCGGGCTCGTGAGTAGTATGTTGGTGGGCAGGTTGTCTGAGGGGTGATAGGCCGGTTTGATTTTTTTGAGAGTGTTTTCAATTTCTAGTGCAGATGTGTTTTCGAATTTCAATAGTGAAGAGTTTGGGTTTTTTGAGTGTGGGTGTGATTGTAAGCTTTGATTGGTGTAGTCTATTAGGGTGTTTTTAGGTGCTGATGGGTTTGGGGAGCCAGAATGAGCTGTGAAGCGTGCCATAATGGATTCCACTTTAGAAAGGAAGTAAGATGCTAGCTTCTCGCATTTAGTTTCATCATCATTGTCGGGGTTGCATCTGTCTGGAGATGTAATGAGGCTGTTTACGTATTGGAAGAGGGCTTGTGGGTTGAACTGGAGTTGATGGATTTTTGTGGCATAGAAATCTTTCTTTACTTTTTCTGTGGCCTTCCTGTAGGTGTGTAGATGGGTGCGAAACTGTGATAAGGTGGTTGGGAGGCGGTTCTTTCGCCAGGTTTTTTCTAATTTACGAAGTTTCAGTTTCATGGTTTTAAGCTCATTTACATACCATGGTTTTTTGTTATTCTTTTCTAAGTTGATTTTTTTGGTTTGAGAGGGGCAGAGTCTATCTCTCTCTCTCTCAGCCAGCAGCTTTAGAGGCAGGAAGATTAAAATGCAGAAACAGCCACATGCAAGGTAAAGTGCTCATGTGCAGTTCTCTCTCTCCTGAAGGCCCCCCTTTTACCAGCATCCCCAGTGCCACATGCTGACATTACCTAATGGGGTCGTGGTTAAGTATGGTATCAATTGCAAATTGGACGATTCATTCTTTCACAGCCATAAGATCATAAGGACATGCCATACTGGGTCAGACCAAGAGTCCATCAACCCAGCATCCTGTTTCCAACAGTGGCCAATCCAGGCTATAAGTACCTGGCAATTACCCAAAAACTAAGTATATTCCATGCTACTGATGCTAGTAATAGCAGTGGCTTTTTTCTAAGTCAACTTGATTAATGGATACAAACCTTTTTTAAACCCAGCTAGACTAACTGCACTAATCACATCTCCTGGTCCTTCTCTGTACCTTCTCCATTGCAACTATATCTTTTTTGAGATGTGGTGACCAGAATTGTACACAGTATTCAATGTGCAGTCTCACCATGGAGGATACAGAGGCATTATGACATTTTACGTTTTTTCTTCCTAATAATTCCTAACATTGTTTGCTTTTTTGACTGCCAAAGTACACTGAGCAGAAGATTTCAATATATTAATCCACTATGATGCAAAGATCTGTGTGGTAGCTCCTAATATGGAACCTAACATCGTGTAACTATAGTATGGGTTATTTTTTCTTATATGCATCACCTTCCACTTTTCCATATTAAATTTCATCCCAGACATAAAGCGCCACACTAACTTCTGCTTATTAGCAGCCTTACTGACAGACTATTTAAAAATAAACACACTAACTTCTGTTTATTAACTGCCTTACTGACTATTAAAAGCACAAACACATAAACACTCTAAATAATATACTTTTCCAAGGTGAGTAATTGAACTTTTCAACCTTTTTACTTAGGTATACATGGCTCCTAGCTTATTTCTAGCTTCTGGCTACCCCTTTTTATTTATATACACTAACTTCTGCTTAATTATTAGCTGCCTTACTGGGACTATTTAAAAATAAACACACTAACTTCTGTTTATTTGCTGCCTTACTGACTATTAAAAGGACAAACACACTAAATAATATACCCCAATAGCTTACTTCTCCCCAATACTTTTAAAAAAATTTCCCAAGCAAAACTTACTGATTCCTTTCAGCCACCAGCAAGTTGATCCTCTCCTCTCAGTGCTCCCACTGGATTGTCAACAGCCAGTAGCTATTGAGGCAGGAAGATTAAAATGCAGAAACAGCCATAGGCAAGGTAATGTGCTCATGTGCAATACTCTCTCTCCTGATCAGCTAATATTCTTTGCAGCATCTGCTAGAACTAGGCTGTGCCAACCCAACACTGGCCCAAGGGGTCACCTTCCTGCAGCATGACACTTACCTGTTTTAAATCCTTCTGAAGGAAATATATTTCAACAGAACACACACACAAACACACTGTAGAAATATCCAGCAAAACCAATATATACTTTGTCAACTTTCGAAGCCTCTCCTGAAAACATCAATAGAAGATAATAATAGGATCTCAGTGTTTAGACCCTTATGGAAGCTAAATTGGGAGTGATCAAGGACCTGATAGGTCCTGTAGAAAGGCATCAAGTTCTTTTAACACTGCTGCTTCAATAATCTTGGAGAGAAAAGAAAGAGAAGAAATAGGATGAAAATTGGAGAAATCAGAAATATCCAAGTCTGGTTTCTTCAGTAAGGATCTAACACCTGTTTTCTTTAAGGAAATGGGTAAAACACTATCACTCATAGAGAGGTTAACAATATTTATTTATTTATTTATTTATTTATACATTTTTATATACTGACATTAGATCAGTGATGTCACATCGGTTTACAGATAACGGAAGGAAAATAAGTGGGGGTACTTATTTCTTACAGTGAAACGTATCTCAAACAATGCAATGTAATGAAACTTAAATTCTTGTGTATATCTAACGAGGCAACATGACAAAAAATATAAAATATAAAAATAAAACATAATAATATGAAACTCCTTCTAGAACAACTTAATGGGATAAGAAAAACAAGACAAAACGTAGTGAGCATAAACAGCTTGCGACATGGGACTTGTGAGCAGAAAAAAAATGTGTTTGTAACAGGGGTCGGACGGGAATAAGGTGCTAAAAAGGAAAAGTGGTGGTGGTGGTGGGGGGGGGGGGGTTATATGATCATTGGGGGAAGGATTGCCGGAAGAGCCAGGTTTTTAGGTGTTTTTTTGAAGAAAATGTGTTGAGGGTTCAGATCTTAGTTGTGCTGGAAGGTTGTTCCAAAGTGAGGGTCCGGCTATGGGACAGTGCGCGTTCCCTTGTTGTGATTAGATGTGCTTCTTTTGGGGTGGGGATGTGGAGAAGACCAGTGTTGGAGGATCAAAGGTTTCGTTGCGGTGTGTGATGTTGTAGGGGCATGCTTAACCAATTCAATTTTTCTTTGTGGAGTGACTTGAGGATAAGGGATTGGACTTTGTGTTGTGTTCGGAAGATGATGGGTAGCCAGTGGAGGACCTTGAGGATGGGAATGATGTGGTCTGATTTCTTTCTGTTTGTGAGGGATCTGGCTGCTGCATTTTTGTAGTAGTTGACAGCAGTCTAATTGTCGCTGCAGGGAGGCCGAGCAGAAGAGAGTTGCAGTAGTCAAGCTTGAGAATAGTATGAATCTGGAGGGAGAGTTCTGTATCTGTGTGGGAAGAGGAGCGATTTGAGTCTTTTGAGGGTCTGGAGCTTGAAGAATCGTCTTTGATGATGGTGATGATGTGCTTTTTGAGGCTGATTTCCATATCGAGAGTGACTCTGAGGTTTTGCTGTAAGGGTTAGTTGTTGGTTCGGGAGGGTTGTTGTGCTTTGATGTTGAGGATTGCAGAGTTGCTGTGTTGGAGATATAGAACATAAGAACATAAGAATATGCCATGCTGGGTCGACCAAGTGGTCCATCAAGCCCAGCATCCTGTTTCCAACAGATGCCAAAACCAGGCCACAAGAACGTGGCAATTACCCAAACACTAAGAAGATCCCATGCTACTGATGCAATTATAGCAGTGGCTATTCCCTAAGTATAATTGATTAATAGCATTAATGGACTTCTCCTCCAAGAACTTATCCAAATGTTTTTTGAACCCAGCTACACTAACTGCACTAACCACAACCTCTGGCAACAAATTCCAGAGCTTTATTGTGCGTTGAGTGAAAAGAATTTTCTCGATTAGTCTTAAATGTGTTACTTTCTAACTTCATGGAATGCCCCCTAGTCCTTCTATTATTCGAAAGTGTAAATAACCGAGTCACATCTACTCGTTCAAGACCTCTCATGATCTTAAAGACCTCTATTCATATCCCCCCTCAGCCGTCTCTTCTTCTCCAAGCTGAACAGCCCTAACCTCTTCAGCCTTTCCTCATAGGAGAGCTGTTCCATCCCATTTATCATTTTGGTTGCCCTTCTCTGTACCTTCTCCATCACAACTATATCTTTTTTGAGATGCGGCGACCAGAATTGTACACAGTATTCAGGTGCGGTCTCACCATGGAGCGATACAGAGGCATTATGACATTTTCCATTCTGTTAACCATTCCCTTCCTAATAATTCCTAACATTCTATTTGCCTTTTTTGACTGCTGCAAGCACACTGAGCCGACGATTTTAAAGTATTATCCACTATGAATGCCTAGATCTTTTTCCTGGGTGGTAACTCCTAATATGGAACCTAAACATCGTGTAACTACAGCAAGGGTTATTTTTCCCTATATGGAGGATTTCAGTTTTTTTGTGGTTGAGTGGAGAGTGACAGCTGAGTGAAGAGTTGAGTTATATCTGACAGTGTGTGTCCCAGGGTTTTTAGAGTGCTTTCGAGGGAGGATTTGAGGGGGAGCAGAATCTGTACCTCATCTGTGTATATGTAGTATGTAAGGAGGCCTTTTTTGAAAGAAGGTTGCAGAGGGGAAGCATGTAGATGTTGAACAGGGGGAGGAGAGGGAAGATCCTTGGAGTACACCGTGTGGTAGGGGGAATGTTGTTGTGATTGAGAAGTTTCTATATACATACTGAGTAGGACCTGCCAAGAGATATGAGTCAAAACCATTTGAGAGTAATGTCATATATCCAATTTCCTTTTAGTCTTGTCACAGGGTGTTGTGATTGATGGTATCGATGCGGCGGATATGTCAAGGAAGTATCAGGATGTATGATGTGTTTCTTGTCCAGGCCTTTGAGGATGGAGTCTGTGAGGGATAGAAGAGTGTCTCTGTGCTGAGGAGTTTTCTAGAAGCCATGTGAGCCGGGGTTAGATAGAATGTTGTGGTGTTCTAGATGGTCGGAGAGCTGATTGTTGGACAAGTTTTTTCCAGGATCTTGGCAATGAAGGGCAGGTTGAGATTGGTCTGTAGTTGGCAGTGTCTGAGGGTGTCTAGATTCGATTTTTTGGGGGATAGGTTTGATTATTGCAGATTTGAGACGTCTGGGAAGATGCCCTGTTCCAGGGAGAGGTTAATGATGTTGGCTATTGCTTGGCAATAGTGGAAAGGCAGGGAGTAATGATGTCCTGAAGACTCTCGAAATAGAGGAATGACAAATGTTCAACAGGCAGAAGCAGAGCTCATGCTACCAAAAATTTGTGCAATTTCCAACTGAGGCACAGCCTGAAAGTATTCCATAGAGAGGGTAGATTGTCATGACTAACTAAATCCCAACAACTCTTAAGCAGGAGGATGGAGCAGAGATTGGTAACCTGCAAAATAAAATAATCTAAAAACTTAGTGGCAGGTATTGGTATCAGGGGGGTTAGAGTATTGTTTCCCACTCCAGAGGGTAAGGTAGTCAGGTTAGTCATGAGATCAAAAGAGTTCCTTCTTTTATAACAGGCCTTGGCAATTAGGGTTGCCCAAACGATGGGGGTAGATTTTTTTAAAAAGCGCGTTCGCGTACTTTGGTTGGGCACCAGGCGCAACAAAAGTACGCTGGATTTTATAAGATACGCGCGTATCCACGCGGTATCTTCCTAAAATCCTGGATCGGCGCGCGCAAGGCTGCTGATTTTGGGCAGCTGGCGCACGCCGAGCCGCGCAGCCTGTCTCCCGTTCCCTCCGAGGCCGCTTCCGAAATCGGAGACGGCCTCGGAGGGAACTTTCTTCTTCGCCCTCCCCTCCCTTCCCTACCTAACCACCCCCCCCGGCCCTATCTAAACCCCCTCTAACCTTTATCCACGAGTGACGCCTCCCGGAGGGAGACGTAAATCCACGCGCGCCAGCAGGCTGCTGGCGCGCTGAGACTCGACCTGGGGCGTGTTCTGTAGGGTGCGGCCACGCCCCCGAAACGCTCCGGGCCGAAACCACGCCCCGGTCCCGCCCCGAACGCCACGCCCCCGCCCCCGAAACGCCGCGTCATCGGGTCCCGCCCCGACACGCCCCCTTCCAAAAACCCCGGGACCTACGCGCGTCCCGGGGCTCTGCGCGCAGCCGGCGGCCTATGTAAAATAGGCTCGCCGGCGCATGAGCAGGGCTTTTAAAATCCGCCCAGACTATGAATATCTCAAGCCTCCTCTGGCTCCCTTCCTAACCTATACCCCATCCTCCCTACCATAACCCACTTACAATCCTTTTCCTCACCCATTTGAAAATCCCCAAAACCTCCAAGGGCAACATGAAGTGTGGTACATTTGTAACACTCCTAGTGGTATACAGTAGAATTATCACTTGTTTCAAGTGGGTGATTTTGTAAAAGCCATGTCTGCACTTAATTTTTATATGTAGTAGTCAATTTGAAAACTTCTCTTCCTATGGCGTATACTGCTAGCCAGGTTTTGGGAAGTAGTCTTTTCTCTTCATGCTATTATTAATGATCATGTTGCATTGGTAGCATGCTTTTATTTTCTTAAAGTACCATTCAGCTCAGCAGTACCAAAATCTTGCCAGAAAAGAATAAAGATGTTCCATCATTTATTGCTCAGTCAGAAATATAGACTAAAGTTTTGTACTGAAAATGGCATACAGCATATTAAAGCATCCCTTCCCAGCTCAGACTAATGGAGTGAAACAGTTATTGAACAATAAATGAAGCAACAGCTAGTAAAAATGTACTTGTTTTCTGAAATGCTGTTCTTGTAAGTAGATAAATACAAATTAGTAGAGTACTGACAATTGTACAGGGTGGTCTTTCAATAAGTGGTCATCTGTATCTCTCTACAATGTTCAACTGTTAATAATAATAATAATAATAATAATAATAAAATAGTAATTTGGAATATGGATCAGTGGTGTAGCAAGAGTCTCTGGTGCCCAGGGGCCAATACATTTATGTTACCTCTCCCGCATACCCCCCCTTCCCACCACCACCACCACTATCACCTCCACCTCCACTTTCCTACAGAAATGCTTATGGTCACAGAAACAGCAGACATTTCAAATAACCCCTTCTTCTCATTTTCTACCTGTCTGTAGCTTAAAAAAAAAAAGAAAAAGAGCCCACCAGGTACCCCCTACAGCCCCATCTCCCGGGGCTTTGGATCCCCACACCCCCTTGCTCCACCACTGATGTATATTTACATTGTCCTGCCAGACAATGTTCACTGGGTCTTGTCCACACTGGCAAAGGGTATGTGGTATGTCTGAAAGTTAATTAAATGTCATTATAAACCAAAAGGGAAAGGTCAGAATGCTGAGCGTGAAATCTTTCATTCTGATTGATTGAATCCTCACGAATCTAAATCATTCATGGGTAGGAAATTGTTTGGTGATGTATGTAGCCAACTACATCCTGTAGATTTTAAACTGTTTACAAAGATTTGGACATTTGGAGGGTAATGGTCAAACAATTCAAATAGGCTAGTCTGCAGGTACTTTTAATCCACAGACTTTAGCCAGTATTTTCAAAATGAATTTATGAGATTTAAATTGCTTTGAAAATGTATGCGTGTTCATTGAACCCTCCCACTTGCAGCATATATTCACAAAGTCACATCTGCTTGAGAAATTGAAAGCATGCATACAAATCCTGATCCAGCGCAACTCCTGGTTGCGCTGGATCAGGATTTGGATCAGGATGTAAAAGATCAGGATTTGGATCAGGATGTAAAAGATCATGCAAAATTGTGTTCTGTGAGTACTTTTATGTACATATTTGTTGGGGCTATTTTTAAAGAGTCACTTATGTGCATAAAACTAGGTTTTATGCATATAAGTGCCTTGAAAGATTACCCCTTTGATTTATTTATTAGGTGTTCCTATTGCATCTATTAGTCCAAGAATAATGAATTATTATAGTTAGCACTTTTTAACCAGAAAAATAATAGTATAAGCAACATATATTTTCTATCCATTATTGCTATGCTAGGTTGCCTGCTCTGACAGGTAATCAAACACCAGAGAATTCTGCTTATTTCTGCCTAATTAGTGAGGTGAAGCATGCTAAACATTATTACTTTCAAACATATTAATACCAAAATGTTTACTTATCCCAGTTGCAGCGACTGAACTGTGTCATTTGCAATGGTGGCATTTAGAATTGCTGTATCTGTTCTAAGAGGGTTAAAGAGGTTTGGTTGCTTTGAAACATTTGTTCTCATGTTTCTAATTCATTTAGTCAACTATTTGGCTGCCTTGGTTTTGGTAACAAGCCATCAATCTGGTTCCAATTGAGTGAAAGAGACATCAGTAAGGAAGTAACTCATTTCTGTGAGGTGCACTGTGTGCATATACTCACTTTGTGATTTACAGATTTTATTACTTATAGTGGCCAATGTGTTGTTTAGACTTCTAGGCACCATTTTACATAATGATGGGGTATGATTAATTCTGTTCTGAAAGACCACTTGTGCACCAGTGAAAGCGTGCAGTTGTAGACAAGTGAAAGACAGTATGTAGAGATTCCCTATGCTTGCTAATATGGCACGTGACACTTCCCAGATAACACATTTTATACCTATAGTATCCTCACAAAACAGTTTACTAAGGACTTGTAGTGCAGGTTGTCCCATTGCCCTGGAATTATACTGAACTAGGAGCTATGGGGCAACCTGCACAACATGATCTTTATGGATCATATTTGATACATTTTGACAAAGATAAAATAGTGATGTGTTAAAGCAACAGGATTGTATAGACATGGGAGATATGAGGAAAAAAGGGCAGTATCTGGAAAGCTTTGTACACTAATACTCATAGTACGGAAAATAAAGTCCCAGATCTAGTGGTAGTCATGGAAGAAGCTGATTTAGATATAGTGGCTATCATGGAGACCTGGTACATAGAAAGCCATGACTGGTATATAGTTATACCAGGTTACAATTTATTCAGGAAGGGCTGGGTAGGAAGGAAAGGAGGAGGTGTGGCATTATTTATAAAAAATCAATTTTAAAAGAACAGCATTGTTGCTTACGAGGTAAGGCAGAGGTACTGTGGGTTAATCTGGAAAGATAGAATTGAACATCTATTTATACTGGTGTAATGAACAAACCTCGATCATAGACAAAAGAAATAGATGAAATTTAATGGAGGATATTTACAGGATTGCTGTGAAAGAGGAGATGCTACCGCTAGGGGATTTCAATCTGCCGGATGTTGATTGGGACATCCCAGCTGCAGTGATTTCTAGAAGCAGGGAGTTCCTGGATTCTTTACAAGAAGAACTATTCTATCAAATGGTAATATAACTCATGTGGGAGGGGGCAATATTGGAATAGGTGCTTACTAATAGAGGCAGTATTTATGATGTTTTAGTGGATGATCATTTGGGATCCAGTGATCACTAGATAATGTAGTTCAGTACTAGGAAGCAAGAGATGAAGGTTCATTCAAAGGCGAGGGTCCTTGTTATTATTTGTGATCATTGTGGGTGGATCCTTGGGCCGGTGGCAGATAACCACGCCCAAGGTGGAAAATCCCGAGAGGGACCACTGGTTAGGCTCAGAGTTGGGAGACACACACACTTAGTTCTTTTATTAAACTGTTTTAGAGAACCAACAGAGGTGGCAGTAGTGAGCTGGAAGAGCCTGACTGGGCTGTAGTCCCTCAGGCACTGGAACAGCGATCCCAGGATGGCTGAGCTATAGAGAAACTGAGATAGTGAGTAGGCAGATTATGCAGAGTTCAGGAACAGAACCTTGATGGTAACACTCACACAATAGTCTCTTGGAACAGCCCAGGAGCTGGAATGAAGTAGGCCCTCGAGGAACGAGTACCTGGTTCAAGGGAAAGCTCTGAGAGAGAGATGGTAACTCACTGGTGTTGTAGGCAGCAGTGACTTCCTGGCAGAAGTTATATTCAGTAGCAGGTCCGGGAACGTGGGCCCTCGAGGAGTGAGTACCGGTTCCAGACTGTGACCTGAAAAGCAAGAGAGAGAGAGCGAGGCCCCCAAGGAGCGGGTACCCCTGGTAAAGTCCGAGGAGGCAGAGTAGAAAGGTATGCAGAGAGCGAATCCCATCCACAGCGATACCTGAAGGCAGCTAGGTAGAAAACTCTTTGCTAACTCGATTAGCTAGCAAAACAAGAGACCTTAAATATCTGGCGATGATGACGTCATCTCAGGGGGATGACCCTGAGGTTCGCACCACAGTTGGTACTTGAGTCGGGGCCATGCCGCGCGTACGCCCTTAGGCCTCAGGAGAACATAGCGGAAGGCAGCATCTAGCCGGTCCGGGGACGCCGGAGGAGGTCGGCAAAATGACGCCACGGCAGCCAAACTTCCATCAACCAAAGAGGGAGTTGCCAAAGAGTCTGAGCAGTTTCAGAAGTGAAACATGGAAAGCATTATGGATATTGAGACCAGGTGGTAGCTTCAGACGACAGGTGACTTTGCCAATATGTTGAAGGACTGTGAATTGTCCCATGTAGCGAGGAGCAAACTGAGAGGAGGGTAGTTTAAGTCTGAGGTGCTTGGTTGACAACCAGACCTTGTCTCCTGGCTTGAAGACTGGAGCTTGCGAATGGTGCGCATCATAGTACTTCTTAGCACGGTCACTCGCTTTGATTAGCATGTCCTTTGTCTAAACCCACAGATTATGGATATCATCAGCAGTGGATTGAGCTGCTGGGGAAGTCACTGAGAGCTTCAGTGGAAGTGGCGGTGTTGGGGAACGTCCAAAAAAACAGTTCAAAAGGTGACAATCCAGTAGATGTTGCTGGATGAGAATTGATGGTGAATTCAGCCCATGGAAGCAATTTGGCCCAGTTATTCTGTCGGGACATGACATAGGCTCGAATAAACTTCATTGTTCAAGTCATCCATTCCGTCTGGCCATTCGACTGCGGATGATAGGCTGAGGTATAGTCTAGAGAGATGTCAAACAATTTGCATAAGGCCCTCCAGAATTGTGCCGTGAATTGGGACCCACGGTCAGATACAATGTGAGAAGGTAGTCCGTGGAGACAGAATATGTGCTTTATGAATAGTTTTGCAATCTCCAAGGCTGAAGGTTTGCCAGGGAGCACCACAAAGTGTGCCATCTTGCTAAATTGATCCACTGTCACCCAGATGGTATTCATTCCTCTATGGTTGTCCAGAAGCGGGTTTGTTCTTAGCACAATTGGTGCAGGATGCCACAGAGGAATAGGTATCCTTTTTGATGGTAGGCCACCAATACAGCTTCTGTATCTTGAGCAGGGTACGGCGTTGGCCAGGATGGCCAGCTAGCTTAGAATCATGCGCCCAAATGAGCACTTTCTTCCGGAGTCTTTTAGGAACGATAGTTTTACCAGCGGGTATAGACTGAGTGGATGCCAAGAGGATCTTCTTCAGGTCAATTATGTGCTGTGGCTCATCAGGCACATCCTCTGAAAGAAAGGAGCATGACAGCACATCTGCTCTGGTGTTTCTATCTCCAGGGTGGTAATTCAACACAAATCAAACGATTAAAAAATAAGGACCATCTGGCCTGTCTGTAATTCAGACGTTGTGCGTGGCGGAGATATTCTAGATTTTTATGATCCGTGAATACAGTTATTTGATGTTGAGCACCTTCGAGCCAAGGCCACCATTCCTCGAATGCAAGCATTATTGCCAAGAGCTCTTTATCGCCGATCCCATAGTTTTTCTTGGCTGGAGAAAATCTTTGTGAGAAGAAAGAACAGGGACATAAGGCTTTTGAGTCTCCTGTTTGGCTTAACACAGCCCCTACACCCACATCTGAAGCATCAACTTCGAAGATAAAGGGCTTGTTTGGGTCTGTATGCCGCAAGCACGGTTCCATGGAGAAGGCAGTCTTCAATTTCTCGAATATGGAAATGGCCTCCGCTGACCATTTTGAAGCGTTGGCACCCTTGCAGGTCATCGCAGTCAAGGGTACGGTTAAAGAAGATTAGTTCTTTATAAGGCTTCGATAATAGTTGGTGAACCCCAGGAATCTCCTTAAAGCCTTCAGGCTGGTAGGTTGGGACCAATTCTTGATACTTTCAAGTTTGTGAGGGTCCATTTGGAAGCCTTCTTTTGACACGATGTAGCCTAGAAAAGGCACTGAGTCTTTGTGAAATTCACACAGAGACTTTGGCATACAGCCGGTATTCGCGAAGACGGTGGAGTACTTGCTTGACATCTGCAATGTGGGTGTCCAAATCCTGGGAGAAGATTAGTATGTCATCCAGGTAGACCACAACATTCTTGTACAGCAGGTCCCACAAGATTTCGTTCATCATATTTTGGAAAATGGCGGGTGCATTGCTCAACCTGAACGGCATCGAAGTGGCCGTCTTGCGTGTTGAAGGCCGTTTTCCATTCATCGTCGCTCTGAATGCCAATTTGTAGGCCCCCTTTAGGTCAAGCTTTGAAAATATCTTGGCCCCTTGCAGCCGGTCAAACAGCTCCGAGATTAACGGCAAGATGTAACGGTCTTTGATCGTGATTTCATTTAGACCTCGGTAATCGATACATGGACGTAGGGTACCGTCCTTCTTACCCATAAAGAAAAGCCTGCACCGGCTGGCGACTTTGATGGTCAGATAAAGCCCTTCTGGAGATTTTCTTCAATGTATTCCAACATTGCCTTATTCTCAATGGCTGAGAGAGGGTACACTTGTCCTTTCGGTGGTTCAACATTGGGCTTCAGTCTTATGGCACAGTCATAGGGCCTATATGGAGGAAGAATATCAGCTGCATCTTTGGAAAATACATACCCGAAGGAAGCATATTGGGGCGGCAGTCCTGGCATCACTGGAGTCGTTGGCATGCAAATGATAGTCAAGACTTCCTTAAGGCACCTCCCGTGACATTCTGGGCCCCAGTGGGAGAGATCCAAGGATGCCCAGTCAAATTGGGGTTGGTGCACTTGCAACCAGGGTTGCCCCAGGATGATAGGATGCATGGCCCTTTCCAGTACAAAGAAGGAGAGCGATTCCATATGAAGAGCTCCGGTGCGGAGAGTAACTGGTACGGTTTGGCAAGTCACATCACCCGGTAAGGGCTCTCCATGAATGGAGGATAACCGTAGTGGATCTTTCAACTTGATGAGGGGAATCCTCAAGTATTCCACTAGCCATCTGAGAATCAAGTTGCCTCCTGCCCCTGAATCCACCAGGGCAGGAGTCTGAACTGTGACTGGTCCTTAGGTCAAGGAGACTGGGAGAGAGAGCGGAGGAGAGGGCGTAGTGAGGTCTAAGAACAGTCCTCCTGCAGGACTTAGGCCCGTCCATTTTCTGGACAAAGAGAGCATATAGAGACATTGTGGCCGGGCTGACCACAGTACATGTAAAGGTCTCGCCTCTTCCGAAGTCTTCTCTCTTTGGAAGCCAAACGTCCATGACCAAGTTGCATCGGTTCATCTTTATCAGGAGCAGGGATTACTGGAACCATCCGAGGTACAGATATAGCACTAGCCTGTTTCAACCCAGGTAACACCTTAGGCCAGAGTTCCTTCACCTTGTCCTGGAGCCGGTGATCAATCCGAGTGGCCAAGTCTACTAATTTGTCCAGTGAGTCAGGTGTTTCGCGAGCAGCCAGTTCGTCCTTTAAATGGTTATCCAGGCCTCTGAAGAAGATAGTCCTGAGACATTTGGGGTCCCAGCAGAGTTCCACCGCAAGAGTTTTGAACTCTATGGCAAATTCAGCCAATGATCTGTTGCCATGCTTCAATTCAACCAAAGCAGAACCTACGACAGCAGTTCGGGCAGGGTCATCGAAAACGGATTTAAATAAATCCATAAATCCTTCTATGTCCTGCAAAATGGGGTCCTTGCATTCCCATAAGGTAGATGCTCAAGACAAGACCCTACCATCCAAATAGGAAAGGATGTAGGTAGTCTTGGAGAGAGCCATAGGAAATAAAGATGGTTGTAAGGTAAAATGCATGAGGCACTGGTTTAAAAAGCCCCCTGGATTTCTCCGGAGAAACGGATTGGAGCCGCCAGTGGTACAGCAGTCTTTAAAGTTACCTCCTGTAACTGACCTTCATGGTTTGAAGCTGTGCCTTGAAGCTTCTGTGTGTATAGCTGATGGAACGCTGAAGTAAGTTTCTCCAAGGCGTCTTGCTGCTCCGAAATGCACAGGGCCAGGCCTGGTATGGCCTGCAAGGCATTGAGCTGTGCCAATTCCATGGAGTTAGCAATCTGTTATTATTTGTGATAATTGTGGGTGGATCCTTGGGCTGGTGGCAGATGACCACGCCCACGGGGGAAGATCCCAAGAGGGACCACTGGTCAGGCTCAGAGTTGGGAGACAGACACACACTTAGTTCTTTTATTAAACTGTTTTAGAGAACCAACAGAGGTGGCAGTAGTGAGCTGGAAGAGCCTGGCTGGGCTGTAGTCCCTAAGGCACTGGAACAGCAATCCCAGGATGGCTGAGCTGTAGAGAAACTGAGATAGTGAGTAGGCAGAGTATGCAGAGTTCAGGAACAGAACCTTGATGGTAAGACTCACACGATAGTCTCTTGGAACAGCCCAGGAGCTGGAATGAAGGCCCTCGAGGAGCGAATACCTGGTTCCAGGGAAAGCTCTGAGAGATGGTAACTCACTGGTGTTGTAGGCAGCGGTGACTTCCTGGCAGAAGTTATATTCAGTAGCAGGTCCGGGAACGTGGGCCCTCGAGGAGCGAGTACCGGTTCCAGACTGCAACCTGAAAAGTAAGAGAGAGAGCGAGGCCCCCGAGGAGCGGGTACCCCTGGTAAAAGTCTGAGGAGGCAGAGTAGCAAGGTATGCGGAGAGCGAATCCCATCCGCAGCGATACCTGAAGGCAGCTAGGTGGAAAACCCTTTTCTAACTCGATTAGCTAGCAAAACAAGAGACCTTAAATATCTGGCGATGATGACGTCATCTCAGGGGAACACCCCTGAGGTTCACGCCACAGCTGGTACTTGAGTCGGGGAAGAAGGCAGTGTCTAGCTGGTCCAGGGATGCCGGAGGAGGTCGGTAAAATGACGGCGCGGCAGCCAAACTTCCATCAACCAAAGAGGGAGTCACCAAAGAGGTAAGGTGGGTGGCGACAGTCGCAACATCAAGGCAGGATAACTTACATTTTATCCTTGCTAAGTGGCTCTGTCTTGGCCTGGGCCTCACCCTTTTGGAAAAGAAATGATCTGCTCCTAGGAGCAAACCTGGGAGCAAACATTTCAGCAGATCTTTGACAAGCTTGTTTGCACAGCTTCCATGGCATCCAAACTCCTACATATCAGACAAGGTTCTCAGTCTGTGGGGGAATACACAGTATACTTTCATACCCTGGCCTCAGAACTTCAGTGAGGCAGTGACAGTTTGATTGCAATCTTCAGACAGGGGTTTTCAGAGCATATAAAGAATGAGTTGGCTGTCAAGGATCTGCCTGAGATGTTGGAGGGCCTCATCAGCCTAGCCATCTGTTTAGACCTAAGGTTTCAGAAAAGGACCAGGAAAAAGGCTTAGTCTGCCACTCTGTTCACCTTCCCTTGAACTTACAGCACCCAGTGACCTCCCTCTCACCTACTGAGCCAGGACTGGCACCAGTAGAGGCCATGCAGGTTGTCTTATTCAAGAGAATCAAAGATGCCGTAATCTGAACCTACGCCTATATTATACTACATCTGGAAGCTTCGCAAGTCACTGTCTGAAAAAGCTAGGAAACTCAAGGTGGGAGAGGCCATCTTAGATCATCACCGCACTTCTCCACAACTGTTAGTACCACTACGTCTCTCTCTGGAAGACATTCTTGTAGATGCTTTTGCCTTTTTAGATTGGAGAGCAGGAGGCAGTTCATCCATGAAGATTTGGTCCATCACTACTGGATACCGACAGCAGTTCCTTTGGATACTCTGCTCTCAATCTTATCCAAATACAGAGAACCTTTGCTTGGACATGTTTTGAGAACCACTGTAGCCCTCACCATGCAAACAGGAATCCTGCATAAAGAACAAATCTTTGTCTTGCCTAAAGCAGTCAATTCAGTCATCTTGGGCCTACCATGGTTTATACTTCTTCTTCCCCACATTGATTAGGCCACATTACAGATCTCCAAGTGGAGCCTTAGCTGCCTTGAGCAATGCCTTACCAAAGTTTCACCTGTGGTGTCATGGCTAAGACAATTACCTCAGAGCTCCTGTGTCTGCCACAATACTCAGAGTTTACAGATGTTTTCAGCAAACAGCAGGTGGAGGACTTGCCACGTCCCTGCTCCTATGACTGTGCCATAGATGTGTTCCCTGGCAAGATTCCACCCAGAGGCAGAGAATATCTGTTCTAAAATCCTGAAACCGAGGCTATGACCAAATATATTAAAATGAATTTGGGCAGAGGCTTCATTTGCCCTTCTTCATCACCTGCTGGGGCTGGATTCTTTTTAGTAGGGAAGAAGAAGAACAGGTTGTTATTGCCCTGCATTGACTATCATGGTCTTAACTCCATTACTGGGATCCTCTTCCCTTGATATCTGAACTCTTTTACCGCCTTTGGGGCACAGAGATATTTACAAAGCTGGATTTTCAGAGATCATATAGCCTGATCAGAATCCGAGAAGGTGAAGAATGGAAGATCGCCTTTAACACCCGTGATGGAAGCTATGAATACCTAGTGATGCCCTTCAGTTTGTGCAACATCCCTGCAGTCTTCCAATTGATGGTCAACGAGATCTTCCAGGACCTTCTCTACTCCCATGTGGTAGTTTACCTGGATGATATCCTAATCTCTTAAGTCTTTGATGGAGCATCGACTTCATGAGAAACAGGTCCTCCAGAGACTCTGTCATCACTACCTCTACGCCAAGCTTGAGAAGTGTACCTTTGAACAGGAAGAACTACTCTTCTTGGGATACATTATCTCTCACCAAGATCTATGTATGGACCCAAATAAATTAAAAGCCTTACTGGAGTGGCCTCAGTCCATGGGTGTTAAGGTGCTGCAGCACTTCCTGGGATTCACCAATTACTACAGATAATTTATTCATGAATATTCCTCCTTAACAGCCCTCCTCATAGCCCTAACTAAAAAGGGCTCAGACACCAAAAACTGGACCAGAAATGCTATCCAAGCTTTCAAGCCTCTCAAAGAGGTGTTCACCTCACCTTTGATCTGCGCCTGCACCATCTAGATCTGTCCAAGTCATTCATCCTGGAAGTAGATGGTTCTGCCCTTGGGGTAGGTGCTGTTCTCCAACAGCATAAATATAATAGTACATTTGTGACCTGCTCCTACTTTTCAAAACAATTCTCTCCAGTGGAGAACTATACCCATTGGTGATCATGAGCTGCTAGCCATCAAACTAGCCTCATAAGAATGGCAACAATTGCTGGAAGGAGCCAAGCATCCAGTAACTTATACAGATAAAAAAAAACCTGTAACATCTA
This sequence comes from Rhinatrema bivittatum, assembly GCF_901001135.1. Taxonomy (NCBI): domain Eukaryota; kingdom Metazoa; phylum Chordata; class Amphibia; order Gymnophiona; family Rhinatrematidae; genus Rhinatrema; species Rhinatrema bivittatum. The sequence goes on from NC_042619.1 coordinate 322,666,530, forward strand.
GTGCAAGCACAGAGACTGAATCCCCAGCAAGCTCGCTGGTTATTGTTTTTTAATCAGTTTGACTTCCAGTTGCGGTACAATCCCACTGAGAAGAACCCATGAGTAGATGCCCTCTCATGTTCCTTTGATTCTGAGGGTTCTCTGGAATTTCCACAGTATATTATCAACCCTGTGAAGATTGTGGTTGCTCCACGTTCACAGTTCCTCCTGGAAAGACTGGGCCTCCCAAGTGCCTATGACAGAAATTCCTTCAGTGGGCTCATGATTCCCACTTGGTGGGTCACCCAGGTATCACCCAAACCTTGGAATTAATCATCTGACACTACTGGTGGCCCCAGATGAAGACCTACTTGAATAAAAAGTGTATAAGCACAACCTTGGGAGTTGTTATATCCACTGCTAGCCCCCAAGGAACCCTGGGCCTATATGGCCACTGACTTTGTCACTGACTTCCCCCTCTCTGGCGGCAACACCACTATATGGATGGTAGTAGATAGATTTTCTAAGGATGGCTCATTTCATGCCCCTTCCAGGCCTCCCATCCATGTCTGAACTGCACAGGCCTCCCATCCATATCTTCAGCCTGCACAGGCTCCCCCTCCACATCTTCTCAGACTGGGGAGCAGTTCACAGCCCACTACTGGAAAGCCTCTTGCAGGAATTTGGAATTACATTAGAGTTCACTTCAGCTTACTGCCCTCAGAGCAATGGAGAAACCAAGTGAGTAAATCAGTGTCTCAAGGCCTTTCTACATGCCTACATGAACCAACGACAGGATAGCTGGGCCTCCTTTCTCCCATGGGCTGAATTTAATTATGCTATAATAACCATGTGAATACTTCCACAGGGACCTAGCCCTTCTACATAGTGTTCAGGCTCCATCCCCATACCCCAAGACATGTTTCAATCTCTGTCCCTTGCTCAGAAGCTAACCATATGGGACAGGAACTCCAAGAACTGAGGCAGATAACAAACGCAGACAAGAAATGTTGCCCAACATTTCAACATCACCTAGGAAGCCTGGTTTGGCTCAGCATTAAAAACCTATACTTAAAGATGCCATCTTTAAAGTTTGTACCATGATTTGTGGGTCCATTTCTCATTGAGCGACAACTGGGACCCGTGGCTTACAAGCTCAAATTACCAGCATCTTTATGGATCGAATATGTTTTCCATGGTAGTCTGTTGAAACTTACAATTCTTTCTTGGCTAGATAGACCACCCTTCCAGACCACTGAAGTTGCTATGAAAGAACATACTCAATTTGAGGTTCGGGAGATTTTAAATTTCCGAAGAGTCTGAAGCCAGTTGCAGTATATTATCTCCTGAAAAAACTATGATACCGAGGAAAATTCTTGGGATCTGGCTTCCAATCTACAAGTTCCCCAACTCATAGCTGAGTTCCATAGGAAATTTCCAAAGAAACTCAGGCTCAGAAAGATTGTGGGGGGGACGGGCTTTGGAGGGGGTATTGTTATGAAGCATGGCTCATGGGACCTTCCCGCAAACCCCCTCACTTACCCCCAATGCTTATGGATCCCGATGCAGCAGGAACACCACTCCCGACTGCCAAGGCTGCATGACTTGCATACCAGCACAGCACCCAGCCCCTGACATCATCCTGCTCGTTCTGGCTGTCTTTCATTATGCACACATGATGTGTACCTATTCTTAAAGAGGCCACAATGGGAATCCTGACCTTGGTGCTGCTGCTGGTACTTAAGGCCACTTTAGATGCCCCACAGATGCCTCAGCCACTGGTCTCCTGCCATAGTAGAATGTGTTGCTTGCATTCCTGGTTCCTGTCTCTCCTGCCTTACCTCATCCAGCCTTGCCTCGTCCAGCCTTGCCTCATTCTGCCTTCCCTCAGCCAGCCTTCTCATCCATCCTTACCTTCTCCAGCTTTCTCCTGTCTTGCCTTGCCCAGCCTTGCCTCATCCAGACCTGCCTGTCCTGATGTTTCATCCAGTTTCTTCTGTGTGTCTGTTATCGATCAGCTCCTCCAGAGGGGAGGAGATAGCAATCTGTTATCGGTGAGCTCCTTCAGAGGGGAGGAGTTAGCAATATGTTACAAGTCCGCCACAGAGTTAGCAATCTGTTATTGGTGATGCCGCCAGGAGGGCAGAGTCAGCAATCTCTGTAGTTAGCCTCTTGCAAGGAGTTAGCAATCTGTTCAATGCTGCTCCCCCAAGGGGAGGAGCTAGCAAGTTGTAATACCCCGAAGGCGGAGTTAATGATCTCTTGTGGGTTGGCTCCCACAGAGTGGCAGTGTAAGGAATAAACACTTAATGGAAATTGGTGAATCCCTGGGCCAATGGCAGATGACAGTGCCCCCAAGAGGACATCCAGAGAGGGACCACCGGCTAGGCCGGAGTATTGAGACAGACACAGATAGTTCTTTATTAGACAGGCAGTAGAACCACCAGAGGTAGCAGCAGACAGCTGATGTGGCCGGCAGGGCTGAAGTCCTTCTGATACTGGAATTGCGGTCTCTGGGTTGCTGAACTGTAGGAAGAGACTATAGGTAGTGAGTAGACAGGGTATGCTGGATACATAACCAGTAATAGATGTTACACTCACAACTGTAGATATCTGTAATGGCTTCTAAGCAACAGAGAGTCTTCAATATATTCAGGAACAGGAGCCGTAGTTGAGTACTTGTTCTTGTATATAGCCTGGAATTAGAACTCACAATATCTGTGTAGAAGATGGCTTATGGAAAGGAAGAGAGTCTTTGGAGGGTTTTAGGAATATAGGCCCTCGTGAAGTGAGTGCCAGTTCCTATCTGCAAAGTATAATTGAATTCATAGGAACTAGATATATGATAGCTTCTGATATAGAGGAGCGTAGAGAAAGGATATAGGAACATGGGCCCTCATGGAGCGAGTACCGGTTCCTATCTGTATTCTGAAATAGTAGTCCTTCAGATGTGCTGCAGCAGTCAAAAAAGCAAATAAAATGTTAGGAATTATTAGGAAGGGAATGGTTAATAAAACGGAAAATGTCATAATGCCTCTATATCGCTCCATGGTGAGACCACACCTTGAATACTGTGTATAATTCTGGTCGCCGTATCTCAAAAAAGATATAGTTGCAATGGAGAAGGTACAGAGAAGGGCAACCAAAATGATAAAGGGGATGGAACAGCTCCCCTATGAGGAAAGGCTGAAGAGGTTAGGGCTGTTCAGCTTGGAGAAGAGACGGCTGAGGGGGGATATCATAGAGGTCTTTAAGATCATGAGAGGTCTTGAACGAGTAGATGTGACTCGGTTATTTACACTTTCGAATAATAGAAGGACTAGGGGGCATTCCATGAAGTTAGCAAGTAGCACATTTAAGACTAATCGGAGAAAATTCTTTTTCACTCAACGCACAATAAATCTCTGGAATTTGTTGCCAGAGGATGTGGTTAGTGCAGTTAGTGTAGCTGGGTTCAAAAAAGGTTTGGATACGTTCTTGGAAGAGAAGTCCATTAACTGCTATTAATCAAGTTTACTTAGAGAATAGTCACTGCTATTAATTGCATCAGTAGCATGGGATCTTCTAGGTGTTTGGGTAATTGCCAGGTTCTTGTGGCCTGGTTTGGCCTCTGTTGGAAACAGGATGCTGGGCTTGATGGACCCTTGGTCTGACCCAGCATGGCAATTTCTTATGTTCTTATGTTCTTATAGGTATGCAATGGCTTCTTGAGATAAAAGAGAGTTGAGAAGGGATTTAGGAACATAGGCCCTCATGGAGGGAGTACCGGTTCCTATCTGTATTCTGAAATAGTAGTCCTTCAAATATATGTATGCAATAGCTTCTTGAGATAGAAGGCTTCTTGAGATAGAAGAGAGTTGAGAAGGGATTTAGGAACATAGGCCCTAATGGAGCAAGTACCGTTCCTATGCAATCTATAATAATGACTCACGATCTCCGTACCTGCGATAGCGTCAGACTGAAGGGAGTCTTCAGAGGTTAGGAATATAGGCCCTCGTGGAGCGAGTACCGGTTCCTATCTGTATTAGAAATCACTGTATTCATGTCTGCGATCACTTCCAGGTAATAGGAGTCTTCTGAGAATTCAGGGACATAGGCCCTCATGGAGTGAGTCCCGGATCCCGTCTTCGAATGTGAAATCAAGAAGAGAGAGAGCGGAGCCTCCGAGGAGCAGGTACCCCTAGGTAAGCTGGTGAAGGCAGAGTCGCGGAGAACGAATTCCCTGAGTGCAAGTATTCTTGGACAGCCGAAGCTAGTCCAACGGAGTCCCTTGCTAACTCCTTTAAGGGTAGCAAACAAAGACCTTTTAAAGTGGAAGCAGGTGACATCACTACGGGGGACGCCCCCGAGGTTCGCGCCCTTGCTGGTACATCTCTGGAATGTGCACGCTCTTACGTCATCAGGAATATGGCGGATACACAGTGTCAGGCCAGCCCGGGGATGCCAGGAAGTATGGCAAGGAGAAGCCACGGCAACATCTGTCCATCAGACCCGAAGAAGGAGTTGCCTCTAAGGTAAGAAGGTGGAGCGAGGGCGAGAACAGGAACGAACGCAACAGTGTCCTTGTTTCCCCTTGGCCTGACTCTGGATCTTGATCTCTTACCTGACCTGACCATGATAGCCTGCCATATGGACCTGACCTCTTGCTCGGCCCTGACCATCCTTGTTAGCCACCTTCTCTGACTGTAGTGGTCAGAGTAGTTCTGGAGGACTGGAGACAGGTGGGTATGGTTCCTCTTCACAAAAGTGTAAATAAGAAGGAGACTGCAATCTACATACTGGTTAGTCTGACCTCTGTGGCGAGAAAATTAATGAAATCACTGCTAAAACAGAGGATAATGTTGGTTACGTAATGTAGTTAGCTGGATAAGCCATATTTCTGTGAGCTTTAGGGGTGCCACCATCTGTAATTTTAAGTTTTTGTAACTTAATTAGACATTTTACCGCCTCATTGTACAAAAAAGATTATCATTAAAAATCACTCTTACAAGAGTAAAACACTGACAAACAACAAAGATAAAACTAAGATGGCCGACTCATGCGAGAAAACAACAGTGAATGTCCTAGATGATAGTGTGATTATGGTGCTGACTAAATCTGTAGTTAAAGTGCAAGAACAAATTTAACACATACTAGTGAGGTCAAGATTTCACTAGCTGAAATTGGTGAATGGATAAATGAAGTAGAAGTGTATATTTCATCGGGAAAATCTTAGTAACACCCTAGCCAAAAAAATTTGGTGGCAGTCAGAGACACGAAAATTAATAAGCTTGAAAATCAATCGTGGCAACACAATCTACATTTCGTGGGGATATCCAAGAGCATGGTTGATGATGAAATTAGTGTCAGGCTTACTTGAAAATTGGCTGTTTAAGGAATTAAAACTGTCAGAACTGATTGGTAAAGTGATAGTTGAACATGCTCATCGGGTGAGCCCAAAGTCTTCTTCTAGACAAGCCATGTGTGGTATTAGCCCGGTTCTTGAATTACATTCATAAAACTCAAATCCTTCAAGTCTATTGCAAAGGAACTTAATTTTAAAGGAAACAGGGTATTACTGTTTCAAATTTTTTGGTACAGCTTCTATACAGGGCTGGTGAATACAAATATTTGGTTCAGGTTACAATTCCCCACCAAGCTGAGAATATTGCACAAGGGGAATGGGTTGGGGAAATCAATAGGGATAGTAAAAATATTTATGTTCAGCAATCTGTGAAGGTGAAGCTACACCCACAACTATGAAGAATCTTAAATGGGTGTCAGCAGGCCTGGAATATGGGCAAAACTTCTCAGCTCAAAAGAGAAGTATCCTGGACCTGGATCATTCACCTGATGGCCCATTACAATCTTTGGTCTATTTTTCAAGATTTTTATGTACTGCAAATATACTAAATTAAAAAAAAAGAACTATATATATTATCTCTAAAACATTGTGAATACACCAAAACCCCAACATCAGCTGGTATTTCAAGAAAATTGCATCAGGAGACTTATCTTAGATCATGAGTTATGACATAAAATCACTCTCAGCTGTGTCATCCAATCTCCAGTATGTTGTGAGAAGCAGTTATGAAATGAGACAAGGTCTTCTGTTGACAAGGGGAAAATGAACATATTTGAATAAGTCAATGAGCATATTTGAAACAACTGTCTGTTAACTGACTTGTGTAGCAATTGCCATATGGACAGAGATCTGCAAAGTCTTTTCCCCTTCACCATAGAAACTTTATTTGGTTGATGCTATCTGACTTATACTTTGAATATGTCTAATTGGTCTAACTGTTTTGAAGACCAAAGGTTTATTCAATATAAATGAGATTTCTGTTTTTAATGTGATTGTATATCTTGGCGTGATTTACTTGGAGCCTATTCATTTGAATTCTTTGAAGATTGGAACAGGTTTTTAATTTGAATGGATTGCTGGTGCAGTCATTCCCTGGAAAACTGAGTATTTCTCTAAAGTAAAAAAATTAAATCTTACTTCAGAAACTTTGCAACTTGGTCAAGACATCAAAATCTTTCATTTGGACAAGTCCTATTGCTGGAACTATTTTGAAAGGCTTGCAGTTTTCCCAGTGCAAGTAACAATTCAAGTTTTTTTGGTGACTCTATATCTTTGAGTGCTGCAGTTGGAGATTCATAGCAGACAAGCAATCTGGTTGATGACAAAACCAGACATGATTTATTTGCTGCACGTGTCCAGCTTTTAGGTCTAAACAGTTTGTTGAAATGGTTACCCGGCAAAGTAACTGAAAAGTTTTCTTTGCACAGTCTTGCAGCTTCTGAGATGTATGTTGGTGTTATTTTGTGAACAACTTTGTTTTATTATGCCTGATACATAGTTGCAATTTTATGAGTGCTTTTTGATTTAAAATGTGTAATACTGAGACATGGAGGGTGGGGGTGGCACTCATCTGCATGGCTTAGGGTGGAGGAGTGGAGGAGTAGCCTAGTGGTTAGAGCAGCAGGCTATGGAGACCAGGGTTCAAGGCCCAAAGTTGTTCTTTGTGACATTGGGCAAGTCACTTTACCCTCCATTGCCTCACGTACAAACTTAAATTGTAAGCTCTCTAGGGATAAGGTACCTAAATGTAATCCACCTTGAGAGATATAAAAAGTGGAATATGAAACATCTAAACAAATAGGGTCTTATGCCTCTGTTAGGTGTATATATTTGGGGTTGCTAAGGAAGAGAGGAGAAGGTGGAGATAGTGTTCCACAGGGAGATGGGTTGAATTATGAGAAAGGGAAGATTAGGGGGAAAAGAAGGGCGAGAATTGGAGGACAGCAATTGTACTAGTGCTATGCATGAATGATGCTTTTTTTTTTTTTTTTGTCAACTCAAGAAGACTGCTGCTCATACTTGGACAAAGCAGTTCTTCCAGGTTGAGGTGTCAGTTCAACAATGTTTTATTCTTTACTAGCTGTACCCAGCCACGCGTTGCAGTGGCAGAGCCAGGTTAAGTGGAAAAGAAAGAAAAGAGAATGGGGATAACAGCCCCCTGCCCCCCCCCCCCCACCGAACATGGACGCAAGAACATCCCCACGCCCCCCCTGCAGGCCCGCCGATACCTGTCAAAAATGGTAGTCGGTGGAGCGGGCGTTCGTTCCGGCATGGAAGTATTAGCACTGGGCCCTTGGCAGCCAGCACTGCAACTGTCTCCGACGGCTGTTAGAACTTACTCTGTCAGTGGGGTGGAGCAATGGGAGCGGTCATCTCGCTCAGATAGTAAGGGCGAAGGTGCGCCGGTTGCCAGACCAGAAAATGGCGTCGATGGGCCCTCGCACTTACTATGTCACATGGGCTACTGCCGCCATTGGCGTTCCCGAGTGTCCTAGTAAGGGACAGAGCCATTGGCGCCATTTTGATTGCTGGCAGCCGACGGCCGTAGTGTATGCGATGTATCACGGAGCGGTGTTGCCCACCCCCCGCTGGAGCAGCCCGAACTATTCTGCCGTTTTGCGTACGTTCTGAGGGTGTGGGCAGTAAGTAGAAAAGTCATGGGTGTGGGGCGTCTGAGGAGGGTGTTTTTGTGTGAGTTCATAGGGTGTGGGGATAGCAAACATGTGGCATGTGAGTGGCCTCCTGGTGTAGCATGCTGGAATTTTGTGGGTTTTTGTGTGTTTTGGGAGGGTGTGTGAAGTAAGTACAATTGGCATGTGTGCGGGGGGGGGGGGGTGTGAGGAAGGTGGATTTGTGTCTGGTTGGAGGGTGTGTGAATCCCAAACATTGGTCACGTGTGTGTGGGGTGTGAGCGTTTGTGCAAGGTGTAAGACCTTGCGCTTACGTCCAGCAGATGTCGCTGTTTTGTGGAACCAAATTTTAAAACTTTTTTACCAGCCACCGGTGTGACATAAATGTAACATAAGTGTAGAATAACCTTGCCGTATGTGAGGTGAAGCTTGTGTCCAAATTTGAAAGCAATCGGTTCACGCGTTGCTGTGGCTGAGCCTGGTTAAGTTGAAAAAACAGAACAGAGCAGTAAAGGTTACAGTTTGTGTGTTTTGTTTTGTTTTTGTACCCCAAATGAACAGCACCAGCAAAGAATAGTTTAAATATGCAAGCACACCTTCCTGGCCCCCCCCCCCCAACCCACGCTACAGCCCCCCTCTCGGGAGATGTGGAGAATGAGTGCCCCCCCCCCTGTGAAAAACACGTGGCGGAAAATAAGAATGGTCCCCCACCGTGCTCCACCTCGGCTACCTGTGTAAACTGCCAGCTGGTGGCGAGGGTGTGTGCTAGGGTTTGTTCTGCCGGCTGCCATGTCACAAAACTTCACCGGGGAAAGATGTGCGTCAGGATTCCTGACCTAGTAAGGGCAAATGTCCGCTGAGGATATGGCGCCGACGATATGGTGTACCGACGTCATTGTTGTCTCCGTATAGCATAGTAAGGGCAAGGTCCGCTGGTGCCATTTTGGTTGCTGGCATCCGACGGCCCTACTGAAAGCTATGTGTCCCGGACCGTTCCTGTGGTGCTGGCGGAGAAGCACGGACTTGTTTCAGGTGTAGTGTGTGATCAGAGTGCAGTGCGTGGATGGATGGAAGAGGGTACTTTAATTTAAATTCAGAGGGTGTGTGAAATGCGTGGCTTCCCAATGTAGCAGCCAGGAATCCGTGTTTTGGTGTGTTTTGGGAGGGTGGGTGAAGTAAGTGACATTGGCAGGCGTGTGGGTGGGGGTGTGTGGTGTGATGAGTGTGGATTTCTGTGTGTTATGAGGGAGTGTGAATGAAAGACAATAGCCCTGTGTGGGGGTGGGGTGTGGTGTGTGAGTGTGTGTGAAAGGTGTAAGAGGTTGCGCTTGTGCTGACGGCCACCAGATGTCACTGTTTTGTGTAAGCAATTTTTAAACTTGTATTACCTGTCACAGGTGTGACCTATATGTAATGTAAGGGGCGGATTTTAAGAGCCCTGCTCGCGTAAATCCGCCCGGATTTACGCGAGCAGGGCCCTGCGCGCCGGTGCGCCTATTTTACATAGGCCTACCGGCGCGCACAGAGCCCCAGGACTCACGTAAGTCCCGGGGTTTTCCGAGGGGGCGTGTCGGGTGCGTGCCCGATCCGCGCAGTGTTTTCGGGGCGGGACGTAGCGTTTCGGGGGCGGGTCCGAGGGTGTGGTTACGGCCCGGGGCGGTCCGGGGGCATGGCCGCGCCCTCCGGACCCGCCCCTAGGTCGCGTCCCGGCGCGCTAGCGGACCGCTGGCGCGCGGGGATTTACGTCTCCCTCCAGGAGGCGTAAATCCCCCGACAAAGGTAAGGGGGGGTTTAGACAGGGCCGGGGGGGTGGGTTAGGTAGGGGAAGGGAGGGGAAGGTGAGGGGAGGGCAAAAGAAAGTTCCCTCCGAGGCCGCTCCGATTTCGGAGCGGCCTCGGAGGGAACGGAGGTAGGCTGTGCGGCTCGGCGCTCGCCGGCTATACGGAATCGGTAGCCTTGCGCGCGCCGATCCCGGATTTTAGCGGATACGCGCGTATCTGCTAAAATCCAGCGTACTTTTGTTTGCGCCTGATGCGCCAACAAAAGTACTCCAAATTGCGCTTTTTGAAAATCTACCCCTAAGTGTATAAGATCCTTCCCGTATGGAAAGTGAATGTTGTGTGCAAATTTGAACGCATTCGGTTAAGCGGTTGGCGAGATTAGCGACGACGTACAAACTATTTAACATTTTTATTTATATAGATAGATGTTCCTATATTGTATGATATTTAAATTAGTGATTTGAATGTATGAGAAGTGGATATACTGCTGAAACAAGAGAAAGTCATCTCAATCGATTGCAATGTAACATTGCTTTGCTACAAAAAACACATCTGTCAGAGATTGAACAAGAAAACTGTACAAGTATTTTCTGCCACAGGTCCATCCAAAAGTTGTGGGGTGGCTATTCTGATAGACAAAACATTTCCTTTAAGAAGGTGAAAATGCTGGTTGATCCCAAGGATGGGTTCATTATTGTATTAGGTGAATTAATAGGTAAATTAGTCATTTTAGTATCTGCATATGCACCTAACAAGCATGAACACACAGTCTTCTCTACTCTGATGTAAACAATATTGGAGATTGGGAATTATCCCATTATGGTGGAGATTTGTATTGTAGATCCTTTACGGGATAGGCAGCCTTATGAGAGAGTTTCTATTATGTCTGATACAAAAGGGATACATTTTTTGTATAAACATCTCAATGTTTTAGATATTTGGTGAGTTCTCAATCCTTTTGTTAAGGATTTCATACAGTATGCTGTAGCCCGTAACATGAGCACCCAAACTGAATATATATTAATTTCTGAGATTTTGTTAACTTCCGTTTTAGGTGTAAATATTGTAAACTTAGTTACCTCAGGTTACTACCCAGTAGAGATGTGCATCGTTTTTTGTGTTCGTGTCGTTCTTCATTTTTCGGCCGCCATGGAAAATGTCGTTTTTTTTCGGTTCGGGTCTTTTTTTTCCGCGAAAAATCGATTTTTAGTTAGTGCGCGCTAACTCCCCGTTAGCGCGCGCTAACTCCCCGTTAGCGCGCACTAACAAAAACCGTTAGATTTTGTTACTTTTTGTTAGTGCGCACTAACAAAAAGTAACAAAAAGTAACAAAAAGTAACAAAATCTAACGGTTTTTGTTAGTGCGCGCTAACAGGAGTTAGCGCGCACTAACGGGGAGTTGGCGCACACTGACTCCCGTTAGTGCGCACTAATCGGAAAAACGAATTTTTGCGAAAAAACAGGAAAATCCTGATTTTTTTCGGGCTCCCTGAAACATGCCGAATTGGACAATTTCGTTGCAATTTTCCAATTCGGCAAAAACGAATGCACATCTCTACTACCCAGTAACTTGTATACTTATCATAGGTGAAGGGCATGATGCATCTTCACTGTGAAAAATGCCTCCTGATGTAACAAATGATAAAGATTTTCCAGAAGATCTAGTGGATAAGTGCACTAATGTCCATCACAAGGAAAATCTGATTTTTTATTGGGAAGAGGCAAAAGTGGTACTGTGCAGTGAGATCATTAACTCTGTGACAGCAAAGAGTTAAATGCCCAATCAAAGATTTAGAGAAAATCTTATAATATAACTGAAAATTTCCCCCCAGATGTGTAGGGACACCACAAATAAATAATGAGTGAATTTAGTAAGGCAGATCGTTGACTTTATTGATAATAAAATTACTTTGTTCAAGGAAAGGAGCATATGGGGTTTACTGAAAAACAATTTTTTACTTATATCAAATTAGAGCTTTGGTGAGTAACACATTTTACTTTCCTATATACATGGTTACCAGCAGCAATACCCAACCAGTCAGGTCTTCCTGATGACCTTAGCGGGGCAAGCATTTGTAGAACATAAGAACATAAGAACATGCCATACTGGGTCAGACCAAGGGCCCATCAAGCCCAGCATCCTGTTTCCATTAGTGGCTAATCCAGGCATTAAGAACCTGGCAAGTACCCAAAAATTAAGTCTAATCCATGTTACCATTGCTAGTATTAGTAGAGCAGTGGCTAATTTCTAAGTCAACTTAATTAATAACAGGTAATGGACTTCTCCTCCAAGAACTTATCCAATCCTTTTTTAATCACAGCTATACTATGGGGCGGATTTTCAGAGCCCTGCTTGCCTAAATCCGCCCAAAACCGGGCGGATTTAGGCGAGCAGGGCCCTGCGCGCCGGTGAGCCTATTTTACATAGGCCTACCGGCGCGCGCAGAGCCCCGGGACTCGCGTAAGTCCCGGGGTTTTCGGAGGGGGGCGTGTCGGGGGCGTGTCGGGGTGGGACCGAGCGCAGCGGCGTTTTCGGGGCGTGTCGGGAGTGTTCCGGGGCGGGCTCAGGGCGTGGCTACGGCCCGGGGCGGTCCGGGGACGTGGCTGCGCCCTCCGGACCCGCCCCCAGGTCGCGTCCCGGCGCGCTAGCGGCCCGCTGGCGCGCGGGGATTTACTTCTCCCTCCGGGAGGCGTAAATCCCCCGACAAAGGTAAGGATCGGGGTTTAGACAGGGCCGGGCGGGTGGGTTAGGTAGAGGAAGGGAGGGGAAGGTGAGGGGAGGGCGTTAGAGGATTCCCTCCGAGGCCGCTCTGATTTCGGAGCGGCCTCGGAGGGAACGGGGGTAGGCTGCGCGGCTCGGCGCGCACCGGCTATACAAAATCGATAGCCTTGCGCACGCCGATCCCGGATTTTAGCGGATACGCGCAGCTCCGCGCGTATCTACTAAAATCCAGCGTACTTTTGTTGGCGCCTGGAGCGCCAACAAAAGTACGCCTATTCGCGGTATTTGAAAATCTACCCCTAACTGAATTAACCACGTCCTCTGGCAACAAATTCCAGAGTTTAATTGTGCGTTGAGTGAAGTAGAACTTACTCCGATTAGTTTTAAATGTGCCACATGCTAACTTCATGGAGTATCCCCTAGTCTTTCTATTATCTGAAAGACTAAATAAGCGATTCACGTCTACCCGGTCTAGACCTCTCATGATTTTATACACCTCTATCATATCTCCCCCTCAGCCGTCTCTTCTCCAAGCTGAAAAGTCCTAACCTCTTTAGTCTTTCCTCATAGGGTAGCTATTCCATTCCCCTTATCATTTTGGTCGCCCTTCTCTGTACCTTCTCCATCGCAAGTATATTTTTTTTTAGATGCGGCGACCAGAATTGTACACAGTATTCAAGGTGGGGTCTCACCATGGAGCAATACAGAGGCATTATGACATTTTCCGTTTTATTCACCATTCCCTTCCTAATAAATCCCAACATTCTGTTTGCTGTTTTGACTGCTGCAGCACACTGAACTGACAATTTCAATGTGTTATCCACTATGACGCCTAGATCTCTTTCATGGGTGGTAGCACCTAATATGGAACCTAACATTGTGTAACTATAGCATGGGTTATTTTTCCCTATATGCATCACCTTTCATCTACCATTTCGATGCCCATTTTTCCAGTCTCACAAGGTCTTCCTGCAATTTATCACAATCTGCTTGTGATTTAACTACTCTGAACAATTTGTATCATCTGCAAATTTGATTACCTCACTCGTTGTATTTCTTTCCGGATCATTTATAAATATATTGAAAAGTAAGGGTCCCAATACAGATCCCTGAGGCACTCCACTGCCCACTGAGAAAATTGTCCATTTAATCCTGCTCTCTGTTTCCTGTCTTTTAGCCAGTTTGTAATCCACAAAAGGACATCACCACCTATCCCATGACTTTTTACTTTTCCTAGAAGCCTTTCATGAGGAACTTTATCAAACACTTTCTGAAAATCCAAGTACACTACATCTACTGGTTCACCTTTATCCACATGTTTATTAACTCCTTCAAAAAAGTGAAGCAGATTTGTGAGGCAAGACTTGCCTTGGGTAAAGCCATGCTGACTTTGTTCCATTAAAACATGTCTTTCTATATGTTCTGTGATTTTGATGCTTAGAACACATTCCATTATTTTTCCTGGCACTGAAGTCAGGCTAACCGGTCTGTAGTTTTCCGGATTGCCCCTGGAGCCCTTTTTAAATATTGGGGTTACATTAGCTATCCTCCAGTTTTCAGGTACAATGGATGATTTTAATGATAGGTTACAAATTTTTACTAATAAGTCTGAAATTTCATTTTTTACTTCTTTCAGAACCCTGGGGTGTATACCATCCGGTCCAGGTGATTTACTACTCTTCACTTTATCAATCAGGATTACCACATCTTCTAGGTTCACCGTGATTTGGTTCAGTCCATCTGAATCATTACCCATGAAAACCTTCTCCGGAACGGGTATCTCCCCAACATACTCTTCAGTAAAAACCGAAGCAAAGAAATCATTTAATCTTTCCGCGATGGCCTTATCTTCTCTAAGTGCCCCTTTAACCCTTCGATCATCTAATGGTCCAACTGACTCCCTCACAGGTTTTCTGCTTCAGATATATTTTTAAAAGTTTTTACTGTGAGTTTTTGCCTCTATGGCCAATTTCTTTTCAAATTCTCTCTTAGCCTGTCTTATCAATGTCTTACATTTAACTTGCGAGCGCTTATGTATTATCCTATTTTCTTCTGTTGGATCATTCTTCCAATTTTTGAATGAAGATCTTTAAGCTAAAATAGCTTCTTTCACCTCTCCTTTTAACCATGCCAGTAATCGTTTTGCCTTCTTTCCACCTTTTTTAATGTGTGGAATACATCTGGACTGTGCTTCTAGGATGGTATTAACAATGACCACGCCTCTTGCACACTTTTTACCTTTGTAGCTGCTCCTTTTAGTTTTTTTCTTACAATTTTTCTCATTTTATCAAAGTTTCCCTTTTGAAGGTTTAGCACGAGAGCCATGGATTTGCTTACTGTCCCCCCTTCCAGTCATTAATTTAAATTTGATCATATTATGATCACTATTGCCAAGCGGCCACACCACGTTACCTCTCTCACCAAATCCTGTCCTCCACTGAGAATTAGATCTAAAATTGCTCCCTCTCTTGTCGGTTCCTGGACCAATTGCTCCTTAAAAATGTCATTTATTCCATCCAGGAACTTTATATCTCCAGCATGTACCGATGATACATTTACATTAAAGTCTTGAAACAATCACGTTGTGTTAATTAAGTTTTTTTGTTTCTTTTGTGAAAATAAATTCATAGATTAATTTATGTTAATATATTGGACCATTATACTACCCGCAGTTTGCAAATATGTGCTTGCAATTTTGACCACTACGGGTTTTGTTTAATCATCGGTCCATAACCTTTTTTTGTATTTTCTAAGACTTTGCGATTTTTTAACTTCTTATTTTTTCATAAATATGTGGAAAATGATCTTCTCTTTGATGGCGCTGTGGCGCTTCAAGAGTCCAGAATTAGGAAATGCCAGTCCGACGTGTCCACGTTTCACGGGCTGCTGCTTCAGGGACTACAATGGACAATTCGTGGTGTACAATACTCTCTGGTTAATGCTTATTGGGTGGAGTATATCTATTGATTCCACATAACTTCCTGAATTTTATTCAAGGACCAATTTATTTGTTCTATAAAATTAAAAAGTTATTTAAGTTATTTATTCACTAAGCAGTTTCTTAATGATAAAATGCACATCCTTTGGATTATTGCTGCAAAATTATCGTGACTTACCCGACCTTGCCACCATTTTCTCTTACCGGCGTTTAAGCAAGGGAGAGCACGGGAACAAGACTGCTTATATGTAAATGTACATACTTCACCTGATTGCTAATGTGGCATGATGAGCTGTCACTCACATGAAGTGTATCCATTCGATCTCGTTATTCAGCCCATACAGAGCCACTGATTTAAGTTGAAAAATCCATCTCTGCTCACTTTGACGAAGACGTTTAACTCGGTCTCCTCTTCTCCATTGTGCTGGTACTACTTCTAGTACCATCCATGAGATGTCAGTGTAAACATGATTAAATTCCTTAAAATGTGCTATTAGAGGTTCTTTCATACTGCCAGTGTTTAGGCAGCATTTATGCTCCGTGAGTCAAATACGTACTGGATGCTTGGTCATACCCTCATACACTAAATGGCATGGGCAGAAGATTGCGTACACAACATGAGTTACAGGTGAAGTATGGTAAAGCCAAGGTTTGTCCTGATTATTTTATGGTGGTCTGTGAAGATTTTAGAGGGCAGTGTGAGCATTTAGTGCAACTTTTCATATTCTCCACTGTTGCTGGGGGGTTATACATGCTAGAATGCACAACATGGTCTCTGATGTTTCTGCCCCTGGAGAAAGCAATATAAATGGATTCTTGAAATGAAGGATGAATTTCTTCAAGGATTTCCCAATGTTTTTTGATAGCTCTGCTGATAGCAGGGAATGCTAGTGTGTGTTTTAACACCAGGGTCTGTGGGTTCGAATCATCTCGAATTTTTTTCAAAAATAAATATTCTCTATTGGAATAGAGGGCTCTGCGGTATGCTTTTTTTACACATGGCACTGGATATCCTTGCTGCAGAAAGTGGTCAGCCATGTGTTTAGCTTGATTTTTTAATTCAGTTTGATCAGAGCACAAATGCCTCAGTCTCATGAATTGCTCCACTGGGAGATTGGATTTAAATGTTGTTGGATGAAAGCTATCAAACCGGAGTAGATTATTACGATCATTGGGCTTGCGATACAAACTTGTTGTGAGGGTGTCTTGGTGTCTGGTAATCAGTATGTCTAAGTATGCCACTTGTTTCTTATCAAAATTCATAGTGAATTTGAGACATTAGTCCAGACTATTAAGCCAGGTGTGGAATTCTAAGAGTGGTGACTGTGATCCTTCCCATACAACAAAGATATCATCTATGTATCTCTTCCAGTGTTTGAGGAACGGGGTCCAATGACATCCCTGAATGTACTTCATTTCAAATGCAGTAACAACAAATTGGCAATATCTGGCGCCATGGCTGCACCCATGATGGTCCCTCTAACTTGTAAGAAAAATTTGTCTAAAAAACATAAAATAATTTTTACTTAGGGCTAAATGCAATAGCTCAATTGTTGCAGTCCTGCCCGCGAGGAGCGCGGGCAAGCTCCCTACCTCACGCGGCCAGTCGGGCCGCTGGCGCTGCCTCCTTTGCGGCGAGCGTGCCGCCGTTGCCGGGCTCCTCCCCAGTTGCCTTCAGCCCTGCACAGCAGGGCTGACCCTCTGCGAGCTCTCCCTCATGGTCAGGACCTCCACTGCTGCCCCTGCTATCCCCAACTCGGCTGGGGCCGTCCCGGTGGCTGTTCCCACGATACCGGGGTCTTCAGCCGGCAGGGAAGCTGTCCCTGCCTGTGCCTGCAGCCTCCCTACTCTCTCTGACTTCTTCACGGCTGGAAGCCGCTCCGGCAGCCTGCCTTCCCCAGCTCTGGGCAGGGCTGCTCCTGATGCCTACCTTGCTTCCTGGGCCCTCCACGTGACCGAGGACGCCACCAGTGGATCCTGCTTCTCCTCTTCCAGCTCTACTTAGGCCAGGCGTGCGTCTCTCTCCAGATTTTCAAGGGCCAGCCAGGTGTGGGCCTCTACTGACCCCTCCCTGGGCATTGTCCTCTTCAGCCCTACAAAAGGGCTCAGCGTCCATTCCAGCTTTGCCTTCGCAAGGAGTTGACACTCCTGGCATCCTGCTGTCCTTCGCTCCTGGAGTTGTCCTTCAAGGTCCTGTGTTTCCTGTTCTTCGTTGGAGCTCCTTGTCTTGTCCTGATGTCCATGTTCCAGTCCAGATGTCCACCTGATGTTTGTGATCCAAGTCTAAGGTCTGTCTCCTGATCCAGTACTCTATGTTCCAGTCCAGATGTTTGTTCTCTGTACCTGATGTCCTTGATCCAGTCCAGTTGTTGTTTCTCCTGATCTTGATGTCCGTGATCCTGACCAGTTATCCTGCACTCCTGGTTCCTCATTGCCACCCTTCCTGGTGTGCCATGTCGTTGTCAACAACCAGCCCCATGGGCGGGCTGTGTAGGGTGCTTCATGGTGCAATGCCTGCCTCACGTCTGCAGCACTAGCCTCTGGGAGACTTCTACTTCTGTACTTATCCGTGGTCTACGGAGTCCCTTGTGCTTGCTCCATCCATGCCAAAGACTCTGCCAGAACCTGTACCATCAGCGTGGTCCGTGACCATCCACTGGCAGCTGAGTAGGGCGCGCCTCAGTTCAGGCCTCTACAGCTTCTGAGACATGTCCCTTTTCATTGCTCCACATCTCATCTAGAGGCTCTTCGAGTCCAGCGTGGTCCGTGACCAGTCCCGTGGATGGACTGTGTAGGACGTGCTGCGTCGCAGTCTCAACTCAGTACTTGCCTGAGTCTTCTGAATGCCTTGTACCTCATTCCTGAGTCCTCGTCTGTGCATCCAAGTACCTCATTCCTGAGTCTCGTCTGTGCATCCAAGTACTGTTGGATTCGTGGACCCTTGGGCCGATCGGAACCGAAGGATGAGTTGCTGAAGGAGGTTGCAGCAGTGGTCCCGACCGGGAGGCGGCAAGGACAGACTCGTGGATGGCCGAAGGAGTGACTCTGGAAGCCCTATGCGACCAAGGGCCTTGGCGAGGAAGGATGAGACGATGGAGCTGGCGCAGTGGTGGGAAGATCTTCGCCCTGGAAGCCGATCCTCCCCCGAGAGGAGCTTGTAGGAGTTCGGCCGCTGGGACTTAGGAGATTCACCCTGGAAGCCGGAGTCCCCCCAGGAGGAGCCCGTAGGAACCCGGCCGCTGGGACTTAGGAGGGCCCGCGGGGGCCGAGTCAGATGGAGTCCAAGGTTAAGTGCCGGAGGGTCGTCGCTCGCCAGTCCAGAGTCAGGAACCAAGGGATCACCGTAGGCCAGTCCGAGGTCAGGAGCCAAAGAGTCAACGTAAGCCGGTCCGGGGTCAGAAGCCAGGGAATCAACGTAAGCCGGTCCGGAGTCAGAAGCCAGGGAATCAACGTAAGCCGGTCCGGGGTCAGAAGCCAAACGATACAGGAACGCAGCAACTGGAGACAGGAATACCTGGGAACCTCGTTGCAAGGCAAGGAGCAGATCTTGATGCAGGGTTTAAATACCCTGAGGGTGTCTGACGTCATCCTGAGGCTGTGCTGGAGTTTCCCGCGCTGGCCCCTTTAAATTGAAGGGAGGGACACGCGCGCGCGTCTAGGGGGCGGAGCCAGCAGTTGCTGGACGCCGGCTGCTCCGACGCAGCGAAGACGCGGTGGCAGAAGGAGTTGCAGGCCCAGGCGAGGTGGACAGGCGCCGGGCCTGCAGCAGCAGAGGTCCCCGGAGGCCCGGGGACCGCGGGCCCAACCCAGAAGCACGACGGGGTAGGTGGCGATTCCGGGACCGGCCCGGAATCACAACAAGTACCTTGTTCCTGAGTCTTCATCTGTATCTCCATGTTCTGGTCTTCGCTGCCCTGGCCTCCATCTGGCCTGCTGCTTCTTGTCGTGCCCTGCGGCAAGTCCGAAAGGGCTTGGAACGGTCGGAGGACTGTTCATAAGACCACCATTGCGTTGCTGGTCTTCCGATGCATGCAAGTCCGGAGGAGGGTAGGTATCTCCAGTCATCTGTCTTCAGTTCAGCCTCGCTCCTGTCCAGCCCATGCTTGGGCATGCCTCACCTGCCGTGGCACCTCTTCGGAGTTCCTCTGGGGTCGAGCCGTGTTCCAAGAACACACATCTCCTGGTAAGCGGGACTTTTCTCCTAGCGCTCCACAACA
Source organism: Rhinatrema bivittatum (assembly GCF_901001135.1). Lineage (NCBI taxonomy): Eukaryota > Metazoa > Chordata > Amphibia > Gymnophiona > Rhinatrematidae > Rhinatrema > Rhinatrema bivittatum. Next base: position 322,686,141 of record NC_042619.1, read on the forward strand.
TCAATGATAAAATGTGTGGGGATCCGTTGTGGCCCTGGACGATTTTTCAATATTGTGGCTATTACTGTCAATGCTTGATCTTGAGGGATGACTGTGTAAAGAGACTTGATGTCCATGGTGACCAATATACTGTCATGTGTAAGGGAAACTGTAGACAAAAACTGGAGCATATTTGATGTGTCTTTGATGTAGGACTGGGCTTGTGGTACAAAAGGCTGTAAACATTTGTCTAGAAAGATAGAGACTGGCTTAAGTACCGATTCCTTTGCTAAGACTATGGGTATCCCCGGCAGGTTCTCAAGGGTTTTATGAATTTTGGGCACTGTGTATAGTACAGGTATTCTTGGATTCTGATTAATGAGATAATTTCGCTCATTACTGGTAAGATATCCTAGTTCATATCCACGTTCAACTATTTGTCTGACTTCAGCTAGAATGCTATCTGTGGGATCTTCACTGAGTTCTTGGTAGAACGTAAATCAGTGGCTCCATATGGGCTGAATAAAGAGATCGAATGGATACTTCATGTGAGTGACAGCTCAGCATGCCACATTAGCAATCAGGTGAAGTATGTAAATTTACATATAAACAGTCTTGTTCCCGTGCTCTCCCTTGCTCAAACGCTGGTAAGAGAAAATGGTGGCAAGGTCGTGTAAGTCGCGGTACTTTTGCAGCAATATTCCCAAGGATGTGCATTTTATCATTAAGAAATTGCTTAGTGAATAAATCTTAAATAACTTTTTAATTTTATAGAACAAATAAATTGGACCTTGAATAAAATTCGGGAAGTTATGTGGAATCAATAGATATACTCCACCCGATAAGCATTAACCGGAGAGTATTGTACACCACGAACTGTCCAGTGCAGTCCCTGAAGCAGCAGTCTGTGAAACGTGGACACGTTGGACTGGCATTTCCTAATTCTGGACTCTTGAAGCGCCACAGCGCCATCAAAGGGAAGTACATTTTCCACATATTTATGAAAAAATAAGAAGTTAAAAAATCGCAAAGTCTTAGAAAATACAAAAAAAGGTTATGGACCGATGATTAAACAAAACCCGTAGCGGTAAAAATTGCAAGCACATATTTGCAAACTGCGGGTAGTATGATGGTCCAATATATTAACATAAATTAATCTTTGAATTTACTTTCACAAAAGCCACAAAAAAACTTTATTAACACAATGTGATTGTTTCAAGTATATTGTTATGTTCGTTGTGTACTGGACTAATTGACAAGGATATATTGTGGTAATTGAAGTCTCCCATTATTACCGCACTACCAATTTGGTTAGCATTTCACTATCAATCTCACCTTCTTGACCAGGTGGACGGTAGTATACTCCTATCACTATAGTCTTTCCCGACATACAAGAGATTTCTACCCATAAACATTCAATTGTGCATTTAGTCTCATGCAGGATGTTTATCCTGTTGGACTCTATGCCATCCCGGACATAAAGCGCCACACCGCCTCCCGGGTGCTCCTCTCTATCATTACGATATAATTTGTACCCCGGTATAGCACTGTCCCATTGGTTGTCCTCCTTCTACCATGTCTCTGAGATGCACTGTTTATGATTTGTTTTAGTTACCAAGTTTATCTTCTGCCTCTGGCTTCATCTTCCTATTTCTATTGCCCTTGTTTTATTGTAACTTTGCCTCTTCTTCTAGGTTAATGTTATAAACCCTGTTCCAGGTAAACCGATATGATATGATCTGTATCATGAATGTTGGTATAAAAAAAGTACTAAATAAATAAATAAATATGTCATAATTCACTGCTATGCATTTTAATTCTCCCATCTTTCTTCTTAGACTTCTGGCATTAGCATACAAACGTTTCAAAGTTTGTTTTTTGTTTGTATTTTCATTCTGCTTTTTAATTGATAGGGATAAGTTAGAAATTTTTAGCTCAGTTGAGTTTTTAGTTACAGGCATTTGGACTACTTTTCTTATAATTGTAACCTTACTGTCAGGATGCCCTAATTCTAATGCATCATTAGTATCCTTTGAAGATAACTCTCTCCGAACCATGCGCTGCTGAGCCACTGTCGGCTTTCCCCTTTGTTCTAGTTTAAAAGCTGCTCTATCTCCTTTTTAAAAGTTAGCACCAGCAGCCTGGTTCCACCCTGATTAAGGAGGAGCCCATCCCTTCAGAAGAGACTCCCCTTTCCCCAAAAGGTTCCCCAATTCCTAACAAAACTGAATCCCTCTTCTTTGCACCATTGTCTCATCCACGCATTGAGACTCCGGAGCTCTGCCTGCCTCTGGTGACCTACACGTGAAACATGGAGCATTTCAGAGAATGCTACCCTGGAGGTTCTGGATTTAAGCTTTCTACCTAAGAGCCTAAACTTGGCTTCCAGAACCTCCCTCCCACATTTTCCTATGTCATTGATGCCCACATGTACCACGACAGCCAGCTCCTCCCCAGCACTGTCTAAAATCCTATCTAGGTGACGCATGAGGTCTGCCACCTTTGCACAAGGTAGGCATGTTACCAGGCGATCCTCAATGCCCACCAGCCACCCAGCTGTCAACATTCCTAATAATCAAATCACCAATTATGACGGCCAACCTAACCCTTCCCTCCTGGGCAGTAGGCTTTGGGGAGATATCCTCAGTGTGAAAGGACAATGAATGACCTGGAGAGCAGGTCCTTGCTACAGGATCCTTTCCTGCTGCATCAGGTTGATGCTCTCCAATCATGAGACCGTCTTCCTCCAAGGCAGCACCAGGGCTGCCAGTCTGAAGTTGGGAGTTGGCTACTATGTCCCTAAATGGTCTCATCTATATACCTCTCTGACTGCCTCAGCGACCCCAGGTCTGCCACTTTAGGCTCCAGAGATAGGATTCATTCTCTGAGAGCCAGGAGCTCTTTGCATCGCATGCACATGTACAAGTTCTCACCGGCGGGTAAAAAATCATACATGTGACACTCGATGCAAAAGACTGGAGGCCCCCCTCTTGCTGCTGGACTGCTGCCTTCATCTCAAATTTGTTCAGTTCCTACTTAAGTTTTAGGTTGCTATGGGAGTAGGAATGTGTCTAGGACAAGGTTATCCCCTATTTGAGACTCTATTGGTCAGCTCATGGCCAACCAGACCAGCTCAGACTGCATAGAAACATGTCCTTTGGAAGCCTCTCCATGGGAAGTTGTGAAAGTACACCACAGGGAGTCTAAGACACCCAGACCACAAAGGCAGCACTCGATAAGAAATTCTGAGAGGTCTCAGTGTCTGAAGACTGCGTGGACTTTACTGGTTTTACGTTGCATGGTGAGATATATCAGAGGGAACCAGAGTCTTTCAAGAACCCTTAGTTGATACCCAAAAAAGGGTGGGGGAGGATAACTCTAGAAAACTTAAGTAAGTCCCATTCGAAAGTAGTTCCCTTGAGTCAGAAGGGAGGTGTATACATGCAGAGGAGGTGAAGATACCCTGTGGCCTAGAGAACCCCATAGAGATACTACCCTCCATAATGAAGAGAAATGGTCAGTTCCAGTTTAGGGTAGGAAAAGAATATAGGAAGGATGATTTATTTTCTTGATAGTTAACCCAGGTAGTGACAGATGCCCGACCTGACAAGGTCAAGCTGAGGGGGAGGGTATGTGAAAGAGTATATGTTGGACCCTCCTTAAAAGCCTGGGACCTGATATTTAGCCTTGTCCCCCTTAAGCTACAGACTGGAAGGGAGTTCAGCTCTGAGGGTGTTCTCCTTAGAAAGGGATAAGAAGCTAGACCCAGGGAGCATGGGGCCCCCATGGAAGAGAATAAGGAAGCCTAGGGAAGGTTAATACTACTGAACTGTAAGTTATATTGCTGTTTTTATTTTGTGAATTGTGAACATAAGCAGACCTGCTTCTGTTTTCTTTTCTTGTTACTAATAAAATAATTTTATGAAAGAACAGCCAGAGTGCAGCTTCAATCTCTCTGGCTAGCCCAAGACCACTCATGATGCCACACTCCTACTATGAAAATGTGGAGGTCTCAAATGATAGATATGTTACATATGGAGTACTGAGATAAGAGAGGTAAAACACAGAAAGCAAAGGTCTTGTTTTAGACCATATGGAGACTATTTTTATAAACTTTACCATCTGCTCTTTAGAAATAGTTCTGCACTTGACTCGATACCACAACCCATTTGGTATTCTATATTTGTCGATCAGTTGGAATCAGACTGCTACTGGTGGGTGGGGTTTTAATTTCTTGTGTTATAATTCACGTGTATTATACTCAGTGGCCTTCTACTGTATATTGGATGAAAAAGGGAAAACGTTTGTTGGCTTTTTTTCTGGCATGGTGTTATTATTATTATTACAAAGAAGAAATTTTGAAAATAACAACAGAGATAGTGCAGTTTCTGGAAACCATTGCCAATGGATTATAAAATCCTTGGCAGCATGGTTTTCACCAGAACATAGTCTTGTCAGACAAGTCTGATCAATCTGAGATTTGTATCGGGGAGAGTATTAGATGTAGAGGATTAAAGTAAGGCCTTTGACATGGTTCTGCATAGGTGACTTGTGAATAACCTGAGTGTTCCTGGTGTGGACCCTAATGTGACTGACTGGGTTAGAAACTGGTTGAGTGGAAGGCAACAAGGGCTAGTGGTAAATGGAGTGCACTCCAAAAAAAAGAGAGTTGCTGCTAAAATGATCAGTGGTCTTTATAATAAAGCATATGGTGAAAGATTTAAAGATTAAAACACGTATACCTTAGAGGAAAGGTGGGATAAGGGGAGATATGATGGAGACATTTAAATAACTCCAAGGTATCAATGTACAGGAGGAGGGCCTATTTTAATGGAAAGCAGACTCTGCAAGGAGGGGGCATGGGATGAGGCTGAAAGGGGAAAGATTCAAGAGTAATCACAGGAAGAATTTCTTTACAGAAAGAGTGGTGGATGAATGGAACGACCTCCCATTAGAGGTGGCGGAGACAAGGACAGTATTTGGATTCAAGAAAGCATAGGACAAGCATAGGGGATCTCTGAAAAAGTGGTAGGAACTCTACTGCACTTTAAATACATGTGACTCTAGGTTCTATTTTCTGCTCTTTACTTTTAGCAGCTAAGGATTATTTATGCTTATCCCATGTCCTCTTAAGCTATTATTGTTTTAGCCTCCATCACCCAACCAGGGGGTGCCCCATACAGCCACCATTTTTTTCTGTGAAAAAATTTCCTGAGGTTACCCTTCAGTCAACACTTTCAGAGCCTTGAAGCATAACCCCTTGTTCTAGAACTTTCTTCCTTCTGAAATAGGTTTGCCTCTTGCACATTGTCATCATTTAGGAATTTGAATGTACAAATCATTTGTTAGACCTCATTTGAAATATCCTATTCTGGAACTAATGTCACCAAAAGGGATATAGAAAGAATAGAGGCTGCTTAGGGAAGTGCTTCCAAAGTATGTGTTAATGCCATAAGCCCTTTGAAATGAGACTCATGGACCTGAGAGGGGTGATTTGCTAGAAGCATTAAAATATCTCAAAGGTATAAATGTACAAAATGAAAACCATTTTTCAGTGAAAGGATAGTTACAGAAAAGGAGGTCACGCAAGGAAGATCAAATTGGATAGGCTTGGGAGTGATAGAAAAGAATAGAGTACTTATGTGGAAACAGCAAAAATAGTAAAACAAAAAAACGCACAGAATTCTTATTTGAGGAGAAATGAAGGTTAAATTAGATTGTGGTGATATATTTGCATTTTTATGTACTGCCATAAATTGAGGCACATTACAACAAATTACATACAAGTGCAAGTTCTGCCCCGGAGAGTATACCTGGTGCATTAGGGATGAAGTGACATGCCTAAAGACAGGCAGTAGCAGACGTAGGTTTTGAACCCAGCTTTGTTTGTTAGTCCATTCTAACCCTTAAGCCAGTGCTTCTCATCCTGGTCTGTGGGGAGGGAGGGAGGTGTCCAGCAAGTCTGATGTTCAGGATTTCTGAAATGAATATGTTTGAGATTTATTTTCACGCACTGCCTCTATTGTATGTAGATATTGTGTACATTTTCATTGGGGATATCTTGAAAACCAGACTGGAGTCCCCTCAAGGATGGGGTTAAAGATCACTGTCCTAAGGCATCAACTTTCTATATTGTAAACCAAGAGGATAATGGTCAGACAAGCAGTCTCTGTGTTGTCATATCCTGTGTTTCAATGTAGAGAAGCAAACTGAGCAAAACTGTTTATCACACCTAGAAAAACACACTAGGAACAATGTTCCCTCAAGTTTTTGAAAGACTGCACGCACAAATATTTTTTCTGTGCAGCTTTTTATAAGCCAAGTGCAAATGTGTGTACTACAAGCCAGTATAATGCAAATATGATCAGGATATATGGGGCACCTGTGGACCACCCCAGCATGTGTGCCCTACACAGGTGGGGCCAAAAAATGTATTTGCATGTTCTTGGGGGCAGGAGCCCTCTTTTCTGTGTTTCTTTCCACAGGGTGAGGATTTTTTGGCTTGAGGGGAAAGGCTTCCTTTCGGGTCACAGTGCAGGGGTGGCTGACATCCTGTTGGGTAATTCCTGGGAGAGGGGTCACTTCCGGTGTGCTGTCTGCCAGATTAATACAATGGACACACTGGATTAGTGTCCAGATTTAAGTTCACTGAATAAGATAGGTGCAGATGGACAATAAATATCATTTTAGCACCACAGTCTTTTTGGTTCTTTTTTTACAATCCTTTTCCTCTATCTGTGCAGGAGTCTTTCAACAGGCAAGGGCAAAGGCTATTGATTACTGGCAGCCGATGGCCCGAGTGCAGGAGATCACTCCCGGACCCCCGCTGGACCACCAGGGGCTTTTGGCAAGTCATGGGGGACCCTTCTGACCCTCACAAGACTTGCCAAAAGTCCAGCGGGGGTCCGGGAGTGACCTCCTGCACTCGGACCGTCGGCTGCCAGTATTCAAAATGGTGCTGATAGCCTTTGCCCTTACTATGTCACAGGGGCTACCGGTGCCATTGGTCAGCCCCTGTCACATGGCAGGAGCACAAGATGGTGCTGGCCATCCAGTGCTCCTACCTTGTGACAGGGTCCGGCCATTGGCACGGATACCCTGTCACATGGTAAGGGCAAAGGGCCATCGGCGCCATTTTGATTAGTGGCAGCCGACGGCCCGAGAGCAGGAGATCGCTCCAGGGACCCTCACTGGACCACCAGGTACCTGTAAAACATTTTTGGGGGGTCGGGAGGGTGGGGGAAGCAAAGGGATTAGTTTTAAAGGGTCGGGGTGGGTTTAGGGGTTATTTTTGTGTGCCGCTTTTCCCGCCCTCCCCCAAAACGATAAGAGAACCCCCACGATCAATATCGTGGGGTTTTCCTATCGTTTTGGGGGAGCCCCCGATTTCTGACGATTTTGAAAATATCGTCCGATATTTTCAATCGTCCGAAGCCCGATTCACATCCCTAGTATCTACACCAGCTAGGGAGTAGACTAGCAGGACCACCCTCCCGCCCCTGGTCAGGAATCCCAGGCTGTGTTAGCCTGTTCCCACTGACTGGGCCTGCAAATGCAACAAAAGGTAAGCACCTATCATCTCCGAATGCTCCAAAAATTATACCAGACTGCAGCCAGACTTTCAGAAGAAAGCTGTTATAAAGCCTTCTAGGGGGATGGTAATTCCTAGGCCCCTCAAAGGGAGGGACTGCATTTTGAATGGGTCCTCCCCCATCCACTAACCTATTCTAGCTAGTATCTTCCTGGGCATACTAGTAACCGAAGAACGGCTTTAGGTTACACACTCAATGTTTTGTTGCGTGAGCAGGGTTCACGATCTGTGTGCCTGCGCACATCTTAGAAAGAACAGTGGCTGGGACTATTTTATCCATTCTCCAATGGAGCATTGAAGTACTGTGAGTTGTGTGTTTTTTTTTTAATTCAATGGTTGTGGCTGATGGAAGAAAAAAATAGGGTGAATAGGGAAGGGGAAAATAAGGAGCCAGAAGGTAAAGGTATGACCTGCTCATTTTTATGTCTATACCATCTCCATACTAGGGCATGTGATTTGGGGATGGATGATAGTATGGATGTCAATACTCCAGTTTTTTAAAATACTGACTGCAAAAGATTGGCATGAGTACAGAAGGAGTGGCTAATTTCTAAAGAACCAAGTTGATTTCAAAGCTGTGAAAGGCAGTCCAAAGGGAAGATACATCTTGAGACTGACAGCAACTGAACTGTAAAGGCAAATATTGATTTCACTGTTTTGTTTTTTTTCATTAGCCATATATCAAATCCACAAGAAAAAATAAAGACCTAGAAATGTTCCCAAGCACTGTAACAACTAAAGCCTAATTTATATGCATTTTAACCACAAACTTCTTTCTAGCTTCTGAACTACAGGAAAATGATTAATATAACAAACCGGCTGTCGATAAAGCTTCACATCAGTGGGAATGGCTCATAGTTCAAATAGTTTTAGTACAACTTAACCCCTGAGCCTCCCCTGAAAAAACATCCAACCATTATGAAAAGAAAGTTATTAACAGAAAATTCTGTGCCATACTCTCCAGTGATGGATAAGTATAACTTTAACTTTACTTGCATTTGATGTTCATTTTGTTTGTGGTTGTACGATTATTAACACATGCTGAGTACTGTCTGCGGATTCAGAGATGGCAGACGCTGGGATGTTAATACAATGTCAGCTCAGCCCAAGGCTGGCAAATAACATTCCCCAGAGATACAAAGAATCTGTACAATTTATTCAGTTTTACCAGCCCATCCGGTCAACACATTTAGTCTATTAATGTTCACCAGTTCATTGGCCAGTTATGTTCCAAATGTAATTATTCATTTCCTGGGAGTTAAGCCATTAAAATGTGCCCTATTTAAAATAAAAATTAGTTTCTTGCTCTGGCACGTTCTTTTCCAACAAGTCTGCTTTTAAGAGATTTCTTTCAAAACATCAATAAAAAATAAAACTGTTTTTTGTCATTTATCATGGGAGAGAAAACTCAGCCCTATGGTTGACTTTGAGCTCTCAGTAAAGCAAAGAGTTTTCTTTCTACTATGCTCAGTTTCAGAAATGTAACGAATAGCTTTATGTTACTTGTCAGCACCTAGAAAAATAAAAAATAGGGTAAAACAACATGGAGTAAAAAACATTGAAAGGACTAGACAGATTCAAACAGCCCTATGCTTTCTTTTTTTAAAATAACTCATAGTAAACAGCTTAAAATTTTACATGCTTTGATATTATCATGAACATTAGGGGTATGCACAGGACATTTTTGTTTCATTTTTTTTGTTTCATTTGTTTATATATTTCTCACAGGACAAGCAGGATGGTAGTCCTCACATATGGGTGACATCATAGGATGGAGCCCAATCACGGAAAACTTCTGTCAAAGTTTCCAGAACTTTGACTGGCCCCTATTGGGCATGCCCAGCATGGCACTAACCCTGCAGCCAGCAGCAGCCTCACTGTTAAGGAGCTCTGCAGAGATTCCTGACAGGAATTTTCCTCACAGAATTGCTAAAAGTTAATTTGCCCCACAGGGGTCCCTCCTTTAACTTTTTCCAGACCGCGGTACTCCGGTAAGTTTTTATCCATTTTCCGTCAATTACCTTCGAGTTTGGCCCTCGCGGCCTACTGGCCGTCGACTGTACCGTGGCTCGATTTTTTTCTATGGCCATGGCGTCAGGGTTTCATCGGTGCCCGGACTGTACTCACACCATGTCCATTACAGACCCCCATAAAGTCTGTGTAATGTGTCTTGGACGAGAGCACGATGTCTTGACCTGCACCAAATGTGCCCTAATGACACCAAAAGGTCGCAAGGCCAGAATGGAGAAGATGGAACTTCTCTTCCATGCTCAAACCCCGACTCCGTCCATTGCATCAACGTAGTCTGAACCGGCACCATCCACTTCGCGCCAGCATTGACCACTGGCCGGTGACCATCTGGTATCGATGACTTCTCGGCCTTCGACACCCTCTACTCCCCCTCAGGACCGAGGGGATCGTAGGGAGAAACATCGCCATCGGCACCAAAAGACTTGGACCATCGAGGGAGCAAAATCATCGACCTCGCCATCGTCCGAGCCGCCGTCGAAGAAACCCTGTCCAGAAAAGGCACCAACCTTTTCGGCGACCAGGTCACCGAGGCAACCCTCGCCCAACAGGGCATTGGGAGCCACGACTCCGCCTTTAACGGTGGTCCCTCCGACTATGCCTAAGCCTCCTTCTTCTGTTCCAGAGCCACGGCTGCTTGCTTCAGGTCTCTAAGAAGAACTGGACGGATGGTTCAGGAGGCCATCAACAAGGCGAGGCAATGACTTCAGGTTCCTCTGGCACCGACACCGGTACCGATTGCGGAACCGACCATCAACCTGATTCCAGCAGCATTGGCATTGCTACTCTCCAGGATGGAAGTGCTTATGGCCGCTTTTCCACCGATGGATCCTGGGTCACCGATGGCTTCGGTGCCCTCCCCACTTACTCTGTCATCGGGAGGAGAAACACCATTCCATATCCCTCCATCGGGAGTTTTGCTTCAGCCATCGAGGCCAATACAGCCGTCTCTACCGATTCCATCGGTGCTATGTCCATCGGCACCATCAAGCCATCCATCGATGCCTTCGATGCCTGCGCCGGGGCCTTCAATGCCTTCTTCGGTTATTCCTTCGATACCTTCGGAGCCTAGACCGGGGCCTTCAGGTATCCAACCACCCCGTCCCCCTCTAGTTCCTAGAGCGACAGTTGCTGATCCTTATGATACCTGGACTGATGACTCCTCACCAGACACCAATGATCTGCCATCACCACCTTCACCCACTGAGAGTAGAAAGCGTTCTCCTGAAGACCTCTCTTTCATAAATTTTGTGAAGGAAATGTCTGAATTGGTTCCTTTCCAATTACAGACTGAACAGGACGATAGACATCAGATGTTGGAGTTGTTACAATTCCTGGATGCTCCCAAGGAAATAACCTCCATCCCTATCCACCAAGTTCTTCTGGACCTCCTCAAGAAGAACTGGGAACATCCTGGCTCCACTGCACCAGTCCACAGAAAAACTGACACTACCTGTTTGGTGCAGTCAGCTCCAGGCTTTCAGAAGCCTCAATTGGATCACCAGTCTGTGGTGGTTGAATCTGCGCAAAAGAGAATAAAAAGGTCAAAACCTCACACTTCCTTTCCCCCTGGCAAGGAACAGAAGTTTTTAGATGCCATTGGTTGCCGAGTCTTCAAAGGATCAATGCTGATCTCCCGAATTGCCGCTTATCAGCTTTATATGACTGAATATAAAAGGGTCATTTTTAATCAGATTAAAGACTTAATGGACTCCATGCCTCAATCACTTCAAGAACAACTTCAAACCCTAGTTAATAAAGGGTTTGAGGCAGGCAAGCATGAGATCAGATCATGTTATGACATCTTTGACTCTGCAAACAGAGTATTTGCAGCTGCTATTTCAGCAAGACGATGGGCTTGGCTCAAGTCTTCAGACCTTCAACCTGAAGTCCAGGACAGATTGTCCGACCTCCCCTGTGTAATGGACAATCTCTTTGGTGAGCAGATTCAGAAGACAGTAGCTGAATTAAAGGATCATCATGAGACTCTAAGACAGTTCTCTCTGATACCTTTGAACTATCCTTCCAAACAGCCTTTCTGGAATGACCCTAAAAAGTCATTCTTCAGACCGAAGAAGTCCTACCTGCCACCAGCCAGATCCTGTTCTATGAGACCATTTCTCAAAGCTCAGTCTCGTCAGACCCGGAAACAAAAGCCACAAACAGCCCACCAGTCGGGCCCTGTTTCTGGCTTTTGTCTCTCGCATAGAGAGCAGCAGCCAGCTTCCGTTACCCCACATTCCAGTGGGAAGTCGATTGTGCCATTTCAACAACAGGTGGCACTCAATCACCTTAGACCAGTGGGTTCTAGCGATTATAGCTCAAGGATATCATCTCAACTTTCCATCCCGCTGGATTCCCCACCTCTAATGACATGGAAAACATCCGACCATTCACTGCTTCTGGAACAGGAGGTCTCCCTCCTACTCCACTCCACAGCAATAGAACCAGTACCATTCCCTCAGCAAGGCCCAGGGTTCTATTCCCGGTACTTTCTAATCCCCAAAAAATCGGGACGTGTTCATCCAATTTTGGATCTATGAGTCCTAAACAAGTACCTCCAAAGAAAAAAGTTCAAGATTAGACCTTAGACCGACCAGAGAAACCTACAGAGGATCCCTCTACGAGTCCTAAACAAGTACCTCCAAAGAAAAAAGTTCAAGATTAGACCTTAGACCAACCAGAGAAGCCTACAGAGGATCCCTCCAGATACCCAATACGAAATTCACATGACATATAACCTCAAGAGAACGGGCTCTCTCGACAGCCGGACCATCACTCTGGAACTCCATCCCCACTAACCTTCGCCAGGAACCTTGCCTGCCAACTTTCCGAAAAAGATTGAAAACTTGGCTTTTCAAACAAGCCTTCCCAGACCACATCTGAATCACAACCATCTATTCAAAGAATGTAGCCACTCCGGTTCTGTAAATAATTATTAATTTATGAGTTTAACCTTCTACTGTTTTTTCTCCTGTCCCAGTTCCAGTACCCCTGTTTCATTGTAACTGCAACTCCTCTGCACTAAATTCAGTTTTGTATTTTTTGCACACCTTGTTCGAATGTGAACCGGCATGATGTGATGTTTTCACGAATGCCGGTATATAAAAAAACCTAAATAAATAAATAAATAAAAATAAAAGATGGTAACCTTGGGCTCTCTTCTTCCTCTTCTACAACGAAGAGACTGGCTCTGCTCTCTAGACCTTCAGGACGCATACACTCATATTGCGATTGTTCCATCTCATCGCAAATACCTGAGGTTTCTAGTAGGCCACAACCACTATCAATACCGAGTGCTTCCATTCGGCCTTGCATCTGCACCATGAGTCTTCACAAAATGCCTCGTCGTAGTTGCAGCCTTCCTCAGGACTGAAGGTGTTCACGTCTACCCCCTATCTAGATGATTGGTTAATCAGGGCTCCGACTCAGGAAGCTGCTCTGTCGTCCCTACATCTCACCTTACACACTCTCATTTCGCTCGGATTTCTTGTCAACTACGACAAATCCTCCTTAGTCCCATCTCAAACCTTATCATTCATTGGAGCAGACTTGGACACTTTACAGGCAAAGGCATTTCTGCCTCGACAGAGAGCTCTCATTCTCGTGTCTCTGGCACATCAGCTGCAGTCTCAACACTCAGCGACTGCACACCATTTTCTTATCCTTCTGGGACACATGGTGTCCTCAGTTCAGGTCACCCCAATGGCCCGCTTGGCCATGAGAGTCACGCAGTGGACTCTACAGTCACAATGGACTCAATCCATTCAGCCTCTGTCGACCACGGTCCACGTAACCGACTCACTCCGTCAGTCTCTTGCCTGGTGGACAAATCAAATCAATCTTCTACAGGGCTTGCCTTTTCAGGCGCCAGACCCTCAAATAATTCTCACCACCGATGCTTCCAACTTCGGATGGGGAGCCCACGTGGCCGATCTGGAGACACAAGGTTCTTGGTCTCCAGAGGAAGCCAAACACCAAATAAATTTCATGGAGCTGCGAGCAATCAGATACGCTCTCAGGGTATTTCAGGATCACCTCTCCAATCAAGTCATCCTGATCCAGACAGACAACCAGGTGGCCATGTGGTACATCAACAAACAGGGAGGGACAGGCTCCTATCTTCTGTGTCAGGAAGCTGCACAGATATGGGAGGAGGCCCTCTCCCACTCGATGTACCTCAGTGCCACCTACTTGCCAGAAGTGGACAATGTGTTGGCAGACAAGCTGAGTCGCACTTTTCAACCGCACGAATGGTCTCTCAACCCTTAAGTAGCAAACTCGATCTTCCAACAATGGGGTCATCCTCAAATAGACCTCTTTGTGTCACCTTAAAATTGCAAAGTAGACAATGTCTGCTCTCTCACTCGCAGCCAACACTATCAGCCAAGAGACGTGTTCTCCCTCTCATGGGCAACCAGTCTCCTCTATGTGCATTCCCTCCACTTCCACTTCTCTCGAAGACTCTCGTGAAGTTACGTCAGGACAAGGGAACAATGATCCTGATAGCACCCCCACTGGCCACGCCAAGTGTGGTTTCCAATACTTCAGGATCTCTCCATTCGCAGGCACATTCCTCTAGGAACAGACCCACTTCTAATCACTCAAAACAACAGGTGCCTTCGCCACCCCAATCTTCAAGCCTTGTCCCTGACGGCATGGATACTGAAAGGTTAATCCTTCAACCACTTAACCTTTCTGAACCAGTTTCCTGTGTCCTGATTGCTTCACGGAAGCCTTCCATGAGAAAATCTTACTCTTACAAATGGAAAAGATTCACGTCATGGTGCTCGTCTCAGTCGCTTGACCCTTTTATCTGTCCAATTCTGAAGTTTCTTGACTATCTCTGGCACTTGTCAGAGTCAGGTCTAAAAAGTTCCTCCATCAGGATGCATGTCAGTGCAGTAGCCGCCTTCCATAAAGGTGTCAGGGATGTCCCTATATCAGTACACGTTTTTTGAAAGGCTTCTAACACGTTTTTTGAAAGGCTTGATTCACCTCAAGCATCCACTGCGTCCTCCAGCCCCTTCTTGGGACCTTAACCTGGTTTTAGGTCGGTTCATGGAACCACCACTTGAGCCTCTTCACTCCTGTGAACTTCAATATCTCACATGAAAAGTGATTTTCCTTTTGGCAATCACTTCAGCTCGCAGAGTTAGTGAATTAAAGGCCCAAGTTACCTATCCGCCTTACACTAAACTTCTGCAGGACCGGGCGGTACTCCACACTCCCCCTAAATTTTTACCTAAGGTAGTTTCAGATTTTCACCTCAATCAATCCATCATACTACCAACCTTTTTTCCCAGGCCTCACTCCAATCCAGGAGAGCAGGCTCTGCATACCCTTGACTATAAACGGGCCCCCGCATTCTACCTAGACCATACGGCTGCCCACAAAAAGAGCACTCAATTGTTTGTCTCTTTCCATTCCATCAAATTAGGGCAGCCTCTGGGTAAGCAGACCCTCTCCTCCTGGTTAGCGGACTACATATCCTTTTGCTATCAGCAAGCAGGCATTCCACTTCAAGGACGTGTTAAGGCACACTCTGTGAGGGCCATGGCAACTTCAGTAGCACACCTCCGATCGGTGCCGCTTACTGATATTTGCAGGGCTGCCACCTGGAGTTCTCTCCACACTTTTATAGCCCACTATTGCTTGGACAAAGCCGGAAGACAAGATTCCATCTTCGGCCAGTTTGGGGTAGATTTTAAGCCCTGAGCATGGGTATACATGTGCGCGCACTACCCGGGGCGCACACATATACGCCCTATTTTATAGCATGTTATAAAATTGGGGGTTGGCACGCGTAAGGGATGTACTGTATTTACGCGCGTAGAGCTTTTAAAATCCGGCCCTTTATGTGGAACCATATACACCACATATAAAGCTCCCCCCGATCCAACTTTCTGGCCACCTAGTCAAAGAAATTGATCCAATTTGTCTGATAGGACCTACCACTGGTAAATCTGTGCTGCCTAGAATCTTGTAATCCTCTGGATTCCAGAAACTGCACTATCCTGTTTTAGCAATAATTCCATTAATATATTCACCACAGTGGTCAGATTAACCGGCCTGTGGTCCCATCCTCCTCCATACTTCCAATTTTGTGAAGCTGAGCCACCGTTGTGATGGTGTACTACTAAACGACGGTATAGAAAAGTTTTAAATAAATAAATAAATAAATATTTCTAGCGATCCGGAGACAGGCAACTGTCGTCTAGAAACAGGAAATGTCATCCCTCACCAAAAAATCACTGATTCTCAACGACTATCTCCTAGACGCAAAACCGGACATCTGTGCCATAACAGAAACCTGGCTTAAACCAACAGACACAGTGCTAATAAATCAACTCCCCATCCAGCTCTACGACTTCTTTTCCCTTCCACGGCAAAAGAAAAGAGGCGGGGGCCTCCTTCTAGCAACCAAAAAAGAGCTCAGATTCTCCCAGTTCTCAGCAATATCTGACTCTAAACTAGAAATAGGTCTCTTCAAAACAGACCAATTCCAAATCCTCCTAGTCTATGCCCCGCCAGGACTTCTGGAATCAGATCCCTCCTCCATCATAGAAATTATCGCAAAATATTTGAACCTAGACGCACCTGCTCTGATCCTAGGAGATTTCAACCTCCACGTCAACAATACCACACTCACATCCAGCTGTGAGGCCCTTCTCACCTCGATGTCATCCATGGGCTTCAAACAGATCATCAATAAGCCCACCCACAAAGCAGGTCATACGCTGGACCTTATGTTCATAAATTCTGGCATAACACACTCATCTCCCACTGTATGCACTCAGGTCCCTTGGTCGGATCACTCAGTAATTTCAACCTCCTTCAAAGTGATAGAAAACCGTAACAACCATCAAACTCAATCATCGTTTCTCTACAGAAAAGCCTGTTCATCTGAAGACCTCAGCAGTCAATTATCTAAAGAACTCCCACTCATCAACCTGACAGACCCAAACACTGCCTTACTTTCCTGGAATAACATTACAGAGTCAGTGGCAAATAAAATATGTCCTATTTCATCCAAAAAACTTAATCCCAATGCCCCAAAAAGACAACCTTGGTTCACCAAAGACCTCCGAAAACTCAAACAATCCCTCAGAAAGAAAGAAAGTGAATGGCGCAAAACACCTTGTCCAAGCACACTATCCACATACAAATTTGCTCTCCACCACTACAGGAACTCCACCTTAAGAGCAAAAAGGGATTTCTACGCCCATAGGATCCATAACATTATCTTCGACCCTAAAGCTTTATTTTCATACGTATCCGAACTAACACAAACCAACGCCCCAACTACCCCCATTGATCAAGCACAATCCAAAGCAGATGATTTAGCGCTTTTCTTCCAAAACAAAATATCCAACCTCTTAACTCAACTGCCCCCAGGCACACCTCCTACTATCAGCCTCTCCTGTCAAACAAACAAAAACATACTTTTTGAAGCATTCGAACCCACTACTGCTTCAGAGATCCACTCTCTCCTAAAGAAACTGAAACCCTCCTCCCATCCATCTGACCAAATTCCTTCAAAACTTCTCCTTCTAATACCAGACACCATATCCAATACCCTGGCCGATATCATAAACTGTTCTTTAGTGCAAGGAATTTACCCAGAAGCCCTAAAACTAGCATCTATCAAACCCCTTCTAAAGAAACCAAATTTGGACCCAAACGACAACAACTTCCGCCCTATTTCCAATCTTCCTTTTATTGCCAAGATATTGGAAAAATTAGTCAATTCACAACTCTCAGATTACCTGGAAGATCATAAAATACTGCTCCCTACACAATACGGATTCCGCAAGGCATTAAGTACTGAGTCTCTCCTCATCTCATTGTCAGACCACATCATCATGGGCTTGGACAAAGGACAATCCTTTTTACTAATCCTCCTGGACCTGTCTGCGGCGTTTGACACCGTCAACCACGCTATCCTCCTTAACCGACTGGTGGACATCGGAATAACAGGAACAGCTTTCTCCTGGTTCAAAACCTTCCTTTCGAATAGAGGATACAAAGTCAAAATAAACAATAAAGAATCTCCTCGATGCAATTCTTCACTAGGAGTTCCTCAAGGCTCCTCCCTTTCCCCTACCCTCTTCAACATTTACTTACTTCCTCTCTGCCAACTGCTAACTAACCTTCAACTAAATCATTTTCTTTATGCAGACGACGTGCAAATATTGATCCCCATCAAAGAATCAATTACAAAAACCCTCAAATTCTGGGAATCCTGTCGACAAGAAATCAACCTCCTACTTTCCAGTTTAAATCTGATTTTAAATTCAACAAAAACCGAACTCCTCCTCATTTCTCCGGAAAACAGCAACACCACACAAAACACACCACCAAACATCTTTGTCTCCCAAGCTGGGGACCTAGGAGTCTTAATTGATAATCACTTAAATTTAAAAACTTTCATCAACCGCACTACAAAGGACGGCTTCTACAAATTACAGATATTGAAAAGAATAAAACCACTTCTTCATTTTCAAGACTTCAGAACAGTCCTACAATCCATAATTTTCTCCAAGATAGACTACTGCAACTCTATCTTGCTAGGTCTCCCTTCCTCATCCTTAAAACCACTCCAGATGCTGTAAAACACTACTGCCAGGATTTTAACAAACGCCAGAAGAAGAGATCACATCTCCCCCATTCTCAAAAAATTACACTGGCTCCCAATTCACTTCAGAATACTCCACAAGACCATCACCATCATCCATAAAACCATCTACTCTCAAGCCCCACTCAATCTTCAGATACCACTCAGACTATACTCCTCGTCAAGACCAATCAGAGAAGCATACAGAGGATCCCTACACGTTCCACAAACAAAAGTTACACACCATCAAACATTCAGAGAACGGGCCTTTTCCACCGCTGGACCATCATTATGGAATACCATCCACTCCGACCTCAGACAGGAACCTTGCCTACCAACATTCAGAAAAAGGCTAAAGACATGGTTGTTTAGGCAAGCCTTTCCTGATCACAACTGACAATCACAATGGACTCTCATAACTTTCTCCAAAAATACTACATCCACTTGTAAATTGTCCCATTATCACTATGTAATTAATCTGAACACTATGTAATTAATTAATTAATTGTAATTGACTAAATTGTTCCAGCTACTCTTCTTCTCCAAGTTCTAATTTTCCCTTGTTTATTGTAACTTTCTTCGCTACATATCAACACCAGTTTTCGTTCAATGTTATCACTCCCTTGTTTTCTGTAAACCGGCATGATATGATTTTATCATGAATGCCGGTATAAAAAAGCTTTAAATAAATAAAATAAATAAATTATAATTTCCCATTTAATTTTAAATGACAGCACATCTCTATTGAATATTATACAAAGCAGCTTTCATGAGAGAGATCCCAGTTGGTAATGATTGACTATTTTCAATTTGTAATGAAATCTGAACTATATTAGGCCAGGGATTCCCAACCTTTTTGGGATCGTGGACCCCTTTTCAAACTTCAACATTTTCTCTTTAAGTTTATATATATATATATATATATATATATATATTAATGTAATAACAAAGAAATAATTATATCCACATCAAACTCATTCGTAATAAATAAAACTTATTATGTATAATGCTTACTAATATAAACTGAATACATGTTGCGGGAGCGCTAGGGAGTGGTCCTACTTCTGGAAAGGTTAGTGTGCCCATGGACCATGGCGTGACTGCAGAGGAACTCTGAGGAAGTGCCGAGGCAGGCAAGGGGTGTCCAAGCTCGGGCGAACAGTCTGAAGACCAGGAACTCTGACCTCTGCTGAACCTGAATGCACCAGAAGAGACCCAACAATGTAATGCTGGTTTTTGGGGTAGCTCTCTGGCCACTCGATAGCCCTTTCAGACCTGCCGCCTGGAAACGGCAGATGCGACAGTATGGACAGAGGTTGAGGACAGGTGATGATACTGGAACAAGATGAAGACATTTGAAGACATGGTCGGGATGAAGATACTTGGAGACATAGTCAGAATGAAGACACTTGAAAACATAGTTGGGTCGAAGGTACTTGGAGACATGGAAGAGGCAAAGACAGTAGGCAAGAAGGCAAGGCTGAAGCAAGGATCCGGGTGGCTCACAAGGCAAAGGTCCAGCCGGAAGAGGCTTCAGAGACCCGGCACCCTGGCAGGTCCACTGACAGCAGGGTCCACTGGATGGGCTAAAGCTGGCCCCTGGAACATCCGCAAAAGGACAGGCGAAAGGCAGAAGGTAGACGAAGACTCTGATGAGTGGAAAGTCAACAGCAAGGTTAAAACTCAGGATGAAGTGGAATTCGAATGACACTCGAAGCTGAATCTGGCCCAGACAGAGGCTTCAGTGACTCGGCGTGTCCGACGCCCTGGCAGGTCCACTAGAAGCAGGAATTGGTGGGAGAGCTAGGAGTTGAAGCCGGAACCAGGAACATCTGAGGACTAGGCTTCCAATGAGAGGAGCAGAAGAAAAGGACAACGGAGGACGTAACATCTGAAGTATCTGAAGACAAGGACATCAGGGACATCTGGAGACGAGGACATCTGAAGACAAGGAAATCTGAAGACATGGGATCAGACGAGAGACCAGAAAACAGAGAAGAAGACAATGAGGGAATCCCCATGAAGAACAGAGTGCCTTGAAGAAGCTGGCAATGATGAGAAGTCCAGGAGTGGACTGGCTCCATGCAAAGGCATGGAGAACTGGCGAAGGGCCCTTATGTAGGGCAGAAGTGGAGACGCCAGGATGACATAATCAGTCAGGGCCACAGGGCCTTTCCTGTTGCAGGCCATTTAAGAAGCAGAGAGAGGCAATGTCGTGCACCTAGGTGGCAGGACCAGGGACAGCGGCAGCCATGCCGCGAAGAGGAACAGAAGTGGCACTAGGCCACAAGACAGGTCCTGGCATCGGCAGCTCTTCTAGCCACAGGAGGAACAACGGCGGGGCCACCGGGTCACAAAGAGGAGGCTAGAGGTGGAGGCTCTGCCCATGCAGGGGAGAAGACATCGGCAGCCACTGGGCTGCAGAGGCAGGACAACGGTGGCGGCTCCAGGCCACGAGACGGCATCAGGTCGGCCTGACTGTGCAGAGGTGAGAGGCTGCTCACGGCTAGGCCCGCGAGCAGCATTGTAACAATATATCTGCAAAGCACAGCAGTAAATGTGCAGGAATGTACTCCTATTCATTAACTTATGTAGTGTAACCTTAGGCAGCCACACAGCTGGATCTGTCTGGATATGGAGTGACTGGGGGGACTGGACTGATGGTGTGAGGGGGAAAGAGAGAGAGAGAGAGACTGGCAGGGTGGGAGGATGAGACAGACTGACAAGGAGGGACTGGTGGAGGGGGAGATAGAGAGACCTGTTTAGGTTGGAGGGAGAGAAAGAGAGACTGGTAGGGATGAACAGGTAGAGAAAGAGTGATAGGGATGAACTAGTGGAGGGAGAGAGACTGATGGAGGGGAGAAAGAAATTGGTGGAGGGAGAGAAAGATGGAAGGAATGGACTGGTAGACAGAGAGTGGTAGAGAAGGACTGAGGAGGGAGAGAGACTGGTGGGGATGGGCTGGTAGAGGAAGGGAGAGAGACATGGAGGGGAGAAAGAGATTGGTGGAGGGAAGGAGAGAAAGGGATGGCAGGGATTGGTAGAGAGAGAGAGAGAGACTGGTGGGGAGAGACTGAGGAGGGACTGGCGGGGATGAGCTTGTAGAGGGGGAGAGAGAGAAATAAACTGGCAAGGATGAACTTTTTGGAAGGAGAGAGAGAGAGGGAAGAGTGACTGGCCGGTCTGGCTTGGTGGAAGGAGAGAGACAGACTGGTGGAAATGAACTGGTGGAAAGAGATAGTGACTGGTGGGGTTGGACTAGTGGAGGGATAGAGGGGCTGGTTAGGATGGAACAGAGAGAGAGAGAGAGAGAGAGAGTGAGCGACTGGTAGGGAAGGAGAGATGTTTGAGACAGGCCCACATCACTAAAAGGGAGATGTGGAGAGAGATTTGGTGCTTGTATTTCTCTCCCAAACCCTCCAAATGGTATTGTTTTAAATTATTGTTTGTTTTTAAGGAAATCACTTGTGACAGGGAAACCACCCTGTTAAATCAATCTTTTTGGGAGTCCAATAGCTTTCTCCACACCTTCCTGTTAACAAATTCTATACCTGGAGAAACAGGACACCCCTGCTCATAAAGCAAGATGCACTGCTACAAACATTTTGGGTGCTGGGCATGCATGCCAGTGGCAACTCTAGACAGAAGAACCACTTAAGTAAGAAAGAAACCCCTGGCCAGGTTCAACTATCTACTACAACTACCACTAAAATTATTCAAGAGCTTCAATCAATAAATATTCTCCTATGTGGGACTGAGACAGAATCCCAATATGAACCCTGCACCTCAAGTTTTAACTTAAATAGCCTGCGTTCACAGATACTCCCCCAACAAAGGGTGCAGAGTGATAAAGGTCATTTCCCTTTACCACTCACCATAAAAAAGAAATAATATTCAAATGCTGGTGTCACCTCAATAACAGCAACACAAGCCTATCACTACCATGAACATTGTATAATACAAAATCCTGCAAAAAAAAATGTACTCAACCTATAGTAAAAATGCCATACCGGGGAGTCACGTGATGTGGTGATCAGGGCTGGTCGCAGCTAGCTCGGCTCCAGGTGGCAGGCCGCTGAATCTATCCATATCAGCGCCTATCCGTACACATTTTGGAACTTCCAACGACTACAGAGCTTGGGCTTATGAATATCGACCGCTACATGCATAAATCGCCAGCAACAATGCCTCCTAAAGTGGCCAAAAAAGACAAGGAAAACACAAAAATGGCCGAGGACAAAATGGCCGCCAGCACGGAAAAAGGGTCGCCTGATTTCACTAACGATGCCGCTCTGACTGCATTGTCAGCAGCAGTGACCGCTGCAGTTACCGAAGCCCTATCTACTAAATTGGATAAAATATCGGAGCAATTGAACACCTTGCAAGCTGCATTCTTGGAACTACCCCCCCGCATTGATATGCTGGAGCTGAGGATGTCGGCGGCAGAAGATGAAGCGGTGGCGAAGGAAGGCAAGCTACATAAATTAGAA
This sequence comes from Rhinatrema bivittatum, assembly GCF_901001135.1. Taxonomy (NCBI): domain Eukaryota; kingdom Metazoa; phylum Chordata; class Amphibia; order Gymnophiona; family Rhinatrematidae; genus Rhinatrema; species Rhinatrema bivittatum. The sequence continues at coordinate 322,708,846 of NC_042619.1, forward strand.
AAGCTGATCCAAACTCATGAGGATAAAATAGATGAACTGGAAAACCAGTCCCGACGCAACAATTTGCGTTTTGTCGGCATCCCTGAATCGGTTCCGGACAGCGAACTTGCAGCCTACCTTATCAAATGGCTCCCTGAGGCCCTACATGATTCTGAGCTGACGTCTCTACAAATTGAGCGGGCACATCGCCTGGGGGCGCGTTCGGCGGAAAACAGACGGCCGCGAGTTGTAATTGCCCGGATCCTTAATTATACAGATAAACAGCGAATCTGGCAACTTTGGCGCAAAATCCCGACGTTGCAACTGCAGAACGTGCAAGTACGCATCTTTCAAGATTTTTCTGCGCGTATCGCCGCCAAACGCAAGGAGTTCAGCCCCATTTGCTCGCAGCTGGCGACGAAACAAATCAAGTTTGCGTTACAGTATCCGGCAAAACTCCGGATTTGGAACAACGGGCAATCACAGGTTTTTGAGGCTCTGCCTGAAGCGCAAAAGTACGTACAACGTATTCTCTCTACGGAACCAGAATGAGCTAACTCTCGACTAGCCTTGTGGGCTACTGGCTGTTGAAGTTTCCGTTGTTCCAGCGGTTGTTTTATTATTATCTGATCGGTGTGTGTCACATCCCTGTTAGTCGTCTTGGTTGACTTGGGACATGTTGGTGTGGACATTGCTCATTGATGTTTTCTTTTGAATGGGCCTGCCACCTGAGCACTCACAAAAATGGCTCCTGCTCTCACTTTTGAGAGTATTGTGGGTGTTGTTTGGACAAATGGGGATTGGAGGGATTTGAGGTGGGGTGGAAGGGTTGGGGGGGAGGGTTTGCACCTTATTGACATGTTTGCATTTTGTATTTCCTTCAGCATGATCATACTGTTGTGGAGAAACATATTTGGTTTACTGTTACTTTTTCTTCTAATTACCTTTCCACTTTGGGGGCTACAGGCCTTTTTCTTAATCAGGTATCCTTTACCTCTTCTGGATACGATCTCTCCGTTTTGTATTTCTTTTATCCTCACTTGGTTGACACATTGTTTTGATTTTTTCACTATGGTCATTTCTATTATTAAATTCCTATTATGAATCCTAAGGTAAAATACATGACTTGGAATGTTGCCGGTATGGGTTCGCCTATTAAGCGGGAAAAAGTTTTAGCCCAATGCCATAAATCTAAAGGTGATATCATCTTTTTACAAGAAACCCATATGCTGGACCATGAACATCTTAAACTTAATCATAAAAAAGGTTTCAATCAAATCTATTTTTCTTCTGGCACGCATAAACGTAATCGCGTAGCCATATTAATATACAAGTCTGTTCCTTTTCAGTTAACTTCCCAGTGGAAAGATGAAGAGGGGCGTGTTGTCATTATCCAGGGACACCTTTTTGGGACTTTGGTAACACTAGCTTCGATATATGGCCCTAATAAATATCAACATTCTTTTTTTACTACTTTAATTACTAAATTACTTGAATTTGGTCCGCATTCTTTAATTGTGGCAGGGGATTTTAATTGTCTCCTGGACTACACGTTAGATAGAAGTTCCTCTAGTCCCATATCCGCTATGGGCCCTGATAAAGGTCTGCCCTTTTTGTGTTCTGCTTTGCATTTGGTGGATAGTTGGAGAGCCCTCCACCCTATGGAAAGGGATTATACACACTATGCTAGGGCACACTCTACTAAGACCAGAATCGATTACATCCTGATTTCTGACTCGCTTTTTTCTTTGATTGATTGTTCAGAGATTGGTTCGCTGGTCGTCTCTGACCACTGTCCAGTTAGTTGTGTGTTGGGAGCGAACCCTCTGTCACCCTCTTTTTTTCAGTGGCGGATGCCGGAATGGCTGGCCACAGATAAAAACTTTGCAAAATTCCTAGAGGAACGGTGGCTGCAATATGCAGAATTTAATCAAGCTCATACGGACCAGCCACCGTTGTTCTGGGAGACAGCCAAGGCTGTTAAACGTGGCGATATTCTAAAATATGTCATCCAATATAAACGTAAACAAAATAAACAAATTTTGACCTTGGAATCTAAATTAGCCTATTACAAACAGCAATGGAATACACTTAATACACCCTTATGGCGTGATAGATTCCGACAAACTCAGAAAATCCTTAATGATATAATCCACCAAAAAGCGACAGGAAGTATGTTTGCCTTTAAACATAAATTGTTTGAACATGGTAATAAACCGGGGCGTCTTCTGGCTTGGCTAACTAAGGCTAAACAGGCCTCTAAATATATCACCTCTCTTAAGCGAGCAGATGGTACTTTAGCAGTCTCCACACCCGAAATAGGTCAATTACTTCAGGATTTTTATAAAACTTTGTATACTGCAGAAATACCTAACATTGGCAATCAGGATGCTTTCCTTGAAAATTTAAAGTTACCCCAAATCACAGTTCAGCAACGGGAGAGTTTGAATCACCCTATTACTGCAATTGAGGTTACCAAAGTCATCAATGACCTCAAATTACATAAATCACCTGGTCCAGATGGCATAAATTCATTGTTTTATAAATCTTTGGTATCTCATATAGTACCTTCTCTTACTGACTTATTTAATCACATGATATCACATGATATGTTACCGGATACCATGAAAGTAGCGGCTATCACAGTACTGCCCAAACCCGGCCGAGACCCCACGGATCCTGGTTCGTATAGACCAATATCACTGTTGAACCAAGATGTAAAAATATTTGCGAAACTACTGGCTAATAGATTAAAATTTATACTACCCGATTTGATCTCCTTGGAGCAGACGGGCTTTGTGCATGGTCGTCAGCCGATTTCTAACATCAGACGTCTGCTGGTAGCACTGGAAAGTTGCCGGGTTCAGGGTACGCCGGATCCCCTCTTGGTCAGCTTTGACGCTGAAAAAGCGTTCGACCGAGTGGCCTGGTCGTATTTATTTACAGTTCTAAGGCGGTTTGGGTTCATGGGCCCTTTTTTACAGGCTATTATGCTATTATACAGTGACCCAAAAGCCTTTATTTGCCTTAATAATTCCACCTCCGCAATATTTTCTCTGGGCAGGGGTACCAGGCAGGGTTGCCCCCTGTCACCTCTTTTATATATTATGTCCTTAGAACCTCTTATCCATACCATTAAGAACTCTACAGCAGTGCCAGGAGTGATTACTGGGAAAATAGAGCAAAAAATGATGCTTTTTGCTGATGACATGTTGATGCTCATCTCTAACGCCAAATCTTCGTTACCTAGTTTGCTGCTCCTAATTCATACATTTGGTTCCTTTTCTGGGCTGAAATTAAACCTCACCAAGTCAGAAGCTATGGACGTCAATGGTACACTCAAGGAGCAATGGCCTTATTTTCCTTTGATGTGGGCGACAGACACTATCAAATATTTGGGAATTAAAATCCACCAAAACCCACAGAATTGGTATTCTCGTAATATTACTCCTCTCATACAGGCCTTTCGCTCCAAGGTAGTTAGTTGGAATGCTTTCCCCCTCTCTATTTCTGGTAGAATAGCTTTGGTTCAAATGATATTACTTCCTAAACTATTATATATCTTGCAAATGCTTCCTGTGTATTTGACCGCTAAAGATGTGAAGTTGTTACAGAGATTGTTCAACCGGTTTTACTGGGGGAACAAGAAAGCTAGGATGCAATATTCTAAGATGATGGTACCGAGGCATGAAGGAGGACTGGGAGTGGCAAACATCCGTTTTTATAATCTTGCTTGTTTATTGCCCACTTTACGGGAATGGTTGGGCTATGGCAATAATCCAACAATTATCTCACTAGAGGGGGCTCTGATCCATCCTGTCCATTTGGCATTTTTAGTACATGTGCCCGGTCAATTAATACCTGCTTCTGTGGTTGGTAACATTTTAGTTCATTCCATGAGAAGTTGCTGGCGCTTTCTGAGGCAACATTTGAAATTACCATGGCGTGTCTCTTTTTGCCTTCCTCTGGTAGGCAACCCGGACTTCCCTGCCGGGATAGTTGGTTTGCGGGTACTACGCTCCCAGTCCGACTTCGCCTGTTATGCCCTGCACCACTTTATTAACTTGCAAAATGATGAGATACATCCCTTTACATATTGCTGTCAACACTTGCAATTTAAGACTGCTGATTATTTGTCTTACTTACAAATACGTAGTTATCTTAACAAAGTCTTTGCTTCATCAACCAGTCCTATTACCAATGGACCTTTTCAACGGTTTCTTCATTTGTGTGCCAAGAAGAGTTTATCTATTTCTATCTTCTATCGCTTCCTGCATGATACCCGTGCATACCAGCTAAATGCAACAGTGGCTGCTCACTGGTCATTAATTCTTGCCAAGTCTATCTCGATATCAGCTATCAAACGTAGCTGGGCCTTCATCAAAATAGTTGCACGGAGCGCCTATATGAGAGAATTGCACTTTCGGATACTTCACAGTTTGATTATTTGGCCTAGGAAGGCCTTTCTTGCAGGACTTTCAGTCTCATGCCTGTCAGAAATGTACCCAGCCCAACGCTACACTTCTGCATTGTTTGTGGAGTTGTGACTACATACAGAGATTTTGGACCTCTATCTTTCGATTTTATGGAGATGATCAGCACTCTTTCCCGATGTGGGACGAATCACTTTGCGTACTGGGGCTCCATGACTCATTGAGGAAGCCACCGGGCCTCTCTATTCAATTGGTACATAAAAGTCGATTGATGGCTCTACGTGTAATTCTCAGACATTGGATCTCCCAAACAGTACCGACGTTCAAGGAATGGTCAGATACCATGTTAGATCTATATCTTTTGGAGAAGAAATCTATTCCCACACTCTCCAAGAAGAAACAATTGCTGTTTGATGAAAGTTGGAAACCCTATGTACGGTCTCTCCCCAAAGACACACAACAAGCAATTGTTCCACAGGGTACATGATGTCTGTATGCTCCTTGGTTAATTGGTTAATTAATTGGTTAACTTGTTACCTGTTATCTCCGCTATCTCTGGATATCTTAGTCTGGGATGCAATGCCAGTGTCAGCCTTAACAGCATTCTCTTGATTTATGATACCTTATATGAGTTATGGTTACTAGTCTTATCATTCTTATCACTTTCTTTTTATCCCTCTTACTGTCAAGCTGTGGCACTCATGTCTCTGGTACCATTAGCTACATATGGAAGTGCTAGAATTGCTAATATTGCAAAAACTGCTATAATGGCTATGATGATGATATAATAGCTATTGTAAATGTACAGGTTGTCTAAGGTGCTGGGCAGGGGTACGGAAGGAGGGTAGGGGATGGGTGGTGCTTGGGAGGTGGGGTGAAGGGGGGATTAATGAGGTGTTCCGGGGATTTACATTTCATTGCTTAACTTAAGTAGTATTCAGTTTTGTATTCAATTCTTCATGTTAATAATCTGCATTCATGCTTTGTGTAAAAATGGTTGAAAATGAATAAAAAGCATTACAAACAAAAAAAAAAATGCCATACCATAACACCCTAACTGCCATACTCAAACAGTAACAACCTTACCTATGAAAAGGCAAGAAGATTGGTAATTTTATATTCTCAAGTAAGTAAAATAATTTTTTTGGATTTTTCAGCTTATATTCATTTTTGCATTTTTGCACTGTTCTTCTCCTTCTCCTCCACCTTGAAACAGTAGTCAACTGAAAAAATTAGAAGGAATTGAAAAGTCTCTCAACTCTGTGTTTTTGCTTGACTGAAATTAATGCCTCACACCAAGAGGAAAGGGAGATTGAGGGAGATGGCGGCACCAAACCCCTTGACATCCCCAACTCAGGGGAAAATTGAGAGATTTTTCAGAATTGCTTCTGGAGTAACTCCCGAGGGAAGCGCTGCAAGTCAACCAGAGGAGCCTGGGGATGACATGCCTGCTTCACCAATATCTTTAAGCCCAGGAACACCGATAACTCCATTACCCACCTGCCAGGAATTGCAGCAAGTAAATTTATCATCAACCAGTACCCCATCTGGGACTATGGAAGAATCTTCCAATGTGTCCCAATTGGTTAGAAAAGTTTTACCCTTGCAGGGTGGTTTGAATGGGCAACCCAGTTCACACTTGGGTGTGTTGGAAACTGGGTTGAAAGACTATACTACATTACTCACTATAAAGAGGATAGAGAAACCTTCTGTTATAACTCTGGACTCAGTTTGGACGGCAATTGTGACTCTTGAAAGTGCAATATCAAAATTGACAAACTTCAAGTTGCAGATGAATAATCGAGTAGTAGTAAATGAGGAAACAGTAAAGAAACATGATGAGGTAGAGGTGGAACAAAAAGTAACTCAGATACAAAAAATTCAAGCAAATTTGATTCAGGGGGATAAGGTGCAAAATAGAAATTTAGAAAAACTAGAAAATGAAGCAAGGTATTTAAATTTAAGGATAATTAATTTTCCTTTGAATAGATTTACCTCGCTACAAGATCAGTTTAAGAAATATATGATTGATGCTTTAAAAATACCTGTCAGGCCTCTTTTTTTCATGGTTGCTGGCTGATGGGATGAGCTGCAGCCTGTCAGGTTTCTTCTTTCTTGGTCAACAGTGGGATGGGGTGCTCTGGCAGCCAATCAGGACTTTTCTTTCTTGGCCATTGGGATGCGATGTGCCAGTGGCCTGTTGGGTCTTTTCTTTCGCAGCTACCAGTGAGGTGGGATGCACTGCAGTCTGTTGGGCCTCTTTTTGTGGTTGCTGGCAGGATGGGATTTGCTGCAGCCTATTGGAGCTCTTCTATCATGGCTAACATGGGATAGGGAATGTGTCAGCTTGTCAGAACACTTTCACAGCATAGACCAGGCTTTCTCCTCTCCTTTCATAGCTCACTTCCCAAGGACCCCGTTATGGTCTGGCGGACTTCTAGAGGTCCATGGACCACAGGTTGGGAACCAGGGAACCACTGCACTATACAATTGTAGCCATGAACTCTTAACTCTAGTCCTTGAGATCCTGATTTTCAGGATACTGACAATGAGTATTCATGATTGACAATCACCTTTCCTTAAAGAATTTCATCTCGACTACAATTAAAAATGGTTTCTTCAAGTTACATACACTGAAAAGAATTAAACCTCTGTTACATGCTCAGGACTTCCGGACAGTGTTGCAAGCCACAATTTTACCAAAGCTAGACTACTGCAATGCATTACTTCTAGGTCTCCCAAAAAACACAATTCAACTGTTGCAGATGCTGCAAAACGCCGCTGCTCGCTTACTTACGGATACTCGACGACACGAACACATCACCCCTGCTCTCATGTTCCTACATTGGCTTCCCGTATCTTACAGGATTACTTTTAAAGTTCTCTCTCTCATCCATAAATCAATCCACAACCAAGAGATGCAATGGTTTTCTGATCTGTTTATATTCCGCACGTCTAATAGACCAATAAAAAATATCCACCAAGCCAAATTAGCCTCGCATCCACTCAAACATATCAAACACGTTTCCACAAGAGAACGTTCATTTTCTATAGCTGGTATCAACATCTGGAACAATATGCCTTTGGACTTGCGTCTGGATCCCTGCCACAAAACATTCAAACAAAACCTCAAAACATGGTTGTTTGAACAAGCTTTCTATCAATGATCAATAACTAACATTAAATTCAGTTTACCTGTATAATCTTTTTCTCCGATGCCATGTTTTTCTTCCCTACTGCTGATATATCTACTTCTATACCACCCCTTCGCCATGTGCTTCATTAATCCACTTGTTTTATGTTTCTCTGCTTATCCCCCTGTTCCTCATTCTCCATGCCTTCCCGCTGTGCTATTCCGCGTATTGAATCAACACTGACATTGGATATTGCCGTCAACAGGTTAATGACTTAAGTGACACTGCGCTTAAACACTCATTGTTGATTATTATGACAGAAGCTATAGCTTAGTCTCTGGAGACTGTTATTGATATAAAACTTGAAGCTCTTGATCGTTTACCTAATGTATAAACTGTTATATGTAAAGCCTGTTGCTAACTTATTGTTTACTTACTGAATAACCTGTTATATGTAAAGCCTGTTGCTAAGTTATTGTTATCTGTAAACCGAGGTAATGTATTTCTATACGTACCACGGTATATAAAAATCTCCAAATAAATAAATAAATAAATAAAAATATATTTCCAAATACTTGGTCCAAGAAACAGGTTAATTTGCATATTTTGGTTATTTTGCACATACTAGGTCAGACCAAGGGTCCATCAATCCCAGCATCATGTTTCCAACAGTGGCCAATCCAGGTTCAAAGTATTTGTCATGATCCTAAATAGCACATAGATACCATGATGCTTACACTCAGAGATAAGCAATGATTTTCCCCAAGTTGACCTTGTTAATAACACTTATGGACTATTCCCTTCAGGAAATTGTCCAAATTCCTTTTAAATCCAGCTACACTAACTGTCTTTATCACATCCTCCGGCAATGAATTCAAGAGCTAAAGTGTGTGTTGAGTGACAAAATATTTTCTCCAAATTGTTTTAAATGTGCTATTTGGTAACTTCATGGAATGTCACATAGTCTTTGCATTTTTGAAAGAGTAAACAACTTGTTCACATTTAACTGTTCCATTCCACTCATGATTTTATAGACATCTATCATAGCTCCCCTCAGCTATCTCTTCTACAACCGTAGAGCCTTAATCTCTTTAGCCTTTCCTCATAGGGGAGACATTCCATCCCCTTTATCATTTGGGTCTCCCTGCTCTATATCTTTTCTAGCTCCCCTATAAGGAGTAGATTTTCAAAGCAGAACATGTGCTTCCATGTGCTCGAGGTTCCTGGCATGCACACATGGATGCGCCAATTTTATAACATGCGCACGCTGGAGCATGCATGTTATAAAAATGGATGGCTGTGCGCACATGGGCGCCAGATTTTAAAACCTGCGCGTGCATGTGTGGACAGCATGACAGGAAGGGCAAATTTTTGTAAAATAAGCACAGCGATGCAATCAGGCCTTCCCCAGTTCCCTCCCAGTCCGCGCCAGTTAAGGAGTGGACTGGGAAGGAACTTCCCTACCCCCCCTATCTACACTTCCTCCCTCTTCCCCTCTCCTCCCCAGCCCCTAAACCTAACCTGTCTTTCCCTAAATTTTTTATTTTATTACTTACTATTCCTCCAGGGCAGAAGCAAGTTACGCATGCCGGCCAGCTGCCGGCGCGCGCTTCCCCAGAACAGTGGCTAATGGCCACTGTCCCGGCAGGCCTCCACCCCGCCTCACCCCCAACCCAACCCTCCCCTCCCCTCCCCGCTCCTCTCCACCCAGACCACTCCCCCGGTCCACCATTTTTTCAGGGCCCGGCACTTGTGCACGTACCGGGGTTTATGCACGTGGCCGGGCCCATTATAAAATGCGTGCAGTATGCGCAAGACCCAGCCACACTCATAAACTCCAGTTTTTACTCATGCAAGCCTTTGAAAATTTGGCCTTAACGTTTTTAGATATGGCAACCAGAATTGCACACGGTGCTTTGGATGTATTTTTAAAAGCTTTTATTATGAGTTTTTTACTCTATGGTAAGCTTCTTTTCAAATTCTCTTTTTGCCTACGATATCAATGATTTGCATCAAGCTAGATCTGTTTGTGATCCTTGACAATCAGAGCTGAGAGCACCTTAATTTAGGAGCGTGCTGGCAGGAAAAGACCTTTTTTTATCTGCCCATTTGTTCCTTCCTAATGTGCTGCTACACTCAGTCTGTGGTCTTTTACTACCCTTTCCTCTGCCACTAAAGTCCCTTTGTGTCTGTCCCCAGCAGGCTTGAATTCTATCATTATTTTGATTCCTTTCATCTCTGCTGGGAGTCTTTTTCAGCCACCACCCTACCTTCTCAGTTTCAGCAAAGTAAAAACAATATTCACCTATTTTTAAACCTTCCATGTCTCATCCAAATTTGCTCACAACAGGTCAGAACAAATTGAAAAGTTTACTATTCTGATTTGGATTGTGTTCCTACTGACAATGCAAAATGAACAGAGGTTCATAAAAACAATTTCACAAAAACTGCCATCCTGAAAAAATATACGTTCACACTTTCATGGTGCTTCATATAGTTCTGCAGATGAATGTCTAATTTTATCATTCGGAAGCTTATTATTTGAGTGCCTGCCAGAAACCTACAGCACAAGGTTTTAGAAAATTTGAAGATGGCATTATAACTACTCTCATACATTTTTAGTGGAAGAACAATGTGTCAAGCACACTTTTAAGTCTTTCTTGAAAGCCAAAATGTTGTTCAACTGTAAAACCACAGCATAATTCTGTGGGATGTATTATTATGGTCTCCTGAGATTTTTTTTTGTTTTAAATGGACATTTTCCCAGACTGTTAGAATCTGGCAATAAATTGATAGGTTTCATTTAAATCTAATGGTTTTTTATCATGATTTTTGCTATGGCAGGCACCTGAGACTAGAGAATGATATTGGATTATAAATGAAGATGGCAACATATACTAGATTTGTCAGAGCTGAACATATTAAACAGGGGACAAAACATGTCCAAATGAACCTGAAATTGTCCAAATGTAGTAAACATGATCCTAAAGGAGGGGCACCTTTTTTGAACATGCTCAAATTGCCATTGATCCAAGATTTTGTGCAAATACTATCCAGAAGAATGTAGTGGCTCCATAAATCAGTCTTTGATAGAATTCTTTCCATAGTCAGTTTGCAGTGTTTTCTTCAGAAGGAGGGACATAGCCCAACCAAAACTCACCACCTTCTTCTAGAAAGTGAATTATGATGGGTCAGGATGGAGTCAGTCTCACCCTTGCTTAGAACTTTTTCTTGGAGGAAAGAAAACAGATTCCTCCTTATTCTGTCTTCACTTCCACAAACTTGCACGAGGCAGTGGAACTATCATCAAAGTTGATCCTGTTCCCTTTTCTCTGAACTAAAGGAAGTGACTGGACCCCAACCCTTATTTGTCTACTCCCCACTAACCTTCTCCTAGAAGAAAGAAATCTTCAGGAAGGAGACAGGATTAATTAGAGTTCCCCTTAACTCTCAAATGCAATGCACTCATGTTCAATTACCTTGTGAGGGCATTCCTAGGTATGAGACCAATATAGCAGTGGCCCCTTCGGGTGGACTCCCTCAGTCCTTGAATATTTGGTGCCTGATGCCTCTACCTATAGAAAAAGGGTGGATTTCCCTACCTTCTCCCCAGGAACACTTGAAAACAGATCAAACTGTGAGCAGGTCTGGCAGTATTTACAAGCTGTGTTCTACTACTCACTACAAGTACTCACAAGGCATCAAGTGCATTAACTACATGCAATAATAGTCCCCATAATTATTTTACATTTATATTCTATCTTTTTTTGTTACATTTCAAAAAGGATTCCATTCAGGTACTGTAGGTATTTCCCTATCCCCAGAGGACTTAAAATATAAGGTCCTCATTTACTAAGCTATGTTATTTTCCCAGAAGGGAAAATGTCATGGGATTTATTAAGCTGCAGGAAAAATAACATGGTTCAGTTGCACCTTAAAATTTTGCCTTAAAGAGGTAATTGGCTCTAAGTAACACCCCCACCCACCCCATTTAGATAAGACCCCAGGGGTCTCCATAGACCTCCAGTCTCACCTGCAGCTTACTGGCCAACCTGCAGCCAGGGTTCTTAAAATGAAAAATTTTTGGCAACTTCAGCTACCTCCAGGAACGGTTAGGGGAGGGAGTGATGAGACAGGAGTCTATGGAGACCCCTGGGGTTATAGAAGGGGTGTTATTCAGAGCCAGTCAGTCACTTTAAGGCATGATCCTTGGGAGCACTAGGACATGCGTTATTGCATGGTTAGAAATTTTTGAGGCAAACAAATAAATAATTTCATTTGCATGTCCTAGGCTAGTAATGACTTCCAGTGCCAGGGGCAGATTAACACACGGTATTTTAAATACCGTGTGTTATCACTACATTAGCTCATTTACTGTGTGGTAAATGCTGTTTACCATGAGGTAAATAGTCTATCACTGCTTAATAAATGAAGCCCTAATTTTGTACATGTGGCAATGGAGGATGAAGTAACTTTCCCAAGGTCACTAGGAGTGTCATCAAGATTTGAACGCTGGCTACCCAGGTTTGCACACTGGTGTTCTTATTAGGCTGTTCCTCCAGTTTTCCATTCAAACATCATTTTATATTCCTTTTATTCCACCTTAATTATTCATCCCTTTTGGAAATCATTAAGTGGGGGGAGGGGTGGGCATTTCTTTGGTCCAAGACGACTATCAACTGCTGACCATCTACTCTGCCCTCTAGAGTTGATGGCTATATGCCTGTTCTGGGTGAACCTAAGCCTTGCCTCTGCTCCACTGCGTGGTCCAAGCCTATTCTAGATGGTCCAAAGCTCTGTTTCCATTTTGCCACTGGCTTCATAGCCCACCTGGGGGACAAAAGCTCTGCTTTCATTCCACTGCTGGGTCTATGTCTCTCCTAGAGTAAATTGCAATAGTCAAATCAAGTTAGGATTAGCACATGTGCTAAGTCAGTAGATCCTTATGATCTAAAATAACATAAGAACATAAGAAATTGCCATGCTGGGTCAGACCAAGGGTCCATCAAGCCCAGCATCCAGTTTCCAACAGAGGCCAAACCAGGTCACAAGAACCTGGCAAGTACCCAAACACCAAGAAGATCCCATGCTATTGATGCAATTAATAGCAGTGGCTATTAGCTAAATAAACTTGATTAACAGTAGTTATGGACTTCTCATGCAAGAACTTATCCAAATCTTTTTTGAACCCAGCTACACTAACTGCACTAAGCACGTCCTTTGCCAAAAATTCCAGAGCTTAATTGTGCATTGAGTGAAAAAGAATTTTCTCCGATTAGTCTTAAATGTGCTACTTGCTAATTTCATGGAATGCCCCTGGTCCTTCTATTATATGAAAGTGTAAATAACCGATTCACATCTACGTTCAAGACCTCTCATGATCTTAAAGACCTCTATCATATCCCGCTGTGCCAGGAGCCTCTAACCCCGCCCCCGCCCTCATCCCGCCCCTTCCCACCTCTTTAGTAAAGCCCCGGGACTTACACATGTCACCGGGCCTTTTGAAAATAGGCATGAGTAACCCTTTTAAAATCCAGCCCTCACTGTGGGGCACACAGTTCCTTCATCTCTCCCACCTTCCCACTGGGAACTTGATCACTGCAACAAAGACAGGGACTGAATCAGGTAGTTTGATACTGCCTAACATGCATTTGTGAGGCAAAAAGCCAGGAGTAGGTAACTATGCTGATTGCCACAAACAGGTTTCAGAATATCCATAAGTAATATGCATGAAATATTTTGGTAGGTGCTCCATTCATTGTGGATATCCTGAAAAGCAGACTTGTTTGCTGCACTTGAGAAACAGATCTACCTACTGTTGCACTCATTGGTCGCAGATGGCTACGCCCTCTATTGCTCACCTTTGTTCTGCCTGACTTGGTTCCCTTTGGGAAGATGGCTGCCTCCGCTTCTCCATGCCGAGCCCTATGGCGTCCCAGGTCTGGCATGGGCGATTGCATTCGCCATCTTTCTCCTGGAGTCACCTAGGATGCGCACGCGCAGCCTTGACCTTTACATGCATCATGGCGGGAACTTCGAGGGCATCCCCACCGCATGATGTCACAAGCTCTGATATTTAAACTCCGTTCATGATTCCTAATACAAGTTAGCAAGAAATCCTCCATGCTGATCTTTCTGCGTTACCAGATGCTTCCGCTCTGTGTACTCTCACTCCAGGATGACTTAGGTACCTCGGGGTACCTCAGGGGCCTTGCCTTGCTCCTCTACACCCTCCGGGGTTATCTGCTACAAACAAGGACGCCTAAGGTAACCACTCCTCGGGGGCCTTGCCTTGCTCCTGTCTACCCTTTGAGGTTGTTTACCACCTACAAGGACGTCTAAGGTACCCGCTCCTCGGGGGCCTCATTTCATTCCGGACCTCTGCTCCTTAGGGATTCTCTCCAACTACAACTGACAGCATCAGAGTGAGTACTACTGCTCCATTTCTGTCTCTGCATTGTCTCATCTCTCTCTCTCACTCTCTCTCTGCATAGATCCTCAGCTTACCCCGCATTGCGGACCACTACCAGGTCTACTCTCACTGGCCTTTCCATCTAGGCCTGGGTTCTTGGCCTACCCTGCTTCGTGGACCACTACTGGACCCAACTCCCTCTCGGGGACCTTGTGAGACTGTGTAACTGCATTTTCCACTCTGCAGCTATCAGTCAGGACATTGCCATCAGAAATCTCTTCTGGCTGGGATCATTGCCCATTCCTCAGGTTACCATCTACATTGCAGTATAATAAAGACTAACTTTCTCTGTGTCCATCTCTGCTTGGAGCTAGCCTATTGCTGCAGGTCCCCACAGGGCGGAGCCCTGTGCGAGGTGCCATCTCTTGTAGCGGCCAAGGGCCCACACCTCAATGTCCAAAATACAACACCTACTCCTTCAATATGCTCTTTTTTTCACCCAGAATCAGCATATACTGATTCTGGGTGCAGCTTTATCCTTGCATGAAAAGGCTGAAAAGAAGAAAATCCAGTGGACAGACTTTCCTTTAGAGAAGATGGGATCTTCCTTGCACAATGAGTGGGACTGGTTTGACTGGTCTTTATTGTACTTATATAAAGTTTTTTTTAATGATTTTTAATATATGCATTATGAGCACACTAGAATTGATTACAGTTATTCCGGATTTATGGTTTGACACAGCAATATAATATATACTGTAGCAAAGAGAAAAATATGGGCCAAAGATTACTCTTAAAATTAGCAGCAAGGATTCTATACTGCTTTGTATAGGAAAGCTCTGTCTAATATTCCTCTTGGCTAACGATTGGAATTTAATACTACCTTACATGATTTAGGATGGACAAAGAGAGGGCTGGTAAAATCTTCCCTGTAAAAGGGATTTACATAGGTTTCCTGAGATACACAGAGCCTCTGAAATGTGCTTTTCCAGCACAGGATTTGAATATTTTTCTTCAGCAAATTCTGCGAACATGTATCTGCCAAAAATGTTTCCAAAATTCCAAATATGGGCGACCTAAACCCCCTACGAACTGGTTTCCTTACCCCGAAGATAGGCAGTCAGTAAGAACAGTCTTTGCTGGAAAAATATGTCCTTTGCCAATAATAGAGAACCAAGTCAGCAGTTTGACTCTTCTGATTTTTGGGAAAAACAATATATTTTTTTTTCTGTTTATTACTATAGTTCATCACAGCAGAATCCAATGCTTTGCCTTCCTTTCACTCTCTTTCTTTTACCAATTCACAAGTCATGTTTCTTATTTAATGGAGCTCCACATATTCTGCTGTCTGAAGATAACTAGTGCTGATTACACATCATAAATGCAAGCAAAATGTTTTTGATGAGCTCTGCATTTTCTGAGAAGTTGAAGCAGTACAATGAAGCTGCCTGTCATTACTGTTTCCTGTGTAGAGAAAAATACAGCTGCACAATTAAAAGTGGAACCACCCTTCTTAATGAGCTAACAATGTCTTTTTCTTCTTTAATTGCTATGGCTTTTTGTTAAACTTGAATCAGCAAATCAATATTTTTTGGTATGTTGGTGCCTTTGAACTGGACTTTTTTGTTAAATGCATGCAGCAGAGCTCAAATGCTAATGAAATTTAATAGTTTTTGTTTAAGCCCTTTCTATGCAAAAGAATTTTGGAAATGAAACCATATGTTGGAAGAGTATGAATATTTTAACTGGCAAAAGATATAATATGTACTATCTTTTGAATGTAAAAGTAAAATTGAAAGAAAACTTCATGATATTTTTTAATAATCTGCAATCTTACCTGCATCTTATCCAAGCTTACAACATATATATTCAGCTCATCTGTAGATCTAAGATACAAATGAGTTTCAACCCTGATCAACACTACTTCTAAAATGATTTTTGGGAGGAAGAGGAGGTGACTTGGTGGGAACAAGTTGACAGGGCAGATGTCTCAAAGTGGGGAGCCTGGCTGGCTGGTAATTTACCCTCTGAGCCACTGGTGGGGTACAGAACAAAATTAGCTAACACAAAATAGGCAAACTTGTACTGACTGCTGGGATAACAAATTATCCTTCCCCTGTGGAACTGGATTGATCCTTAAGACAAAGAAAACAGTCTATTGGGAATAGAGAAAATGTTCACAGCAATTCAAAAGGTATTTAGCTGTACTGGTGGACCTTGAGAGTGAGCTCCATGGTGTTCAATGTGAAGTAGCAAAAACTATTTTTATGTGAGTTCTCAGCTGCTAGACTTGAGCCTGCTTCTGACTACTTGGATTTAATGACCCTGGAACGGACTTGTTTTGTGTACCTGTTTGTAGATTGACTTAAGACTAGAACTAAAGATACCTGGAACTGGTATTGAATAGGGATGCCCCTTCATTTCAAAAACTTGATGAATAAGGGCAATTCATTTCATTTGGGGCCCCAAAACAAATTAGGGGGCCCCAGAATGAAACAAACCTTATTCATTACATTTGTTTGAAATGCATGCATTGGGCCTAGGCCTAGACCCGACGCCGGGGCCTTGCCTAAGGTATAGATCGAGGCCCAAAGTAGGGGATGTGGCATATGCCCAAGCATGACATCAGTGTCTCGGCCTAGTTCTATTCCTAGGCCCAAAGCCGAGGCCTTGCCTAGGATATAGGACAAGGCCCAGAACAAGGGCCATAGCTTAGACCCAAGTAGAACACCAGAGTCTCAGCTAGACCCAGGCAGATGAAGTGGAGTTGGCCAGGATCCTAACCCACGAATAGGTTCTTGGGTCCGGACCGAGGTCCAGTGTCAGGACCCAGCCTCCATGTCAGGTCCCAGTGTTGGGCCTGAGTCTGGACTGAGGCCCTGGCATCAGGATGTGGCCTCTGGGCTGAGCTACGGCATCAGGCCTGGGTCAAGGCTCTGACCTAGGCCAAGGCTGAGGCCGAGGTCATGGCGACCTATGGCGACCTATTGCAGCCTTAGCCTATGTCAGGCATCACTGGTGGATCTCTACCAGACCGGGTAAATGGGGGCCAGGAGAAATCCTGGTCCTGAAATATTTCCAGGTGGGAGGCCTTAGGAGGGCCTGTTTTCATTTTTTTGGCCATTTTTTAAAATGCTTTCTATGTTTTTTTTCACAAGAATGAACCTAATCAAACATTCCACAAACCAAAATCCATGAGAAATAAACTCCTAAAAATGACCTAAAAAATGAAAAGACATTTTTTTCCCTGCACATCCCTAATATTGAACCGCCTTATGTTATAGCCCATGCTTGAGGTGAGCTTGCATTTCATTTGTTGAAATCCTGTGGTGAAGAGAACTTGCATACATGTACTTAAGCTATTTTTTCTATGCTTAAATAAAGGTAAGACTAGAAGGTAAAAGAGAG
This sequence comes from Rhinatrema bivittatum, assembly GCF_901001135.1. Taxonomy (NCBI): domain Eukaryota; kingdom Metazoa; phylum Chordata; class Amphibia; order Gymnophiona; family Rhinatrematidae; genus Rhinatrema; species Rhinatrema bivittatum. Next base: position 322,726,212 of record NC_042619.1, read on the forward strand.
TGGAATTTGAATACACTGAGACTGAAAATGTGATGGAGAGGGGTGAAAGCTGCAGAATTAGGGACTGTACAGATTTAATCTAGGAGATTCTTGGAAGTACATAGCAATATATATTTTTTATGTTAATGGATTAAATTGAATGCAATACTAGAACCAAGGTTTTCTGCACTTGATGGAGATAGTCAGACTTATACCTCTCCCCCCCCCCCCCTGACTTACCAGTGGCTGCCTTTAGCAATGAAGGCACAGCTGTCTCTCTGGTGGTGGTGGCTCCAGCGAATTATCCCTCTCCTTCTGCTCTCCTGCCCAGCATCCCTATCTTTCTCTTCTCAAACCCTTTACTCTGAATCTTACTTTCCCATCAGTCTATTCTCCTGTGCCTTGCATCCCTCTCTCTCTCTTTCCCACGCCATTTCATGCTCTGCACCACCTCTATTCCCTGACTCCTTGTGCTAGGTCTCCTTTCTCTCCCCTCCCACTACTTGTACCTCTTCACCATTTACCCCACCTACTCCTTTCCAAGCATTCCCCTTTTTCTCCCCCCACCTACTCCTTGTGCTATATCTTTCTTCAACCCCACAACCCCTTGCCCAGCAGCAGTACCCCCTCTCTCTCTACCATCCCTTGCCTTACAGCTTCCCCATCTCTCCTCTTTACCTCCTGCCCAGAAGCAGCCTCCTCCCTCTATGTAGTACCTATCAGCAACCCTTCTCCCCTAACCTCTGCCTAGCAGCTTTTCTCTTTCTACCAACTATCTGCTCAGTAACAGATGCTCCCTCCCTCCTACAACACCTGCCTGGCAGCAGCAGCAGCCCCCTCTTCATAAACTCTGCCAAGTTTATGATTGTGGATGAGCATAATCATCCTACCCTCAGTTGGGAAGGGCTAGTGGAGGCAGTAGAGATTTGGTCAGTAGGAGGATGAAGGAGAGTGGTTAGAAGATGTACCATGGACAAAGAAATCACCACATTCCTTGTGATGATTTTTATTTTGTTATGATCTTTGCCATACTATCTTGGATTATTTTATTTAAGTTGATGTAAAGATTTTTTCAGTAGAACACTATTACTGGTTTCCATCCTTTATTTCAAGAGTTCTTTGTCCTTCCACACAGATCAACCACTGTAAGTACCCACTGACCCATAAGAGTAAGCATTGGACTGCATGTGTTGTACCATTTCTGCATCAGGAGCCCTGGAGGTATAAATCTCCTCGCTGCTGTATGAACTCCAGCACCTCGGTGGCTGTGTAATTTTCCGGTGTGCAATAAAGGTAGGCCCTGGGGTTTTTGTAGCACCCCAGCCAATTGGAAGTCCTGCTACAGAAGGTGTCCGGACAGGGATCAGTTGGTGACAAAGTGGAGGACTGTTATGAAGAAAACTTAGTGAATTTTGGCTTTTTGTGTAGACTTAGTGGATTTTTCAAAGAACTTTCTATTGTAGACAATATGGATGCTTTCTCGCTACAAAGGACAAGATGATGAGTTTGTACCAAAGCCACAAGAAGAAGGAGGCTCTAGACAGGATCCATGTCTTCCAGGTATGTCGTCATCCACCAGCCAGTGAGAGATTGTCTTTTCTCCTGAGCAATGGAATCAGATGTGCTTGTACAAGGACACAAAGATATCAAGCATACTTGCTCCACCCTTGTGAGAAAGAGTATCAAGCCAGGGTGTGAGTATGTTGATGACAAACTATGACCAGATCTTTGTACAGCATCCTGAGCGGAAGATGTGTCTCAGATTTCATGACTGGAAGAAAGGCATATCATGCGTATAATGGGCATGTCAGGCTTTTAAAATTCACCTTAAATTAAGTCTGTTAGCAGAGCCATAATTTTAACCGAGCAAATTAACTATGCTAAAACCCAAATTTAGCCTGGTAAATCTTTTGAACATTGATCTCCATTGTAGATTTCTCAAAGCAGCATCCAAGTCTATATTTTCAGTCTTTGTTTGGTAAACGGAACAGTACGAACAGCTAATGAACATTCAGTTTAAGTGCCGAAAAGTGGAATATAAAAATCTAAAACGAATAAATAAATAAATATTACAAACTAATCCATGGGGTTAGAGGTGGGTTGTTTTTTCCCCTGTATGAATTCTATCTTGAGTTCAAATAATCTTATTTGGTAAAAGAAAAAATTCTAACAAATAATGACTATTAGAAAGTTTAAAAAAAAAATAACATTTTCTTTTTGCTTTCAAAGAAAACACGAACTTCAGCAAGACGAAAACAGAAAGGTAATTCTTCCATGGTAAGACTATTCAATGCTGCATTCAGCCAACAGATGTCGCACTCAATGCTTGGCACTCACAGCTTTGCAGTTTTTAGCATCTTTAACCCTTCTCTTCCACTCAAACAGTATTAGCCCTGTGAGACAGTGAAAATAAACCTGTTACTTTTACTGAGCTGAATAGTTCTGACACCTTACTTTAAACATTGGTTTTATCATTCTGAAGAATGTGGTTTTTTGTATATGTTATTTTTCTATAAGCAACCAGCACCAACCAGCTTTTTCCATAGCTTTAATTGCCTTATGAGATACGTTTTCAAGGGAGTTACACGCGTAATTGTAATATACTATTGTAGCAATTTTCAAAAGTCATTTACTCAAGTAAAGTCCAATTTTACTTGAGTAAATTCTTTTTAAAATCAGGCCCTGATTGTTTAGTAAATGAAGTAAGTAGATACATTTTTTCATTTCCAATGCTCAACACTTAATTTTATGTTATCATAGATTTTTATGATCTTTCCATTACGTTTGTCCCAGCCTTGATCGTCAGGAAAAGAAACCATGCCCTAAGCAGAGGTGTGTCTAGAGAAGTCAAACCAATGCAAGTGTTTGCAAATTTCAAGGCACTGTCATTATTTGCTGCCGTTTCTAATTGCAAAATCATAATGAAGGGTATTCGGGAAATAATTTTCTCTCTATTGATTATTGTGAAACGCTCATTGTTCAAAAACAGCTTCATACACAAAAAAGAAAAAACAGTAGTCTTTCAAAAAATCTTGATAAGGTGACATAATCTCTACAAAGGGAAAATGTTTGAAGTATTCCCTTTGATGTCCTGCCAAGTAGCTTGACTCATTAACAATTGCATTTTATGAGTGTTATTTCAGACTTTTGTAGATGAAAAAAGTGTTGTACATAAAATATGGAGCTCAGAGATTAATTCATGGAGCCCCGAACCATTCTTTACGTTCTATTGATGTGGTCTACAATGATAATAACTTCCATGCTTTAGCCTGAATGAAGTTATATTTTTTCAAAGTTTAGGAAAAGAAACATTTTTATGATATCAGCTGAAACTGAGGTTGCAAAACAATCCAGTCTCATTTTCTGTATTTTTGGTTTTTGTCATAGCTTAAGAGAAACAAGAACATCAGGGTTGGGCTGGCCCCTAACAGACAGCAAAGTTGCTTATCTGTACTATATTTTATCACACCAGAGAGGAGATGCTTTCTGGCCCACCATATCTCAATTGAAACAAGGGACATGAACAAACAAAATCTTTGCAAGTACAGTAGGCACAATTAGAGGGTGTGCTCTAAGAAATTATTCCATTAAAAGACATAGAATTCTTTTCTCATTTTATTTAAAGGCTATATACTTAAACCATGTTTGAATTAGTTACGGTATACGCTGTAATCATTTATTTTTCTATTGGTAAGAAAAGAAAGCTGCTATCCCTGTTCTGGCACTTTATAATAAATATGTGCTCGCCCACAAAGTCAAATTCATTTAATATAGTGGGGAGCATGGAGCGAAAAATCATTTTATGCTTCGTCACTGGTACATTTGCTTTAACAAGACTTCTAAATGATATCTGTAAACTTTCATTGTCCCCACCTTCGTTAAGAATGGAATAAAAAAGGAATGTCGGTTCATATGTCATTATATCTGTACTTGAGATGCGACATATTATTATTTATTATTTATTAAAGGCTTTTTTATACCGACTTTCTTGATACAAATCAAATCAACTCGGTTTACATCGAACAAGCAGTAACTATAACCAACCAATAACAAGAGACAATTTGAAGGAGTATAAATTTACATTATAACAAGGATGCGTTAACTTGGAGTAGGAAATAAGAAGGGGAACGAAGATAGAGTATAATATACAAGGGAGTATATGAGGGGGGCAAGGAGCCGTCCTCATGATAACTTGTATCATGATAACTTGTATCATGATACAAGTTGATAACTTGTATCATGATAACTTGTATCATGATAACATGATAACTTGATAACATATATATGAGGGAGCCAGAGTTGCTGACAGTCTCAAGGATGCTGACACTCTTGAGGACAGAGACACAAAGTCAGTCTGAGCTCCCAGTTTCAGCATAAAAAAATACGGTACTTTCTTCACCTATCCAGAGGAAGGTGTTCAATATAACAGAATTCCAATTCTCAGTTCAGCAACAGGTGAAAACACCTTTAGTCCTACCCATGGTTTTTGCAGCCTCTAGCATTTTGGATCTGAAACTGTTCTCCAAGATACTCTGAAATATTAACCACACAGAGGGCCTGATTTTCAAAAACATTTACACACTTAAAACTGGTTTTACATGTATAACTGCACTTTACCTGTGTAAATGGGCTTTTGAAAATTGCTACAGTATATGCCATTAAATTGTCAATAGGTTTGGCCTGCGTTAAGTGCATTTAATACAGGTAAATGGCTTTTGAAAATTGCTACAATAGTATGCTACATTTACATGTGTAACTCCTTTGAAAATTCACCTGTAAGGAGGTAATTTTCAAAGCACTTAAAATTGTGTTTTATGCACATTAATGAACTTTACGAGCGTAAATGGGCTTTTGATAATTACTACAATATACAACTTTTAAGCAGGTAAATTCTTTTGAAAATTATCACCTATGGTTTTTGACTTTCTAATACAGACAGGGCATTATTATTATTTTTATTTAATATAACCCAAAACTGCTTTCCTAGCTATATACAGGTTGCTCAAAGTGGCATATAAAATGAAAACAAAACAAAACAAGCAATACACTAAAATAGCATGAATAAAAAAATTATGAACTAATAAAAATATCAAACATGATAACACCAAGAACATGGACAAAAAACAATCCTGAAATACAAAACAAAAAACAATACTGACATACACAGAAACATAACATAGAAACATAGAAATGACGGCAGAAGAAGACCAAATGGCTCATCCAGTCTGCCCAGCAAGCTTTCACACTTATTTTTTTCATACTTAGCTGTTACTCTTGGCTCTTATAAGTAACTTTTTGGTTGTATTTCCCTTCCATCCCCACCATCAATATAGATAGCAGTGCTGGTGCTGCATCTAAATTATATCTAGTACAGGTGTTGCATAACTGTTATGTGGCAGGGTGTTTTGGTGTGCCCTTGGGCCTCAGCCCGACCCCAGATGGATACAGGACCAAACCTAGGGTTGACGGCGTGTTCCAGCATGGCAGACGGTCTTACCCTCTGCCAGGCCTGCAAGCTCCCAAAGCCAACAACAAGATGTTGGAAGTTGAATGGTCCTCCGACCAATCCAAGTCCTTTCGGACCTGCCACTAGGAACGGCATGGAGCAGCAGGCCTGGCCTGAGGATGTGGGCAGACGGGCCTTGACATGAAGACATAACACCAAGGTTGATGCAATGGCATCACAGATGAGGGTTGTTGAAGACATGACACCAGGGCTATTGAAGGCATGACACCAGGGCTATTGAAGACATGACACCAGGGCTGATGCGAAGACATCACGACCCGGGTCAATGCGACGACATCAGAGACATGACGAGGATCTTGACAAAGTCCAGACAAGACGAGAAGCTGGGCAGGAAGACATTAGCAGTGTCTCTCAGGGCTCCCTACTCAGCCCACCTTCACGGGTGGACCCAATGGGCTGGTCGCGAACCACCCTGTCCCACTGTGCGCCCTACACAGCCCGAGGAGGCTGGTCATGGACCACGTGGAGAGCGGGACGAGCGTAGAGAAGAATCCAGTCAAGGTGGGACTCCGATGACGGAGCCAGATGTCATCTGAAGCACCACAAAGGCTGGCAGGACATGACGGCTCAGGAGCACTGAACGAATTCCACCTGTAGGCCAATCCAAGCTCAGGAAAGACGTCATCCGAGGGACCAAGGCCTGACAGGACCAGAAGGCTCAGGAGCGCTGAAGCAAACACCAAGAAGGACAGGACACCAGGAGGCGAAACACCAGGAGACGAAACACCAGGACACCTGGACGAGGACCTCAGGCACGAAGACATGGCATGACGAGAAACAGACGAGACGAGGAACTCCATGGAGAAGATAGAAGACCTGATGGAGCTCTAGCAGGCAGGAGCCTCCAGAGTGAAGGAACTCCGATGCAAGGCCAAGACGTAGTGCGAAGACAGCACTTATATAGGGCTAGCACAGGAAATCAATCCATAGGTGGGGCCAGCACACTTCCTGTGTCTGGCCCTTTAAATTCTAGAGAGAGGCGTGGCAGCGCACCTAGGAAGAAGGAAGCAGGGCTGTGCAGGACTGTGGACAGCGGCCTGCACAGACGTTCAGACGCAGACGCAGGGCTGGGCCTGTGAAGCAGGCCCCGATGACGGCAGTGGCTCCAGCCGCTGCAGGAGGTCCCGGGGGCAGCTCCAGCTGCTAATCCAGGCTGGGGCTTGTGGCATCTTGCCGCGAAGATGTCAGCGACGTCAGTGGCGGCTCCGTGCCGCAAAGAAGGCAGGCAGCGTGGGAAAGTCCATGGCTCCAGCCGTGGTGAAGGCCCGACTTCAGCGGCACCGTGCCGCGACAAGGCGGGACACAAGGGGTGGCCTCCAGACCGCGAGGAGAAGCACAGTCCGTGGCTCCGGCCGCGTCGGGGAGAGGCAGCCTGGGGTGAGGTGAGTGCCTGCTCATGGGGAATAGCTCCGCGGGCAGGGTTCCTAACAATAACCTTTGCTCCCCCACTGCAGCAGTAAACAGAAATCTGATAGAAACATGCAATAACACCATTTTAATCAGCATTCAAAATGGAAGTAAGGCAACATACTATAGAGAGACTATTCCCGATATGTAAACCAAAAAAGGTGTGTCAGTAAAAACTGTGATGATATATTTATATCTCTGGCTACTAGTGTATCTCTCTATTCCTGTAAATGAGGGTATCAATGGTAATGTTTTTCATACCAATGTAGAGAAACACTTGGATAATAGATTTTGTAATTTTAAATACTAACCACAAAAGGTATGGTAAGGGAGTACAGGGACCTTCATTACAACAAATGGTTTACTTAGTCAAATCTGACATTTCTACCTCTGTATTGGTCATAAATAATCATAGGTTCCACAAAACACCACTTATAAATGTGTGAACTATTTTTGGAAAATGTTTTGTTGCTTATAAAAAATAAAAGAGTAATACCTGTATATTAGAAGTCTGTGCAGTGTTTGAAAATCATTTAATCAAGAAGGCCGACATGGAAACATGTTTTGAAAACACTGTTTCAGGGGCTGAGAAGCATTACAAAAACTCCAACTTGTGTTTTCTGAAAAATAATAAAAACAAGGTAAGTATATATAGAGAGAGCAGATGAGTAAAAATAAAATATCCCAAGAATATTCTAACAGGGCAAATATCAGTGCTTTAGGCATAGACAACCACAAACTGGTTTACACTCACTGACTTGTTAGGCGAAACTCCCCATAGACGCTAGAGCTGAGAGTCGGCATCAGAACAACAAATGCTTCATCGGGCGGCCATTTGTAAAGGGATCACTGCTGACTGCTTCCCTGCTTATATACCAACAGGGGGTATACGACGTGAGCAATGCTGTAAAGATGTCATGCATACAAACTGCTTTAGATTTATGATGGGCTGTGTTCCCTTAATTCAATATGCAAAGTATTTCAATTCTCAAATAAGACATTTCATTTTGATTTATTTATCAATCAACAGATGGCAAATACAGTGCCATACTATCGATAATCCTAAATTATATCCCTGAGCCTCTCCTCCACATCCCCAGAGTTGGGGACCTTCCTCCCCAGCCTTCCCCCATATACAATAAAACATACATAGTAAAATCAAAAATTAAAACATACAAAATAAAAATTAACAGTATAATACATTCAAAAGTTAAAATATACAATCAGGCATTAAAAAATATTGGATGTTACAAAATTGAAGTGTGTCACATGTATACCAGCTTAAATAGAATGGTTTTTGAAAGTCCTCTGAATGTTTTTAATGAGTTGCATAAGCATAGTTCTATTGAAAAAGAGTTCCAAAGAACCGGGCCTGTGACAGAAATGGCACATTCTCAGGTGATGTGAGGACATAATGTTTGGTGAAGGGAAGTCTAAAAGGCCTCTTTGGGGGTCATTTACCAAGCGAATCGCAGGCGATACCAAGATGGGGGCAGAGTTGGGGTGGCATCAGCTCCGGAAGAGGAGCCGTTGGGGCGGCAGCGGGGCTGATGCCATGAAGACTGCACCGACAGCGAAAGGTAAGCACCTTTATCGCTGTCAGTTTCGCGCTGAATAACAACCTTTTATGGGTGTGGTTATTTGACGCGACGCCAGCAGCAATCACACTGTGGAATTGCAATCGCTGCCGGCTGTCGCAGGACCGCCCCCCCCCCCCTCGCCCCCTGTTATCGCAGGATTCACTATGCCTTGCTGCATTAGTAAATCCAGCTCTTTGTGAGGAGTGCAAATGTCTGGATGGTTGGTATATCTTTAAAAGGGCGTTGGACCATGGGCATTCATGATTGTTAATCAATTTGAATATTGTCATGCCTATTTTATATTTGATCCGCTCATTAATTGAAAGTGTTGTCAATCAGGACTGGGGTAATATGGTCATGGCATTTTATGCCTGCCATTAAATGGGCAGATGAATTTATAAGCATTTGTAATGGTTATAGTGCAGAGCTGGGAAGGCCTAGGTAAAGGCTATTACAATAATTGATGATTAGAAAATGGAAGCTTGTACAACATTATGAAATTCTGAGGCATGCAGCAACTTTTTGAGACCAGATAGGACGCGTAATTTGAAAAAACCCTGTCTGATTACCATTTTGATATGTGGACGAAAGGATAAGGTATTGTCTAGTAAAACTCCAAAACCTTTGACTTGATTTTGAATTGGAAAATGCACATTTTTTAAGTGAACAGTATTGTCTGAAAAAGTGCTATGAGGACTATGGACAAAAAGAAAATGTTTTAGATATATTCAGCAAAAGTTTGTTGTATTGTAACCAAGTTTTAATGGTGGAGAAGCAAATGTTCAAGTGTTCAACAGTACCATGCACAAGATCATGAGAGGTCTTGAATGAATAGATGTGACTCGGTTATTTACACTTTCGAATAATAGAAGGACTAGGGGGCATTCCATGAAGTTAGCAAGTAGCACATTTAAGACTAATCGGAGAAAATTCTTTTTCACTCAACGCACAATAAAACTCTGGAATTTGTTGCCAGAGGATGTGGTTAGTGCAGTTAGTGTAGCTGGGTTCAAAAAAGGTTTGGATAATTTCTTGGAGGAGAAGTCCATTAACGGCTATTAATCAAGTTTACTTAGGGAATAGCCAGTGGCCACTGCTATTAATTGCATCAGTAGCATGGGATCTTCTTAGTGTTTGGATAATTGCCAGGTTCTTGTGGCCTGGTTTGGCCTCTATTGGAAACAGGATGCTGGGCTTGATGGACCCTTGGTCAGACCCAGCATGGCAATTTCTTATGTTCTTAAGTTCTTATGTTCACCAAGTGGAATGTAAACCCAGCACAAACTGAATATCATCTGGGTAGAGTTTATAACAATCAGAAAGATTTGAAAGAAATGGGTAAATCGGAGCCAGATAGATGTTAAATAAAACAGATGAAAGGGAAGATCCTTGTGGTATGCCTGTTCTAATAAATGAAGCAGAATAAACTTTATTTTTTATTTTGATGTATTGTGAATGATTTGTGAGATAAGAATGGAACCATTTAAAGACACTTCCTGCCAAGCCAATTTCCTGAAAAGAAAATATCATGATCAACCATATTAAAGGCAGATAAAATGTCAAGGAGACAAGTAAATATCGATGGCCACTGTCTATTCTTCACCTCAGTGTGTCAGCTAGAGATAACAAAGTATTCATGGCACGTCCAAACCATATTGGTGTGGATCAAGCAACACACACACTTATCCCTTTGTCAACATGGTTTCAGAATTAAAAGAATAAAAATGGCAAACCCACTGGAATGCCTTTCCAAAAGAGGTGGTAAAGACAAGAATGGAGATGGAATTAAAAAGGGCATGGGATAAACACTTTGAAACCACACTTGCTAGATGATGGAAATGAAAAAAATGGGGTAACCTATGTTAACATTTCTGCATGGGGGTAACCTGCACAGAATAGTAGTTACTACCACCCTTAACAGGCAAGGGGGTAATCTGCATGGAGCGGCAGTCACTACTGTCTTTAACAGAAGGCATGTGGATAACCTGCATGGAGCATGGCAGAATGAAGGAGGCTTCCCATTGGGCAATGGGGGTAGGAAGAAAGGAGGCTTCCAATTGGCCCACTGGGGCTGGAAAAAGGGAGAAGGAAAGTACAATGGGGCAGAGGGACACCGGGAGACGCAACACACCTTTTGAGAAGCGCTGCTTTAAAACATGAGCAACTCAAATACAATCAAATCTGGAGGTTGTGTGTTGAATATTGTGTGTCCTAGGGAAATAGTTAATGGGAATGTCATAGACTGCTTGTCAAAAGCCAGATCTGTGTTGGTTTTGTATACTTTCTTGTCTTGCATAGTTATTATTGTGCCGTACTTGTTATAGGAATATGTGTTTGATTTGTACTGTCTCATGTATGCCATGGAAAAAGTTTATGAATGTTTAAAAATACAAGCAGGAGCAGAAACACCATAGTCCTGTAGGGGGTGAGCACTTCTGTTTCAAAATGTGTTCATTGGCTCAAAAGATTTTTTGATAATGTGAAATTTGTTGCCTTTGATTGTGAAAAATTGAGAAAGCTTTCTTGATGTACTGTTTACTAATTTCAAAAACAGGATAGTTCTTATCTATAGTGGGCAATATTCAAAAGTTTTTACGTGGCAAAACATGTTTTAAAAATTGCCTTCCCCTCCCCCGTAGGCGAGTAAAAGTGATTCATAGCATGTGTGCTTTACTCGTATTGGGGGAAAAAGGGTGGAGTGGGATGGAGGAGTGAAAGTACACAATTTTATTTTCAAATCTGTGTACTTTCCAGTATGTACTTTGTGTATGTTTCCATGGCCAATGTTGGAAACAGGATGCTGGGCTTGATGGACCCTTGGTCTGACCCAGTATGGCATGTTCTTATGTTCTTACTACCAAAAGCAATTTGCTGAGCAGACTGGATGCAGGATCTTTAAGAATGGTGCCTTGAACTTGTCCAAACCTTTTATTAAATGTATTTATACTACTAGCCTTAATCATTCATTCTGGAAACAAGTTCCATAAATTAATTGTGCATTGACTTAAAAAAGTGCTTTCTCTAATTTGTTTTAAATCTGCTTCCTATTAGTTTCAGGGAGCATTCCCTAGTCCCAGTACTATTTGCTAGTGTAATTGCAGTATTGTTCCCTATTAGCTTGTTCTATACCATGCAGAATTATATGCACCTCTATCATATCTGCTCTATGATATCTCCTCTCCAAACTGAACCCTAACCTGTTTATCCTTTCCTCTTGTGTGAGTGGATTCATTCCCATAATCATTTTTGTTGCCCTTCTATGTACCTTTTATAGTTTTATCTTTTTTGAAGTATGGCCTCACTATGGATTAAGCCATAGGTATTATTATTATATTTCCAGTTTTGTTTTCTATGCCTTTCTGAATAATTTCCAACATTCTATTTGCTTTTTTTGGCTGCCACCACACACTGAACTGAACTGAAGATTTCAAAGTTGTCCACAATGACTTCAGGGCCCTTTTCAAGGGTAGTAACTTCTAATATGGAAACCAGCATTGTGTATACAGTTAGGATCATTTTTCTCTATATGCATCATTTTACGCTTGTCCACATTCAAAGTCATCTGCTATTCAAATGCCCAGTTCCCCAGTCTTGCAATGTCCTCCTGCAATTCTTCACAATCAGCTTGTGTTTTAACAACTTTGAATAATTTTGGGTAATCTGCAAATTTTACTCATTGCTCTTTTTTCTAGATCATTCACAAATATGTTAAACAACAATGGTCCCCATCCAGATCCCTAGAGCACTCCACTATTCTTTTCAATGCAAAAACAGACCACTTACATCTATTCTCTGTTTTCTAATTTTTAACCTGATACCTAGCCACAATAGGATATTGCTTCCTATCCCATGTCTTTCCTGAGGAGTCTCTCATGCAGAATGCAAGTGCAATATATCAACTGGTTCACCCTTATCCACATGTTTACTTATACCTTCAAAGAATTCTTAATAGATTGATATTTATTTCCCTTGGCTTTTTCTCATTAAGTCAACAATACCTATTCATACGCTCAGTAATTCTGTTCTTTACTATGGTTTCTACCATTTTGCTTGGCAATGACATTAGACCTACTGGTAGTTTACTGGACCACCTCTGGAACCCTTTTTAAAAATTGGCATTACATTGGATGCCCTCCAGTCTTCAGGTATAGTTGGAGATTTTAATGATATATAACAGATTATAGAGAGCACATCTGCAATTTCATAATTGAATTCTTTCAGAACTCTGAGATGAATGCCTTCAGTTCCTGGTGATCTGTTGCTGTTTGGCCTGTCAATTTGCTCTGTAACATCCTATAGTTAAACAGTGATTTGCTTCAGTTCTTCTGACGCATCAGCTTCAAAAAACAGTTTTGGCATGGATATCTCCTCAACATCCTGTTCATTAAATATTGATGCAAAGAAGTAATTTAATATTTCTTCAACAACTTTGAATTCTTTGAGTGCCTTTGACACTGTGAGCAGTTTTGGGCTAGCCAGAGAACAGAATGAGGCTGGACTTTGGTTGTTCTCTCATAAACGTCTTTATGTTGCGCTCGCCAACTGCAGAGCTCCGCAGCTGGCCGCACTTACCCGGCACTACCCCGGACCAGTCCTGACTTCCCTCACAGTGACAGGAAGCCGCCGACAATGCAGAGCTTCCTTGTGGCTCGGAGATGCTGCTCACACCACTGTCTGGCCCCGCCAGCAACTTTCTAGGCATGTACGCATGTCCCTTGGTGGAATTTAAAGGGGCCATGGCAGGAAAGTTCCTGTGGCTCCCTCTGATGACGACAGCCCTCCAGACTACTTAAACCCATTCCTGCCTGCAGTACTTTGCCTCAGCCACAGGTCGAGCTCCTTGTGAGTTGCTAGTTGCCTAACTCCGTGTTCCTGACTCTGTGTCCTTCCTACTATACTGGATTGCTTCTCTGGCCTTCACCTTGAATCGCTCTGGACTTTGTTGAATTGCCGCCTGCCCCAACTCCTGGTACGCCTTCTGGACTTCATTGGATTGCTACCTGCCCCGACTCTTGGTAAGCCTTCTACACTTCATTGGATTGCCGCCTGCCCTGCCTCCTGGTATGCTTCCTGGACTTCATTGGATCGCTGCCTGCCCCAACACTAGGAACCTTGACTCAGCTTGTACCTGTCACACTTCGTGGAGTTGTTCATTTTTGGAGACCTGCACCTAAGTCCATTTGGCCCCGGTACCCAAGGGCTCAACCTGCGGGGAACAAGGGCTGGTATTGGTGAAGGTCCTGTTGGGTCTCCGCACCAGCCAGCTCTGCCAGCCAATGACGAGGAACGTCAGGGCTCCTCCCTGCAGGTATTGTCAACCTCGTCTCGGTCCAAGGGTCCACCTTTGCAACAGTTTGCTGAGGCTATGGACCCAGCAGATCTTTCAGGGCTCCAGGCCATTCCGGACTTGGCTCAGAAAATCTATCATCAGCAGCAGCACTTCTTGGAGATGTTGGCAGGCACGATGGAATGCCTTAGCGCCCACCTGGATGCTACCACCACAACTAGCCTAGTGCCTCCTGAGACTCCAGCAACCACACCTACCGCACCCCCACTTTGTCTTCTGGTACCATCCCAGTACGCGGGGGATCCTAGACAGTATTGGGGTTTCTTGAATCAAAGCTTCATGCATTTTGCATTACAACCAGAACAATTCTCCAATGACACTCTTAAAACCATGTTCATTCTCTCCCTTCTTAATGGGAAGGCCTTGGCCTGAGCCTCCCCATTATGGGCGTGAGGACACACTCTTCTCCAGGACCTTCAGTGGTTTGTTCAAGCTTTCAAGCAAGAATTTGATGAGCCAGGTAGGCTGACCATTGCCAGGTAAATCTTGGGCAGGGTGCTAGATCACTGATGGACTACACCATTGAATTCCGGACTCTGGCTACTGAATTGGACTAGTATGAAGACAGTCTTCATAGTATTTTCCTGGAAGGATTATCCTCCCAAATAAAGGGAGTTAGCAGCGAAGGATCTCCCAGAATCCCCTGACGCCCTCATCGACCTCGCAGGGAGGATCGACTGCCATGTCCAGCAATGGTCCCGGAAGTTACGGACTCCACAAAGGCTGGTCACAATTGCTTCATCATTCTCATGTCCCCTGATCATGAGCCCAGTGATAGAGCCCAGTTCTTCGTAACCTGAAGAACCAATGTTTCTGAAACTGAGTCACCTCACGTCCCAAGATAAGCACAGATGTTGTACCCAAGGGCTTTGTTTCTATTGTGCTGGGATAGGCCATCTTCTAGAGCAATGTCCTGTGAAACAGGGAAACTACCAAGCCTTGGAGTCAGTAGGGATATGACCCTAGGCTATGCCACTCCTGCTCCCCAACTTACTCTTCCATCGCTACAGAGCAGCATACATTCTCTACCCTGAAGCTGATAGATTCCAGCGCCTGGGGAAACTTCATCTTGAGAGACCAGGTTACTCACTGAACCTGCCAATGGTTTCCAGGGACCCACCTTTAACTATTTCCTAAATTTATGGGGAACCTATCCTGGCCAAATCACCATGACCACTGCTCCTATTCACCTCCGTAGGAGATAATCTTCTACATCATTGAAAAGGCAGTACACCCAGTTGTATTGGGAATACCCTGGCTACAGCTCCACTCTCCCACTATTGACTGAGGAACCCTTCAGCTGATGAGTTGGTGTCCTCACTGTGATACCTCTTGTCTCCTCCAGGTCAGTTCTCCTTTGCTGGTTCCTCTAGCCTCAATATCCTTGGGACTACCACCATTGTATGCAGACTATGCAGATCTGTTCTCTAAAAAGAAGGCGGAGACCTTACCCGAGCACCATACCTTTGACTGCACATTCAATCTATTGTCTGCACTACCCTGCCATGAGGAAGGGTATATCCCTTGTCCCTCTCAATATATCCAAGAAAAGAACCTCATCCGGCCTTCCACATCCCCAGCAGGGGTGGGATTCTTCTTTGTGGCCAAGAAGGACGGCATGCTACAGCCTTCTATAGACTACCAAGGTTTAAATGCAATAACTAAAAAGGAACTCTACCCCTTACCACTGATTTCTGGACTGCCTTCAAAGAGCCAAGATCTTTACAAAGTTGGATCTTTGGGGGGCAGAAAACCTTATCTGAATTAGTTCAGGTGATGAATGGAAGGCCGCTTCAATACACGGGATGGCCATTATGAATATCTCATCATGCCCTTTGGCCTGTACAACGCCCCCACAGTATTCTAAAACATGATGAATAAGGTCTTCAGGGATCTCTTGTATGTCATTTTAGTGATCTACCTCGATGATATTCTTAGCTTTTCAAAGGATCTTCAAACCCATCGCCAAGAAGTCTGTCAAGTCCTTCAATGACTATGGACCAACAAGCTGTTCACCAAACTGGAGAAACGTGTCTTTGAGAAGGAAAGTTTACCTTTCCTGGGATATATAGTCTCTAGCGCCAGCTTCCACATGGATCCAGAGAAGGTAACATGTATCCTGAACTCCATCCCTTACAGAGGTTCCTGGAGTTTGAGAATTTCTATCATCATTGTATTCCTAACTACTCACAGATTGTGGCTCCCCTCACTGCCCTAAGCAGGAAAGGGGCAAATACCAAAGAATGGCCTCCTGAAGTGGTCACTGCCTTCAGTAAATTGATACAGGCTTTCCTCCAGGGATCATGCCTTCGCCACCCAGATTCCATGTATCCATTCAATCTGGAAGTTGACGCCTCCTCCATGGGGGTAGGAGCCATGTTAAGCCAACATTCTGATACAGGGGTACTCTGCCCATGCTCCTTCTTCTCCCATAAGTTATCACCCACCAAACATAACCAAGGCATGTTGATAGAGTTACTAGCCATTAAAATGGCCCTGTATATACTGACCATAAAAAGCTGGATCACCTCAGACATGCCCAGTGTTTGAACGCCCGCCAAGTCCGATGGTCATTGTTCTTTACTCGCTTTGATTTTGTGATGAAATACAGACTGGCCACCAAGAACACCCGGGCTGATGCCCTCCTCCGGTCTTTCAAAGCTGAGGATACACCCGACTCCCCCCCCCCCCCCCTCCGGGTACGTCATCGATCTGGCACGGATTTTTCTGGCCGCTACTGAGACAGTCCCTCCAGAGAAGACGGTTGTTCCCCCGCAAACACCACTAGAAAGTTTTGGAATGGGCCCACGACTCATGTGGCAGGACACCCTGGCCAGGCCTAGACCCTTTCATTACTCCAATGATATTATTGGGGGCCCCAGATACAAAGAAATGTCAAGGCCTATATGGACTCCTGCTCTACATGTGCCCAGCAAAAATCCATGGTGGGATGACCTTGGGGGCTATTGCAGCTGTTGCTAGCCCCCAAGGAATCCTGGACCCATTTGTCCACGGATTTTATAGTGGATCTCCCCCTTTCTAACTGCTCTCATGTCATTTGGGTCATTGTTGATCATTTTTCCAAAATGGCTCACTTCATCACCCTCCCTTGCTTCCCCTCAGCACTAAAACTGGTGAAGTTGTTTATCACCCACATTTTCTGCCTATAGTTTGCCATGACTCATCATCTTTGACCATGGCATCCAGTTTACAGCCAATTACTTGTGTGCTTTGTGCCAGAAGTTTAACATCAAGCTGGACTTTACCATGGCCTATCACCCACAAGCCAATGGTCAAGCAGAATGAATGAATCACACACTCAAAGCCTTCCTGAGGGCATTAGTCAATGAGCATCAGGACAACTGGGCATCTTTCCTCCCATGGGCAAAATTTTCTCATAACTTTCATAACAACAACACCACGGGATCACCCCCATTTCTGATTGTTTATGGGAGAAGCATCTTTCTCCACTACAATATCCCTTATTTATTTATTTATTTATTTAAGGTTTTTTTTATACCGGCATTCAAGAACTCGTTCTCATCATGTCGGTTTACAGAAAACAGGGGTGCAAAAATATAACCAAAAACATAGATAAACATGGAGAAGAGAAGCAGTTACAATTAACAAGGGTTCATGAACTGGGACTATAAGAAATAAAAGAGATAGATGAGGATAATTATATACAAGTGTACAATGTAAATAAGGAGTCCTCTGTAAATACAAGAGAACAAAATAAATATGGAGTCCACTATATACAGCTACTTAGCATAGGAGTCATTGATGGATCTTGTTAGGTGGAGTTCGGGAAGGCTTGCCTGAAAAGCCATGTCTTCAGTCTTTTCCTAAACGTTAAGAGGCACGGTTCGTTTCTTAGATCTGGTGGGATAGAGTTCCATAGCGGAGGGCCTGCTGTTGAAAGGGCTTGGTCTCTCAAGGTTCTGTGATTAGTAGTTTTTACGGGTGGAACAAGGAGGCATCCTGTGTAGGCTTCCCTAGTCGGTCTTGTTGATTTGTGAACACGGGGAGGAATTTGTAGGTCGATTATGGTGTGTTGGTGAATGATTTTGTATAATAATGTGATGGATTTGTAAATTACTCTGAAGTGGATTGGTAACCAGTGGAGGGCTTGAAGGACTGGAGAGATGTGGTCTCTTTTTCTGGTGTTTGTTAGTAAACGTGCTGCTGCGTTTTGGACCATTTGGAGTGGTTTTGTATATGAGGAGGGGAGGCCAAGAAGAGTTGCGTTGCAGTAGTCTAATTTGGAGAAGATGAGGGCTTGGAGAATGGTTCTGAAATCTTTGGCGTGGAAGAGTGGTCTTATCCTTTTTAAGACTTGCAGTTTATAGAAGCAGTCTTTGGTTGTTTTGTTGATGTGGGCTTTGAAGTTCAATTTATTGTCGATTAGGACACCTAGATCCCTTACATGAGTGGTTTGTAGGTTGGTTGGAAGACAGACTGTGGGTTTGTTATCGGGAGTTATGAGTAGGACTTCAGTTTTAGATGAGTTTAGTACCAGATTGAGGCTGTTGAGGAGGCTTTTAATTTTTAGGTGGCAGGATTCCCAGAATTCGAGGGTTTTTGAGTATGATTCTTTGATAGGGATCAGGATCTGGATGTCATCCGCATAGAGAAAGTGTATTAAGTTGAGGTTGGTGAGGAGTTGGCATAGTGGGAGGAGGTAAATATTAAAGAGTGTAGGGGATAAGGAGGAACCTTGTGGGACTCCGACGGTCGAGTCGTGGCGTGCTGATTCTTTGTTCTGTATTTTTACCTTGTAGCCTCTGTTGGTTAGAAATGATTTGAACCAGGAGAGCGCTAAGCCAGAGATTCCTATAGCAGCTAACTGTTTAATGAGGATCGCGTGGTTTACGGTATCGAAAGCTGCTGAAAGGTCTAGAAGGACCAGCAGAAATGATTGTCCTTTGTCTGTACCTAGGATGAGGAGGTCTGTTAGGGATGTAAGAAGGGATTCTGTGCCGCAATTTTTGCGGAATCCATGTTGTGAGGCGGAAAGCAGTTTGTTATCTTCAATGAAGTCCGATAGTTGGGAGTTAACAAGCTTTTCCATGATCTTGGCTATGATAGGTAGATTAGCTATTGGGCGGTAATTGTTGGGGTCTTTTAGGTCCAGGTTGGGTTTTTTTAAAAGTGGTTTGAGTGAGGCTTGTTTAAGGTCTTCTGGGAAGGAACCTTGTGAGAGCGAACAGTTGATTATGTCAGCCAATGGTTTGGAGATGGTTTCTGGTATTGTGAGGAGAAGTTTTGTTGGTATATGGTCCGCTGGGTGCGAAGATGGTTTCATTTTTCTAAGGATGGTTTGGATTTCAGAGGAGGAGGTAGGTTCAAACATTTCTAGGTGAGTGTTTTTGATGTAGGGCATTAGCGCTTGAGTTAGGGGAGCGATATTGGGGGGAAGTTGAGTAAGAAGATTCTTGATTTTGTTTTGAAAGAAGAGAGCGAGTTCATCTGCTTTGGCTTGAGCTTGATTACTAGGGCATTCTGGTGAGGGAACTTGGGTGAGGGTGGAAACGTAGTTGAATAAAGCTTTCGCGTCAAAGACTAAGTTGTGAATTCTGGAGGCGAAGAAGTCTCTTTTTGCTTTGGAGGTGTAGGCCTTGTATTGTTGTAGCGTGCGTTTGTAGTCTGAGAGTGTGCTGGGATTTGGAGTTTTCCGCCAGTTAGATTCCTTTTATCTTAGTATTTGTTTAATCCTTCTAAGATCGTTTGAGAACCATGGTTGTTTTTTGGAGGCATCTGGGTGAGATTTTTTTGTTGTAAGTGGGCAGAGCTTATTGGCTATTAATTCTGTGATCGTATTCCAGGATTGTAAGGCAATATTAGGATCAGTGAGAATTATATCGTGAAGGTGTTTGGTTAGTTGATTGGTAAGGTCATCTGGATTGCAGGGTTTCCTGTAGGTAAAGGATGGAGAAGGTGTGTGACTGGTAGTAGATTTTTCCAGTGAGAATGATGTAGAAATGAGGGAGTGATCAGACCATGGTACCTTCAGATTTTTTATTGGAGAAGTCGATTTTATGCCTTTGTTGATAAAGATCAGGTCTAGTGTGTGGCCTGCTTTGTGAGTCGGGTTATTGACTATTTGGGAGAAGCCCATCGCTGAGAATGCTAGTAGAAGAGTTTGGCAGCTAGGTGAGAGAGCAGGGTTGTCCATGTGGAGATTAAAATCTCCGAGTATTATTGCTGGGGTGTCCAGGTTGAGGAGTGTTGTTATTTCGATGATGGATGAGACGTCAGATTCTAAGAGTCCCGGGGGGGCGTAGACGAAGTATTTGGAGTTGGTGAGATGTGAAGAAGCCTATCTCAAGTTTATTATTGGAGTGGATCGGATGTTGAGAGAATTTGAGGTCTTTTTTTGTAGCAAGAAGGATTTCTCCTCCCCTTTTTTTCAGTCTAGGAAGGGAGAAGATATCGTAGGTTAGCGTCGGTAATTGGTTTAAGATTGCTGTATCTGATGGTTTCAGCCATGTTTCTGTTATTGCGCAAATGTCAGGCTTGGTGTCGGTGAGGTAGTCATTGAGAATTAGTGACTTTTTAGTTATAGATTGCGCATTGAAGAGCGATAGGGTGAATAGGGTGAGGCCTAGTAGTTGTGTTATTGGTGCTATTAGTATTGGTGTGAGTGATTTTAGGTTGTGGAGGTTTGCTTGTCTGGTTAGATTTCTTTTCTGTGGGAAGTAGTGATGTATGATTGGGATTGAAAATGTTGGATGCATTTTGGAGGCTGGATCCTTTTAAATTGTATGTGTTGTTATATAGGATGTTTGATTCGATTGATTGCAGTTGTTGAATGGATTTGTTGAGTTGTGGAGTAGTTGCTGGGTTGATGCTGGAGTCCTGTAGAATTGTTTGAGTGTGGCTTCAGTTGTGAAGTTGGTTGTCTTTGTCTGGCGTGGTTGAGTGGTTGATTGTCTTTGTCTTTATCAACCAACTTTTTAAAGCATGCTTTAAATGTCCCGACTTATCTGATAATGCTGAAAAGCCCGACGTAACCACGCTTCTGGTCCCCAACGGGACCTTTCCTCAGGGGATATTCTCCTGTTTTCAATCAGTCGGTGTACCACGATAGCTAGAACAAAGTATAAAAGTGTTATCTTTCTTCAAGGCGCCATTACACGCTCTTCCACTCTCCTGAAGAAAGATAACACTTTTATACTTTGTTCTAGCTATTGTGGTACACCGACTGATTGAAAACAGGAGAATATCCCCTGAGGAAAGGTCCCGTTGGGGACCAGAAGCGTGGTTACGTCGGGCTTTTCAGCATTATCAGATAAGTCGGGACATTTAAAGCATGCTTTAAAAAGTTGGTTGATACAATATAATATGAAAAAAAAGAACAAAAAACATATTCAGTTTTACCTATGATGCATGGAATCGAAAAAAAACAGGGTGGAGGAGGTTTGGTTTATGATTATACATGCAAACCGAGTATACCATTTTGTGGTTTAAAACTCACAAATATATTAAACCCTTCCTCTACTCTTTAAAAAAATTTTTCGTTTTGATTAAACCTGGTAGGCTAGAAGAGTTGGAATTCACTCTATAGCCTCCAGTGAAGATTTTTCAATTAAGCAATGACTCGTATTTTTTGAGCAGTGAAAAGATTATTGAGTATAATTGAGAAAAAAAATGTTGATGGGGTATTAAATGTTTGATTTGATTTGATATATTTATGCAAATGACATTCAGTTGTATGTCAATGTTCATGGGGATTAAGTACTCTGGCTAGCTCGATTGAACAGTTGCCTAACAGACAAAGATTTAGAAGTATTATGTTAAGATTAAACCCAACTAAGACAGAACTCTTATGGGTTAGCAGACTGGGTAGATCTTCAGTAACTGAAGATGTGGAGCTTCAGCAAAAGGAAGTAGCTCACAGTTTGTGGGTCCTGTTATATGCCAATATGACAATGGAGCCTTACATTAAGTTAGTGATGAGATCAACCTTTGCATGTTTTGATAAAATCTAGTACTTGTGAGTTTTATTTGATAAAAAAAAGGAGTAAGCAACAATAGTCCTTGCCAGTTGGACTACTGCAACTCCTTATTTCATTAACTCTTTCTGAAATTGATGAAGTGCCTGCAGTTTCTCCAGAACAATGCAGCAAAGGCCAAAGGTGAAGGACAATATACCATCAGTCTTAGAGGGCTGCATCAGATGCCTGTTTGGCAAATTTAATTAAAAACCTTATCAATGATTTCTAAGTGCCTTTACAAGATGGGCCCCAGGGTAACTTCAGAACTTCTTAATTCCTTATACCCCCATGTGGATCTTATTATCTTTACAGCAAGATCTGTTGATGATCCCTCCATCGATATAAATTGAGATTTAATAGGAAAACAAGGTTACATATATGGATTTTAAAGCCTTAACACATGAGGCCATTAGGTAAGACTGTAGGGTGTAGAATGGCAGTTTGGTTTTGTCTTGTTTCAACCTACAGGAGAAAATGAGGCACAGGATAATAGCCAGACAAGGCCTACAGACAAAGGGACAGGTGCTAAGAGCTGAAGGAGGAAGAAGCTGAGATAAGGAGCCAGAGGAACATCTGGTGAGATTGCATCCTTCAGAGAATCATGATCTGGTGCCTCTGATGAAGTGGACTCTGTTCTCAAAAGTTAATGTTTCAATAAATTGGTTAGTCAATAAGATACCACATACCTCTTGCCATTTTCGCTACACCAGACTAACATGGATATCCCTCTGAATATCTTCTCTTCCTGACACATTGGTATTCCTTCTTGTAGTATATACAGCATGCAGTGAAGATGCGACAGACCTTATCTGGTTTTTACAGCAATACCTCTCCTGTTTTATTCTGGCATCTAAATTGGGTTTTGAGAATGTCAGCTTTACTTTATCACCCAACTGATGATCTGTAGAGCATGATTGCAGTATACCTTTCCTCGCCAGGAATCTCAGGATTTCTAATGGGAATCCACATCCAGAGTTTCAGCTGCTAGCTCCAATCATCTGTGGAGTGCAGAAGGGTGTTCCCCCAAAAAACTGATAAATGTTAAGGGAGGGGAGCATGATTAGATAAATAAGTGCACAAGGTAGGGCACTAAGTGGGATGTGACTCAGTCTATGCTAATTCATGACTTGCTTCTCTTTAGTAGGGCTATAGGGGAGGTAGCTACTATGCCCGTGGTCTAAAATCCACACAATACACTGTAAGTGGATAGGTCCAGTCTTCAAGGGCTGTAAATGGATTGGGCTTAATGAATATGAATGAGATAGATCTGCATAGACTTGAGGCATTGTGCATGCAAATATATTTCATGCATATTCATTAGGGATACCCTAAAAATCTGACCAATTTGTGACCCTCTTGGACCAAACGTGAATACCACTGGGATAGTTGACGAGGGGGGAGATGAAGTGCCTGGGGTGAGAAGCAGGATGTGAAGCATGTTCTTTTGGTTCACAGCCCATGAATCTAAAAGCATAGGTCATGCAATGAGATTTCTGGAAAAGAACTTAGGAAGCAGTCATTTACTTAGGAGTTAACCATATCTGATCTGCTTCCTTCCTAAAGTCCTCCACCAGTCCAAACAGGGCAAGAATGTATGCATCATGGCAGGTCAGGATCAAGACTACTTGACTAGGACATCTATTATAATACAACTGGTACTGTTTACAGTTTAGATATCCATGGAGTAGAATGATTTCCTGTTTCTATAATTCCTTCTCAATCAGAAATAGTGGTTTAATTAGTACATTAGTTCAATTGATTGCTTCCAGGGCAGAGAGAAACACAGTTATGACATACAAGGTTCTCATTCTTTGGTCTTTCTGTTCTTTCTGAAAGGAAAGGAAATATAGTCATTGATTCTTCAGAGACAAGCTTGAATAATTTGGTCTATACCATGGGAAGTGGCAAATTGTGTTATTCCAGTAATGTCACCTACAGTTCTTCGGAAACTGCCTGTGGCTAAGAAAACCAAGGCAGCGATCACTTTGATGTACACAGGGAAAGCGGGGCTTTTCTGTGTATCAGACTCCAGATTCCGTTTTAACTGATAACAACGAACCAAAATGGTAGGTTTATTGAACCTATATCTAGTGGAGACCTGATAATACCTAAACCAGCACAGTGGAAGTATTTTTCCTTTAATAACTGCATCAAACAGCTTAAATACAAGAACTGCAGTAGAAAATATTAGCTGGGTAAAGTTATGTATAGATTTTGACAGGCCTACACCTTTAGCTCTTAAAAAAGCAGGCTTAAGTTTAGGTGGATTGTGGGAATCTGTTCCAGGTTATCCCTCTTTCTTACTAGTATATGGGTTGCTTCTGTTGTAAAATCACTCCTCAGACTGCAAAACTTCACCTTATCAAAGATGTATTGGATATTTATTCTGTGTCCCTTCAGATGGTGACAGACAAGCTCTCATAAATCTAACAGGTTTACAGTAAGCAAGCCAAACAGCTTCAATTACTGCTTTGCTTCAGTTTCAGCAGCATTTCCTACCAGCTATGGCCTTTTCCCTGGTCAGGTGCTCTCTGGCTAGGGTCTGTGGCTCTGCTTAGCCAGTCCTGCTTCTCTGTGGCTTAGGGTTATTCTTAGCTTGGTTTGGGCTCCCTTGACACATTATTTCAGGATACCTCAACTTTCCAACTGCCTTCAATAGCTGCCACTGCTTCCTGCATCCTGTTTTAACCTGACAGAAACAGGACTCACCCAGTAAGTCAGCAGGTTTATATTTTGTTTTTAAGTGGACCTACCTTAATATTTACTGTCTTCTCTAACTGTTCTATCCCTTCATGGATAAATGTCATAATACATATGCCTTGGCTGTGCTGACAATTTTGACTTGTTTGGGTAAGTTTTGGTTACATCCTGAAATGCCTCCTTTTTTAGCTACATGAAGACAGAAGCACAAAGTCTATTCCTGTGTGACAGAGTATATACCCAGGGACCACAGAAAACCTTAAGAATAAGGCCTAGTGATGTGGCCCCTGTCCATCTTAAGACAGGGAGTCCTGGGTACAGGCTGTCTCCTCTGAGTCAGGGATATAATATGGGCTGAGACAAGAGCAGGGAGGGGCCCAGACTCTAGGAGAGAATGGCTTGTGAATTGACTTTGAGTAAAAAGGGAATGGCAAGCTCTTCAAGATAGCTGACCTGTTGGAATAGTGAATGTGAAATGCTGTTGTACTGTAAATAAAGTGACAAAGAAAAAAAAAGCCTTGACCACTTATTTCTGTGCCACATATGGTGGCAGAGTGAGACTTTCAACACTAAGCATTGCACAGCCAGAAATTTATGCCTCAAGAGGGAATTTGTGAAGTAAAGAGTACTGCAAAAGGGAATTTTTTTTATAAAACCAGAAGTCCAGGCCTCAAGGCAGAAAAGAACTGTTTGGTACTTGGTAAAGACTGTCTTATCAAAATGCTGTGGAGTATAGCAGTGTAGAGCATTGCTCATGAATTTTGTTTTGTTGTTGTTTGGGCCTTGCTGTAGGAGCCTAGGAAAGGAAAGGCTGAAGAAGTTAGGGCTGTTCAGCTTGGAGAAGAGACGGCTGAGGGGGTATATGATAGAGGTCTTTAAGATCATGAGAGGTCTTGAACGAGTAGATGTGAATCGGTTATTTACACTTTCGAATAATAGAAGGACTAGGGGGCATTCCATGAAGTTAGCAAGTAGCACATTTAAGACTAATTAGAGAAAATTATTTTTCACTCAACACACAATAAAGTTCTGGAATTTGTTGCCAGAGGATGTGGTTATGGTAGTTAGTGTAGCTGGGTTCAAAAATGGTTTGGATAAGTTCTTGGAGGAGAAGTCCATTAACTGCTATTAATCAAGTTTACTTAGGGAATAGCCACTGCTATTAATTGCATCAGTAGCATGGGATCTTCTTAGTGTTTGGGTAATTGCCAGGTTTTTGTTGCCTGGTTTGGCCTCTGTTGGAAACAAGATAATGGGCTTGATGGACCCTTGGTCTGACCCAGAATGGCAATTTCTTATGTTCTTATGTTTATACAGTGGGTTAAAAGGCTAGCCCTGCCTGGGATAGTCAGCTGACCAATGAATGGGTTAGAGCCAAACAGGCAGGAGTTTATTTTGTAAAATGGAAATGTTTTTTTCTCTCCTCTTTCCTACTGTAGAGACAAAGTAAAAAATATAAAGCAGATGATATAGGCCCTCATGGAGGGACAGGCATAGCTTTAAGCCATTATGCATGCCCAAGGGGCTAAATATCACAGCCTTAAAGAACAATTGAAAAGTTTTAAGAAGAGATAGCCAAGCAAAGGAGTCATGTGGTAGAGGCACACAGAACAGGTACAGTTCAACATATTCAGATGGTTCCCATATTACCAAAGCTAAGTGCATGAAAGGACCCAGAAACTTTTCTTGTAAATTGTGAATGGATGGCCAGACTAACTAAATAGCCAGAGGCTGTATGGACTACGTATCTGGAAAACCAGTTGACCGGCATCAGCCAAGAAGCACATCAGGCTGCAAACCCAGATGGACGGGCTAGCTATGCCAATGTTAAGATGGCCATACTGAAGAGGTTTGGCTGTACCCCAGATGCCTATTGGCTACGGTTCCATAAAGGGACCCCTCGCTCTGGAGAAAACCCCAGAAACATGAGAGCAACCAATAGCCACCAGAACAGAGGGGGGGATATTCAATTTTGTAGAAATCAGTCATTATTTGTTATTGTTGTTCTGATCTTCTCTGACAAAAAAATATATAGTGATGTGTTTTACTGTAAAATGGAGCAAGAAACTGATCAATATATATGGAGGTGGCTGACTGACTTATTCCATTCATTACCCCTAGAAATGTATGGAAGGTACCAGTAGCATAAAAGGCCAGTGAATCTGAGAGTGTACTGGTAAGGTATGAATTCTCTGAGTGGAAGGGTTCAGATCCTGCTCTAACTGCTGGCATAGGTATAGTATGGTTTCCTTGTTGAACTTGAACCTGTGCAATACCTGCTCCTTAGCTTTAGTCCTATGTACTTTCTCTCAAATGAGTATCTCCTCCTCCTCCTCTGTTTTCTCTCCCTCCTCAAAGGTTGCAGCCTGATTATCCATATTGAATGTCAGGTCACCTCCATTTAAACCCCCTCAATCAGCCTCAATGACACCCCCCACCTACCCATCCCTGGTTATCCCCAGTCAGCTCTGCTCATCAGACATACATACACACACAAAAAAAATGAAAGTGGACACTGTCCTTGAAAGCTCATGCTTCAATAAATTGGTTAGTCTATAAGCTGCCACCTGACTCCTGTAATTTTTTGTTATACCCAGAATAATATGGCTATCCATCTGAAGATTTTACACACACACACACACACACACACACACATACTCCCAGAAATGCAGTGCCATTCATTATAAGGTTCCCACAAGACAAATGGACAAACCTCACAAAAATACCATTACAGCCAAACTTCTGGGGAAGGACAATTATTTTTGAGATTGCCTATCTAGGTGACGCGTGAGGTCCACCACATTTGCACCAGGTAGGCATGTTACCAAGTGATCCTCACGCCTACCAGCCACCAGCTGTCTACATTCCTAATAAATGGATCACCAACTAAGACGGCTGGCCTAACCCTTCCCTCCTGGGCAGTAGGCCTTGGAGACACATCCTTGGTGTGAAAGCACAATGTACCACCTGGAGAGCTGGGCCTTGCTACAGGATCCTTTCCTGCTGCACCGGGTTGATGCTCTCCCATCATGAGACCTTCTTCCTCCTGGGCAGCACCAGGGCTGCCAGTCTGAAGTTGGGACTTGGCTACTATGTCCCTGATGGTCTCATCTATATACTTCTCTGTCTGCTTCAGCTCCTTCAGGTCTGCCACTCTAGAGATCGGACTCATTCTCTGAGAGACAGGAGCACTTTGCATTGCATGCACATGTACAATTTCTCACCAGCAGGTAAAAAATCATACATGTGACACTCGATGTGGCTTCTTCCTCTCCCACAGTTGACACAGGTGGGCACATTCCCATCTGCTGATACAGAGTGGCCTCATAATGTACACAAGCTGAAGAGCAGAAGCACACCAGTGCTGCCTGGCCTTCATCCTGTCTTCTCAAAGGTCAGTTCTCAGGAACTCCTCCAGAGCCCTCTTGTAGCCATTGCCCTTGCCACTGCCTTCAGTTTCCATGGCCTCTAAAGGCATTGTAAGTAATGACCTCACACCACTGCACAGAAGTACAGTTTGCTAGTGATTCTAGCAATGTATCTTCTGTAATTCCTCCTCACTAAAGATATATGTCTCTTCTACCTCTTCTTCACATTGAGCACTGTAAGATGATCATCTTGTCTCTCTGAAGGAGGTAGGCCTCAGGTTTTGGCCAGGTAATGAAGCATGCAGCAGGCTTGACAGATATCACAGACCTTTCTTGGGTTGTAGAGAAGGCATCCCTTTAATCTGTCCAAGCAGCAAAAATGTGTTTTTTGTAGGCCAAAGATGATCTCAGTGACTGCCCTGGTCTGCTAGTATACTCTGTTGCAGTCTGTGGGTATGCCAGCAGGATCATAAGACAGGTTTTAATTAGATATCCTCTATCACCTGTAGGAGAGAAAGCATAGAAGAGTAGAGTGAGATATAGGCACCAGTTCTGGGGGTGCTTCAACATCCCCAATATTGCCTTCTGCACTCCTGCAAATTGGAAGCTGAGAACTCCATGCTGCAGGGCTGCCAGGGAAGGCAGGAAGGAAGTGTTTCTGTCTCCTGGTTGCTATTCCCACCTCCTATTGCAGTCCATTGAGTGACTGTGGAATGTCTGACCAATAGAGGATCAGAGAGCAGCAGCAGTCTAGGACAGACAGGCTTGCTGAGGTGCAGTAGAGACAGGGAGAGCTGTCTCCTGCCTGTGGCCTGAGGAAACCACTGCTTGGTTTCCCTTTCCACCACCTTCTCTCCAGCCTCTTTTCTCCTTCCCTCCTCTCAAACAAGCCAGCCAAAGCCCTCTTCTCCCCCCTCAAACAAGCCAGACAAAACCCCCTCCCCTGCCCCTCCTCCTCCCCCCTGCTGTAGGTTTTTGCTGCTTTCTCCCCCAGGAGCTGCTATCTTGCAAGATCCCTGCCATTCCCCA
The DNA here is from genome assembly GCF_901001135.1 of Rhinatrema bivittatum. Lineage (NCBI taxonomy): Eukaryota > Metazoa > Chordata > Amphibia > Gymnophiona > Rhinatrematidae > Rhinatrema > Rhinatrema bivittatum. The sequence goes on from NC_042619.1 coordinate 322,755,146, forward strand.
ATAAGAGAAGATAAGAGTTAGCTTGATGTTTTTTCTTTTTCCTCTGTCTTCTGGGATGGCAGGGACTGCAGGGTAGGGCTTGCAATCTGAGGGAGAGCAGTAGTAACCACCAATGGCTTTCCATTTAGGTTTCCAGTTTTTGGAATAGAAATCCCTCCCCTAGTCTTAAATTGCTTCCCCAGTTTAACCTCCATTCTGTTTGAATGTTAATGCCCTCACTCACCCCTTGTTTGTGTCCCTTCTATACCTGATTTAGATTCTCCAGTTTTTTTCTTTCATTAGAGAGTCAATCCCTTTCTATGAGCGGGTGAGTGTTGTGTGTGTGTGAATCTCCTTCCACCACCCCCACCAAGCAAGCTAAAATAAGCTTTATGCCTTATTTTTATTAAGGGCTCTTCCCTTATTTCTCAAACCAAGGCTTGCACAAGTGAAGCAAGCTCAGTACAGGGACAAAGTCTGTATGAAAGTAACACAAGCCTAAAGGTTCTCCTTCTTTTCCACCCCTTTATTCCTTGGCTTCCATTAAAACCATAGTCCAACTTTTTTGTTCTTTTTCTCTTTCTACACACCTCTCCTCTTTTCTCCCTCCTGTTTTATTTTTTTAATCTCTGTATTCCATTTTCTAACAACCTCGTAGGACACCGTGCCAAGGAGGGCTCACAAAGGCAAAGAGGAGGGAATGGACCCCACCTCTTTCCCCCCTATACTTGATGTCCTGAGAACCACATGACACACCGACCATGATATTACCCTCTTCAGCCCAGCTGTGGCAGGGAATCTCAATCCCTCTTATATACAGCTGCTTCCTAAAATTCCAGCAATGGGAGCTAACCTACAACTTTGCGTAAGATTGGGGAATATTACAGTCACCCCGCCACAGCAGTGACCACAGTATTGGTGCAAAATGTACTGCCCCTCCCCAACTATCTGATCCTTTTTCTTACACCCTGGTAATCATGTGACAGCTCGGCCCAAGGGAGAAGGTCTGACCAATCATTCTGTTGGTCGTTGAGGTATGAATGTAGGAACGTTTTCAAGGTCCGATTAGTTCTCACGGCCTGCCCATTGGCCTGAGGGTGATAGGCCGAGCTTTAATTCAAGGAAATACTGAATTTCTGACATAGGGAGTGCCAGTACTTGGCGGTGAGCTGTGGTCCCCGATTGGAGACAGTCTCCTTGGGGAGTCCATGAAGTCGAAAGATGTTTCTCAGGAAGAGTTTTGCTAATTCCGGGGTTGATGGAAGACCCGACAACGGGATGAAGTGCTCCATCTTCGAGAAGCAGTTGATTACGACCCAAATCACTGTGTTGCTTTGCGATGGGGGAAGATCCATGATGAAATCTGTTGAAATACTGGACCAAGGTTCAGTAGGTGCTAGAAGTGGCTGTAGCAAGCCCCAAGGCTTTCCTGTTGGCGGCTTTTGTTGTGCGCAAGTGGGACAGCAGTCCACATAACTCCAAGAGTCCTGTACCATGGTGGGCCACCAATAGTGTTGGCACAGCATCTTCAGCATTCTGGCATGGCCAGGGTGACCTGCCAGCTTTGAATCATGGGCCCACCTTCAGACCCGCTCTCGTGGTTGGTGAGGGACGACAGTCTTCCCGACTGGAACAGTAGTGGTTGCTGCTAGTGATATACAGCCAGGATCGATGATATAACTTGGAACTTCCAGAAGATCCTCGGGCTCAAAGGATTGAGACAGCTCATCAGCTCGTTGATTCTTGGAACCAGGACAGAAACAAAGATTAAAGTCGAATCTCTCAAAAAACAAGGCCCAGCAGGCCTGACGGGGATTTAGAAGCTGAGCCTCTTTGAGGTGCTCTAAGTTCTTGTGATCCGTGAATATAGTGAATTTGTACTGTGCCCCTTCCAACCAGGGGCACCAGTCCTGAAGAGCTAACTTCACTGCTAGTAGTTCACGATCACCAACTGTGTGGCGTTGTTCTGTGGGGGTGAACTTGTGTGAATAGAAGGAGCAAGGAATTAACTTGCCCGTGGGCAAGTGTTGACTTAGGACAGCCCCGGCTCCGATTGCTGAGGCATTTACCTCCACTACAAAAGGATGTTTGGGATCCGGATGATGGAGACACAGACCGGAGCTGAAGGCCTCCTTGAGCCTCTGGAAGCTGCAATGGCTCTAGGTGTCCAGACTTGGGTATTGGCCCCTTTCTTAGTCATCACTGTAAGTGGGGCGACCATGGAGGAGTAGATGGCAATGAAGCTTCGATAATAGTGAAGCCTAGGAACCGTTGCAAGGCTCGAAACCCGACTGGCTGGGGCCAGTCACGGATTCCTTGGACTTTCTCCGGGTCCATGGAAAAGCCACGGTCAGATATTATATATCCTAGGAAAGGTAGATGAGTGCATTCAACAAACATTTCTCTAATTTAGTGCACAGGTGATTCTCTCTTAATCATTGGAGGACAGTATGAACATGTTCACGGTGGCTTTCGATGTCCTTGGAGAATATCAGAATGTCATCTAGGTAGATGACAACAAAATTATACAGGAGGTCCCTGACGATCTCATTCATGTGATGCTGAAAGACTGCTGGGGCGTTACATACCCTAAGGACATGACTACATATTTGTAGTGGCCATCCCTCGTATTAAATGCTGTCTTCCAGATGTCATCAGGTTGGATAAGTACTAAATTTTACGCACCTCTCAAATTCAACTTGAAAAATACTTGTGCGCCTTCAAGGCAGTCAAATAATTCACTGATAAGGGGTAGTGGGTAACGGTCCTTGCGTGTTATAGCGTTGAGACCCTGATAGTCAATGCAAGGATGAAGTTCACCATCTTTTTTCTTCACAAAGAAAAACCCCGCTCCTGAGGGTGAATCAGATGGTCTAATAAACCCCTTCTCCAAGTTTTCTTTTATGTACTCTGACATAGCCTGAGTCTCAGGCTGTGACAAGGGATAAGTTCTGCCTTTGGGAGGCGTCGTGCCCAGCAGAAGTTCAATGGGACAGTTGAACTTACGTAACGGAGGTAGAGTGTCTGCTTTCTGTTTTGAGAATACATCATTGAATTCTGCATACTGTGGAGGCAGACCAGGAAGCATTGTAGACTTCAAAACCGGTATCACATGAGACACCGGCCGGAGACAAGTAGTTTGGCATTTCGGATCCCACTGCACCAGCTGCAGGGATTGCCAATCGAACTGGGGTTTATGAGTCTGGAGCTGAGGCAACCCCAGAATTACCGGATGCGTTGAGCGTTTCAACACGTAGAAGGATATTTCTTCTTCATGGAGGGTACCCACTGTAAGGTGAATAGCCATGGTCCGATGGGTAATTAGACTGGGAAGATGTTCTCCTTGAATGGAGGCAGTATGAAGACTCACCTCCAACGGTTGAAGGGGTATTCCCAGGAGTTTGACGATATCATCCATAATGAAACTGCCACTCGCTCTGGTATTGATGAGAGCAGTGGTGGCGAACGTGTGGGCCTTGATGCCCAGGGATACTGGAAGCAAAGGTTGAGGGCCAAAAACAGTTGCGCCTAAGCTTGGGATCCCTGCCGGGCTCAGGTGTTGCAGTTTCCCGGATGGACCGGGCAGAACTGCAGACGATGTCCAGAGGTGCCACAGTAAAGACAAAGCCCTTCTTTTCTACAGCGGAGATGTTCTGTCGGAGACAACCATCCCCGGTTCACCTCCATAGGTTCCACTATGGAGGAAGGTGGTGGTGCTACGTTCCTTGCAGGGGTGCAGGGTGCACTTGCAGGGCATACTGGAGAAGAGCGTAGAGTCTTTATTTCTAGGCGTCTTTGCCGGAGACGATAATTGATCCTTCCAGCAAGGGAGATCAAGTCCTCTAGAGATGTGGGAGTCTCACAGATGGAGAGCTCATTCTTTAGAGCAGATGAGAGTCCATCTAGAAAGATGGCTTGCAGGCAATCTTCTTGCCACCCAAGTTCTGTGGCTAAGATTGGGAACTCCACCGTGTATTCAGAGAGGGTCCTTGACCCTTGAGAAGGAGGAGTAGATTATGACTGTCGATAGCCATTTGACCAGGTTCTCCAAAGGTCTGCTTGAAGAGAGCAATGAAGTCAGACATCTTGGAGAGGATGGGATCAGAACGTTCTTATAAGGGAGAGGCCCATGCCAGAGCCTTCCCTTCCAACTGGGACAGGATGAAGGTGACCTTAGTGAACTCCTTCAAAACCAAGGAGTGTTGGACAGCAAATTGCATGCAGCACTGATTAAGGAAGCCACGGCAGGAGCGTTGATCCTCATTGTATCTAGGAGGTGCAGGAAGTGCCAGAGTTGCTCTAGGAAGTATAGTGGCCAGGATGCCCACAGGGTTGGCCATAGCAGTCCCTTGTAGCGGGAAGCATAGCTCCTCTACTGAAGAAGCCAGCATCTCCAAAGCTTGGTGATGTTGCTTAACTGTAGTGGCCAGTCCTGTAGGGCCCTAGAGGTGGGAGACTCCACCGAGTCCATGGCCTTGGCAACCTGTTGCGCTCCGGGGTGGACCCTTGTCTTGTGGTAGTACAGGGACTGTCATCAGGGGGCGAAGCATGGGAGACAGAGGCAGTTTAGAGCTTCACAACTGGAAGCCCAAGGTCCCCCCGGAGGAGCCTATAGGGAACTGGGCCACTTGGACTTAGGTGGGCCTCGCAGGGTCTCCTGGGAGAGTGTAAGTCCAGCATGCCCACAGATGCTATAGGACTGCTATTGGGTTTGAGGCTGGAAACAGTCTGAAGCAGAGCGAACCAGAATAGAGATGGCGATGACAAGGCTAGGGACAGAGCCAGAATCAAACAAGGTCAGACAAGCAAGGTCAGAGTCCAGAAGTCAGTCCGAGGAATGGTCAACGAAGCAAGGGTCAGGAATCCAGAGGTCAGGCAAGGTCGAAGAGCAAGCTGAAGTCTTGGGCAGGCGGCAGGCAGGCAGGCAGGTCAGGAACAAGCTGAGGTCTTTGGAAGGCGGCAGGCAGGCAGGCAGGTCAGGAACAAGCTGAGGTCTTTGTTAGGTGGCAGGCAGGCAGGTCAGGAACAAGCTGAGGTCTTGGGCAGGTGGCAGGCAGGTCAGGAACAAGCTGAGGTCTTGGGCAGGTGGCAGACAGGCAGGCAGGTCAGGAACAAGCTAAGGTCTTTGGCAGGCGGAAGGTAGGCAGGCAGGTCAGGAACAAACTGAGGTCTTTACCAGAAGGACAGTCCGAGGTAAGACCGGAGAGATGTACAACGGACACTGGAACAAGCAGAGCTAGGAAGCAGGAACAAGCAGGAACAGAACTGGAACAGAAGGATTCTGGAACGAGACTAGGAACAAGCAAGCAGGAACACAAGCAAGGGTAATCTCAGGAACAAACTGACCCAAATGCTAAGGCAAGGAAGTGAGGGCAGGAACTTCCTTTTAACATGAGTTCAATCAGGGTGCGCCGCGGAACTAGGCCCCGCCCTGGAACCTACATGAAGGCGGCTAGTCCGCGCATGCATGTGTAGGGGTGTGGCTAGCTGCTGCAATGCCGAGGCCCAGCGTGAGGCCTGGCGTGCAGCCGAAGGCCTAGCAACTGCCGCCGCGGGACGCCAGGGCCTAGATGGACTTGCAAGGGAAACAGGACTAGGACCCACTGTGGAACCCCAAAGGTGAGCGGGTGGGGCGTGTAACAGTATGTATATGAGACGGAGATTTTTGTGTGTTTTCATCCTCTGTTCAACCACCTCCTCTCCACTAATCAACGGCAATCTCAGGGTGACTGAAAATCCAAAATTCTTAGTTATAGAGGGGGAAAATGTGTTATCCTTTTTAGTTTTATTGTATAGAAATATTTTATTGATTTTTTGGAAAATTTTAAAGGGTTTTTTAAAATTTTTATCCTTATTCATATTTTTTAGATGCCCCATTTTTCACCTATTTTCAAATAGTTTTTATTATAATTATGTACTATTATGATTGATTTATATTTCTTGATTCTGTTTTATGAGGAATTGTAATGTTTCTGTTTTTGCATTATTGCACTAAATATGAATCTAGCTGGGAGATCTGGGAAGTGAGAGAGGCTGGGAAGCAAGACTGCTGGGGCCTAGGAGAGGATAGCAAGCAAGACTGCTGGGGCCTGGGAAGGTAGGAAAATGAGACTGCTATTGCTTCTGTTTCTCTGAGATGGAAAATGGGATAAATTTGATTTTCTCTGTGTAATTTTTGGGAAATGTGCATCTAAATATTTCGATTATTTTACAGCACAGGGAAAATGCAATTTTTATTTATTTATTTCTCTGGCGTTATACTGCAGACAGTCTGACTTTTCGGGGATTCCAGTTTTGCTTTTGCCTCCATGTTTCTCTTTCTAATATGTAGTTAATTATTCTGTATTTGGTGAGGGGACAAACAGTGTGCTGTAATGAGGCAACAGTGATATGTGCAGGTTTGGGGAAAAAAAAGGAACACATTTAGAATAATTTTTCCTTTTTTCCTGATGGTCAGAATTGAAAAAATTGGAAATTTTGGAAGAATTATGAAATTTTACAGTCCTTGATTCCCAGTTTCATTCTTTATCAAGGGCTGTTTTTGTTTGCTTGCAGTACCACAGAGGGAAGGGGCAAAGGAAACTCTTAACTATAGTCGGGGAAGCTTTTGCCTCATAGGTAGCTCACAATAGCCTGTCGGTTCATTTCTTTTCTGGGGTTTGTATCATTAGTGTAATTTTCTGTGACCACACGTATTTCTACAAGGAGGATAGTGGAGGGAGGGGGACACAGGGGAGGTGACAAATACATTGGGCCCTCAGGCACCAGAGACCCTCGGTATGCCTCTGAGTGAAGTGATCATAAATATCTTAAAAGTGAAAAAAATGACTGGGTAGGCAGGGGACTGGGTGAAATGAGGGGACTTAAGACTAAAAAGCCAGGCAGGTCTTCATGAGCTGCAGATGGACTGGGTGAACTGATAGACTAATTGGTAAAACTGGTTATTTCATTGTCGCACTCATCTTATAAAATACCCAGACTTTAGAGAGTTAAAGCCGAAATACAGGGGCAAAAGCATCAAATTAATGTGAGTACAATATATTCACAAATCCTTTTAACATTTGCTATTTCAAACTCCAAGTGCTGAAAAATCTCAAACCTCTTCTTCACTTCAGTGACTTCCGGCTAGTGGTCCAGTCTATAATCTGTCTAAGCTGGACTACTGCAACTCTCTACTGCTAGGTCTCCCAGCTTTATCCACCAGACCATTACAGATGGTGCAGAATGCAGCAGCAAGGCTACTCACCAACACTAACAAAAGAGCCCACATAACACCTATTCTTCACAGCCTACACTGGCTTCCTATAAAAGCTAGAATCACCTACAAGGCACTATCAATGATTCACAAGGATATAATGGGCATCGCCCACCTAAATCTAAATTCGCATCTCCGCCTTCACACATCTCAAAGACCCATCAGGCACAACTACAAAGGTTCCTTATATGCTCCCCCGATCAAAACCACATTAACAAAACGAGCACTCTCAACAGCCGGACCCACACTCTGGAACTCACTACCGCCAGATCTACGCCAAGAGACCTGTCATCTAACTTTTAAGAAAAATCTAAAAACGTGGCTTTTCAGGCAAACATATACAGAATCACAAGTTTACTTAGACACCGGCCAAAAAGAAAAATAGCCCAACAGCAGATCCTAGTTTCACCTATACCCCCTTCAAGACCCTACCACGTCAGATCTGAACTACTCACCTGTTTAAGACTTCTTCTCTGATTCTTCAGTCTTCCTTAACTCATGCATTTCTCGCATATTTTGCACATCAACATGGTCTATGTACCCTCATATCACAATTTAGTCTACCCTTTATTCTTTCTAGATATTTATTCTCGCTTTAAACATGCCGAACATTTACCCACGTCCTGTTGACGAGTTACTATTATTATTATCTATGTAATATTTAATTTTATTATTAATATCTATATGTTATATGTTACATGCTATATGCTATATGTTATACATTATATGTTAAGAAATGCTGTTCCATGTAACGCCTTTTGTGCGAAAGTTTTGTTATATGTAAACCGACCTGATTCGATACTTGTATTGAGAATGTCGGTATATAAAAATCCGAAATAAATAAATAAATAAATAAGTACAAATTCAGGGGTATATCATTTGCGCACACATATGCAGCTAAATTCCAACTTATCCGGCTAAGTAGTGCCTTTGCTGCTACTTTGATGGACACATTTGAATTTATCCGGATAAGTAGTGCCACTTATCTGATTTATCCAGCTAATTAGCACCTGCTGCTAATTAGCTACTTGTCCATCTAAGTCAGAACTGGGCAAGGGGCGGCCTGCGGGCTGAATCCGGCCCGCCTACGGTCTGAATCCGGCCCGCCCACTGCTGCGAGCAGACGGGGAATGAGGCACTGCTGCCTTCATTGCAGAGGGAAGGCAGCAGTTCATTCTCCGCTCCCTCGCTCCCCGATTGGCCGGCCAATCGGGGAGCGAGGGAGCGGAGAATGAACTGGTTTTTTTTTACAGCATCCCGGGGGGGGGGGGGGGGGGAGTGACTCGAGCGAAGGCACGCTGTCCGATTGGCCGGTGCTGGGCAAGCCTTGCCCAGCACCGGCCAATCGGGCAGCGTGCCTTCGCTCGAGTTTCTTTCCTACATATGTCACGGAGTTTTTTGCCGGTCCGCGGCGCGCGCTCCCGGTCTCTTCCGCTGCCGTTGCCGCTGGGCTGTCAGCACGTTCAAGCCCAGTGGAAACGGCAGCGGTGTTGGAAGAAGCTATGGCACCCACCGCTGGCCTTTTCTTCTTCCCGCGCCTGCCCCCCCCTCCCGTGACCCGAAACAGGAAGTGATACACGGAGCGGTGCACGGGAAGGAGAAAGAGCCGTGCCGCGTCGGCTGCAGCATCGGCCCCCGAGCAATTGAACCAGCCGGCAATCGAGAAAGGAGTCAGCAGCATGAGCCTCCCGCGGCCGAAGGGATTCTTCTTTCTTGGCCTGCGGGGGCTCATGCTGCTGACTCCTTTCTCGATTGCCGGCTGGTTCAATTGCTCGGGGGCCGATGCTGCAGCCGACGCGGCACGGCTCTTTCTCCTTCCCGCGCACCGCTCCATGTATCACTTCCTGTTTCGGGTCACGGGAGGGGGGGGGGCAGGCGCGGGAAGAAGAAAAGGCCAGCCGCAGGTGCCATAGCTTCTTCCAACACCGCTGCCGTTTCCACTGGGCTTGAACGTGCTGACAGCCCAGCGGCAACGGCAGCGGGAGAGACTGGGAGCGCGCGCCGCGGACCGGCAAAAAACTCCGTGACATATGTAGGGGGAAGAGGAAGTGAGTAAGAGAGAGTGAGAAGCAGCCAGCCAGCCTGTGTGTGATTGAGTGGTCAGAGAGCTGATGTGTGTGTGTATGTGAGAGACAATGAAAGTGATTGCTCAGGGAGATGACTGATGTGTATGTGAGAGTGTGAGGCATTAGTCAGGGAGGTGACTGATGTGTGTGTGTGTGTGTGAGAGAAAAAGCATGGAAGTGAGAAGTCTGGGTATGTGGGAAAGCATGAGCATAAGAAGCCTGGAGTTGTGGGAGTGAGAAACCTGGGTGAGTGTGCATGCATGAGAGAGAGAGACTGCTTGGTAAGGTGACTGTGTGTGTGAGAGAAAAAGACTGGTGTGTGTGAATGTGAGAGAATGTGATTCAGGGAATGAGAAGCCTGTGCACGTGGAGAGAGATGCATGGAAATGAGAGAGACTGGTGTGTGTGTAACAGAGAGAAAGTGATTATGGGAATGAGAAGCCTGTGCATGTGAAGAGAGTGAGCATGAGAGTGAGAAACCTGGGTGTGTGTGAGACACAGCATGGGAGGGAGAAGCCTGTATATCTGAAAGAGAACTTGGGAGTGGGAAGCCTGTGTGTGTGTGTATGCATGAGTGAGATCAGGTGACTGGTGTGTGTGTGTGTGTGTGTGTGAGAGAGAGAGAGAGAAAAAGTGATTATGGGAATGAGAAGCCTGTGCATGTGAAGAGTGAGCATGGGAGTGAGAAACCCGGGTGTGTGTGAGACACATCATGGAAGGGAGAAGCCGGTATATCTGAAAGAGAACATGGGAGTGAGAGACTGGTGTGTGTGTGTGTGTGTGTGTGTGTGAGAGAGAGAAAGAAAGTGATTTTGGGAATGAGAAGCCTGTGCATGTGGAGAGAACAAGCATGGGAGTGAGAGACTGGTGAGTGAGTGTGTGTGTGAGAGAGAGAGACAGAGAAAGTGATTATGAGAGTGAGAAGACCATATATGCAAGTAGAACACAGGAGTGGGAAGCCTGTGTGTGTGTGTGTGTGTGTGTGTGTGTGTGTGTGTGTATGGCATGAGAGAAACTGTTCAGAAAGGTGACTGGTGTGTGTGTGCCAAAGACTGTTTGGGAGATGATTGGTGTGTGAGAGACAGAAACTGGTCATGGGGGCATGACTGGTATGGTGTGTGTGTGAGAGACATGGGCACTAAGGAAGAGGACCATAAGTATAGAGCTTAGCTTCTACTGCTGCTTCTGGTGTGTGCCATGGCCTGCAGGGAAGGGGAGTAGGAGAGCTGCTGGAGGGGGTAAGTAAAGGTGGCTTTAAGTTTATTTTTCTTGACTGCCATTTTAATTGTGTGATGTCTGCTTTTTTGAAATATTTTATTGGTGTTTGGAGAATGTTTAATAGTTTTTATGAGTTTTTAATTGTTGGATGTTATTCTGTTCATAGCTGTTTAGAAACATTTATTCTGCTTATTAGTATAGTTTTACAATTATTTCTGTTTGGGGATCTATAGCTGCTTGTTAGTTCTGTTTTCCTAATAAGAGGTGTATTGGTGTTTAGGGTCTGATGTAATATTTGTAGTGTTGCCTTTTCATAGATAGGGTTGCTCCTGTTTGAGTGTATTCCATAATACAGGTGTAACTGTGTGCGGATTAGTTTATGTGCATTACTACAGATCCTGGGAGTATGTTAGGTCGGTTCTGTGTCTGTTACCGAGATGAGATATTTTGCTAGCATGTAAGCGTTTGTATCGGTCTTATTTGTTGTGTTTTCTCAGAGGACATACATTGGTGGTAAACTGCTGTCTTTTCATAAGTAGGGCTATTGAGAACTGAGTTAATTATATTAGTCCGGCCCTCTAAAACCATCCCAATTTCTCATGCGGCCCCATGGGAAAATTAATTGCCCACCCCTGATCTAAGTAATGCTTTTCGGACTTATCTGGATAAGTGCTGCTAAATTGGCATTTATCCAGATGTCCAAACTTGTGTGGCTCTTGGTTTTTACATGTGCGAGGATTTTTGCATTTATATGTATTTGTATTTTATAACCTGCTCATATCATCTCCATGCAAGTTATAAAATAGAGTAGCAATTTTGCGTGCGCCTATATACACGCATAAATAGATGCACATAAGTAGTTCTGAAAGTTATCCTCTTAAAGGGGAATTTTAAAAGCCCAGCACACACTGAAATTAGGGAATGTGCACAAGTCGGGCTTACATGCACCCACTGTATATTTTCAAAGCTCCGAGATACACATGCATCTCGAGCTGCATGCATATCTCACTGAGATTCCCAAGGGGCGGGATGTGTAAATTCTTAACGTGCCTGGTGGTGCATCCAATTCCAGTGTTGTGTAAGATTACTTCTTCTATGGAGAGGGTGTAACTTAAAAATTAAAAAAATCCCTGCATAAAACGCCATTTACTAAGATTTACGCCCTGGGGTCCATGTTTAATAGCTTGATCTAATCTGAAAAAGATATTTCTAAACCATATTTAGCCAGTACCCAAAACATATACACCCAATTCACCTTATCAAAAACATATTTGGCATCCAAGCTCAAAACGATGCCTGCATCAGGAGTTGGTCGAGATTTCCCCCAACACCACCAACACATTACGGACATTATTAACTCCATATCTACCAGGCATAAAACCTGTCTGGTCTGAGCCTACAAACATGGGGACAACTTTCCCCAGTCTTGTTGCTAAGATAAAGGCCAGTAGTTTGGTATCTACATTTAATAACAATATCAGATGGTATGACGTGGATCTCCCTAAGTCTCTCCCTTTTTAAGGCAAACTATAATAATGGCTTGATTCATAGAAGAAGTGTAAAACCATGTTGAAGGGCATAATTATATATCTGCTGTAGTGGTCTAAGACCCTGGAACTTAAAGATATAAAATTTGGGGCCCAATCCATCAGCTCCTGGTGCATTCTCCCCTTTAAGGTGACTAACCACCCTAAATATTTCTGCTAGAGAAATAGGCATATTTAATTTTGCTAAGTTCTCCACTGAAATAAAAGGAAGGGGTTATATCTTGAAAAATCTATCCTTTTCATCATTATCAGAGGATTAAACACTATATAGTTTATGGTAGTAGGCCCTAAATACCTCTAAATCTTTCCTGGCATCAAAACCCAGCCTCCAGGCTGGGTCACAGTATCGGATCTGGGTCATGGCTAGGCCCAGGCATCGGGACCTGGCCTCTGGGTTGGGTCACAGCGTTGGGCCTTGGTCCAGGCTGAGGCTCCAGCATTGGGACCCTGCCTCTGGGCTGGGTAATGATAGCAGGCCTGGGTCAAGGCTCTGGCCTAGGACAAGGCCAAGATGTCGGGACCCAGCAGAGTCAAATCATGGCAGTGGGCCTGGGTCTGGACTCTAGCCTAGGCTGACGCCCAGGCATTGTCACACAGTTTCCAGTTCTGGTTGCAGCACTGGGACTGGTTCTGGGCTGAGATCCCAGCATTGGGACCCAGCCAGAGCCAGGTCATGCTAGTAGGCCTGGGCCCAGGCTGTGGCCTTGGCATCAGGACCCAGACTCGCCTGGTTGTAGCATTGAGTCTGGGGCTGGGCATTGGGGTCCAGTTCAGGTCAAAGTATCAGACCTGGTTCCGGACTTTGGCCAAGGCCCAGGCTTTGGATCTGGGTCTGGCTAAGGTGTCAACCTTGTGTAGGCCGAGGTTGTGGTGACATATGACTTCCTTGCCTACACAAGGCCAAGGCTTTGGCCTTGGGCTAGGCTTTGCTGGTGGATCACCACTGGACCAAGAGAGCCAGGGGGATCCTGGCCCTGGCATTTTTCCAGATGGGTGGGCGGGAGGCTCTGGGAGGCCTTGTTTTCAATTTTTGGTCATTTTTGGGTTTGTTTTTTTCTATTGTTTGATTTGTTTTTCTCTCTCGAATGAAATGAATCAAGCAATCCATGAACCGAGGAAAAAAAAAACCTCCCAAAATGAACCGAAAACAAAAATAAACGTTTTTCCCCCTACACATCCCTTTTCTACTGTTGCTTATGTACTCCTCGCATTTATCTGAATAAAAATGATTTTGAAAAAAAAAGAAAAATAGTCGTTTGACAAGTGTAAAGGGTTTGGGGTAACTGGGAGGAGTGCAGGCTATTAAGCCAGAGGGGTTTGGATGACCTAGCTCTTAAGTGGGTGAACTGGTGGATGAACTGATGAAACTGGCAATGGCGTGGATGCGTGTCCATTATAAAATACCCTGACTTGGGGCTGGATTTACTAATGGCTCTTTGAATCCCATGGTAATGGGTGAGGGGGGGGGGGCGAAACGGGGGGGGGGGTGGTCCTGCGATAGCCAGCAGCGATCGCATCAAATAACTATACCATAAAAGGTGTAGTTATTCGGCGCGAAACTGGCAGCGAAAAAGATACATACCTTTTGCTGTCAGCAAAGTCTTCGTGGCGTCAGCCCCAGTGCCACCCTGACTCCTCCTCTTCTGGGACTGACGCCGCCCCGACTCCGCCCCAATCTTGTTATCGCACCCGATAAGGGACTTTTCGCGTGTGAAACGTCCCTTATCGCATGCAATCCACTTGGAAAATGACCCCCTTAGACCTGGATTCATCATTCTTCGTAGAGTGATGAATCCTGAGAAAATGGGGGGGCGGGCCTGCGAAAGCCCACAGCCTTCGCACCATGGCGGTGCACCGGCTGCCGGCTTTCTGCCCATCCCCACCCCGACTCCTCTCCTCCCCCTAATTTGCATTATATCACATGCGAAAAGGCCCTTTTCGCATGCGATATGGCCTTATCGCGTGCATTAGGGCCCTAACACACGCGATAAAGATTTAGAAAATAACCGCCTTAAATAGTAGAAATGGGATTTACACAGCTAGGTGAATGTCCACTTAAAATTGGGCACATATGTATGTGTGGCCAGTATATTTTATAATGTGTGTCCAAGTTATAAAATTGTCACGTCCCTGGACACACGCCGACACATATGCGTCAGTGTGCCCCCACTGACAGCTTTCAAATTTGCCATTGTATTTCGTGAATATTAATGAATAGTAGGGATGCAAATTCATTTTTACTTTATGTGCATATTTATATATAAAAAAGTTGATTTTATGCATTTAAAAATGACTTTATACATATTTTGTGCACCTAAGTAATGAAATAAAACAAAAAAATGCAGCAAAGAGAATGAAAGGAAAAAACAAACAACCCAAATACAATTTTTCCCATGCACACCCCAAATGCATGTTGGCCTTCTTATAAGTTAGGAGGTTTTTTGTATTTGTTTTCCTGCTGCATAGTTTTTGTATGATTATTCCTTTTTTTACAATTCATGCAAAAATCAAGAAGAATGGATTTCCAGAGTTTTTAATTTTTAACTAGAATCTAAGTCCTATATTCATCTTTTGCCATTGTGTAATAATGTAGTTAGAAAACAACATAAATGGGGAGCTTACCCGGAGAGACGCTCCGAAAGGAGGAAGGGCACTCTGGATTGAACGAGCCTCGGTGAGCGGAACAACGACTCCCCTCCCACCCGTGATGTCACCAACAGCGACGCCCGGCTGTGCCGATTTAAGGAGAGGCATAGCAGGAGAGAAGCGGGAGCTTACCAGGAGAGACGATCCGAAAGGAGGAAGGGCACTCTGGATTGAACGAGCCTCGGTGAGCGGAACAACGACTCCCCTCCCACCCGTGACGTCACCAACAGCGACGCCCGGCTGTGCCGATTTAAGGAGAGGCATAGCAGGAGAGAAGCGGGAGCTTACCCGGAGAGACGCTCCGAAAGGAGGAAGGGCACTCTGGATTGAACGAACCTCGGTGAGCGGAACTACGACTCCCCTCCCACCTGTGACGTCACCAACAGTGACGCTCGGCTGTGCCGATTTAAGGAGAGGCATATATGGGTAAAAAGAGGAAGATAAAGGCTATAACATCGACACCATTGGGGAAGGAGATGAAAGGCCCAATGGACACCATATTATTCGGAGTCAGCAATCTAGAGAAGTAGCCCAAGAAATATCTTTCTCTACGGGGACTACCGTGAGTCCAGCCCAGGACCAGAAATCCAACGGACCTCTCGATCAGGAAGGGGTAAGTGTTTTAAATACCCCTGAAGAGAGGGAGGAATAACATCAAAAGAAAATGGACAAAAGTCTCTAGAGCAGGCTTCAGGAGAGATCCCGGTGCCTGATAATATCTCTCTAGTGGATGTTTGGAAAGCCATCACCAAAGTGGAAAGGATGGTTTCCCAGTCCATTACTCAATCCACTGTCTTTTCAGCGGAAACTAATGTGAAAATGGCAGACCTTACTAAAAGAATTGAAAAAGTTGAAGCCTCTAACTCTGGGATGGGTTCTCAAATAATGTCCCTACAATCAGCAGTGCCTCATTCCCCGTCTGCTCGCAGCAGTGGGCGGGCCGGATTCAGACCGTAGGCGGGCCGGATTCAGCCCGCAGGCCGCCCCTTGCCCAGTTCTGACTTAGATGGACAAGTAGCTAATTAGCAGCAGGTGCTAATTAGCTGGATAAATCAGATAAGTGGCACTACTTATCCGGATAAATTCAAATGTGTCCATCAAAGTAGCAGCAAAGGCACTACTTAGCCGGATAAGTTGGAATTTAGCTGCATATGTGTGCGCAAATGATATACCCCTGAATTTGTACTTATTTATTTATTTATTTATTTCGGATTTTTATATACCGACATTCTCAATACAAGTATCGAATCAGGTCGGTTTACATATAACAAAACTTTCGCACAAAAGGCGTTACATGGAACAGCATTTCTTAACATATAATGTATAACATATAGCATATAGCATGTAACATATAACATATAGATATTAATAATAAAATTAAATATTACATAGATAATAATAATAGTAACTCGTCAACAGGACGTGGGTAAATGTTCGGCATGTTTAAAGCGAGAATAAATATCTAGAAAGAATAAAGGGTAGACTAAATTGTGATATGAGGGTACATAGACCATGTTGATGTGCAAAATATGCGAGAAATGCATGAGTTAAGGAAGACTGAAGAATCAGAGAAGAAGTCTTAAACAGGTGAGTAGTTCAGATCTGACGTGGTAGGGTCTTGAAGGGGGTATAGGTGAAACTAGGATCTGCTGTTGGGCTATTTTTCTTTTTGGCCGGTGTCTAAGTAAACTTGTGATTCTGTATATGTTTGCCTGAAAAGCCACGTTTTTAGATTTTTCTTAAAAGTTAGATGACAGGTCTCTTGGCGTAGATCTGGCGGTAGTGAGTTCCAGAGTGTGGGTCCGGCTGTTGAGAGTGCTCGTTTTGTTAATGTGGTTTTGATCGGGGGAGCATATAAGGAACCTTTGTAGTTGTGCCTGATGGGTCTTTGAGATGTGTGAAGGCGGAGATGCGAATTTAGATTTAGGTGGGCGATGCCCATTATATCCTTGTGAATCATTGATAGTGCCTTGTAGGTGATTCTAGCTTTTATAGGAAGCCAGTGTAGGCTGTGAAGAATAGGTGTTATGTGGGCTCTTTTGTTAGTGTTGGTGAGTAGCCTTGCTGCTGCATTCTGCACCATCTGTAATGGTCTGGTGGATAAAGCTGGGAGACCTAGCAGTAGAGAGTTGCAGTAGTCCAGCTTAGACAGATTATAGACTGGACCACTAGCCGGAAGTCACTGAAGTGAAGAAGAGGTTTGAGATTTTTCAGCACTTGGAGTTTGAAATAGCAAATGTTAAAAGGATTTGTGAATATATTGTACTCACATTAATTTGATGCTTTTGCCCCTGTATTTCGGCTTTAACTCTCTAAAGTCTGGGTATTTTATAAGATGAGTGCGACAATGAAATAACCAGTTTTACCAATTAGTCTATCAGTTCACCCAGTCCATCTGCAGCTCATGAAGACCTGCCTGGCTTTTTAGTCTTAAGTCCCCTCATTTCACCCAGTCCCCTGCCTACCCAGTCATTTTTTTCACTTTTAAGATATTTATGATCACTTCACTCAGAGGCATACCGAGGGTCTCTGGTGCCTGAGGGCCCAATGTATTTGTCACCTCCCCTGTGTCCCCCTCCCTCCACTATCCTCCTTGTAGAAATACGTGTGGTCACAGAAAATTACACTAATGATACAAACCCCAGAAAAGAAATGAACCGACAGGCTATTGTGAGCTACCTATGAGGCAAAAGCTTCCCCGACTATAGTTAAGAGTTTCCTTTGCCCCTTCCCTCTGTGGTACTGCAAGCAAACAAAAACAGCCCTTGATAAAGAATGAAACTGGGAATCAAGGACTGTAAAATTTCATAATTCTTCCAAAATTTCCAATTTTTTCAATTCTGACCATCAGGAAAAAAGGAAAAATTATTCTAAATGTGTTCCTTTTTTTTCCCCAAACCTGCACATATCACTGTTGCCTCATTACAGCACACTGTTTGTCCCCTCACCAAATACAGAATAATTAACTACATATTAGAAAGAGAAACATGGAGGCAAAAGCAAAACTGGAATCCCCGAAAAGTCAGACTGTCTGCAGTATAACGCCAGAGAAATAAATAAATAAAAAATTGCATTTTCCCTGTGCTGTAAAATAATCGAAATATTTAGATGCACATTTCCCAAAAATTACACAGAGAAAATCAAATTTATCCCATTTTCCATCTCAGAGAAACAGAAGCAATAGCAGTCTCATTTTCCTACCTTCCCAGGCCCCAGCAGTCTTGCTTGCTATCCTCTCCTAGGCCCCAGCAGTCTTGCTTCCCAGCCTCTCTCACTTCCCAGATCTCCCAGCTAGATTCATATTTAGTGCAATAATGCAAAAACAGAAACATTACAATTCCTCATAAAACAGAATCAAGAAATATAAATCAATCATAATAGTACATAATTATAATAAAAACTATTTGAAAATAGGTGAAAAATGGGGCATCTAAAAAATATGAATAAGGATAAAAATTTTAAAAAACCCTTTAAAATTTTCCAAAAAATCAATAAAATATTTCTATACAATAAAACTAAAAAGGATAACACATTTTCCCCCTCTATAACTAAGAATTTTGGATTTTCAGTCACCCTGAGATTGCCGTTGATTAGTGGAGAGGAGGTGGTTGAACAGAGGATGAAAACACACAAAAATCTCCGTCTCATATACATACTGTTACACGCCCCACCCGCTCACCTTTGGGGTTCCACAGTGGGTCCTAGTCCTGTTTCCCTTGCAAGTCCATCTAGGCCCTGGCGTCCCGCGGCGGCAGTTGCTAGGCCTTCGGCTGCACGCCAGGCCTCACGCTGGGCCTCGGCATTGCAGCAGCTAGCCCACACCCCTACACATGCATGCGCGGACTAGCCGCCTTCATGTAGGTTCCAGGGCGGGGCCTAGTTCCGCGGCGCACCCTGATTGAACTCATGTTAAAAGGAAGTTCCTGCCCTCACTTCCTTGCCTTAGCATTTGGGTCAGTTTGTTCCTGAGATTACCCTTGCTTGTGTTCCTGCTTGCTTGTTCCTAGTCTCGTTCCAGAATCCTTCTGTTCCAGTTCTGTTCCTGCTTGTTCCTGCTTCCTAGCTCTGCTTGTTCCAGTGTCCGTTGTACATCTCTCCGGTCTTACCTCGGACTGTCCTTCTGGTAAAGACCTCAGTTTGTTCCTGACCTGCCTGCCTACCTTCCGCCTGCCAAAGACCTTAGCTTGTTCCTGACCTGCCTGCCTGTCTGCCACCTGCCCAAGACCTCAGCTTGTTCCTGACCTGCCTGCCACCTGCCCAAGACCTCAGCTTGTTCCTGACCTGCCTGCCTGCCACCTAACAAAGACCTCAGCTTGTTCCTGACCTGCCTGCCTGCCTGCCGCCTTCCAAAGACCTCAGCTTGTTCCTGACCTGCCTGCCTGCCTGCCGCCTGCCCAAGACTTCAGCTTGCTCTTCGACCTTGCCTGACCTCTGGATCCTGACCCTTGCTTCGTTGACCATTCCTCGGACTGACTTCTGGACTCTGACCTTGCTTGTCTGACCTTGTTTGATTCTGGCTCTGTCCCTAGCCTTGTCATCGCCATCTCTATTCTGGTTCGCTCTGCTTCAGACTGTTTCCAGCCTCAAACCCAATAGCAGTCCTATAGCATCTGTGGGCATGCTGGACTTACACTCTCCCAGGAGACCCTGCGAGGCCCACCTAAGTCCAAGTGGCCCAGTTCCCTATAGGCTCCTCCGGGGGGACCTTGGGCTTCCAGTTGTGAAGCTCTAAACTGCCTCTGTCTCCCATGCTTCGCCCCCTGATGACAGTCCCTGTACTACCACAAGACAAGGGTCCACCCCGGAGCGCAACAGGTTGCCAAGGCCATGGACTCGGTGGAGTCTCCCACCTCTAGGGCCCTACAGGACTGGCCACTACAGTTAAGCAACATCACCAAGCTTTGGAGATGCTGGCTTCTTCAGTAGAGGAGCTATGCTTCCCGCTACAAGGGACTGCTATGGCCAACCCTGTGGGCATCCTGGCCACTATACTTCCTAGAGCAACTCTGGCACTTCCTGCACCTCCTAGATACAATGAGGATCAACGCTCCTGCCGTGGCTTCCTTAATCAGTGCTGCATGCAATTTGCTGTCCAACACTCCTTGGTTTTTGAAGGAGTTCACTAAGGTCACCTTCATCCTGTCCCAGTTGGAAGGGAAGGCTCTGGCATGGGCCTCTCCCTTATAAGAACGTTCTGATCCCATCCTCTCCAAGATGTCTGACTTCATTGCTCTCTTCAAGCAGACCTTTGGAGAACCTGGTCAAATGGCTATCGACAGTCATAATCTACTCCTCCTTCTCAAGGGTCAAGGACCCTCTCTGAATACACGGTGGAGTTCCCAATCTTAGCCACAGAACTTGGGTGGCAAGAAGATTGCCTGCAAGCCATCTTTCTAGATGGACTCTCATCTGCTCTAAAGAATGAGCTCTCCATCTGTGAGACTCCCACATCTCTAGAGGACTTGATCTCCCTTGCTGGAAGGATCAATTATCGTCTCCGGCAAAGACGCCTAGAAATAAAGACTCTACGCTCTTCTCCAGTATGCCCTGCAAGTGCACCCTGCACCCCTGCAAGGAACGTAGCACCACCACCTTCCTCCATAGTGGAACCTATGGAGGTGAACCGGGGATGGTTGTCTCCGACAGAACATCTCCGCTGTAGAAAAGAAGGGCTTTGTCTTTACTGTGGCACCTCTGGACATCGTCTGCAGTTCTGCCCGGTCCATCCGGGAAACTGCAACACCTGAGCCCGGCAGGGATCCCAAGCTTAGGCGCAACTGTTTTTGGCCCTCAACCTTTGCTTCCAGTATCCCTGGGCATCAAGGCCCACACGTTCGCCACCACTGCTCTCATCAATACCAGAGCGAGTGGCAGTTTCATTATGGATGATATCGTCAAACTCCTGGGAATACCCCTTCAACCGTTGGAGGTGAGTCTTCATACTGCCTCCATTCAAGGAGAACATCTTCCCAGTCTAATTACCCATCGGACCATGGCTATTCACCTTACAGTGGGTACCCTCCATGAAGAAGAAATATCCTTCTACGTGTTGAAACGCTCAACGCATCCGGTAATTCTGGGGTTGCCTCAGCTCCAGACTCATAAACCCCAGTTCGATTGGCAATCCCTGCAGCTGGTGCAGTGGGATCCGAAATGCCAAACTACTTGTCTCCGGCCGGTGTCTCATGTGATACCGGTTTTGAAGTCTACAATGCTTCCTGGTCTGCCTCCACAGTATGCAGAATTCAATGATGTATTCTCAAAACAGAAAGCAGACACTCTACCTCCGTTACGTAAGTTCAACTGTCCCATTGAACTTCTGCTGGGCACGACGCCTCCCAAAGGCAGAACTTATCCCTTGTCACAGCCTGAGACTCAGGCTATGTCAGAGTACATAAAAGAAAACTTGGAGAAGGGGTTTATTAGACCATCTGATTCACCCTCAGGAGCGGGGTTTTTCTTTGTGAAGAAAAAAGATGGTGAACTTCATCCTTGCATTGACTATCAGGGTCTCAACGCTATAACACGCAAGGACCGTTACCCACTACCCCTTATCAGTGAATTATTTGACTGCCTTGAAGGCGCACAAGTATTTTTCAAGTTGAATTTGAGAGGTGCGTAAAATTTAGTACTTATCCAACCTGATGACATCTGGAAGACAGCATTTAATACGAGGGATGGCCACTACAAATATGTAGTCATGTCCTTAGGGTATGTAACGCCCCAGCAGTCTTTCAGCATCACATGAATGAGATCGTCAGGGACCTCCTGTATAATTTTGTTGTCATCTACCTAGATGACATTCTGATATTCTCCAAGGACATCGAAAGCCACCGTGAACATGTTCATACTGTCCTCCAATGATTAAGAGAGAATCACCTGTGCACTAAATTAGAGAAATGTTTGTTGAATGCACTCATCTACCTTTCCTAGGATATATAATATCTGACCGTGGCTTTTCCATGGACCCGGAGAAAGTCCAAGGAATCCGTGACTGGCCCCAGCCAGTCGGGTTTCGAGCCTTGCAACGGTTCCTAGGCTTCACTATTATCGAAGCTTCATTGCCATCTACTCCTCCATGGTCGCCCCACTTACAGTGATGACTAAGAAAGGGGCCAATACCCAAGTCTGGACACCTAGAGCCATTGCAGCTTCCAGAGGCTCAAGGAGGCCTTCAGCTCCGGTCTGTGTCTCCATCATCCGGATCCCAAACATCCTTTTGTAGTGGAGGTAAATGCCTCAGCAATCGGAGCCGGGGCTGTCCTAAGTCAACACTTGCCCACGGGCAAGTTAATTCCTTGCTCCTTCTATTCACACAAGTTCACCCCCACAGAACAACGCCACACAGTTGGTGATCGTGAACTACTAGCAGTGAAGTTAGCTCTTCAGGACTGGTGCCCCTGGTTGGAAGGGGCACAGTACAAATTCACTATATTCACGGATCACAAGAACTTAGAGCACCTCAAAGAGGCTCAGCTTCTAAATCCCCGTCAGGCCTGCTGGGCCTTGTTTTTTGAGAGATTCGACTTTAATCTTTGTTTCTGTCCTGGTTCCAAGAATCAACGAGCTGATGAGCTGTCTCAATCCTTTGAGCCCGAGGATCTTCTGGAAGTTCCAAGTTATATCATCGATCCTGGCTGTATATCACTAGCAGCAACCACTACTGTTCCAGTCGGGAAGACTGTCGTCCCTCACCAACCACGAGAGCGGGTCTGAAGGTGGGCCCATGATTCAAAGCTGGCAGGTCACCCTGGCCATGCCAGAATGCTGAAGATGCTGTGCCAACACTATTGGTGGCCCACCATGGTACAGGACTCTTGGAGTTATGTGGGAAGGGAAGGCAGCAGTTCATTCTCCGCTCCCTCGCT
Organism: Rhinatrema bivittatum; assembly: GCF_901001135.1. NCBI lineage: Eukaryota > Metazoa > Chordata > Amphibia > Gymnophiona > Rhinatrematidae > Rhinatrema > Rhinatrema bivittatum. The sequence goes on from NC_042619.1 coordinate 322,777,725, forward strand.
CCCCGATTGGCCGGCCAATCGGGGAGCGAGGGAGCGGAGAATGAACTGGTTTTTTTTTACAGCATCCCGGGGGGGGGGGGGGGGGGAGTGACTCCCGCGGCCGAAGGGATTCTTCTTTCTTGGCCTGCGGGGGCTCATGCTGCTGACTCCTTTCTCGATTGCCGGCTGGTTCAATTGCTCGGGGGCCGATGCTGCAGCCGACGCGGCACGGCTCTTTCTCCTTCCCGCGCACCGCTCCATGTATCACTTCCTGTTTCGGGTCACGGGAGGGGGGGGGGCAGGCGCGGGAAGAAGAAAAGGCCAGCCGCAGGTGCCATAGCTTCTTCCAACACCGCTGCCGTTTCCACTGGGCTTGAACGTGCTGACAGCCCAGCGGCAACGGCAGCGGGAGAGACTGGGAGCGCGCGCCGCGGACCGGCAAAAAACTCCGTGACATATGTAGGGGGAAGAGGAAGTGAGTAAGAGAGAGTGAGAAGCAGCCAGCCAGCCTGTGTGTGATTGAGTGGTCAGAGAGCTGATGTGTGTGTGTATGTGAGAGACAATGAAAGTGATTGCTCAGGGAGATGACTGATGTGTATGTGAGAGTGTGAGGCATTAGTCAGGGAGGTGACTGATGTGTGTGTGTGTGTGTGAGAGAAAAAGCATGGAAGTGAGAAGTCTGGGTATGTGGGAAAGCATGAGCATAAGAAGCCTGGAGTTGTGGGAGTGAGAAACCTGGGTGAGTGTGCATGCATGAGAGAGAGAGACTGCTTGGTAAGGTGACTGTGTGTGTGAGAGAAAAAGACTGGTGTGTGTGAATGTGAGAGAATGTGATTCAGGGAATGAGAAGCCTGTGCACGTGGAGAGAGATGCATGGAAATGAGAGAGACTGGTGTGTGTGTAACAGAGAGAAAGTGATTATGGGAATGAGAAGCCTGTGCATGTGAAGAGAGTGAGCATGAGAGTGAGAAACCTGGGTGTGTGTGAGACACAGCATGGGAGGGAGAAGCCTGTATATCTGAAAGAGAACTTGGGAGTGGGAAGCCTGTGTGTGTGTGTATGCATGAGTGAGATCAGGTGACTGGTGTGTGTGTGTGTGTGTGTGTGAGAGAGAGAGAGAGAAAAAGTGATTATGGGAATGAGAAGCCTGTGCATGTGAAGAGTGAGCATGGGAGTGAGAAACCCGGGTGTGTGTGAGACACATCATGGAAGGGAGAAGCCGGTATATCTGAAAGAGAACATGGGAGTGAGAGACTGGTGTGTGTGTGTGTGTGTGTGTGTGTGAGAGAGAGAAAGAAAGTGATTTTGGGAATGAGAAGCCTGTGCATGTGGAGAGAACAAGCATGGGAGTGAGAGACTGGTGAGTGAGTGTGTGTGTGAGAGAGAGAGACAGAGAAAGTGATTATGAGAGTGAGAAGACCATATATGCAAGTAGAACACAGGAGTGGGAAGCCTGTGTGTGTGTGTGTGTGTGTGTGTGTGTGTGTGTATGGCATGAGAGAAACTGTTCAGAAAGGTGACTGGTGTGTGTGTGCCAAAGACTGTTTGGGAGATGATTGGTGTGTGAGAGACAGAAACTGGTCATGGGGGCATGACTGGTATGGTGTGTGTGTGAGAGACATGGGCACTAAGGAAGAGGACCATAAGTATAGAGCTTAGCTTCTACTGCTGCTTCTGGTGTGTGCCATGGCCTGCAGGGAAGGGGAGTAGGAGAGCTGCTGGAGGGGGTAAGTAAAGGTGGCTTTAAGTTTATTTTTCTTGACTGCCATTTTAATTGTGTGATGTCTGCTTTTTTGAAATATTTTATTGGTGTTTGGAGAATGTTTAATAGTTTTTATGAGTTTTTAATTGTTGGATGTTATTCTGTTCATAGCTGTTTAGAAACATTTATTCTGCTTATTAGTATAGTTTTACAATTATTTCTGTTTGGGGATCTATAGCTGCTTGTTAGTTCTGTTTTCCTAATAAGAGGTGTATTGGTGTTTAGGGTCTGATGTAATATTTGTAGTGTTGCCTTTTCATAGATAGGGTTGCTCCTGTTTGAGTGTATTCCATAATACAGGTGTAACTGTGTGCGGATTAGTTTATGTGCATTACTACAGATCCTGGGAGTATGTTAGGTCGGTTCTGTGTCTGTTACCGAGATGAGATATTTTGCTAGCATGTAAGCGTTTGTATCGGTCTTATTTGTTGTGTTTTCTCAGAGGACATACATTGGTGGTAAACTGCTGTCTTTTCATAAGTAGGGCTATTGAGAACTGAGTTAATTATATTAGTCCGGCCCTCTAAAACCATCCCAATTTCTCATGCGGCCCCATGGGAAAATTAATTGCCCACCCCTGATCTAAGTAATGCTTTTCGGACTTATCTGGATAAGTGCTGCTAAATTGGCATTTATCCAGATGTCCAAACTTGTGTGGCTCTTGGTTTTTACATGTGCGAGGATTTTTGCATTTATATGTATTTGTATTTTATAACCTGCTCATATCATCTCCATGCAAGTTATAAAATAGAGTAGCAATTTTGCGTGCGCCTATATACACGCATAAATAGATGCACATAAGTAGTTCTGAAAGTTATCCTCTTAAAGGGGAATTTTAAAAGCCCAGCACACACTGAAATTAGGGAATGTGCACAAGTCGGGCTTACATGCACCCACTGTATATTTTCAAAGCTCCGAGATACACATGCATCTCGAGCTGCATGCATATCTCACTGAGATTCCCAAGGGGCGGGATGTGTAAATTCTTAACGTGCCTGGTGGTGCATCCAATTCCAGTGTTGTGTAAGATTACTTCTTCTATGGAGAGGGTGTAACTTAAAAATTAAAAAAATCCCTGCATAAAACGCCATTTACTAAGATTTACGCCCTGGGGTCCATGTTTAATAGCTTGATCTAATCTGAAAAAGATATTTCTAAACCATATTTAGCCAGTACCCAAAACATATACACCCAATTCACCTTATCAAAAACATATTTGGCATCCAAGCTCAAAACGATGCCTGCATCAGGAGTTGGTCGAGATTTCCCCCAACACCACCAACACATTACGGACATTATTAACTCCATATCTACCAGGCATAAAACCTGTCTGGTCTGAGCCTACAAACATGGGGACAACTTTCCCCAGTCTTGTTGCTAAGATAAAGGCCAGTAGTTTGGTATCTACATTTAATAACAATATCAGATGGTATGACGTGGATCTCCCTAAGTCTCTCCCTTTTTAAGGCAAACTATAATAATGGCTTGATTCATAGAAGAAGTGTAAAACCATGTTGAAGGGCATAATTATATATCTGCTGTAGTGGTCTAAGACCCTGGAACTTAAAGATATAAAATTTGGGGCCCAATCCATCAGCTCCTGGTGCATTCTCCCCTTTAAGGTGACTAACCACCCTAAATATTTCTGCTAGAGAAATAGGCATATTTAATTTTGCTAAGTTCTCCACTGAAATAAAAGGAAGGGGTTATATCTTGAAAAATCTATCCTTTTCATCATTATCAGAGGATTAAACACTATATAGTTTATGGTAGTAGGCCCTAAATACCTCTAAATCTTTCCTGGCATCAAAACCCAGCCTCCAGGCTGGGTCACAGTATCGGATCTGGGTCATGGCTAGGCCCAGGCATCGGGACCTGGCCTCTGGGTTGGGTCACAGCGTTGGGCCTTGGTCCAGGCTGAGGCTCCAGCATTGGGACCCTGCCTCTGGGCTGGGTAATGATAGCAGGCCTGGGTCAAGGCTCTGGCCTAGGACAAGGCCAAGATGTCGGGACCCAGCAGAGTCAAATCATGGCAGTGGGCCTGGGTCTGGACTCTAGCCTAGGCTGACGCCCAGGCATTGTCACACAGTTTCCAGTTCTGGTTGCAGCACTGGGACTGGTTCTGGGCTGAGATCCCAGCATTGGGACCCAGCCAGAGCCAGGTCATGCTAGTAGGCCTGGGCCCAGGCTGTGGCCTTGGCATCAGGACCCAGACTCGCCTGGTTGTAGCATTGAGTCTGGGGCTGGGCATTGGGGTCCAGTTCAGGTCAAAGTATCAGACCTGGTTCCGGACTTTGGCCAAGGCCCAGGCTTTGGATCTGGGTCTGGCTAAGGTGTCAACCTTGTGTAGGCCGAGGTTGTGGTGACATATGACTTCCTTGCCTACACAAGGCCAAGGCTTTGGCCTTGGGCTAGGCTTTGCTGGTGGATCACCACTGGACCAAGAGAGCCAGGGGGATCCTGGCCCTGGCATTTTTCCAGATGGGTGGGCGGGAGGCTCTGGGAGGCCTTGTTTTCAATTTTTGGTCATTTTTGGGTTTGTTTTTTTCTATTGTTTGATTTGTTTTTCTCTCTCGAATGAAATGAATCAAGCAATCCATGAACCGAGGAAAAAAAAAAACCTCCCAAAATGAACCGAAAACAAAAATAAACGTTTTTCCCCCTACACATCCCTTTTCTACTGTTGCTTATGTACTCCTCGCATTTATCTGAATAAAATGATTTTGAAAAAAAAAGAAAAATAGTCGTTTGACAAGTGTAAAGGGTTTGGGGTAACTGGGAGGAGTGCAGGCTATTAAGCCAGAGGGGTTTGGATGACCTAGCTCTTAAGTGGGTGAACTGGTGGATGAACTGATGAAACTGGCAATGGCGTGGATGCGTGTCCATTATAAAATACCCTGACTTGGGGCTGGATTTACTAATGGCTCTTTGAATCCCATGGTAATGGGTGAGGGGGGGGGGCGAAACGGGGGGGGGGTGGTCCTGCGATAGCCAGCAGCGATCGCATCAAATAACTATACCATAAAAGGTGTAGTTATTCGGCGCGAAACTGGCAGCGAAAAAGATACATACCTTTTGCTGTCAGCAAAGTCTTCGTGGCGTCAGCCCCAGTGCCACCCTGACTCCTCCTCTTCTGGGACTGACGCCGCCCCGACTCCGCCCCAATCTTGTTATCGCACCCGATAAGGGACTTTTCGCGTGTGAAACGTCCCTTATCGCATGCAATCCACTTGGAAAATGACCCCCTTAGACCTGGATTCATCATTCTTCGTAGAGTGATGAATCCTGAGAAAATGGGGGGGCGGGCCTGCGAAAGCCCACAGCCTTCGCACCATGGCGGTGCACCGGCTGCCGGCTTTCTGCCCATCCCCACCCCGACTCCTCTCCTCCCCCTAATTTGCATTATATCACATGCGAAAAGGCCCTTTTCGCATGCGATATGGCCTTATCGCGTGCATTAGGGCCCTAACACACGCGATAAAGATTTAGAAAATAACCGCCTTAAATAGTAGAAATGGGATTTACACAGCTAGGTGAATGTCCACTTAAAATTGGGCACATATGTATGTGTGGCCAGTATATTTTATAATGTGTGTCCAAGTTATAAAATTGTCACGTCCCTGGACACACGCCGACACATATGCGTCAGTGTGCCCCCACTGACAGCTTTCAAATTTGCCATTGTATTTCGTGAATATTAATGAATAGTAGGGATGCAAATTCATTTTTACTTTATGTGCATATTTATATATAAAAAAGTTGATTTTATGCATTTAAAAATGACTTTATACATATTTTGTGCACCTAAGTAATGAAATAAAACAAAAAAATGCAGCAAAGAGAATGAAAGGAAAAAACAAACAACCCAAATACAATTTTTCCCATGCACACCCCAAATGCATGTTGGCCTTCTTATAAGTTAGGAGGTTTTTTGTATTTGTTTTCCTGCTGCATAGTTTTTGTATGATTATTCCTTTTTTTACAATTCATGCAAAAATCAAGAAGAATGGATTTCCAGAGTTTTTAATTTTTAACTAGAATCTAAGTCCTATATTCATCTTTTGCCATTGTGTAATAATGTAGTTAGAAAACAACATAAATGGGGAGCTTACCCGGAGAGACGCTCCGAAAGGAGGAAGGGCACTCTGGATTGAACGAGCCTCGGTGAGCGGAACAACGACTCCCCTCCCACCCGTGATGTCACCAACAGCGACGCCCGGCTGTGCCGATTTAAGGAGAGGCATAGCAGGAGAGAAGCGGGAGCTTACCAGGAGAGACGATCCGAAAGGAGGAAGGGCACTCTGGATTGAACGAGCCTCGGTGAGCGGAACAACGACTCCCCTCCCACCCGTGACGTCACCAACAGCGACGCCCGGCTGTGCCGATTTAAGGAGAGGCATAGCAGGAGAGAAGCGGGAGCTTACCCGGAGAGACGCTCCGAAAGGAGGAAGGGCACTCTGGATTGAACGAACCTCGGTGAGCGGAACTACGACTCCCCTCCCACCTGTGACGTCACCAACAGTGACGCTCGGCTGTGCCGATTTAAGGAGAGGCATATATGGGTAAAAAGAGGAAGATAAAGGCTATAACATCGACACCATTGGGGAAGGAGATGAAAGGCCCAATGGACACCATATTATTCGGAGTCAGCAATCTAGAGAAGTAGCCCAAGAAATATCTTTCTCTACGGGGACTACCGTGAGTCCAGCCCAGGACCAGAAATCCAACGGACCTCTCGATCAGGAAGGGGTAAGTGTTTTAAATACCCCTGAAGAGAGGGAGGAATAACATCAAAAGAAAATGGACAAAAGTCTCTAGAGCAGGCTTCAGGAGAGATCCCGGTGCCTGATAATATCTCTCTAGTGGATGTTTGGAAAGCCATCACCAAAGTGGAAAGGATGGTTTCCCAGTCCATTACTCAATCCACTGTCTTTTCAGCGGAAACTAATGTGAAAATGGCAGACCTTACTAAAAGAATTGAAAAAGTTGAAGCCTCTAACTCTGGGATGGGTTCTCAAATAATGTCCCTACAATCAACTGGGACCACCTTTATAAAAGATACTGTGATACTATATAAGAATTTAGAGAGTATGGAAAATTTATTACGCAATAAGAATCTGCGATTATTAAATTTTCCTTATACGAGATTATTATCTCCTCAAGAACTTTTTAAAAAATATGTTAATGAGATATTACATATTTCTAAAGACATATTGATATCGAAAATGTACTATGTATCTAATTATAGAAGAGATGTAATAGAACCTGAAGGAGGTGTGGATATATTGAGTGAAAAAAGCCCAAATTTAACATCTTTTTTAGAGGCTTCAATGGATGATATATCCACAAGAGCCACATTAATTGTGGCTTTCTGCTTAGAACAAGATAAAAATCTTGTTCTACAAAAATATTTCCAAAATAAGAGTTTTCTTTTTTGTGGTAAGATGGTACAAGTATTTCCTGATGTATCTAGGAATACTCAAAGTAGAAGGAGACAAATTCTGTTGATACGACAAAGAGTATTGGCCATAGGGGCAACATTTTTTCTTAAGTTCCCCTGCAAATGTCTTGTGACATATCAGAAAAATAAGTTTATTTTTCTAGAACCTTCTAATTTAGAAGTATTCCTATCTGATAAAGGCGGATAGAGATTGAGATTATAGTTGGAAGTATAAATGGTCAAAAAAAGTTTATTCTCTCTGACATTCAAATAGATATGAATATTACTGAATTTTTCTTTTTTTTTCCTTTATTAAGCTCCCCTATAATGTGGACTTTTATGGAATAACAAGAGATGTGTTTGCTTTTGATTTCATTTTATATGGAAAATATTTGCTTGTTATACATTATACCTTTCTTTTTCATTGTAAGAAATGTTTGAGAAATTTAATAAAGCATTAATATATAAAAGAAAACAACATAAATAATTAGGACAGCATTTACTTCACTTGCGTAAGCTAAATGGTCTTTTAAATTAAAAAATATGCTATACAGGTATGCCCTGAAGCTTATAAACAAAGTGCTGATCAATCAATTCAGATAAAGCAAGCACTCAAAAGTGAACAGGAATAATGTGAAAAGATTTCACTGTGTTTGACAGTAAGGTCATATCGCTTTTAAGTTTGTTTAAGTTAGGATTTGATCATATTAACCAGGTGCAATATCAAAATGCCATAGTTTTAACCCTTCCAAAAATATAATTAGATGGAAAAAAGATTGAGACACTAGATTAGCCAAACAAACTTTAACCTTTCTTGTCAAAAAATATTAGCTTTCCCTACTAGGCAGACATAATCAGGGTTATAATCAAAATTCCATTTTCTAGAGATATATTAAATGGCTATAAGCTCACATGAGGAGGAAGTAACACTCTTTTTTTACTCTTTTTTCAAGAAATTTGCTCCTATTTTATTTGTATGGTAAAACCTTAAGGTGAATTTTCAAAGCTAGATGTGTGCCAAAATCGGGGGACAGGCGGGGATTTGCACATGCACTTGTCCACCCAATTTTATTAGCCACCAACAAAAGTGCACAAGTACTGATGCATGAATATCTCGCAACGGGGAAAAAAGGGGTGTGATGTGGGTGGGGCATTGGCATTCTGGGACAGGTTCAAGAGATATGCGCGCATGTACCTATGTGCCTGGGCACGCACCTAGGTATATTGCAGCACAAAGTTACATCTGCTATGGATGAGGTGTAAGTCTGAATAAAACCATTTGCTGCTGTGTTGGAGGATTGTGTGCCGGCAGGCTGCCGGCAGGCGCAAAAGGTAAGACAGAGGTCCGGGGGGGTTAGAATAGGGCTGGGGGTGGAAAGGTTAGTGGAAGGGGTGGGAAGGTTAGAATAGGGGGAAGGGAATGGGGGAAGGCTGCGGGCGTCGGTGCCGCAAGATGCACGTGTGCACCCCCTTATGTGCGCCGACCCCCAATTTTATAACATGGGCGCGCTTGCATGCGCATGTCATAAAATCGGGCGTACATGCGTGTGCGCCAGGTAGCGTGCGCCCATGTACGCCCACGCGTATGTTTTAAAATTTACCCCATATTGCCTCCTTGCTGCCTGCCACATCGTTTAAAAAATACTTGCAAATTGTGTACTGTAGATAGTTTTCAAAATCATTCTCTTAGAACATACAGAGGAACTATGGGCAATAATGAAAAGGAATACTGAAATAGCAATACATTTTATAGCAGGCATATTAACAAGTAGTGAATAAAGAGAGCACCATGGTTTCACTGAAGAAGGAGCACAAGAGCAAGCATAAGGTTCTGCACATACATGCCCTCGTTGAACTGAAATATCATCCCAGACATTATTACATCCAGTAAATGGATAAATCAAATGCTGAAGCCTGATTTTTCTAGAGAACTGCATATTTGTGCATTAGAGAGTAAACACTATTAAAAAGTAATTAAGCTTTTCAGAGAAAGAGTTGTCCATTTTCATCTTCTTTGCCCAAACAACATATGAATAAAATGCTTGCTGTTTGCAAATTAAAAAAAAATACTATAAACAAATTTTAAAAAATGAATAATAATAAACCCATGATGCAAACACTTATTGTGCTTTGATAAGTGCATATGTAAAGCCAGCTGAGAATTTAAAAATATGTGGGGTCTGAGATGCTTACATACAGGGATTACATTGGTTACAAGGTTTATTTTCAGGCTAAGACTTGTCATTTTCAATAAGCTTATGGTTACTGGCTCACAGACAAGGCCCATTATTCTAAGCATTTATGTCAGGCAAGATGAAATGCTTTCAAAACTCCAAAGTCTTTCTTTTGATAGCTCTCAGAATCCCTTTATCCAGAATACAACGATAAGAAGAATAATACCTATTTCTTATATAGAGCTATCAGTGCGCATCATACTATAGAAGATAATGTACATGTTTACAACATTCATTCCTGTAGAAATAAAGGTCAGCAAACAAGTCACTAGAGAGATAGTTTTATTGAACTAAATACAATGGTGACTTGCATTCAGAAATTATTTATTTACCTCATTAGATCAATGCAAAATGAGCTAAGGATGATATTTGACTAAATAAGACAATTAATTAATTAATTAAAATATCAGTGTGGGTTTTTTTAGTCACGAGGAGGTACATATTCAGCTGCTGTATGGCTCTGCTAGTTAGCCAAATAAGTTATCCGGCTAATTAGTGTTGTATTTTCAGGGACATAGTAGCCAAGAACCAACTCCAGTCCAGCACCCCTATGCTACTTTGGAAGAACAAGGTCACCTGGTCAGAGACCACTATTTTGATATAGCAGGAAGTGATCCTGTAGCAAAGGCCTGCTCTCCAGGTGATGCATTATCCTCTCGTACTGAGGATGTGTCTCCAAGGGCTAGTGCTCAGGAGGGAAGGGTAAGTTCAGACGTCATAGTTGGTGATTCAGTTATTAGGAGTGTAGATAGCTGGGTAGCTGGTGGACATGGGGATTACTTGGTAACGCCTGCCTGGTGCAAAGGAGGCAGACCTCACATGTCTCCTAGATAAGATTTTAGACAGTTGTGGGGAGAAGCTGGCTGTCATGTTACAATGGAGCACCAATGAGATAGGAAGGTATGGAGGGAGGTTGAGGAAGCCAAATTCAGGCTCCTAGATAGAAAATTGAAATCCAGAACCTCACAGTGTTGTATTCTCTGAAATGCTTCCTGTTCCATGTGTAAGACCCCAGAGGCAGGCAGAACTTCCGAGTCTCAATGCGTGGATGACATGATGGTGCAGGGAAGAGGACTTTAATTTTGTTAGGAAGTGGGCAACATTTTGGGGTGCCTATTCCAAAGGGATGGGCTTCACCTTACCAGGGTGTAACCAGACTGCTGGTGCTGTCCTTCAAAAAGGAGATAGTGCAGCTTTTAAACTAGAACATGAGGGAAAGCCAACAATTGCTCAGTAGTGTATGATTTGGAGGGAGATATTTTTAAAGGATACTAAAATAACAGAGGATTTAGGGCATCCTAAAAGAGACATTCCAATAAAAGCAATAGTAACCCATGTGCCTATATATTAAGAACTACTTGAGTTAAAAGATTCCAAAATCCCATCAAGTGATAAGAAGGCTGTAATACCAACAAAACACATACTTTAAAATGACTGTATGCTATTTCCAGAACTCTGAAAAGGAAGATGGGAGAGTTTGAATGTATAGCACTGAATGAAGAGGTAACATAATTGGCATTTCAGAGTCCTGGTGGAAGGAAGATTACTAATGAGCCAATGCTCTACCAGGGTACAAATGATATCGAAATGATGGAGGGTGGAGGGGGTGACACTTTATGTTAGGGATGGTAGAGAGTCCAACAGGTTAAAGATACTGCAGGAAATGAAAAATACAGAAGAATCCTTATGGGTGGAAATTCCATGTGTGAATGGGGAAGGGTATAGCAGTGGGGGTATTCTACCATCCACTTGGCCAAAATGAACAGATGGACAATGAAATATTAACAGAGATTAGGGAACCTAATAACTTTGGCACTCGGTAATAATGGAAGATTTCAATTACCACAATATTGACTGGGTAAATGTAACATCAGGACATGCTAGGGAGGTAAAGCTTCTAGAAGAAATAAATGACTATTACAAGGAGCAGATAGTCCAGAAACTAAAAAAAGGGGGACTCATTTTACACCTAATTCTTAGTGGAATGCAATATTTAGTGCGAGAGGTAAAGGTAGTGGAGCCACTCGGCAATAATAATCATAGTGAGATAAAATTTGACTTAGTGTCTGGAGAGACATTCAGTAAATCTACAGCTCTAGCATTACACTTTTAAAAAGGAGATTTTGATAAAATGAAGAAAATAATTAGAAAAAAAACCTGAAAGGTGCCGTTACAAAGGTTAAAAATTTAAATCAGGTGTGTCCATTTATTTATTTATTTAATTTACAAATATTTATTGTTCGCTTATAACAGACCTGCCGTGCTAAGCGGATCACAATGGAAAACATGTCATACAGCCACATAATGAACTTGTATAATAACAAATCAAAACCTAAAATACAGTTAGGATTTAACATCCTTCAGTTCAGTGGTTCTCAACCTTTTTTCTGTCGGGACACACCTGACAGATGGTTCTCACATGCATGACACACTGAACCCTTGATCGTCATGGGGCTAGATGTAAAAGTACAGTTTGCATCCATGGGAAACACCCCCCCCCCCCCCAACCCACAATAATGCATGTAAAGCAGAATTACGACATTCCCCATACAACTCACCTACAAAAAAGATAGTCTTGTTCTGGTGTCATCTCAGTAACAGCAACTCAAACTCCTTCTACTACCAGGCTCAATAGCCCTGCTTATGAAAAGACAGCAGTTTACCACCAATGCATGTCCTCTTGAGAAAACACAACAAATAAGACTAATACAAACACTTACATGCTAGTAAAATATCTCACCTCAGTAAGACTCACAGAACCAACCTAACATACTCCCAGGATCTGCAGTTATGTACATTATTTTATTTTATTTATTTAAGTTTTTTATATACCAATATTCAAGACGATAGTCCCATCATGCTGGTTCACAAGAAACAGGGGTGCAATTATAATAAACTTAACAACTTGAACAATGGTGCAGAAAAAGCAGTTACATGTAACAAGGAAATATAAAACTTGTCCGCACACAGTTACACCTGTATTATGGAATGCACTCAACCAGTAACAACCCTATCTTTGAAAAGGCAATACTAAAAATATTAAATCAGGCCCTAAACACCAATACACCTCCTATTAGGAAAACAGAACTAGCAAGCAGCTATAGATCCCCACTATACTAATAAGCAGAATAAATGTTTCAAAACAGCTATGAACAGAATAACATCCAACAATTAAAAACTCATAAAAACTATTAAAAATTCTCCAAACACCAATAAAATATTTCAAAAAGCAGACAATCACATAATATTAAATAATTAAAATGGCAGTCAATCAAGAAAGAAAAATTTAAAAAGCCACCTTTACTTGCCCCCTCCAGCAGCTCTCCTACTCCTGTCATCTTCCATGCAGGCCGTAGCACACACCAGAAGCAGCAGTAGTGGCTAAGCTCTATACTCATGGTCCTCTTCCTTATTGCCCATGCCCAGTCTCTCTGTCTCTCTCACACACACCATACCAGTCACACCCCCATGACCAGTTTCTGTCTCTCACACACACCAATCATCTCCCGACCAGTCTTTGACACACACACCAGTCACCTTCCTGAACAGTTTCTCTCATGCCATACACACTCACAGGCTTCCCACTCCCATGTTCTATCTTACATATACGGGCTTCTCACTCCCATACTGTGTCTCACAGACACCTACACACCCAGGTTTCTCACTCACATGCTCACTCTCTCCACATGCACAGGCTTCTCATTCCCATAATCACTTTCTCTCTCTTATACACACATGCACCAGTCACTCTCTCATTCCCATGCTCGCTCTCTCCACATGCACAGGCTTCTCATTCCCTTAATCACTTTCTTTCACATACACACACCCCAGTCTCTCTCTCACACACACCATCACATTACCAACCAGTCTGTCTCTCATGCATGCACACACACACACACACAGGCTCTCACTCCCATGCTCTCTCTCACATATACAGGCTTCTCAGTCCCATGCTTTCTTTCACACACACCCCCACAACACCAGGCTTCTTGCTCCCATGCTTTCTCACATACCCAGAATTCTCACTTCCATGCTTTCTCTCTCTCACACATACATACACACACACACACACACACACATCAGTCACCTCCCTGACCAATCTCTCACTCTCTCACACACACTCCAGTCATCTCCCTGACCAGTCACTTTTATTGTCTCTCACATATACACACATCACCTCTCTGACCAGTTTCTCTCAGTCACACACATGCTCTCTCTCACACACTTACACACACATGCTCTCAATCAAATACATACTCTCAATTACACACATGCTCTCAATCACACGCATATCTCTCACTTACAGGCTGGCTGTCTTCTCTCTCTCTCACTCACTTCCTCCCCCCCCCCCCCCCCAGCACAAATGGTAGCTGCAGCAGCCTCCTCCAGGCCCTGCAGGCCAAGAAAGAAGAATCCCATCGGCCATGGGAGGCTTATACTGCTGTCTCCTTTGCCGATTGCTGACTGCTTCGATTGCTCTGGGTGGCCCTCTCACATATACACCCAGGGATAGAGAAAATACCTACAGTAATGTAATCCACTTTGAAATGTCACACAACATTTAGTGGATAAACCCACAATGAAGTGTGGAATGATGGGCAAACACACTAATATGAACCCAATCCAACAGGTGTGTTGCAGCTTTTCCATCCTGCAAACCAGTTATTGGTTTGTGATAATAAACATTGTTCAAGATATCCGTCTGAAGCCTATGATTTTCATTTCATTGATAAGTTTAAGCAGCTTACTTTCTTGTGCTGCCTCATGTAAAGAGCAGATATAGTTTATAAAAAGAAATCCAGTCCATTGCATTCTTTTCTTCTTGGACTCAGCAGTTCTTGTACTGCTAGGACTTGCATCTGATAATTGCTGGAGTAATACATTTGCTATAATAATTTCTGGCTTTGCATCAAAAAGAGTTAGACTGACTTAAATCCTTATCTATAACCTGCAGTAATCAATTTCTATATATTAACCCACTCTGTGCCCCTTTATAGTGCCTTAGGCTTTTCATGCCACTTTAGGTGCTGCTTTGAAACAATCTTGGTGCCTTGGCATGTTCTTCCCCCTTCTGGTGATGTCTACCCACAAGTTTCATTGCAATTCATTAGAAAACTCCTTCTGGAGTCCAAAATAGTCTGAATTGCTTCTCCCATTCACTTTAATGGGAAAAAAATGAGAAAGGTCTTTAAAAGCCTGGCCTGCATTTTATGTGAAAGATAACTGCCAAGCTCCTGAACTGCTGAAGATGCCATGCTTATCAGAACTTGAGGCCGTGGTCACCATTTTACCATGTTAATTCCTTTATAGACTTCTTTACTTCACTGCCAAAAAGCTGATTTTTCCATTTGATGACAAAAATATTTTACCTTTGTTCCTGCTTGTGTTTCGTAAGAAACTGAGCCACAATAAATCAATTTGAATTGTTTCCTGGTGGTTGGGTCTGGCTGCTCTTACACCCACTCCAGTGAGAAGCACTGAACAAATGCACATAAAAGACTGTCCCTACTCCTTGGAGCTTTCAATCTAATCAAGACAGAAAGACAAGATACACAGACAAAAAAAAAAAAAAAAAAAAAGCTTTATTTATTTATTTATTTAGCATTTTTTTTTATATACCGAGGTAGAGCAGAGTAGCCTTCACTCCGGTTTACAGATTATAACAACATGTTACATAAAACTATTGAAGACATTGAAGAAAAATAACATTTAACAATCTGAGAACTGTCATGTCAAACATATGAACAAGGCAAGGTATCCCAGAGGATAAGCACAATGAGTATAAACCAGATAAGATGTACCAAAGGATAGGTACATTAAATAGACTGAGTTCAAGTATAATGATAAAATGGTCTTAGATAACTGTAGGAAACAGGATGATTAGACAGAGGGGGGGAATAAATGACAAAATATGGGAAGCTGTGGGATTAAGTTTTGAGATTGTTGTGCAGGCTGTCAGTATGAGATTGGCAGAGTAGCCAGGCTTTTAGTTCTTTCTTAAAAGATTTTGGGTTTTCTTGGGAGGTGAGGAACTGAGGTAAGGAGTTCCATAGTTTTGGGCCGATGATAGAAATGGCTCTGTTTCTGGTGGACGAGAGTTTAGCATAAGGGAGTGATGGAATCACTAGCTGTAGTTTACTAGTTGATCTTGTTGTGCGTGGAGAGTACTGGATATGAATGATGTCATCAAGTGCGGTGTAGTCTGCTTTGTATATTGCTTTCTGTAAAGTTGAGAGGATCTTAAATTCGATTCTTTGTTCGATTGAGAGCCATTGTAATTGCTTGAGTACGGGTGTGATATGATCAAATTTTCTTTTACCCGTCAGAACTCTGGCAGCAGCATTCTGAAGAAGTTGTAAGGGTCTTAGGGATGATTTAGGTAAGCCAATTAGTAGAGAATTGCAATAGTCCAGACCAGAGAAGATAAGGGTTTGAAGGACAGTTTTGAAGTCATGGGGGTGAAGCAGAGGTTTTAGGTGTTTGATTACATGTAATTTATGAAATCCTTCTTTTATTTTTGAAGAGATGTGTATTTTATAGTTTAGATCGCTATCAATCCAGAAGCCCAAGTCTTTAACGTTGTCTTTGATTTGGATGGTGGTATTGTCGAATTGGAAAGGTGGGAGAAATTTTGGTCTGACATTATTTCTGGCAATTAGAATGCATTCGGTTTTGTTCGTGTTTAAGCATAATTTGAGCTGGAGTAACCTGTTTCTGATTGAATCAAGGAGTGAGGCAGCACTGGACATAGAATCAATGGAGGAGGAAATTGGAATGAGAATTTGAATATCATCGGCGTACATGTAATAGGTAATATCAAGTTTGGATAGGAGATGGCATAGCGGAATAAGGTAGATGTTAAACAGAATGGGAGAGAGAGCTGATCCTTGTGGTACACCTGTATTGAGGGGGATGGCATTTGAAGAAGAGTTG
This sequence comes from Rhinatrema bivittatum, assembly GCF_901001135.1. NCBI lineage: Eukaryota > Metazoa > Chordata > Amphibia > Gymnophiona > Rhinatrematidae > Rhinatrema > Rhinatrema bivittatum. The sequence goes on from NC_042619.1 coordinate 322,794,073, forward strand.
TTGTAAGAGACTCTGAAAAATCTATTTTTCAGGAAGGATGAAAACCAACTTAGGGTTTTTTCAGCGAGACCGATGGTTTCCAGACTAGAAATAAGCAAATTGTGGTCCACCGTATCGAAGGCTGCGGAGAGGTCTAGAAGAATCAGTAAATAACCTTTTTTGTTGTCAAGACCTCTTAGTATTGTATTGGAAAGGTTGAGTAGGAGGGTTTCAGTGCTGTGGTTTGTCCTAAAACCAAATTGGGTGGGGTAAAGGATTTTGTTGTCATCCAAATGATCATTGAGTTGTTTCAGTACCGCCTTCTCAGTCAATTTGGCAAAGAAGGGTAGGTTAGAAATTGGGCGGTAATTGTTAAGGTCGTCAGGGTTGAGGTATTTTTTCTTTAAAAGAGGTGTGATAGTGGCAATTTTAAGCATGGGAGGTAGCTCACCTTCTTCTAGGGAGAATGGAAGCAGGATAGTGACACTGCTGGTCACCGTGGCTGTTTCTTCTCCCTTATATGCATCCTGTCTGGACAGGAAGTAGGACATGGGAAGAACTGTGAAGACCAGTGTTTCTGCATTGCTTCCTTTGTTGGCAGTGCATTGAGGAGGGGAAGAAAGAGTAGAACCCCTGCCACATAGAAGGATAAGGAAAACACAGGCCAGCGCCCTAGTATGTCGGGTATGTGGAGAAGAATGGATTTTCTGGTCAGCAACAGTGTGGCTCTGCCCAAGTACAGGCATCTTTTTTTCATTCTCCTTGGCCAGACTGGGGAGTAAAAAGTGTCACTATAATATATTGGTTCAGTCCATAATAAAAAAAAAAAAAAGTTACAAGTTAGTTTTATCTTCCTCAAGGACAAAACATTGCCATCATCTTCCAGAACAAATGTTGCCAGTCATATCTAGAAGATTCCTTTCTCTTAAGTAGAAGACTCAGGCTTTAATTCTCCCTAGCGCATTTAACTGAGTCTATAATTGAAAAATTAAAGGAAAAAATGTGCCTGTCTAAACAAGTTTTACATATTGTTCAACAAGTACATAGCAATGCCAGGAAAAAATGTGCTTTCCAATGAATAAAATGCCCACTTGCACTGCATAAACGGTCAGAATGTCTCTTGAGTAAAGTAATAATGAATAATTATTAAAACTCTACAGCATCTATTGTCTGTTTAACAAGAAAGCCAAATACTTGCATAAACACTGTGGTACACATTAAAAGGAAATGTTGGGGGTCGTCTGATGTGGTAGTTGGTGCATCAGCAAAACTGTACAGCTCCTGCTCTTACCTCATCTAAAATCTGTTTACTACTATCTAAACAGTAAATGGCCCAGGAAGTTGCAAAACAATTTCTGCCTGAATTTTGGGCTGATCAAGCAGCTAAACCTAAATGATTGGAAAGAAAACTATTCTGGAAAATAGAGCCACATATAAAAGTAGAGACAAGGGAGATGAAATGAAAAACCATGCTTTCTCCCCTGACCTGCTTTTATAACCCACTAAGGCAATAGCATTGCGAGCTTATAAGTACCAAATAAATACTTATACTAGAAGCAATCAACAGGATATTGGATTGGCTGGCTGTTAAGATATACTCTACCATGGACACAAGGCTCACAGTTATTGTGGGAAACGTTACCCAATTAATGTCCACAGTTGGAGAGTCAACAGCTAGAGGAATAAGTAGAGAACTTGGAACAGTTGCTTACTGTTGCGCCGGAAGTGGACCCTTGGTCCAAGTTGGGGTTGATGCTACCCATAAGGCAAGCCCCACGGATCCCCACTGTCGGGAGGCAGAGCAGACTAGGAGACAGAGGCCAACTGGAGCTTCGCCAATACCAGTCCATTTTCCCTGCAGGTTGAGCCCTTGGGTGCTGGGGCCAGCTGGTCTTAGGCGGGCCTCCATCAGATGACTCCTAGTGAATGTTGTAGCAGGTAGCCAGGGACCAGCAGAGGTATCAGAGGGACCGAAGCAGGTCCAGACGAGGCAGGAATCCAGAGACCGAGGCTGCAAGAACGGGCCAAGAGCAAGACTGAGTAATGCCCGGGTATTAGAATGCCAGAGACTGAGAAGGCCAAGTCCAGGGTGATACCGAAGGCGTAGACGAGAACAGCCTGGAATCGGGGCAGGCGGCAGAGCTAGTCAAGGTGCAGAGTTCCAACAAAGCAAGGGTCAAAGCCAGAAGTCAGTCCTAAGCGCGGTCCAAACGTAGCAAGAGTCAAAGCCAGAAGTCAGTCCAAGCAAGGCTAGGTAGGAACCAGGAACAGAGTCAGGAGCAAGGACCAGGACCAAAGACAGGAACAGGAACCAGGACCGAAGACAGGAACAGGAACCAGGAATGAAGTCAGGAACTGGAACAAGCAACGAGCACATGACAAGCATGAAGACCTGTTGCCAATGCAAGGAATGAGTGGCGGGCCCGATGTTGCCAATGCAAGGAACGAGTAGCAGGGCCCGATGATGTCATCATCTGGGGCCACGGGTTAGTTTCCTGCCGCGGCCCCTTTAAGTGCCAGCAAGGCGCGTGTGCCCAGGAGAGGCAGGACACTGGACAGCATCGTTTCCATGCGACATATGTGGGGAGACCTGCTGGGAGCTGGGGAGGTCTGCGGAGGAGCCAGGAACGGCCGAGGAGACAATGGGAGTGTGGGAGCACAAACGGCTGCCTACAGCCGCCAGTGAGGACGGACTGGGTCCTGGAGCCAGGCGCCAGAAGTAAGTGGACCCGGTCACGGCCCTGCCGTGGCCGGGACACGCAACACTTACCGAAGATTATTGGAAAATCAGTGCTCTTGAGAGAGGCAAAAATCACTAATGGAAAAATGTGATGACCTTGAGAACAGAAGTAGACAAAATAATATCGGATTCATCCCTGAGAAAGCTGAGAGCTTGTTTCTTTACTGAATGGTTTCCCAAGTTGCTCAAGCTCAGTATAGAAACTGACTGTATTAAACTGGATCAGGCTCACAGAGCTCCAGCTCTGACTACAAGAGAAAATGGAAGAGCAGTCAACATAAAGGTGCACAATTTTGCAGACTAACTGAAGATAATACAGGCCACATGCAAGGCAAGAAAGTTGATGCACCAGAAATTAAGGATCTTTGTCTTTCAAGATTTCTGAATTGAGCTGCAGAGGAAGAGACAGGAGTACAACCCCATCAAAAAAGAGTTGAGAGATTTTAATATCTGTTTTCTCTATTGTACCCTACTAGGCTGAAAGTCTACCATGAGGAAAAATTGCAAATTTTTAGCTCAGAACAGGCTGCAGAGCAATTTGTGAAGGGGCTGAAAATACTCCCTGAAAAAAAGATAGCTGATTATGTGATACAGGAATTGTCAATGAAGAACATTTGGCTTATGTTTGACTCTGGCAAACTGACCAGGCTGGGGAACCTTTGCACAACTGCTGTCACAAGTTGGCAGTCGGTTCTATTAGTACAGGATTTCCTATTAAGATTGTAGGCATGAGAAGGTTAGTTTTTTAGATCCTCTCTTCTACACTGGTTGAGTTAGATCTCCCCAGTCTTTGCCCCCGGAGATACAGAGAAGAAGCATAGCTATAAAAATAAAGAGATTTAGTGTATGTGTGTGATAGAAACATAGAAACATAGAAATGACGGCAGAAGAAGACCAAACGGCCCATCCAGTCTGCCCAGCAAGCTTCGCACTTTTTTTTTCTCATACTTATCTGTTACTCTTGGCTCTTAGTAAACGTTTGGTTCTATTTCCCTTTCACCCCCACCATTAATGTAGAGAGCAGTGTTGGAGCTGCATCTAAGTGAAATATCTAGCTTAATTAGTTAGGGGTAGTAACCGCCGCAATAAGCAAGCTACACCCATGCTTATTTGTTTACCCAGACTATGTAATTCAGTCCATGTTGGTTGTCTGTATATAGATCCACTTTTCTTCATTCCCCCTGCCGTTGAAGCAGAGAGCTATGCTGGATATGCACGAAGTACTGGCCTTTCTCCCCTGCCATTGAAGCAGAGAGCTATGCTGGTTATGCATTGAAAGTGAAGTATCAGGCTTATTTGGTTTGGGGTAGTAACCGCCGTAACAAGCAAGCTATTCTCCACTTTTTGTGAATGCAAATCCGTTTTTCCACATTTCCTCTTGCTGTTGAAGCTTAGAGCAATGTTGGAGTCGCATTAACCGTGTGTATGTTTATTGAATATGGATATTATCTCCAGGTAGTAGCCGTCATTCCACAAGCCACCCACTCTTCATTCACGTCCTCTAGACTTTATAGATCCACAGTGTTTATCCCATGCCCCTTTGAAGTCCTTCACAGTTCTGGTCTTCACCACTTCCTCCGGAAGAGCATTCCAGGCATCCACCACCCTCTCCGTGAAGAAATACTTCCTGCCATTGGTTCTGAGTCTTCCTCCCTGGAGCTTCGAATCGTGACCTCTGGTTCTGTTGATTTTTTTCCGACGGAAAAGGTTTGTCGTTGTCTTTGGATCATTAAACCTTTCAAGTATCTGAAAGTTTGCATCATATCACCTCTGCTCCTCCTTTCCTCTAGGGTGTACATATTTAGATTCTTCAATCTCTCCTCATAAGTCATTGAAATGCACACTAAGACAAGATCAGGTACAAATATACGTGCAATACCTCTGTCTGTTATATGATAATGTAAATATGCCAGAGGACAATAGGCTAATTCTCAAGCCCACCAATTACTTAATTTATTGTGTATACAAAAACATTTATAAATTTATACAATACAGTCATGTGTGAGGCGTCTATACATTTAGAATGAATTCTAAAATATGATCAATACAATTTATTGATCCACAATCATACTCCATACATACCATTCATCCATAAAAACCACAATGCATATATATCGGATACATAGTTACTCCCTTCTTTATAGCGTTTGGAAAGAAGGGAGCAACTATGTATCCGGCCGGGTTGGTAACAATGTTTGAAAGCACTTTGTGCTAAATGAAGGCGGCGAGTTTATGACCTCGAGATTGAGAGTTTATGGAGGTTTAATTCTGGATTTCAAAGACATATTCGGTAATAGAAATGTGGAGATGGAGTTTAAGCCAGTTGAAGCCAGTCGGCGTTATTCTCCGAGTTTGTAAATGATACAACAGTTTCGCCCAGAAAAGGCAATGAGGGCAGCGGTGTCTGGTCGTTTAATAACTATGAGTTTGTGAATGTGGTCAATAGTCGTGTGAGGACTGCATTTGGAGTGGGGAGAGATATAAAATCTCGTCATGAGAAGATTACTATATGGAGTGGAAATTTGAAAATATATTACACATGTTTAACTGAAGGATTTGCTGTAAATTCAATATATACTACACATGTTTAACTGAAGAATTTGCTGTAAATTTATTTTTGTGAATGATACTTGACCCGTATCTATAAAATCCAGAGGTTCCCTGAAGAAGCCTGGTTACGCAGGCGAAATGAGAAATCTTGTAGGAACATATGAACAGTTGTTAATGGGTCTCAGCACAGTTGTATACAGGAACATTTGAACAGTTGTTAATGGGTCTCAGCACAGTTGTATACATGTTACATAGGTTTGTTTAGATGTGCAATGTAATATTATTGATGATATATATGCATTGTGGTTTTTATGGATGAATGGTATGTATGGAGTATGATTGTGGATCAATAAATTGTATTGATCATATTTTAGAATTCATTCTAAATGTATAGATGCCTCACACATGACTGTATTGTATAAATTTATAAATGTTTTTGTATACACAATAAATTAAGTAATTGGTGGGCTTGAGAATTAGCCTATTGTCCTCTGGCATATTTACACTAAGACAAGATGGCATAATTAAAAAAAATATATTATTTCAATTCAGTTAGTTGTCAAGATGGCTGGTATAAAACACAGTTCTTGAAAACAACTGTGGTAATAGGCCTTTCATGCATATTTACTCATGCATATTCATTGTGGATATCTTGAAAACTTGACTGACTGGAGTCCTCCAGAGCAGGTTTGGGAACCATTGCCATAAATAGTTTAAACACCGAAGTTCCTGTTTTTTCATACAATAAATTATTATTTTTTACATCTAGTTGGAGAACTGTGGAATAAAACTTCAAATCAGATGTTATTTTCCTTTCTAACTTGTTTAGAATTAAACTAGTTTTTACCATTTCTGAATTAGCATAAGTTGTTCCAATATTTCTGAGAAAAGAACAAGAGAAAGAAAAGGCACAAATACCTCAGCAACTCAGGAGAAGAATTCAATACCTGTAGACATACTTTAAAAAGAAATCTAGATGTGTAGATTGCTAAAAGACTCAAAAACTAGTTAAATTCTAAACACGTTAGAAAGGAAAATAACATCTGATCTGAAGATTTATTCTACTCATATGCATATTCTATTTATATATTATTATATACTAATATCTCTGTCTGGCCAGATCTGATTTGTCTTTGTAACATATTAGTATACACTAAAGGGTGGATTTTAAAAACCCTATGCATGCAAATTCCAGCATTTACACACGTGTTACCAGGCCTTGTGTGCGCTGGGCAAATTTTCGAAGAGGCACGGCCATGCACGTATATGCCAGTATGCGAATAAGTGCCAGGCCTCCTTAATTGGAGTGGACTGGAGGGAACTGGGGAAGGCCGGAATGCATTGCTGCCCAGAAATTGCAGAAATCCCCCCCCTTGTGCCCGCCACTCACACATATGTGCGCAGATTATAAAATCCGGCGCGCATGTGCGTGCGGCCCATGGATTTTCTAACATGCACGTGCTTGTTAAAAATCAGCGTGTCCATGTGTGCGAGCCAGGAAGCACACGCATATGGACACATGCAATGAAGATAACCTGGATTAAATAAATAATGAAATTAATGGAACAATTTTGCACAAGAGAAAAGAATATATTTTGCCTTTATGAGCATGCAAAACAGACCTTGGATGAGAAACAGAAGCAGTTTGTGTAAAAACTTGCTGACACTTCAAGGCCTAGCTACTGAATGGGGAAAGAAGGGAATGTACCAAGATAACAGTATTTTGGCATCATTAGTTTAGGTAAAGGTTCAGTAATTCTCCACTCCAAATAAGGGAGCCATCCCAAAACAAAAGAGAAAAAAACGCTGTCAGCCATACATGTATATAAGACAATAATGTATCTTGTATTAGGGGGGGGGGGGAGCGAGAGAGCAGAACAGGCTAGGTAGTACTTCGCTGTTAGATGCACTATGCTTCTAAGAAAGACTATGTATTCATTTCTTGCATTTTACTAATAAAAATTATTCATTAAGACAAGAAGTTGTGGATTATTACAGAAGGGCTGGCCTTCTGCCCCAGAGTATAGGCTCCGGAATTGAACTCTCTGTGTGCGTGGAGAACACAGATAATGATCCTTTGAACCACCTGACCATCGCAGCGGTCAGGTAAATGAACAGCGCACACAGTGGAAAATCTGCCCATTATCTCTATGTAGATCTGAATGTTGGTCATCATCTGATTAGAAGACCTTCTTTCTTGTTTGCTGTTTTCCTCTCTGAAGAATATTTCTTTCTTACTACTCTGCTGTGGCAGTCAAAAAAGCAAACAGAATGTTGGGAATTATTAGGAAGGGAATGGTGAATAAAACGGAAAATGTCATAATGCCTCTGTATTGCTCCATGGTGAGACCCCACCTTGAATACTCTGTACAATTCTGGTTGCCGCATCTTAAAAAAGATATTACGATGGAGAAGGTACAGAGAAGGGTGACCAAAATGATAAGGGGAATGGAACAGCTACCCTACGAGGAAAAACTAAAGAGGTTAGGACTTTTCAGCTTGGAGAAGAGACGGCTGAGGGGGGATATGATAGAGGTGTTTAAAATCATGAGAGGTCTAGAACAGGTAGATGTTAATCGGTTATTTAGTCTTTCAGATAATAGAAAGACTAGGGAGCCTCCATGAAGTTAGCATGTGGCATATTTAAAACTAATCGGAGAAAGTTCTTTTTCACTCAACGCACAATTAAACTCTGGAATTTGTTGCCAGAGGACGTTGTTAGTTCAGTTAGTATAGCTGTGTTTAAAAAAGGATTGGATAAGTTCTTGGAGGAGAAATCCATTACCTGCTACTAATTAAGTTGGCTTAGAAAATAGCCACTGCTATTACTAGCAATGGTAACATGGAATAGACTTAGTTTTTGGGTACTTGCCAGGTTCTTATACAGGATGCTGGCTTGATGGACCCTTAGTCTGACCCAGTATGGCATATTCTTATGTTCTTATGACTTTAACAACATAAAAAGAGAAAAATATCTCTGTCACACAGCTTTCTTCCATAAACTATGTCTGTGTGTTTCCTTAAGAAAACTGAACATTTCTAGCTAAATAAAGAAAATATAATAAAGGTGTCTCCCTTAACTATCCCCTTTATTGTACCTTCTTCACTTTACTTTCCTGAGAGTAAGCTGAAGTTACGAGTTCAAGTAATGTCACAACTTCAAATGATGCCTTCCTTTTATTTCACTCTCACTCTCTCCTTCTCTTCTATCAGAGAGCAATATATTTTCCCGGTAAAAGAATCACCATTTCTCTTTCACAATTATATCTCCCTCAATAAAGTATGAGTTTCCTTATAATTTTTAGTAGGAGATCAAATTAAACAAATTTCCCTTTCAGGTGGTTGACTTTCATCAATATTTGGATTTATAATTTTATTTACCACTTCTCAGAAGCTCTCAGTTTAACACTGAGTCTGGATGCTCCTAGACTTCTCCACTATGGCTTGGGACCAGTTTTATTTGTCTCTAAATCACCTAAGAGTTACTTTCCTGAGTTTGGGAAGGTGCTATCAGCAATATCCTAAGGGAGACTTTGAGCCACAGTTGCTTCTGACAGTTCTGCCCAGTTTCCTTGCAGCTCCAACACATTTTAGCCAGAGCAAAGCTCCTATTTTGCTTCCCACTCAGTCTGGTTCCACATACTATGACTTTAAATTCTATCAAAACTTTCCCCAAACAGAATTACCACAGTCATATCTACCTAGAAAAGAGCAGATGTAATTTCCACAGCTCTACTACAATTATTTTTTTTTTTTACTTTTAACTGCCTTCCTTGTTATCTTCTTACATTTTTAAGTTGAAAGGAAAGAAGATTATTTTTAAATCCTTTCAACTTTTTCTTTTTGTGGTCTGGATTTAAAATCTCACTTCCTCTTCACACACTCACTCTAAAAGCCTCGAAAATGGAAGATATAGCTTTCCCCTGTGTTAATGTGACTTTAGGAAACAAGTTTTAAGCTGAACTCTAAAAAATTTCTCTCTCCAGAAAGAATAACACAAGGCAATTTCTTCCTGTGTCTGTTTCTACCTCTCATTTCAGAAGACATTCCCAGCTGTAACAACTGTGAAACAGCCTATTCATTTCAGGATTTATTACTCTGAAGATTTCAGAAAAGTAATCCCTCCCCTTTTTTTTATGAGGGCCAAGGTACTCAGCGAAACCTTTCAATAGCTGCCCCTGGATGACTCTATTTTCTATATTCTAGTAAAAGGCACTTTTGGCCAGCTTGGGGGGGTCAGGAGGCCCCCCCAAGCTGGCCAAAAGTTCCTTTTGAGCCCAACGAGGGGTCCGGGAGCGAACCCGAGGGGAATCACGTGACGCCGCGTCACTCCGACGTGACGCCGACGTCACGTGCTCCTTGCAAAGGAGTTCAGGAATGGCATCCTGACCCCGCTGGACCACCAGGGAGTTTTGGTAAGTCTTGGAGGGGGGGGGGGATTAAGGCGGGTGAGGGGTTTAAATTTTTATTTGCACATATGGACATAGACTCAACTTATGGAATTCTCCATATGTCCATATTGACCGCAAATGGGACCCCCTTTCGACTTATGGACTTATGAACTTAAACTTTTGGTCTGCACATCCCTAAAACCCTGTGCTCCTGATGATTGTTTCCTCATACTATAGACCAACATAAGAACATAAGAACATGCCATACTGGGTCAGACCAAGGGTCCATCAAGCCCAGCATCCTGTTTCCCATAGTGGCCAATCCAGGCCATAAGAACCTGGCAAGTACCCAAAAACTAAGTCTATTCCATGTTACCGTTGCTAGTAATAGCAGTGGCTATTTTCTAAGTCAACTTAATTAATAGCAGGTAATGGACTTCTCCTCCAAGAACTTATCCAATCCTTTTTTAAACACAGCTATACTAACTGTACTAACTACATCCTCTGGCAACAAATTCCAGAGTTTAATTGTGCGTTGAGTGAAGAAGAACTTTCTCCGATTAGTTTTAAATGTGCCACATGACAAAGGCCACTTCCTCTATGTGGCACCTTGACTTTTCTCTCTCTTTAAAATCCTTGTTTCTATTTTAAAATGATGTGAGGTGCTTTGCCAAGGCCCTCTCACATCTAGTCTGGTCTCTATTGTATTTAAGTTAATGTGACTGTCGCCACAGCTATTCCATTATCTTTTCCCAGGCTCAGATGTCATCTCCTGTTCCCTGGTTGCTACCTTTGCCACCACAAACCTGATCCTATTCTGGGTTTCTGAAGGTCTGGACCTTTTTAATAGGTAGCGGGAGTGTCCCAAAGGCTTCCTTGCCTTTGTGTCATGTTTTAACACTCCCTGGTGTCTAGCTATGAAGATGCCATGGGCATGGTGTTTCTTCCGGGTCCATGATGTCTTTAATAATGTCTGTGCTGGCCCCAGGGCCTTCCTTGCAATGGAGAAAGCTTCCCAGTGATTCCTGCTGCTTGCAGTACCCTCCTTCTCTGACAATGGTGAATTGCAGAAAGCTACAGGAGCCACTGCGTACAACTGTGCTGCTGCTCCTGGTCAGGGCCCACTCCTTCATAGAAACAACAGGAGCCCTTAAAATGGCTTTCTGCCACTAACCCTGAACTTGGCACCTCTGCGGGAAACAGATCCCCTATCTGCTCTTCCTCTCTTCTTTCCCAGGCCCCGAGCTCCAAAATTTAAAGGGGCCTCTCTTTATCAGTGACCGCTGGGCTCCTACAGTCTCGCCTCTCCTCACTAGTGTGGCGAGCCCTACCAAAACAGGACCAGCACCCATTGCACATCACAGTGGCATCTTTGCCCATTGCAGCCGAGTGGCTTCCAACTTCTTTTACTGATAGTTGATCAAATGGGTGAAAATGTTGTTTAAAGTCTTTTGATGTTAAAGTAATAAGTTTGTGACCTCACTCTTCCAGTCAAATTTGTTAGAATTTCTAATAACCAATTCTTAATAATTCTGCTCCTTCACCTTTTCCATTAATCAAAATTGAAGAAAGTGTAAGCGTCCTCCAAATTTCTCAATTTTATCTCAGATTATTCCCATTGTGAAATGGTCAGATTAGTAATCCCAATTATTCAACTGAATGAAAAGTCCCAATAATCTCATACCTTTCCAGTAGTTTTCAGTATTCTCTTTCCCACCACTCAGCTCCAAGTACGGTACCTATCTTTCTCCTCTCGTTCACAATGGGCCGGATTTTAAAAGGGTTACGCACATAAAGTACGCGTGTAACCCTTTTAAAACCCCCCTGCATGCACCGAGCCTATATTGCATAGGCTTCCGGCGCACGCAAAGCCCCGGGACGCGCGTAAGTCCTGGGGCTTTCTTGGGGTGGGCGTGTCGGGAGGCGTGATGCGGTCGGCGCATCATCCAGGGGAGGTGCAACAGGCGTGGTTTCGGCCCGGGGGCGTTCCAGGGTCATGGCCACGGCCTCCGGACCAGCCCCCGGACTGGAACACGGCAGCTCGATTTCGGAGCGGCCTCGGAGGGAACCGGAAGCGCACGCAGGGCTCGGCGTGCGCAAGTTGCACAAATGTGCACCCCTTTGCGCGCGCCGACCCCGGATTTTATAAGATATGCGCGGCTACGCGCTTATCTTATAAAATCCAGTGTACTTTTGTTTACGCCTGGTGCGCGAACAAAAGTACGTGCGCACGTTGTTTCTTAAAATGTACCCCAATATGTCTCAGCTGGGACCATATTGGAAAGTCTTTGAAAAAATAATCTTCATTCCTTCCCACTAGCAAACCATTCCTCCTTGTTGATACAGCTACTCCTTTTTTTGGGCAAAAGACTATACACCTCTGCATCCAAATTAGTACTGAGACCCTGGGCCCTAGGGTTCTCAGTCAATAAAGACACAAATATCTTATATAAAGGGAATCTCTTCTTTAGAAACAAAAGGTCGCCAAACTTCTGGATCAAAAATAGGGTTTAGAGACTCTGTTTCCACTTCTTTACCCAGACCCTCAGAATTCATTCCCCCCAAAAATCAACAAAGGAATTCCTCAGCAGAGCAACTCAGGAAAAAGTTGAACAAAGAATCCACAACTAAACTAACTAAAACCTAGAACTAAACTCCATATGCTAAGATGGTGGCAGGGGTGCAACTGCATATACTGCTAGAGCACACCACCAGTTGCTCCCACATGGGGGAGTAAAAACCCCAACCTCTACTCACATACCTACTCTGAGCCTCACAGAATTTTGGTACACTCCTTACACAACAAAGTGGACAGATATGTATGGAAGATTTTGAAAGAAGGGGAGATAGTTCTGCTAAACTGATAGATACATGTAAGGTTATAGTTTATAGACATGCAAGGTAATTTTCAAAGGAAGATATAATGTAAATGTAACATACTGGCATAGCAATTTTCAAAAGCCCATTTACCTATGTTAAGTGCACTTAATGCAGGTAACACCTATTGACAATTCAATAGCATATGTTGTAGCAATTTTCAAAAGCCTTTGGCAGTCTTCAGATGTAACAAGAAAGTCTTACTCACAGTTCACCTTGCTGGATAACAAACAGGATCTTTCAGATGAAAGGTCCAGGCAACCGGGAACAATCAGCTCTTCCAACTTTCCCCAATCTAGAGCACAAAGGGTGGCAGCAAAAATCTTATTCCCAGATCCATAAAAAGCAAAGTGTTCACTCAAATGTCCAAAAATTGGAACTCTCCTGCAGCAGGTCACCACGTCCTACCAACCGTGAATTGTGAGATGGAGCAAGTTGAGTCTTCACCATAGTTGCACCATGCAGGTAGTTTTTTTGTGAAAAATAATGCACGAAGATTATAAAATACAATCAGCATGCATTATTGTTTGATCCCTCTCATAACACATTCCTCAGAATGCCTCTTCCAATTGAAGCTAAAAGTACAGTACATGCACTAAGGAACGCCATGTTTACCTTTAGCTGATTTAGAGAGGGAAATTTTCAGAGAGCTATTTTACGCAGATCAGTTGTTATTGACCTGCATAAATGGTTCGAAATTGCCCTAACAATCTTTGGTATTATATTTTGCAGATTCAGTATTATATAACTAATCAGACAATATGCACATTAGATAAAAATCTCTTTTTTATGTTTGTAGGATTATGAGTTTTATTATCCCATAAACTCTGTATGCTTTCTTGTGGATGCAGGTATTCAAAACTTCAGTACAGTTCCCAGTGGACAGGTGTTCACATTTCATAAACCACAATCACAGTTGACAGTAATTGGCAGCCTTGTTGTCAGTATTAGTGGAGAGGCAAAAGATTTAATGGGAATGGAAACAAAACAACCTTCTTCTCCAGAACAAGGTTGATGCACGTTGGTAAAGCAGTGTATGGAAGCCTGCAATGCCACTTCTATGCTATATATAGAGACTTTGATTTCTAATGCTGTCAATCAGAAACCTTTCATAAGGACCTGTTACAGCCTGGTGGCTTACAAGAATTTTAAATTGAGTAAAATTGAAAAATTAGATATCTGTTTTATAATCAGGAACACATTTCTGCTTCATGGATGAGAAAACGCAAAAACAACTACATAAAGTTAGTTTTACAACTAACAATAAAATCCATGTCCATCTCATGGAACGATAACCCCTGGAAGCACTGCTGCATGTCAATAACCATTGATTATAATTTGGGTTGTATTGTGCATGACTTGTAGAGTTGTATTGTGCATGGCTTGTAGAGTTATTCAATAATTTTTCATTATATGCAGGTTTTCTTTTGGACTTAGGAGGCCCAATTTTCAAACATATCCGTGATACAGCATTTGCGCACATAAGTAGATGTGCAGAGATTGATACTAGAATTTTGCAAACTGTGGAGCAGGAGCTACACAGTTCATAAAATACTGCTGATTTCTACTTCAAAAGTATGTACAAATATGACCAATGCAAGAAAATGCATACTTTCTCTACCCATTTTAAAAACATATGCACATATTGTATACTTTATACACAAAGTAATTGTGACACTGCAGCAATAAACACCAAGAACATGGAGGCAGTTATTTTATAAATAATTTGCATATAATGTTTTGAAAATATTTATTTGTTCACACACTTGGAGTCACCAGTTCACTGATACTTCCGCCAGTTTATCCAGTCCTTCTTCAATTCATTTAGACCCTCTAGCACTTCATCCTGAACCCTGCCAGTTCACCCAGATCTCCCATCCAAAAATTGCAAACAAGTCTGATTTCACTTGCCTGAATCAATTAGCAGATGTAAAAGTGTATGAATAAGTTTGATAATGTGCACTGCATAAACCCGCCCTGGATTGCTCCTAGTTCACACTTTTTTTCTTGGAAAGATATATGCGGAAAATTAAAAGAATTCATGTACTCATGATGTTTATAAAATAGCACATATGTAAATACCTGCTACTTATGTGCACTTAAGCTATTTTTATGTGTGAATCCCCTTTTGAAAATTCACTCCTAATGGAATTATAGGGCCTGGTTTTCAAAATCCATTATGCAAATATAGCTCATTTTTATTCATTGTGGATATTTTGAAAACTCAGCTGGCCAAGAGGTCACCAGGACAGATTTGGAAAGCTTTGTTTTAATTGATATGGTGACTTAATGCCTGTTGGAAATTAAAATTAAATTTAGAAGCATGTGAAATTCTTTACAAAAGTCATTTTTCATTTCTGTACCTTTAGTAAATCTTTTTATGAAGAGAGACCACAATGCTTCATAATTTTAGTTTCTTAAGATCATGTTGAGAAAAAGAATCACAACTAAAGTCATGAAGAAAAATGAGAATTAATTAGTGCATCAGTGGACATCATGGATTATGTCATGAGAAAATGTGCATGGATGTTTTTTTTGGTTTTTTTTTTACAGTTACCGCAGATCTTACCAGCATTAGCAATGTTTACTTTTTGGCAATAAATCCAACATTTCTTCTTTTAATCACTATAATTCAGAGCAACCATCAAATCTAGCATTTAGCAACAGCTTATACAGCCAGAGGTAAACATCTTAGTTGTTCAGGGTAGTACCAGTGACACCTAGTGGCCAGACATGTTCAGTGTATGTGTGCAATTTTCACGCAATTGTGTTGCCATTTCTAATCCATGTGCTGATGTAAAAAAAAGACAATATAAAACAAAATAATATACTGTACCATTTCACTGAGACATGAGATTGATGGCAAACACATGTATTCTCTTAAAACCTCACTGCATCTGAATTTTATGCTAATACTACAGCTTTGCTGACCAGTAGAGAATTTGACTGCACAGTAGGCATCTAGCGTTGTTCCATCATAAGGATTACCTAAAAAGTGTTATTTGTTTGCGGAGTACATCATCTATAAGTCAGCTTAGGCTTGAGAAGCATGAGTAGTCTTATATGCCATTTGTATTACTGCAGATGGCATGGCAATATACTCACAGGGGCACACAATAGGATTGCCAATTGGCTCCTTTTTTTTTTTTCAGGACAGTCTAATCCACTCCTGGTTTAACTCCAATGCATGCATGGGTTTGTATTCCTGCATTTTCTTAAAGACATCAGAACTACAAATCCATGCATTCAGAAGCATAAACCAGAGTTGGTCAACCTTTCCCGAAGAAAATGGAGCCAGACAGTTGGTTACTTTAGCAAATACTGCGGGGGGTGTCACACTTTTCTTCATTCTCAAAAACCAAAGCTTACCTAAATGACTAAGCTTTTACAAACTGTGCCATCTGGTTCTAGCACTACTTTTTAAGGGCCCGGAGTGACAGGGCTGCCTTTAGAACACTTTTCCCTGGGAAAGCTACCACTCTTTTCCCTGCTGTGAATTGCTATGAGTGCCAATAAAACATAGGGACTTTGGGTGTCCAAATAAAATATTGAAAGCGAATAGATGAGTCAATGGAACAGTTTAAAAACAGTCCTTATCACCACATCTAATCTTTCTTGATTAGAGTCTTTCCTCTGTGTAGGAGTTTCTCACTACCAGGTCATGGACAAGCGAGGTTCCCAAAGGGCAGGGTTCCCTTGTTTGGTTAGACTGTTCCCTTCCAGGCTGGCAAAAATGGTACAATATTTTCTGCACAGTCTCAAATCCTCTCTCCCCAGAAGTAAAGACTCCAAGTGGGTGACCTCAAAAGTTCTCAAATTTGGTATTACTCACAGCCCTCTTCTCTTGTGCCTCCCTCGATATTTCTGTCCAGTCCCAGGATGGAAGGGATCCCCTCTGGGATACATAGCTCTTGATAGTCACCCCTTCAAGGGAGGGAAGGAAGGGGGTGGCAAAATCTTCCTTCCAGTTCTTCTAACCAAAATTATTTCCCCCAAAAAACTGATCCAAACATCAGGAGACATCCCCTGCCCTCATGGAGGTTGCAGAGGGGCAAGTCTTCCCTAATCTAAGCTCCCCCCCTCCCACCTCCTTCCCCACCAGAGAGGTTTCCCTGCGACCTCTCTCCAAGCAACACCCAAGGGACTTGCAGGACCCTTACCAACAAAAAATGGAAAAAAAAACCCAAAACAACTCAGAGAATCACCCTGTAGCCAAGGTGTAGAATGCAGAGGCAGCTTCCTCAACCTTGCCCCAGGATCTGCGGGCAGGTGGTACCTGAGTCCAGGGGTAGGTTCCAAAGTCCAACAAAAGCCAAAAAAACTCCAGCACTTTTTCTAAACTTGAAAACAATACTTCACTGCCTGCAGTCTCTAAGTAGAGAGCTGCTTTTCTTACCTCACTAGGGGGGATAGCCATCCCAGCACCCTCAGAGGTAGGGGCTGTACTGAACGGTGCCTCCCCACAATTCTATACTGCCTATCTCTAGCTAAAAGAGTTAAACTATTGGCACATTTAGTAATGAACCCCAATGGGTCATTGCATACAATAAAAACTAATACGAAGCCAATTTGTGGGGGTTTGCAAAAACATTTAACTGGTTCATTAAAAAGCAATTTAATAAACCTTGCTAAAAGACTATGGGACAGATTTTAAAAGCCCTACGCGCCCCAGGCCTATTTTATAAAGGTCCGGCGATGTGCGTAAAGCCCCGGGACGAGGCCAGAGGCCTCCTATACAGCGGCCATTGCTGCTATATTGGAGGATTGCTTGCCGGCAGGCTGCCGGCGTGCGCAACTTGAGCCTGCCCGGAAGCAAGCGCAAAAGGTAAGATAAAAGTCAAGGGGGGGGTTGGCTAGGGGGGGAAAGGTTAGGGGAAGGGGTGGGAAGGTCAGGCTAGGGGGAAAGGAACAGGGGATGGCAGCGCGGCTCGGCGCACACAAGGTGCACAACTGTGCACCCCCCTTGCACGCGCCGACCCCCGATTTTATAACATGCGCATGCCTGCGTGTGCATGTTATAAAATCGCGTGTCCATGTGTGCGCGCCGAGTAGCGCACACACATGGACGCGCTCACGCAGCTTTTAAAATCTACCCCTACGTGTTGAATTTTCAAAATGTTATACATGTGAAAATGTACATATACGTGCATATCTGAGGCATCTGCACAAAATCTATATTTTCTAAACAGTTCACATATGCTTGCATATCTGCCTTTGTGAGTAAAAAAGTGGGCATTTTAGGAGCATGTTGCTTGATTTCCATGTTTGCGTGTATGTCAATATTTTATAAACCACTTACGTTTGAACATCATCAAAACCGCGTGAGTAGATTTAATACAGCTTTTTATGTGCCAAGTTCAGACTTTCATGGTGTTTCTTGACTTGGTGCTTAACAGGCTAACCTTTGCAGATGAGGGCACATAGCAGGCTAGGGTGTTGTAGTGAGTGACTGAGGCACTGGGCCACACTGGGGGATACTAGTGAGTGTGATTGGGACAGACTGGGCTGTACTGGGGAGGTAGAGTGAGCGGCAGACAATCTAACTTCAGAATGACTAAAAGGTTTATGGATACTCGTGGCACAATGGTTGAGGAGGGAGAGAAAACATATGAGGAAAATGAGTTACCCCTCATGGTATTAAGGCACAGTTTTTGAATCTGTCAGAGGAACAAGTTATGTGCAGGTTCGCATTCAACAAGGAAACCATACTGTACCTAAGCCAGCAGTTAGAGGAGAACCTGCACCCATTCATCCATAGGCTTAAAATCGGGGGGGGGGGAGGGCGGCTCACCGGACCTTACAACCCCATGGGAGGATAAGGACATTTTTTTTTGGTCTCTCCAGACTGCAGGATTCGCACCATCTACCATCTGCTGGAGACAGAAAAATACAAAGGGACTGCAGGTGGCAGACTAGGTTATGTATAGCGTCAATGAAACTTTTTCTGTCTCCATCTTCTGGCAGGGATGCAAAACCAAGGAGTTAGACTGATCTGGGTACATACAGGGAACTTTCCATTGGAGTAGACAGGAACATCAGAAAATAATGACTGACTTCTACCACATTGCACACTTTTCCTCTGTCTTGGGCAGAGCCAGTGCTTCAATTAGACATACTAGGCAGTCACCTAGAGCACCAAAATCCTGCCAGCAAGAGGCCCAGGGGGTGCTATGCCAGAGCCAATATAGCCAAGAGGAATACTGTGCTGAAACTACTGCCGGCGCTACCTTTGCCCTCACTATGTCATACGGGCGACGGTCGCCCGTATGACATAGTGAGCGCAAAGGTAGCGCCGGCACCATTTTGAAGATTGGCAATACGGCCCGCGTGCAGGAGGTCGCTCCCGGACCCCCGCTGGACTTTTGGCAAGTCTTGTGGGGGTCAGGAGGCCCCCCCCCAAGCTGGCCAAAAGTCCCTGGGGGTCCAGCGGGGGTCCGGGGGCGATCTCCTGCACTCGTGACATCGGGAGCCAGGAACCAAAATGGCGCCGGCGCTACCTTTGCCCTGTCACATGATAAGGGCAAAGGGCCACCGGCGCCATTTCTCAACGCAGCCGTAGCCAGAGAGAGAGGGAGATCGCGCCGGGAGCCCCCCACTGGACCCCAGGTAATTTAAAACATTTTGGGGGGGTTCAGGAGAGTGGGGGATTTGTTTTAAAGGTTTGGGGTGGGTTTTAGTGTTTTTTTGGTGTGCCGGTTTTCCCGCCCTCCCCCGATTTACGATTTTTAACGATTTTTTAAAAATAAAAAACACGACGATCAGATTTCCCTCCCCCCCAGTCAAAATCGATCGTTAAGTCGATCGATCACACGATTCACACCCCTAGAGGATAGCCACTCAAAACGTGGCTCATGTTCCCACTACCTAGCCCCTAGAATGCTGCAGATACTCACTATAACAGGGCTTATCAGAATAGTCATAAAGAGAGCCTTTAGCTTACTCAAAACATGTTTGCGCAGTCTGACAGATCTTGGGCTTGTTTTCTCTACAACTCTACTAAGGTCCGTGATATCTTTCTAGCTTGCTGCATGCTTCATAATGTTGCCAAAAACCAGAGACCTTTCTTCTCCAGCGGGACTAAAAGAACATCTGGATGAAGGGGAGGAGGAGGAGGATGCACACAAGCTGAGTCAGGAGGAACTAAAGATGCATAACCAGACTTGGTCTCCGTCTTTTCTAGGGAGAAAACTCTGCTGTCTTTGCCTGTTCCAATTATAAGCTCTTCTGAAGTGATGTCTGATCACTGCTGACAATGCCCTTGGAGGGCAAGGAAATGGGGGCAGGGATGGAAGTTGATTGCTGCTGAAGGGGTGTGGAGGGCAACTTTGCTCCAGCGAGGGGATATGAGGCTGCAGAGAAAATGATCTGGAAGCAGTAGTGGGCCTATCCTCTTCTGCTACTGCACTAGATGAGGCTATCCCCATCATGACCAGCTAGTCGACTGCAAACCAGATATCTGTGCTGCCAATGAGACGTGGCTCAAAGATACAGATGTCGTACTCATTAACCAACTCCCTACCTCCTCTTATGAGATTTTCTCCATCCCCAGACCCAAAAAAAGAGGAGGTAGCCTCCTCCTTGCAGCCAGGAAACTTCTTAACTTTAAACCCGTCTACATAGCCATCCCGCTTACGCTTGAAATAGGCCTCTTCAGGTCAACCGAACTACAAGTCTGTCTAGTATACTCCCCGCCTGCTTTCCTTGACTCCAACCCCTCTCCCCTCATTGAATTCATCGCAGACTGGATCAATGCCAATATCCCCTCCATTATCCTCAGAGATTTTAATCTCCACGTGGACTCCCTACCCCTCTCCTCGTCATGTGAAGCTTTCATCAAGTCCCTCCACGCTTTGGGATTTCAACAAATCATTGCTTCTCCCACCCACAAAGCTGGGCACACACTAGATCTGATGTTCATCAACTCTGGTGTCCTCGCCTCCACCACACCTACCTGCACCCCAGTTCCCTGGTCCGACCACTATCTAATTGAAAGCCTTTTTACCATCAATGCTACCTCCCCCAGCAACAACGCCCAATACACCACCATAATTTCCCGAAAGTCCTGCTCTAGTGATGAACTAGCTGCTGCATTATCGACTGCCTTACCCAACCTAGTCTGTTCGGACCCTGACTCAGCACTAGCATCCTGGAGCAACCTGATGGCCCATAAACCTCTGCCCCATAAACACTGCTTCCAAACACTCTAATCCATGGTACACCGCTGAGCTAAAAACAATGAAAAACAATCTCAGACAAAAAGAAAGAAAATGGCGTAAGGACCCCACCTCCTAGCACTCCGCCATTTATAAAACCGCTCTACACTGCTACAGACTCACAACTCTGAAATTCAAACGGGATTTCTACGCTTCAAAAATCCACGATTACAGATTCAATCCCAAAGCGCTTTTCTCCTATGCTTCAAGTCTCACTAAAGCTATCCCTCCCATTATACCTGACTCCAATGCAGCCTCCAAATGCGAAGAAATTGCCCTCTACTTCCATAGCAAAATAACTAACCTCCTTTCTAGATTTCCCTCCTCCCCAAGCTCTCCCCCCTCTGTTCCCTCTACCCCTCTGCACTCACTCCTCCCACAATGGCTGCCCTTGACTACACTTCCTTCAAAGAAGTCAAATCCATCCTCAAAAAACTCAAACCCACCTCCCATCCCAATGACACCATCCCCCCTAAAGCACTCTTGGCTGTCCCTAATTCTATAGCCAGAGCCATAACAGACATCATCAACTGCTCGCTCTCCTATGGGACAGTCCCTGACACATTTAAACATGCAGTGGTCAAACCTCTCCTCAAGAAACCCTCCTTGGACCTGAAAGACCCCTCCAATTTCCGCCCCATTTCTAACCTCCCATTTATTGCCAAGATAATGGAAAGAGTTGTTAACTCACAACTCATGGACTACATTGAAAATCACAAGATCCTCCACACCTCACAATTCGGATTCCGGAAACATTTCAATACGGAATCGCTACTTCTCACCCTATCTGACCACCTCCTCAGAGGAATGGGCCAGGGCCACAGTTACCTCCTTGCCCTCCTCGATATCTCTGCGGCCTTCGACACCATTTCACATAATTACCTCCTTGCCCGCCTAGAAGGCATTGGCGTCTCAGGCCTAGCCCTTGCATGGTTCAAATCCTCTCTCTCTCAAACAGAAAATTCTCTGTTAAAATTGGTAATGCCATATGCGCCCTCCCTCCCTCTGCTCAAGGAGTCCCACAAGGATCTTCTCTCTCATCCACCCTCTTCAACATCTAGCTCACTCCTCTCTGCCAACTTCTCTCTGAACTCAACCTCAAGTTCTCCTATATGCAGATGATGTCCAGATCATCATTCCTATTCATAACTCCATCTCCAATGCTCTGAAGCACTGGGAAACCTGCCTCGCAGCAATCAACTCCCTACTCACCAACCTCCACCTTGCACTCGATACTAACAAAACTGAACTCCTTTTCATCTCCCCTCACTCTCCCCTCCCTGTCTAATGACCCCAATTTTAACCTCACCACATCTCAACCCTTTGTAAAGGACCTTGGTGTTCTCCTTGATCAACAATTAAGCATGAAGAAACATGTTAGCGCTACACTTAAAGGATTCTTCAAACTCAACGTTCTAAAAAAAAACCTCTACTATACACCCAAGACTTCCATACAGTGATCCAAGCCACCGTTGCCTCTAAATTGGACTACTGTAATGCACGCCTCTTAGGGCTCACCTACTCCACGATAAAACCGCTACAAATGCTTCAAAATGCCACTGCTAGAATCATCTCAAATGCCCGCAAAACCGACCACATCACCCCCATCCTCAGAGATCTGCACTGGCTCCCTATCCCTTCCCGTATACTCTACAAAACACTGACCATAAACCTACCCACTCTCACAACTCTAATTGGCTCAATATTCCTTTTAGTGCCCATCAGTCCATTCGGCCCACCAGAACTGCTAACAAAGGCACCTTACTAGTGCCCTTGTTGAACATAGCACACCTCTCATCCACACGAGACTGTGCCCTTTCAATTGCTGGCCCTTCACTCTGGAACTCCTTGCCTCCAAGCCTGCGCCTTGAACCATGCACCATCAAATTTAAAAAGAAGTTAAAAAATGGCTTTTAAATGAGCATATCCCGATTATTCTGCCTCTCCCGATCCACCCCCTGCTACCTAACCTAACCTAAAGTCAAGATGTTTTAGCACTCAAAATTGTCTACCCATGTACATACTACTATGATGTTCTTATTGTCCTTGACATCGACAATTTTAGTTATCATCATGTTACTGAGTTACTGTTCGCTTGTTGTTACACTATTTTCCTCTCTGCTCTTGTGTGATCCCCCGCCCCAATTTCCTACACCCTGTCAATATGTAATTTCAAACCTGCTGTTCAAATGTAAACCGGTATGATGTCCCCACTAATACCGGTATATAAAAGTCTTTAAATAAATAAATTACAGAGGTGAGGCTCCCACCTGTGCCCTTGGATAGGCAGGTAGCCTTTCTCTGTGGTGGTGGTGATGTTGCTTGACCATCATATTGCACTATGTGAACACCACATCATTTAGGGCTCCAAATGCTGCTCCTTTAAGTGCTTTAGTTTTAATCATCAGTCATTCTAGAATTTAAATGCACAAGTCAAAATCACCATTGTGCAGTCCAATATTCCCCTATTTTTTATATATATATTTTGAAACAGTTTTTTTGCAGTGTATGAATAACTCAAATATCACTTATCTGTAGAGTTATCGTGTAAAAGTCTAAGGGATGCTGTGTATAATTAATTCCACATTGTTGTAATAAGATTACCTGACTTTGCAATTTCAGAAGTCCGATTTTCTTTCTTCTTCAGGGGGACACACACAAAATGGAATCAGCAGAACCCCAATATAGTCATAAAAGGAACAAAACCGACTCAAGGTAGACACTGCTTTAAATGTTACGGGAGAAAAGTGTTGTCTTAGCGTTCATTATTCTTCTCACTGCATCATATTGATCAGTGGTCGGGAATGCACCAGCATTATGGAACAGTCTCCCAGAGTTTTAAGGAAGGAACCGTATATAAAACCCTTCAGGAAACAGCTCAAGGCTTTCCTGCTTATCTATGCATTCAGGCTGCTTTAAGTATTATTTAATTGATTTCAACGCTGTCTTTCTCATGCTTTAAATCTTTTCATACTGTATATCTTTCTGATAGTGTGTATATTTATATATTCTACTTGTTTTAATGATACTATGTATGTACTGTGGCTAGCTGCTTAGAACATTGGATATAGTGGGATACAAAAGTTTTAAAAATTAATAATTGCATGTGTACATTTTTAAAATCGATAGTAAATATAAGCACTTATGTTATATTCCATATATATATTGGTTCACTAGATATGCATATAGCCACTGAATTGTTGTAGAATATGCATACTTTTTCCGCAAAGGTGTGGGTAGATTTGGTCCATTAATGGGATAGCAAAGCCTCCATGTCAGTGTGGACAATCAGATCTGGTCTGGAGTTTTTTCCTATTGCTTTCATTGTGGGTAACACCTGGAACTGCTCTGCCTTTACCTAATGACATGGAAACTGCAGCCATCCCATGTCCATAAGATATATCTTGGTTGTTTTATATTTTGGCCTTGTTTTTTATTCATTATACCAGGCATTTATCCATGAGGAACAGAACCTTCATTCAGCGACAAACTAGCTCTTTGGAAATTGTATGCATTCTGTGTATTATAATATAGCAGGCAAAGAGTTTCTAGTAGGTCTCTGTAGCTTAACTCTACCCTACAAACCATTTTTCCTGCAATTCATATCTGGCCCTTTTAGCTGCTAAGAAGTTAATTGTGACCAAAATTTCATATGTGTAGTGTCGATCACAGGAAGGTCATTCAGGGGAACTGTCCACACTAGTAATCAGAAATTACACATAGAGAGCTGAAAGGGTATATGAAAGGAGGATAGAGATAACTGTACAGACCTGCATGGCTAGCTACATGCATGGTAGTGTGCAGGCAGAAATTGTGACTGCAATAGACTGTCCTAAAAGGGCCTTTACTAGGGATGGAAATGGACCAAAGCATGCATCAAATAAAAGAGACACATTTATTTTTTTATTTATTTAAAGCTTTTTATATACTGGCACTCGTAGGACACATCATGTCGGTTTACAGGTAAAGGTGAAAGGAAATTACAATGAACGATGATAGCAGGATAGATAGATAACAAATGAAAGTACATTTTTATAGAAGGTCAACAAGCAAAATAAAATTTGGTTGAACTAAATGGATTTTTAGGATATCCATATTAAAATTAAATAAACATATGAACTTATAATCAATATTAGGTAGATATATGAACTTATGTACAAATGATGGCAGGGGGTAAAAGGGGGCTGGGAGGGAGGGAGCGGGGAAGGAGATAGAGCTGAGGAGGGGGGTGGGGAGGGGGTGCGGGGATGGATGTGGGGCAAGGAGGGCTGGGGTGATTCAGAGGAAAACGTTGCCAGGGGGGGAAGGGGCAGGGTAGGATGGGAGGTAGTGGGGCGATGGGGATGGGGCGGGGAGGGGAGCTGAAGTGGTTCGGAAGAGGTCACTGATTAGGATTGAGAGGAGGTGGGGTAGGCCTGTTTAAAAAGCCAAGTTTTGATTCCGTTTTGAATTGGCTCAGGGATGGTTCTAAACGGAGTTCGGCGGGAAGGGAGTTCCAGAGGGTGGGGCCAGCAATGGAGAAGGCTCTTTCTCTGGTGGTCGTGAGGTGAGCAATTTTGAGTGAGGGGGTGTGGAGGGTGCCTGAAAGGGAGTTTCTGTTGGGGCGGTTGGCTTGATGGAAGTGTGGCATATCTTCGAGCCAGGGAGAGTTGTTTTTGTGTAACGTGTTATGAAGGATGGTGAGTGTTTTGTATTGGGAACGGAAGGTAATGGGGAGCCAGTGGAGATCTTGTAGTATGGGAGTGATATGATCAGTTTTTCTAGTGTTTGTTAGGATTCTAGCCATCGTATTTTGTAGGATTTGAAGGGGTTTGATAGTGGAGGCCGGGAGGCCTATGAGGAGGGAGTTGCAGTAGTCGAGTTTTGATAGTATGGTGGTCTGCATAACAGTGCGGAAGTCATGGGCGTGGAGGAGAGGCTTCAGTTTTTTGAGGATTTGGAGTTTGTAGAAACCCCCTTTTAGAAGAGATTTGATGTGGGGTTTGAAACTTAGTTGATTGTCTAGGGTGACTCCTAAGTCTCTAACAGTGGGCGGTAGTGTGTGAGTTTGTGAGGCGTTTTGAATCATTTGGTGGATAGAGTCGATCGGTTGATTTGTTAGTATAAGGATTTCAGTTATACACATCCGGAAATGAAAATAATAGAAAAGTTTTAAAATAATTTAAATAATAATAATGACAGCTTTTTCAAATATTTACAATTAATACAAAAATGGGAAAGATATGGAAAAAACTAGGGATAAAACTATTTGCATAAACAAAAAAAGTCTAGAAACATTGGGAGGCCAAGACCTGACTGGCCTAGGTGTCTGTGAGTTATATTGATGGTCTCATGGTCATAAGCTCATGAGCAGCTATGAAGCCTTCTTGAGCTTGGGCAAGCCAACCCACCAACCTCCAGAGGTCAGCTCTGACCCCAATAAGTTCATCCCCCATTCTTTGAATTGCCAGATCATAGTTGTAAGGAGACCCATCCTCCTGGCCTAGAGGGGGTATTCCAACCTCTGATATGTCCTGTGCAGTGAAGGAGTGCTGTGCAGAATCAGGTGGGAGGTCCACAGTGAGAGCATCAACTCCCTTACATGGCAATGGCTGGACAGCCACAGTACCAGTATCCCAAGATCCTGAGGCAGAAAGGAGGCTCTACTAAGAAGGGGGAAAGGGGTAGGTGCTAAATTAGGCCCAGGACCTCCCATTGGGGGAGGTGGGGGGTGGAGTGCCTACTGTGCCACCACAGGATCCTGGTTGTGATGGTGGTAGTTCTGCTCCCTTGTGGTAGGCACAAGAGCAGGAGGGGCTGGGACATCTTTGTCATCTTCATCCTAAACCTCTGATGAAAAGCTGCTGGTATCTGTGAACAAAGCAAAAAGTGTGTGTCAATCCATCAGCTGGTATGCTGCAGGGTGTGATATATTGCATCATTCAAATGGTTAGAGGACATTGCTTTTATGGGAAATGTGAAGGCAATGGGAATTTCTAATGCCAAGTTCTAATCAGAAGCAAAACCATCTGACTATTGTTGAATTTATTTTAATTTGTTATGTTTGTTTTGCTTTAATTTAAATTGTGTATGTTTGCCCTGAATTTTGGAGTGCATGGAATAGAAATAATTTTTAAATAAATACATACATAAATGATCCTAATGATGGGATACCCATGTCCGATAGGGAGAGGCAAGGCCATAGACAGGTTCTGCCGAGATATGGAAGCTTCAGTACAGCAGTCTTTTACAACATGATGCCTAGCTAGTGATAGGGGCTCGGTGTCTAGGTAGTTAGTCTGGGGTATGATCTAGATAGTAAGACATCAACAGCCAGGATGCAGCACCAAGTGTATGGGTTATTGGATGGGAGGCATTGACTTTCCTTGGTAAGATCTTTAGGAATAGGTTCTAACATCCTCTTGATTTCACAACTAGGCCTCTGTTTATAAATAGTGCTTCATTATAGTGCTGCCTGTAACCAGAGAATAGGCAAGATTAAAGTAAATGTGTATAAGGATTTCAATCCGCTCTATGCAGAAACTGTGTTTGGTAGAGTTGCAGGGCAATAGTAAGGCCTGTGATGGAAGCAGGAAACAGGCAAAACCTGGTCATTTAATTAACTTACATCCCTGCTCCTTCTGCCAAGTATGCAGTTGACTGAGCCATTCTCATTTTTTCTGATGAAGCTCCCAGGCCTTCTACTTGAAAGCTTCAATCTATACAGAGAAATAGATTTCACTGTTGCTGATTCTGTGACCTCCAGACTGGTATGTTTACATTTTTTTCTACTGAAGCCTTGTATCTGTTTAATGACTTATTCTCCCTTCATGCAGCTATATGTAGTTTCCTGTTACCTGGCCAGAAATTAGACCAGAGCAGGGGCAATGCCTTAACAGTGAAGGTACCCAGTTTGAGGAAGGACATGTAAGGCCAGCCCAGGCTTTTGGACAACCCCATTCTGATGAAGTATTGGCCCAGAAGCACTTATTACAAAGGAAGAATCAGAGACTATTGATACCACACAGCTTTGGGGTGTAAGATGACAAGTAAGAATGGCATAATTTTCTCCCTTCTGGAACAGACACATTGGTCAGTTCTGCAATAGGGGCCAGCAGGAAAACCAGACATATGCCCCTGCGATGTTATCTTCTTTCCTTGATCCATTTCTATACTTATAAACTTTGTCAAAAGTAAGCCTTTTATGTCCTACACTTTTATTTTACACTTTCTGTATAATACTTTAGCAATTCATGTACATTGGTCATGCCATTATTTTAATAATGTTTTATCACTGATATATATCTATTACGTCTTGCTCCACCACAAGCTACAATAGCCCATACTTGCTCCCCCACTACAACTGTTCCCATCCTTAAAGCCTCCCCAAATGCTCTCCCACATGCCCCAACATACCCCTATCCTCACTGCTTCCAAGGAGGAATCTGGCTGCTTGGGTACTTGTGACCCAGAATAGTCACTGTAGAAGACAGGATGTGGGACTCGACTGCACATCTTATGTCCTTATAAAGGTATCAACCAATAACCATCCCAACAATAAAAATTATATGCTGTAAATGGCCATCATAATAGGCACTTCCATGGCTTCTGGTTTGACCTTTCCTCTGCTGAAGAGAGACTCCATGGTGGAGAAGGCTACAGTTTGACCTTTGACTGCTTGAAAGTCAATGGCAACGGTCATGTCATAAGAAGATTCCCCTGATGCAGTATCACAAAACACAGACCTGTGTCAGGGAGTTTGCATCTCACTTGGACTGAGTTAAGTTTTAAATGCAAAAAAAGTGTATTTTTGGCCAATGATTAAATGTAAGGCAATGAAGGTAAATATTGTGCCAGAAGTGCCTATTATGATGGCCATTTAGAGCATATAAGTTTTTATGTTGGGATGGTTATTGGTTGAAATACAGCTTTATCCTTCCTATTTACACCCTTGCTATTTTGCTCTGATAAAGGTATCAGCATTAGACTATTTCCCCGTCTAACACTGCCCTGTAGTGTAGATACTATAATAGCTGCATCACATAGCCTGCTACTGCTGCAAAACTCACAGACATTTCATTTTATTAGAATTGCAAATTGCTTTTTTCTAAATCAGAACATTTTAGGCCCAGTATTCAAAGATATCCGTTTATGCAGCTGAATATAACCAGATAAGCTGTAGTTATCCGGATAAGTTATGACCACATAATTTTAGACCAGCTATTGAGCAGGTCTAACTTATTCAATTAACTTAACTGGATAAGGCTTAATGTAGGCACTAATGTAGGCACTTATCCAGTCAAGATAACCAGATAAATAGTATCACCTCAATCCGCCCATTCCCCCCCCCCCATCCCATTGACTATTTGGTTATCTACTTAGCCAGATATTCAGTGGCTGCTACTTAGCTGGATAAATCCTATTTATTCGGCTAAGTAGTGTTTAATATCGAGCCCTTTATGTACAAAAAATATAAATATGATAAATTATAATTAAAATATATGTATATATACAAAGAACACAAACATAAATTAAACATAAATAAGCTGTAAAACCATCACAGAATAAAACTTCAAGCATTTTTCCATAATTAAATGTCTTCACCATGGTTATCTGCAATGTGTTGAGGAACTATGTATGTACTAGTCAGGAATTTGTTAACTGTACTGACATGTTAGGAGATTAGTTAGACTATTCCAGTTACCATGTGCTTTTTGTTATTTTGCACCTAAACTTTGGAATGCTATATCAATACATCACAGGACAGAGGCCAATTATATTCAGTTGAGGAAGCCGGTGAACACCTGGCATTTTGAGTAATTATCTGGGGTCTGGCAATGAATAAGTGGAAAATAACACGATTATTTATACTGATATTTTGTTTTAGAGCTATGGTGTATGCTTTTTGAGCAGTTACCTGGGATCTAACAGGGATCAATTGGAAATAATGCGATTATTGTTTTTGATGTTTTGTTTTTAATGTTACCCAGAGTCTAACAAAAATCATATTTATTAAGATGTATTTCTTTATGATTGGTGTTGTATTTGTACAATTTATCATACATTGCTTTGATGTTTTGTGATGACATGCAGGCAATTCAATTTTAATAAATAATTTACCATTGATAACAAACTAGAAGAATATGTCTTCTGCACTCAAAGTAGTCTCTGGCTACAATAATGCCTTGAGTAACGAAAATAGGATTTTTTTTGAAGTGCTCAAGAATGTCTACTCTGTTAATCTTTTCAGTGTCATACTCTCTTTCCCCCCAGTATTTCCACTGTCTCAATGACATGTTGTAAAAACTTTCTTTTCACATTAATAGGAAAAGGATTGGGGAACCCAGTTGCCCCTAGGGAGAGCCTTCCTGCATGGGAGGCCCTCTGCTTTTGTGACTAGCCAGTGAATGGAGCTGGGTCCCCCACAGAAAAAGACTCTCGTGGACAGATTTCAAATGCAAGCAGAGGAAGGGGAGGAAAGTATAGACTGCCAAACAGAGCCAGCTTCTAATTCTTCTATTTCATCACTTTTTTGCAACTAGGGGGTTTTCTGTGTTTATCTCATGTTGATGAGGGCATGGGATAAACACAGGATATATTTAGATGCCAAAAAGTGAAGAGATAGCAAAAGAAATAGCAGCTGGGTCTATCTGGCAGGCTACACTTTCCTCCTCCTCTTTCTCTGTGTCTTACCTCATTGGTGGACATCTGAACCATATGTGCTTGTGGTCTGGTTTTCCTCTTCAGAAGCTCCTTGCTCTCCTTTGACCTTCTGGAGACTTTTCTTCTCCCAGTTCCTCCTATATACTGACAAGCAACCCCCTATGTGCTATCCTCTTTGTATATATCTTGTAAACTGGGAGGAGGAGTCAAGGGAAAAAAAGAACTGAGTTTAATTCAGTATAATCACACTAACCTGCCTTAGGTAAATATGATGCTCATATTAATAAATTAATATCAGGCCCTAGTAGGTTTTAAATATCAGCCATTTGCTTAGCACTTTTAAAATAGCATGGAGGGTGAACATACCATTTTATTTAGCATGAGCTCAGTAATGCCTCATAGGCATATGAAGTTTCTTCAGTTGAATGTGTGGACTCACAGATTTTTGCATACTCATGCTAATTTTTTAAGGACTCCCTTTAAATTCATATTAAGGCCTCCCTGCATATCTTACTATTTTTAGTGTACATATGAGGGCCTCAGTATGCATGCTAAGGTTTATTGAATAGGCCCATTTTTATTCCATACCATTCTCATGTTACTCTGTAATTTTACTCTTTATGCTGGCTGTATATTAAATATAGGATTATTTTCAAAACTGCATTTTAGGTGTTCTTTATCAAAGGAAAGCAAAAGAATGCCTTATAGGCAAATTCTATCCATTGTCTGTCTGTGACCTAGTTTATATTAACAGCATGATAAGAAGATTGTTAATGCAAATAGAAAGTATACTTTGAAATATCTGTATACAAATGCTAGAAGTCTAAAAAAATAAGATAGGCAAGGTTAGAATGTATAACACTGAATGAAGAGGTAGATAACTGGCATCTCAGTGACCTGGTAGAAAGAAAATAACCAATGGGATGTTATGATCCCAGGATACAAATCATATTGCAATGATAGGATGGATTAAATTGATGGAGGGGTAGTGTTATATGTTAAACAGGATAAATGTTCTGCAGGAATCAAAATACACTGTAGAATATAGGTAGAAATTCCATTTCAGAAGGGGAATAAATAACAGTAAAGGTATCCTACTGTCTACCTGTCCAGAATGAACAAACGATCAAAAGCTAACAGGGAAGCTAACAAAATTAGCACCACAGTGAACTGAAAGAGACTATTCTAGCCAAAAAAACATCTTTCAAAACAATGAAAAAGGGATCCAAATGAAGAAAATAGGAAAAAGCATAAGTACTAGCAAATTAGATGCAAAGCATTAATAAGGAAGGCAAAGGCAGAATTTGAAAAGAAGCTTTCTGTGGAAGCAAAAAAATAATAATAAATGCTTTTTCATCTGCTTAAAAAAAAGGCCTGTGAGTGAGTCAGTTGGACCATTAGATGATGAAAGAGTAAAAGGGGCAGTAAGGGAGGATAAGGCCATAGCAGGGAGATTAAATGAATTGTTTACTTCAGTCTTTACTAAGGAAGATGTAAGACAGATACCTATGTCACAAGTAATATTTAAAGGTGATGATTCAGAGGGACTGAAACAAATCTCAATAAAACTGGAAGATGTACTAAGGAAATTAGAAAACAAAAGAGAAGCACCTGGACCAGATGGTAGACTTCCCAGAGTGCTAAAAAAATGGAAAATGAAATTGCAGACCTACTATTATTAATCTGTAAACTATTATTAAAATCAGCTACAATATCTGAAGATTGGATGGTGGCCAACATAAACCTAGTTTTTAAAATGGGTTCCAGGGTAATTTGGGAAATAATAGAGTAGTGAGCCTGACATCAGTGCTGGGAAAAATGTTTGATATAATTTATCTGGATTTTCAGAAAGCATTTCACAAAGTACCCCCATGAGAGACTCTTGAGGAAATTAAAAGGTCATGGGATAGGAATCAATGTTCTATTTTTGATTGAGAACTGGTTAAACACAGAAAACAGAGTAGTGCTACATCGTCAATTTTCTCAATGGAGAAAGGTGAAGAGTGGAGTACCCCAGGGATCTGTACTTGGAATCCTGATTTTTAACATATTTATAAATGACATACAGATGGTAATGACTGAAGTGATCAAATTTGCTGATGATACAAAATTACTCAAAGTTGTTAAATTCAAGAGGATTGTGAGAAATTGCGGGAAGACTTTTTGAGACTGGGAGACTGGGCATCCAAATGGCAGAAGACATTTAATGTGGACAAGTGCAAAGTGATGCATGTAGGGAAAAGCAATCCAAATTATAGCTACATGATGGAAGGTTCCACATTGAGCTTCATCATGTATTATGTTGAAATCCTCTGCTCAGTGTGTGGTGGTTGGCAAGAAAACAAATAGAATGCTAGGAATTATTCGGAAAGGAATGTGGAATAAAACAGTGTCATAATGCCTCTGTATCACTTCATGGTGAGACTGCACCTGGAGTATTGTGTGCAATTCTAGTTACTGCAACTCAAAAACAATATGGTGGAAATAGAAAAGGTACAGAAAAGGGCGTACAAAATGCTAAAGGGGATGGAATGATTCCCCTATGAAGAAAGGTTAAAGAGGTTAAGGCTCTTCAGCTTAGAGATGGTTGACGGGAGATATGATAGAGGTCTATAAAATAATGAGTGGCGTGAACTGGGTAAAAGTGAATTGGTTGTTTACTCTTCATAATGTTCAAAATCTAGGGGATACACAAAGAAGTTACTAGTAATATTGAAGACGGTTACAATATGTTTAAGACAAATAGGAGATTTTTTTTTTTACTCAACGCATAATAAAACTCTGTAATCCATTGCCGTAGGATATAGTAAAACCTGTTACTGCAGCTGGTTTTATAAAAGGGATGGAAAGTTCCTAGTAGAAAAATCCATAAGTCATTAGGCAGACTGGTGAAATCCTCTTCTCCCTGGGATAAGCAACATGGAATCTATTAACCTTGTGGGATGCTTCCAGATACTTGTGACCTGGATTGGCCAGTGGCCACTTCTGGAAACAGGATTCTGGGCTTGATGGACTTTTGGTCTGACCCAATATGGCAAATCTTATGTTCTTATGTTAAGCAGAGCCACACCGGCAGGAACAATGGGGTTGCTGAGTTTCACTGGTCCTGCCATCCCAGGAATAAAAATAAAAAGATGGCTCAGAGCAGTTTTGATGGCTGGGACACTCAAGCCTTGACAGCTGAAGGCAAGATTCCGTAAAGTAGAGAAAACCATGGGCCTGTCCATGTACAACCTCTGAGAGTATTCCTCACCTACTCGCTATTACCTACAAATGTATTCATGCCTCTGCTTTTCACTCCCTCTTCAACTTGGTCTCTCGTTATGCTCCCACACATTGCTTTCATTCAAGTTCTCATACTCTCCTTTCTCTCTGCACCCTATAGTAAACAGGCTTCATCTCATTTTTGCATCTTTTCTCTAGTTGCATAATTTTTATGAAACAACCTTCCATTTGATGTAGAAGAGGGTCCCGGTTCGGCCTCTTTGCAAGAAAATTAAAGACTATTTTATACTGGTATTTCCATGTGCCTTAATCCCTGTTGTTAATTATTTTACCCAATTCCATTATACATTACTTTTTGTACCTTTGCTCTTCATATTACTGTAATGTGCCCTGGATAGGTTCACAGAGAAGTGCTAAGTACATGTATTTATTTTCCTGTCAACATCAAGAAGAATTGCTTTTAGGTCTACATGCCTTGTAATGTGGTTTCCAAAAGAAAAAGGCATGTTTGTAAGTTTAAAACAGATGTTCTCTTAAAGGATTTCTGTCTTAAAATCTTTTTTATTCAATACAATTGCAACTCAGGTTCTCCTTTTTTCAGGAAGCTCTGGGAGCTGTTCTACCTCCTGGCACTTTAATTTTCCTTAAATCCATTTCTCCTTTCAGTGATACTCTAGAGCTCTGTACAGATTCAGTTCCAGTGACAACCCAACTAAGCACATCATCCTCTCTGCATGCCCAAAGGAACAGTAAAAGACAGGTTGCAAGAAAGCCGACAGAATATTTGGGATATAGATGGCTCATCAGATCTCTGCTATAATCTTAATGCCTGAAATGAATAATTTACCAATGCCTTGCAGGGTGAACATCTGAGTAGCCTAGAGTTTTCTTTATACTCCAAAAAAAATAAAATGAATCAAAACTGACTTGCGCCAACTAGTTTACATAATATTATTTTTCACTTGTAGACAAAGTATCAAATGCATGATCGAGCAAAAACGGACAGACCCTGAAGATGGAATTTCCTTTTAAATGATGTGCCAAATCATGTCAACCCCTGTATACATTCTTATTTTGAAACATATGCTGTTGGCTTATTGCATGTTTTATTATTAGTTTAGAATTCATAGCAACCTACTTGAATTGTTCTATTTTAATCGATGTTAGTAGATAAAATAAACAAGACTCATTGTTAAAGGACAACTAATGGGTCTTATGTAGGAAAACATTGTGGCAATTCAGATGAGTGCTTGTGCATGGCTGAATTCCAAATAAAGAACAATAATCCCTTCTCCCTCTCATTTACTAATACGTTGTCATGAAAATTATGAGCTCCATATTCAGACACAGTCCTGATAGCAAAGTTAGCCGGATAAACTTATCCGGCTAACTTTGGAGGTATATTCAGTAGTAAATCTGCATTATTGAATAAAACTGGCTATCTTAAAGTTAGCCAACTAACTGTAGCTGGCTTATTTTAGGAAGGTTCTTTGGCCCGACCAGACTTAGGGGCCGATGCAATACAGTGCGCTCAGCTGCGTGCACTAACCCGCTGTCGGACGCGGGTTAAATAGGCGCTAATCCACCCCCTAATGCAATAGGGGGTTTAGCGTCTAATTAACACACATCCGACATGGAGTGAATGAGATAGCGCTCATCACGTTCAAATGCATGTGAATGCAAAAAGATAAATGTGCATCTCAAACGTACATTTATCACTCAGATTTTAACGCCTGCCTGGAGCAGGCGTTAATAGCTGAGCTCATTGAAAAGACATACAGAAAAGCAGAAAAAACGGCTTTTCTACTTTTTTAAAGTAAATAAAATAAAATAACTCGGCAGAGCACCGAGTTATGAAGACCGATGCCGGTAAACTCGGCCTCGGTTTTCATAACCGGCCATCTGCCAGTAATGAAAACCGACTCCGAGTTTACCGGCATCGGTCTTCATAACCGGCAGCTGTGGCGGGTGGCGTTAGGAAGAAGGCGCTAAGGTCATGCAAGTGACCCTAGCGCCTCCTTCCTAGCGTGACCCCCTAATTTCCATAATGCATGGCGCCCCCCTTGCGGGCGCCATGCATGTGTTAAAAAAGCGGGCACTGAAAAGTCAGCGCCCGCTTTCAGCGTGCATAATTGCATCGGCCCCTTAGCCAGCTAAGTCATCTGGTTAACTCTGAATATCAGAGTTAGGTGATTAGCTTGGCCAGCTACACTCCTGAAACACCCCTAGCTTATCTGGCTACATTCTAGTCACCTAACATTAGCAGGTTAACATTTAGCTGGATATGTGCCGAAATATTCATTTAGGTGGCTAACTTTGTTAGCCAGCTTAATGTTTTTTAATATGGACCTCAGTGTGTCTTAAGTGCTGAATGCATAATATCTTGATTCTGAACCCACATAACACATGTCTATTGTGGAGAGAGTTTTTCTTCTAAAACATCTTCAATACAGCCACAAAACTCAAGCTGATACAGATAAGAAAGAATAGTATAAATGGGTTCAGAATTTCATTTAAAAAAAAAAAAAAGGCAGCAATCACTCCCCCCAGCAGCTCAGTGTTTATTTGTTTTAGCATTTTACAACATTTTCTAAAGCAAATTGCATGCAGCTGCAACAAGTCCTTGTCCTAAAGAGTTTACAGTCTAAAGGAGTAGATGAGGCAATGGAAGACAAAATGACTTGTCCAAGGCTACAAGGAGAATCAATGGGACAAGCAGGATTTGAAGCAGAATTTGGGCTTCTGGTTGCTGGCCTGTTATTCTAACCACTAGGCCACACCCTCTCCCTAATGTAGTTTATTGGACTGAACACATTTCCAACCACATATATCAAATGTGTGCTGTCATGCTAAATCAAATCATATGGTCCATATGGTCTTATGCTTCAAAGCCCTTGACGTCTCTGGAATCTATCAGAACAAACCATGCAACCCAGTACAGATAGCACAGTTTAAACATAATTGTTTGACATTTTCAATAGCAGAAATATCACTTTCATTATGTTAGAACAAGTAATGGTATTTCCCTGTTCCAAATGTGTATTCTAGCTCTGGTCTCATTATCCAATTCTTTTTTCTTAAACCCAGATTGACTATAATTAGGTTAAAGAAATCAAATGTTACATTAAGATTACATGCAGATTTAGGCCATTATAAACTATGAAACTCAGATTATATCTGGATTTTAAGTTAAATTTCTACTACTCTGATTATAACTTAAAAGATAGCAGTGACTTTGAAATAAAGCAGCTTTGCTATATGAAAGCAGAGTGCCAGAAGATAAACTGTGAATAAGGTATAGTTTTAAACAGAAGTGGGAAATATATTTCTATCCAGAAGAAACTATCATGAGTTACTAATAACTGAATAACTATCTATCTGTCTGTCCATCTACTGACAGCTTGTACTGGATGAATGGCAAAGTAATAGCCTAGGGACTCAACGTTTGAATCCAATATTGAGACTTCTACTATATATATATATATATATATATATATATATATATAACTCCAGGGCTGTTTTTTTGGGGTGGAAGGAGCAAGCAGTGAGCCAAGGTTACTAGCACCACAAGAGGCCCCCTTGGAAAATGAAGTCACTGAGGCAGAGTTTCAGGGTGCCTGGCACCAACTGGACCCACTCCTAGTTTCTGCCCTGGGTCCCGGTGTGTAGAAGTGTTGCTAAGTACTTAAAAGATCTGTGGCATGGGCCCATAGATCTTCTATGCCCTTACCTTGCTCACATCATTTTGACAATTAAACTGAAGAATCATAATCACCTCTCCTCAAATTTAAGATTCATGTTATGCATAAACCAATTTAAACAAAGTAGCCTTGGGGGTTACAGAAATGGGCTGAGACCCTGGGAAACCAGGGTTCAATCTCACTCTCCCACTGACAATTCTTGTGGCCAAATAAGCGCATGTATGGGGACTTTCAATCAAGTCCACGCGTCCCAATACATGCGCTTATTTGGCCACATGGAGATCTCCTGCAATATTTTATAACCTGCGCTCAGGTACACGCAGTTTATAAAATACATGTATGTCCGGTGTTGAGCATTGAGAGCACATAATTTTTCCAGCTATTTTAGAACCATACCTGCTTGTGTAAAACCCTGATTTATATGTGAAAATCAGTATATTTTTAAAACATGCGCACATAATTGAAATCACCAGTTTGCCCATACTTTCACCAGTTCTCTGGTCCATCTCCAGTTCATTATGACCCTCCTAATACCTCACCCTGACCTTTGCCAATTCATCCATACCTCCCACCAAGGCTGGTGCAAGGGTATTAGGTGCCCTAGGCAAAACGTACAGCCTGCCGCCCTCCTCCCCCCTGGTCACACCCTTGCCTCACACAATTAAAAATTTTGCATTTATTATAATAGATTTTACATGAACATTTAACTACAGTCTTCTGAGATAAAAATATCACTTACAACATATATATTATATTTACAAGCAGTGCTGTAAAACCCTGCAAAAAAAGTAAAAAAGAGCCTTGGAATTGGTATTAGGTTTATAGTAATGTGTGTTGGGTATGGGCTTAGCTCTCAGAAAGCTACAAGTAAACTGAATTACATTTTCAATATAGTAAATCTCCCATATCAAAACTCCAATAACTGTCAGCACTCAAACACCAATAACCCTACTTATGAAAAGGCAAAACTACAATTATTACTCTAAGCCCCAAAATGCCAATACACCTACTATTAGGAAAACAGAAAAAGCCAAACTGCTATAGATCCCTACACAGAACTTACACACAAGCAAAATATGTCAACTCAGTCACACTTGCAAAATACAAACAGATCCTCACAAAAATGCAGAATAAAGTAACCAAAAAGTATTAATACAAACATGCAATCAATTGCTTGTTATCAATGCCATCAATCAAAACAGTACATCTATCAGAGGTTAGAGAACGGGCTATCTCGGTTGCAGGCCCCAAACTATGGAACTCATTACCCGAAGAACTAAGATTACAAAAGGACTTGAAAATCTTTAAAAAACAGCTGAAAACTTTATTTAGAAATGCATATGAATTAGCGGCAGAGTTTGTGCGATCCTTACTAGCTGTTTCCTGAGCTTATAGTTATAACATCTGGCTGTACCTGTTTCATTTTGTTTTATTTTATTCTTATCTTGTTTTATTTCATGTTTATTATTTTAATAGTAATGTTATTTTAAATTGTTGTACTTTATTTATTTATTTATGTTGCAAATAATTTTACAGTGTTAATTTTACTGTTTTATATAATTGTAAATTTGATGTATTATTATGTATTTATCTTTTATATGACTAAGTGTACACCGTCGAGATTGTCCCAATTTGACAGTATATAAAAAAATAAATACAATAAATAAATAAAATAAATTGAATTGTTAACCGCAACAGGCCAGACTGTTATGCAGTGCAACAATAGAAAAACAGAAATATTACAATTCCTCAGAAAACATCAAATAATAAAATCATTAAATATAAATCAATAGAAGTAAAACCATACTAATAAAAAGAATATTTCAAAACAGCTGACAAATAGAATAAAATCTAATAATTTAAAACATATACATTTTCCAAAGACCAATAAAATATTTCAAATGCCATCCATTACTTAAAACTTTAAAAGGATAAAAAATCCCTATTTGTTCATACCTGGAATCTTTTGATTTCCAGATGCCCAGAGATTGTCAAGGATTAGCAGGGGAGAGGTGAGGGGTTGATCCTCATAATCGCTCTCATATGTACACACATGCTCTATCAAAGAACATGCTCACACACACACACATACACACAGACATGCTCTTTAACACACACAGACATGCTTTCAGAAATGGAGACATGCTCTCACCGACACATACACACACACACAGACATCCTCTCACAGATACACAGAGACACATGCTCTCATAGATACACTCATGCTGTCACTGACACAGACATGCTCTCTCACCCACACAGACACATGCTCTCACAGATACAAACAGACATGATCTCTCACACAGACATGCTGTCAGTCACAGACACACACATGATCTCACAGACAGAGAAACACACACACGTGTTCTCACTCCTTCACTTCTTCTCCCCAGTAGACATATGCCCAGTGGCAGCCTTCTCTTTTAGCACCCTCTTTCTTGAGGTTGCAGGCGCTGATGTTGCTTTGTTTCCTGCAGGAGAATGGAAGTGGCACTGTTTCTGCTCCTCCTGTGCTCAAACACTGCGTGAACCTAGGACCAAAGCTGCCTCTTCCTGCAATGGCCAGGGGATGCGCTTTTATTTTTTCCTGCATGGCCTTGTCGTCTTCCCACCTGTGCTGACCCACCCTCTTCCGGGCCGCGTGGATGGGAAGAAGTAAAAGTCATGCCATTGCCATCCCCAGACCGGTGGCACCCTAGGTGGCCGCCTGGTCCACCTAGTGCTTCTACCAGCCCTGCCTTCCACCCAACAATAACAGACAACAGATAAGACGGATATCAGTTGCGCTACTTAATTACCAGGTATAAAACTGCATGAAAAGTTGCCTAATGTATTTGCATAAATCTTTTATTAAATAACAACCTATGAATGTTCCTCCTGGCCCCTCCTCAGAACACTCCTAGAAGCACCCCTTTTTTGCAAAGTTAAATGTGCACGCCAAACTAAAATTACATGTGTATTTTCGGTGTTTATAAAATTGTTTGTACAGGAGTATAAGCAACGTGTTGTATGCCCCGTCCGCGCTCGGTCCACACCCGGGCCTGCTCAACTCTCCAGCTCCCTCAAGAGTCCCGGGTCATCCTCCCCTGCAGTGGTGGCAAGCACAGCTAGGCTTCGGAATCCCGTGGCAGTGGTTGCCGGGCCTTCGTCCTCCAGCCAAGCCTCACGGCGGGGCTCGGCATCCTCCATGGTGTCGGCACCGCCCCTAGGCACGTGCGCATGGACCACCCTGTGCCTTAAAGGGCCAGTGTCGGATCCCAGCTCCATGGCGCACCCTAATTGATCACAGTATAACAGGAAGCTCCTACCCTCACTTCCTTGCCTTGGCAGTCGGGTCGATCACATTGTGATTTCTAGTTTGCCTATGCGTTCCAGTTTGTGTTCCAGTCTCATTCCAGACTTGTTCCAGTTTCATTCCAATCCTGTTCCAGCGTCCTTCTGTTCCAGCATCCTCCTAGTCCAGCATCCTTCTGTTCCAGCGTCCTTCTGTCTCCTTGTCTCCCCAGGTAGTACCTCTCGGACTGTCTTCTCGGTACTGACCTCGGCCTGTTCTTGACTACATTGATCGCTGCCTGCCCCTGACCTTCTGCCTGTTTCTATGACCACATCTGCATGCTGCCTGGAACTGACCTCTGCCTGATAACCGACCACGTTTGCATGCTGCCTGGAACTGACCTCTGCCTGAACTCGACCACGTCTGACTGTCTCCTGGAACCAGACCTCTGCTTTGGCTGGCTACCCACGGACTGACTACTGGTATTTCACCCTTGCTTTGCCTGACTTTCCACGGACTGATTACTGGCTCTGACCCTTGCATTGACTGACCATGCTTCCTTGTATCTGGCCTTGATCCTTGCCATACATTCAGAGACTCTCTTTTGGCCTTCTCAGGCATCCCGTACATCTGGCCTGAATATCGACCACTCATCCTTGATCGTGATGGGCACACCTCTTAACTTTCTATCTAGGAGATCCTGTGAGGCCCACCTAAGACCAGGCGGCCCGGGTAACCAAGGGCTCAACCCGTGGGGACCCTGGGTTGCTAGTGGCGAAGCTCCAGCTAGCCTCTGTCTCCTTTTGTGCTCCGCCTCTTGGTGGCAGGCGGTCTCTGGGTCCACCAATCCTGCACTAGGCCAAGGGTCCACTATGCCAAGGGTCCACCTCCTGGCGCAACACAACGTATGTGAATATATGCTATTTTTACAAATATCACTCCTTCTGAAATTACCTCCTTAGATGGTAACTTTAAAACATGTACTTGGGCATGCTTACACATACATATGAACATAAGAACATAAGAAAATGCCATACTGAGTCAGACCAAGGGTCCATCAAGCCCAGCATCCTGTTTCCAACAGTGGCCAATCCAGGCCATAAGAACCTGGCAAGTACCCAAAAACTAAGTCTATTCCATGTAACCATTGCTAATGGCAGTGGCTATTCTCTAAGTGAACTTAATAGCAGGTAATGGACTTCTCCTCCAAGAACTTATCCAATCCTTTTTTAAACACAGCTATACTAACTGCACGAACCACACTCTCTGGCAACAAATTCCAGAGTTTAATTGTGCGTTGAGTAAAAAAGAACTTTCTCCGATTAGTTTTAAATGTGCCCCATGCTAACTTCATGGAGTGCCCCCTAGTCTTTCTACTATCCGAAAGAGTAAATAACCGATTCACATCTACCCGTTCTAGACCTCTCATGATTTTAAACACCTCTATCATATCCCCCCTCAGTCGTCTCTTCTCCAAGCTGAAAAGTCCTAACCTCTTTAGTCTTTCCTCATAGGGGAGTTGTTCCATTCCCCTTATCATTTTGGTAGCCCTTCTCTGTACCTTCTCCATCGCAATTATATCTTTTTTGAGATGCGGCGACCAGAATTGTACACAGTATTCAAGGTGCAGTCTCACCATGGAGCGATACAGAGGCATTATGACATTTTCCGTTTTATTCATCATTCCTTTTCTAATAATTCCCAACATTCTGTTTGCTTTTTTGACTGCCGCAGCACACTGCACCGACGATTTCAATGTGTTATCCACTATGACACCTAGATCTCTTTCTTGGGTTGTAGCACCTAATATGGAACCCAACGTTGTGTAATTATAGCATGGGTTATTTTTCCCTATATGCATCACCTTGCACTTATCCACATTATATTTCATCTGCCATTTGGATGCCCAATTTTCCAGTCTCACAAGGTCTTCCTGCAATATGGGTATGCGAGTGCACATATGCTGCAATTTTAAATCGTGCGCACAGTTGTGCTTGTATAATTTAAAATATGCATATCGCGCGTATGTGTGCTCCTAATTTTAAGTGGTTACTTGAGCAAACATATTTTGCGTATCTTCCATAGTACTTTGTCGGCTTTAACGTGCGTAGGTAAGTGGATTTTAAAACATATTTGCATGAAGGACATTCCCAGTTTTACTAATTAGTCTGCCAGTTTGCCCAGTCCGTCTTGAGGTCATCCAGACCTCTCTGGTCTTTCAGCCTGCACTGTTCCCAGTTGACCCAGTCCCTTCACCCAGTCATTTTTTGGCTTAAACAAATTTCTCAAATTTATACCTTAATAAGGTGTCGATTTCAAAAAATGTACGCATGCGTCCATGTGTGCACGGTTCCCATCACATGCATGTTATAAAATGTGATTCCCACGCGCACATGCATGCGGATTTTAATGTCCACACCCACATGTACAGGTGAGTGGCCTCCTCTGCACACAGGGGGGATTTTTTAAAATACGCGCAGCGACGCACTCTAACGTTTTCCCTGTTTCCTCCCAGTCCGCTCCAATTCCCTCCCAGTCCGCTCCAATTCCCTCCCAGTCCGCTCCAATTAAGGAGCGGACTGGGAGGGAATTCCCTATACCCCTACCTAGCCTTCCTACCTTTCTCCCTCTCCTCCTCAACCCCTACCTACCTAGTTTTTTTTTGGGGGGGGGGGGTTACACTTACCTGCACCTTCCCACCTGCACCTGCCCACTTCCCCAGGACAGGGCCTAATAACCGCTGTCCCGGCTGGCCCCCGCCCTCCCCACCCAGACCATGCCCCCGTCCCGTCCCTTTCAGACAGGCTGGTACTTCTGCGCTTTCCAGGGTTACATGCATGGCCAGGCCCTTTTGAAAATGTGCTCGGCCACACGGGTAATCCCCAGTTTTAATGCATGTAGGGCTTTTAAAATTTGCCCTTAAGAGCAGAAGTAAACATGTGCGGCTAACAGCCTGCTCCGTTCTATGGCCGCCATATTTAAAGTATGGATTTATGCGTTCAATTTTTGGCTCCACCCCAGAATGCCTCTGACACAGTCCAACTCTGCCAGGTCCCACAAGACTATGGGGCCCCACACAGCTCAATCTTCATAGTTGTTGTAGAATCTGCTAGGGAGTTAGCAATCTGTTGAAAATCTGCTATGGAGTTAGCAATCTGTTAGGGTTCTCCGTGAGGAGTTAGCAATCTGTTATATCTGTTAAGAAAGCTGGGCATTAGATGGGAGGAGCAATCTGAATGAATGGCTCCTAAGAAGGAGGAGTCAGCTATCTTGAAGTGTCTCAGATTCTGTTATATTCCGCTATGCTGGGAGTTAGCAATCTGTTATAAATCTGAGATAGTAGTGGTGAATCCCTGGTCCGGTGGCAATTAACTACACCCCCGGGAGGATATCCCAAGAGGGACCACCGGCTAGGCTTGAGTATGGAGACAGACACACATTAGTTCTTTTATTAAACAGGTTTTGGAAACCACCAGAGGTGGCAGTAGTGAGCTGATATGCCCGGCAGGGCTGTAGTCCCTCAGGTACTGGGACAACGATCCCAGGATGGCTGAGCTGTTGAGAAACTGTAGAAAGTGAGTAGGCAGAGTAGACAAGGTT
The DNA here is from genome assembly GCF_901001135.1 of Rhinatrema bivittatum. Classification (NCBI taxonomy): domain Eukaryota; kingdom Metazoa; phylum Chordata; class Amphibia; order Gymnophiona; family Rhinatrematidae; genus Rhinatrema; species Rhinatrema bivittatum. The sequence continues at coordinate 322,838,265 of NC_042619.1, forward strand.
CATGAACAGAGCTAGATGACAAAACTCACATAAGGTCTCAAGGAAGCTCAGGAGCTGGAAAGGTTTAGGCCCTCGAGGAGCAAGTTCCTGGTTCCAGGGAAAGCTCTGAGAGAGCGATGGTAACACAATTGTTTGTAGCAGCGATAGCTTCCAGGCAGTAGAGAATCTTCAGAGTGTCCAGGAACATGGGCCCTCGAGGAGCGATTACCGGTTCCTATCTGTAATCTGAAAGTAAAGAAAGAGCAAGGCCCCCGAGGAGCGGGTACCTCTGGTAAGTTCGAGAAGGCAGAGTAGCTTGGAGGAAACGTAGCCGAATCTGTATCCGAATCCTCTCCTTGCTAACTCAGTTAAATTGTGAATTAGAAACCTTTAAATATTGGAAGCGGGTGACATCATCTCAGGGGGACGCCCCTGAGGTTCGCGCCCTTGCTGGGACTTCAATCAGAGCGCGCGCGTGCACCCTAGGTCATCAGGCAACATGGCGGATCTGCAACGTCGAGCCGGTCCGGGCACGCCGGAGGGAGACGGCATGGAGACGCCGCGGCCGCCAGCTGTCCATCAGACCCGGAGGGAGTCGCCACAGAGGTAAAGAGGGCGGAGTGAGGGCGTCAAGCAGCGAGGGACGCAACAATAGTAAAGCCGGCAAAGGAGGAAGCAGGCAGTTACAAATCAGATGCAATGCCACTGGTTTTCTCCTGTCTGTGGGAGAGTGATCATGCTGGGAAGGGGAGGGCTGTTGTAGCAGCTCAGTGTCTGCAGTCTCTGCATTAGATGGTGATGGACCCTATATGTTTTGGCAGGCAGTGCTGGGCTTGTTCATCTGGGATCCTCTTTTAAAATTCCCTGTGTATTGGACTGTAGTCCATGAAGCTCTGCCCCTGGAACACAGAACATAGGGACCCAGTGGAGCCCTGTCTTGTCCAAAACTGAAGTTGAAAGGTGAGGCTTATTCTATTTCACCATCCTAAAACAGCTGAGATTCAGGACAGCTGCAATGGCAGCAGCTGAGATTCAGGACACATTAAAAAGACATGGAGCATGTAGCCTAAGTGCCCACAGATAATGGTACCCCTGCCAGGGTATCTGATTCCAACCCTGTTAACTGCTACAAATGGAATATTACTTGTCTAATCAAAAATGTTAAGGTTGCCATTACATTAAGAATATTATTTTTGGCTCAAGCAACATGGCTATAGTTTACGTATCATGGTCCATTTGTATCATCTCCTTCTACATAATTTGCTACATTTGGGTGCTGTTCATTCTGTGTGTTACATTTCAAAAATATTTGTGCACTGCTTTTTCAGGAGATTTAAAAATGTATTTTGTTTTGCTAAGAACATAAGAAAATAAGATATGCCATACTGGGTCAGACCAAGGGTCCATCAAGCCCAGTATCCTGTTTCCAACAGCGGCCAATTCATGTCACAAGTACCTGGCAAGTACCCAAGCTACTTTTGTTTATTAATTAATATCAGTGTATAGATTTTTCCTCTAGGAACTTATCCAAACATTTTTTCAACCCAGTTACACTAACTCCTGTCACCACATCCTCTGGCAATGAATTCCGGAGAATAACCTTGCATTGAGTGAAAAAGAATTTTCTTTGATTTGTTTTAAATGAGGTACTTGCTTAGTGTCTACTCTCAGTATTCCACCAAAAATTGTTCCTTAACCTTAACTGAACTTGAAATACATTTAAAATAAGTTTCTCATGGAAAACAAAAAGACTGAGATTTTCTAATCATGTCGTTAGTGAGGACATCTATGAACATAGATCAGGCTTCTAAAACATTGCCCAGCCTCTGTACAAGTAAACGTTTGTGCACAGTGTAACAACTTACATATTTTTACCCGCTACAAAAAGCGCATGCGTTGTTTTTCAATGTTGAGAAAAGAGGCATTCCCAGGAGGGCAGTTGGGGGTGTGACTATGCATATAAATGACATTTTTTCCATAGCCGTCTTGTTTTCCCCCCAAATCCCATGCCTTATGCCATCTTTTTATTTCTTTGTGGATAGCATTCTCATCCTCCCCTTTTGGCTGCTATCCTTACGATCCTTTATGATGTACCTCTCTCCTCTACATTCATCCAAAACACTGCAGAAGTGTGTCGTACTTCCTCTGTAACAATCCATCCTTTCTGAGCATGCTACCAAAATAATCACCCACTTTCTTATCACCTCCCGTGTAGACCAAGGCAGCTTCCTGTTTCCTGGTCTCCCACTGAATCAAATTTCTCCACTGTTATCGAGTCAAAATTCAGCTGCAAAACATTTCTTTAACATACTATGACCATATAACCCCTCTTCTCAAGTCACTACATTGACTCCCTGTCCACAAACAGTTCAAACTCTTACTTACCTATAAATGCATTCATTCTGCAGCTCCTCATTGTCTATCTTCTCTTCTCTTTCCCTACACCCTTCCTCATGGACTTTATTTACTTATTGGGCAGGTTGCTTTTATCTGTGTCCTTATCTTTTACTGCCAACTCCCAACTCCATGCTTTCCACCTTGCTGTGCCGTATGCCTGGAACAGACTTTGTATGTTGATGGATCATGCTTCCTTTCTTGTCGTAGTCAAATCCAAGTTAAAAACTTTTTGAAACTTTTAACTCCTTAGTACTTCTCTATTATGCACTTCATACAGATTCTTGTTTGTCATGTATTTATTTTATTTATTTATTTATTTTATGAGTTTTATATACCTTCATTCGGTAAAGCCATCACAACGGTTTACAAAAGCTCAAAATGCAGGATTTTTAACAATTGAGCAAAAAGGGATAACAGGAAGTATATTAAGCAAAGGAGAGATATTCAGTTGTAAAGATATTAACTGGCATTTGCACTACAGGTTGCACTAAGGGGTGCACAAAGGGGAGGGCCCCTTTGTTGCGCCCCTTCTGTGCGCGATGCACGGTGCGCGGTGCCTGGTGGCAGGGCACCTTTCAACGGTCGGAGCTGCCCCTGGTGACGTCGGGGGGACAGGGCTTCTGATTGGGTCTCTCCCTCACATTGCAGTTCTGGTTTTTTCCTTTTTCAGTTTCAGGTGATATTTTTTTCTTCTCTTCTGTTCCCATGGCGATGGAGAAGTGCCGCAGGGCGCCCAAAGGTGGTGGGTGGGCTGCCAGTTCGAGGGCACCGGTGGCAGGGTGCCTTTCAACGATCGGAGCTGCCCCTGGTGATGGGGTGGGGGCGGGGCTTCCGATCGGGTCTCTCCCTCACATTGCAGTTCTGTTTTTTTTTCATTTTTATATTTGTTTTGACTCTCTTATGTGTGTCTGTACAGTGCTATATAAGTCTAGTAGCCTAGAAAAATGATAGTAGTAGTAGTAGTCTGAGCCTTAGGGGGTCTTTTGATATGAGGGAGGTCTTTCGACATGGAGAAACTGCTAACGTTTGATGGCGAAGCCTTTGATAGAGAGGCTTTTGAGAAGGGGAAGGAGCTGCTAACTTTGGAGCAGGAGCGATGTCCTCGAATGATGCAAAGGAAGTTGTGAGTGTCATAGGAGGGTTGGGGATGCCATAGATAGGGATTAGTCTTGCCAAAGGGAGGGAGGAAGGAGAGAAAGAAATCCCTACTGATAAATGACCATTTTGGTCTAGTTAGAAGTGAAGATTTTGAATGGTATTAGGTCCTAGCAAGAATTAACTAGAGGCTGTTTACCAAATGCTCAGTAAAATTGTGGAGGATGAGCATATTATACTATTTTAAGAGCACTCAATAACACTAATTTGTATATAATGTTCCTTTGATGCATGAGCAGGCTCACAAACTTTGTATAAGTAAGGGGACTCTCAAATTTGCTCCTTACTAATAGTGTTGCCCTTAACTAGTATGGCCACAATGGTCTTCAGAGATTTGTGTGCCAGTATGTTGGAATCAGAGATCTTAACAGATCCTGCCCCTTGTGTAGAGATGTCAGTGTAAGTAGATGTATTAAGGAGGTGTGATAATTCCCAATAGAAGGGGGTTTGAGTCAGAATAAAAGTCCTGTACCCATGTGATGCACCAGGATTCCAGAAGTTGGAGTCTGTGGTACTGATCTCTCCGCAGAGTGTGTCAGTGGGCCTGATCCCTTTTCATGGGAAGCCCCAGGAAAGAGGAGATAGAGCTACTTCTGCTCATGGAAAGTGGTTGGAACCCAGAGACAGGGTTGGCCAGGCTTTACAGGGATGAGAGCATTTCAGAATTCTCAAGAGAAAGCCTGGGAGACCAGTGAGTACAAATCAGAAGAAATCTTGGAGGAAAGAAGGAGGAAACCTCACTCATTCCTGAAGAAATTCTTGGGGAAGTGGTTACACCCTGCCAACAGTGTTGCTACATGCTGCCCACCCATGTATGATGAAAGGTAATGAAAAATGAAGAGAGACTATGGGGTAGATTTTCAAACCTGCGCGCGGGCGAACATATGCATGCGCTACCCGGCGCACACACATGTATGCCCAAGGGGCACAATTATGCTCCTTGCGAGCGCCGAGCCACACTGCCTTCCCCCGTTCCCTCCGAGGCCGCTTCAATTTCAGAGCGGCCTGGGAGGGAACTTCCCTACCCCCCACCCTTTCCCCTACCTCCCCTGCCCTTTCTCCCCTACCTTTTTCTTTGTTTTTCTTTTATTTACAAACTTACTACAGCCCTGGGGCTGAAGTAAATTGTGCGTGTTGGCCGACTGCCAGCAAGCGATCCTCGGCACACCAGCCATGCGGAGGCCCCTGGCCACGCCCCTCCCCGCCCCTTTTTGCAAGCCCCAGGACTTACACGTGTCCCGGGGCTCTACGCGCATCTCCAGGCCTTTTGAAAATAGGCCCGGCGCGTGTATGACCGGTTACGCACATAAATATTTGAAAATCTAGCCCTTTATGTAGCTTGTCCCTTTTTGAATCATTGCATCATCATGCATGGGTGGGCAGGATGTAGCAACACTGATGGTGGGGAGCCCAGACCTTGTGAGTAGAGAAAACTGTGGTGCTGGAGGACATGAGCTGCACTGTTGGCAGGAAGACCAGACTTCACCAGAAGAGATGACCTAGGTAGTTGTATGAAAGACTGGGAGGCCAGATCCATCAACAGACAAGAAAGTGCAGTCGCTAACTTTTAATATTGGGGCTGTGGTGGAGGAAGAGAAGGGATGTGGACTACAATGGTGGCAGAGAGAATTTAAGGAAGGACATATGGAGGATTGAGGAGTGCAAAGGAGAGAGAATGAGTCTCTCAATAGACTACCACTCACTCACTCAAATGCCACCCCACCTACTCATTCACACATATGCACACATGCAGCCCCCATCCACTCATTCATTTACTTGGCTGCTCACCTCCATTCATCCAGCTACTCACTTCCACCTACCCACTCACTCAAACATACTCAGACACTTACTCATTTACTTAAACATCCACATCACACCCAGCCACTCACACACACATACCAAGCAACCATTCATGAACTCACACACACATTTTGGGGCATACATTTTCTATGAAAATTGCCCACAGGTTCAAAGGACCCACAAACCTTGCACCTGATTTTTGTGAAATTTCAATGGAAAATAATGCACCGCAATTTGAAAATTCATTTTACACGTATTATTTTTCTTACACCTAACCTAAATATGCCTCTGGAAATACATTCTCATAGTTTGGCTAAGGAAATGCATGCCATGGAAAACTGCATGTACTTTTAGCCTGATTGAGGGAAGGCAATTTTCAGACAGGCAATTTACCCTGTTTAATGGCTATTTAAACATGTAAATATTTTTTGCAAATTGCCTTCACAGTTTCAGCCATAACATTAAAACTATATTTGCCAGGGAGCTTCCAATTTTACATGGAACAGACAAGAAAAGATCAGATTGTTTTGGCTAATTCTTCCCGCTACATTAATTACTAAGGACAAGCAATGAATAAAAGGAACATCCACATTAAAAATGATTCAGTAATGTTGCATTAATACTAAAGCCAGTACCAATAATGAAATAGTTATAAATAATTGTAATGACTATTCCATGAATAAAATTAAATAAATTATAGGGGTCATCATCCAAGTCCCAGCCAGACTACAAACATAGCAGTCATTGACTCCCAAAATGCCCAAGTATAAATCTAAACGAGTAACAGTGCAAAGTGAAAATCCATTACAGTAAAATACTTATCCAATTGTTCCCTTGACATACTTCTTACAAAAAAACCACTCTGAGGATTGAAAACCATTAAGACATTAAGAACATTTTTTCTACCCTGTTCCCCTCCAAGTACTCCCACAGAGCTTCCGGCTTTACATGGGAAAAAGAGCTGATTTTTTGAGTCTAATTCTTCCTACTATTTTAATTACTAGGGAAAAATCAATGCATAAAGAACATCCTACTCAGACATTTAAAACATTCTTAGGAAAACCACATTTTTTGTAACTCATACCCTGTATTCCTTATCCAAAGTTTTCAATGAAATAGATTTTCTTTCAGATGTCTGCAAGGCCAACTGTACCAGGTTGTAGAGCCACAAACCTATTTGCCCTCCCACAGTTTTTATATAATTTACAAACTGTTCTTTTCTAATTTGAAATAGGTTTTTCATATTTTTCAGTTTTTTGTTTGGTGGGTTAAAAGAAAAATTTCAGTAAAGCTGAAAGACGCATTATTGTATTTGTGACGTGGATAAATGCCACATAGTCTAATTTTATAAGAAATAACTGTGTTTGGTATTTTTAAGCATTTGGCTTATTTATTCCAAAGTGAAATTAAATTTGTGAGGCTTTGTGAAACTAAATTATATTTTAATGTGAATCTAACTGTTCTCTAAATATATGACACATTAAGAAGACATTAAATTGAATGTGAACAGTCTGTGAATGTATATAGGCTAGTCTATTTGTAGAGTTTTTATTGGATGTAGTATATAATATCAGCTTGTTTATGAGAAGCAGGGAAATTTCAAGATGCTCCTTGGCTTGAAAGGAGAAGAATATGTAGCCTCCCCCCTCCTGGTACAGCTTTAACTGGGTGGCACACTGAATAATACCAGGGCTCAGACCTGTAACACTTTGGCTTAGTCCTCCAATGGGAGGGGAAGAATTACCTTTACAACACAAGTTGATTTAAGGTTCTAGAACCAAGGAGATAATCGACACAATGTACTGGTGTTCCAAAAATAAAAATCTTTATTAAAACAGTTCCAGTTAGAAAATGGCAGATTATTTTCAGCACTGAATATTCAAACATAGGTACCCAGATTTCAGAAGAGGGTTGTTAATCTTTACTGATCCACCTACTGGGATATCTTCACTTCTTTTCCTGGGCTTGAACAGAAGATGAGCTCTCTGATTCCCAAGGGCTCTCTGGTACCTGAACATCCAATGCTTGAATCCTTCTCCTGCATGCCTTTCTGCTTCTCTCCTCTGGACTCCTTGTTCATTAAGTCAGAGCACCAGCTAGGCATCTCTCTTCTTTCCTCCTCTCCTCTCACTGCTGGCTGCTTCTGGAGTGGATAGGCAATTGATCACTTCTCCTGTGTGAAGATCTATGTTCACTGGGTCTTCTTTCCCTCCTAGAAAAATAAACCCAAGGTGAGAGATTTACTTCCTCAGAGCAGGGATACTTTCCACTCCACAGATGGAGATGTTGTTCACCCCCACGGGTTCCTCAGTAACAGCTACAAGATCTTTGCGAAGGATTCACATTCTACAAAATACTGCTGTGAAAAGGATCTTTTGGAAACCATGCTATCCCATTATTGTAGGACCTTCATTGTCTTCCAGTCATTTGTAGAATAAGATTTAAGATCTTAGGCTGTACGTTTAAGGCCTTACATTGGAGATCCCTCTCCTATCTTTCGAACCTCCTTATTCATAATCAACCTAGTCATGTGCTGCACTCCTCACAACAGGTGTTACTACCTTCCCCATGGAGATTAAGCCAGAAGGAACCTAGGAGGTGAATCTTCAGGCACCTCTTCTTTGGAATTCCTTACCTTTTAGATATACACCTTGAAAAGGAATATTTTAAATTCTGGAAAAAGCAGCTTGTTTTTTTTAATCAAGTATTTAATTTCTAATTGTTTTTACCTTTAGTTTTTTTGTATTACTATTATGTTTAATGATTATTTATATGTTATTGTATGTATTTCTTTTTTCTTTTTTGCTAATGACCCTGCTTTAGTTTTCAGTTTTGTAGTTGGGTTTTAGCTAACATTGCATTTTACATTATCTTGATTTACAAATTAGAAGTGCAATTATATAAATTAAATTAAACAGTGCAGGCGTAGAAACACACCCACAGGAGCTTTTCTTTGTGACCCTATAGGACTCTGAAGACACTGAGACAGAAGACTTTTCTCCTTCCTCCTATCTGAACTCCTGCAGAAAGATCAGACACTCAGCTTCTCCCTCTCTCCAAGCTTCAAACTGTTCTTAACCAGAATATTCTCAGGTTTCTGTAACCAACACCCTGGACTGTACTAAAGGTTTGGTCATCTCAGTACACTGGCAATCACAATAAACCCTCCTCTGGAAGAAGCATAAACCTAGTTAATGGACTATAAACACTTTTGCACATGCTAATGTAATACTGGATTTAAGGATCGAGCAAATCTCTTTACTCAGGAAAATATTTTGCAGTTGCTGGAAATCCACACTTTCATAGTCTGAATATGTATACACACACACATAGATTGCCTGTTCCCATAAAATGGAAGAGAAAGCCTACTTGCAGTTATGTAGATTTACTGATTTTTATATCTGATTCAAAGAAGGAGGTTATTTTTCTGTCACTGAAAAAACAGTGTTATAATAGTTATGGTGGAACCTTTCAAAAGGTTTCAATGGTTAAATTGGGAGTTAGGCAATTAAATCACTATTTTGAAAAATGTCTTCCTCTGACCAACTAAATTTAACCACTGGGAGAGAAAGTTTCAAATCCATTTCTGCACATAAAAAACTGTTTTATGCACAGATATGCAGTGCTGCTATACATGTAACTTTATGTGCAAAATAGGACATACATTCCCAGGGATGGGGCTGCAAATTAGCTGCCACATAAATGCATAATTTTAAGTTTCAAAAGTCCACATGTATATTTTCCCTGAAAAAAGTATATGCACAACAGCAGGTACAGGTATGTACACCTTCCTTTCCAAGTCAAGTGCTGTCTAACTTGCACTTCTAAAACTAGGGGAATGAATTGTAGGTTTAAGAATAGCTGGTCAAATTCTAACAGCCACAGACTTAGGGCCTGAGTCATCATAGACAGACACAGAATTGGAGAAAAACCTTAGTGAATCAGGCAGTTAGCTTGTTAGGTTTGGCTGAAAATGCATCTAAAGATAACTGGTTAAAATGAATAGATTATCTTTTGCAGTTTGGTGTCTCTGAAAAATAATTCATAGTATTTAAAATCATTTACAGGTCGATACAGTAAGGCCGCAGTAGAAACAGTGCGGCAGTGTCAGGCGCACCCTTCCTCCCCACACGCACAGTTCTCTTCACTAACTCCCCGATACTCTCTTCTAATTGCATGCAAATGCATGCCGCGGCTGTGAAGCGATAGGGAAGGGTTATGCCCGCGCAACCCATTTTACTGTATAGGCGCTGAGTACAGCGCCTATACAGTAAAATGGGTTGCGCTGGTACCTGTCATTTCAAATGACATTTGAAATGACAGGTACCAGGAAGTGTAAAAAACAAAAAACCAAAAATATAAAAACCTGAATGTTATAAAAAAAAATAAAAATTTTTAAATACCTGTCACTTTCCGAATCGTGCGGTCATCCAGGCAGCGGCAGGAGCCGGAGGGCCGCGTGGGTCCAGGCGGCTGGCGGCGGGAGCCGGGTGTTCCATCGAGGCCGCGGGCGGATGGGCGCGTTTAATCGAGGCCGCGGGGGCGGGTGGGCGCGCGTTGGTTTCAGGCGGGTGGCAGCGGCGGCGGGATCCGGGTGGGCGCGTGTTTAATCGAGGCCGCGGGCGGATGGGCGCGTGTTTAATCGAGGCCGCGGGGGCGGGTGGGCGCGCGTTGGTTTCGGGCGGGCGGCGGCAGCGGGATCCGGGTGGGCGCGTGTTCAATCTAGGCCGCGGGCCGGGTCGCACAGGCGCGCATTCATTCAGGCGGAGGAGCCGGAGGCGAAAGCGGCCTCCGGCAGCCCCCACCGGCAGTGAACGAATGCGCGCCTGTGCGACCCGTGCGATTCGGTGCTCAAGGCAGTCACATGCCGTGACGTCACGCCATGAGCGCCGAATCGCACGGGTCGCACAGGCGCGCATTCATCCAGGCGGAGGAACCGGAGGCGAAAGCGGCCTCCGGCAGCCCCCACCGGCAGTGAACGAATGCGCGCCTGTGCGACCCGTGCGATTCGGTGCTCAAGGCAGTCACATGCCGTGACGTCACGCCGTGAGCGCCGAATCGCACAGGCGCGCATTCATCCAGGCGGAGGAGCCGGAGGCGAAAGCGGCCTCCGGCAGCCCCCACCGGCAGTGAACGAATGCGCGCCTGTGCGACCCGGCCCGCGGCCTAGATTGAACACGCGCCCACCCGGATCCCGCCGCCGCTACCGCCGCCCGCCTGAAACCAACGCGCGCCTACCCGCCACCGCGGCCTCGATTAAACACGCGCCCATCCGCCCGCGGCCTCGATTAAACACGCACCCATCCGCCCGCGGCCTCGATTAAACACGCGCCCACCCGGATCCCGCCGCCGCCGCCCGCCTGAAACCAACGCGCGCCCACCCGCCCCCGCGGCCTCGATTAAACACGCGCCCACCCGGATCCCGCTGCCGCCGCCCGCCTGAAACCAACGCGCGCCCACCCACCCCCGCGGCCTCGATTAAACGCGCCCATCCGCCCGCGGCCTCGATGGAACACCCGGCTCCCGCCGCCGGCCGCCTGGACCCACGCGGCCCTCCGGCTCCCGCCGCTGCCTGGATGACCGCACGATTCGGAAAGTGAGAGGTATTTAATTTTTTTTTTTTTCTGACAGGTTTTATGTGTCCCACAGCATTACATTTTCTCGATCATCTCTTTATCGCTTTTTTTTAAATTGTTTTTTATTGTGTTTGAGTATCTTAAGTGGTGTCGATGGATTTGTTACTAGACTCAGAGTCCTAACTCCTACTAGGGGGAGGCGGTAAACTAACACGTTACGGCCGCGGCAAAACAGTGCGTTACTAAGGAGATAATATCAGCGCCCATTATAGTATTGGAGGGGAATAGCTAATTCCTTCATTATACAGCTAATTCGTTCATTTACACATCATTTACATGCTGGGTGCGGAAAGGGTTATGTGTCTATTTTAGGAAGCGCTAAGGACGCGTGAAACTGGAGACTGTATTGCTGGACTGCCTTACTCGTCTGTATTGTGCGCTCCCAGCTCGTTACAGACGGGAAATCTTTAACTGCACGTTACTGTATCGACCTGTTAGTCTCTCAGAACAAAATATCTTACCTGCTGTACTTTTAAAAAGCAAATCAAATTAACAAACTAGCATTTCATACAATTAAATTATAATCTTCTGGGGCGCAATTTATATTTTTGTCTGTGTTGCATATACCTCATAATAGTAACTCTACTTTTCCAGTTTATATAGACTCTTTATGAGAATGATGTGCACCCCAATGATTGTAGCGGTATGCATGAAAAAAAAGTTTCAGCACAGTTTCCTGTTTCATTTGGCTCTTTTATTTCTGAGCAGAATATCATTTCTTCATTTGGGTCATTGGTTTCATTTGTTTCCACTAAAGTCAATGGGGGAAGCAATGCATCCTATTTTTGTTTCTAACTTTGGGGTTTTCTTTCCAAGTTTTATCAAACTCGCTGAGAGGCAGAGGCAACAGCACCCCAAGGCACCAAGATTGGCATAAACCCCCCAAGGCACCAAAAGAGGGGCAAAGGGCACTGATCTTACAATACCTGAATGTAATCCTTTTCCTATCTTACAAAGCAGTTATTGGTTTGTGATAAAGAGTATTATTCTAATTTATCCATCTGAAACTGCAGATTTCCAAGCATTGACAAGCTTAAGCCACTTCTTTCCTTGTATTGCCTGCTGTAAAGGCCAGATAATGTCCATAAAACTTAGTCAATCAATATCCATTCCTTTTGTGTTATTTTTCTTGTCCTCAGCAAATCTTGTGCTAATAAAAAACAGGCACTGATATTTGCCCAGTGACAGAGAAAGAAAGAGACTAATTTAATCCTCATCTATTAACTGCACTGACCAAGCTATTAATACATCCATCTTGTATACTAACAATCAGAGTTATCATCAACTCTGTCCTGAGGCAACTTGGATTAAATCTAAACCAGCTACACCTTGCTCACTCTAATCTGAGCCTGTCTTCCCCCCTTCTTTGGACCTGAATATTTGATAGGGATGTGGAATCATTTTACCCGAATTAGGCAATGTCAACGAAATTGCCTAATTTGGAATGTTTTGGGAGAACCGAAAAAAGATTGATTTTTTTTCTGAAATTTCGGGAAAAATTTGTGTTTGAGTTAGTGCGTGCTAACAGGAGGTAGCGCGCACTAACTCCTGATAATGCGCACTAACCCGAAAATCGGGGCCCCCAAAATAAAAAACCTGAACCATGAGAAAAATGAAATTCATGCGGGGGGGGGGGGGGGGGCCGAAACGAAGCCCGACATGAAATTTTTATCTGAAGCACATCTCTGATATTTGAGTCAGGACAATTGGAATGTGCAGTAATTTGAAATAAATGCATATTTTGTAACAATAAGTCAATTTTGGGTTTGTTACAAACAGAACAAACCAAACATCAACTTAGCCAAAAATATCCAAAAATGTATGGATATATTTTATTTTTTAAATGGGGCCTTCCTGGACCTCCTTTTCCCCATCTCAAAAATGAAATAAGGCCTCCCAGCTTTCACATACCCTTTCTGCAGGTTATGTACTATAGAAAGGGGCAGGCGCAATCCCTCGTCACTTCTGCCTTACTGGCTCCTGCTGGATAATGGGGTTGGCCAGCCCAGAGGCCAGCATCAATTTTCCATTATCCAGAAGTATATGGCCATAGAAAAATTTGGCATAGGACAGCCTTAAGAACAGCACCATTTTGTTTAAGGCCATATGCTTTATGACTATGAAATATTGGTACCAACACCTTTGTCCAGCAGGAGCCAGCAGGGCTTAAATAACTTGAGATCACTCCTGCTCTTTTATACATTGAAGTCCCCATGGAATGGGTAATTGGGGCTGGGTAATACCTGGCTAAGATGCCAAGGAGGCCATATCTCAGCTGCAGCAGTGGGGCCAGTGAGGGGATGGGGCGGAGGGGTCTACATGGAGGCCTTGTTTTAGGTCCTTTTTTAAAAATATAAGGGTTTCTTTTTCTTTGGAAAACAAACCAAATCAAACATTAATGGCCGAAATTTCGATTGCCCGCACACACAAATACCAGGGGTTACGTGCGTGGCTGGGCCATGTGCGCTCCATGTGCATTTAAAAAATTGCCCAGCCTCATGCGTTTCTCGCGAAAGATGCAGAAGTGCTGGGCTACTGAAAAGAGGTAGGCTGGGGGAAGGGTCTGGGCAGGGAGGGGGACGGCCCGGACAGCAGCCATTAGGCCTTGTCCCGGGGAAGCTTACTTCTGTTCTGAAGCAGCAGGTAAGTCAAAAAAACAAAAAAAATGTAACTAGCTAGGTAGGAGTTAGGGGTTGGGGGAGGAGAGGAGAGGGGACAAGGTAGGAAGGATAAATAGGGGTATATGGAAGTTCCCTCCCTTAACTGGAGTGGACTGGGAGGGAACTGGGGAAGGCCTACTTGCGTTGCTGCACATTGATTTAGAAAATCCCCTCCCCACCGGCGCAAGCAAGTCACAACCCGTCCACACATGCATGAGCGGGAAATGTATTTTATAACATGCACACGCCGATGCACGTGCATGGAATCAAAACACAAATGTTTGTGGTGTACATCCCTACAGGACAAGTGGTTAGCTTAAAGGCTAGAAACCAACATTTAATGCTAACTGCTGAAATACTGAATGAAACAAAATGCACAGAGAAAGTCACCCTAACTAGCATGCTGCACTTCTACTACTGCTACTACTAAAAATTTACATAGCACTACAAGGTATATGCAGCCCATGCCTGTCATTCTAAAGAGAGAGGGTGGAAGAGAGAGCAGAAAGGGAAACTGAATAGGGAGTAAATTAGTTGCAGCTTGCTCAGTACATCTGAGCAGACATATTACAATATGGAAGCTGTTAGTGGCTATCAGTGTAGCATTTAATCTCTAGCTAAGGGTTATTAGCATTAGTAACAAGGTTGGGACACATTTCTCCTTTTTAGATGGAACCTATGTGGTTTCAAAAGTTTATGTTCTGCAACATCTTTATTTTTTTCTTCCAATAAATGGTATCACAGCTTAGTAAATGCCAATATTTAAGTACAAATTCACAGCATATAAAGATCAGTGACATCTATTCATTTATTTATTTGTTTTTTCAATTTGATAGTCCACCTTTTCCTAAGAAAGGCATAGGGCAGATTACAACAAAGATGTGAATTGCATAATGTATGTCAGGGAGGGAACATAAAGAACATATGAACTGGGAATTGAAAAATGAAATGCTGTAGCAATACATGCAATTCACTGATTTCATTGTAGAAAGAAGATATCTAGCAAATAAGATAGGAAACACAGCACATACTAGAGTACGACACTGTTTGCATAGTTAAGGGAGGATATTGAAAGCTATCGGTGCTTTCAATAGCGCAGAAACAATTATCTAATACCCCTGTGAGCTCCATGTGCTTCTGGTAGAGCATCCTATAGCTACTGGTTTTAAGGTCTTGAAATCAAACTGTTTCTGCGCTATTGAAAGCACTGATAGCTTCAACAACTACAAGATTTTTCCAAAGGTTCAGAAGCTGCAAGAGAGAGACTATTTCAGATTTTATAAAGCTAACCTGAACAGACCATGTCCTTTCTGGGCAAATGACAAGCGTTGTTCTATTAAAGATTGCCATGTAGAGCCATGCCCTGAGCTCCTTGTGTGTGGGCGAAACTCGGCCAGAGTCGGGCATTTGTTGGGCAATTTTCATTATTGTAATAAAGAATATTTTTAAGAACTTTCAATCTATCTCCTTTTTTGTTCAACTGGGCTTAGGTAGGGCTAGTGGGTGACATCATCAAGAGGAGGTTTTTCCTGCCACTGTGCACATATTATGTGCATGCATGCAAGCAAGCACGTCTACGGAGAGGCCAGACGCGGCAAGATGGCGGCTGGATCTGGTGGCATTCCTGCCGCATGAGCTCACGTGAGTGCTGAGAATCCTAACATTACATTATTGTTGTTGACATAAATGAGAATGTGCCCTTCAAGGCTAAGATGTGTTTCCACTGAGAGCTGATGGTCAATATTGACCCCCAGACTACATAGAGTCTGAGAGTTAGAAGATGGTCTCTGAAATGGAGAAGGGGGGTTACCGAGTTTGCCCAGACCAGATTACCCAAAGAAGCTTTAATTTGGATGAGTTGAGTTTGTTTGTGGTCACTGAGCCATTGGGTTACTGCTGACAGTCATTAAGATTAGAAATGGTGAGCTTTGACTTTGTTTTTCATTATTACATATATTATTAATAGCTACACAAAATCTTATATTGCTTACGCCAAAATACTAATATCAGGAGAATGAGGGGGATTTAAACATTGATTTCATATACAGCTGCGGGAAAACAGGCTGGCTGGGTTTACCGTGCTAAGGGAGAGAACTATGGCCTAGATTCATCATTTGCTATAAATTTAGTGCCCGCAGTAAAAAAAGGGGCATGGTTAGGTTAATTTTCCTGGTACCACATCTCATAGGTATTTTGCTACAATGCGCGTAAAATTTATCGCACCTGAGTTACTGACAGGGCAGGCTTTTATTGCAATTGGAGTTGGGCTGCTTGTGAAAGAGAGAGAGAGACTCACAAAAATGTTAACTATTTATATCACTGTAAGAGGGAACACTAGTAACTAGGGTTGAGTTTTGTGGGGGTGAGGTGGGTTTTGGGGGGCAGTTTTATATGCGCACTCATATGTACGAACAACTGGATGCTGGGCTTGATGGACCCTTGGTCTTACCCAGTATGGCATGTTCTTATGTTCTTAATATGGTACAAATCTACTTTTCTTTCAATTTTCATCACTCAAAATCAGATTAAATTTTCACTGATAGTAACTGTGCTGTTTGTACATATGAGTGTGCATGTAAAACTGTTCCCCAAAACCCAACTCACCCTACAAACCTTACCCTGAGTTCATTATGCCCCCACTTACAGTGGTATAAAAAGTTCAAATATGTGAGCCTCCACAGAGGTTCTCTCTCTCTCCTCTCCCCTTCCGTCTCCTCTCTCCCTACTCCCTACCGAACCAGCATTTGTGATAAATACCAACCGGTAAATCACAGCTAGCTCAGGCATTATGCACGGAAAAAAGGTGTGGTTATTTCCGGTGTTAAATCCCAATATAATGTACGTTACTTTATCACATGCCATATTAACCAACCCTCATTTCCATTAACTCCACCCAAACTCCTCCCACTCAACTACTAATTTTAAATTTGCATATGTATTTCATGATGCAGTATTTATCACTTGTGGTACGATCACACCTTAACGCATTTTGATAAATGACCCTGTATGTTTCTAAATAGGGCAGCTGTATGGGTTTTTCTCATATCTTTCATTTGGCAGTAAAACCTCATAAATTTAGCTGTTTGCTGAAAACACTACAGCTCTACCCTTCTGAATAGCAGGACAAGTCACTGATATGGCAAAGTATCTTGCATTTCATTGACAATATGAAAAGAACATATGCCTATGATTTTACCAGTAAGCATTCATTAGCTTTACAAAGTTATTATTTCTGCCCGACTATTTTGATGGCTTTCTTTAAACTGCTTACAAGTTTTTGGTGTGCTGATACAAGACACTTTCCCTACTGTATGAATTCAGGAGCAAATGTTTTCCTTCAGTTATTTAAATGAAAAAGTAAACAATGTAAATGTCCTGAAAAAGGACCCAGCAACTGCTGACTTGTTTAAGTTTAACCATTTGCAGTTTGGTGTCTTTTTTATAACTGAACAAAGTCTTGTGATTGTCATGTTTGTCCACCTGAATATATAGAAATAAGGGTTAATAAACACAGCATAGATGATACCGTCTTATTGAGCTAACTCATTATACCTGTGACTTGCTTTTGAGATCTATGCTGCCTTCATCGTCAGTAAAGAAACAGTGTAGTTACATTGAGTTTAACCAGTACAGAATCAGCTGGGTATGAGATTACATATGCCATTTCCTGGCGTGTAGCCAGATGGACTCAGGACAAATGGGATAGTATCCGCGTGCTAGCAGTTGGAGATGGATCTGACGTCAGCACGGGGGCGTGTATATATCCCCACAGGAAGCGCAGCTGTTCAGTAATTTCCGTCTCCAAAGCAGTTTGGAGTGCCTGCACGCTGGTTCAGCGTGCTTTCCAAGACTACTTTCATTTTTGTTTTCTTCTCTTCTAGATTCTTCTCTTCAACACCTTTTTGAGCCCCGCGCTCCTCAGGGGCCGTTCTGGCCGTGCCCCCCAGTTGAGCTTCCCGGGGTGACTGCCGTGGTCCCCCGGAGGTGAAAGTCCTCGGTCCCGCCGAGGCCCTCGCTCCCGGCGTGGACGAGGTAGCGGGTGCAGTGCCTCAACCGCGGCGGTGAAAGGTATTGGCCCTTTCCCCTCGCAGCCGGAGACCGCCTGTGATCCTGCCCGGCAGCGCTGAAGATTTGGTAAGGCGTACGTCTCTTCACCCAGGTCTCCGCTATCTAGAGGACCGGCGGCGTGGCAAGCCGTGGAGGACGCCATTTGTGGCCTTACTCAGGTATTCCGCGCCTGTAATGGGCGCGGCTTTCTTTCCTCCTTGTTCTTGCTTATTGGCTGCCACTGTGAGTATGTGCCGCATATTGCTGCTGTATGTCTATTGACTGCCATTAGGTGTATCTTGCTACCTGCTTAGTATTGTGCGCCTATTCTGCTCGGCGCCTATTGCGGCCGCACACTGTTGCTATTGTGTGCCTGTTCTACTCAGCGCCTCTTGCTGCCACAGCCTGTTGCTATTGTGCGCCTGTTATTTTCAGCGCCTATTGCTGTCGCATACTCTTGCTATTGTGCGCCTGTTTCTACTCAGCGCCTATTGCTGCCGCTTACTATTGCTATTGTGCGCTTGTTTTGCTCAGCGCCTATTGCTGCCACTTCCTATTGCTATTGTGCGCTTGTTTTGCTCAGCGCCTATTGCTGCCGCTTGCCTTTGCTATTGTGCGCTTGCTCTATTCAGCGCCTATTGCTGCCGCATCCTATTGCTATTGTGCGCCTGTTCTAGCCTGCGCCTATTGCTGCCGCATAAGAAGCGCACGCTTGCTATATTTTGCTCATGGCTCAGCTCGCAGCCGCGGCCGCAGCTGCGCCGCCGCTTGCCCTAGACGTGTCAGCTCTGGGCCTCTGCTCTGCATGCCACCTTCGTGCCACGTGCGGTACTGACCCCGACTCCCTGTGTACCCAATGTGCGGCGGCCGGGGGACCCTCCGGCCAGGACCAATCTCAGCCGCAGTTTTTTGACAGTTCACCTGCGGCTACCCCGGATTTGGGAGGCAGTCTCGACCGCTCAGGAATCCCGGGGGATCTTGTACCCCGGCGTTTTGAGGCTGCTTCCATTTCCTGGGTGGATCTTTTTCAGGGAATTCATGCCTTTGTCCAGATGCAGACGGCTTCGCGTCCTGCCCCTACGGTCCTTGCTGCGCCTGTTCTTCCGGCGGTTGCTGCGGTTCCTGCGGTGGCGGCGTCTACGGCGCATGCTGCGGCTGCCGCCATGATGGCAGCCTCTAGGGATCCTGTTCCTGGACCCTCGCAGCCTTCTCGGGAGCGGGACCTCCCGTTATTGGACAGTCCCGATCACTCGGACCAGGAGGTTTCGCCGGACGAGTCCGAACTCCCGGACGAAGGGGACCTCCCCCCGGGGATTGCGCCATATAGGACTATGCAGCGCTTTTTCCCTAAGGAGGACCTCTCGGACCTCGTGTCTCAGTGTCTGGCGGAGTTGGATATCACTGGACCCAGTGCTTCGATTCCTTCTGCGCAGAACCCCCTGCTGGAAGGTCTTCGTCCTACAGCCCGCCATTTTCCTTTCTTGCAGGCAGCTCAGCAACTCATTGATTTGGAATGGGCAGCACCGGCGGCCTCATTTCAAGGGGGCCGGGCCCTGAAAGGCATGTACCCATTGGCACCGGCTCTCCAGGACCTCCTGGCATGCCCTCAGGTGGACGCCTTAATTAGCGCTGTGGTCAAGCGCACTACCATTCCTGTGGAAGGGGGTATGGCCCTCAGGGAGCCCCATGACAGGCGGATGGACGCCATTCTGAAGCAAAATTTTGAGGTGGCAGCTCTTTCTTTGAGGATTGCGGCCTGTTGCACGGTGGTCACTCGTGCCTGCTTGTCTCAGGTCCGGAACAACGCTCCGGCGGCTGACATGGAGCCCGCTCTTTCCTTCCTCACCGATGCCGCATCGGATTTGGTTCGCACCACGGCTAAGGGGATCTCGTCTTCCGTGGCCGCCAGGAGACACCTATGGATCCAGCCATGGTCCGCTGATACACCTTCAAAGTCTCGCCTCATCAAATTGCCTTTTCAGGGCTCGTTTCTGTTTGGCAGTGACCTTGATAAGCTAGTCGCTACCTGGGGTGCCTCTCCTACCAGAAGACCGGTCCAGGAGGGGACAGCGCTCCGGTCCACGGCCCTCCAAGGGCAGGAGCTCACAGCGATTTGTTCCATATAGAGGGCGCTACCAGACGCCGCGTCCTCCGGCCAGGAATCAGTCCTTTCGGTCCAGGCTGCGCAAACGGGGGAACAGGCCGGGCGGGGGTCCCGGTCGCATCCCACAATGAGAATTTGCCGATTCATCTGGGGGACGAAGCCATAGGGGGCAGGTTGACCCTCTTCTACCCCAGATGGGTCGAGATCACGTCGGACCAGTGGGTCCTTGCAGTTATCCGAGAGGGGTATTATCTGGACTTTCATCATCTTCCTCCGGACAAGTTTGTGGAGTCTTCATGTTCCCCGCTCAAGAAGGCAGCATTGGCGGCCACCCTGACGAGGCTCCTGACCTTGAACGCCATCCTCCCAGTGCCTGCCTGGGAAGTGAATTCTGGACACTATTCCATTTATTTCATAGTACCCAAGAAAGGGGGCACTTTTCGGCCTGTGCTGGACCTCAAATCCCTCAATCGGTACTTACGGGTACCGAGGTTTCGCATGGAAACTCTGCGTTCCGTCAAAGCCGCAGTCCAGCCTGGAGAGTTCCTCACGGCATTAGACCTGTCCGAAGCCTATCTTCATATTCCGATACATCCAGATCATCAGCGCTTCCTACGCTTCAAGGTTCTGGACCGCCACTTCCAGTTTCGAGCTCTCCCCTTCGGGTTGGCCACCTCCCCAAGGACATTCACCAAGGTGATCGTGGTTGTGGCGGCGGCACTCAGGCGGGACGGGATCTTGGTCCATCCCTACCTAGACGACTGGTTGATCAGGGCGAAATCCCGAGTGGAGAGCCTGCGGACAACCGACAGGGTGATCGCCCTTCTGGAAAGCTTGGGCTGGGTCATCAACCTCAGCAAGAGCTGCCTACAGCCTTCCCAGTCCATAGAATATCTGGGGGTACGGTTCGACACTCGGGCGGACACGGTCAGTCTTACGACCAAGAGACAGTTGAAACTTCGGCAGCGTATCCAGTATCTGTTGGGAACCAGTCGGCCGTTAGCTTGGGATTATCTGCAAGTTCTGGGTCTCATGGCCTCCACTCTGGATGTGGTGCCTTGGGCACGAGCCCATATGAGACCACTACAGCATTCCCTGCTCTCTCGCTGGAGCCCCCATCACCGAGCCTATTCCACGCACCTCCCTCTACCGGTCCATGTTCGGACCCAGCTGCGGTGGTGGTTGCGGTCCGACCACCTGAGCAGGGGGTCGCGGATGTCCTCGCCCACGTGGATCTTGTTCACCACGGATGCCAGCCTAAGCAGCTGGGGAGCACATTGCGAAGAACTCACCGCGCAAGGGCGCTGGAACAGGGAGGAGTCCACATGGAACATCAATCGCCTGGAAGCCCGGGCAGTCAGACTGGCCTGCCTTCGTTTCGCTCCACGGCTGCGGCACAGAGCTGTCAGAGTGATGTCCGACAACACCACCACGGTGGCCTACATCAACCGTCAGGGCGGAACCAGAAGCCGACAGGTATCTCTAGAAATCGCCCCACTCATGGTTTGGGCAGAGGCGAATCTGCGGGACATCTCCGCCGTCCACATTGCCGGGAAGGACAATACCACAGCAGACTTCCTCAGCAGGGGAAGCCTGAATCCAGGCGAGTGGCAGCTGTCCCCCACAGCTTTCCAGATGATTGTCGATCACTGGGGGATCCCGGCCATGGATTTACTGGCAGACAAGTCCAATGCTCAGGTACCCAGATACTTCAGCCGCAGACGCGACCCGTGCTCGCACGGCATCGATGCTCTGGTCCAGCCGTGGCCTCCGGGGACTCTTCTATATGCCTTTCCCCCGTGGCCTCTACTGGGTGCCCTCATCCACAGGATTCGGTCACACCAGGGCCTAGTTCTTCTGGTGGCCCCGGACTGGCCAAGAAGACCCTGGTACGCGGACCTCAGACGCCTGCTGGCAGGGGAGCCTCTCCCCCTGCCTCCTCTCCGGGACCTTCTACGTCAGGGTCCCATTCTGCACGAGGATCCGGCTCAGTTCTCTCTTACGGTCTGGCCATTGAGAGGGCTCGACTGAAGAAAAAGGGTTACTCGGGGCCTGTGATTAATACACTCCTCCGGGCTCGCAAGTGTTCCACATCCCTCACCTACGTACGGATCTGGAGAATTTTTGAAGCATGGTGCGACTCTCATGGCACCAGTCTACATGCCGCCACTATTCCTATTGTGTTGGATTTCCTGCAGGATGGACTTCAGAAGGGTCTCTCCCTCAGCTCCATCAAGGTTCAGGTAGCGGCACTATCGTGCTATGGGCCCAGGAGAGGTGGCAAGACTATCGCCAAGCACCCTGATGTTTCTCGTTTCCTGCAAGGCGTCAAGCATATTCGTCCGCCACTAAAGTGGCCTATACCCTTATGGAACCTTAATCTGGTTCTGGATTTCCTTGCGGGATCCACCTTCCGACCCCTTCGGGGCTTGTCTCTACGGTCTCTAACCCTGAAGTTGGTATTCCTGCTGGCCGTATGCTCCGCACGCCGCATCTCTGAACTACAAGCGCTGTCCTGCCGTGATCCCTTTCTACGTATCTCTTCGGAGTCTATCCATCTTCGGACGGTTCCCTCCTTTCTCCCTAAAGTGGTTTCACAATTTCATCTTAACCAAACCATATCCTTGCCTACCACGGTAGGTTTGAAGAAATCTGAAGAAGGCCGTTTATTACGCCATCTCGACATCGGCAGATTGCTGCCCAGGTATCTGACAATGACTCAAGACCTGCAGAAGACAGACCATCTGTTCGTCCTACACAGCGGGAAGAAGCAAGGTGAAGCGGCCTCTCGGCCCACCATTGCCCGCTGGATTAAAGACGTTGTCAGAGCCGCCTACGTGGCGGCTGGGAAGGCTCCGCCTCTACAGGTTAAGGCTCATTCTACCAGAGCCCAAGCGGCGTCTTGGGCTGAATCCTGGATGCTGTCGCCGGCGGACATCTGTAAAGCGGCGACATGGTCCTCCCTCCATACCTTTTCTCGGTTCTACCGTCTGGATGTCCAGGCCAGGGAGGACTCGGCTTTTGCGAGGGCGGTACTGCATGGTCCTCAGGCAGCCTCCCGCCCAGGCGGGGTGTAAAGCTTTGGTACATCCCATTTGTCCTGAGTCCATCTGGCTACACGCCAGGAAATGTTGAGATTACTTACCTGGTAATCTTGTTTTCCTTAGTGTAGACAGATGGACTCAGCATCCCGCCCAGCTGCCTGTGTACATGGGTTTTCACTGATTCCAGGTAAGCCTTTGACCTTTGTTTTCCTAAGAGCGTACACTCTGCCAATATCCGCGCCTTCCGGTTGGGAAGGCTGGCGGTCTCCAGCCACTGTCAATCGGTCAGGGGAGGCCTGTTTTCACTTTTTTTTTCTTTACCTTTCATTGAGCGTCAGTACACACATCCATAACAGCTTTTGCAAGGAAGATTACTGAACAGCTGCGCTTCCTGTGGGGATATATACACGCCCCCGTGCTGACGTCAGATCCATCTCCAACTGCTAGCACGTGGATACTATCCCATTTGTCCTGAGTCCATCTGTCTACACTAAGGAAAACAAGATTACCAGGTAAGTAATCTCAACATTACAGCTCAGTAAAGTGAGGGGAAAGAGGTGACAGAGTCAGTCTTAAAAAAACCTATGTCTGATAATGGGTGAGAAAACCAATGTCCTTAAGTCTTTTTTTGTGTTGCTTCCAAAATGTTTAATCATCATTTCAAATGTTTTTAGTTGTTGTGTAGTTCTGAAATTCCTTTTAAATATACTGATTGTGAGGTTGTTTCTTGTACTTTCAAAATCGAGCATAAATCAAGCATTCTCTGACAGTTGAGGTATTTCCTGTTAATCTCTGTTTCCAGTTTGTAACATGAGAGTTTTCAGAGACAATGTGCAGCCTTTAAGAAGCACAGGATCCTCAGTCATTAAATTTTACATTTTCAAGGTTTAGTTGTTTAATTATCAGCTAATACCAAGGCCTCTTTGTCTCTTTCAATAAGATGAGTGGGATTGAAATGGATTTGGAATAAAGTACAGTTTTGCTCCAAGGCTTTCTTTTGATCAAAGATGTAACATACATTAAAAGTGACTTCAGAAAATAACAATGAAAGAATGATTGCATTTCCTTATAGCAATCATGAGTAAATCATAACAAGTAAGCTATCATCCTGGTAAACCAAACAAGACCATGAAGGTTTAAAAAAAATAGAAAATAGAAAACATAGAAAACGTGCATCATAGTTTCTTATTGCAATTGTAAATCATGTGGAAGGACATTTTGCTCCTGCCCATAGGGCTTATAGTTCCACAGGTACTTTGTACTTATGAGACAACAAGCTTACAGGGTCATTTATCATCTCACGTTATGGCTTTTTGCATGCGTTAAGGTGTTTTTGCATGCAAATAAATGCCTTAATGCATGCAAAAAACACCATGACACATGCTGCGATGCTAATTTTTAAAAGAGGAGGGATTGGGGAGGAGTTGGAGGTGGGAATTTTGTAAAAGTGGGCTGGCTTCACACTGTGTTAAGCCATAATACATGATATTGCACGGTTTTAACACCAAAAATAACTACACCTTTTCCAATAGTGTTAAGCTGTGTGATGTGCCCATTTTTAGGCTGGGGAGAGGCCGGAGAGGAAGAGAGAGCCTCTGGGGGCATGCCATAGTAAGCAGCTATTTATGCTACTATAGGAGCCCACCTAATAACTCAAGGTGAGGTTTAGGTAGTAGTGTAGGGATTAGGGGCCACTTTTACATGCAAAGTGAGACGTATGAACAGAACAGTGCACTCTTGTGAAGATTTGATGTTCTTCAGAGTGTGGAAATGCAGACAATGATGAGATTTGTACAATGTTCTCTCAACCTAGCTTGATGTTACCCATGTCAGGGGAAAGAGTTGCACCTATAGCCAGTCTTTGAATTGTTCCTATTTTGAACTTATTATACTTTGCCTACATGAAAAAAACATTTTGCTGATGAAATAAGGACATCTGGTCTTTGCTTGAACTTCCCGATGGATTTCTATTCACCAGCCTGTACTACTATACTTCGCAGCACACATTGCCCTTTGACAAAGTAGCAATCTACCATACAGGAAATGGGGTGGTGTTCCATTACACTATACTGGGGCAAGAGGAAGACAACCTCTAAAGTAGTAACAAGGAGCATTGGGGAAATGTATGCCCTTGATGAACAGTCCCTGTAGGCGGTGGGGTTTTAAGCATCTGCTGGATGTGTTAGCCTCTAATTACAAAGTCCATTCCAAGACTACAGTTAGAAGGAAGGTCATCCCCACCCTGTACAGAAAAAAGACACCATTCCCCAGGGGTAGAGAAAGAAAGCACCCAAGTCACCTCTAGGACTCTGGGCCCTGGAAGAGACTTTCTTCCCCACCCCTATAAAGAAAGGATCCATGCCCTGGAGAAAAGAGACTGTGAAAGAGCTAGCCAGAGGGTCCAGCCATTAAGTTTATGGCTCCATCGGAGTACAGCTCACCTCCTGGGATGGGGTTAAATATGTTAAAGGCAATAGAAGGGTGCTTTGAGGATATCTGTTGCTTTGCACACATCAAATGTGGGTGCGCAGCATGAGAAAGAGAATCTTCTCAGGATCAGTCCTCAACCTCTGGACTTTAGGCTTGATTCTGACCTCTTTACCTTCAGGAAGAGATTATAAATATGGTTGTTTGTGGAAGCTTTCAGCCCTTAGAAGCTTAATCCTCATAATACATTAATCTAGCCCCTCCAGCGGCAGATTGCAGGAACATATCAGCCCAGGGTTTCTTTTCAAAACCACCTTCATGCACTTTTCTTGCAGCATATGCATCGTCAACAGCTCCCAAAAGCACACCAAGTCACCCTTGGAACCCAGCAGAACTGAGTCAAAACATCTCCAAAATAAACGTCACCTTTCCTAAGTAACTAAGAAGTTGAGCACATTCTAGACCAGGGGTGAGCAAAACTGCAGCTCCCGTTCAATCCATGCAAATTGGTTGGGATCCCTACATATCTGCTTATATCTTTTATAGAGATATATCCTGGATTCCCGGTTTTCCTCTTAAACCAGTTGCAAGTAATGACACTGCCAGCCAGTGTCAGACATACACATTCAGTCACAAACAGATTTTTAGATTGCAGAAACTTTATTGGCACCTACACAAGTACCTGGGTTCCTGCCAGGAACTTGTTACCTGGATTGGCCACTGTTGGAAACAGGATACTGGGCTTGATTGACCTTTGGTCTGACCCAATATGGCAAGTTTTATGTTGACACATATTCTTTCTCAGATAAAAAGACAGACCCACACACTGAGTGTGTGTGTGTGTCTGTATCAGAGAGAAAGATACCAACACACACACACACTCTCTCACAGACAAAGCATTTATGAGTGTGCGTATCTCTCTCACGCTCTCTGACACAGACACACAGACTCTCTCTGATAAGCTAATGCTGTGCTGCTACATATGTGCTCACACAGTGTGCGCCCCCAGTGCTGCATCATGGTTTAAAGTTCTAGCTTGCTGATAGCCCTTCCCCATCCTGTAGCAGCCCCCTCCCTTTCCCAATCCCATTCTCTAGGAGACTCGCTGGTTCCAGAGCCAGCTGCTTCTTTAAGAGCTCAATACAGTCACCTCAGAAAGAAGCCTCCCCAACTGATGCATAGGCACTTCCTCCTGGCTTATCACCTTCCTTCCTGTGTCTGTAGCTTGCCTCCACATCTCCTCAACCCTCTCACCACTCTAGTGCATTCCCATTGACTGCAGGCTACACAGTCTGCTGCTTTTATGGTTCCCAAGCTGTGCTCTGCCTACCAACTCCAGGGTAGGGGGCTACCAGAAGTGACCCATACTGTTCCCTGGGTTTATAAAAAGAGAAAATTAAGCCTGGCCGAGAGTGAGGAGAGCCACTAACCCAAAGTAGCAAAGCTCCAGATGGAATCCTGCAACAGCTAGGGCTGTTGCAAGGGTATTAAGTGTCATAGGCAAACCTTACAGCCTTGCACACACTCCTGGCCTCAACCTTCTCACAAATAATTAAAAAATATGCATTTATAGTAACAGATTTTACATGAAAAAGAACATTCAGTGTTCTAAGGTAAAAATCTCATTTAAAATGTGTATTATTTACATGCATTATTGTAGTACCAACCAGAAAACTGCAAAAAAGACACCTGCATCCATATGGTGTTAGGACTATTGTAAAGCAAGCTTTAAGTAAACTGAATTACAATAAAGCAAACCTCCCATATGAAAACAGCACTTACTGCCTGCACTCAAATAGTAAATGTTATGTTCTGCTAGGTTAGAACTAGATAGTTGGCCCTTGGGTCGTGGCAAGAGCTGAGTCCACCCACAGGGAGGAGCCCTGTGGGGACTCACCACAACAGATGGGGTCTCAGTAGTGATGGACACAGGAGGCAATAGGTTTTATTCTACGGCAATGTAACCCGAGGAGCGGGGTAGATAGGCACAGTCCAGAGTAGATGGTTCTCTTAGCTGGATTTTCTGGTAGTGGCCCGCAGCGCGGGGTAACCCGGGGAATACCTCCTCCAAATGAATCTTGCACAAGCTGTCTCCGGTAGTGGTCCGCAGCGTGGGGTAGGCCAAAGGTTGGTAATAGCAGTAGCACAAGACAGCATTGATCCGGTAGTGGTCCACAGAGCGGGATAACCCAAGAATCCACACAGCGACAGGAAAGGAGGAGAGTAGAGCAGGTCTTGTACTCACTCCGAACTGAAACAGCAAAGCCGTAGTTGTAGACGCAGTGACGACCCAAGGCAGGGAGCCCGAAGGGTCATCTGTAGAATCAGCGAGGAGACTCACTTGGTTGGAGAACATGAGGCTAGAAGAGATGGCTCTCCGAGGAATGGATAGCCCTGAGTGCAGCAAGGCCCCCGAGGAGTGGGTACCTGAGTAACTCAGACAGGAGCGTAGGAACAGCGAAGCGGTCCCAGAATGGCGGAATTAAGCAAGACAGGAATCCTTGATAACTCCAATAGGATTATATACATGTAGGCAGTTACATCATGCAGTGGGGATACCCCCGAGGTTCCCGCCATGACATGTTTAAGAAGGGGGCAGGCACGCGCATACCCTAGGTTATCCCAGAAGCAAGATGCCGTCCCAAGCATGCCATGGAGGTCGGCATGCAGAAGCAGAGACAGCCTTCTTCCCCAGACTCGCAGCTGCAGGGAAAAAGTGAGGTGAACAGCAAAGATCACAGCCGCCTGCGACTGACAGGCGTAACAGTAAAAACCCTACCTAATAAAAGGAAACACTGGAAATATTAACAGGCCCTAAAACACCAATACACCTCTTATTAGGAGAACAGAACAGAAACTAAGTACTAGCAGGATACCTCACCTCGGTCACATATTCAGAACACAAGCAAACCTTCACTACACAATGAATAAAGAAATCATAAAATAACATAGGAACATAGGAAATTGCCGTACTGGGTCAGCCCAACAACCTGTTTCCAACAGTTGCCAATCAAGGCTTCAAGTACCTGGCAATTACCCAAACACTAAGTAGATTCCATGCTACTGATGCCAGTAATAGCAGTGGCTATTCCCTAAGTCAACTTGATTAATAGCAGTTAATGGACTTTTCAAAACAATTATCCAAACCTTTATTAAAACCAGCTACACTAACTGCCATAACCACATCCTCTGGCAACAAATTCCAGAGCTTAATTGTGTGTTGAGTGAAAAATGTTTTTTTCTGATTAGTTTTAAATGTGCTACTTGCTAACTTTATGGCATGCCCCCTAGTCCTTCTATTATCCGAAAGAGTAAATAACCGATTCACATTTACCCGTTTCTAGACCTCTCATGATTTTAAAGACCTCTATAATATCCCCCCTCAGCTGTCTCTTCTTTGAGCTGAAGAGCCCTAAACTCTTTAGCCTTTCCTAATAAGGGAGCATTTCTATGCCCTTTATCATTTTGGTCGCCCTTCTCTGTACCTTTTCCAGTGCAACTATATCTTTTTTAGATGTGGCGACCAGAATTGTACACAGTACTCAAGATCAGTCTCACCATGGAGCGATACAGAAGCATTATGACATTTTCTGGTTTTTTTGTTTTGTTTTTTTTTTATAGTTTATTGAATTTCTATAACATTTACAATGAAAGAAATCAGGAAATCTTGGGATACATATCAATATTTAAAAACAAGAAAAGAAAGAAATACAGGAAAATAAAGTTTACATGTTAATCCCAACTATTTAGTCCACTTTATCTGGGAAGCCACTCAAAAGAATATATAAGAGGTAATACGTCTAATCATAGAACTATAGGTAGATCCTTATTTTATGACCAATTAAATTATCCGTCATGTAGGCTGCTCATGAACCCCAGATCCCCCTTTATCTATAAGAAATACTTCCAGGTGATCAGGTTGAAGAAAAACAAATTTGTTTTTTTGATAGATAACAATACATTTACATGGGAATTTGAGGAAGAATGTAGCCCCAATGGTTAGCACTTTTCCTCGCATTGCCAAAAACTGCTTCCTCCTCACCTGGGTTGATCTCGAGACATCAGGGAAAACTTGGACAGTTTTACCACAGAATAAGAAATTTTTATTCCTAAAATATTTCTGTAAGACATGGTTCTTTTCAATTTCTAAACCAAAAACCACGATTAAAGTGGCTCTAGTTGTTATATCATCTCCAGAAGCTTCTAAAAAAGATGTCAAGTTGGGACTTTTATCAATTATTTCCTCCATCCCACCCTCAGTTACCTTCCCATCCCTCTCAAAGCTGGAAATATAATAAATGTTTGATATCAACAAATCACTATCTATACCCAAGACCTCTTTAGCATACTTTTTGAACAATTCTTGCGCTGAAAACAATCTAGTATAGGGGAAATTTAAGAACCTTAAGTTCCTACTACGAATATTATTTTCCAACATTTCAAGATTCCTATAAATCATTAAAGAGTCTTTAATGAATGCAGTCCCACTAGCTTGCAAGGAGGTAATTTGATTACTCATCATCTTGTCTACAGATTCCAACTGTTCTATTCTCTTTCCATGGTCGTCCACCTTTCCTTTAATCTCGGCAGTAAACACTGTGGACTGGGTCATGGATTGAGATAGTCTCTTTTCCATTTTCATTACAGCCTTCCATATATCTGCCAGGGAGATATTATCAGGGTCTGCTAATTCAGCTTCTCCTTCCCCTATTCCAACAGAAGGTACAGGCTCCAGTACTCTGGTGCCTCCCTCTGTTGAGATTGGCACTTCTGTAATAGTGGTGGTATTAAAAGCACTTACCACCACATTACTAT
The DNA here is from genome assembly GCF_901001135.1 of Rhinatrema bivittatum. NCBI lineage: Eukaryota > Metazoa > Chordata > Amphibia > Gymnophiona > Rhinatrematidae > Rhinatrema > Rhinatrema bivittatum. The sequence goes on from NC_042619.1 coordinate 322,868,329, forward strand.
GGTCCTTGACGGGTCTTTGGTCTTGGACAGGACATTTTCCGTTTTATTCACCATTCTCTTCCTAATAATTCCTAGCATTCTGTTTCTTTTTTGACTGCGGCAGCACACCGAGCAGATAATTTTAATGTTTTATCCTTATCTTGCCTAGATCTTTTTCCTGGGTGGTAGCTCCTAATATGGAACTTAACATCATGTAACTACAGCACGGGATATTTTTCCCTATATGCATCACCTTGCACTTCTCCACATTTAATTTTATCTCCCATTTAGATGTCCAATCTTCCAGTCTGGCAAGGTCCTCCTACAATTTATCACATTCCACTTGTGATTTAACTACTCTGAATAATTTTGTATCACCTGCAAATTTGATTGCCTCACTCATCATATTCCTTTCCAGATATTTTATAAATATATTGAAAAGACCCAGTCCAAGTACAGATCCCTGAGGCACTCCACTGTTTACCCTTTTCCACTGAGAAAATTGACCATTTAATCCTACTCTCTGCTTACTGTCTTTTATCTAGTTTGTAACCCATGAAATGACATCACCTCCTATCCCATTACATTTAGTTTTCATGAAGGACTTTGTCAAATGCCTTCTGAAAATCTAAATACACATCTACTGGTTCACCTTTATCCACATGTTTATTAACCCCTTCAAAATAATGAAGCAGATTTGTGAAGCAAGACTTCCCTTGGGTAAATCCATGCTGACTGTGTTCCATTAAACCATGTCTTTCTATATGCTCTGTGATTTTGATCTTTAGAATAGCTTCTGCTAGGGATGTGCAGACAAAATGTTTATGTTCATAAGTCCATAAGTCGAAAGGGGGGGTCAATTTCGGTCAATATGGACATATGTAGAATTCCATAAGTTGAGTCTATGTCCATACGTGCACCGATTCCCTAAATAAAAATTTAAACCCCTCACCCTCCTTAATCCCCCCCCCCCAAGACTTACCAAAACTCCCTGGTGGTCCAGCGGAGAGTCAGGACGCCATTCCTGTATTCCTTTGCGAGGAGCACGTGACGTCGGCGTCACGTCGGAGTGACGCGGACGTCACGTGATTTGCCGCGCTTTCACTCCGGGACCCTCGTTGGACACAACCGGAACTTTTGGCCAGCTTGGGGGGGCCTCCTGACCCCCCCAAGCTGGCCAAAAGTTCCGGTTGTGTCCAACGAGGGTCCCGGAGCGAACGCGCGGGGAATCACGTGACGTCCGCGTCACTCCGACGTGACGCCGACGTCACATGCTCCTCGCAAAGGAATACAGAAATGGCGACCTGACTCCCCGCTGGACCACCAGGGAGTTTTGGTAAGTCTTGGGGGGGGGATTAAGGAGGGTGAGGGGTTTAAATTTTTATTTAGGATCAACAATCGCGATTTCCAACGTATTCAACATAGCTATGTTGAATACGTTGGAAATCCGATCGTTTTCGCCTCATCACTTTTTTAAGTTAAAAAAAAAAAAAAAGTTGCGTTTTACATATGCGGTCAAAACGAATGCACACCCCTAGCTTCTGCTATTTTTCCCGACACTGAAGACAGGCTCACCTGTCTATAGTTTCCCAGATCACCTCTGGAGCCCTTTTTAAATATTGGAGTTACAATAGCTATCTTCCAGTCTTCAGGTACAATGGATGATTTTAATGATAGGTTATAAATTTTAACTAATAAATCTGAAATTTCATTTTTTAGTTCCTTCAGAACCCTGAGGGGCATATCATCTGATCCAGGTGATTTGCTATTCTTTAGTTTTTTAGTCTGGCCTACTACATCTTCCAGGTTCACAGTGATTTGGTTCAGTTCATCTGACTCATCACCCTTGAAAACTATTTCTGGAACCGGTATCTCCCTAACATCCTCATTAGTAAACACTGAAGGAAAGAATTAATTTAGTCTTTCTGCAATGGCCTTATATTCTCTAAGAGCCCCTTTAACTACTCGGACATCTAACAGTCCAACCAACTCCCTCACATGTTTCTTGCTTCAGATATATTTTAAAATGTTTTTATTATGAGTTTTTGCATCTATGGCTAACTTCATTTCAAATTCTCTCTTAGCCTGCCTTATCAATGCTTTAAACTTAACTTGACAATGCTTAAGCTTTTTCCTATTTTCTTCAGATGGATCCTTCCTCCAATTTTTGAAGGATATTTTTTGGGCTAAAATAGACTCCTTCACCTCACTTTTTAACCATACTGGTAATCGTTTTGCTTTCCTTCCACCTTTCTTAATGCAAGCAATACATCTGGACTGCGCTTCTAAGACTGAATTTTTAAACAATGTCCACATCTGTTATACACTTTTAACATTTGCAGCTGCACCTTTCAGTTTTTTTTCTATTTTCCTCATTTTATCAAAATTTCCATTTCAGAAATTTAGTGTTAGAGCTGTAGATTTACATATTGTCCCCCTTCCAGTCATTAGTCCCAATTTGATCATGTTATGATCACTATTGCCAAGTGGCCTCACCACTGTTACCTCTCTCTGAAAATCTTGCGTTCCACTAAGAATTAAATCTAAAATAGATTCCTCTCCCATTGGTTCCTGAACCAATTGTTCCATGAAGCAGTTGTTTATTCCATCCAGGAAATTTATGGCTCTAGCCTGTCCTGATGTTACAGTTACCCAGTAAATGTTGGGGTAATTGAAATCTCCCATTATTACTGCACTGCCAAATTGGTTAGATTCCTTGATTTCTCTTAGTATTTTTTCATCTGTTCAATAATTTTGGCCAGGTGGATGGTAGTATACTCCTATCATTATATTCTTATCGAACACACATGGGATTTCTATCCATATAGATTATTTTGAGCATTTAGTCTCTTGTATGATCTTTACCCTGTTGGACTCTATACCCTCCTGGACATAAAGTCCTACACCCCCACCAAGTTGATCCTATCATTGTGATATAATTTTACCCTGATAAAGCATTGTCCCATTGGTTATCCTCCTTCCACCATGTCTCAGAGATGCCAGTTATGTCTTTCTCAACATTCACTGCTATACATTCTAACTCTCCCATCTTACTTCTTAGACTTCTGGCATTGGTATACAGACATTTCAAAGTGTGTTTTTTGTTTGACTTAACAACCTGCTTTTCAGTTGATAGGGATACTTTGGAATTCTTTCGCTCAGGTGATTATTTATAGGCACATGGGCTACTTTTTCTTTTATTGGAACCAATCTGTTGGGATGCCCTAAATCTCTTGTTTCTTTAGTATCCTTCAAAGATACTTTCCTCCAAACTATGCACTGCTGGAGTGACTGTTGGCTTTCCCCCTTGTTCTAGTTTTGTTGTGTGCCTGCCCGTGCCTGTCATGGGCAGCCTCCCTACCTTTCCTCAAGCACGGCAGACTGCTGCTGATGCCATCCTACGCGGCCCGGACGCCACGACTGGCTCCTGCTCTGCGCAGGGAGGCTGAGCCCCGATGTGCTCCTTCTTTGTAGCTGGAGCTGCTGCCAGAGTCCTCGGACGGCAGGGAGGCTGTCCTTGCCGGTGCCTGCCTCTTCCTCCATCTTCGTGGCAGGGAGCCACTTCTCTTCAGGCTCTCCATGTGGCAGGGACACCGCCAGCATGTCTGTCTCTTCCCAGCTTTCCCATAATTGTGGGCACGCTCCTCACCTCAGCATTTAAAGAGCCAGCGGCGGGAAAAGCATCGCGGTCCTCATCAATGACATCATCGACCTGTTCCTGCTTCAGCCCTATAAAAAAGCCTTGCTGCCATTCCTTAGGGCCTTCGGTTTGGATTTGCACAGTGTCTGTGATCTTCCTTCTGGATCCAGGTCTTCCGTGGTCTCCTGTGCCTTGATGGATCTTCGTTCCATGTTCTTTGTGTTCCTGAACCTCATCTCCTTGATGTTCCTGGTCTCGTCCCTTGTCGGAGCTCCCTCGTCGCCTGTCTTCTGTTCCTGTTCCAGATGTTCTGTGTCAAGATGTCCTGATGTCCCATGTCCTGAGGTGCCATGTTCCTTGTTTCTGATGTCCGATGTTCCTGTCAGAACGCACAATTGACTTAAAAACAACAGAAGAACATTATACTTCTGTCAGGGCCAATGCAAGGGTATTAGGCAATACTGGTGAGCCTCCAGCTTTGAGACCCCTCACCCCCTACTTAAGCCCATAGGCTGCCCCCTTACCCAAAATTCTGATCATTAAACTCAACAATGATGATGGTCCCACCATCATCATCATTACGTCTTCGTCTGGAGTTTGCTTCGCGTTCAGCGTGGTCTGCGACCAGCCATGGGCAGCTGTGTAGGGTGCGCTGTAGTGCAGTTCTCACCCAGTACTTTCGCCTGACTCTTGAATCCTTGCCTGAAACTTCCAAGCAACCTGAATCCTTGTCCGAGTCTTCTGAGTATCTTGAATCCTTGTCCGAGTCTCCTGAATATCCTGAATCCTTGTCTGAGTCCTCTAAGTCTAAGAATCCTGAGTCCTTGTTTGAGTATCTAAGTTTTCGTCTGAGTCTCCTGAGTATCCAAGTCTACATCTGAATCCTCAGAATATCCTGAGTCTTCATGTTCCTGCCCTCAGCCTCCGTCTGGCCTCACGTACTAGTTATTTCCTAACAACGGATCCAGAAGGGCTATCGAGTGGCCAGAGGGCTACTCTTGAGATCAGCATTGCGTTGCTGGGTCTCATTGGTGCGTGTAGGTCCAGTGGAGATCTGAGCCTGCCTAGTTCCTGTTTCGGATAATCCTCGCCTTGCCTTCGCTCCAGCCTTGCTCCTGATCCACCCGTGCTCGTACCAGCTCACCTCCTGCAGTGTGTCTTGAGGCTCCTCCCTGAGCTGTGCTGCAGTCCATGGCTCACTTCCTACTTTAGATGGGACCGCGTCTCCAAGCTCCTAACAGGGCCTGAGGGTTCGCTCCCGCAACAAGTTTAAAAGCTGCTTTATCTCCTTTTTAATAGTTAGCGCCAGCAGCCTAGTTCCACTCTGGTTAAGATGGAGCCCATTCTTTCAGAAAAAAGTCTCCCCCTTCCCCAAAAGGTTGTCCAGTTTTTTACAAAACTGAATCCCTCTTCCCTTCACCATCATCTCATCCATGCATTGAGACTCCATAGTTCTGCCTGCCTTTGGGGACCTGCACATGGAACAGAAAGCATTTTATAGAATGCTACCCTGGAGGTTCTGGATTTCTACCTAAAATCCTAAATTTGGCTTCCAGCATCTCCCTCCCACATTTTCCTATGTCGTTGGTGCCCACATGTACCATGACAGCTGGTTCCTCCCAGTACTATCTATAATCTTATCTAGGTGATGCATGAGATCTGCCACCTTCACACCAGGCAAACAAGTTTCCAGGCAGTCCTGATGCCCACCAGCCACCCAGCTATCTACATTTCTAATAATTGAATCACCAACTATGATGGCTGACCTAACCCTTCCCTCCTGGGCAGTAGCCCTGGGAGACTTGTCCCAGTGAAAGAGGACAACGCATCACCTGGAGAGCAGGTCCTTTCTACAAGATCACTTCCTGCTATATCAGGGTGATGCTTTCCAGTCAGGAGACCTTTCTGATCCAAGTCAGCACTGGGGCTTCCAGACTGGATTTGGGACTTGACTACTATGTCCCTGAAGGACTCAATGTACTTCTCTGTCTGCTTCAGCTCTTCCAGTTCTGCACTCTATCCTCCAGACTAGTTCTCTGAGAGCTAGGAGCTCTTTGTACAGGGTGCACACATACAATCTCTCACCGGCAGATAAAAAGTTATACATGTGACACTCGATGCAAAAGACTGGAAAGCCCCCCTCTTGCTGCTGGATTGCTGCCTTCATTTTAATTTTGTTGAGTTCCTAGTTAAGTTTATGTTGCTAAGGGAGTTGGAATTAGAGCACATTAAATGTATAGGTGTATTCACTAATTAATCTGCTAGTGACCTAACAGGGGTATGATTAAACTCTCAATAAGGATTGGTGCAATAGTATGATTGATTTTTAATTAGAAAGTGACTCTTGCCTAAAAATCAAGGGTTGAGCTAGGGGTGGGTGGGAAGGAAAGACAAACACTAGAATTAACTCATACAAACTCTAAAGAATATTTCCTATTATCTCACCCCTCTCCAAAATTTTTAAGTCCTAAGATTTTCCAAAGCTATACTTACCAATCCTCTTCAACTATGATTATATTGATTTTCTCTCAATGGATTGAGAGGTTTGCGATTCACTGGAGTCCTCTTCTGGGAGATGCTGGGAACAGAATGCAGATGAACCCTTCCGCAACAAGCCATACTATGAGGACAGTGCAACAATGTAAAAATCGAATTATCACCATGCCATGTAAAACATCAACTATAAAATCAAGAAATATAAAAAATAATTTTAGTAAAACCATACTTATAGAACAAATATTTCAAAACAGCTGACAAAAAATATCCAATTATTACAAACTCGTTAAAAAATATTAAAATTTCCCAAAGAACAATAAAACATTTCAAAACAGAATACATCAAATAACAAGCAATACGTTATCTATCTATCTATTTATTTACTTTTTTATTATTCAGCTTTTCAGCACTTAAAAGAGAATTACATTCAGGTACCGTAGTTATTTCTCTGTCCCCAGAAGGCTCATAATCTAAGTTTGTACCTGAGACAATAATAAAAATAAGGCTAAAACATAAAAGCTCCTGTTTTCCATACCTGGGAATGTTTGATTTCCAGTCATCCTGACATTGTTGTAGATTAACGGGGGGAGTGGGAGGGAAGTATGCAGACTTTCCCCTCACATATATTAACACACTCATCTACCCACACACATTCCTTTCTCTCCCCCTCCCATATGTTCTCTCATGCTCACTTTCACATGCTCTATTTCTCTCTCTCCGTCTCTCTCTCACTCACACACACATGCACGAACAGTTGCTCTCTCTCTCCCTCTAATATAGAGGAGCAACAGCTTCCTCCTTGGGCCTGTGCAGCATCTCTCTCACACACACACACAAGCTCTCAAATGCACTCTCACATGCACACATGCGCTCTCTCTCTCTCCCTGGAACCTGTAGGCAGCAGTAGCTTCATTGGGTCCACACAGCATCTCTGATATACACATACATACTAATGTTCATACTCAAGCTCTCACACATGCTATTTCTCACACTCACTAGCTCTCATATGTACTATTGCTCACAGACACACACACACACAAGTTCTCACACATGCTATTGTTTACACATATACATGCTCTCACCCTCTTGCTCTAGCTCTGGAATGTGCACAGTACACTAGCAGCAGTCTCGTTCATTCTTCAACCGAGTGGCCCAGTCTGATGCAGAAGCCTCCTCTCTTAGGCATGGGGGTCAAGCAGATGCTAGTCTCTCTTTCTCTCTCACTGGATTTCTTCATTGGCCACCAGCAGCACAAAGGAAACCCCTTTTTTGCCACCGGCTGCACAGCAGGGCCTCCTGCTGGCTGCAGGAGAAATGCCGGCAACCCTGCTGGATTTTCCTATTGCTGGTAGGGAGTGGGAACCTCACCAGCATGTTGTTTTACAGTGCCACAGATTTTCTTGCTAGCAGGGTGTGGGAACCTCACTGACTTTAGTAATCGAAAGGCATAGTGAGGCAGCCACCGCAGGGTTTTTTTTTTTTGAGGGGGATACCTGCCACACCCAAAATTTTGCCGCCTGAACTGGCTACCTCTCCCTGCCTCATAGAACAGCCCATGGCAGCCTCACAGACCTCTTGTTTGGGCACAGCAGCCCCTTTTCTTCTTTTTTTTGACCGGGAAACAGAAAACAAAAACATGTGATAGGAGCGATCAGCCCACCAGGGGAAGCCTGATCTCCTGATAGGCCAATTAGATCTCATTGCGCTTTACTCTAGCACCATTCTACCTCAGCCTTAATCTACCTCAACATTTCCCCATTGTACTGCATTTTAGTTCTAATATGCTGCTTCCTCCTTCCCTATTCTCCTTCTATTAATTATTCCCACCGACAGTTTATCACAAAGGTTACCAATAGCCTCACATTTTCTCCCCCATCACTGATGTGATATTATATTATTGATCTACTTTATACCTATTCCCATCTGCTCGATATCACTTCAGTGCTGTACTCTATGCTCTTTGTAGTCCTCTCATTATTTGTTAATTTGGTCTCTCTTTTGTACACAGTGTCTATTATAGACTTCTCATTTTGTAACATGCTCTGAACTCAGTTGCTGTTAGAGTGCAAGATAAATAAAAGACATAATGATGATGATGGTGGGACCATCATCATTGTTGAGTTTAATGATCAGAATTTTGGGTAAGGGGGCAAGCCTATGGGCTTAAGTAGGGGGTGAGGGGTCTCAAAGCTGGAGGCTCACCAGTATTGCCTAATACCCTTGCATTGGCCCTGACAGAAGTATAATGTTCTTCTGTTGTTTTTAAGTCAATTGTGCGTTATGAGTATTTGTGTGGGGAAAGACCCCATGTTCTTTCCTCCCCTTTTGCTTTCCCTTTCTTTGGCCCGGATCAGGAAAAAGCCAGCTAAGTTTTCTGTTTCTTCTGATGAGCTAGGAGATTCTTATGGAATCCTTAATTTTGTGAATGTAGCCCCTTTCCTGTTCTGGACACAGAGAAGCTTACCCATACTTTTAATCCAGTCACAGTCAACTACAACACCAGACTGCACACAAAAACAGCTGTTCAAAACCAAAAATCTTTCCTGGTCTCTTATGGCAGACGAACCAAAATCCACACCGTACAGCAAAGGTTAGTGCACCAAACAGTTCTGAAAACAAGTCCAATAACAGGAAAGCTAAACTCGGTCTCTCACACAATAGTGAAATGTTGCACACTTTTGATATGTTCAGCTGTCTGGGAAATGAACCCTCCTGTCTGGGCTCTGCCCTGGTACCTGTTTCTGGTGGCAGCTCTCTCTCCTTCGCTGTCACTGTTCTCTTCCAAATCTCACATCAGATGATTCCCCTTTTCAGTCAGCAACTCTTCAGGGCCTTCCTCAGCCGGGCAGTTATTTTTTTTTCTCTGATCTCCCACCAAGAACAATTCTCTTTTCTCTCCAAACTTCTCCAAGTACACTCACTGGACAGATGAGGAATATGGGTTTAAAGCACTCTTTATCTTCATCAGCCCCTCAGGAATTTCCTCTCTGGAACCCCGGACTTCTTTCCATTCTTGGTGACGTGGGCACCCCAACCTTGGGCCGCAGCCATCTCTCCCTTGGTCATTTCCCACACCCCAGCACCACTTTGTGATGAGGTGGTACCTTCAGGTTGCAGAATGCAGACTGACCCTCAGGACTGAATCAGCACTCACGTGGGGATGGGAGTTTTATTTAACCTAAGACCCCTCCCGCTGGGGAATGTCAAACCTCTTCTAGCCTTCCTCGCTGCACCGACATCATTCACAGGGGCAAGAAATGATGAGACCACTGGTTCTGTACTAGCAAGGGGCAAAACTAGAGTTCCCTTACATAAATATACAAATACTGGAGACAGAGTTTCCTCCATCTTGTTTAAGTCTGCTGGATTGTGTTTAGCTTCGATTGGTCCTTTGGATGGGGAATGAATCAGGGAGCTCTGGATGAACCAGGGTTTATCAGAACACATAGGGATATGCACTAAAAAAATCATTTTGTTTATTCATTTGGGGGGGGGAGATGCTGTTGGGGGGGCTTCCATTTCATTTGATGTTTATTTCTGTCATTTCATTTATTTCAAATGAAACATATAAAAGAAAAGAAAAAAACAAAAGGGGGTTGTCCCCCTCTCTCCATTGAAACAAAATTCGGTGCTGCAGAAATTTCATACCCCAGACTCTCCCCCATTCCAACCACTCTAATGACTGGTAGCCCTCAAAGTCCAAATGGGGCAGGAGTGATCCTCAGCCACTCTTACCCTGCTGGGCTTTGCTTGGAAAATGACACGCCACCCCTAAGGCTGACACCGTTTTGTGACCATTTAGCACACAGACGTAGAACGAAATCATGCTGGCCTTCGGGCCGGCTAGTGCCATTTTCAACTCAGGACCCAGTGGGGCAGTGGTGACTTGGAATTGCTCCTGCCCCATTTGGACTCCGGACCCCGCAGGAGTAAGAGCATCTGAGGAGGTGGGGAGGGGGACATAGGGAAAGGCCTGGGGCAGGGCTGGGGAGTTCTATGTTTTAAAATTTAGTAATGCTGTTTTTTTTTTGTTTTTTTTTGGGGGGGGGGGGTGTTTCAGAGGCAGCAGGGGAAGAATGGGCTGAGGTAAGTGCCTGAAATTTTTGAAGAAACATGAAGAACCCAACCAAAATTCTTTGGGGGTTTTCATATGTTTCATTTTGAAATAGCACGTAATGAAACAGTCTGCTGCATTTTTCTTGCCATTTCAAAATGAATGCACACTCCTGGAGCACATGGCTGGATTTCTGCGGCCTGGAATAGCAATGAAAATACGAGGAGAGTTCCCACCTACTCTAATGCAACTTTGGGTTCCTAACGTAACACTGAGTTAATGCAAAACCTTCCTCATGCTCTGCTGTAAGGTGCATGAAAGATTTATGTTGCATTTGGTAGAATTACCCAAGTTATTATTGTAACTACTAGTTTTAATCATTTATGTAACACTACAAGATATATGCAACCAGCAAAAAGCACAATCTTCTGCTGTGTGCACAGTTTTGCAGTTTAATTGAGCCAGGATTTCCTCCTCTTGAAACGCTGAAACCTTAAATGATAAATAAAAATGAAGAAATCTTAACCACCGTATGTTGAACAACTGTGTTTTTCTGTATGTTCAGCGCCGCATTTTGTTAAAATAGTTTTGCTGTTTCTTCTGACCAGACTTCAGCCAATAAAAATTGCTGACCTAAGAATATAAGAAGTGCCATGCTGGGTCAGACCAAGATCCATTGAGCCCAACATCCTGGCTCCTACAGTAGCCAATCCGGGTCACAAGTAGCCAGCAGATCCCCAATAGTTGATCTATTTCATATATCTCATTCCCAGGGTAAGCGCTGGCTTTCCCAAGTCTACCAGGCTAATACCTGTTTATGGACTTTTCCTTCAGGAACTTGTCCAATCCTTTTTGGAGCCCACTATGGTAGTTGCCTTCTTCCTAAAGCTGGACCTGGTTTTTGTGAGTAATGGTTTCTGGCCATGCTGCTTAAGGGATCTGCTGCACAAGGGAAGAGTGAACATGCCAGAAGGAAATGTGTCTGCTGTACTTCTTGCCAGTAATACAGAGATGATGATTTGTATGAATTCTACTGAAAACAAATAAAAGATCTGTGAGGTAAGAATTGATAGAGCAGAGAAAAAATGTCAACAATAAAAATGATGGTCTGTAAGAAAAGCTTAGGCTTGCCAAACAGTAAAGGCAGAGTATAGCTCAGGGGTAGCTAATTCTGGACCTCAAGAGCCACAAACAGGCCTGGTATTCAAGATATCAACAATGAATGAAATGTATTTGCATGCACTTCCTGCATTCTGTGCAAATATATCTCATATATACTCATTGTGAAGATCTGGAAAAGCAGGCCTGTTTGTGGCTCTCGAGGACCAGATTTGTTCATACCTATAATCCCTGGAAAAGAAACAGATTTTTAGATTTTTCTAAAATTTGCTTTTAGAAAAATATTTTCTTAAAATTTTATGGAAGAGAGGTCTCTATGTGAATTTGGCCCAAAATATACGGTTTTTTGCAATTCAAATATGACTGTGAGTGTGATTTGTAAACAGAACATCTTTATATGCTCTTTTTTTCTAGGGACGTACATGCCAAAACAGCCTTTCTGAATAGTAAAATGAATTTGCATGCTTAATGCACTTTCCTCCAGTCATATTCCATGCATGCATGATGTCATTTGGAGGACGCATACCTAAACAATAATAATGAGGGGTCAAGAGGGTAAAATGGACTGGTGATGTATTCTGTGACATTGAAACATAGAAACATAGAAATGACAGCAGAAAATGACCAAACGGCCCATCCAGTCTGCCCAGCATGATCCCACACTTATTTTCCCATACTTATCTGTTTCACTGACCACCAAGTTCAGGGCCCTTGTTGGTAACTGATTTGAATTTCCTGCCACCTCCTGCCATTGATGCAGAGGGTAATGTTGGGGTTGCATCAAAAGTGAAGCATAAGGCTTAATGGTTAAGGGTAGTAACCGCCGCATCAAGTTACCACGATGCTTGTTTACCCAGACTGCACAGATCAATGCCTTGTTGGATGTTGTCTGATTGTAAATCCTTTTTTCCACATTTCCCCCTGCCCTTGAAGCAGAGAGCAACGCTGTATACGCATTCAAAGTGAATTATCAGGCTTAATTGGTTTAGGGTAGTAACCGCCACAATAAGCAAGCTACATCCACGCTTATTTGTTTACCCAGATTGTGTAGTTCAGTCTTTGTTGGTTGTCTGAATGCAAATCCTCTTTTCCACATTTCCCCTTGCCGTTGAAGCAGAGAGCAATGTTGTTGCATTAACCATGTGAAGGCTTATTGAGTAAGGATAGTAATCACCAGGTAGTAGCCACCATTCCAGCAAGCCACCCCCATGGCTCTTCTCTTCATTCTCATCCTTAGCCTTTATGGATCTACAGTGTTTATCCCATGCCCCTTTGAAATCCTTCACAGTTTTAGTCTTCACCACTTCCTCCGGGAGGGCATTCCAAGCATGGAGAAGTTATGGGCCAAAATCATCATGCAAACTCTAGTTTCAGGAAAATTCAAAAATGTATGGCAGCGGTAGGCATCTCTGGTCTTTGAGTGTTGCAAGCCATTTGGAATTTCAGAATATGCACAATAAATATGCACAAGATGCATTTGCCTTCAATGGAGGCAATGCTTGCAAATGTATCTCAAGCATATTCATTGTGGATATATTGAAAATCTGACCAGTTTTTGGCACCCAAGGACTAGAATTTCCTATCTCTGACATGAGGCAACCCTGCAAAATACTTTTTGAGGCAGAATATGAATATTTTTATTTACTACAGCTACTAAATTTAAACAGTTGAATCAGTTACATTTTTGTTCTAACATTCCAAATAAACAAAATCAAGCTCTATGGGGGTTATTTTCCAAAGTGATTGCACGCAAAAAGGGACTTTTCACATGCAATCACTAAATGGGGTTGGCATCAAGACCGGAACAGGAGGAGTTGGGGAGGCACCGGGGCGGACATCGTGAGGACATCGCAGAGAGCGAAAAGGTAAGAACCTTTTTCGCGCCCAATAGCACCACCTTTTATGATGGCGCTATTGGGTGCAAAAGCCAGATGCGATCGCTGCCGGCTTTCGCAGGCCTGCCCCCCGCTTCGCCCCCCTGCCCCCCATTAGCACGCGATTCAGGGAGCCCTGCGACTTAGGAAAATATAGCCCCTGGTTTTGTATTATTTCTGTTCGTGTCTCCTTAGAAATAAATGAGCTATTCACTATTAAATACTTTTAAAAGATAGCTTGTGGAACAAAACAAATTAATCAGAAAGACAGCTTCTTTTTGACACTCTTAGCTAGAAGTTTCCAAAATATCAGCCAAGCGATAAAACAAACAAACAAAAAAATTATTCTTCTGCCAATAATCAACTATCCCAGACAGTCTAGCAACTGGAGACTAGCTTCCATTTAAGAAATAACTGAATGCCTAAATCACTGGGGAGGAGGAAGATTCATAAGCTTAGGCTAGGAAAAGACAGTGTCATGTAATGCTGCTGCAGAGATTGTAGTCATTTCTCCAATATAAGAACTATATGCCATAAGTTATAACGAGTTGTGAAAAACTATCTGGCATTTAGACAACAAATTGTAATCAAGACTTCATAAATCCCAGTGCTTTGGGGAAAGAGTTATCTGCACTCTGTGCACATCTACAAAATTTGTCTTAATTGCATTGCTTACTCCAGTGTCATAGAAGCTGGACAGAAAAATGTCTTTCTGCTTTTCATCTAGCAGATGGTAAGGGGAGTCGTTTGCAAATTCTTTGGGGCCGATGCAATACAGTGCTCAGCTGAGCGCACTGTTTAACCCACAGTTGGATGCGGGTTGTGTAGGCACTACCTAATCCCTTTATCAATAAGAGGGATCAGCGCCTCCACAACATTCATCCAACACGTGGCGAAACTAATAGCGCTCATCACATGCAAATGCATATATAGAACATGTATTGTTACAAAACTGAATCCCTCTTCCCTTCTTTGCGCGCACCGGCCTGCAGCCCCGCTCCGTGTTCCGGTCCCGGGGGCTGGTCCGGAGGCCGCGGCCACGCCCCAGGAACACCCCTGGGCTGAAACCACGCCCGCGTTGCCGGCCCCGAAACGCTGCGACACGCCCCCGAAACGCCACGTCGCTCCGGGCACGCCCCCAACACGCCCTTGACCCGCCCCTTTTACGAAGCCCCGGGACTTACGCTCGTCCCCGGGCTCTGTGCGCGCCGGCGGCCTATGCAAAATAGGTGCGCCGGTGCGCGAGGGCCATGCGCGCGTAAATCTGGCCAGATTTACGTGCGCAGGGCATTTAAAATCCACCCCTTAGAGAATAGTCACTGCCATTAGCAATGGTAACATGGAATAAACTTAGCTTTTGGGTACTTGCCAGGTTCTTATGGCCTGGATTGGCCACTGTTGGAAACAGGATGCTGGGCTTGATGGACCCTTGGTCTGACCCAATATGGCATTTTCTTATGTATGTGCCAGAAATTACCGCTGGCATATAGGCTGAACACACATGCTTATAGTAGTATTCTGGAAAAAGTAATACCAGAGTTTGCAAACAAATAGCAGGCATGTCCTTATAATTATCTTTTTAGCCAGGACATGATAAAACATTGAGGTCTTATTATATATCAAAAGATATATATATATATAATCACAAGTAAATCCCCAAAATTTTTAGAAAAATGTTTCAAAAAAAGTCTTTAAAAAATGTGTAAGACACAACAGAAAACCAGGGATCACAAAAACTCAAAATCTATTCATATATAAACATACCAGACAAAAGTGAAAAATCAACTCGTAGCCTAAAGGCAAAACCTAAATTGCCAGTTTTGCACTTCCAATAAGCAGTTCATGCTGTCAGCTTGCAGAACCATTCATTATAATCATTGCTGTTACAAAAATCTGTAAAGTTTTTTATGTATAACATATGTTCAGTATATTCATAATCAGTTCTCAATCCAAAACAACTTTAAGATTAAAAAAAAAAAAAGACCAAAATGATTTTATTGATTATTTTTTTTGTTTGTTTTATACTTGTTTTGCTGTATTGGTTTATTGTTCTATGTTACTATCGGTAGATGTAGTGTATTTGGATTTTCAGAAGGCGTTTGACAAAGTCCCTCATGAGAGGCTTCTACGAAAACTAAAAAGTCATGGGATAGGAGGCGATGTCCTTTCGTGGATTACAAACTGGTTAAAAGACAGGAAACAGAGAGTAGGACTAAATGGTCAATTTTCTCAGTGGAAAAGGGTAAACAGTGGAGTGCCTCAGGGATCTGTACTTGGACCGGTGCTTTTCAATATATATATCAATGATCTGGAAAGGAATACGATGAGTGACATTATCAAATTTGCAGATGATACAAAATTATTCAGAGTAGTTAAATCACAAGCAGACTGTGATACATTACAGGAGGACCTTGCAAGACTGGAAGATTGGGCATCCAAATGGCAGATGAAATTTAATGTGGACAAGTGCAAGGTGTTGCATATAGGGAAAAATAACCCTAGCTGTAGTTACACGATGTTAGGTTCCATATTAGGAGCTACCACCCAAGAAAGAGATCTAGGCGTCATAGTAGATAATACATTGAAATCGTCAGCTCAGTGTGCTGCAGCAGTCAAAAAAGCAAATAAAATGTTAGGAATTATTAGGAAGGGAATGGTTAATAAAACGGAAAATGTCATAATGCCTCTATATCGCTCCATGGTGAGACCACACCTTGAATACTGTGTACAATTCTGGTCGCCGTATCTCAAAAAAGATATAGTTGCAATGGAGAAGGTACAGAGAAGGGCAACCAAAATGATAAAGGGGATGGAACAGCTCCCCTATGAGGAAAGGCTGAAGAGGTTAGGGCTGTTCAGCTTGGAGAAGAGACGGCTGAGGGGGGATATCATAGAGGTCTTTAAGATCATGAGAGGTCTTGAACGAGTAGATGTGACTCGGCTATTTACACTTTCGAATAATAGAAGGACTAGGGGGCATTCCATGAAGTTAGCAAGTAGCACATTTAAGACTAATCGGAGAAAATTCTTTTTCACTCAACGCACAATAAATCTCTGGAATTTGTTGCCAGAGGATGTGGTTAGTGCAGTTAGTGTAGCTGGGTTCAAAAAAGGTTTGGATAAGTTCTTGGAAGAGAAGTCCATTAACTGCTATTAATCAAGTTTACTTAGGGAATAGTCACTGCTATTAATTGCATCAGTAGCATGGGATCTTCTAGGTGTTTGGGTAATTGCCAGGTTCTTGTGGCCTGGTTTGGCCTCTGTTGGAAACAGGATGCTGGGCTTGATGGACCCTTGGTCTGACCCAGCATGGCAATTTCTTATGTTCTTATGTTCTTATGTGAGTGTAAAACTGAAAACCTCTTAGAATTTTAGATGGGTCATCTGTAAATAATAAATTAATAAATAAATAGATACATAATACGCTCTCCTTCCTCTACAAAGGCTTTCGTTTCACCTTCAATAGGGGGATGGTACATAGAGGAGGAACAACCATTTTTTAAAGTACAACAAAATTGAGCACTTAACTTGCAAAAATCTTCAAACATTGCAGTAGTTGCTTCACCAGCAAATAGCTCCACATCAGATTTCTAAATATAAAACAAACAACGATCATGCATCCAAGCACTCATATTCATAAAAAAAACCAAATTGCTAAAATGCCACTTCAAAATACTAGCAGCTCCCTTTTAAAACTTCTATAAAGACAGCATACCTGAAGGTAACTTGCTCCATACTCACATCCACAGCAATTAATCTCATTATAATGGAACCAGAAACTATTAAACTTAAGCTGTTCTCACCCAGCAAATCTTTCTGCCAATCCAGAAATAACTACTGGTTGACCCATCCTACAAGAAAGCTTCCCATTCAATGAATTGATTAAAGCCATTGGGAGCTATTTTTTGCCAGGAAAACATGAAACTCTACAGACACATCTCTTCCTCATTATAGATATACTTTCTGTATCACGAAAAACTGCAACAGGTGTAGCTCAAGCTGTTCAGCCTGCCAATGTCTAACCAATGGGTGCTTATCGGTACAGATATAACTTTTATGTTGGATAATACAGGATTTAATCACATGCTTCGTATACAAATTTCAGCAAAGGCATATTATGGCATAAACAACCCATTCAGTCAAAATGACCAGGTAAACAATAGTGAATAGACAAACTTAGATGATCAAATATCGTCAAGGCGCAAATGTTCTCATAGACTGCACATACCCCACACTGAAATTGTACCCATTCCCTGGAAGCCAAAGTATTCTATTATGTTGCATCGGAGAAACCAAACTATCTTGCAAATTTCTACCCTCTGTGCAAGCAAAAATTGTCATCTTTCAAACCAGTGTGTGGGCGCACATTGGTGCATGTGAGCCGGAGCACACCCAGGGACATGCCGATTTTATAATTTGCACGCACATATACGCACATGTTAGAAAATAGGCTGGCCGTGTACACATGTGCACCCGATTTTAAGTGGACCTATACCTGTTCCTGCAAATGCACATAAGTGGGGGGATTTTAAAAGGGACACGTGCTGATGAATTGCCAGTAAAACCAGTTCATCCCTAGTTATCCCCTAGTTACCAGCTAGGTTCCCAAACCCCTTAATTTAATTGGCTTTTCTCTCCCCAGTTAATCTAACCCTACAACTTACACAGCCTCCATAGCAGAAGTAAATATACACGGCAGGGCCTTTGGCGCGCACTGAGACGCATAATGACCATGCCCTGCCCACACCAAGCCCATACCCTTCCCCTTTTTTAGAAACTTTTGAGATGTACATGCTGCTGCAGATATGCGCGGAATCTTGGCAGCTTTTAAAATCTGCTTGGCGCATGCCATGTAACTTTACTTCTGCTATGGATGATGTTCAAGTTATAAAATAGACAGATTGATATGGTTTTAAGGGTGAGGGCTAACAGGGGAGAAGGGAGGCTATTAAACTAGGGGGCTTTGGAAGTTCTATTCCATACCTGGGTGAACTGGGAATGAACTGGTAAAACTGGTAATGGCATTGGCATGCATGTCTTTTAAAATCCCCCCACTTATGTGGTAGAATTGGCATGCGTCCACTTAAAATTGCGTGCACTTGAGCATATAGTCAGGCTATTTTATGCGTGCATGTTATAAAATGGCCCCATCCCTTGATGCGGGCTGACAAACACGCGCACATTTATGCCTGCACATCTGCTTAAAAGTTACTGTCCTTATTGGTCCCATAGGGAGAGATGTACAAACCAGTTTTTCACAGAGGCACAAAAGTAGAAATGTTTAAACTGCCCGCATTGGTGCAAACTCTGCAGGGACTTTTTATCCATAACTTTGTACTAGTTTGCACAGTGAAAGTACAAACTCACTTTCTCTGGAAAATTGCTGTGGATATGAAATACTCAACAAAAATTGAACCTGTTTTTCCCGTGGTCTGAAGTCTACAGTAAAATGGAGTGCATAGATTTGAAAATGCAGTCTACATATGTACTTTTCCTTCCCCAACTTAAACAAACCCGCAGGATCGTCTTCACCTAATGTAACATAAAAAATGTGTATTTAGCCAATTTAAGCATGGAATATTTTCAGACAGCTCTTTTACCCGGGTAAGTCACTTTTGAAAATTGCACTCAAAGGGACCTATGCAATAAAATGTAGTGTGCATGTTAAGTGCAGTGTTCTATAGGGAAAAGACCTTACCATATAAATGAGAAAGCATTATATGCAAATTAAGTTTTAATGCCCCTCTCCCCCCAGTGGCATTCATTCCATACCTGCTATTCTCAGTGTGCTTAAAGTTTGAAAATATAATACTATCTCCTCCCACCCACACAACAAAGATGAAGGAGGAGCTTTCATGCACCGATGGCCCCTCTTCTGCCTCTCCCAGGTAGATCTTTGCCTTTTACCACTTTAGTAGCAAAGTGCAGTGGGGTCTCAGGACGAGCAAGCTTTTCCCCCGACTCATTCCTGGCATCTTGCAAAATTAAGCTGGCTGAGCTCACACTCCATTTCCCCCCTCAAAGGGATGGAAGGAGAAGTCAAACCAGCAGGACCTGATGGTTGGATGGTGATTCCATTGGGAGGGATGGGTCTGTTGGGCTGGCAAGGTCCCTCTGGCATCACTCCCATGAGCAGCAGGGGAAGGCGTGCTGGACTCTTCATGTTTCTCACAGGGGATGGCCCTGTCATTTAGCGGGAGCTAGTATGGATGTTACACTGTTTTGGACTAAAATCCATGTTAATACAGAGACCATACCTTGAAGGGCAAGTTTTAGTGTGACCTTAGTAAAATGCATTATATAGCACATTTATGCAGTTCGTGCATGTAAAAGTTTGACCAAGTCACATGTTAAGGCTTTGTTAGCAGAGGTGTTATCAAATAAGCCGCGGAATGGGAAAAAGCCCTTAAGTACATTTTGATCCATAGTATTTTACTATCAGTTTGCTCAGTTATTCCTGGGAACCAAGAAATGTGAATAATACCTGCATACAGAAGCAAGATAGAACAAGAGAATGGTATTTCAAATAGACAGGAAGAACGTTCTCTTGTAGCAGAGACGCCATGCTCTTTTCGAAACGCTGATCAGCTTCAGGCAATTGAATGAAGTATCACGTTGTGGACACTCTTCAGTTAAGAAAAAAATAAGAAATAAGTCCAATTACTTTTAGGTGCAATATAAAAATATAAAAAAGATTGAACTGTATGAATATTAAAGAGACCTATGATTACATACACCAGTAGAGCAAGTGATTATACTCGCTGAAACAATAGGGGCGGATCACTTTTATGAAGGTCTTTAATCATTAAAGTATTTTGCTTGGTGAAGTGGAGGGATCCTGTTTGGTGGATTATTTGATGGAGACCCTTATATATACACTCTGGGTGAGATTGCCAATCTTCTCAACAATATATAATCTTACATACAAATAAGAGAAGTAATGACCTTTATTATGTAATCTGTATCAAAATACAATAAAATGACACATTTTTATCATTGTAGTCGGATTGTCTCTATTTGAATTTCAGTACTATAAGAAACAATAATTGAGAAAGGTAGAATAAAGATTAAGGATAATTAAAGTAAACAGAGGAAAGGATGAGAAGTAGAGAAAGAAGAGAGATTGAGGACTAAAAACCTAAGTGTTACCCATGGGTTTGTGATGTAGGGGATATATACTCATCTAAAGGCTTCCACACCAAAGACCATTGGGCTATCCTATTACATATGATGGCCATAGCCTTTTCATATTTACAATACTTACATACCGAATTCCACCAAAGGTGATGATATAGCATATCACTACGCTTCCAGTTGGACATGACATTATGTAATGCCACATTGCTAAGAAAATTGAACAATTTCTTGTGAGGAAAGGGTAAATTTAGGATAGCAGTGGCACCCTGAAGAATAATCAGAGCATAACTAGGGGAGGGGTGTAAGAGATAGGCAGTATCTTAGATATAGTTACCCATATCTGTTGCCAACATTTTTTAACATAGGGGCATAAAAAGAGCATGTGTTTCAATGTAGCCTTGGGGGAGTTGCAGGACCAGCAATTATGGGTAGGAGGGAGACCTGCACAATGTAATTTCCAAGGGGTCCAAATAGCTCTATGCATAATGAAGTAAGAGGTTTGGGTTAGGCTGGAAGAAAGTGATATGCGAGTAGATATTAGCCATAAATGTTTCCATGCCATGATTAGAAGAGCTAGGGGGATTGGCCCTGATGAGTTTTATATAAACGAGATGCTAAATGACCTTTGTGTCCATAATCCCGATAAATTTCCAGGAGATAAGGCTGTTTATCAAGCTGAAAGTTTGAGAATATCTTAGAGAGAGTAATGTCCCTTAATTGAAGCCAAGGAAAGAATTGAGTGGAGGGTAATCCAAAATTCCTCTGCATCAAGGGGAAGGATTGTAGAACAGTGCCATCCATTACTGAGGTAAGATGCCAAATTTCCTTACGTTGCCATGTAGGCCAACTAAAAGAGTGATTACCAATTTTTAATAGGGGATTATCCCATAGCGGAGCCATATTAGAGGCCTGCCAAGAGCAATTACCAAGGGGATGAATGGAGTTGAATTCCTTGATCACTTGGTGAAGGGATCTCAATATAGGATTGGAAGCATATTGAGGTAAAAACTTAATTCCAGGAAAGCAAGAGAGTGGGAAGGGAGAGAGAATGTTAGCTTCAGCAGAAAGCCAACGTGAGATGTCACTCGAATCTTGATGAGAAGGTTAATGATGATAGGCTTGCTAAAGAATTAACGATTGATGGTAGGTATAGAAATCAGGAAAATTAACTCCTCCATTGATTTTTGTTTCTTTCAGCTTGGATAGCGCTATTATAGGGGCATTGTGATGCCAGAAGAATTGCACCAAAATATGGTCTACGTGCCTATAAAAGTCTTTTGAGAAGAATATGGGTAGCATAGAGAGAATATGTATGATCTTAGGGGCAATTACCATCTTAATAGTTTCCATGCAGCCCCATCACGTAGGGTGGAGAGGGGACCATCTAAGGTTCCACAGGGTTTGTAAGATTTGAGATTCGGCATTACTAAGAGTACGTTGTAGATCTGTATAAAAGGTTATGCCTAAGTATTTGAGGCCATGAATGACTTTTTGTATGGGTGATTGAGTAAAATCCACTAATGATCCCAAGTAATTTAGGGGAAGAAGCTTGGTTTTATGCCAATTAATTTTATATCCTGAAATGGTTGAGTAAGAGGCTATTAAGTCTAAGAGGTGAGGTAGAGAGACATCACGATTATGGAGAAACAAAAGCACATCATCTGCATATGCCGAAAGTTTGAACATCTCTGACCCTATATTCACACCTTCTATTCGAGAGTCTTGTTGTATAGCAATGAGTAGTGGTTCCAAAGCTAGGTTAAATAAAAGAGGTGACAGAGGACACACTTGGCGAGTGCCTCTGTGTAGTGAGAAGAAGGGAGAGATTTGGTTGTTAATGTATAGGTAAGCTGAAGGAGAATGGTATAATAGACGAACCCAGGATTCAAAATTGGGACCAAAGCCAAATTGACAGAGTGTTGAAAAAAGAAAAGGCCATTCGACACGGTCGAAAGCCTTTTCTGCATCTAATGATACTGCCACCTCAGGGTGGTGATGTTTGTTAGATGAAGAAAGAGTCTTGTATTATTGGCGATTAAACAGTGCTTAATAAAACCAGATTGATCTGGATGAATCAGGGATGGCATGACAGAGGAAAGTCTTGTGGCTAGGATTTTGGTAAACATTTTATAGGCCTAATTTAAAAGGGAAATTGGCCTGTAATTACCAATGTTAGTCTCATCTTTCCCAGGCTTTGGAAGAACCACTTCGCATGCTTCAGAGAAAGTGGGAAACAAATCAGGTTGTAAAGGAGCAGTCGAGTAGTAGTTATGTAAATGAGGAACCAGTTCTTTCTTAAATGCCTGGTAAAAATGCATTGTTAGCCCATCTAGGCCAGGAGCTTTTCCCGAAGAAAGCACTGTTATAGCTTTATGGAGTTCCAAAGGCGTGATTGGCTTGTTCAATAATGAAGCTTGTTTGGTTGAAAGTGAGGGGTGTGAAATCGTTGAGAAAAAGGATTGAATCTCTAAGTCCGGAGAGCCAACCTCTGATTGGTAAATGGAATCATAGAAGTCCTGAAATGCTTGTAAACTTTCTATATCTGTAGTTAGAATTTATTTGGAAGAGGAGAGCACCTTGACAATCTGCTTTTCTTGGCGCCATTTCAAATATGATGCCAACAGATGTCCACATTTGTTGTTGCTTGCATAGTATATAGCCTTGGAATGGAACACATGCAATCGTACTGAGGAACTCAGTTGCAGGTTATAGAGAAATTTGGCCTTAATTAAAGCTTCCAGCATGGAAGGAGAAGCAATATGTACCTTTTCAAGAGAATCTACTTCTTGATGAAGGGAATCCAGTGATGTTTTTTGTTGTTTTCTCTTTTAAGAAGCATAGCTGATGATATCTCCCTGGATCGTAGCTTTAAAAGCCACCCATAATGAAGCAGCTGAGATGTCCGGAGTATTATTGAACTCAAAGTATTCAGTGATTTTTCTGCGTGTTGATTCTAGAAATTGCAAGTCCGAAAGCAGTGCAGAGTTAAAACACCATTGCTGGTAGACAGTGATGGAAGATTGTAGGCTGCATTTAAGTATCACTGCTGCATGATCAGAGATTAAAATGGGAGCTATAACAGCTGAGACAATTCGGGGTATAAGGCTATGTGAGGTGAGAAAAAAGTCTATGCGAGAGTAGGATGAGTGAGGAGAAGAATAGAATATATAGTCCCGTCCTGTAGTCCTCAGTAGTCTCCAGGGGTCAGAAAGCCCATAGGATGACATAAGATGTTGTAAGGTCTTGAGGTGTTGGAGATTATGGGCCGAGCTGTGGATTTCCTATCAATGAAAGGATCCAGGGGTTGGTTGAAATTGCCTCCTATTATGAGCTGAGAGGCATCTATATTAAGCAATTCAGCAAAAGTAGTAGTAACAAATGAAGGATCATCTGCTGTCGGAGCATAAACATTGAAAATTGTGAATATTTCCTGATGTACAGTGACTTGTTTAAAGTTCCATCTGCCATCAATGTCTGTTAGCTGTTGAGTGACATGAGCGTCCAAGTTCTTATGTATCAGTATAGCTGTACCTCTCTTTTTATGGGTGGCCGGGCTAAAAAAGACCTGACCTACCCATTGCCGTTTAAGCTTAAGAGATTCAGAAGCAGTCAAGTGTGTCTTCTGCAGCAGAGCAATGTCTGGTTGAAGAGATTGCAAGTAAGTTAAGACTTTTTTCCGTTTTAAAGGGTGTGAGAAGCCATTAACGTTTAAGGATGCCAGATTAATGGATGTTTTCTGGGTAGCCATGAGAAAAATCACAATGTTGATGTTGAGAAGTGGTCAACACTAGGTTTCCAGAATATAAGTACAGCAAGTAATCTCAAAAAGAGAGAAAAAAGAAGTAAAAGACAAAATATATAATCAGATATGAAAGAAGTAGGAAAGACCAAGGATGTAGTAGATAAACTAACAAAAGAAGAATAAAAAAGAAAGATAAAGTATAGAGTAGTAATAGCCTACTCGTATTAAGACACAAATTGGCCAATTAGAAAAAACAAGTAAAGAGCTTCAGGGTGGGCCTTAGACTGCTTGAGACCACAACTCTACTCAGGAAAAAACATCATTAACTATCAAAATAGTAAAGGGAAAAAGCCATTCCAATAAAATCTTGGAAAATAGCACTGCAAAGATCTGAGTGAGCAGCATGCAGGTACTCTGGGAATGCACACACATATCATGATATATACAAAAGGTAAAAGAATAGACTGGATATGGGGGCCAGCGGCATTACTATTCCACAATAACTAGAGAAATAAGTACGCCTAGCCGGCGTTAGACCAATTAGGTAGTATTCCTTTCAACCCAATATCAAAATTGATTGTGCCTGTTTGAATGATTGAAGAAAATTTTCGAGATCCGTTGTGGCAGGTAACCTTCATTTGTGCTGGGTATAAGAGACCATATTTCACTTCCAGGGCCTGCAGTCAAGGTCGCATCGTGAGGAAGGCCTTTCTTTTATCAGCCATAGATTTTGCCAGATACAGTACAGGGTGTGGCCCTGATAGAGAATCAGGGCCTTCATGCACGCAGCCGCAAAGACTGACAAAACTTGTGGATTCCGCAAGACCTTGAAAATGACAGGTCTAGGATATTTTGAGTTGTGCAGGGGTCTTGAGGGAATCCTATGAGCCCTCTCTAATTCAAATGGTTGTTCAAAGTCCATGCGCAAGCAGGAGGGAATTAGTTGAGAAACAAATTGTCTAATATCAGCACCTTCCATGCCTTCCTGTATGCCCAAAATTCGAACATTGTTCCTTCTATTTCTGTTGGAAAGGTCATCAATGGCCTGCTGAAGTCTTTCCAAGTCTTGTGATAAACGCAGGACCAGGGCAATCGCAATTAAAAGGGATGACACTTGTGATTCCACATCTTCTACCCGGGTTTGAAAAGATTCTAGCTGCGTCGACATATTCTGTAAATCACCCTGAATAGCAGTCGTAGCTTCTATATTTACTTGGATCAAATCCTTAAGTTGTTTAAGTTCTGTGAGTACTAGGTCAGCTGACGCCATTACTTTCGGCAGTGGGGCCTTGTCGGGCGATGGTGGATCTGGTTTCATCCGCTTTGATCCGGACACCGCAGCAAACACAGCTTCAATCTTACCAGATTTATTAGAAGGCATCAATCTTGTTAAGATTTAATGGTGTTGGAATGGAAAAAATCACTTTCTTGTGACTTTTTCCCTGTAGTATGACGTGAGATCAAGCAGAACTGCAGGCTTAAGCGGCCATCTTGGTCGCTGCTCAAGAGCACCCCCCTTTGATAGAGATTTCATAATAAAGAACATTACTTCTCTTATGTGTATATAAGACCTTTATATACATGCCATTTATTTTATAAATATACATATGATTATAATACTTGTAATATATAATTGGAACCTGAAATTATTTGTAAAATACAATAATCAGCTATTTAAAAATAAACCTTGAAGAACCTACTTTATAAACTCTTCTCCAGCATCTCAATAAATTTACTGTAGTATGTTTGAATATATATTTTAACTTGAAGTACTTTAGGCAATTTTATTCTAAGTGACACAGCATTAAAAAGACCAGTTGGTCCATCCAGTCTGCTCTGCCCAGTAATAGTATTTTACAGAAAACAAAACATAGTCCATTGATTTCTGAGAAGTTGTTTGATGCCAGTGTTTCTCCAGTGCGAATTTTGAAATGATTTCTGTGTTGGAGAAGGTCTTCATTCCCAAACCAACTGGAATATGTCATTTCATTGGAAAGAGATTCCATTATCTGTAAAGTGCTGTAGAATCTGAAAACAAACTATTCTTTTTAGAGCTGTCAACTGTGATCAGTGTTGTGGTTGGAAGTATATATGTAAGTCAGCTGTAAAATAAAAATAAAAAAAAATTCATATGGATTTAGTTTGTATTATTTACTAAGCCTTTTTTCCATGCTAAATTCTTCTTCATATTTTACAAAGTTTCTACTATACACTGTGTCAGATTGTCACAATTGAAAAAGTATTATTGCAGTAAACTTTGCTTTTTGTTGGAACACCAATCATTGTGTGGTGAGTGGTTACTTCAGACTATGAGAACATCCTTGTCCAAACGAACCTGAGGAATCCCACTGGGTTGCTTCAACAGCTCTGGTGACCTCCTCTTTATAATGAGGAGTTATATACTAGTTAAAATGCTAACTACTGCAGCAGAGTTTAATCAGGTTGGGTAGTTCATGTTCAAGAGCTGCTCCTGACAGAAGCAGCACTGGACACAGGAGCAGGTAAGTTTGTACTTTGCTCCTGGCATGGCTGTTTTTAGGTATTGAGGTTGAGGGTGGGGGTCCGGGGTGGGGGCATCTGTCCCAGGATTTAGAAACTGCAGTTGAGTGAGTGGCAGGGTCATGGGGCAGCTTGATTAAATCTCAGAAGCAAAGAAGGGGTGGAGGTAGTGGGCGTGACCTATAGACCTGCCACACTTATCTTATTTAGGAGGGGTTTTGGGGTGCAGGGTGCATTAGGGATGTGAATCGTTTATCTGACGATTGAAAATATCAGACAATATTTTCAATTTCGTCAGATATCGTGGGAGGGGGGTCCCCGATAGCGATAGGAAGCCCCACGATTAATTTTGTAGGTTCTTTTATCGTTATGGGGGGGGGGAGGGGTGGGAAGAAAGGGCACTTAAAAGTAACACAAAAACACAGCCTGACCCTTTAAAATTAGTTCTTTAGTATCCCCCCACCCTCCAGACCCCTTCAAACCCCCCCCCCCCCCAATTTTTAAGAACCTGGTGGTCCAGTGGGGGTCCCGGGAGAGTTCTCACGCTCTCGGGCCGTCGGCTGCCAGTAAACAAATTGCCCGAGAGCGGGAGAATGTCCCCGGGACCCCCACTGGACCACCATGTACTTAAAAATTGGGGGGGGGGGGGGGGGTTGAAGGGGTCTGGAGGGTGGGGGGATACTAAAGAACTAATTTTAAAGGGTCAGGCTGTGTTTTTGGGTTATTGACTTGGCGCAGCCGATAAAAAAAAAAAAAAAATGATTGGACCGCGGGAAAAATAATTTCAGGGAATGGTCCATGAATCCGGAACCGATTCCGGTTCTGATTCACATCTCTAGGGTGCATGGCCTGGCAGGGCCACATATTCAATTTGACAGGGCTATTTATTCATATATCTGGTTAAATAGCTAGTTATCTAGCCACACAAGGCTGAATAACTTTAGACCTGCTCCGAAGCAAGTCTAAAAGTACCCGGCTAACTTCTAAGGGCCTGATTCACTAAGGTTTTTCTCCCATTCTGTGACTGTAGGAAAAATGCTTAGTGAATCAGGTCCTTAGCTGCTTATACTTAAAAAATCATCTGTTAGCCAGATAACTTATCCCCTCCCCAAAATGCCCCTGGATTGCCTCTTTTTTATCTGGCTAGATTTTAGCTGGATAATGACTTATCCAGTTAAAATTAAGCCAGACAAATGGCTCAATATAAAGGCTAGAGACATTGTTGTTAGCTGATTACATCTTAGGCCTGCAACCTGCCTCAATCTTAAACCTGCTGCTGTGCTGAATGTATTGGTCAACTGCTCCCAGAGGTCTCATGTGGTTGGCATGATGGCTTATGCACTTTCTATATTGTTCTCTAGAAAGACAAGCATTTAGTGCCACCCGAGGACTGGAGGGGCCCATGTCTGTACCTCTGACAAATGGGATATCATATAGGCTTCTTACAGATGTGTGTCATGCTGCCAAGTGTCAATAATCTTCTCTGCCTAGTTAGACTCTTTCATTAGCAGTAGGGATAAGCCGCCACAGACACCAATGATGGTTAATGATGAACAGCCCAGGAACATCCACATTGGGCATGTGTAGGTGCACAAAGTGCTGGAGGTAGTCTGTACAAAACTATGGCCAAACATATATGTGTATCTATGTGCATCTGGGTGAGTGATGTGCTGTGTTAAACTCTGTCTAAATCAGTGTCTGGGAGTGATGTCAGCCTCGGTGTTCCCTCCCTTACCACACCTTTGTATACCCCAGAGCAGGCAGTGCGTGTGTACCCATCCCATTTAGCATACACTGACTTTGCACACAAGCGATCCTGTGCTTATATTCTTTACAAGGTGTGCCTCAGAGATATGAACGTATAGGAGGGGTAGAAAACGGCCTCATGTTGAGTAAACTTACATTCAACCTTGGCCTGGCACTGTTATTACTTCCATTGAGAGGGGTGTTGTAAAAATCACCAGCATCAGACCTTACTTGATATGGCATGTATCTGGATGAGTAGATATCTGCCTGTATTGTATACCTCCAACATCCCTCTCTCTGGCCCCTGAGGCTCTTCTACTTAGTACCTTGAGTGGGTCTATTTGTCAAGGTATTTGTGTGTGGTTCAAAGAGCTTTAGATGGCAGGGATGCTTTGGTGTTTTGATTGGGGGGGGGGGGGGGGGTTATAGGCTATCCATTTAATATGGGGATGCAGGGATGGTGGGAAGGCAGATTGCCCATGCCACCCTAATGTCATCAACATTTTGGTTCTACAGATAAATGGGTCGGTGGTGATATGAGTGCCAGCATGTTGATGATACCTAGGAATAGGGGATTTGGGAAGAGACCTGAGGCATGCCAGCACTCTTTTTAGATGTTCCCTTTTTCAATAGCGTGGCCTAATTTCCATCTTCTCTATAGATAATATCCTGGAAACTCAACATAGAGGCTGCCACACCAGGCCCCATCATGTGACACTCTGCCACATGATTACACTGGAAACAATAATTCAGCTGTAATAGGAACTCAGTAAGAAGAATGGTTAAGCAACCGTCATATAATGCCACAGAAACTTAATGGCTTATAAAGTCAAGCCCGTAAAGTACTGGGTTTGTCTAATCATAGGTTGCTTTGAGCGCGATACTCTCCAAACGGGGCTGTATCACTTGTGCAGACACTGTGTATAATAAAGCAGCAAATGTATGCACTTATCTTTAATGTAAGTCCACCAGTGAACAGATAGAGTGTTCAATCCTGAAGTACTTCCTCCTACACGGCGGTGTTTCGGAGTATCCTACTCCTTCTTCAGGGAGCTCCAGGTGATGACATACTGTCAAAGTGTTCTGTGTGGACACAATGTAGAGTTCTTAAAAAATGCCAACAGGCTAATGTACACAAAATGGCTCTGAGTTGAATAGAAAGGACTTACAAAGTAAATAAAACTGGTCAGTCCATCTGTCAATGTCAGCGTCTACTAGAACGCTGTAATAATGATGATAAGAAAAACATTATTAAAGGCTTAATCTAAATAGTATACTGAAATTACTGAAAAAAATGACTGCGCACCTATTCTATTATTTAATGGATGAGAGTACTTACATACACATTCAGAGTGCCGCCCGGTAGAAATTTATGCCGCGACTGATGTCTGACAAGTGAAAAAGATGCCGGATTTAAAGGGAACTCCTCCGACTGCTGGAGGAGAGAGGAGGAAATGACGTCAGACACTCCAAATATGGAGAGAGCCATATATGGAGAATGACGTGTAGAAGGAGATGTTCTATGTTTGAAAAGATACCAAAAAAGTGAATTGACGTCATCGGGGTTGCCATATTGAATCAGGCTCTCGGGGGTGATCCTTATATGGGGAATGACGTAGCAAGCGCGGCCATCTTGAATGTTGTATCAAATGAGGGAAAACATTCTACTTTTTCATTGAGACCGGGGCTTCTGGGGAATGTAAACGGTAAATCCAACGGTGTTCTTTGAAGTTAAGCTGTGCCGATCTATCTCCTCCTCTCCAGTGAGGAGGGATATGCTCCAAGATAATCCACTTATAATCCTCAAACGAATGTGAATGTAAAATGCTATGTTGAACCACAGGCGCTTTAATATCCTTATTATTGATCCTACTGCGATGTTCTATAAGTCTTATACGGATCTTACGCCGTGTGCGCCCTACATATATTTTTTTACACGGGCACTGTAAAGCGTAGATAACAAAATCTGTGTTACAGTTGACTGCTAATTTACTTGTGATTTGAATACCTGTTTGTGGATCTTGCCATGCGGTATCAACAATGGCTAATGGACAAAACGAGCACTTCCCACATGAAGAAAATCCACCCTGTTGGAAGTCTGAATGACATTGCGGTGCTGCTCTTACCACTCTTTGCTTGATGTTCTGGCCACGGGTATATGCAAACAGGGGTGGATCTCGCAAAAACAGATGGGGACTAAGTACATGCCAATTCTTCATGATGGCTGCTTTGATCGGCCCCTGTCACATGGTAGGAACAATGGACGGCCGGCGCCATCTTGTGCTCCTACCATGTGACAGGGGCCGACCAATGGCACCGGTAGCCCCTGTGACATAGTAAGGGCAAAGGCTATTGGCGCCAATTTGAATACCGGCAGCCGATGGCCTGAGTGCAGGAGATGGCTCCAGGACCCCCGCTGGACCACCAGGGACTTTTGGCAAGTCTTGGGGGAGGCTCCTGACCTGGGACTTTTGGCAAGTCGTCCCTGGTGGTCCAGCGGTGGTCCGGTAGCAATCTCGTGCACTCGGGCCTCGGCTGCCAGTATTCAAAATGACACCGATAGCCTTTGCCCTTACTATGTCACAGGGGCTACCGGTGCCATTGTTCGGCCCCTGTCACTTTATAACACTGTGTTTGACAAATTGGAGTTGCCATATGTGAGAATAAACAAACAAATATCCTATGAATCTCGACCAATAAGAGTTTATTTGCACTTGTCGTGTTTACACTAATCATGTTGAGTGCAGCATTAGCTCCAGTGTGGACATTGTGTCACGGAGTAAGCCACATACGTCATAACTAGGTAGGAGGTAGGTACCCAAATGCACAGTACAGAGGAACTAGTACTGTGGCTAGTGGGCCATGAAATCAGTTATGGTTGATGAAAGTGCTACAAGTGTGCAAAAGAATGGATAGCCGTGGAAAGAGCAAGAAATGGCAAGAAGGTGAATACCATAGATGAATGGTCTTAAAATCCTGAGGAGTGTTTCAGTAAGTTTGTAATGCAACCTATGCCTTGGGCCTCAGTGGTAATGATTTGATCATGGAATGCGTAGCTGTTGACAGGCCTCAGTGGTTAGGATTAGAAAATGACAAGCCATAGGTGTGACAGGCCTCATTGTTAATGTTTGGAACATGGCATGTCATAGCTGTAAGTGACAGGCCTCATATTTAATGTTTGGAACATGGCATGCCTTAGCTGCTATAAGTGACAGACCTCATTGGTAATGGTTGAAGCATGGCGTAGCTGAGACAGACCTCATTGGTAATGGTTGGAACGTAGCATGCCATAGGTGTAAGTGACAGGCCTTGGTGGTTAGGGATGGAGTAAGCCAGGCTGATAAAGGTTAAATTATTATTAAGTGGTGGTTTTTTTAGTAGAGGTAGAGAATCTCAGCGGAGTCATGTCTTGGAGATTGCATTTGTTAATAAGAGGTAGAGGAACTCAACAGACTCATGCCTCTGAGGTAGCGTTTGTTAAAAGAAAGCAGAGAAGCTCAGCAGAGTCATGCCTTGAAGGTTGCATTTGGGGAAAAGGAGGCAGAGGAGGTCAGCAGAGTCATTTCTCAAAGGTTACATTTGGGGAAAAGGAGGCAGAGTAGCTCAGTGGAGTCATGCCTTGGAGGTTGCATTTGGGGAAAAGGAGGCAGAGTAGCTCAGTGGAGTCATGCCTTGGAGGTTGCATTTGGGGAAAAGGAGGCAGAAGAGCTCAGTGGCGTTATGCCTCAAAGGTTGCATTTGGGAAAAAAGAAGCAGAGGAGCGAAGTGGAGTCATGCCTCAAAGGTTGCATTTGGGGAAAAGGAGGCAGATGAGCTCAGCAGAGTCATGCCTCAAAGGTTGCATTTGGGGGAAAGGAGGCAGGAGCTCAGCAGAGTCATTTCTCAAAGGTTGCATTTGGGCAAAAAGAAGGCAGAGGAGCGAAGATGAGTCATGCCTCAAAGGTTGCATTTGGGGAAAAGGAGGCAGATGAGCTCAGCGGTCATGCCTCAAAGGTTGAATTTGGGGAAAAGGAGGCAGATGAGCTCAGTGGAGTCATGCCTCAAAGGTTGCATTTGGGGAAAAGGAGGCAGAGGAGCTCAGCGGAGTCATGCTTCACAGGTTGAATTTGGGGAAAAGGAGGCAGACAAGCTCAGTGGAGTCATGATTCACAGGTTGAATTTGGGGAAAAGGAGGCAGACGAGCTCAGCGGAGTCAAGCAATGAGGAGTTATCCAAGGTTCTTGAAGATGCCAAACAAGTGGAGCCTAAAGCAGTGGGTGAGCCGGAATGGGGGCTACCTCCGGCACTTCCGAACCTGGCCGATCACTTCCAGCGCAGCTCTGTCCTGGCCATCCACACTCTCTAATACAGCTGCCCAGACTAAGCTGTCCTGAAGCAGTTCTGTTCTTATTTTGTTTTTTTAATGATGTACTTTTAAGATGTTTATTTATGAATCATAAAATTTGATAGCTATGTGCTGCTGGTGTGATGGGATCAGTCAGGCCAGAAGCTCCCAAGTGCTGCTGTTGCTAAGGGAATTGAGCCTGCAGTGAGGATCTGTCCTGGACAAGCAATGGCTAATTGTAGTGCTTTTTAATATTTTTGTGGGTGGGGACCCCCCAAGATGATGTTTTTACAATTGAGAGCAAGGCTTTGAGCTCCTAGTGCTACTAGGCTATTTCTTTGTTTCTGTGGTACTAATCAGGACTTTTAGTGCTTCCCTCTGTGGTTTAAAGCAGGGGAGTGCTTCCTGAGTGTGGGCCTCTGTGAAGGGGCACAGAGTGAATGGTGAGGCTGGTACAATAATGCCCATTGAAGAGGGAAGGTCTGAATTGTTTTCTCTACTTTATGAGCAAACCCAGGCTTGTCTGGATAGAGAGAGGGCAAGCATAAGCTCCTACACAGACTGGGAAGATTAACAGGACTTTTCTTCCTGTACCAGAAGAGACTGAAGCACATAATCTGCTTCTTCTCAAAATAAGCACTGGTTAAGCCTGCATCTTACAAAATGTTACCAGCTGAGCAGCTGAAAGGATGCTAGTGCTCTCTTTCCTCCCACCATGTAAATCAGAAACCCCTGGCCCTCCTGTCTACAGTGGCATCACAAGTTCTATTTTATTGTCTTTACTTGGTACTTTAACAGTTTTGAGTTATAAATGTTTTGCACCTGAGACCCACATTCTCAATGACCTGCAGAGGCTAATCGTCTAAAGCAATCATCTCACCAATTGATCCTGTCACCAATTTGGATGCTGCCTGCCTCTTTCCCTGTGACAATGCCACCGAACACCATCCCATTTCCTCCACTGTGGACTGTCGCTTCTTAGCTATAGATGGGGGACTGCTGCTGCTGGCATGCCACCTGACTGGTAGAAGGAGCCAAAGTCTTGGAAGGAGCTTGAGGAACACTCACCCCCTTTTCATAGACTAGTGTCCTGTGCTTTGCAGAAGGAGCCCCCTGACTACTACTACCATCCCCAGGTGCATATTGAAGAGGATGTTGCTTCTTCAGGTGATGCACCATTCCAGCATTGCTTAAGTGGCCCAGTTGCTTCTTTCGGCTGATGTCCTTTGCACAATAGTTACATTGTGCAAAGTATGGGTCCTACCTCATTTGAAAATGGCTCCAGATTTCTTTCATGATCTCTTGCCTCTGTCTGCATCCTTTGGGGTGGATGCGCTGCTAGCAGGGAAGTCAGGCTGGTAACAGATGCAGCCTAAGGAACTGCAGCAGAGGATTCACTCATCCTCTGTTCCTGCACTGTTAGTGTGGCCTGCTCTCCCTCACTGACATGTGCTCCTGCCTCTCGTTCCTCTGTCAGTGAAGTGGAAGCTAGCACAGTACAGTACGGACTAAACTTCCTAATACAGGGTTTTCAGCTAATGCTTCTCCCATCTCTGCTTCAGGAAATCCTTTGAAGAGAGATTCATCAAGCTCTGAATCAGAAGAGGATGACAAAATTTATCTTATAGCCTTTGCTTCTCTAAGGGTTTGTGGTGCTGGTTTTGGTTTCACCACTTGTACTTGTACCTCTAAAGGCACTGGTGGTTGTACTTTGCTGCTACTAGCAGTCCCTTTCCCTCTCTTCTGAGATAGCAGGATCTGGCTGAGACACCGATGGAACAACTGGCATATCCTCCCCAAATCTCAACTTCTTGCGGCTTGACATGCCTGTCTCTCCTGCTGATGCTGGGATTTGAACTGGGGGACTCACTGTTGTCTAGCAAATCCCCTGCCAGCCACTGTGGGCTTCCAATGTCCTTTGCCTGGCATGATGTATTTTTGTTCTGCTGCAGTGCTGGAAAAAAGGTGTTAATTAATCTTTATTTCCGAAAATGTGGTGGTTAGTCACACTGATGACATTAGTGAGATGAACTACTACAGTGATCCTTACAGTGTGTAAGGTTGAACTACAGTTGAACAACTATTTTAGTATTTTGCTCTGCTAGTGACTACAGTGCATGCATACACACAGAAAAAACAAAGATTGATATAGTGCTATGCTATGTGTGTTAGCTCACTACTGGTAAAACAGAAGTAAAAGTGAGTGCACTAGTAATTTAAATGCAGTAGCAAAATAAAATAATCCACAAAGTGTCTGGCTGTACCTGTAGTGGTAACTAGCATGGATCTACTGCACTCTTTGTGGATGCACTGATGTATCTAGCAGACCCAGACTCAGATAAAGAGAGTTAAAACAGCCTCTCTAGTGGGATACTACAGCACTGGTACTACACTGGTAGCAGCAGGTTTAAAATTTAATAAATCACTGGAAAAATATCCAATGCCATCCAGGCAGGTCAGGCAGCCTGGAGTGACTTCCCCCTAAAGGGAAGGGAGTGCTGGAGAACACTAACCTTCTTCAGTAGCAGTGACAGCAATGAGATGTTTAAAAAAAATTACAAACCTGTGCAAATTAACTCAGTGTGATAGCAACTAACAGCTAACAGGATTAGAATAGATGGAATGTTTCTAATCTTGAACGAAAGCACTGTTGATACAGAAGACTGTAGTAATACAGAATTCTAAGACAACAGCAAAGCAGGATGTATCCTCCACAAGTGAGAGAATCCAACTGCAAGCTGAAACAGTCAGGGATTGCAATAGAAAGGATGGAAAGTTCAGTGATTCACTGATTTAGAAAAATACTTCCCTTTGATATGTACCCTTGCTTTGTCAGTCTGGTTTCCTTGACAAGAAACCTGGTTCTCCTTTGACCTCACACATGAGTCATAGGCAGGTGTTATGGAAACTCCTACATGACCTGCCCAGTCTCAGAGGCTATTGTTTTAAAGCAGCCAATGCTTTTCAATGGGGAAACAAATGAATGAAACAAATGACATATGTTTCATTCATAGGAGTTGCTCATATTTTTTGGGGGGTAAACAAATCAAACAAATATGGTATACTTGTCGCGGATAGGCAATTCAGTTTAAATGAATGCACATCCCTACTGCTTATGAGTAGCAGGAAGTTACCTCCTCTCAATGTGCTACAGGAAGGAGAAAGCAGCATTTCTGTGGCAGCCGGATGTTGCCTTGGGACCCCTCTTCCCCTTAAACCAAGGGCCTCTCTGAAACAGGTAAAACAAATGTTTTTTTTCTGTCTACACCACTATAATATCTGGTGGTGTTATAGTGGTGTAGACATATAGACCACATCCATTAAGGACATTTGCCATTCTGTGTATATTAAAAAAAACTTTTATGTATTATTACTATTTATTATTATTATTATTATTATTATTATTACTATTATTATTATCTTTATTTATTAGTCACCTGATGATGAACTCTAAGTGACTCTAAGTGACTTTTAATCCATAAAATACAAAAATAATTAAAATAATCATATAATTCAACACATCATTGACTTAAATGATAAAAATTTATAAAACAGAATAAAATAAAAGCGGAAATCAGATAAAAACAATAAAATTCAGGCAATCACTGAAATTAATAAATAAAATGAGGCAGAGACAAAGTTTCAGGCAAAGGCTAAATGAAACAATTATGTTTTCAATAGGGACTTAAATGTTTTACAGCAATGGTCAGAAGCAATTCAGCAGTGCTACGTAGGGGGTGTTTAGTGTGCCCATGGGCCTCGGCCTGACCCCAGATGGATCCCCAGATGAACCGAGGGTTGACGGCGTGTTCCACCATGGCTGACGGTCTTACCCTCTGTCAGGCCTGCAAGCTCCCAAGGTCAACAACAGGATGAAGTTGGAAAGTGAATGGTCCTCCGACCATTCCAAGCCCTTTCGGACCTGCCGCTTGGATCGGCATGGAGCAGCAGGCCTGCCCTGAGGTCGAGGGCAGACGGGCCTTGACACGTAGACATGACAGCAGGATTGATGCAACGGCATCGCGGACGAGGACTTGACACCAAGGCTGATGCAGACGGCATCAGAGACGAAGGCTGGCACTAGACAAGACACCAAGGTAGCTGAAGACATGACACCAGGGTTGATGCTACTGCATCGCGGATGAAGACATGACACCAAGAGTGATGCAACGGCATCCAGGACGAGACGAGGAACTGACAAAGTCCAGATGAGACGAGAAGCTGGGTGGAAGGACATTGGCACTGTCTCTCAGGGCGCCCTACTCAGTTCACCCGCGGAACTGAGTCATGGACCACCCTGTCCCACTGCGTGCCCTACACAGCCCGAGGAGGCTGGTCACGGACCACGCTGAGAATGAGACGAGCGCAGGGAAGGATCCAGTTGAAGCGGAACTCCAACGACGGAGCCGATGTCATCCGAAGCTCCACCAACGGCTGGCAGGACATGACGGCTCAGGAGCACAGGACACCAGTCCACCTGTAGGCTAGCCCACGCTCGGGCAAGACATCATCCGAGGGACCCCTGGCCTACAGGACCAGAAGGCTCAGGAGCACTGAAGACGAAGGCACAGGAGCAGGACATCGAGGAACCAGGAACAACAGGAAGCAGAAGACCAAAACACCTGGACGGGGACCTCAGGCACGAAGACATAACTTGACATGGCATGACATGGAGTGACAACAAGAACTCCATGGAGAAGATGAAGAAGACCTGATGGAGCTCTGGCAGGCAGGAGCCTCCAGAGTGAAGCAACTCCGATGCAAGGCAAAGACTGACTGACGGGGCAGCCCTTTTATAGGGCTGGTACAGGAAGTCCCATTAAAGGTGGGGCCAGCACACTTCCTGTGTCTGGCCCTTTAAATGTAGCAGAGAGGCATGCGCCGGCACCTAAGAGAGAGCAGGAAGCTGTGCAGGACTGCGGATAGCGGCCTGCACTGACATACAGCATCAGAGTAAACTACAGAATCGTGGCCGCTGCCACCCCTGATGTCATTGTGGTCTTCGCGGCCTGGAGGCTGCAACCCCGGGATGGAGTAGCGGCTGGAGCAGCCCCCGGGGTCTCCTGCAGCGGCTGGAGCCGCTGCCTCACCCCTGACATCATTGTGATCTTCGCGACCTGGAGGCTGCAACCCCGGGATGGAGTAGCGGCTGGAGCAGCCCACGGGGTCTCCTGCAGCGGCTGGAGCCGCAGGCCCGATGACGGCAGCGGCTCCAGCCGCTGCAGGAGACCCTGGGGGCTGCTCCAGCCGCTACTCCATCCCGGGGTTGCAGCCTCCAGGCCGCGAAGACCACAATGACTTCAGGGGTGGCAGCGGCCACGATGAAGGCAGGCAAGGGTCCGCGGCTCCTGCTGCACGAAGAGGAGCAGCACGGGCGGCCTCCGGGCTGCAAGAAGAACAAAGTCTGCGGTTCCGGCTGCATGGGCAGGCCAGACAGCGGCATCCGGCTGCATCGGGAGAAGAGAAGCAGCATGGGGTGAGCGCCTGCTCGCGGGGAGACCCGCGGGCAGAGGATTCATAACAAGCAGCTAGTGAGCAGGTATTTACCGTAATAAGACTCATTGAATTTATATGCCACATGTTTTACATACAACGACATAGTGATCACCATAAGAAATATGAAGATGTTTCATTTCTGTTTTGCATCTCTGACCTACAATACAATGGTGGCATCTAATATACAGCCCGATCCAGTAAAGTCCGTGGGAGAGCGGACTAACGCCCGCTCTCCCGGCGCGCACACCGGCCCCTCGCCGGTGCGAACGATCCAGTATTTAAATTAGGCGACGCGGTGCAAACGAGGAAAAGGAGGCGCTAGGGACACTAGCGCGTCCCTAGCGCCTCCTTTTGGCCTGGAGCGGCGGCTGTCAGCGGGTTTGACAGCCGACGCTCAATTTTGCCGGCGTCGGTTCTCGAGCCCGCTGACAGCCACGGGCTCGGAAACCGGACGCCGGCAAAATTGAGCGTCCGGTTTTCGGCCCGACAGCCGCGGGCCGAATTCAAAATTTTTTTTTTTTTTTTTTTTACTTTTGGGGACCTCCGACTTAATATCGCTATGATATTAAGTCGGAGGGTGCACAGAAAAGCAGTTTTTACTGCTTTTCTGTGCACTTCCCTGGCGCCGGAAGAAATTAGCGCCGACCTTTGGGCGGCGCTAATTTCTTAGAGTAAAATGTGCGGCTTGGCTGCACATTTTACTTACTGGATCGCTCGGGAATACCTAATAGGGCCATCAAAATGCATTTGCATGTTGAGGGCGCTATTAGGTGCCGCGGGTGGGCCGCGTGTTTTCCTCCCCTTACTGAATAAGGGGTAAGGGAAAACACGCGTCCAGAGCAGGGTGACAGTGCGCTCCGACGGAGCACACTTTACTGGATCGACCTGTTAGTTGGGAAACATAACTTTCTTCATGAAATACACTTTGGAGGGCAACTGTTTCAGAGCTGAAAGTTGATTCTCTTGTATTTTGACATTTGGATCCCTAGGGATACTAACCACAATGTATATCTGAACTTAAATGTGCTGTTTAGTATGACCATTAGCAAGATATCTGCTTGAATTCTTCCTTTATCCAAGAACACTTTTTTTAAATTGCATTCCCCACCCTTCCACATCTGAACTGATTCTGTAGTTTAGGAAGCACTGCAAAAACTGCTATTCCTTTGCTTTGGTGATTTCTGGCTGCATTTAACCTCTTTAGGAGTTTTTCAAAATATTAAATTATCTCTAGAAATAAAGTGACGTATAATTATCTTCCAAATATCACTTTGTTTTCTTAAAAAAAATTAAAACAAAACTATGTGTTGCACTGTGAAAATAATTCCAAATCTTGACATAAAGAAATTTTATTTTCAAAAATGTAATTGAATCCTCGGTAGTACAGGACTCATCAGCTAGCAAAACGTCATGAATATTGGTCTCACATAGAAATATTCCATGATAATGTACATATTTAAAGTAGCAATACTAGTTTGACTTTTTTTTTTCAAATTATCAACTTTCCTATTTCTGAGATCTGTTGATTAAGCATATATCTAGGAAGAATATGTACATATCTTTTAGTATGAGCCACATGACCACACCCAATGTTTTTTAAAATCTCCTTCCCTGGCTCTGTTTCCTCTATTTTTATTATGTTACATTTTAACTTTATATGGGATCAGAATGATGACTGGATTGGGTTTCGATAAGGATGGGCACAATGCAAAGAAGTGCTGTGGCTTAACTCAATTTTTCCTAACACTGGAAATTTTCCTCCTAGTCTGAAAAGAAATGAAGTTTCCAGGGCATCATTTAAATTCATAATGCTGGGAATGATGTAGCAAAGGAGTTCTGGAAAACAAAAATATGGAAAAGCAACAACATAGAAATTAAAGAAAAATCTTTAAAAAAAATGTGATTATTTTCATTTAGCATTTATATTATTTTTATTATTTATTTTATTTATAACTTTTATATACCGGCATTCGTAAAAAAAACATCATGTCGGTTTACAGACAACTGAGAAAGGAAATTACAATGATAGATGGAGGAAGGATAGGAAGTTAAAAGGTGACAACTTTACTGTAGAGCCAACGGGCGCCACAGTTATTAAATGAGATTACATGTGGTTAACCAGGTTGGACATAAATTAATTATATACAAGAGACGACAAGTGGGGGGTAGCGCGGGGGTGGGGGATGAAGCGCATAGGGGAGGCGGGGTAGGAACTGTACAAGGGGGCAGGGGGTGGCGATGGGAAGGAGAGGTGGTGACTGAATATCAGGAAGCCATAATATGGATGGGGTGGTGAGGGAGGGAGGGTGTGTAGGGGGGGCGGGGGACACTGTACTAGGGAGAGGGAAATAATGAGTGTTGAGGAGAAGTCAAATGCTAGGGTTGAGAGGCGTTGGGATAGGCCTGTTTAAATAACCAGGTCTTGATTCCTTTTTTGAATTGATTAAGTGAAGGTTCTAGTCGGAGCTCAGTGGGGAGGGAGTTCCAAAGGGTGGGGCCGGCGATGGAGAAGGCTCTCGCTCTGGTGTTTGTGAGGTGAGCAATTTTGAGTGAAGGGGTGTGGAGGGTGCCCGCAAGGGAGTTTCTGGTAGGACGGTTGGCCTGGTGGAAGTGTGGCATATCTTCGATCCAGGGGGAGTTATTTTTATATAGCGTGTTATGTATGATAGTGAGTGTTTTGTATTGAGAGCGATAGGTGATTGGTAGCCAGTGGAGGTTTTGTAATATGGGAGTAATATGATCAGTCTTTCTTGAGTTTGTAAGGATGCGAGCCATGGCATTTTGTAAGATTTGGAGGGGTTTGATTGTGGGTTTGATTGTGGGTTTGATTATTATAATATAACAGTGCAAAAACTATCTATTACCTCTTTTCTATAAAGGCATTTAGTAGAGAAAAGAGACCTTTTTTCATGGATCTGGGTTATAGAACATCAGTTCTTCTATCTTGATAGTATCCCCGCTATAACCATCAGTCTCTTAAAAAACAACTAGAACACACATAAAAAGAGGTAGTGGGTAGTTTTTGCATGGTTTGGTTTAATATTTTCTATCTACTGTGGTGTATAGTTTTTTTTCTTTTTTTTTTTTAATTTTTAATTTATGCATTTTACATTTACAAACAGGTATATTTATACATAGACAATAAAGTAATAAATCTAAGTCTAATTGTATACAAAAAGCAAATATTTGTCTATATATTAAATATTTGTGGTAATCTCCATGAAAGATTAAACTAATTTGAGCGATCAATAAAGGAAAAACAAAGAGAAATATTCCCTTTGAAAAACAATTGAAATTAGAGATAAACAACTGTATACTTTACTTTGCTTCAAGATCCTGGGTTACAATCTCTTGGGTGTTTGTAGCTAGGAAACTTTGTAATTGAGATGCCTAAAAAATTATATATTTCTGGTTTTGCCAGTCAACAACTCATTTACACGGAAACTTTAAAGTCATTTTTCCCCCTCCTCTTCTCAACTTCAATTCTTAATGATATAAACTTTTTCCTCTTGCCCTGTGTCTGTCTGGAAAGATCTGGGTAGACCCAGACCTTGTGTCCATGAAATAAGGCTAAACAATTTCTCATACATAACCGAAGTACAGCATCTCAGTCCATTGCAAAAGCAAATGTAACATGAGGAGTAGCCCTAGTAGATATTATTGTTTCTATAGTGGATTCTATAAATGCAGTCAAATTCATAGAATTTTCATCAGGTTTATTCACTACAGGTATTTTAGATTTTTCTTGAATATAGTAGATTTTAGATATAGCCGGCATTGCCTGCTGAGGCATTTTTAATATTTGTTGAAGGTATTCCCTTAACATATTCTGTGTTGCTATTAGATCATGACTGGGAAAGTTAATAAACCTGAGATTCAGATATTTTAAAGTGTTTTCTAGGACTTCAAATTTTTTGTCATATAATATAATCTCTGCTCTTGTGGACCTCTGCTGCCAACTTTCACAGTTCATTATACCCTTCTCCATATGTTCTGTTTCTTCCTGAGTTTTGATAAGAGTTGTTTCAATTTTCTGAAATCGAATCATTTGAATCTTTCGTTACCTTTACCAATTCAAGAATAGCCATCCCTAAAGCTTTCATTGCATGCCATAAAGAGTCCATCATGATTCCAATCGGTTTTTCAGGAAGAATGTAACTCTTAGTTAAGGATCCAGCTTCTAATTCCACACTTGTATCTAGGCTCCTTTCACCTTTCTCTAAAGAATTAGATTTCAATTGTAAAAAATCATGAGGTATTTAAACTGAGGAGGTGGAAGAGGACTCGAGGCACCGGGGCTCAAAGATATCTCAGCCAGGGAGGTTGGAGCTCGCTCTGTTCCAGCTACTCCAGCAGCTTGTTCACCCGGCATTGATTCAGTTGTTGGAACAAAAAGTCAAAATCCGAGCTAGTATTTGTAAAGGTTCAGGTAAGGGAGAGGAAGTGGCCACCTCCCTAACCTTGGCCTTATGCTTAGTATGTGGCATATTCTTAAGGCAATTGATATTAACTTGGAGGACTTAATTTGCTACTAGCTCTTTTGTTGATTAATATACTTTCCTGGATGGAGGTAACAGTGGACAGATTTATTAATTTATGGTAAAAGAATATACTTACAGTTCTAAGTTGATTTTTCTTTTGCGAGGCTGACTATTTCTGGGCAAAGCCATGCACCCCTTACAGTACCACTGGTTTGAGCAAGGAGACCTGAAAAGAATTGTGTATTCCTAAGGTTGGTGGCAGACGGAACTGGTACGTGACTGGCCCAATGTGCCTAGTAACTGGAAATGGACCAATAAATCTAGGTGCAAATCTCTGCGAGAGAAGCTTGAGTTGGATGTAATGGGTACTTAACCAGACCATTTGGCCTGGCTGGAACTCTGGAACTGGTCGACAATGAGTGTCCGTGGATTTCTTGCCTCTTGCTGCGGCCTGGTGCAGCCGGAGATTAGTCTGGGACCATAGCGCCTGGAGGGCTTCTGCCATAGCCTGGGCTGCCGGTGAAGGTTCCGAAAGTGGAATCAGTGACGAGAGCTGGGGTTGTCGGCCATATACGAGGAAGAACGGAGAGACTCTGGTAACTGCGGCAATGTGGGAGTTATGGGAGAATTCTGTCCAAGGAACTAATTCCACCCAGTTGTCTTGCTGGTCATTGGAATAGGCGCGGAGGAAACTCTTGAGTGAGTGGTTCATCCGCTCAGC
Source organism: Rhinatrema bivittatum (assembly GCF_901001135.1). Classification (NCBI taxonomy): domain Eukaryota; kingdom Metazoa; phylum Chordata; class Amphibia; order Gymnophiona; family Rhinatrematidae; genus Rhinatrema; species Rhinatrema bivittatum. The sequence continues at coordinate 322,911,637 of NC_042619.1, forward strand.
CTGTTCAAGCAGGCCCGTATGCCCGAGTATGAACGAATGTACGTATCTCCTACTACACACACAAACAAAAAGTTCCAAAAAAGGGGCAAGGCATGAGTGTGTTCTTTGCGGGGTATACACATTCCTGGATTTCAACTTCAAATTAGCACATAAATACTTATTCACACAGATGCGAACTGTGCTCCTCTGCTATATAACTTTACTTCTGCTGTGGTTTAAATGCAAGTTATAAAATAAAAATGAATAGATAGATTGTTGTGGTTTAGAGGCTAACAGGGGAGAAAGGAGACTATTAAACTAGGATGAACCTGAGAGCAAACTGGTAATGGCATCAGCATATGTATCTATTAAAATTCCCTTCCTTATACAGCAGAAATGACATTTGCACATATAGATTTATACTCCATTTTTTGGCACTTCAAAGTGGATTGCATTCAGGTACTATAGGTATTTCTCTATCCCCACAGGGCTTACAATCTAATTTGCCCAAAGTCACAAGAAGCACCAGTGGGATTTGAACCCTGGTTTCCCTGCATCATAGCCCACTGCTCTAACCACTAGGCTACTCCTCCACTCCTTGCCCTTATTGTGGGAGGGGCCACAAAAATAACTCCACCTCTCAGCTGTGTGTTTAGGGACAGACCCATGTGCTCCCACACACCTAAAGGGTCTCACAGGGATGGGGAGGAAGGATGGAACAGAGAATAGACAAATAAGTGATAACATAAAACCCACCTTATGTAGCTACAGCAAGTACTGCATATAAAATCAGTTCATGCACAGACACACAGCGCATTAAGATTCTTATACTCTATAACAAACACAGACAAATGGCGTTATAATGAAAAAGAAAGAAGATTTATTAATATGGAAAAGTGGGGAAAATCATGTTGCAAGATATAAAAGAAAAATCTCTAGCCCTTCTCTGTAGCTCAGTTCAGTTAACTAATACTTCAAACTCCCACCCGTTCTGGCCAGGTGAATTTTAAAAGCCTGGCACATGCCAAAACAGGAAGATACCAAGGCGCGCACCAAGGATTTTTAAAGCCACCGGTGTATGCGCGTATCTCCCAGTATGTGCATAAGTGAAAGAGCCCAAAAAAAGAGCAGGGCGTGGGTGGGCCAAGGGCAAGACATGGGCATTCCAGAACTTTCACTTGAATGGGTGCATAAGTATTTACATGCACAAGCATGCACCAGGGTCCCCTGCCAAATATCTTTACTACTGCTATGGATGGTGTGTAAGTAATAAAACAAAAATATACTAAACTAGTCAGCAGGATTTTAAGGGTTGGGAATAATAAGGGGAAAGGGAGGCTTATAACCTAGAAGGGTTTAGAAGTTCTATCCCTTAAATGGGTGAACTGGAAACAAATTGGGAAAACTAGTAATGCATCAGTGTGCGCCCTTATAAAATACCCCCACTTACACGGTAGAGGCGATATTTGCATGCACATGTGCACGTCCATTCAAAATTGTATGCATATGTATGTGTGTTCAGCCTCTTTTATACGATGCGCACCTATATTTTATTTATTTATTTATTTATTGTTTTTGTTATACCGAGTTTCATGACAGGCATCACATCAACCCGGTTTACAATTAACAAAGTGTGTAAAACATAACATAACGTAAAACAATGTTCTCAAAAAGAACCTTGAACTTTAAATATCGTGAATCAGATAAAGGAATTGAGAAAGTTACAATAAATCAGGGAAATCAACTTGGAGCTGGAAAAGAGGAGAGATTGCACAGAGCAATATTAACATTTCAGTCTATTAATGTAATAGAGTAGCATAGTGAGTAAATAAGAATATGTGAGAAACTGTGGCAATACCTCACTATGGAACGGAACATAAATAACCAAATGCATAAATACGACAGTGTTATGATAAAAGTTCAGCAGGTATTGATGATTGTCAATTTAAGGTTCATTGAATTGTATTTGGTCCAGTTATTGGATAAGAGTTTGTGCTATTTAATGGAGGAATTATTCAAGGCTTGGAAATGCTTTTTTGAAAAGCCAAGTTTTTAGTCTTTTCCTAAATGTTAGAGAGCATGGCTCCTGTCTCAAATCTGGTGGGATAGAGTTCCAGAGAGTTGGACCTGCTGAAGAGAAGGCTCTGAGACTCAATGATTTATGTTGGTAGGTTTTGGCCTTTGGTATTTGGAGTGACTCTTTGTAGCATTCCCTGATGGGTCTGGCGGAAGTGTATTTTTTAAGAGGTATTTGTAGGTCGAGGTGCGTGTTTTGGTTGATAGTTTTGTATATGATGTTAATGGTTTTATACATGATTCTATAGTGGATCGGTAGCCAATGGAGGTTTTTGAGGAAAGGTGAAATGTGGTCCATTTTCCTGGAGTTTGTGAGGACTCTGGCTGCAGAGTTCTGGACCATTTGTAGAGGTTTGGTATAGGAAGCTAGGAGGCCTAGTAGTAATGAGTTGCAATAATCTAATTTGGAAAAGATTATTGCTTGCAAAATTGTTCTAAAGTCTTGGGCGTGAAAAAGTGGTTTAATTCTTTTCAGGATATGTAATTTGTAGAAGCAGTCCTTGGTGGTTTGGTTAATGAAAGGTTTGAGGTTGAGTCGATTGTCCAGGATGGCTCCTAAATCTCTTACGTGGGCTGTTTGAAGGAGTGTGGGTGGTTTTGGGTGTGTATTTTTGTTTTCCGGTGATATGAGCAGGAATTCTGTTTTAGAAGCATTAAGTACCAGGTTTAGACTGGTGAGGAGAAGTTTAATTTCTACTAAGCAACTGTCCCAGTATTCCATTGTTTTAGATATTGATTCTTCTATGGGGATCACGATCTGTACGTCGTCTGCGAAAAGGAAGTGTTTCAGGCTTAGTTTTGTAAGAAGTTGACAAAGTGGTAGGAGGTAGATATTGAATAGCGTGGGTGAAAGTGAAGAACCCTGCGGCACCCCTCTATTAGAATGGTGGTATTGGGATTCTTTATTGTGGATTTTGACTCTATATCTTCTATTTTCAAGGAATGTTTTGAACCAGTTTAGTGTGGCACCTGTTAAACCAATGTTTATATGTGCATATAATATATGTGCATATAATATATGTGCATATATTATAAAATGGCCGCTTCCTTTGGCATGATCGGCATACGTGTATACATGTGAACCCGCGCACTGGTATCAAAATTGCTGTCATAGGTGTGTATCCATCTAAAACTGCATACACATGTGCGTGCGGTCAGCCTATTTTATAACATACGCACGTATATGTCTGTGTGTTATAAAATGATCGCATCCCTGGGTGTAGGCCAATGAATGCGCGCACATATGCATCCATGCACCAATTTAAAAATTACCATCCCTCTGCACATACATCCCAATTTTAGGCCCCTGTGCTGGAATTTCAGCTTCTGTCCATAGAAGGAAGTGCTGGAAACTTTACTCCATTTTTGAGCAAGAATAAAATTTTCCATTACTAGGGAAACAAGAGTTAGCTGAAGTAAAGCTGGGGTTACTAGAAATGCTTTATCTGCAGACCATAAAATAAGCTAAGGAGTGCAAGGAATTAGCCATTTCTTTAGATAGCATAGGTCTAGATCACGGAGGACCTTAAAAGGCAAGAATGTTAAATTTAGTGCCAAATTGTATAGAAAGTCAGTGTAAATCATTCAACAGGTGAGATATGATCACTGAATCTCACCTCTACAAGTAAACATGCTGCTAGATATTGCATTAATTGTAGTATGTGTAAAGATTTTACTGGTAGGCCCATACATATGCATTACAATAACTGTGTGTAGACGTAATGTAAGCATGGATAACAATATGGGGTAAGTTTCCTAATCTTTCTTAATTGAATAAAGGAATTTTTAGATACATCTGAGATTTTTTTCCCTATCAAAAATGAATCAACCATTCACCAAGAGTGCATATCTGATTAGTGAAAACCTTTTTTTTCCTTCTAATGTTGAGGGAAAATTTGACTGTAACATTAGATATTTACCTATCCATAAAATTTGTTTTTATCTGGTTGAGTTTCATTTTATTTGTTTTCATTCAATGAAGTATTACCTCCAAGTAACTAGTATTCATGGCAACCACCATGTCATCTGAAACAGAAGTAGATGACACAAAAAGCTATACATCATTATTATTATAGGTGGGCCTATCTGACATCAAATAAACACTATCCTGCCTTAAACTGAAACCCAGTCCTGTTCTATCTGTTGAATGTACACATTTAAGACACTGTATCCTCTTTGTTGGTTACCTTCTGGTTACAGCAGTTTCATAACTTAAGATGTGCCCAGTACTGGTATGATAAAAATGCCTATCTAGTCTATGCATTTTACAGAACTAGAGTGGCACTACTATCAATACTTAGATCACTAGTCGAGTAAGCTTAATATATGTTAAAATATTGGTTGTGCTGCCCATTAGAAAAGCCCTAGGCAAGGAGAAGCAAGAGTAAATCCCTAGATGAGGCCTAATGTTTCCAGAGGGAAAGTGGCTGACGGTTCAGGCTTGGAGTTAGTCTTCTCCATTACTATGTTATAATCTGTACAAATCTGTGCATTTCTGGTTCCCGCATTTCAAAAAAGATATAGCTGCACAGGAAAAGGTTCAGAGTAGGGTGATCAAAATGATAAGGGGGATAGAACAGTTCTGCTATGAGGAAGGGCTAAAGAGGTTAAGGCTGTTCAGTTTAGAGAAAAGATGGCTGAAGGGATATGATAGAGGTCTATAAAATCATGAAAGGACTAGAATGGGTAAATATGAATCGGTTATTTACTAAGGAGCACTCCATGTAGTTAGCAAGTAGCACAGTTAAAGCAAATCAGAGAAAATTATTTTTCATTCAATGCACAATTAAGCTCTGTAATTCATTGCCAGAGGATGAGGTTAAGGCAGTTAGTATAGTTGTGTTTATAAAATGTTTGGACAAGTTCTTAGAGAAGAAATCCATAAATTGTTATTAATCAAATTGACGGAATAATCAGTGCTTATTACTGGCATAAGTAGCATGAGATTTATTTACTGCTTGGTATTTGCCAAGTTCTTGTATCCTGGACTGGCCACTATTGGAAACAGACTGCTGGGCTTGGTGGACCCTCGGTCTGACCCAGTATGGCAACTTATTATGTTCTTAATCTCAGCCCTGTCAGTATCATCTGCCTCCTTTAACTACTCACCTGAGGCTAAGATGCTATTGACTAGAAACTTCAAATTTTCTTCGGTCATTAGCTATACAATATCCTGTGATTTAGGGAATTCAGACATGATTCTTCTGATTCAATTTTTAAAAATACTGCCTCGATTACTTGAGCTTGGAGCTTGAAGAAAAGGAAACTTGAAGAAAATGACCAAGAGGGATCTAAACTGTTAAACATAACTGTGTAAGTTCAGTGTAAAACATCGGATTACCAGAGCAATATCAAGTGTCAGCAAATACTGTAAGGGAAGAAAATTTGGAAAAAACCTTGAAGACAGCGAGAGTAGAGGAAAAACCACCCACAGATACTAAAAATGGCTTGGAGTAGCAGCATCAGCAGTGGTGCTAGCAATTAAAATCACAAATGATAGGTGCAGAGCAATGCAGCAAGAAGAGTGGCAGCAAGGACCCAAGATACTGTTATGATTTGGTTGTGCTGTGGGCCCTTGGTCGCAGCAAGAGATGGAACCTCCCACAGGGAGGAGCCCTGTGGGGACCTACTGCGATACGCTGGCTCTTATGGTACACACACAGGAGTCAATAGAGTCTTTATTGTACAGCCGATGATGGAAATAGCCTGAGGAACGGGAGGAAGAGCCTCTGCACAGAGGAGGGTGTCCTAGAGGAGTGGTCCTGTAGATATTCCGCAGCGTGATCCGCGGAGATGTATTCTTACCAATAGATGGTAACTGTAGATCCGGTAGTGCTCCACAAAGCGGGGTATGCCATAAATCCACACTGTAGTAGATAGGCCAGAGAGGTAGATCCGGTAGTGGTCCGCAGAGCGAAGTACGCCATGAATCCACACTAGATGGTAGGCCTGAGAGGTAGATCCGGTAGTGGTCCGCACAGCAGGGTATGCCATGAATTCACACTGTAGAATATGAGAGAGAGAGAGACAAGCTGGAAAGCTGGGGTACTCACTCTGTAGTAGTAGGCTGAAGAAGAGAGAAACCTCTGCGGGACAGAGGCCCAGGATGAGGCAAGGCCCCCAAGGAGCAGGTACCTTAGGCATCCTAATCTGGAGCAAGCTGACCCCGAAGGGTAACGCCGGAAAGTGGCAAGGCCCCCGAGGAGCGGGTACCTGGGTGGTCCGAGGTAGAATACAGAGTGAAATCGCAGGAATGGAATCCTTGCTAACTCGTAACTGGAATGGATAATGTAGTTTAAATACCGGAGGTAGCGACGTCATGTGGAGGGGACGCCCCTGGGGTTCCCGCCATGACGTACGTAAAAGGAGGGCCAGCGCGCGTGCGTGCCCTAGGTTATCCCAGAAGGAAAATGGCAAAGGCAATCACCCTTGCTGGTCTAGAGACGCCAGGGAGGTTGGCGTGCAGAAGTGGAGGCAGCCATCTTGCCAACTGGAGCGGAGAAAGGCAAAAAAGAGGTGAGACAGAGAGGGTGCAGCCGTCTGCGGCCAACTGGTGCAACAGTACCCCCCTTCTTAGGGCCCCTCCCAGGGGGTTTTGGTTTCCTAGGATGTGCTTGATGAAAACGTCGAATCAAGTATTTATCAAGAACATTGATAGCAGGCTCCCAGGAATTTTCCTCTGGTCCGTATCCTTCCCACAAAATTAAGTACTCCCAGTGTTTACCTCCCTTATGCACATCTAGGACATGAACTAGATAAACAATATCTTCTTCAGCATCTAGAGGTACTGGATCAGGAGTCTTGGTCGAGAAATCAGAAAGGATGAGTGGTTTCAAGAGTACCACTTGGAAGGCATTGTGAATCTTCATAGAGGGAGGTAATTTTAAACTGTAAGTTAATGCTCCCAAGTATCAGAGAATAGCAAAGGGTCCGACGTAATGTGGCGCAAAGCACACAGAGGGTAGTTTTTACTGAAGCACTGTTTCTGTTCACTGTAAACCGAACTGATTTGTACCCCCATACAAGAATTTCGGTATATAAAACTGTTAAATAAATAAATAAATAAATAAATAGTTTTAGGCGAAGGTACTTTGTACTGAGCCATACTTTTTCACCTGGCTGGAACTGGGGCATCACTCTGTGATGAGCCTCGTAGGTCTTCTTGATTCTCTGCCCTGCTTTAAGTAATAGGTCCTTGGTCTGTCTCCAAAGTTGTTGCAGCTCTTCCGCAGTAGTTTGAGCAGCTGGAGAAGCTATGGACAACGGCAAAGGCAGTGGAGGTAACGGCTGACGACCATAGATGATTTGAAATGGAGTTGATCCAGTGGCGGAATGAGGATGGGAATTCAAGGCGAAATCAGCCCAGGGAAGTATATCTGCCCAGTCGCTTTGCCTCAAGTTCACGTAAGAATGTTTGAATTGTTTGAGCGTTCGATTCATTCTCTCGGTCTGTCCGTTGGATTGCGGGTGATAGGCCAAAGTTAGATCCAGCGAGATGTCAAATTTCTGACACAATGCTCTCCAGAATTTAGCAGTGAACTGGACATCTCTATCCAACAGGATGTGTCTCGGCATGCCGTGAAGACGGAAAATGTGTCTCACAAACAATTTGGCCAGTTCCGCAGCCGAAGGTAAACCTGGTAGAGCCATGAAGTGGGTCATTTTCAAGAAGCGATCGACAGTCATCCATATTGTATTGTTTCCATTGGAAGGTGGTAAGTCTACCACAAAGTCGGTCACGATATGTGTTCGTGGTTCTTCAGGTTCTGGCAAGGGTTGAAGAGGGCCCCATGGACGTCCGGCCGGAGGTTTCTGTCTTGTGCAGGTAGCGCATGAGGCTACATAAGCTTGTACATATGCCTACATTGAGGGCCACCAATAGAAGCACTGAAGCATGGCTAGCGTGTGGGCTTGGACAGGGTGACCGGCCAATTGAGAGTCATGTGCCCACCTTAATACCTTTTTCCTCATACCTCGAGCCACCACAGTCTTACCGGCTGGCACTGCATGGGTGGCGGCCAAGACCACTTTCTCAGGACTGTTAATGTGGTGATGTTTGTCAGGCACGTCTTCTGGTATAAATGAACACAAGAAGCCATCGCCCAGACATTCTTCTCCGCAGGACAGTATTGGAGCATAAAGTCGAATCGGTTGAAGAATAATGACTACCTGGCTTGCCAATGATTAAGTTGCTGCGCATGGCGTAGATATTCCCGGTTCTTGTGATCTGTATACACCGTTATTTGGTGTTGGGCCCCTTCCAACCATGGACGCCACTCCTGAAAGGCTAACTTAATAGCTAACAGCTCTTTATCTCCTATTCCATAATTTCTCTCGGATGGGGTAAAATGTCAAGAGAATAATGAGCATGGATGCAGAGTGTTGGTATAGCTGATCTGGCTTAGCACAGCTCCCATGCCGACATCGGAGGCATCAACTTCGACGATGAATGTGCAATAGGGATCGGGGTGGTGAAGACAAGGTTTTTTTTAAGAAGGCCGCTTTGAGAGTCTGAAAGGCCGCCATGGCCTCAGGAGACCATTTAGATGGGTTGGCCCCTTTTCTAGTCATGGCAGTTAGTGGAGCAGTTAAGGTGGAGAAATGTTTAATAAATGTATGGTAGTAATTTGTAAAGCCGAGAAAACGGCGTTGTGCCTTTAATTCAGTGGGTTGGGGCCAGTCTTGGATGTTTTTGGTTTTTTGAGGGTCCATCTGGAACCCTTCTTTGGAAACAATGTTGCCAAGGAAAGGCACGAATTCTTGGTGAAAGGCACATTTCTCAAGCTTTGCATAGAGGTGGCTGTCACGTAATCTTCATAGTACATTGACCTTCTTTAGAGAAGATTAAGATATCATCTAAATATACCATCATGCACTGGTATAGCAGGTCTCACAGAATTTAATTCATCATATTTTGAAATACCGTTGGTGCATTGCACAAGCCGAAAGGCATGACTAAGTACTTGAAGTGTCCGTCACGGATGTTAAAGGTGGTTTTCCACTCATCCCCATGCAGATTCTGACCAGGTTGTAGGCCCCTTTTAGATCCAGCTTGGTAAAGATCTTGGCCCCATGGAGTCTGTCAAACAGCTCTGAAATCAGTGGTAGGGAGTAGTGATCCTTGATGGTAATTTTGGTGAGACCCCTGTAATCAATACAAGGGCGAAGGGATCCATCCTTCTTGCCCACAAGAAAACCCCTGCAACAGCAAGTGTTTTCGAGGGTCTGATAAACCCTTTCTGTAGATTGTCATGGATATAGGCTGACATGGCCTCAGTCTCTGATAATGAGAGGGGGTAAACCCTTCCCTTGGGAGACTCCGAGTTAGGCTTCAGGTTAATTGCACAGTCAAAGGTTTTATGTGGTGGCAGAACGTCTGCTGCTTGCTTGGAGAAGACGTCCTGAAAGGATGCATATTGAGGCGGAAGACCAGGTAGAGATGGTTAGGGTGTAACTTTCTTTAGACATCGGTCATGACAGCGAGAGCCCCACTGAGAAAGTTCCATCATAGTGCAGTTAAACTGGGGGGGGGGGGGGTGTTCTTGTAACCAGGGTAACCCAAGTACAATGGGGTGAATGGCTTTGTCGAGGACTAGGAAGGAGATAGTCTCTGAGTGAAGCACCCCAGTGCGCAAGCATATGGGCTTCCTGAGATGAGAGAAGTGGGGAGAGATAGTGGAGGAGAGGGTGTAGTTAGACCTAGGAAGAGTCCTCCAACGGATCTTAGGTCTGCATGTTTCCCGGACAGATGGAGCAAGTCTGCACAGCATGGCCCGATTGCCTGCAGTACATGCAGAGGCCCATATGTTTGCGGTAGCGCCTCTCCTTGGCAGTTAAATGGATGCAGCCTAGCTGCATTAGTTCATCCTCTTCACTGGGCACATAAGGTTGGGTAGAAGTCATATGAACAGTTCGAGGGCGAATACCAACCGAGGTATGTTTCTTGGAGCTCTTCGATTCCTGGGTCCGGACACTGATTCGGTGATCCACTCTGCCGGCTAGATCAATAAGAGCCTCCAGGGTGTCTGGTAAGTTGCGAGCTACGAGTTCATCCTTTATACGGGAGTTGAGACCCTCCAGAAATGTGGCACATAAGCATCCTATGTCCCAGTGGAGTTCTGAGGATAATGTTTTATATTCAATAACATAGTCCGGTAGGGGTCTACTCCCCTGTTGAAGATGTAAAAATGTAGACCCTGCGATAGTCTGGCATGCTGGGTCATCAAACATTGACTTGAAAAGGGTCAGGAACCCAGATAGGTTGCTCAGGACTGGCTCGTTGCATTCCCAGAGGGGTGAAGCCCAGGCCAGGGCTTTTCCTTCTAGTAATGAAAGAATATACGTTGTTTTGGAAACAGCGGAAGGAAAGTATTTAGGTTGTAACAAAAAGTGCATACAGCACTGGTTGAGGAAGCCCTTACACATCCGGACATCACCAGAGAAGCATGTAGGAGCAGGTAGAGGCACAGCGGTTTAGTCCTTAACCACTTGGGAAGAAGCATTCATATCTGGAACAGGAGGAGTGTTCAGTCTGGCATTCAACTGATTGAAGGCGATGGTTAATGTCTCCAGAGACTTCTGTTGTTAGATCTGTTGGGCCAGGCCAGGAAGGGCCTGCAAGGCTGAGAGCTGAGCTGGGTCCATGGAGTTAGCAATCTGTTATGATTTGGTTGTGTTGTGGGCCCTTGGTCACAGCAAGAGATGGAACCTCCCACAGGGAGGAGCCCTGTGGGGACTTGCTGCAATAGGCTGGCTCTTATGGTATACACACAGGAGTCAATAGTGTCTTTATTGTACAGCCACTGATGGAAATAGCTGAGGAAATGGGCAGAGAGCCTCTGCACAGAGGAGGGTGGTCCCAGAGGAGTGGCCCCATAGATATTCCACAGCGTGATCCACGGAGATTATTCTCACCAGTAGATGGTAACTGTAGATCCGTTAGTGGTCTGCAGAGCGGGGTACGCCATGAATCCACACTGTAGTAGATAGGCTAGAGAGATAGATCCGGTAGTAGTCCGCAGAGCGGAGTACGCAGTGAATCTATACTGTAGAAGGTGAGAGAGAGAGAGAGACAAGCTGGAAAGCTGGGGTACTCACTCTGTAGTAGTAGGCTGAAGAAGAGAGAGACCTCTGAGGGACAGAGGCCCAGGATGAGGCAAGGCCCCTGAGGAACGGGTACCTTAAGCATCCTAAGCTGGGGCAAGCTGGCCCCGAAGGGTAGCGCAGGAACGTGGCAAGGTCCCTGAGGAGCGGGTACCTGGGTTGTCCAAGGTAGAGTACAGAGCGAAATCAGCAGGAATGGAATCCTTGCTAACTCATAGCTGGAATGGAAAATGGAGTTTAAATACCTGGAGGTAGTGACGTCATGTGGAGGGGATGCCCACAATGTTCCCACCATGATGTTCGTAAAAGGAGGGCTAGCGCATGCCTGCCCTAGACGATCCCAGAAGGAAAATGGTGAACACAATCGCCCTTGCTGGTCCAGAGACGCCGGGGAGGTCGGAGTGCAGAAGCAGAGGCAGCCATCTTGCCAACTGGAGCGGAGAAAGGCAAAAAAGAGGTGAGACAGAGAGGGCACAGCTGTCTGTGGCCGATGGGCACAACAGATACAGAGTGAGGACTGAAGCAGGAAGAGTAATGTAATCAAAAGTCCAAGATACCAAGAGGGGCAAAGTAATATCAGGAATGGCATGAAGTGCAAAATGGTCCATGAGTGGTGCATCAAGTGTGCAAAGCATCAGATTGCCATATCAAGACCAAGAGTTGGTAAGTACCATAAGCGAAGGGAAAGAACCTCTAAGACAGGCAGAGCAGAGGCAGAACAACATAAAGGTACCAATAGTGGCTTGAAGCAGGAGTAGCAGCAGTGGCACTGATGATTAAAATCACAAATGTGCAGAGCAATACAGCAAGAGTTGCACTGTTTAGCAAGCAGAGATAGAATGTTTGGCACACTGCCTACTGACTGGCTATGCATATGTACCATACTACAGTTGAACAGTGCTATACTACATGCAGTAGCTTTCACAGTGTATGAAAAAATTTCGCACAGTCACTGTGAGTGTGTGTGCTGACACACAAACTGAGAAACTGACAAAACGCAGTCTAGTATTCACTGCAATCTGTCTCTGAAGCTACTAGTAGGTGTGGATTAGAAGACATGGCTATAGCATATACAGTGAGAAAGAAAGAGAGTGACATCAAAACCTCCAAGACTTAAAATGTGAGGTATCACAAACAGCAAAGAGATCATAAATAGTACAAAGGTATCAAAATCCTCAAGGCATACAATGCAGAGAATCACAGATAGCATGGAGGCATCAAAATCCCCAGGTACAGATCGCAGGGTATCACAAGGCACTGCAAAGCAACAAAACTAAGCTTGTAGTGGCAGATGTTCTCCATGACACCAGGAAGCATGCTGGGCAGTTGTGAACGAATGCGCAATCCACAACATATAGGTCCCTATTCGTTGCATTTGTGGGTTCACGAAACGTATGGCGAACCCCCACGAATGCAATGAATCCTGAATGATTAAACCTCCTACCCTCCTGACCCTCCCAAGACTTGCCTAAAGTCCCTGGTGGTTCAGCGGGGGTTCTGGATCGATCTCCTGCACTTGCGTCGTCGGTTGCCGGTATTCAAAATGGTGCCGATAGCCTTTGACCTTACTATGTCACAGGGCTACCGGTGCCATTGGTCGGCCCATCACATGATAGGAGCAATGGATGGCCGGCGCCATCTTGTGCTCCTACCATGTGACATGGGGCTGACCAATGGCACCGGTAGCCCCTGTGACATAGTAAGGTCAAAGGTTATCGGCGCCATTTTGAATACCGGCAGCCAACGGCGCGAGTACAGGAGATGATCCAGGACCCCCGCTGGACCACCAGGGACTTTAGGTAAGTCTTGGGGGGGGGGTCAGGAGGGTGGGGAGTTGTAGTTAATTAAATTTAAAGGGAACGAATGCTGAATTCAATGTATTAACTGATCGGGCTTTCCCCCCCTTGATCGAATGCAACGTATCTGGGCCCCTATGAATACGTATCCCGAATCCAACGTATTCTTTCCGGCTGCACATCCTTACCGGGCAGTAACAGCAGCTGAGAAAGACACTAAGACAGAGCCAGGAAAGAGGGTGAGAGGAGAACTTGTATTTTGTTTTCACAGTACTTTGTTTTGGGGACAAAACACCCCAGTATAAACAAAAGAGAAGCAGAGTGGGAGAACTAGGTTGAGATCCTAAAGGAGTACAACAAAACAGCAAGGTGGAGATCCAGAAAAGTGATAGGGATGAAAGGAGAACCTTGCAATTTGTTTCTCTTTTTGCATTTTATTTTGGGGGCAAAACACTCCAACATAAGCAAGAAAGAAGCAGGATGGGAGAACTAGGCTGGGATCTAAGTGGCAAATAACATAGGTGCATCAAACCCACCAAGATATAGCATCAGGAGCAGGACAGCAATGGCAGCAAGATCCACAAGGTGTAGCATCAGGGGCAGGACAGAAAGGCGAAGTGGCAGCACCGCCATCACCAAGGTATAACATCAGAAGTAGGGCAGAAAACAGAGTAGCTACAACACTACCAAGGTGTAGTGTCAGGAGCAGAGCAGCAAGGCAGAATGGCAGCAAGACCAATGAGGTATATCAATGCAGTGCACAAAAGTACAGGGGCAGAAAGAAACCCCACATTGCAGCATCAAGAGAAGGGCAGAAAGGCAGAGTAGCAGCAGCACCACCAAGATGTAGTACCAGAAATAAGCAGCAAGGCAGAGTGGCAACAAGACCCCCAAGATGTATCATCAGGAGCCAGTTAGCAAGGCCTCTAAGATATATCATTAGGAGCAATGCAGCAAGACACAGTGGCAGCAAGACCCCCAAGCTGTAGCATCAAAAGCAGGGAAGAAAGGCAAAGTAGCAATTGTGCCACCAAGATATAGTGTCAGGATTAAACACCAAGGCAAGAGTGGCAAAAAATAAAAACCTTATTTGTATCTTCAGGAGCAGGGCAGAAAATTGGAGTGGCAACAAGACCCCCAAGTTGCTTTCAGTCATCCTTCCACTCAAATGGAAATTCTAGGAAACCCAGTAAAGGCAGATCGATTTTCAAGAAGTTCAACTTCTCCATTATCTCTGGCACCAGTCTTGAATGAAGCAGGTTCATGATGTTCCCTCCCTGTGAGAAGACCTGTTCGCTGGGCATGCTGGTGGTGAGCAGAAAAGATAATGCTGAGCCACCTTGACCAGGTCTGACCAGTGCACAGGCTCAAGTGCCTGATATGCCAGCAGATCTGTGACCATGCCCTCATTGGGATGTGTCAGATAGCGTGTCACAGAAATTTTGGCTGGGGTGGGGCATGGTTCTCTGCTGCGAGATGCTCTAGCTATAGCCTGCATCAGGAGAGATGATTCTGTGAGGAAAATGTGGCAGTAGCATATTAAAGTAAGGAGTAAGTGTAGCTGACAGGGTGCTGCTCATGCTCACATTATTCTCTGGGGTGGACATGCTTTTCTGCGCTACATCTCCACTGCACCTCAGCATTTGGTGCTCCTGATCATGCACCCTAGCTGCCAGCATCTCCTTCATGTTAGTGAGATGCTGGGACCAGGGGGTGAGACTCCCTTTCACCCATGGGTAATAATCCTTGGCAAACATATTCACTGTCAGAGGTTTCAATTTTTTTTGCGCCTGCTTTAGCAAGGAGTTCACAAGCTGCAACACCTCTGCTTCCATTCTCTCTTGCTCATAGAAACCCTCTAACTTTTCCTCCAGAATATTTACTATGGAAATGGCGCCACCCAGGGTGGTGCTTTTGGAACTTAGATCCTCTGGGGCATCCTTGAAATTCTTCAGGATTGTATCAGCCTCCTCATCACTATCCAATCATGATGCCCCAGAGAGGCAATCTACACCTATCTCCATTTCCAGTGATAGGTCATAAGGGGTATCTGCTGCTTCACTAACCTCTGATGCATCAAATAGGTGGAATTCTAGTAGGTGCCAACATCTTGAATCAGCTGCTTATGAGTCATCCCAAAATCTTCCTGCTTATTATGAAGAAGCTGCCCATCTTTCATGCTATCATGAAATTGCCCCTCTATTTTCCTGCACCTCTTTTACAACCTTCAGGATTGGAATCCAAGATTCCTTGAGCCCTAGCGCCAGGGCATCTCTCACTGCAAACTGCAGCAAGGTACAAAGCAAATGATCCCCTGATTACTCCCACTACCCTTATCATATTTGTACCATTGTCTGTTGTAAAAACAAATGCATGAACACTCCTGTCTCTTCAGTGTAGCTGCCAGACCTCCAGCATCTTTCTTATGGTTATTAACATATAGTAAAAGGTTGGATGGCATTTATCACCTGGTTGTGCAGCACAGTCCTCCCTGATGCTCAGTCCTCACTAGAACTGCTGCCTGTCCCTGCCTTGACCAACTCCTACCAGTGAGCCATCAAGGACAGGTAGGCGTGTATAGCTTAACTCTGGTCCATATGTTCCTGGCAAAATGCATGCTGCTTCTCTCTACCTTGACCAGCTGCACCTCATGCATCTACAGCATTGGTTGTACAGAGAGGGGATAACTTTCCTACTGAAAGTAGTCCTGAATGGCATTTGTAAATAGGAGCTAAGAGGTACAGCAGATGCTTAAAGCCCAAGTTCTCTACTATCTGCAGGGCTTGTTATCCAGGGCAATCACTTCCCAATGCATTTTATCACTGCTTTGGATGCTGTCTGCCTCTTGCCACAAACAATGATACAAAACACCATCCCATTTTCTCTATGGCTGTTTGCCACTGCAGACACATGGCAGGGAGTTGCTGCCCTGCCACCTGACTAGTGGAAGGGGCTATGGAGTCAGCTTATGAAAAGCCTTCCCCCTATTCATTACTTTTCTACAGTTTCTGCTTTAAGTGGCAGAGCTAGTACAGATGTCCTCCTCAATGCCAATGCTAGCAGGTGGTGATTCCATAGGTGATGCTGTAAACCAGTATTTGTCTGATTCCCTAGTGCCTTTCCTCAGCTGTTGTCATTACTACAATGAATGCACTGAACAAAACACATATCCTCCCTCACTTTAAAATGCCTCCACACTATGGATTTCTTCTGTGAACTTCCCCCTGGATCCTTGAGTGTTGCTGATGCTTCTGGCACTAGAGTTGAGGTTGAAAATAGACTGTAAGGAAAAAGTCTAGAGGCATTGCTCACGCTCTCTTCACTGCCTGTTCTTCTTGGAGGTTGCTCTCAACACTGTCAGTATTATTTAGGGATGTGAATCATTTTTCAAAGATTAAAATTATCGTCCGATAATTTTAATATCATCTTAAATCGTTAAAGAACACAAACAATAGGAATTCTAACGATTTCTCGTTAAAAATCGTTAAATCGGGTTAGTGCGCACTAACAGAAAATGATACAAATTGACACTTTTCAGGTCAGTTAAGGTCAGTTTAGGAATGAATATGTATTCCTATTGGCTGGCTGCCCTCTTATTTATTGATTTATTTATTTATTTATTTTTAATTTTTATATACCGAAGTTCTTGTGGGAATTACAAATCACTCCGGTTTACATTTATTTATTTATTTATTTAAGGTTTTTTTATACCGGCATTCATGAACTCGTTCACATCATGTCGGTTTACAGAAAACAGGGGTGCGGATAATACAACCAAAAAACATAAATAACGTGATGAAGAGAAGCAGTTACAATTAACAAGGGCTAATGAACTGGGAATGTAAGAAATAGAAAGAGATAGAGGAGAATAATTATGTACAAAAGTTCAATATAAATATGGTGTCTCATATGTACAGTCTCTGAGTAGAGAGTTTGTTTATGGTGCATATTAGGTAGAGTTCGAGAAGGCTTGCCTGAAAAGCCATGTCTTGAGTCTTTTCCTAAAGGTTAGGAGACATGGTTCGTTTCTGAGTTCTGGAGGGATGGAGTTCCATAACTGTGGGCCTGCGGTGGAAAGGGCTCGGTCTCTTAAGGTGCTGTGATTAGTGGTTTTCGTGGGAGGAACAATGAGGCATCCTCTGTAGGCTTCCCTGGTCGGTCTTGTGGATTTGTGGAAGCGGGGAGGAATTTGTAGATCGATTGTGGTATGTTGGTGAATGATTTTGTATATCAAGGTGATGGATTTATAAATGACTCTGAAATGAATTGGTAACCAGTGGAGGTCTTGTAGCACTGGGGAGATATGGTCTCTTTTCTTAGTGTTTGTCAGTAGACGGGCTGCTGCGTTTTGGACCATTTGGAGCGGTTTTGTGTATGAGGAGGGGAGGCCAAGTAAAGTGGAGCAGCAGTAGTCCAATTTTGAGAAAATGAGGGCTTGGAGGATGGTTCTGAAGTCTTTGGCATGGAAGAGTGGTCTTATCCTTTTTAAAACTTGCAGTTTATAGAAACAGTCTTTGGTGGTTTTATTGATGTGGGCTTTGAAGTTTAGTTTATTGTCGATTAGCACACCTAGATCTCTTACATGAGTGGTTTGTAGGTTGTTTGGCAGAGAGGTTGTGAGATTGTTATCAGGAGTTATGAGTAATACTTCAGTTTTGGCGGAGTTTAGTACCAGATTGAGGCTGTTGAGGAGGTTTTTGATTTCTAGGTGACAGGATTCCCAGTATTCAAGGGTTTTTGAGTATGATTCTTTGATGGGGATCAGGATCTGGATGTCATCTGCATAGAGAAAGTGTATTAACTTGAGGTTGATGAGGAGTTGACATAGTGGTAGGAGGTAAATATTAAAGAGTGTAGGGGATAAAGAGGAACCTTGTGGGACTCCGATGGTCGAGTCGTGGCGTGATGATTCTTTATTCTGGATTTTTACCTTGTAGCCTCTGTTGGTTAGGAACGATTTGAACCAGGATGTTCAAAACGATGAACTGCCCAACAGCGGATGGGGGCTTTACATAGAACTGTAGAACATAAGGAACATAAGGAACTGATACTGGGAGTGTTGTGATCTTCCTGCACTGAGCAGGGATATGGCACTGCATGCAGGAAGATCACACTCCCGGTATCAGGGATAGGGCACTGTGTGCAGGAAGATCACAACACTCCCAGTATCAGGGATAGGGCACTGAGTGCAGGAAGATCACAACACTCCCTGTATCAGGGATATGGCACTGAGTGCAGGAAGATCACAACACTCCCGGTATCAGGGATAGGGCACTGTGTGCAGGAAGATCACAACACTCCCGGTATCAGGGATAGGGCATTGAGTGCAGGAAGATCACAACACTCCCGGTATCAGGGATAGGGCACTGTGTGCAGGAAGATCACAACACTCCCAGTATCAGGCATAGGGCACTGTGTGCAGGAAGATCACAACCCTCCCTCTATCAGGGATATGGCACTGAGTGCAGGAAGATCACAACACTCCCGGTATCAGGGATAGGGCACTGTGTGCAGGAAGATCACAACACTCCCAGTATCAGGGATATGGCATTGAGTGCAGGAAGATCACAACACTCCCGGTATCAGGGATAGGGCACTGTGTGCAGGAAGATCACAACACTCCTAGTATCAGGCATAGGGCACTGTGTGCAGGAAGATCACAACCCTCCCTCTATCAGGGATATGGCACTGAGTGCAGGAAGATCACAACACTCCCAGTATCAGGGATAGGGCACTGTGTTCAGGAAGATCACAACACTCCTGGTATTAGGGAAAGGGCACTGCATGCAGGAAGATCACAATACCCCTGATATCAGGGATAGGGCACTGCGTGCAGGAAGATCACTCCTGGTATTAGGGATAGGGCACTGCATGCAGGAAGATCACAACACTCCCGGTATCAGGGATAGGGCACTGTGTGCAGGAAGATCACAACATTCCCAGTATCAGGGATATGGCACTGAGTGCAGGAAGATCACAACACTCCCAGTATCAGGCATAGGGCACTGTGTGCAGGAAGATCACAACACTCCTGGTATTAGGGATAGGGCACTGCATGTTGGAAGATCACAACACCCCTGGTATCAGGGATAGGTCACTGCGTGCAGGAAGATCACAACACTCCCAGTATCAGGGATACGGCACTGCATGCAGGAAGATCACAACACTCCCGGTATCAGGGATAGGGCAGGGCACAAGTTCTAGTCACATTGACTGATCACATTACTTTTTTTTGTCAAGCTACCAACTGTTTCCATTTCCCATCCCCCATATATTGTCAGTGGGAACCTTGGTAACATGAATAAATAAGAGGGCAGCCAATAGGAATACATATTCATTCCTAAACTGACCTTAACTGACCTGAAAAGTGTCAAATGTATCATTTTCTGTTAGTGCGCACTAATAATGGTTAGTGCGCACTAACTCCCGGTTAGTGCGCACTATTCGGAAAAAACGATTTTTTTAGCTAAAAAATCGTGCCAAACACGATTTTCTTCTCCTGCTAGACGATTTCAATCGTTAAGACGATCGGGCACACGATTCACATCTCTAGCTATTATTTATCTTCTTCACCTCCGTACATACTTGAATAGAGCTCCAAAAGTCTCTTCAATTACTAGCTCTTCAATATTCTCTGAATCATGGAAGCTGAGGCATAATTCTTCCTCAGAATCTGAATATACTGCCTCCATTATCTCAGAAGCAGTAATCATGAAGAAGCGTACTGCTGGATTTTGTTGTTGCACATCTGATGTCCCTGTCCTTTCCCCTGCCCTGCTAATGCCAGCCTTCAATGGCTCTCCTGCCTTTTAATTGCTCCTAAGCAAGACGCTGGTAATGACACATGATCTCCCAATTTTAATTTCTTATGGTTTGAGCTGGCTTCTATTCCTGACTTTCTGTCGCTAGAAAAGTCTCTTTTAAGCTTAGGGATAGGACTCTCTTTTGTCTATTAGCATTACTATGTGCACTTCTGAGAGACTGAGCTAGCTCTGCCTCAATACCTAATCCTCTGCCCCTGCAATTTTTCTGCTTGCGGCCATTCCTTCCTCTTCGATTAGCTCACTGTGGCATGATGGAATTAGAAGTTGCTACTAGGAGTCTTGATATCACAATATACTTTTAAAATACCTTAATAATTACCAATACCACTGTAATACTGTCTGTCTGTCTGTCACTCACACTCTCGATCAAGTTGACAGACTGAGTTCACTTCAATGCTTAGCAATCTCAGTGCCAACCTTCCAAACAGAGTTAGCAGCTTACTAGTGGCACAAACGTAGTCTGTTTGACTAGAACTATCTCTTACAGTGTCTGAAAAAAAAATCTCTTTAACACACATGCATGCACAGTGTATGTGTGTGTACTGCTGATTAATTCCTTTTCCACAGACCAAAAAACTGACAGAGAAAAAACTAGTAATGTTGCCCTTTTGTTCTCTCTCTCTCTCTCTCTCTGATAGTGAAGCAGTGCACTGTGTAATCCGGGACAAGAAAAATCACTGTTCCCTGGCACTTTCTCTATCTTCACTGCTCCAGTGAAGAGAAGAATGTGGCAGTAAAGATAACAAAAAGACCTTTGCCAGTGCCAAACTTTTTTTTCTCTCCTTTTTTTAAAATCTTTTCTTTTAGAGGCATTCTGAAAAACACCTTTCCCTGTGAAACCCAACAAAGAAGCATGCTCAGAACTTTCAGTGAGAAGATGACAGCATCACTTGATCCAGATGCCAACTATAGTCTAGTTAAAAAAAAAGGGTCACCTTGAGGAGCCAAGATGGCCGCCGCCAGCAGACGCTGAACCGAGTTGCTCCGCACTGCGCTTATAATTTTTCTGTTTAAATCTTTTCGAAGAGGTTCAAACCTGTTCAATATGCCTCACAAGCGCAAAGGAAGGGTAAGAGTCCAGCGGGACAACGATATATCACTGAGTTCGCGTCGGTATCTCCAGTGGTGGGAACTCCAAGCGCCGCTGCGGTGGAGCCGGGAGAAGCGGCACTATCGCCAGGCGAGATCACCTTGAGCCCACCAGTGCCCCGAGGTCTGCTGAGCAGCTCTCCCCTTCGGTTGAGCAGTGGAATTGTAACCCCGGATGTGAAGTTAACCGTGGGCGAACAACGAGAGGGATCTACTCCTCTACACGGAGCAGGGCTTCCCCTCCCCCATTTGTTGGAGGTATGTGAAAGACCCGCGGAGACTTTGGTTAACGTGGGTAATGAGGAATCTCAAGGGACATCAAGAGAGGATCCACTGGGGGAATTGGGAGAAAACATTCTACGTCCCCTGGAGTTTGAGAAACCAGCAGTTATAACACTGGAAGCCATTTGGGAATTAATGGCTACCATGGCTCGTACTCTGAATACTCAATCTCAATTGATTGGTAAATTTGAATTAAAAGTTGAGTCCGTAAAAACAGAACATACTTTGTTGATTCAAAACCATACAAATTGCATTCAAGATTTAACTGCTAAGGTAAACCAGACACAGTCCCAAAATTCCTTAATTATGAAGGATTGCATAACATCACAAAGGAGACTGGAGTCAGTTGAGAACTATTTACGTTGTTCTAATGCAAGATTGGTTAATTTCCCTAAAGTAATGGGTGAGCCTGTTTTGGTGACTTTCAAGCGTTTTGCGATGGAAACACTCAAGATTGAAGCTGCAAAAGTTCCGACTGTAAAAAAAACTCTTCTTTTTAAGGAGTAGTTCACAAATTTCCACTGGAGGAGAAGGAGAGGATTCCAACAATTTGACACAATACTTGGAGAATTCTGAAATGGAAATCACGGAAAGGGCCACCCTGTTTGTTCAATTTTATACTGAAATAGAAAAAAATTTCTTGATGAAAGCTTTTTTTCAAAATATAAATAATGTTTTCATGGGAGGGGTAGTGAGGGTATATCCTGACCTATCATGCCCTACCCAACAACGAAGGAGATCATTTTTAGCTATGCGCCCGGAGGTTTTGGCCAAAGGGGCTAGCTTTGCTCTCCGTTTTCCTTGTAGGTGCATTGTAAAATCTGCTGGAAATTTATATGTTTTCTTTATGCCAGACCAATTGAGAAAGTTTTTGGATGGAAGGGCCATAAGTTAAATGCTCGGAGTCAATATAAAGTGAGATACCAATATTTAAGTGAATTATTATTTCAACAACGTACTTCTCTATTTTTCCTTTGGTTCTCCTCTCCCACCCTTTGCCTATGAAAAACAAATGAAACTGTTGATGTACCCATTGGATATGAATATATATGCTAATGGTAATTATATTATTTCATATTATAATAATTTCTGTAATTTCAGTCAAGGCATATTCTTGTAATTATATTGAAAAAATTCATAAATAAAGAATTAAAAAAAAAAGGGTCACCTTGATTGTTCCTCTGTCCTTTCTACTTGCCTGGTTCTCCTGTTTTGGCTCCAGCTGCTACCTCACATAAGCATTGCTTGGTTGCTATAGTTAATTATCAATCTCACTGCAGCATATTTCAATGAGCCATAGACTTGAATGGGAAATACAAAGAAATGAAACAAAAATGTTCATATTTGTGGGTACCCTCCATTTGTTTTGGGGGTCCATTATTGAAAGGAAAATGGTCTCAAACATTGCATTTTACCCATTCGTTTCAAACAAATGCACATCCCTAGAGACCAGCTCTCAAATCTAGAAAGAGCTCAGAGATTCTAAGAAGGGGGTCATCCACCACTACAGATAGTGCTGTGCAGGAAGAGGCAGTGCTGTTATAAATTAGGAGAGTGAAAGTGAATTATTAGATTTCTAGGTATTGTCAGGGCTGTAACTGAAGGTTGGCAAGAGGGGGAGGTGCCTCTGGAGGGCAGAAAAATGACAGAAATGCATACATACTTGGGTAGCAGATGAAAAGCCAGAAAGTGTGCTCCTCTCTTTCTACCATCCAAATTGAGGAGGGAAAGAGAAGAAAGGGAACGAGGTCTGAGGATCAGAGTGGAGGATGTGAAGGCAGAAAGGAGTGGGGATCAGGCTGGGGATGGGGGCCCCGAATATGCTTGCCTGTCCTGAGCACTGAAGTGCATTCTTACACATACTAGAGTATAACTGGCAGCTTCTTTTACAAGAGAAAAGGAAATGACTGTTTAAACTGCAGTCACTCTACACACAAGTTAATACGTAATGGAAAATTAATAGAATATCTTCAAATCCTTTAAAGTAGATTTTCTCAAAAGACAAGCAAGCCGTTTTGTGATTTAAAAAAAAAAAAAAAAAAGACACACATAATTAGTATTTGAAAATATTTACTTTGTGGGATAGTTCAAAAGCACCGAGTGTAAGATGTATTTCAGAAAAACATTGTTTAGCTGAGGTGCACCAGCCGTGAGAACAGGAAAGCCACAATTTGTTAAACTCCAGACTACAGTGAAAACGTTGGAAGATTACATTTTATAACACATGTACAGTGTTTCTTAGTTTCTAAGAATCACATCCAGGCCTTCCCTGTCAATGGGTGTAATTGGTGAGAGCCATGTGGCAGGTGGCGAGTGGCGTGGGGGTGACAGGCGTGGGGGTGGGGGGGGGGGGGGGGTACAGAGGGGATTCAATAGAAGCATTATTCCAAAAATAAGCTTTAGAAAATCCAATGTCTGAGTGCTGTTCTTCACCAGAAATGGCACACATTTTGGGATGTTAATATCGGTGGATTCTGACTTGCCTTCACCTACATAAGACTATCCCCATTTCCATATTTTCTCTTTCTGCATGGTACAGAAGAGACCCTTTACTTCATAGGACATAATACCATTCTTCCTAGCAGAGTGTGAGGGGTTAGAGTAATAAGGGGAGAGCATGAGCCAGATAAGGCATTATTACTAAGAGCTATAAGGTGAATTTTAAAAGCCCTACGTGCGCCAGAGCCAGGAGATATGCGTGTGTCTTGGGCCAGTGCGCGCTGTGTGGATTTTAAGAAGTGCCTGAGTATGCAAGTATCTCCCGGGGGGATGTGCACAAATAGAAAAGGGAAAAAAAAGGGGCAGGGTGTGGGCTAGAACTGGGTGGGACATGGGCAATCTGGGTCTGTGACATGAAGTCTGTGCTTAAGTATTTACACGCACAAGTGCTGGGGGTCCCCTGCTGTATAACTTTACTTCTTCTATGGATGGCATGTACGTTTTAAAATAAAAATATCCGGGCTAGTCAGCGGGGTTTGAAGGGTCAGGGCTAATAGGGTAAAAGGGAAGCTATTAAGCTAGGGGGGATTAGGAAGTTCTATCCTTTATCAAGGCAAACTGGGAAATGGGGAAATGGGTATTTGCGTCAGTGCACATGCCTAGCAAAATCTCCCACTTATATGGTAGAGGCGGCATTTGCGCGCACATGCACGCATTCATATAAAATTGCACGCCCATGTACATGCGTATTGCCAATTTTATAACATATGCGCATATACCCATGCATGGTGTAAAATGGACTCATCCATTGGTGCGAACTGACATACATGCATACATGTGACCCGTGCAGCTGTTTAAAAGTTACTGTCCTGGGAGCTGTTCCTTTAACTTAGATATAGGGGCGGATTTTAAGAGCCCTGCTCGCCGGTGAGCCTATTTTACATAGGCCTACCGGCGCGCGCAGAGCCCCGGGACTCGCGTAAGACCCGGGGTTCTCCGAGGGGGCGTGTCGGGGGCGGGCCCGGTCGTCGCGGCGTTTAGGGGGCGTGTCGGCAGCGTTTTGGGGGCGGGTACGGGGGCATGGTTACGGCCCGGGGCGCTCCGGGGGCGTAGCCGCGCCCTCCGTACCTGCCCCCAGGTTGCGTCCCGGCGCGCATCCCCCGACAAAGGTAAGGATGGGGTTTAGACAGGGCCGGGCGGGTGGGTTAGGTAGGGAAAGGGAGGGGAAGGTAAGGGGAAGGCAAAAGAAAGTTCCCTCCGAGGCCGCTCCGATTTCGGAGCGGCCTCGGAGGGAACGGAGGTAGCTGCGCGGCTCGGCGCGCGCCAGCTATACAGAATCCATAGCCTTGCGCGCGCCGATCCCGGATTTTAGCGGATACACGCGGCTCCGCGCGTATCTACTAAAATCCAGCGTACTTTTGCTTGCGCCTGATGCGCCAGCAAAAGTAGGCCAAATTGCACGGTTTGAAAATCTACCCCATAATGTCCTTGGGAGAGATCCAAAAGATTGTAGGTTTGGATCCTCAGTGAGAAACTTATGTGGTGGCACTGCAGAGTGTTCAGTAAATGCTAAGCCTTTGCAAAGATGTTGGAGGAATAGAATTAATCTTGCATCTCATATAATTTTCTATATGTGATCTGGTAATTTATGACTTCTACAAATCAAGAAAAGTGACTTCTTACTGATTTAAATTAAATATACTCTTATGCATGAAATCATTTTTAACCTTTTACCTTGTGTTGTGCAACATTTTTCATTCTTGTATTTCCATAGAAGAACTTAAGAAATGCAGTATATATTCCAAAAGAACTGCGCATTAGATGAAAATGGCATAAAAAAAGAAGTTTCTTCGATTAAATTTTACATATTTAGGCAGAACTGGAAGTTTATTTTTTTCTGATTATAAGAAGCATTATCTATAATTTAAGAATTTTTCTTATGGCAGTCTTCATATGGCAACTCCCAATGAAGAAGATAAATATATCTATTTTATGAAATGGCCATGGCTTAACTGGAAATGTGCTATAGAAACTCTTCTTCAAGTATTTTTAAAACATATTTCTTGCATGTTATTAACTTTTCACATTATCCTTTTTTATTTTATTTTTATAAACATATATACAATAATACATCAAGATTAACATTTTTAAGTAAAAGCACAAAGCAAAATAATGAGTTAACCAAAAAGAAACATTAGGTCCAATGAATCAAGATCCTAAAATGAAAATCCACAATAAGTGAGGAGAAAGCCAGGAAGTCACAATAGCGTTAAAATTGAGGAGAGAAAAAAAATATATAACACAATTGAAGTGAACTATTTAACATGTGTGTGTGCGTGTATGTATGTATGTGTGTGTGTGTGTGTGTGTATATATATATATATACACAATCAAAAAAGTACATACATCAAAGAATCTAAAGTGCTATTGTACTAAAATACATAAAATTGTTAACATAAACAAGCACTCATGAATTGAACTTAAGAAGACAAAGCTGGAAATATTATATGATAAAAAATATATTATTTATTAAATATCAACAGTACTATTCTAATGATAAAACCAACAATGGTACATTCCAAATGTCTGGAGAAACAGTCTAATAGTCTAAAACCTCAGTGAAGCATATTCCTACTGGATTTTCAAATAATGTCCATATTTAATATCCATGAGGCAGACCCTGTTTATATATGTTCATAGTAATTAGATATTATTCATAATCACATAAAAACTCAATCAAATTGTCCAAAGGCTAATTGGTACAGCAAACAGGGTAATCTCATCAAATATCTTTCAAAAAATCAAACAATTTATTAAATATAGTACTTATAATGAACCCTGTCTGTATTGGTGTAACTTTTCTGATTGGTATTACCTGCCTAACTTAAATCCTTTTTCAATATAAATGTTCTCCTTTTTCACATCAATACTCCTTGACAAAAGCCTTCATTTCACCAAAATTGTTTCTTCAGTTGGAAGGAGCAATATGGACCAGAGAACAAATTAATAGGATTGTTCATCAAAATGTGTTACGGCATTAATGCATGCGAAAAGTATAGCATCATATTGCATGAATGCAAATTTTTGAGGTGGGCAGGATTGGGGGAGGAGTTTGGGTGGGTTTTAGTTAAATTAGGGACCATATTACATGGTTTTTAACACCAGAAATAACTACAACTTGGAGAGAAAGGGAGAGAGAGTGGGAGAGGGAGAGAGATAGCCTCTGAGAAGGGTCTCACTATGTGCACCTATTTATATCTCTATAGGAGGGCTACCTGATAAGTCAAGGTGAGGTGTTAGTGGTGGTTTAGGGGCCAGTTTCTGTTAGAATACCTGGCTGTGATTCACCATGGACGGGCCTTCCTACCTGCTCTGGCAGGCCTGGGGATTCTGTTTTTGGCATCGGGGGTCTGCTGTGCCATTCCCTGAGGGCTGTGGGTCAATCGTGTGGCCTGTATCACCATTTTGGCAGCGTCAGTGCACGCCCCTCGGGACATCTTAAAGAGGAAGCAATGTTTAATCAGGGCTTCAGGCAAAGAACTTACATTAGAAGCACTGGAGCTTATACTAAAGAGCAACTGTCTTGTGTTCCTTTGTCCTGGCAACAGTTAAAGTGGAGTGAAGTCTGCCAATCTGTTCCTGCTTCAGCCTGATCCTACTCTGGCTTGTTCCTACTTTGTCCTGTTACTGCTTCAGCCTGATCCTACTCTGGCTTGTTCCTGCTTCATTCTGATTCTGCTTCAACCAGCTTGTTCCAGATCCAGTATTTTCCACGTTTCATCTACCTTTCACTGACGTTCCCAATTTCTAAAGACTGAATCCGACTGATAATAATTAATAATCATGGACTGGTAATAATTAATATCTTGTTAAGTTGTCTTCATTTGCACCGTCTTCTGCTGACAAAATCTCAGGGGCTTCACCTTTGAGACTGACCATAATGTCACGGAGAAAGGGTCCACAATCACAACAGTTTGCCAGGATCATGGACTCAGCAGATTTGAGTGGTCTCCAGGCCATCCCTGGTTTGGCCCAATGCCTTCAGCAGCAACAGATATGCCTGGATGTCCTGGCTGCAATCGTATAACCCGCTTGGCAAATTGATTAGATTCCACTCCTTTGTCGTCTGCTCCTCCAATACTTCCAGTGGCTTCACTTTCTCATGTTGCTCCAATTCATCTGCCAGCTCCTCCAAGGTACGCCAGAAATCCTAAGCAGTGCTGTGGGTTTTTAAACTACTGCTTTATGCACTTCTCATTGCAATCGGCTCAATTTCCCATGGATTAGGTAAAGACCACCTTCATCTTGTTCTTGTTGTGGGAACGTGGAGATTCTCTCCTTATGGATCTGACTTCCTTCATACAGAATTTCAAACAAGTTTTTGACAAGCTGGGTCGACAATCTACAGCATCCTCTGATCTTTTGCACCTTCGCCAGGGTTCCCGACCTTTAATGAATTATGGAATTTCGTACTTTAGTTCTCAGCTCGGCTGGTGAGATGACAGTTTACGCAGCATTTTCTTGGAGGGGTTATCATCAAGAATAAAAGATGAACTTGATGCTCAAGAATTGCCTTCAGAACTTGAATCTCTTATTGATTTGGCTGGACGAATTGATTGTTGTATCCAGCAACGCCTCCGTGAGGTGAAACCAATCTGCAAACCAGTTCTTCTAGCACAAGCTTTTTCTAGACCAATAGTCTCACCTTCTTGCACTGAATTAGTCTCAAACCATACTGAAGAATCTATGCAGCTGGGACATAATCGCCTTATGCCAGAAGAGAGACAACGTCGTCTTTCTCAAACTCTGTGCTTTTACTGTGGAGGCAAGTCATATGCTGGTCCATTGTCCCAAGAGGCCGGAAAACTCTCGAGCCTAGGAGTCACTGGAGAGATAACCATAGGCTGCACTAATCCTGCTCCCCAGTGCATAATTCCAGTGACTCTTTTTCATCAAGAAGATTTGTTTACTACACAAGCCTTTATTGATTCCGGGGCTGGTGGAAATTTCATCTTGGCTAGCCTTGTTAAACAATTAGGACTCTCAGTCATTCCCAAGATGCCTCCACTCCTTATCTCCTCCATCCAAGGAGAATCGTTACTTGGCCAAGTGACTCATGTCACCAACCCCGTGAAGTTTTGTAATGGGATTTTGCATGAAAAAGAAATTTCTTTCTTTTTATTAGAAAGCCAATTGTCTTGGGTCTTCCATGGCTTCAAAAACATTCACCACACATTGACTGTGAGACGTTACAATTAGCTGCATGGGGTCCAGCCTGTCATACATCTTGCCTTCATAACATTCCTCAACCATTATTCGTGCTTGCTATGACTTTTACAGGTCTTCCTTCGCAATATGAAGATTTTATAGATGTTTTCTCAAAGGAAAAGGCAGAGACTCTTCCTGAGCACTGATTGACTGGGCTATTAATCTCCTTCCAGATGGTACTCCACCTAGAGGACGTGTATCCATTATCTTTACCTGAAACTCAAGCTATGTCACTCTATATTCAAGAAAATCTTCAACTTGACTTCATGTGTCCCTCCAATTTACCGGCAGGGGCCGGATTTTTCTTTGTGGCAAAAAAAGACTGGACATTGAGACCTTGTATAGATTATAGAGGTCTTAATGCTATTACATAGAAAGATAGATATCCACTTCCTCTCATTCCTGAGTTATTGGATCGTCTCCAGGGAGCTAATATCTTTACTAAACTTGATCTCAGAGGAGCATATAATCTAGTGCGAATTAATTCCGGAGATGCATGGAAGACCTCATTTAACACACGCAATGGGCATTATGAATACCTGGTGATGCCTTTTGGACTGTGTAATGCCCCAGCAGTCTTCCAAAACCTAATGAATTAGATATTCTGAGATCTCCTTATTACCAGTGTGTGTACCTCGATGATGTACTCATCTATTCCAAGGATCTAAGGACTCATCGTACCGCAGCTAGACAAGTTCTACAATGTCTGCGGGAGCACCACCTCTATGCAAAATTAGAAAAGTGCTTGTTTGAGTAAACCTCACTTCCGTTTTTGGGGTTTATGGTTTCTACGGAAGGATTCCGCATGGATCCAGACAAAGTAGCTTGTATCCGAGACTGGCCCCAACCTCAGGGACTTCGAGCTCTTCAATGGTTTCTTGGGTTTTCCAATTTTTACAGAAACTTTATTTCTAATTACTGTCATCGCGTGGCTCCACTCACAGCTTTAACCAAGAAGGGAGCTGATGCATAGAACTGGTCTTCAGAGGCAAAGGAGGCCTTTAAAGATTTAATGCAAGTGTTTCTTCAAAAACCATGTCTCAGAGATCCAGATACAACATGACCCTTTGTGGTTGAAGTAGACGCTTCAGATGTCACTGTAGGAGCAGTTCTCAGCCAACATTCTGATGCTGGAACACTTTTATCTTGCTCCTATTTTTCTAGAAAATTTTTACGGCTGAAAATAATTATGGTATTGGAGATAAAGAATTGTTGGCAGTCAAGATGGCACTGGAAGAATGGTGACAGTGGTTTGAGGGGGTGTCGCACCCAATAACCATCTTCACGGTCTATACAAATTTAGAATATCTCAGCAAGGCCCAACACTTGAATTCCTGTCAAGCCTGGTGGGCGTTATTTTTTAGTCGTTTCAATTTCACTTTAAGATATTGACCAGCTACAAAAAACATCAGGGCTGATACACTATCAAGAGTTTATGAAACAGATGATACTCCGATTCCTCTACAATATATTGTGGATCCAGCATGAGTAATCCTTGCGGCAATGCAAACGGTGCCAGTAGGGAATACTGTAGTTCTCCTTCATCTTAGACAAAAGGTGCTTGCCTGGTCTCATGATTCTCTAACAGCTGGGCATCCTGGCAAGCTACGCACTCTTGAATTATTAAGTCACTACTACTGGTAGCCAACTATAGTGAAAGACACATGATCAGTGATGACATAGAATTAATTGGCATCTCAGACAGACAGCAGAAAGAAGATAACCAATGGGATAGTGCTATTCCAGAATACAAATTATATTGCAATGACAGAGAGGAGCATCTTGATGGCAGGGTGGCACTTTATGTCCAGGATGGCATAAATTCCAATAAGATAAAAATCCTGCATGAGACTAAATGTACAATCGAATCTTTATGGGTGATGTGTTAGGGTTTAGGGGCCAGTTTCTCATGTAGAGTGAGATGTACGAACAGCACAGTACACCTTGGTGAAGATTTGATGTCATTTGGAGTGAGGAAAGTCTCTCAAAGATGAAATTTTGCAGTATATTATCTCACCCTAGCTTGATCAAGCTTGATCAAGCTAGGTTGCAAGAACATAGTACAAATGGCATCTTTGTGAGTTTTGTCCTTCCTCTTGGTATTATTTCATTGATTGTTGCTGGTTGGACTTTTCACCTTTGTTGCCTTTGCTTACTCTGTGACACAAACATATCCTACTGGACTGGTGGATCATCCAGGTGCAGCCATACTGTGACAAGGAGAGGCATCCCCCTATACAGTTGTCTGTATGCTCCAACAGAATCAAAAAACAAAGCGGTAGCCGATCCAGTGAGCTGTGTAACAGTGACGACAATAGGAATCGGATGATAACAAGCCCTTTATTAAAATGCCCGACTCTGGCCGAGCGAAACTCGGCCAGAGTCGGGCATTTTAATAAAGGGCTTGTTATCATCCGATTCCTATTGTCGTCACTGCTCCAACAGAATGACTGGCATCTCCCATGCCACCCTGCCTTAATAATATGCCCTCACCCTACACCTTCACATCCTTGTGCCACTTGGCCTTGCTGCCATGTGCAGATTTTACACCTTGGGGTTCTTCACTTTCTGCCTGTATCTTTCTGGCATACTCCAGCTCTTACACTTTGAGGTCTACTTGCCAATCTAGGGTGCTCCTGTGTACCTTTCCTATGCTTTTGAAATCTTGATACCACTGGGATATTTCCTGCCATATGTTCTGCTTTGTTCCCCTTTCATGTTGCTGATGCCACTTTTGGTGCTACTTTTCTTCTTGTGATGCCATCAAGTGTTCATGACACTATTGCTAGGCTAAATTACCAAAAATCAGACTACCACAAGTACAATAGCATTATAACATAGACGCTTGTAGTGAATATTTGACCAGTCATAATAGGCTTCATCTTATAAGCAACATAGCTAGATGATTGGCCTTATATTTAATCTTCGGACAAGAATTACCCACATATATCAATGGGCATGAGCAATGTAAAATATAAATCACATTACTCAAGGTACAATCAGTGTGTTGATAAGCAAAATGAACATTACCACGGGGTCAGTCCAGTTCAGCCCTGTGAGAGCCTGACTACAAAATGAACATTTGCCACAAATTTGAGGGAGGAGGAATAGCCTAGTGGTTAGAGCAGTGGACTATGAGCCAGGAGAACAGGGTTCAAGTCCTGCTGTCACTCCTTGTGACCTTGGGCAAGTCACTTTACCCTCCATTGTCTCAGGTACAAAACTTAGATTGCCATTGATATATGTGGGTAGAACAAAATGTTCCATTAAGGTCAGATTGACTGAACATCACAGTTGTTTAAGTACATCCAAGCTCCAATTGTGTCTCACTGCATACAACATCATCATCTATTCCAGGACATTAAATGGCAGGTGATAGAATTGGTTCACATTAATCCTAGAGGTGGAAATACTAAGGCTGCTCTCAATTATAGAGAACAATTTTGGATTTTTAAATTGAATTCAGTCCATCCTAATGGATTGAACCTTGCAGTGGAATGGTACACATTAACTTGACGGCATTCACATCACTGATTAATCATGACGACATTCTTGCATATATTAGGAGACATTTCCGGTGTCCATATAGGAAATGAAGCAGACACGCCATCATTGAAATCTTGAATTTTTGAATTCCAAAGGACTACAAATACAGTAAGTGCCAGCCTATGGTTTTTCAATATTTATGAGTTGCCCAACAGATAAGTTATGGACTGTTGTGATTTTTTCATATTTATAGAAAGATAACATTGGTTTTATCTCCTAGACACTGAATTCTAGCCCTTGATAAAGAACGGCAAGCATTCAAAACATGGAACCATATCGGGCGTATTGACAACTTATGGCTTCAGCGATTTCACAAAGTTAAGTCACATGAACTGCCCAGAGTATAAACTGCAAATGAAAATACTAAAAAATTGACCCATTGTTTGGGAAGTTGACCGATGATTAAATATAAGGCCAATCATCTAGCTATGTTGCTTATAAGATGAAGCCTATTATGACTGGTCAAATATTCACTACAAGTGCCTGTTATAATGCTATTGTACTTGTGGTAGTCTGATTTTTGGTAATTTGACATTTTTACCTCAGTACTTAAATTCACTAATATTGGGGTTTACGTGTGTTACAGTTGATTACTATTGCTAGGCTGACATCATTTTGCACTTTTGGGTGTTCTTCATCCTCTTCCTCCTTCTTTGCTCTACTCACATTGCTTTAGAGAACTCCTGCCAATCTTGTAAGCCTTGTACCTCCTGATAGTGAGCTCTGCTTCTGCAGGTGATGCTACATACTAGCATTTGTTAGATACCCCAGTTGTTTCCCTTGATTGATATTCTTTCTGAAATGAATGCACTCAAAGTGTAAAGACCTTTACATGCTTTACTATGGCTAGAAAGTCTCAAAAGTTTCTATATATATGTTAGCTAAAAAAAAAAGTGTGTGCATGCCATTTTGTTTCATTAAATGTGCTAAATCCCTTCTACCAAAATATGATGTTTTCCCTTATGATTCTAGCAACAAGAAGCCAACTGAGCCTTCTTAATTTACTCACCAAAACAATGATCCTATTCCTTTGTTACGGCTGGGTTCTGTGGCTGAATAGTGGACCCTTGGGCCAACCCACCCCGAGGGGCGGAGTAGGTCGGGAGGCGGAGCCAAGACTCAGAGGGCTAGGATGTTTAGTAGCAATAGAGTCTGATACAGGATCTTCACCCGGGTACGCAGAACCCCCCAGGAGGAGCCCGTAGGGTTCCGGCACCTTGGGACTTGGGCCTCAGAGAGAGAGTCCAGCAACAGAGAAGCAGGTACAACCAGTGGTAACAGGACTAGCACAAGCTCTTCACCCGGACACCTAGAAACCCCCCAGGAGGAGCCCGTAGGGTTCTGGCGCCTTGGGACTTGGGTGCTAGTGAGAGAGGCAGCAGCAAGGAACTAGACAGTTCAGGGAGAATAGAGTTCAAGACAAGAGCTTCACCTGGGCACCGGGAACCCCCCAGGAGGGGCCCGTAGGGTTCCAGCACCTTAGGACTTAGGAGACAGCAAAGACAACTCTATCTCACAGGCGTAGGTGCAAGGGGCGCCTGACGTGGGGTCTGGAGTCGTGGCAAAGAAAGGCTGCCGGCAGGCGCTGGAGCAGGCCAGGCTGAGGACAAGGCTGGTAGCAGGCAGCGAGCAAGGTGTAGTCAGGACGGACTGAAGTCAAGGCAGGCAGCAGGCAAGGCGTAGTCAGGACGAACCGAAGTCAAGGCAGGCAGCAGGCAAGGCGTAGTCAGGATGAACCGAAGTCAAGGCAGGCAGGAAACACAGCAAGGAACGCAACTCAGAGCTACAGGACTGTAGTGAACCTCGTTGCAAGGCGAAGAGGAATAGTCTGAGCGCCGGTTATATCTGGGTGGCGGGTGATGTCATCACTGCGGGCGGAGCCAGGCTTCCGGGTTCTGGGCACCCAAAGAGTCCGTACTCGCGCGCGAGGCCACTGCAAGCTGGGCAAGGAAATGGCGGAGGCCACATGGGCCTATGCGCGTCCCTGGGAGCCGGAGGGTGGTGAGAGCGGCGTTTCCTGGCCCGAAGGTAAGCGCCGGTCAACGAGGAGAGAGGGGAAGCGGAGCAGACCGCAACAGTACCCCCCCCTTTACGGCCCCTTTTGAGGGGTCCAGGCTTCTCAGGATGGTCCAGGTGAAACTGGCGCAGAAGGTCCTTGTCAAGGATGTTACGACTGGGCTCCCATGTATTATCCTCGTCGCTACAACCCTGCCAGGTCAGGAGGTATTCCCACCTGCGGTTATGGAACCGAATATCCACCACGTCTCGTACTTGATAAGTAGGATCCTCATCTATGGGTGTGGTCATAGGATCCGGAGGAGTGCGATGGAAACGGGAAAGGACCACAGGTTTCAGGAGGGATACATGGAAAACATCATGGATCCGGAATGTAGACGGCAGTCGTAGACGATAGGACACCAAGCCCACTCTCTCGGCCACACGAAACGGGCCACAGAACCGGGGTGCAAACTTCCGTGAAGGGAGGCGAAGACGGATATTCTTGGTGTTAAGCCACACTCGGTCTCCCGGTTGATAGGCGGGGGCTGGTCGTCGATGTCGGTCTGCCGCTTGTTTGGCGGAGGCAGCTGCCCGGCGTAGTTTGCTCTGGGTTTCTCGCCAGAGAGCCTGAAGCTGGCGAGCGGTGGCTTGGGCAGCTGGCGAAGTGCTCGAGGCATCGAGAGGGAGTGGTGGTCTTAGGGGCTTCCCGGACACCACCTGGAAGGGAGACATGCCCGTGGCTGCGTGGACCTGATTATTATAAGCAAATTCCGCCCACGGTAGTAACTCGGACCAATTATCCTGTCGCTTATTTATGAAAGAGCGGATATAGGATTTTAAGGTGTGGTTCATCCGCTCTGTCTGTCCATTGCTTTGCGGATGGAACGCCGTAGAGAAATTGAGTTTTACTTTAAAACATTTACAAAGAGCTCGCCAGTACCGAGCCACGAACTGGGTTCCTCGATCCGACACAATGTCCTGAGGGAGACCGTGCAGGCAAAAGATGTGCTGAGCAAACAGAAGGGCCAGTTTGGGAGCAGCTGGAAGCTTGGGAAGAGGGACCAAGTGCACCATTTTAGAGAAGCGGTCTACTGTTACCCAGATCACCGTATGGCCGCTAGATGGTGGCAAGTCTACCACAAAATCTGTGGCTAAATGAGTCCAGGGTTCCGTGGGGATAGGTAGAGGTTGAAGAAGACCGCAGGGAAAACCCGGGCTGGGTTTCTGGCGGGCGCAGGTAGGACAGGATTGCACATACGTGGCGACGTCCCGTCGGAGATTGGGCCACCAATAGTATCGGTTAAGTAGTTCTAATGTCCTTTCACGGCCAGCATGGCCGCCGATGAGGGAGTCGTGGGCCCATTGAAGTACGGTCAGGCGATCCTTACGAGGAACTATAGTTCTGTCCTGGGTGAGTACCGTCAAGGCTGAAAGATGGACCTTACTAGGATCCAAGATGAATTGGGGCGGCTCTGGATCTCCCTCATTACAGGTGGTCCTGGAGAGGGCATCCGCCCGGACATTCTTGGCCACTGGTCGATATTGTACGACAAAGTTGAATCGGCTAAAAAACAAGGCCCAACGGGCCTGGCGGGGGTTCAGGCGCTGGGCTTGTGACAAGAACTCGAGGTTTTTATGGTCTGTAAAAACCGTGACGGTATGCAAAGCTCCCTCCAGCCACTGCCTCCACTCTTCCAGTGCCAGTTTAATGGCCAGTAGCTCCTTGTCCCCAATGGAGTAGTTGCTCTCCGCTGGGGAAAACCTTCTAGAAAAGTATGAGCAGGGTAGGAGTTTCCCTGAGTCTGAGTGCTGACTCAGCACCGCACCTACTGCGACGCTGGAGGCGTCGACCTCCACTATGAAAGGCCTGGAGGGGTCCGGGTGCCGGAGGCAGACATCCGACAGGAAGGCTTTCTTAAGATCGGTAAACGCAGCGACCGCGTTCTCCAGCCAGTTCCTAGCATCAGCGCCCTTGCAGGTCACAGCCGTGAGTGGAGCCACCCGATGGGAGTAAGCGGGAATGAAGTGCCTGTAAAAATTTGTGAACCCCAAAAAACGCTGGAGTGCCTTAAGCCCTTTCGGCTGGGGCCATTGGGTAATGGCTGGTTACCTTCTCTGGGTCCATCTGGAAACCGGTCGAGGAAATAATATAGCCCAGGAACGGCAGGGATTCTGCCTCAAAGGTACATTTCTCCATTTTAGCATACAGATGGTTTTCTCGGAGAACCTGAAGGACCTGTCTCACGTGCTGTCGATGAGATGCCAGATCTTTGGAAAATATGAGAACGTCATCCAGGTATACTATCACGAAGGAATTCAGGAAGTCTCGAAGAACCTCATTCATAAGATGTTGGAAGACGGCTGGGGCGTTGCAGAGACCAAAGGGCATTACGAGATATTCATAGTGCCCGTCCCGGGTGTTGAACGCCGTCTTCCACTCATCTCTGGGACGGATGTGCACCAGATTATAAGCCCCTCTCAGGTCCAATTTGGTGAATACCTGAGCACCTTGGAGGCGATCCAGTAGTTCCGGGATCAACGGGAGGGGATAACGATCCCGCTTGGTAATTGCATTCAATCCCGATAATCGATACAGGGCCGAAGTGTCCCATCCTTCTTGGCCACAAAAAAGAAACCAGAACCTGCTGGCGAACGAGATGGCCGGATGAACCCCTTGGCCAAATTTTCCGCCACATATTCCGACATGGCCTTGGTTTCAGGTAAAGACAGCGGGTATACTCGGCCGCGGGGCGGAGTAGTCCCCGGGAGTAAGTCAATAGAACAATCAAATGGCCGATGCTGTGGGAGGATCTCCGCCATCTGCTTTGAAAAGACATCTTCATAGGACCGGTATGGTTCAGGTAACAGCTGGGATGAGCAAACGCTCAGGGGTCTGGACGGAGACGGAGTTTGTAGGCAATGGCCAAAACAGGCTGGACCCCACCGAACCAGCTGAAAGTCGTCCCATTGGATGGAAGGTGAGTGCAGATGGAGCCATGGGAGGCCCAGAACCAAGGGATGCACAGCCCGTTCCAGGACGAGGAACGAAATCTGCTCGGAGTGTAGTAACCCGGTCTGTAGCGTAATGGGTACGGTGGAGCTGGTAATGACACCGGGGAGCAAAGTGCCTCGGATAGACGAGATCCGTAGAGGAGGGATCCTTTGGACTGTGGGAAGGGCTAGCTGGGCCACTAAGTCGGCCACTATAAAATTCCCTTCCGCACCAGAGTCGATGAATGCTCGAAGCTGGATTTCTCCACCGGGATACTTCAAGGTGACCGGTAAGGTGCAGAGAGGAGCGGTTCCAGAAATGCCTAGGTGTAGCTCCTCCGTATAGTCTAGGCAATGGCGTTTCCCGGACGTTCAGGGCAAGTTGAAAGGAAATGCCCCTTGTTTCCACAGTAGAGGCAGAGGCCCAGTGTACGGCATCTCCTTTTCTCCTCAGGGGTTAATGGGGACCGGCCCAGTTGCATGGGCTCTCCTCCGGACATTGGCGTGGGAGGTATACCAGTACTCCTGGGTCTATGAACGGTAGGTGGCTTGCGGATGGAGCGAGTTTCTTTAGCTCGCTGTTGAAGACGACGGTCCACTCTACCGGCTAGTTCGATGAGATCATTGAGGTCTCCTGGGAGATCTCGGCCTGCTAATTCGTCCTTGATACGGCCGGATAGTCCCTCCAGAAAGATGCCCTTCAATCATCCTGCCAACCGACCTCAATGGCCAGTGTATGAAACTCAATGACGTAGTCTGCCACGGAACGAGCTCCTTGCCTGAGGGTAAGGAGTTCTGAGGCTGCTGTACTGAGGCGGGCAGGATCGTCAAAGGCGAGCCGGAAGTTAGTGAGGAACTCTTCCAAATTCTGGAGCATGGAGTCCCGTCACTCCCATAAGGGGGAGGCCCAGTTAAGGGCCTTACCGTCCAATAGAGAAAATATGAAGGCCACCTCTGTGTCTGAAGGAAACTGAGCTGGAAGGAGGGTAAACCGCACCTGACATTGGTTTAGAAACCCTCAGCAGGACTTGCTATCCCCGGTATATCGGGGAGGCGTAGGTAGTTGCGTCGCTGGGACTTTAGAGGCGGTAGATACCTGATGAGATTCCCGAGCCGAGATTTCCAGTTGGGCGGCCAACTGTTCCACAGTAGCTGCTAGTGTATCTATACACCGTTGTTGCTGCTGGAGACGCTGAGCCATTCCCGGAATGGCCTGCAGGCTCGGGGCCTCCGCCGAGTCCATGGCCTTGCAATCTGTTACGGCCGGGTTCTGCAGCTGAATAGTGGACCCTTGGGCCAACCCACCCCGAGGGGCGGAGTAGGTCAGGAGGCGGAGCCAAGACTCAGAGGGCTAGGATGTTTAGTAGCAATAGAGTCTGATACAGGATCTTCACCCGGGTACGCAGAACCCCCCAGGAGGAGCCCATAGGGTTCCGGCACCTTGGGACTTGGGCCTCAGAGAGAGAGTCCAGCAACAGAGAAGCAGGTACAACCAGTGGTAACAGGACTAGCACAAGCTCTTCACCCGGACACCTAGCAACCCCCTAGGAGGAGCCCGTAGGGTTCTGGCACCTTGGGACTTGGGTGCTAGTGAGACAGGCAGCAGCAAGGAACTAGACAGTTCAGGGAGAATAGAGTTCAAGACAAGAGCTTCACCCGGGCATCGGGAACCCCCCAGGAGGGGCCCGTAGGGTTCCAGCACCTTGGGACTTAGGAGACAGCAGAGACAACTCTATCTCACAGGCGTAGTTGCAAGGGGCGCCTGACGTGGGGTCTGGAGTCGTGGTGAAGCAAGGCTGCCGGCAGGCGCTGGAGCAGGCCACGCTGAGGACAAGGCTGGTAGCAGGCAGCGAGCAAGGCGTAGTCAGGACGGACTGAAGTCAAGGCAGGCAGCAGGCAAGGCGTAGTCAGGATGAACCGAAGTCAAGGCAGGCAGCAGGCAAGGCGTAGTCAGGACAAACCGAAGTCAAGGCAGGCAGCAGGCAAGGCGTAGTCAGGACGAACCGAAGTCAACTCAGTGCTACAGGACTGTAGTGAACCTCGTTGCAAGGCGAAGAGGAATAGTCTGAGTGCCGGTTATATCTGGGTGGCGGGTGATGTCATCACTGCGGGCGGAGCCAGGCTTCCGGGTTCTGGGTGCCCAAAGAGGCCGTACTCGCGCGCGTGCGCGAGGCCACTGCAAGCAGGGCAAGGAAATGGCAGAGGCCACATGGGCCTATGCGCGTCCCTGGGAGCCGGAGGGTGGTGAGCGTGGCGTTCCCTGGCCCGAAGGTAAGCGCCGGTCAACGAGGAGAGAGGGGAAGCGGAGCAGACCGCAACATCCTTTTCCATTCTCTCCTTAAATTAATATAGCTATGGAACAACAACTTATTGAAGGATAAGGAACTTCTGGGTTTTACAGTTTAAGATTTTTGCTAGTTTTACAGTTTGGTCTGTATTACAAATTTTCTTCATTTTCTCCATCCTGACACTAACACATCATTATTTATTTCTGATAAATGAGAACATATGATCCATGCCAGGAGTGATCTGAACAGATGCCGTTTTATCATTTTGTTGAATTTCATCATTATTCACAGCCACTATAATTATGTTTCAGTGCTAGAAGACAAACAATGTGGAGTATGGTTGCAGGCAAAAATGGACCTCACAAAACACATTTATAAATGTGATAACTCCCAAATTCTCTACAGCATTGCTGGATCTTGTTTCACAGCCGATTTATTTTCCTTGCCCCATCACTTCCTGTTACATCCTTTCCTCATTCACTACATTTTAAACTAAGCAATAGGAGCCATTTAAATCCTGTGATTGCAAACCCTTTGTACAAGAATAACATGTTTGTGTTCTGAAAGCACATCATATACTTGTGCTTTAGCATTGAAAAGTTGTATCTTATTTGTCACTCCCATACCACTGGGGTAATAATAAAATCTAATATGAAGTATATTAATCATCTGAGAGCAAACAATGTTTAGTTTATGGATGTCTTGGAATGCAATTACTCACAAAAGCTTCAACAATCTATTACCTTGTTAGGAAGCCAGATTGGGATTATTTTTCAGAAGGCATTGAATATTACCCCATTCTATCATTATCCCCAAGAGAAAATCAATTTAATTTGATGTGTTTAACAGACCAAAAACATAAAAAAAAAGAGAGAAGAAAGAATCTCACTCTGAAACGCATACTTAATACCACATTAGTTCAAAGTGAGTTTTTATAACTTGCATTGCAGGCTTGCTGCAAATTTATTGTAGGAAATCAATTCATGAGCTCAAATATTCTCCATGGAAATGTTTACTTGAACAGCATAAGCAAAATTATCTGTTGAATATAACTCAGGAGAGACATTTTGTTAATAATCCATAAGTGTTTTCATCAAGGGTAAATCATCAAAAGTGAGAACATTGGTGCAAATTCTTCACATGCTTTTACTCACAGGACTTACACTAACAAATAATAGTAATAACAATTGTTTTAATTTATTAATTGAAGAAAAATTAAGTGCATATATTTATGTGTGCTTTCTCTGCATGTACTCTTTTGAAATAATCAAAATTGTGTCCATTGTTCCATTCTCTGCCTTTCTGCTGCCCACAAAAATACCTCCACTGAGTATATGCAGATAAATGTGTGCAGGTTGTTACATAATGCATGAACTTTTGCCACATACAGGGTGGAAAATAATCAAAGAAGGCCATTTCTGCAGGAAAAAACACTATTTTACTGATAGAAATGCCTTTGATTATTCCCCTTTCTGTAGTGAACTTTACATTACTCACCAATCACTCTGCTTTGACTCTGTCAGCTCCCTAGTCTTGAAAATCTAGGCTATTGAGCTACTTGGGTAACTATGAATTCAAACTGCCCAAAATATTTTTGGCCTCTGGAGGACAAATGTCAGAAAAAAAAAATGCAACGCTTGTAAAAATTGCTATTTCAGAGATATTTGTAAAGAAAACAAAATGTTAATCAGGACAGAAAAATGATAGGAACTACAAATCAAGCTTAAGTGTTTTCCAGGCTCTTTAGTGTTTGAAAAAGCTCACATGATCTGCTACTAGACTGAGAACTTCTCAGAGAAGAAACTTCTTTGTTTCCTTCACTTTTTTATTATAAGCCTTTAAATTATCTATATAAATAAAAATGTTAGTACAAAATTGCTAATCTCAGAAACCACTTAACCGATTGCGTTCAAATTTGGACACAAGTTTCACCTCACATATGGCAAGGATCTTCTACACTTACATTACATATATGTCACACCGGGGGCTGGTAAAAAAGTTTTAAAATTTGGTTCCACAAAACAGCGACATCTGGTGGACGTAAGCGGAAGCTCTTACACCTTGCACAAATACTCACACCCCACACACAAGTGACCAATGTTTGCAATTCTCACACCCTCCGAGCAGACACAAATCCACCCTCCTCACACCCTACGAACTCACACACAAACATCATCCTCACACCCCTCACACACATGACTTTTCTACTTTCTGCCCTCAAACTCCGAACGCATGGAAAACTGCAGAATAGTTCGGGCTGCTCCAGCGGTGGGGGGCAACACCGCTCCGGGACACATCGCATACACTACGGCTGTCAGCTGCCAGCAATCAAAATAGCTGCGACAGCTCTTTCCCTTACTAGGACACTCGGGAACGCCAATAGCGGCAGTAGCCCATGTGACATAGTAAGGGCGAGGGCCCGTAGACACCATTTTCTGAACTGGCAACCGGCGCACCTTCATCCTTAATATCTCATCGAGACAACCGCTCCCATTGCTCCACCTCGAGAGCCCGGCGCCAATACTTCCATGCCGGAACAAACGCCCGCTTCACCGACTACCATTTTTGAAAGGTATCGTCGGGCCTGCGGGGGGGGGGGGGGGGCATGGGGA
Organism: Rhinatrema bivittatum; assembly: GCF_901001135.1. NCBI lineage: Eukaryota > Metazoa > Chordata > Amphibia > Gymnophiona > Rhinatrematidae > Rhinatrema > Rhinatrema bivittatum. The sequence continues at coordinate 322,953,927 of NC_042619.1, forward strand.
TGTTCTTGCGTCCATGTTCGGGGGGGGGGGCCAGGGGGCAGTTCCGAGATTCTGCAACTCTTGTGGGTTAGTCTATTTCGCCAGCCTGGGGGGGGGGGGGGAAGGGAGGGTGGGGGAGGCTTATATAAACACAATGTTTCTGTGGGGATTACTTTGGGGTGCAAAGGGGGAGGGCACACACAAACACATACACAAAATGTGCACCATCTCCGAAAGGTTACAAAACAGCCCTCACCAGGTGGGGAGTCACTGAGGTGACAGTGAGGGGAGGGAGAATGAGGAGGGAGGTAACTGTCAGAGGAGGAAGACTGAGGAGAGAGGTGAGTGTGAGGGGACAGAGTTGGAGTGGGGACAGGGGAGGGAAGGGGGGGGAGTGACCAAAGGGGAAGAGGATGAGTGACTGAGCTAAATGAGCAAGGGGAAGGGGCAGGGAGGGCAAAGAATCTGATTTGGCCACTGCAACGCGTGGCAGGGGTCCGCTAGTTTTTTATAGATTTATTTGTCTTGAATCTTACCTGATTTCCACCATCACCTCGCTAACTTGTGGCTCTGTCACTTAAATTCTGTCGGATGCACTCTTGTAATCTATTCTAAATTTTTCTGCTACAATTTTATCTATAGACTCCTGCATAATTAACTCCCATTTTCCTACTTGTTCTTCTTTGGTGCCATCTAGATACACATTGTAACCCTTTCACAGAGATTCCAGATTTTCTTCTTCTAATTAACATCCCAAACCATAGTTAGGCACTGTGCTAGTGAGTGATTCTAATAGCACACTTAGCTTTCTCCTGTAAATTAATCTAAATTGATTTTTAAAAGCTTTTCTTTAACTATGAAGTTTGAAGCAAGTTGTTTAAGAATCTACAAATTCCCTCTCTCTGAGATCCAATAGAGGCATGACTGAAAACAAAATAGTCACTGCCCAAAGTGTTCCTTGTTTCACTGTTACCTAAAAAAAAAAAAAATAAAAAAATGAAGTCATGACTTGCAGCTGCCAATTGAGCTAGTTGAAAAAAAAGATGAAACATGATTGATCCTGCTCCTTTCTTGTCCCATCCCCAACTGGCTCCACTCCGTCTGGTTCAGAGTACAAAAAATGCATTGCTTTCCTTTCACCATAGAATTTAATGGGAATGAACTGCATAAAGCCATTTGAGTTTATTTTTTTTGGAACTGTGGCTATTTGTCCCAAACCAAACTAAACAAAAAATTATCTAATTCATTTTGTTCTTCCATTCAGATCAAAATTAATGCATATCCCTAACAATATTCCCTTTTTCTTCTTCAACATTTTTCCCTCTCTAGAACCCCATATCCCACACATGGCATGCTTATGCAATACACATGATTCCTTACTAACAAGGTTGACTGGAGAGATGTCACTTTAGAGTCTACTCTCAAAGATGTTTTTTTATTTGTCTGGACATTTTTCTTTTCTCTTCAAAATTGAGCAGATTCCCTCCATGGTGTGCCTGACCAGAGATAAAAGCAGGCCAACCTTCATTATTAAACTGTCTGAAGACAGGCTTTATGAAATCTCATTCAGCTAGAAGTAAGTCTAATATGCTGCAAGATGTTGTTATTAATCTTCAGTTTGGATACTGTGTGCTTGAAACTTGACAGATATTTAGTAATTTTATCATAAGAACATAAAATCTGCCATGCTGGGTCAGATCAAACATACATTGAGCCTAAATGAGAGAAAAACTAAAGAAGAAGATCAGCAAGAACCTCTTAATGTGACGGAGTTGCTTGAATTATCTAGTGAAGAAACAGTTGAAAGGAGAGGAACAGTTCTGGTTAAATTTATTTTTCCTTCAGATCGAGACATGGTTTTGAAATTATTTTTGAGGAACCGGGCTGTTAAGTATTACAATCAACAAATCTGGATCTTCCCTGATGTTACCAGAGTAACTCAAAAAAGAAGGAAGGAATTCTTAGCTTTGAAATCTTTGGCGGATCAAGTGGGTGCACAAATGACCATTCGATACCCGTAAATGCATGTTAAAACTGAATAACATAAATTACATCTATTATGAACCAATAGATTTGAAAAAGTTTTTGGAGGCAAAGAATTTGATTGGGGATATGGCAGCCAATTAAGGGATTTTGGGTATTCGCAAAAGTAAATAATAGGGTAAAAGTATTCCAGTTTTTCTTTATTTAATTATAAATTTCTTGGTGTAAGCTCAAATCAGAATTTGACTCTTGTTTATTACATTGATATAGGATGACTAAATAAGGGATAATATATGCTTTAAATATGACTGCTTAATTGTTAAATGTAATAATGATTTTCCTGATTTTGCTTTTATAAGTGGTTTATTTTGCTATTTTGAATTAGACATCCGTGCTGTATATGGCAAATGTATTGTCATGCGTTATAAAAATTAATGAAGTGTAAATTAAAAAAAAAAAAAAACATACATTGAGCCCAGCATCCTGTCTTCAAACGTACTCAGCCTGGGTCATTATGATGTACCTGGCAGATACTAAAAAATAGATCCAATTCCTTGTTGCTCGCTCCTAGGGATAAGGTAGTATTCCTGAAGTCTACATGACTAATAATTCTTCCAGGAATTTGTCCAAACCTCTTTTAAACCCAGCTATGCTAGATGCCTTGACCACATCTTTTGGCAACAAATTTGATAGCTTAATTGTGTATTGATTGAAAAAGTACTTTGCCCAATTGGTTTTAAATCTGCTACCATAGTGTATCCCCCATTTGAAAAGGAAAATAACCATTTCCTATTTATCTGTTCTACCCCACTTGTGATTTAATAAAAGTTTGTCATATTCTCTTCTCCAATCTGAAGAGCCCTAACCTGATTGGCCCTAATCTGATTAGTGGCTGTTATATCTCTGTTCTTTTTCTACAAGCTGAAGAGCCCTAACCTGATTACCATTTCCATTCCCTTTATCATTTTTTGTGCCTTTCTCCATACTTTGCTAGTTCCACTATATCTGTCCTGAAATGTGTTGTAGAGTTAGGAATTAGGGGGAAAAAGGATACAGAGGCTCAGTTTGCCCTTACATAAGATGGGCAACAATGAATCTTTGCCAAGGGCCATACACATATATATTGATTGCTTATATACAATATAATCTTTTTGCAGATTGTTTTACTTAGTGAGAAATATCAGCTATAGAAAGAAACATTGCTTGTATTTGGGTTTATATAGAATTATTAGATACATTATAGTTTGTGATAGCCATCTGAAACTGCATTTGTGATTTTAAAATATTATGAAAGCACTTTCCCCTGACCGAAAAGACAAGTATGTCATTATCTCAGTATCCATCTCAGAAATCTTAAAATAGACACATTGGCATTAGAAGCAGACAGCCATGTGCTAACTAGAAAGTACCAAGCTTCCAGTAGTGTGTTTGCTTCTATAAAATAAGAAAGTCAGTCCCAGGAAGGTAACCTGTTACGTTAAGATTAAGGAAGTACACCATCTAGATTAGGGAAGTAGATAATCCCTGCCCTTACACCCAGAACTGGACTTCTGCCCTTAACAGCTAAGGCTGCAAAAAGAGGAATTACCCATTTAACAGTTGAGTACATGCTCATATAGCTGGAAGAGAATTTCTGTAGCTTAAAATATTCTGAAATTATTCTGAAATCATAATTTAATATGTTAAATCATTTATTTTAAGTATTAAACATGAGATAAACATTTCCCTTACAATAAGAATATACTGTAATATTTTCTTTAAGAGACATTAAGAAGATATTACAGTACCCCAGAAGAGGAAGGAACTACAGTAATTTTAGACAGCTCAAGAATGAAGTACCTTTCATTGAGAGATGAGGCATACATGAGGTTATCTAACATAAAATGTATGGACTCCACATAGCATGATGGCAAGAACATAAGGATGCAAGCTATGTTCATGCAGTCAGAGAGCGTTAGAATGTAGCCCAGACCTGGCTGTCATCCCATCCTGGATATCAGTCCAGTACTAGTTCTGTAATTAGGTATATATAAGAGGGAGATCTGGAAGCAGCTTGTTACGATTTTGCTTGTGGGCCTAGCTGTGAGGAGCCTCTCACATCGCCTGTCCTACCGGCCCTGTTCTATGACAACACTGCCTGCCGGCTGATGCTGCCAAGGCCTCGCCAGCTCTTCCTTGCAGCAGGGAGCTACTCTTGTTTCCATGCAGTGGTATGCTGCCACTTGTTCCTCTCCTGCATGGTGGGAGCGCTGTTGAGTTCCTCCTTTGCAGCCCAGAGGCCGCTGCTGCTGCCATCCTTCTTGTGGCAGAAGTGCCGCCATTGTTCTCCTCTTTGTGGCCTGGAGGCTGCTGACATTGCTGCCTCTCTCACAGCCCATGTGCCACAACATGCTTACCCTATCCCATGGCAGGAGCGCCGCCTTCAGCTTTGTTCTTTGTGGCAGGGATGCCACCACTGCTGTCTCCGGTACTGGCTTCTTCTTAGGCATGCGGCCACATCTCTTTTCAGTACTTAAAGGGTGGTGGGAAAAGCCTTGCGGCCCTGTTTGATGATGTTTCTCTATGTCTCGTCTTCAGCCCTATAAAAGGGCTCTTCAGCAGATCCTTGTTGCCTTTGCTAGAAGCTTGCCTGCTCCTGGATGTTCTGTTCAAGTTCTTCATCCAGGAGGCTTTGAGGACCAACGCCTGTCCTTCAAGGTCCATGTTCTTCATGGGTGTTCCCTTGTCTTCATCCGTGGTTCCTGGTCTCTCATCGAATCCTTTGTCCTTGTCCATCCTATGCCTTGTCGTTCCAGTACTCCAGTTCCTGTCTCCATATGTCCTCGTCTCCATATGCTCTCGTCTCCTGATGTCCTTGTCTCCAGATGTTCCTGTCTTCCTTTGTCCAGTTGTCCCTGATCCTCATGTTTCTGGCTCCGGGTATTCCAGCCTTGTCCCGCTGCTGGATCCCTCCTCCAGATGACCATCCTGAGTTTGCCTGAATCATTGTCCGAATCTGAGCCTGAGTCCTGTTCCTCTCATTGGAGCCTTGTTCTGGTCAGATCTGTCTTCAAGTGCTGCTCGGATTCCTCTCCCGTCCTGAGCTTCACTTGTCCCGCTCTTCGCGTGGTCTGTGACCAGCCTCTTCAGGTTGTGTAGGGTATGCAGTGGGACAGGGTGGTCCATGACCAGCCCATGGGGGGCTGTGTAGGGTGCCCTGAGGGGCAGTGCCTCTCTAAATCTACTAGTGCCTCAACTCATCCAAATCCCCAAGTGCCTCGTACAAGTCTCCTAGTGCCTCATCCAATTGACTCGTCTTGTCCAAGTCTCCTGTGCCTCGTCTCATCCAAGTTTCCAAGTGCCTATGTCTCATCCTTGTTCCACAGTCATCGCCCATCCTTGACCTCTGTCCATCCTGTCTCACCTAGCATTCCCAGGTGGCGGGTCCAAAAAGGCTATCGAGTGGCCAGAGGGCTACCCCAGAGACCAGCATTGCATTTCTGGGTCTCTTCTGGTGCATTTGGGGTTGGCAGAAGTCAGGGCTCTGAGTCTTCAGCCTGTCCACCTGTGCTTGGATACATCTCGCCTGCCTCGGTGCTTCTCCGGAGTCCTCCTCTGGGGCCGTGCCATGGCCCATGGGCATACTCTTTCAAATTGGGACCACTCCCTAGCGCTCCCACAACACAGCTCTTTGCACTGAGTGGACAATCAGTTTGAGACTGTTCATAATGACAGTGCCCAGTGCACTCTCATTTCCCCCTCAGATACCCTTTTTCATAGACAATACTGAGAATGAATGGGGGAGTCATCACTTAGGGAAGTGCCTATTATAAATATTCTTTTATACCATTCTCTTATTGATGTGTTCTCTGTGAGGAGTTAGCAATCTATAGTATTTAGGAGAGTTGTGGGTGGATTCTTGGACCAGTGGCAGATGACCACGCCCCCGGGGAAGTCCCCGAGAGGGATCACCGGTCAGGCTCAGAGTATGGAGACAGACACACACTAGTTCTTTTATTAGACAGCATACTGAACCACCAGAGGTGGCAGTAGTGAGCTGGAATGACCGACTGGGCTATAGACCCTCAGAAGCTGGAATAGTGAACCCTGGAGGCTGAGCTGTAGAGAAACTGAAATATCGTGAGTAGGCAGGGTAAGCATGTACCAAACCTGCTGATGGCTCTGATGGCGCCGATCGCCTTTGCCCTCACTATATCACAGGGGCCGACCGTCAGTACCTGTGACATAGTGAGGGCAAAGGCGATCGGCGCCATTTTGAGTACTGGAATCGGCCGGCCGGCGTGCGGGAGGTCGCTCCCGGACCCCCGCTGGACTTTTGGCAAGTCTCGTGGGGTCAGAAGGCCCCCCCAAGATGGCCAAAAGTCCCTGCACTCCGGCGATCCGATGCCAGTACTCAAAATGACGCCGATAGCCTTTGCCCATATTATGTCACAGGGGCTACCGGTGCCATTGGTCAGCCCCTGTCACATGGTAGGAGCACAAGATGGCACCGATGGCCATGTGACAGGGGCTGACCAATGGCACCGGTAGCCCCTGTGACAAAGGCTATCTGCGCCATAATGAAACCGGCACCGAGGGTGTGAGTGCAGGGGATGGCTCACGGACCCCCTGTTGGACAACCAGGGAGTTTTGGTAAGTTTTGGGGGGGTTCAGGAGGGTGGGGGGTTTGTTTAAATTTTTATTTAGGTGGCCGTATAATTCGGGGAAGATTCGTGTATTCGTGGTGAAGCGCGATACGTTTCGCTTCCCCACGAATACTATGAATAGTGTAATATACGTTGCGGATCGCCAATACGGCGAAAATGAATGCACACCCCTATTATTTGCTAGGTTAAGAAATAATCTAAATGCTTTGCTGCTTCATTGCCAATTTCATTGCCTATAATTTTGAGGGAAGTATTTTTTGTGTGTTATATAGGAATAAAGTTCACATATATTCTTTTTCCTTTTTCCACTGGGTCGCAAAAGACAAACATCCTACCACATGGCCACACTGCAAGATGAGGGTAACATGAACTGCACACAGTACTCAAGATGTGTTAACACTATAGATCTCTACAGAGGCATTCTGATATTCAGTTTTATTCTCCATTCCTTTAAGAACATAAAACATAAGACGTTGCCATACTGGGTCAGATCGAGGTGTCCATCAAGCCCAGCATCCTGTTTATAACAGTGACCAATCCAGGATGCAAGTACCCAGCAAGTACCCAAACATTAAATAGTTCCCTTGCTGCTAATGCCAGTAATAAGCAATGGATATTCCCTAAATCAATGGCTAATAGAGGTTTATAGATTTCTCCTCTAGGAACTTGTCTAAAACTTTTTAAACTCACCTATACTGCCTTAACCACATCCTGTGGCAATGAATTAATTGTGCATTGAGTGAAGAAGAATTTTCTCGGATTTGTTTTAAATGTGCTACTTGTTAATTCATGGAGTGCCCCCTAGTCCTTCTATTATCTGAAAGAGTAAACAATAGATTCAGTTTACTCATTCTAGTCCTCTCATGATTTTATGTACCTCTATCATATCCCTGCTCAGCTGTCTTTTCTCCAAGCTGAACAGCCCTAACCGCTTTAGCCTTTCCTTATAGGGGAGTCATTCCATCCCCTTTATCATTTTGGTCAGCCTTCTCTGTACCTTCCCCAGTGCAACTATATCTTTTTGAGATGTGATGACCAGAATTGAACACAGTATACAACACTGGCGTAGCCACGGGTGGGCCTGGGTGGGCAGGTGCCCACCCAACTTAGACCCAGGCCCACCCAACTGGCACCGGAACTGCAAGGCTGTCGCGGGATCCCATCCCCGCGACAGCGAACAAGAGAACCCACGCCTCGCGCGCCATCACGGCACACGTGGGGAAGCGCTGCTGCGGCCGTATGGCCAACCGGTCTTCCTGTTCGGGGGGGGGGGGGGGGGAGCGGAAGCGCCACGCGCAGCTTCCGCTTCCTCCCCCAGAGCAGGAAGATCAGCTGCCTCTCCTGCTGCCACCGGCCTCCTGCTATCTTCGGACCAAACGGCCCACCGAATTTCCTGTTTGGGGGAGCGGAAGCGCCGCGCACAGCTTCCGCTTTCTCCCCCAAAGCAGGAAGATCAGCTGCCTCTCCTGCTGCCACTGGCCTCCTGCTATCTTCGGGCGTCGGGCCGTACTGCGCGCCGATCTTCCTGCTTGGGGGGGAGGGAGGAAGCGGACGTTGTGCGCTGCGCTTCCGCTCCCCCCCACCCCCGACAGGAAGTTCGGCGGGCAGTACGGCCCAACGCCCGAAGATAGCAGGAGGCCGGTGGCAGCAGGAGAGGCAGCTGATCTTCCTGCTCTGGGGAGAAAGCGGAAGCTGTGCACGTGCTTGAATGTGTATGTGTGGATGAGAATGGGAGTGTGTGTGGGTGAAAACTGGAGCCTGGGTGTGTATGTGGGTGAGAATGGAAGCTTGAATATGTGGGTGAATGGGAGCTCGAATGTGTGTATGTGTGGTTGAGAATGGGAGCCTGGGTTTGTGGATGGGTGAGAATGGGAGCTTGAATGTGTGTCTATATGGGTGAGAATGAGAGCCTGGGTTTGTGTGGGTGGGTGAGAATGGAAGCTTGAATATGTGGATAAGAATGGGTGCTTGAATGTGTGTATGTGTGGGTGAGAATAGTACCTTAAATGTGTATATGTATGGATGAGAATGGGAGCTTAAATATGTGTGGGTGAGACTGGGAGCATGGGTTTGTGGGTGAGAATAGGAGTCTGGGTTTATGTGTGTGGGTGAGAGTGGGTGCCTGGATGTGCGTCTGTGTGTGCATAAGAATATAAGCCTGGGGAGGGGTGAGAAAGTGAGAACTTGAATGTGAGCTTGTGGGGGGGGGGGAGAGCATATGAGAGTGACAGCTTGAGTGTGTGAGGGAGTCTGTGAGAGAAAGCGTGTGTGTGTGTGTGGAAGGGAAGAAGACAGTAATAGAAGAAAGACACTGAAAAGGAATTAGGAAATGAGCTATAAGGGAAAATGGGAAAAAGACCAGGACCAACTGATTAGAAAAATACAAAGATCAGACAACAAAGGTAAAAATATATATCTATATTTTGAGATGTTAGCAATTTAAATATAAGCAACACAACCGCTCTCTCAAAATTTATGGACAGGTAGGAGCCGTGTATAAAATCGTAATAATAAGAAGGCTAAAGTACCACAAATCACCGTGAATTATGTTTGTATCATTAAGTAAACCTCATACTTAGGCGTAGATGTGAATGCTATGCTGCATAATTTGGCATTATTTATCAGTAAAAAAACAACTAGTAGACCTGCATGCCTACAGCCCACCCATGTTAACCTTGTGCCCACCCAAAAAATCAATTCTGGCTACGCCACTGGTATACAAGGTGTGGTCTTACCATGAAGTGTTACAGAGTCATTATGACATTCTCTGTTTTATTCGACATTCCCTTCCTAATAATTTCTAACTTTCTGTTTGCTTTTTTGACTGTTGCAGCACACTGAGCTGATGATTTCAATGTATTGTCCACTATGAAACCTAGATTATTTTCCTGGTGGATAGCTCCTAACATGAAATCTAACATGTTGTAACTAAAACATGGGTTATTTTTCCCTATATGCATCACCTTGCACTTGTCCACATTAAATTTAATCTGCCATTTGGATGCCTAATCTTCTAGACTCAGAAGGTACTCCTGCAATTTATCATTATCCACTTGTGATTTAACTACTCTGAATACTTTTGTGTCATCTGTAAATTTGATCACCTCACTTGTCATTCACCGTTTTGGATAATTTATAAATATATTAAAAAACAATAGTCGAAGTGCAGATCCGCGAGGAACTCCACTGTTTACCTCTCTTGACTGAGAAAACTGACCATTTAATCCTACTCTTTGTTTCCTGTCTTTTAACCAGTTTGAAATCCAAAAAAGTACATTGACTCCTATCCCATGACGTTTTAATTTTCTTAGAAGCTTATCATAGAGGACTTTGTCAAACGCCTTCTGAAAATTCAAATACACCACATCTACTGGCTCACCATTATAGACATGTTTATTAATCCCTTCAAAAAATGTGGCAGATTTGTGAAGCAAGTCTTCCCTTGGGTAAATCCACGCTGGATGTGGTCCATTAAACCATGTCTTTTGCATATGTTCTGGAATTTGGTCTTTAGAATAGTTTCTATGATTTTCCCAGCATTGAAGTCAGGCTCAGACTCTCAGAACAACCCTGGAGCCCTTTTCACATATCAGGGTTACATTTGCCACCTTCCTTCAAGTTTAATGAACAATTTAAATGATAGGCTATGAATAATTAGTATTAGATATTTGAATTCTTTCAGATCCCTGGGGTGTATACCAACTGGTCCAGGCAATTTGGTACTCTTCGGTTTGTCAATCGGGCCTACTACATCTTCCAGATTCACCATGATGTGGTTCAGTTCATCTGAACTAACAACCTTAAAAACCATCTCTGGAATGGGTATCTCCCCAATATCTTTATTAGTAAATACTGAAGACAAGAATTTATTTATTCTTTCCATGATGGCCTTATCTTCCCTAAATGCCCCTTTAATCTTTCAATCATCTAATGGAAAAAATCGACTCTCTCTCAGTCTTCCTGCTTTGGATATATTTTTTAAAGTTTTGATTATGAATGTTTGCCTCGATGGCCATCTTCTTTTCAAATTCTCTCTTAGCCTGTCAGATCAATGTTTTACATTTAATTAACAATGCTTATGCTTTTTCCTATTTTCTTCAGATGGATCCTTCTTCCAAATTTGAAGGAAGTTTTTTGGCTAAAATAGCCTTTTTCACTTTGCCTGTTAAACAAGCTTGCAGTCATTTGGCCTTCCTTCCACCTTTCTTAATGCCTGGAATACATCTAGACTTCACTTCTAAGATGGTATTTCCAAATATTTCTTAAGTCTATTTCCTTTTTTTAACTGCCACATCACACTGAGCTAAGGATTTCAATGTAACTTCAATATCCCTTTCCTGGATGATTGCTCCTACTAAGAAACCCAGCATGGTATACCTTTTTTTTATTTTTTTTATTTATATTCTGTTTTTTGCACTTTTTTTCAGCACTTCAAAGTGGATTACATTCAGGTACTGTAGGTATTTGTAGGTATACCTAATAGAAGATAACTTTCAAAGAACTCTGCATGTATTTGGTCAGAAAAAAATTATAAAACATGTGTATGTATACCGCTCCCCCCCCCTAACATATATGTGTATGTTTCAGCATGCACAAATATCATCAATGCATTGAAAGCACATACTTTTTCTACCTGTTTTGTAAACATAAATGCATATATTTTATGTGGGGAAAAATTATGACTTGTTCAGTTAAAACCCTTATTTGTATGCAAAAGTAGGTATATTTTAAAATATGCATATGTACTTGAAATCATCAGTTAGCCAATATATCCACCAGTTTACCTAGTAAATACCTCAAATTTCACCCAGTTCACTCAGATCTCCAACCCAACAATAGCAGAAGTTTAGCATCCATTCTTCAGGAGTAAACACAGATTTTAATTATAATATATAGATTACCTGTAGTAAATCTTCAATTTCATATTTGAGTTCCTCTAGAACTCTGAGGTGAATACCATCAGGCCCCAATAATTTGCTATTATTTACTTTGTCAATTCTCTCTAACATCTCTTCCATACTCATACTGATTTGATTCAGTTCCTTTGAATCATCACCTATAAAGAATATTTCAGGCATGGGCATCTCCCCAATATTCTCCTCAGTAAAGATGTAAGCAAATAATTAATTTAGATTTCTGCTATGGCATATCCACCCTGGTGCCCTTTTTACTCACCCCAGTCATCTGACAGCCCCAACTGACTCCTTAACAGGTTTATTGTTTTTAATGTGCTTGAAAAAATGTTTAATAATATTGAACATCAAGTGGCCATGTATGCCTTATATTTATTTTAGGTTTTATAGATATATTTACTAATATACCCTGTTTAGATTTTAGGATAATTGAGTGCTATAAGCTTTTTTATTAGCTTTTTCCTCTTTGGAAATACAAAAAATACAAGAAAATACAAAAAAATTCTTTCTTGGCCTGCTTTAACAATATTTTATATCTTATAATCCTATTTTATATCTTATAATCCTAAACTCACTCTTTTCCTCTGCCTAAGCTATCCAGTACTGATTTTTACCTCATTAAAGCTATGATAACCCACATACCTTCCATCCCCCTTCTCTTCAACCCTTCCCTTAGATTTCTCCTTTTCACCCCAACAAGACAACTCGTTTAGCTCTTAACAGTTCGATTTGTTATATTTTCCCCTTGTTTATGTTGTATCCAAGTTTATCCTCCTGTTCTATGTAAGACAATTATTTTGTCACTGTTTGTTCAAGGTTGATATGTAAACCGGAGTGATAACTCTGTTATTTGAACTTCGGTATAGAAAAAGTTATAAATAAATAAATAAATATCTATTTACCATATTTGGTTCTGCTTTCCATTTTTTAAAAGATGATGTTTTGTCTTTGTTAGACCCTTTCATATCACCATTTTCCTTATTCCACACGCTGTTTTTCAACTGTTATACTGTATTAGGTCTTCAATAATATTTGTTGACAATTTGTTTCAATGTAAACCGGTGTGATATTTTGAATTGAATGTCGGTATAAAAAAGCAAATAAATAAATAAATAAATTTTGCCATCCTTGTTCTTCTTTTGACCTTTTTAAATCTGGGGAATACATTTTATCTGGGCTTTGATGATGATGTTTTAAAACTGTCTCCATGTTTCATGCAGACATTTAACCCTTGTACTACTTTTAGTTTCTTTATTTTCTCATAGTCTCAGAAGTTTGATTTATTAATTTTCCTTCCAGTGATTATCTCAAATTTGATTGCACAGGTAATTGCAAAGCAATTCCACTACTGACGCTCCTTGTGCACCAGATCTTGCATTTCAGTGAGAACTTTATTTATTTATTTACAAGTTTTTGTATACCGTCATTCAGTGGGTTCCATCATAATGGTTTACAACATCTGCATAAAATTTCTAATACATTTTCAATTCCTAAAATCACACATAAAATACATATATATTTAAATATATTTAAAATAGCCCCTCTTTTCTTTAGTTCTAGGACTATTTGCTCTATGAAGCAGGCATCACAATTATGTTCCGCAGGTCTGATTTTCATTCATACTCAATGGAAGGTTGGGAAAGAGAGAGGGTTGGGAATTATTTAGGAAATACCTTTCACTTAGTATTTTTTAAATTATTACATACTTAGGCCTTTGAATGTCTTCTTGCTTTTTGGAGATCACAGAGAAAATTTGGTCTTTTATTGATTCATCATGCTTCAAAGATAATTAGTACTTCCTACAAGATTAGCTTCAGTTTGTTACTATAATTGTACTGGAATATTCAGACATACTGATTTTAGATGATATTAATATTCCATTGAGTTCTATAGGAGCCTAACGGCCTTGAAAGGCTATCGTTCCCTGTACCAGTAAAAGAACTTGGGAGCTTGAGTCAGAATATGGCCCCAACACTCCCCAGTGAGCTCTTGAGCCCTTTTAGCAGGCTATACAGGGACTAAACAGATGGGGAGGGAGTAATATAATATAATTGAATTATGGATATTTATGAAAGATGCTTGATCAGTAGCTAAGGCTGAAGCCTTGACCATTGGTGCTGCAGCTGATCACAAGTTTCAATCTTATGCTCATGTCCAATATATGATTGTAAGAGGACTAAGAAATGTTCCCCTTTTTAGCAGAGTTGCCCTTTGATAATGGTGATCTCAGCAGACCAACATTGTACAAATCTTTCTTTCTTTCTTTAAAAACTTTTCTATACCGTCGGTAAGTTATATACCATCGCAACGGTTTACAAATAGGCACATAGACTAACGTTAGTAAATCTAGGATATCGTACATTGTAACAGGTGCCAATAAAGTTCGATTACAATTTCATAAATAAAATCATTATTTGAGTAATGTTGGTCAAGTCCAGGTATATTATTACTATCTCTTTGAGATATTACTTCTTAAATGTAGGATTGAGTAAATTCATTCTCATCTGCATTACTCTGTACTTTCATTCTCTACCCTCCACACTCTTTAGTGAAGGCTTTTTTAAAGAGCCATGTTTTTAAATTTTTCTTAAAAGTTTTGAGATTATTCTGTAATCTGAGTTCAGGGGGCATCGTGTTCCATAGTATGGGCCCAGCCAATGATAAAGCCCTTTCTCTCACTTGGGTTAATTTTGCTGACTTTACTGAAGGGATTGTTAGTAGTGCTTTGTTTGCTGAGCGGAGGTTTCTTTGTGGGACGTGTACTCGTAAGGCTGTGTTTAGCCAGTCTGCTTCTTTATCATATATTAGTTTGTGTATGGTACATAAGGCCTTGTATTTTATCCTGTATTCAATGGGTAACCAATGTAAGTCTGCTAGAGTTTTGGTTATATGGTCCCTCCTCTTTTTTCCCATCAGTATTCTGGCTGCAGTATTTTGAAGTATCTGAAGTGGTCTTATCAATGTGCTTGGGAGTCCTAGTAAAATCTCATCTTTGGGTGAGTTTCCTCACTCCGAAGGACATCAAATCTTCACAAGAGTGTACTGTCCTGTTCGTATGTCTCACTCTGAATGTCAAAGTGGCCCCTAACCCCTACACTAATACCTAAACCTCACCTTGAGTTACTAGGTGGGCCTCCTATAGAGGTATAAATATCTAACTACTATGAGGGCCTTATAGATATTCTCTCTCTCTCTCTCTCTCTCTCCAACAATTGTGGTTATTACCATAAAGCATGCCCCTCTTCCTATCACATTTTTATTTATTTAGCATTTTTTATATACCGATATCCGTTTGCACATCGTATCGGTTTACATGATACGATGTGCAAACGTCATTTACTTGAATAAAGTGCACTTACATGAGTAAATCCTATGGACAATTCAATGGCAGATATTGTAGCAATTTTCAAAAGTCTACTTACTCTAGTAAATTGCATTTACATGTGTAAAACCCAGTTTTACTTGTGTAAATCCTTTTTAAAATTAGGTCCTGTATGTTCAGTGTACAGAAAAAAATAAATTTGCACCAAGCCAACAAACACTACAAAAACATCCAGAATTCTCTTTCCAAAGGGAATAAATGTTTCAATGTTTAGCCTATCTTTGTTCTGGAACACTCCTTGTAATATATATGATTTCCTGCTATAGCAGACAATAGCTCCCAGAGAAATGCAAAAAATAATCACTCAAATTCTTATCTTAATATGCAGTAGCAATGCTTCTCTGGTCAGCTTTCTCTTCTTGATTTGCAGTCAAAATGATTAGCTTTCACACTTCTCTCAAACAGACTAAAATGGAGCAGCAATTATCTCCCATGTGCTACTCAAACTTGATAGAAGTCAACTTGATATACAATCACCCACACAATCAAACCAGGTTTTGAATTTTAACATACAATTCTTTCTCAAGAAAGTCAAAAGGTTTCTTTTATGTACCGTATTTTTCGGACTATAAGGCACACCGGATTATAAGGCGCATTACCAATGAGCGCCTGCTACGGCGTCCAGGTTCATATATAAGGCGCACCGGATTATAAGGCGCATCGCATTAAATGAAACAAAGCTCAGACCATAGGGCAGACTTTACTGAACTTTATTCAACTCTCAACAATAACTCTCAACTTGTTCAGTTGTAACGAGTCTGTCTTTGCTCTTCAGTGATGATTCCAGCCTTCATGAAAGCCTTCATGAAAGCCCGGATGACACTGGAGACTGATACCTTCTTCCAGGCATCCACGATCCACTGGCACATAGTGGCACATAGTGGCATAACTCGTCCCTCAGGCATTACCGGTACATCACATCTTCCTTTCCGATCAGTCTCTCTCTCATGCATACACACACACACACACACACACACACACACACACACACACACACACACAGGCTTCTCACTCCCATGCTGTATCTCATACACACCCATGTTTCTCACTCCTATGCTAGCTGTCTCCACATGCACAGGATTCTCATTCCCATAATCACTTTCTCTCTCACACACACACACACACACACACACACACACACACACACTCCAGTCATCTCCCTGACCAGTCAGTTCCATTGTCTCTCTTATATACACTTACACACAGGTTCTCACTCACAGTTACACATGCACACTCTCAAAATCACACATACTGGTACATTCTCTTCAGGCTGGCTGGTTCTCTCATTCCCCCCCCCCCCCCCCCCCCAGCACACATGATAGCTGCAGCAGCCTCCTCCTCTAGTTTCTTTCAGTTACGGTAAAAAAAAACAAAACAGAAAAACAACTGTTCATTCCTCCACCGCCACAAATCCATCAAATCCTTCATCTTCAGTGTCTGAGTTAAACAGTTGGGCGATTTCTATATCAAGCATGCTCGGGTCCCCCTCATCATTATCCGAGTCGGTCTCGTTGCTGCTGCTTAGCTCTTCAGTGATGATTCCAGCCTTCATGAAAGCTCGGATGACACTGGAGACTGATACCTTCTTCCAGCCATCCACGATCCACTGGCACATAATGGCATAACTCGCCCGGCGTTGCCTCCCTGTGTTGGTGAATGTGTGGTCACCTTCTGTCATCCAACGCTCCCACGCTGCTCTCAATTTAACTTTAAATGACCTGTTGATGCCGATATCTAGCAGCTGGAGCTCTTTGGTTAATCCACCCGGAATTACGGCAAGCTCTGAATTAGTTTTCTTCACTTGGGCTTTGACATTATCGGTCAAATGGGCGCGCATGGAGTCATAGACCAATAGGGATGGGGATTTGTGAAAAAAGCCGTCCGGTCTCTTGACGTAGACCTCCCTCAGCCACTCAATCATCTTCTCCTCGTCCATCCAGCCCTTTGGGTTAGCCTTGATGGTGACACCAGCAGGAAACTTTTCCTTTGGCAAAGTCTTCCTCTTGAAAATGACCATGGGTGGTAGTTTCTGGCCATTAGCCTGACAGGCGAGAACTACAGTGAAAGATGACTTCTCGTTTCCTGTGGTACGTATAGATACCGTACTGGTCCCTGTTTTCTCAACAGTACGTTGTACGGGGATATCGAAAGTGAGGGGGACCTCATCCATGTTAGTGATGTGTTCTGGCTGGATATTCTTATCTTTTATCTTGGTTATGCAGTAGGTGCGGAAAATGGCCAGCTTCTCTTCATAATCCTTTGGCAGTTGCTGGCAGACAGTAGTTCTGGTGCGGATGGAGAGATTACACCTTTGCATAAAACGAAAGCACCATGAAGGACCTTCTCGAAAGTCCTTGATCTCCATGTCGCGTGCTAACGCTGTGGCTTTGAGTCGAATAGAGACAGTGGAGACGCTTCTACCTGCGGTTCTCTGTTCGATAACCCACTGATCTATTTTGTCCTCCAACTGTGGCCATCTTGCTTTGTTTCCTCGGAAACTCAGTTTGGTCTTCTTTACTTGGCATAGGGCATCTTCTTGTTTCCTCCACTTACGCACCATAGATTCATTAATGTTGAATTCTCTCGCAGCTGCTCTATTTCCATGCTCTACTGCATGAGTTATAGCTTTAAGCTTAACATCTGCATCATAAGCATGTCTCTTAACAGGAGGCATTTTGGAGTAGTGGGTATAAACATTTATTGAATGCACGCACATCAATGCTGGAGCACAGATACTGCACGGCTCAGAGCCTTTTTTTTAATCGGTTGCGCTCGGGTCAGGAGGAATCCGGGTAAACCGGTAGAGGAACAGCTTGTTATGCTTGGTGGTCCGTGAGCTATGTCCGCGGACTGCCGCACTCACCCGCTGGCAGGTCGGTTGCGCTCAGGTCAGGAGGAATCCGGGTAAACCGGTAGAGGAACAGCTTGTTATGCTTGGTGGTCCGTGAGCTATGTCCGCGGACTGCCGCACTCACCCGCTGGCAGGTCGGTTGCGCTCGGGTCAGGAGGAATCCGGGTAAACCGGTAGAGGAACAGCTTGTTATGCTTGGTGGTCTGTGAGCTATGTCCGCGGACTGCCGCACTCACCCGCTGGCAGGTCGCATACGCGGTCGGCAGTAGCACGTGCTGATGCTCCTTCTCCTTCCTGCCTGTGCGTCACTTCTGCACGTGCTGATGCTCCCCTCCTTCCTGCCTGTGCATCACCGGAAGTAAACTTTGCCAGAGCCGCGTGGGCAGGAAGGAGGGGAAGCATCAGCGCGCGCAGAAGTGGAGCGTTTACGGACCGAGAAGAAGAGGCCCGGTAGCAGGGCCACTGCAGAGCCCATCCTGCGGCGACCGCAAAGAGGAGGCCTAGAGGTGAGTGCGAGCCTGTGCTAGAGAAAAATCCATATATAAGGCGCACCGGATTATAAGGCGCACTTCCGATTTCTGGGAAAATCGTAGGTTTTTATGTGCGCCTTATAGTCCGAAAAATACGGTATTCTATCTCAAACTTGATAGAAGTCAACTTGATATACAATCACCCACACAATCAAACCAGGTTTTGAATTTTAACATACAATTCTTTCTCAAGAAAGTCAAAAGGTTTCTTTTCATCAAAACACTTCTTAACAGAAAATTTGGGC
This sequence comes from Rhinatrema bivittatum, assembly GCF_901001135.1. Taxonomy (NCBI): domain Eukaryota; kingdom Metazoa; phylum Chordata; class Amphibia; order Gymnophiona; family Rhinatrematidae; genus Rhinatrema; species Rhinatrema bivittatum. Next base: position 322,972,456 of record NC_042619.1, read on the forward strand.
AATTTCTCTTCAAACCTGAGGGACTTAGGCTCTGAGCAGCTTATAACTGGACACAGGTTATCTCTCAGTTCTTCCTTTTTCTCACAGTTTCTCCTCTCAACCATGAGGATCTTCTGAAGGCAAGCACAGTTGCTATGACAAATTTGGATTCAAATAGCTGCTAAAGATAAACTGTGCTGGACTGTAGTAAGTACTACACCCATTAGTTCTCAAACCTTAGAAGATCTCATTAAACCAAAACATTCTTTTTACTCTTTAGAGGATACATTTAAAAAAATGTATTCAAAGCATCTGATTTTTACTTGGCTGCATTCTTTTATTTATCACCTCCCCCCCTGCAAAAAAAAATAAAATATATATATATATAAGTGCTCAAATATATATATATATATATATATATATATAAGTGCTCAAACTCCTCTAGGGCTTCAACCAATATTTTTTTTTCCCAGTTTTTCTCAACTAATTTTATATTTGGTTTCAGTTAATCTGTTACAGTATAGAAAACTGAAACTGATTTTCAAAAGCATTTTAACACAAAATAATATACATCCTAATTGATTTGCAATTATACTTTTCTATAGTATTGGAATTATAGACTGGCCCAATAAAGATCTTAAAAAGTTGGATATAAAAAACAGAAACTCCTCCATGCCTACCAAGTAATTTGTAAGAATCGGTGTATGCTGAGATTGTACAGTTTAAGAGCTGAAGGTGATGTGGGCCTTATAGAAATAGACTATATATACAGAGATACTATTATAAGCCTTCAAACATACCTAACAATATCATCAGATCCCAATACTCAAAAATATACTGAAGCATGAAAGTCAACAGATGAAATTGGTCTCCATCTTTAAGCTCAGACGTTCGTTTTGAAGAGGAAAGAGAATGAGAATCTACTAGGATATGAGGGGAAAGAAGCAACAGAATATACAAAACAAGAGAAAAAGAACTTTGAAGAATCTAACCAGCAAACAATTGGCAAAAGCACAAATATATTGGGAAATACAGAGTTGTGGATTAAAATCTGATTTAGGGATGGTTAAAGAGAGGTGATCTTAAACCTAAAATGACAGATTGACAATAGCACCACAGGATAATGGATTATGGACAAGATTTATAGCCAGTACAAAAAAAATGGTAGAACAAATAAATGCAGATTCTGTGAAACAGAACTAGAAACAGTTACACACCTCGTCACTGAATGTCAAGTGCTGATATCAGAAGACCTGTATACAGAAAGGCATAATAAGGTGACATGGCTCCACTGGAAATTATGTAAACACTATAATATCACTGTAGCTGAAAAGGTCTGGGATCATGGCCCTGAGAGAATTGTAGAGAATGAAACATTTATGAACACTTAGGATATTTCTTTTCCATCTGTTAAAAAGCTTGATGCAAGAAAACCAGATTTTGTGGTAAAGGAAAACACAAGAACCCATTTGGAGACATTACCCCATATGTGACTTTTTTGTAAAGTTTTCTAGCTTGCACCATGTTAGTGCACATAAATACTTTAGCATGAGCTATTTTATTTTAAATTTAAAAATTTAGAACATGCTAATTCATTTTAAGTGCATATCATTTCAAAATAGTGAATGCTAAAACAAATTATAACTGACCAGAACAAAAAATGCACATCCTTACAAGGAATTCACCAACTCACAGCAAAAGTATACAAACGGTAAAATAGGCAAAATATAACTTCTCATTTTCTCTTTCTTTGTCACTATCATCTCCTTTCTTCCCACTCCTCACCAAGGGGGTTATTTTCCAAGTCGCGTTATGGCCTTTTCGCATGCGTTAAGGCGATTTCACTATGGTGCGATGTTAATTTGGAAACGGGGGAGGAGTTTGGGGAAGGATTTCTGTCCAAGTGAGCTGGCTTCGCAGTTGTACAATGTTCTCACAACCTAGCTTGATGTTACCCAAGTTGAGAGTCCATCAAGCTAGGGTGAGAGAACATTGTACAAATCTCATCTTTGTGTGAGTTTCCTCACTTCGAAGGTCATCAAATCTTCACAAGAGTGCACTGTTCTGTTCATACGTCGCATTCTGCATGTCCCCTAACCTCTACACTACTACTTAAACCTCACCTTGAGTTACTAGATGGGCCTCCTATAGAGGTATAAATACCTAACTACTATAAGACCCTTATAGATAGTCTCTCTGTCTCCTATGGTCCTTGGCAGGAATTGTGATATTACTGCAAAGTGTGAAAAAGTTGTTGCACTCTGCAGTAATACCTAATGTTGCATTGGCACTAGAGGTGTGCATCCATTTTCCACATATTTGTAATCCGGAACTTATTTTTTGCTATCTGTTAAATACGTGGGGAGGCGAAACGCATCGCGACTCCCCATGTATTAAACAGATTTCTGTTTTATTTGGCCTAAATAAAAATTTAAACCCCCCCACCCTCCTGACCCCCCCAAGACTTACCAAAACTCCCTGGTGGTCCAGCGGTGGGGTCCGGGAACTCACTCAGACCCTCGGTGCTAGTTTCATCATGGTGCCGATAGCCTTTGTCACAGGGGCTACCGGTGCCATTGGTCAGCCCCTGTCACATGGCCATCGGCGCCATCTTGGCTCCTACCATGTGACAGGGGCTGACCAATGGCACCGGTAGCCCCTGTGACATAGTATGGGCAAAGGCTATCGGCGCCATTTTGAGTCCTGGCGTCGGACGGCAGGTCGCTCCGGGACCCCCGTTGGACCCACAGGGATTTTGGCCAGCTTGGGGGGGCCTCCTGACCCCCACAAGACTTGCCAAAAGTCCAGCGGGGATCCGGGAGCGACTTCCTTTCACGCCGGCCTTGGTAATCGGGTCAACACCGTTAGTGCTCTAGTTTGCCTCACGTGTTCCAGCGTCTCTTCGTTCCCTCTGTCTCCATGTGTTCCTGTATCCTTCTCAGGTAGTACCTCTGGTACTGCCTTCTGCCTGCCTGACCATTCTTCTGTCTGCCGCCTGGAACTGACCCTGGTATTGACCCCTGCTTTGACTGACTATTCCTGGACTGATATTCTGGCTCTGACCCTTGCGCTTCACTCGGACACTTTCTTCTGGCCTACCATGACTACCAGACCAACCTGCTTGGAAACTAACCGCGGCTTCCACTTGACTAGACCCGCAGGCACTGCCTGTCTTGCCCAGAGAGCCTCCCTGAACTGCTACCTCCCTGAGGTCTCTGGAGCTTCCAGTTCGGGTCTGGTCCATCCATTCTGCATCAGCCGTGCACCCTTGCTCGTGGTGGGCACACCCCTCCGCTATCTCTCTGGGATATCACCAGAGGCCCACCTAAGTCCAAGCGGTCCGGATACCCAAGGGCTCAACCTGCGGAAACCCCATACTGTTATTGGTGAAGCTCCAGCTAGCCTCTGTTTCCTCCTGTGCTCTGCCTCCTGGTGGCAGGTGTTCTCTGGGTCCAACCAGAGGGCTGTACCAATCCTGCACCAGGTCAAGGGTCCACCTCCAACGCAACACCTAAGATAGCACACATTGTGATAAATAAGTTATTACCATAAACATGCCTATCGCATGCAATAGTTTGATGAATCAGGGCCTAATTTACATGCATACAACTTGGTTTTACATGTATAAATACACTTTACTAAAGTAAGTGGGCTTTTGAAAATTACTACAATATATGACATTGAATTGTCAATAGGTTTTACCTTAGTTAAGTGTACTTTATGTGGGTAAATGGCTTTTGAAAATTGCTATGGTAATATCTTACACTTACATGTGTAACTCCTCAGAAATTTAATCTGTAAATATCACAAAAGCTTTGTGCAGGCAAACCTTTTTTATAGGCTCTGTGATGAATCTGCTGGCAAAATGTGCCAAACGTTTCAAGCTTCCAGTGTTGTCAGAAAATTCACTGGTCCCAAAATTTGGATCACATTTTTGTTAATGCTATTCAAATTTAACAGAATTTTGCAGATTTTTCAAAACTCAAGGCAATTTCAATGAAATTTCATGCAACTAATTTTAACAAGCTTTACTATCTCTATTGCTTATGGAACCAACTCAAGTTCTTAGCAGCAAAGCTTGAGCAAGCTGAAACTGGTAATACTGGATATTTCACATATCACTTCAAAGATTTCTCCTGCCTCTTAGGCTAATATGTAACACAAAGCCAGCTACAGTAGTTTATCTTTGCATTTGAATTTAAAGATTCATTTTTTCAGAATGAAATGTCATCTCTTTTCAATCCTGTTGTGATTGTTTTCCCCCTCTTCCAATGTGCTCATCCTCCTGTACCAACAAAACAGAGCACTCTAGAATAACAACCTGTTTGTATATGAAGCGATAAATGAATTTGTATTCATTGTAAGAATTTGTATTTATTATTTAGCTATTTACATTGATCTGTTACCACTTGGTCCTGTTCTCTCCTTTACCTCAAGTTCTAAGTTCCTACAAAGTTAGCCTTGTTATTTTATACCCACTTGTTTGATGTAATTTTCTAATATTGGTTCTGTGTAAACCGAAGTGGTATGTACTAGTACATGAACTCCGGTATATAAAAGCCTTTAAAATAAATAAATAAATAAAATATTACTAGCAATGTTCACATGCTTTCAAAATCAAAACAGACTTGAGAACTTTACATGCATTTAACAGAGCTGACACTTTATTCCCATTTTTAATGATGTGGTCATCGAAAGACGAGGTCAGTTCAGTCTGGAAAACCAAACATACAGTAGGCCACAATGGAAACATTTTAAGGAACTTTAACACTTTGGCCAAGGCAAAAGAAAATAGATGTGGGCTCCTTGATCTCCGGCACAATGCTGCATCTCTGTTTCTATCTTTGATGGATTTTTTTCCAGCCATAATTACCCTAGAGTAAAGGCATAGAAGCAAGGAATAGGTAAAATTTCCATGACTGTTTTTTAACCATGAAGAACAGTCTTTGTCATGGTGGTGTTTTCTTAGGGTGACAGCTTCTAGACTTTGGAGTATTGTTTGTGCTGCCTATAGGCCTCAAGTACAGTGTACCAATCACAATTAATCCCTTTGGAGATCTTTCCCTCTCCATTGATCAGTAACTGCTTATAGCATAGGCTGGTATAAAAACAGCTATTTTAATGTCATAATTATATTATACAAGTCTTATGGTTTTAAAGATTATGACTAGATGTTAAACATGTTGAAATACAATTTTAGTATTTGGTAATCATGATTAGTTGAAATCTCCATGTAATGTACTTCAACATTTTTCTCATACATTTCTAGGATGTTAGTGGTTTATCATCATAAATGGCCTGATTTACTGACACTTTTGTCCCATTCTGTATCTATGGGGTAAAAAATGTGAATCATCTAAATATATATATTCTGGTCGATTTTAAAAGCCTTGCACGTGGCAAAACCAGTAGAAATGTGCATGTCTCCGGCCAACGTGCGCTGCATGGATTTTAAAAAGCAGCTGAGTACTCATGTACCTCCCAGTATGTACATAAATGCAAAAGACAAAAAAAATCTGCAGGGCATGGTGGAGTCTGGTGGAGTCTAAGCGGGATATGGGCCTTTTGCAGCCAAAAGTAAAAATATGCACATAAGTACTCATGTGCACAAGCATGCACCGGAATGCTCTACCGCATAACTTTACTTCTGCTATGGAGGAGGTGTAAGTAGAAAAATAAAAAAATACTAGGTTACTCAACAGGATTTCAAGGGTCAGGGCACATAGGGTAAAACAAAAGGCTAGTTAGCTGGGGGGTAAGTAAGTCTTATCATTTAACTGGGTGAACTGGGAATAGACTGGGGAAATGGGTATTGCCATCGGCATGCATATTGTTATTGTTTTGAGGTATCTGAGTGGATTCTTGGGTACTGAGGTGATGACCACTCCCAATTTAATTCCATAGCCATAGTACGAAACTCTATGGCGTATTCGCCGAGGGACCGAGACCCTTGCCGGAGGTGAAGCAGGTCAGATCCCATCACTGGTAACCTGCCGGGTTCTTCAAAAATCTCCTTAAAGTTGGAGACGAACAGGGGCAAGTTGGATAGTAGTGGATCCAAGTGTTCCCATAATGGTGAAGCCCATGCCAAAGCTCTCCCATCCAGGAGGGAAAGAATGAGGGCAGTCTTTACCAAGTCGTTCGGGAACAATGTGGGCTGAACTGTGAAGTGCATATGGCATTGGTTTAAGAAACCTCGGCAGCGTCTTGCATCTCCGGAGTAGCGAGGCGGGTTAAAGAGAGGAAGGAATTACCGCATGATATAATCTGTAGGTAACAGGAGAACTAGTTAATGATGGAGAGGCATCGAATTGCTTCAGGAGATCCTGACAAAGGGTTAAACAACGAACATCCGTCATCACTAGCTCCAAAGAAGTCTGGAGACTTTGTACCTTCTGAATAAGGCCAGGTAGAGACTGGAGTATCTTCAATTCCTCTGCTTGAGAATCCAGTCGAGCATTCAGATGGTCTACAGCCGTTGATAGCATCTCCAGAAACCTTTGATGTTCCTGGCCTCTCTGGGCCAGACCTGGAATGGCCTGCAATGCAGTGAGCTGAGCCAAATCCATGGAGTTAGCAATCAATGGTTTCAAGGTTTTTGAGTAGATTCTTGGGTACTGAGGTGATGACCACTCCCACGGGGAGGAGCCCCATGAGGCACTGCAGTACTAGGCTAGATGCTATACACGCAGACACAGAGAATTTGTGTTTATTGTACAGCTTAGTGGTACTGTCCAGAGGTGGCAGCAGTGAAGTAACCCAGTAGAGTAGTCCAGGGGTCCTTGGCAGAGGAGACCCATCCCACACTCCAATAATGGTAGGCTGCGCTGAGTAGAAGACAGAGTCCCAGATGTAGACTCACAGCACTGAAGCTGAAGGTGAGACAAGCTGACAAAGTTAGTTTACTCACTGAATAGATAGCTGTATTTGATGAAGATCCTGGCAGGCAGAAGTAGTTGGATTGCAGGCACCAAGGCAGGGAGAGCAGGCCCTCGAGGAGCAAGTACCCAGTATCCCAGATAGGCACCTGAAAGAAAGCTTAGGGCCCCCGAGGAGTGGGTACCCAGGTTAGAGGTGAATGACCCCGAAGGGCAGAGAGAACTTCCAGCGGAAGCAAGGAAGCGGCAGAGCAGCTTAGACCAAAGGCAAATCCAATCCTTGCTAACTGAGTTTGAGAGAGGGAGCTGAGCATTTAAATACCTCCGAGAAGAGGGTGAAGACCTGTAGTTGTTGGACGGCCTTCCCGCGCTGACCTCTTTAAGAAAGGGGCTGGCTTCGCCGCGCACGTCTAGAGGATGTTGGGGGTGGGGCTTCCGCTGCGATAGCGTCCCGGCCACAGGGGTAGGTTTCTCAATGTTGTGGTAGGCCCTGGGGTTCTGCAGCGTGGTGGACCATAGCCGGAAGGGGTAAGCTCGGTCAGTCTCGGCCTCCTTGGCTGACCGGCATACACTTATCTTACAAAAAAATCCCACTTATGCTGTAGATGTGGCATTTGTGTGCACCTATATAAAATTGTGCACACATCTATGCACGTCCTGCCGATTTTATAAATTGCATGCATATACACATGTAGGTTATAAAATGGGCGTGTTCATGTGCACGCATCGGCAAACATGAGCTCATATGCGCCCGCACACTAAAATGAAAGTTACCATCACTATAAGCCTACATTTGTTTTATATTAAAAGAAAATAAATGATGGAGCACCAGCAAGCCACTGAAGGAATGGCTGCCTAACTCTGTTTTATCATCTCATCCCAACAAAGAGCTCTAATGAACAGGGGAAAGTCATTGAGAGCTTACCTGATCACTGGAAGGTGGTGATACTGGTGAATGCCTGAAAGTGTCATGTTCAAAGATTTTTAATGATTAGATTGGAGCACTGAAGATGCATACCTGCATTAGGATTAGAAGTGAGAGTCTTGCAACATTTCAAACACTAAAAAAATGGCTTTGCAATGTAGGCCGCTGTGGCTGAGCAGTACAGTCTGTTGGTGAAACATCCAGGTTCCAAGACAAGAGATTAGAATTAGGTTGAAGAGCAAACATGCTGCTCAGCGATCATTGAAATGGCAAGGAGACGGTGGATTCCCTGCATAAATCAAGATAAGTATAGAAATAAGAAGGCCCCAGGACAACTAGAAATGCTGAAATATTGTTTATACTGCTGTACTGTAATATTATATGAGTGATTTTTGCAGTTTTGAGTTATAGATTGCTCTATGGAGAACAATCCACAGGGAGGATAATTTTCAAACCCTTTCTATGGCTGAAACAGAGCTTTCCTCATGGAAATCGGTTTTACAAAATTGCCCATCTGATATATGGATAAAAATACATGCATAGGGCCTGTATGTGCATATTTTCACCTGCACTTTGAAGAGGCACTCTTGTGGGCATGGTTGAGATAGGGCTTACTATCAGACACATATGTTTGCATTTCAAAAGTATGCAAGTAATTTGTCTCAGAAAACTACAAGCACACATCGGCAGATGTAAATGTGTTTTGGGTAGGTTTAGTGAGATAATTTCTAAAGGGAAAGTATGCACACGCTTTCCTTTTGAAAACTGGTGTAAAGTCTCCTGGCAAAACTATCCACAGATTACACACCAATGCGCGTAGTTACAAAATTATTCTCCAAATACAGATTAGGCTTGGAAAACTGCATTAAGGGGGTGATTTTCAAAACTGTGCTGGCAAGTGAAAAGTCCATGGGTTTGCACCAGTTTTGAAAGAAATACTAGATGTGTACTTTCCCTTTAAAAGTTAATCAAGGAAAAAGTAACTGCAGAGAATTCCACCTGCTTTTTCTGTAGATACTTTTTCTAGGCAAAAGAACATGCATAGTTTTGAAAAAGCAAAACTATGTGTGTTCTTACTTCCCATGACTTAACCCCATCCCCCTGTATGCCTCCATGAAAATACAGGTAAGAACGCACATAGTATGAATGGCATGTGGTGACATTTATAGTAGGAGATTGAGTCTCACTCCCTCAACCCCCCCCCTCCACTTCCATCTCCACCCCCCCAAGTCACCAGTAGTCACTAATTCTGTTTCCTCTCCTCTCTCTCCTCCTATACCCCCCCCCCCCTCCAAGTCTTCAGCAGTCTTACTCCTCTGTCCCCCTTCCCTAACAATCAATAGACAGATGGAACCCATATGGTATTAGGCCTTTTGTAACATGTATTGGGTGTGGGCTTGGCCTCAGAAAGCCATGAATAAAGAAATGACAATATAGTAAACCTCCCATACCAAAACTGCACTAACTGTTAGCACTCAGACAGTAACAACCCTACTTAACAAAAGGCAACACTGCAAAAATTACATTAAGCCATAAAACACTAATACACCATCTGTTAGGTAAACAGAACAAGTAGAGCTGCCTAAAAACACCTACAAATTAAAAAAATACCTGTATCTAAAAATATTATACAAAAGCTTTTAAAACTACAGAGGTCCCTTCTTCAATTGTAAGATCAGAGACATCAAAGACAGGTTCCATATTGTCTCAATAGCTCATGTACAGTATTTTGGATAATATGTACATAGATCCAATAAAAGCTATCAGAGTCTGTCAAGAATACAGTTACCCCAAAAGACAAATATGCCATATCAAAACAACACTAATTCCCAGGACTCAAACATCAATCACCCTATCCAGGAAAGAGCAGCACTGTAAATATTATATCAATAAGATATTTGAAAACAACAGACATATCAAATAACATCCCAACATTTAAAACTAATAGGGATTTTAAAAAAGTATCCTCTGCTCTCCGTACCTGGAAACTTTTGATTTCCAGGTACCCTGAGATTGTCCTGGATTAGTTGGCATGGTTCTTACCTTCGCAGCCTGGGCAGCCAGCATGCCGGCGTGGCAGAGTTCTCCCATGCGGCAGGAGGCCGCTGCCAACTTCCTTTCCACGGACTTCCTTTCCGCGGACTTCAGCTCATTTTCGCGGCCCGGAGTCTGCCACCGATGCCAGTCACTCCGTGGCCTGGAGGCCGCAGTCCCCGGACTTTCCTGTGGCATGGAGCCGCCATCAGCTGCTCTTCAGCGGCAGGATGCCGCCTCCAATGTCGGGACCTGCACGGCCCAGCTCCGGCTCCTCTCCTGCTTCAGCAACTGCAGGGCTGCTGTCCAGGGTCCTGCATACTTCATGTTCCTGTTTCCTTAGGTGAGGGTCTGTGCCTCCTTCAGCTATGTAAAGGGCAAATAGGGCGGGGTCCCTCTGGTCCCACCTGCAAGCTCCTCCCTGGGCGTTGTCTTCTCCAGCCCTACAAAAGGGCTCCTCCAGCAATCAGACGTTGCCTTCGCAAGGAGCAAGTCCTTCTCCAGGATTCCTCGTCTTCTGCTCCAGCTTGGCACTTCTTCTTGGGATCCCAATCCATTCCTGGTCTCTTCCTGTTGTTCCACTTGAGTCCTGATTTTCCTTCCACTCCTGATGTTCCGTTCCAGTCCTGATGTACCTTGGTCTTGTCTTCATGTCCTGATGTCTGTTTTGTCCAGATGTCTTCAAGCTCCACCATGACCCATCCTAGCATGGTCCATGACCAGCTCAGCTGGGCTGTGTAGGGCACGCTGTGGCCCAGTGCCACAGCGTGCCCTACACAGCGTGCCACCCCTTGCTGGGGTGTGTATGGCACTGGTGGGTCTTCTCCATCGAGTGGAGCCAAAGATTTCCTTCTCCTTCATCACCTCCGAAGTCCTGAATCTTCTAGATGTCTTGCTTGCTCTTCCTCGCTGCCCTTAACTGAGTGTCCTGGGAGTCCGTAATGGATGTCCGGAGCCGTCGCCGAGGAGGCCTGATGTTTTAACCTATCCCAGATGCTTTGGTTCTGAATCCGACTCCTTGCTTCCTTCTGTCCTCAGCCCAACTTCTCTGGCCTGTTTCGCCAGACCTTCGAAGCTCAGTCCAAGATGGACGTTGCTACAGTCATTGCCCAGATTCCTTCTCATGCTGAGTTTTAGCCTGCTTTTATCTTTGTCTCGTCCGAGTCTGATCTTCAGCCCTTGTCTTCGTCTGACCTTCAGTTCCACCTCCGTCCAATGCCAGATGTCTCCTTCCGCCCTTGTCCTCTGTCCGGCCTGCCACTTCTTGCCATTACCCAGCAGCAGGTTCAAAAGGAACTGCCAGAGACCACTTAGAGACCAAATCTTGCATGGTTGGTCTCACTGAGGCTGCACAGGTCGGCAGGGGCTTGGGTTGCTCCATTACCAGACATGGATCGTCTCTCCGCAGGGGCACACAACTCTCATCCCATGCTGGGGAGTGCCCCCTGGTGCTCTCTACCATCACAGTACAACAGTAACAACATTTACCATGTATCTTAAATTTATACAAATTAATTTATAACCCTACTATTCAATTGCATCAAATGATGTCACATATAATATTCCAAGCAATTGTTTATTATACTATTCCAAACACTTTTCCACACATATTAAATGCAATAAATATTACACATTACACATTGATCTCTATCAGAAATGTCATACATATCAATGTACATATCATTATCAATATGGACATGTCAGTGAACATCCTAAATCACTATCCCTTCAACCCCAATACCATACACACATTTCCACCATACATTAGAGATGTGAATCGTGTGATTGATCGTCTTAACGATCGATTTCGGCTGGGGGGGGGAGGGAATCAGATCGTCGCAGTTTTGTTTTTTTAAATATCGTGTAAATCATAAATCGGGGGAGGGCGGGAAAACCGGCACACTAAAACATCCCTAAAACCCACCCCGACCCTTTAAAATAAATCCCCCACCCTCCCGAACCCCCCCCCAAAATGTCTTAAATTACCTGGGATCCAGTGGGAGGGGCGGGAAAACCGGCACACTAAAACATCCCTAAAACCCACCCCGACCCTTTAAAATAAATCCCCCACCCTCCCGAACCCCCCCAAAATGTCTTAAATTATAGGAGTAATGAAGAGGCCTCAGACAGCTTTCATGGCAGGCAGGAAGAGAGAAGGCAAAGAGGGTTTGTCCTCAGAGCCTCTTCCTTTTATTGTACATTCATACAAAGGCAGATGATGTGTCATTACATGATTGGCTACTTTCCCATAGCAACAGAAGAGTCATTACACCATTGGCTTTGGCTCAGGGGGTGTGCACGGATCATTTCATTGGCTGCTGAAATCTATACCTCCTGACTTTGTCCTGCCTCTGACTAGGGAACACCCAGCCCCTCCCCCAGGAATTCAGGGCCAACAGGTATCCTTTCCCAGGCAGAGACTTAAGCACAAGTGATGCTTTTATTCAGGCAAATGTCAGGGAGAAGGGAAGTTAATGTTTAAACCCTGAAATGCCTTGCTGGCAAGCGCATATTTCCCACATCTCACCCTTTCTGTTTTTGTTTAAGCAGCTCAGTAAAGCTTTAGACCCTTACTGAAATCTGTTATGTCTTGGTATGGGCTGGAAATAGGGGAAGAGGGATTATGGAGAGAAGAGAGCTAATTCGACGTGGTGTGCCAGCTGTCGATGAGCTCCTGAATCTCCATATCACCCAGAGCTGGTGCAGGTGGTGTTCCAACTCTGCAGGGCTCCGGATTCCCTATTAGGCATCTTACAAGACATCTTTGTATCTGGGCTGAGAGCAAGGTTTCAATATGGATATGAGGTTTGGGTATGCACTGAATACAGCATCACAGGCAAATAATTAAGATAATTACAGTAATTATAATAGAAATCACCCTTTTGAGACCAGAAATATCAGGGAGCCAGGACCATAGCCAGTCCCATGGAGAAGTTGGTACTCTGTCTGAAAATGGTGCATCAGCAACCATGGTTTCTATCTGCTCTATGGTATGTGTGAGGTTTGCTTTATAAACTGATATGTACACACAGCAATGAGATCCAATTAATGCACAAACACCACCCTTAAGGCTAAAATGGTTTCTAAAGTATAGCTGTTCTGTAATGCTACTTCTCTAATCTCAGAAACATCTGTTGTGAGTAGTTTTAATGCATGGACTGTCTGATTAAAAATGGCAGTCGTCCAGTTAGCTAGGATGTGTAAGTCTCTGTAATTCATAGCTGTCCCCATTGGGGGAAACTGGCTTCTAGCTATCTGAGTTTCTGTATACTTTTCTATGGGATTATTTATCGCCTCCCTTTTGTTACGGAGCCTTGCTTTGGGTAAATTGACTGCATAGTATGAGGGGAGGATGTAGCCTAAAGTGCATCTGTCTCTCCATCTTGGGGAAATGTGCATATATGCTCTACGCCCACATAACATCCATATGTTTCCTAACAGATTAGTGGACAGGTCATTGGTTATCATTTGGGCTATATAACTACAAAAGGTAAATCCTTCATCCCCTCTATACTTTCTGTACCTGCTTGGGTCTCCCACTGCACATCCTGAAATCTGCCAATTGCATACATATGTGACGGGATAGAAGGTAAGGTTTGTCTTTTTGCGGACGACACTAAGATCTGCAACAGAGTGGACACGCCGGAAGGAGTGGAGAGAATGAGACGGGATTTAAGGAAGCTGGAAGAGTGGTCGAAGATATGGCAGCTGAAATTCAATGCCAAGAAGTGCAAAGTCATGCATTTGGGGAGTGGAAATCCGAATGAACTGTATTCGATGGGGGGGGAAAGGCTGATGTGCACGGAGCAGGAGAGAGACCTTGGGGTGATAGTGTCTAATGATATGAAGTCGGCGAAACAATGCGACAAGGCGATTGCAAAAGCCAGAAGAATGCTGGGATGCATAGAGAGAGGAATATCGAGTAAGAAAAGGGAAGTGATAATCCCCTTGTACAGGTCCTTGGTGAGGCCTCACCTGGAGTACTGTGTTCAGTTCTGGAGACCGTATCTACAAAGAGACAAGGACAAGTTGGAGGCGGTACAGAGAAGGGCGACCAGGAAGGTGGAGGGTCTTCATTGGTTGACATACGAGGAGAGATTGAAGAATCTAAATATGTACACCCTGGAGGAAAGGAGGAGCAGGGGTGATATGATTCAAACTTTCAGATACTTGAAAAACTTTAACGATCCAAAGACAATGACAAACCTTTTCCAACAGAAAAAAATCAGCAGAACCAGAGGTCACGAGCTGAGGCTCCAAGGAGGAAGACTAAGAACCAATGTCAGGAAGAATTTCTTCACGGAGAGAGTGGTGGATGCCTGGAATGCCCTTCCGGAGGAAGTGGTGAAGTCCAAAACTGTGAAGCACTTCAAAGGGGCATGGGATAAATATTGTGGATCCATCAGGTCCAGAGGACGCATATAAAGAGCAGGTAGTAAAATACTGCACGGAGCGGCAGTAGCCACAGAGGCATTCACGGAGCGGGATGCCAGTGGCCAGTGGTAGGTGTCCACCTTCATGGAGCGGAAGGATGTAGGGCTGTCATCTCCCAATTAAATAAAAAACAAAAACAAAAAACAAAACAGGGATGGGATCCATCAGGTCTAGAGGACACATATAAAGAGCAGGTAGTAAAATACTGCACGGAGCGGCAGTAGCCACAGAGGCATTCACGGAGCGGGATGCCAGTGGCCAGTGGTAGGTGTCCATATAAAGAGCAGGTAGTAAAATACTGCACAGAGCGGCAGTAGCCACAGAGGCATTCACGGAGCGGGATGCCAGTGGCCAGTGGTAGGTGTCCACCTTCACGGAGCGGAAGGATGGAGGGCTGTCATCTCCCAATTAAATAAATAATAAAAAAACCCAGGGATGGGATCCATCAGTTCTAGAGGACGCATATAAAGAGCAGGTAGTAAAACACTGCATGGAGCGGCAGTAGCCACAGAGGCATTAACGGAGCGGGATGCCAGTGGCCGGTGGTAGGTGTCCACCTTCACAGAGTAGAAGGATGAAGGGCATCCATCTCCCAATTAAAAAAGAAAAGAAAAAAAGAAAAAAAAAAACAGGGATGGGTTCATGGGCTTATAGGTATTACCAATTATTAGGCTTTTCAATATTTGATGATAGTTAATGTGACTTTCAAGGCATTCTTCACTTTCGGTGCATGTCCGGCATGACTCCTTGCTTCAATGACAGGGGAAAAGAAAAACTGATACTTCACACATTTCCAGCATTGCCCTCTGCTTCATGGCAGAGAGCTATGCTGCCGCTTACCCAACTAATCAAACTTAATATTTCACTTGGAAGCAGCTCCAGCACTGCTCTCTACATTAATGGTGGGGGTGAAAAGGGAATTAGAACATAAGGTTACTAAGAGCCAAGAGAAACAGTTAAGTATGAGAACAAATGTGTGAAGCTTGCTGGGCAGACTGGATGGACCGGTTGGTCGTCTTCTGCCGTCATTTCTATGTTTCTATGTTTCTATGTTTCTATGTGTGGTATAATTATGTAAGTGTTCAGTGATTAATACAAATGTTCGGTTACAATATGGATATTTCCTACCTGAATTCCCTTTCCCATCCCCTGTATCATAGTCCCAACAAAGAGCGGCAGTCTCTTGAATACCGCTACCAATGTGTAGTATGGTAGTATTAACTGGAGAGTTAATGAAAACCTCTCTGTAAAGGATAATTAGTCCATACTGTAAGGTTAAATGGTACAGCATGCATCAGTAGTTCTCCGCGGGCATGGGTTGGCATGTGTGTGCAGAATCAACAGTCTGTTCGATTCAACAGGTTTGAAAAGTTCTGTGCAAGGTTCTGTGCATCGAGGGTGTACCTGTGTTCTGTCAGAGTCCTTGTTCTGAAATCGTCATAGCTGGAGAAATAAGGCAAAAGATGAGGATGCAGAACACAATTGTTAATGAGTTGGCATTCAGGCAAGAAAAAGCGGCTAATAAGTTCTCTGGAGTTTTCTCAAGGCCTTGCTGTTCTAAGAGTTGTGCAGATTGGTTGGATAGGGCCTTGATCTGTCCCAGGTCATGTGGTGCTGCTTTTTGCAAGGAGTCCGGTCTCTGTCCTTCTGAGGGCTGTGGAGGCTCATGGAGAAGTTGGGGATCGGGTCCTGTAGACCTGGACACCTTTCCATCTTTCCACGGCTTGATATAACTGTGGAAGCAAGCAGAGAAACATATCCTCGTTCCCCATTTTAAGGGAACGGGACCGTACCAGACATTAAATATTCTATACAAAACTGATGGCTGTGGGTGACTAACCCTAGTCCCATAATGATTACTCATGGCTGTGGTCTTAAATTTGATATGTTTAGATGATTTAAAGTAAACAATACTTTGTTCAGGGGGAAAATCCAGGGGCAATCCCCCTTTTTTCTTTTTGTTTGGTCCAGAGCTCTTAAGCATATGGTTGGCTCTCTCCACAATGGCTTGCCCTGTGGTGTTGTAGGGGATGCCAAATAAGTATTTAATATTCAATTATTAACAAAAATCATGCAAAGGAATGGCTGCAGTAAACAGAGCCATTATTAGTTTTCAGTACAGAGGGTAACCCCACTATCAAGAACGTTTTTATGCAGTGATCAATTTTCATTCAGTAAATTAGCAATAAGTGTAAATTAATCGTTTAAAGGAAAAGTCATTTGCTGTAAGCTGAATCAAATGACAAGTATATTAGACATTACATTAAACATGTTACACAAGACTGACATATATTCATTCATCTTGCAAATATTCGTTTACACAAAACTGACACATTCATTCATCCTGCAAATATTTCTTGCATCAAGACAGACAACAGATAACACATAATATGAGCTAAAAATCTTATCAAAAAGTTATCAAAAACAAAATTAGATCAAGGATCAAAAGTCAAAAGGTGTTGAGAAAAATGTTAAAATAAACTGCAAAGTGTTCATCTTCACATCTCTTCATGGCAGTGTCAATCTGGAAAATATTAAAAACTGGCATACAGCAAAAAATTACTAAGGTAAGGATTAAAGTGAAATTCTTACTTTTTTTAACCTTGAAGAAATCAATTCTATTATTCAATTTAATAAAATCAATTTGGATTTGCAAGAAAAGGCTTGGGAGGGATTGCTTTAGATGTAGCAACCTCTGTCAGTAAAAGTTTTAAGGTTCAGAATTCTGTATAAATTTTGTGAAAAAGAAAATAAAACTGAAGTGTCCTTAATACAGAAGGTCTGTAGGCCTGAAAAATAAAAACTATTATACAACAGAATTATTAAAACAATAATATAATATAACTTGTAGAATAACATAGCGCCTCCTAGTGGAGACCTCATCATTACATTATAGATTGCAACTATTGTTCCAGGTTGCAATCAGTAATTCTCTGAGCTTAAATTCAATGTGGAGTATCAGAATAGAATTTCTTCTTATAATTATTAGAATAGGAAATTAAACACGCTGTTTGCTCAGCTCTGTCTGCTGCATGCTAAAGTGACTGTAACTACTATTAATCTGTCTGAGTTATAACATATATAAACTAGAGAGAGAAACTGCAGTACTAAGTCCATTTTTTTTTTTCTTTTCAAAAGTTCTCCCTCCCTCCCCCATGAGTGGCTAGCAAGAGTTACAGAAAAGGGGGGGAGGAGCAGTGTTTCTCAAAAGAAAAGAACTACACCCAAGGAGTTAATCCTTCAGTCAATAGAAACTTAAAGATAGCATTGTTTAACAATTGACCACAGACAATGGCTGGCCCAGGATTTGCTGATTCTTTGCAGACAGATACTATTTTTTTAATTTACTTTAGGGAGAATCACAGTAAGTTCTGTACGCTAGCAATTCAAACTATAAACTTAAATCTCAGAGAAATGGAGTCATTTTAAATGTGAGCCAAATTAACTTTGCAAAAGGGAAACTTTCACATGTAATTTACACAGAATATTATTCAAATCTCAGTACAGTTTTAGCATAAGGTTCAGCATTCACTTTGTGGGGGAAAATACTCTCAAAGTATGCAGATTTTTTGTAACTGAATTCAAAGACTAATAGAAACCATTTTTTCCAAATTTGTACTGTCTGTTAATAGAAACCATTTTTTTTCCAATTCTGTACTGTTTGTTAAGGGAAACCATTTTTCCAAATCTGTACTGTTTGTAAAGAGAAACCATTTTTTTTTTTTCATAGTGATATTTTCTTTGCTTGTAACGCAGGAGTCTAATTAAATCCTTTTTTTCATATTGATATTTTCTTTGCTTGTAATGCAGGAGTGCAGCTGCCTGGCCCAAGGTCTTACACGCTGATTTCTTTGAAGACCTGGGGGCATAGCCACTGCTCATGGCATTCCGGGCTGCACTCAACTCTATTGCTGCCACACCTAGTTCTTTGTTTCTTTCTGTAATGGGAAAGGCTTGAATCCCTTTCAATAATTCCTCTCTTGTGAGATTTCCATGTTCTAGGTGGAATCCCATGCTGACCGCTGCACATAAATTGTTACCGGGAGCAGTGGTTTGAGATAGTAATTTACCTGCACAAATTGGTGATGCAGAATTAATGACTGTCTCAGGCAATGGCAAATGAAGGTTCAGGGAGTGGTTAGTGGGGGAAGGGGGTTGCAGGCAAGATGGAGGAAGGCTAGTTTTTCTGACCTCAGTGTTTTCTATTTCCTGGGGTCTTTTCTCTGAGGTGGATGCAGAGGAAGCCTCAGGAGCCATGTGAGTGTGTGTCCCCAGATGTTCTATTTCATTTTCTGTCCCCCTTTGTTCATGGTTCTTTTCTGGGATGGGGAAGGCTTGAAGTCCTTCTAATAATTCTGTTTCTGTAAGGTTTTCTTTCTGCAGTTTCTGCTGAAATTCAATGCTAATCGCCCCACCCAGGCCAGGTGGTGGCTCTATTGTTCTCAAGGGTTGGTTTTCTAAAGAAATGGGGAAGGTGTGAATTGCTTGTGCTTTGGGTGTAGGTATGGGGAGCTGAGGATACAAAGAATTTGCTGTCTCTGAGGAAGACTGAGAAGATGGGGGAAGGGTATGTCTGCCTGCTTCTAAAAGCACATGGTTTGAAACTGCTGTTTTTAAACCTTTTTTTTCTACCATGTGTTCGATGGCTTCTGTACATTTTTGCCAGATTAATCTTAGTTTTATGGGAGCTCTGGGAGCCGTATGAAGATAATTGCCGATTGAAATCCAATTCTGGGTATTTAGAGTTCCAGACTCCATGGAATACCAAGGGCAATGGCAAGCTATTTCACTTATTAATTTTTCTAAGTCCCCCAGGCTGACTTGCGCTATTTTTCTTCTGGTGATGAAATAATGATTATTGATGATTTGCTGCAGCTCCCTGGCATGTAGCCTCTGCTGTATAGTCAAATCACTACCCATGCTTACGAGTGTGGGGAACAAACTTGCTGAGAAATACTTTTAAAAATTACTAAGAAGTACTTTTTTTTTTTTTTTTAAATATTACGATTGCAAATCTGTTGAACGGTACGTACCTTTAAGCTATGACCAGCCGAAATAAGCATGGAGTTTATCATCACGGTCGGGCGGTCACCAGATATAGGAGTAATGAAGAGGCCTCAGACAGCTTTCATGGCAGGCAGGAAGAGAGAAGGCAAAGAGGGTTTGTCCTCAGAGCCTCTTCCTTTTATTGTACATTCATACAAAGGCAGATGATGTGTCATTACATGATTGGCTACTTTCCAATAGCAACAGAAGAGTCATTACACCATTGGCTTTGGCTCAGGGGGTGTGCACGGATCATTTCATTGGCTGCTGAAATCTATACCTCCTGACTTTGTCCTGCCTCTGACTAGGGAACACCCAGCCCCTCCCCCAGGAATTCAGGGCCAACAGGTATCCTTTCCCAGGCAGAGACTTAAGCACAAGTGATGCTTTTATTCAGGCAAATGTCAGGGAGAAGGGAAGTTAATGTTTAAACCCTGAAATGGCTTGCTGGCAAGCGCATATTTCCCACATTAAATTACCTGGGGTCCAGTGGGGGGGGGTCCCGATCATGGCGCCGGCGCCATTTCTATCAACGCATCCGTGGCCCGAGAGTGGAAGATGACAACGGGACCCCCCCCACTGGACCCCAGGTAATTTAAGACATTTTGGGGGGGTTCGGGAGGGTGGGGGATTTATTTTAAAGGGTCGGGGTGGGTTTTAGGGATGTTTTAGTGTGCCGGTTTTTCCCGCCCTCCCCTTCCCCCGATTTACGATTTTTGACGATAAATCGGGGGAATTCCTATTAAATATCGCCTCTAACGATTTTTGACGATTTAAAATATATCGGACGATATTTTAAATCGTCAAAAAACGATTCACATCCCTACCATACATACCACATTGACTAACATCACCATACAAAAATGTTTTACATTAAAATTCAAAGCATACAATATCCCCAATGACTATTTTCAGATGTCTTCCTGTTAGCATACTCTTCCCTCTTCCCAACAAGGTGCCTTGTTTCGCCTGTTGGGGCTTCCTCATGGGGTTCTTAACCCACTCCTTAATATGCCTCTGTAACAGTCTTCCTGGGGATACACCCCTGATTCAATATACATCCATCACGTGATCTCCTAAAATATATATATACACAATTACTATCCCATTTATCCCAATACAATACTGCCAATACTCAACATGATATCCACTTACTATTGTGTTCTCAAATCTGCTCATGTCCATATTCTCCTCATGATATTTTCCATAAATACACAATAAATACTCAAAAAATATTATATTAACTCTCACTTCCTCATATATTTCAAACCCGTGTTCTGTTGAATATTATAATTACCTCATATAGGCCTCTCATGTGGCAACACCGACCACCCTCACACAATTTACAACCAATGAACTCCTCACAAACCTCCCAGATGAACTTCTTACATTCCTGACTGCCTGCAACAACACATAGCATAAGCTTCAAACATTATCATACCCCCTTATTTATCTCAAAAAACCTTCAGCTCATACCTGATGTCCATATCTCACATCTAACTTTCCCAGAATTTCCAGATACCGTCGAGGTACATGGGACCTCCGTTCCTCTGGATAAATGCCGCTCACCAGCATCAGCGTCCTCACCATGCTGGGTATAAATGGCGATTCTGACCAATCGCATCCCATCATAGAGGGCGTTTCCTCTGCTGCTTGGGACAAACTCCACCCACCAGCATCATAGTCCCCACCACACTGCATACTGACAGCTAATTGGACCAATTACATTCCCTCATACAGGGCATTGCGCAAGTACGCTCTCCATTTCTTCACAGTCCCACTGCCCTATCGCATTGGCATCCCTCTCACACTGGGCCGGATTTTAAGAGGTATGCGCGGGCATACATTTGTGCACGCAATCCAGCATGCACAAATGTACGCCTGATTTTATAACATGCGCGCGCAGCCGCAAGCATGTTATAAAATCCAGAGTCGGCGCGCACAAGGGGGTGCACAATTATGCAACTTGCGCACTCAGTCATGCAGCCTTCCTCCATTCCCTCTAAGGCTGCTCCAAAATCGAAGTGGCCTTGGAGGGAATTTTCCTTCTGCCCCCCCCCCCCCCCCACCTTCCCCTCCCTTCCCCTAACTAACCCGTCCCCCCAGCCCTACCTAAATCCCCCCTAAATTTGTTTTTGATGTGAATCTGCTGTGATCTCCGTGAGGAGATAGCAATCTGATGTCAAAGCTCTGTAGAGAAAGCTGGGAGTTAGCAATCTGATGTGTTCTCCGTGCAGAGTTAGCAATCTGTCAGAAAGCTCTGTTGTTAAAGCTGGTATTTAGCAATCTGTAGTTATTTAGAGTAGTTGTGGGTGGATCCTTGGAACAGTGGCAGGTGACCATGCCCTCGGGGGAAATCCCGAGGGGGACCACTGGTCAGGCTTAGTATAGGAGACAGACACACACTAGTTATTTTATAAGACAATATAGTAAACCACCAGAGGTGGCAGTAGTGAGCTGAAAGCACCTGGCTGGGCTGTAGTCCCTCAGGTATTGGAACAGCGATCCCAGGGTGGCTGAGCTGTAGAGAAACTAAGACAGTGAGTAGGCAGTATATGCAGAGTACTGGAACAAGTCCTTAATGGTAACACTCACACAATAGTCTCTTAAGGCAGTCCAGGAGATGGTATACATTAGGCCCTCGAGGAGCGAGTACCTGTACCCATGGAAAGCTCCGAGAGATAGATGGAAACTCACAATGTTGCAAGCAGCGTTGACTTCTTAGCAGAAGTGGTATTCAGGAGCAAGTCTGGGACGTGGGCCCTCGAGGAGAGAGTACCGGTTCTGGACTGCGACCTTCAAAGAAAAAGAGAGAGCGAGGTCCCCGAGGAGCAGGTACCTCTAGTGAAGTCCGAGGAGGCAGAGTAGCTAGGGTTGCGGAGAGCGAATCCCATCCGCAGTGACTAGGAGGAAGCGAACCCCTTGCTAACTCATCTTGTTAGCGAAGACTGAGACCTTAAATATCTGGAGCTGGTGACTTCATCTCAGGGGGACGCCCCTGAGGTTCGCGCCAATGTTGATACATCAGTCAGGCCGCGCACGCGTGCACGCTCTTAGGCATCTGGTTAACATGGCTGCTTGCAGCGTCAAGCCAGTCCGGGAATGCCGGAGGAGGACGGCATGAAGATGCTGCAGCAGCTATCCTTCCATCAACCCTGAAGGAAGTCGCCAACGAGGTAAGGTGGATGGAGCAGAGATGTCGGACAGTGATGGACACAACAGTACCCCCCTTCAAAGGGCGGTCTCCTCTTCGAGTACCAGGTTTGGGTTTTGAAGGATGCGTGAGATGGAATCGACGAAGCATCACTTATCCACGATAATGTTCTGAGGCTCCCAAGTGTGAACTTTGGGGCCGAACCCTTCCCATCTTAGAATTTATACAAAATCTTGCCTCTGTTACGAACATCCAGTATCTCTTGATTTTGATCTCAAGTCTTCTTCTGCATAGATGACAGGTGGATCTTGAAATCTTGAAGACAACTCGCTGAGTATGAGCAGTTTCAGATGACATGTAGAATGCGTAATGGAAATTGACCAGGTGGTAGCTTCAGATGGCAGGTGACTATGCCAAGACGATGAAGGACTGGGAATGGACCCACGTAGCGAGGAGCAATCCGAAGGGAGAATAGATGAAACAGAGGTGCTTGGTTGACAACCAGACCTTGTCTCCTAGCTTGAAGACTGGAGCCTGCGCAAGGAGCGCATAGTAGTACTTCTTAGCACGGTCATTCGCTTAATTGAGCATGTCCTTGATCTGAAGCCATAGTTTATGGAATTCATCAGCAGTGGTTAAGCTGCTGGGGATGACACTGAAACTTCAGTGGAAGTGGCAATGTTGAGAACGTCCAAAAACCACTTCAAAGATGACAGTCCAGTACATATAGCTGGATGAGAATTGATGATGTTGCCAGCGGATACGGACTGCTTTGTTACCAAGAGTATCTTCTTTGGTTCTTAATATGTGATGTGGCTCATCATGCACATCCTCTGAATTGAAAAGAGCGTAACAGAGATACTCTGAGGTATACGATCCGTGAATACGGTATGATGTTGAGCGCCTTCGAGCCATGGTGAATGTTGAAGGCTTATGAATATCAGCAGCAATGGAAAGGCTGCTGGGGATGTCATAGTGCTCTTCAATAGAAGTGGCGATGTTGAGAAACATCCAAAGCCCACTTCAAGTTGTAGTGCAATAGTGGATCTTCTGACTTGGCAAGAGGACTCTTCAGATATTCCACTAGAGTTTGAGGAGTAAAGTTGCCTCCTTTCCTTGAGTCCACCAGGGCAGGAGTCCGAACCGAACCCGGTCTGCAGGTCAAAAAGACTGGGAGAGAATGCAGAGAAGAAGACGCGGTAAGACCCAAGAACAGTCCTCCTGCAGGACTTAGGCCCATCCATTTCCCGGATGAATAGAGCATGTAGAGACATCATGGCCAAACTGACCGCAGTACATGCAGAGGACGCACTTCTTCCAAAATCTTCTCTCTTTAGAAGTAAAAATGTCCACGACCAAGTTGCATAGGTTCATCTTTATCAGCAGCAGAAATTACTGGAACCTTTCGAGGTGCAGATATAGGGATAGCCTGATTCAACCCAGATAACATCCTGGGCCGGAGTTCCTTCACCTTGTCCCGGAGCCGGTGATCGATCCGAGTAGCCAAGGCTACGAATTCATCCAGCAATCCAGGTGTTTCATGAGCATCCAGCTCATCTTTTAAATGGGTATCCAGGCCTCTGCAAAAGAGAGTCTTGAGACATTTGGGGTCCCAGCAAAGTTCTGCCACAAGAGTTTTAAACTCTAATGCAAATTCAGCCAATGATCTGTTGCCTTGCTTCAAATCCACCAAAGCAAAATCGGCTACAGAATTTCGAGCAGGATCATCAAAAACGGATTTAAATAAGTCCATAAATCTTTTTCTGTCCTGCAAAATAGGGTCCTTGTGCTCCCACAAAATAGATGTCCAAGACAAGACCCTACCATCCAAGTAAGAAAGGATGTAGGTAGTCTTGGAGAGAGCAGTAGGAAATAAAGATGGTTGTAAGGTAAAGTGCATACAGCACTGGTTTAAAAAGCCCCGAGTCTTCTGTTTTTCTCCAGAGAAGTGGATCGGAGCCGCCAGTGGTACCGCAGTCTTTAAAGTTACCTCCTGTAACTGACTTTCATGGTTAGAAGCAGTAGTTTGAACTTTCTGTGTGTGTAGCTGATGAAAAGCTGAAGTAAGCTTTTCCAAGGCGTCCTGTTGTTCCGCAATGCACTGAGCTGCCCGGTATAGCCTGCAAAGCATTAAAGTGTGCTGGATCCATGTAGCCACCCGAATTCTGGAGTCAAGCCAAAACCCAGGAGTCAAGCCGGATCCATGGAGTTAGCCGGAATCTTGGACACAAGCTGGATCCTTGGAGTTAGCCGGAACCTTGGAGACAAGCCCGATCCATGGAGTTAGCAATCTGATGTGAATCTGCTGTGATCTCTGTGAGGAGATAGCAATCTGATGTCAAAGCTCTGTAGAGAAAGCTGGGATTTAGCAATCTGTAGTTATTTAGAGTAGTTGTGGGTGGATCCTTGGACCAGTGACAGGTGACCACGCCCTCGGGGGAAATCCCGAGAGGGACCACTGGTCAGGCTTAGTAGAGGAGACAAACACACACCAGTTCTTTTATTAGACAATATGGAAAACCACCAGAGGTGGCAGTAGTGAGCTGGAAGCGCCCGGCTAGGCTATATTCCCTCAGGTATTGGAACAGCGATCCCAGTGTGGCTGAGCTGTAGAGAACTTTGGCAGTGAGTAGGCAGTATATGCAGAGTACTGGAGCAAGTCCTTAATGGTAACACTCACACAATAGTCTCTTAAGGCAGTCCAGGAGATGGTATACATTAGGCCCTCAAGGAGCGAGTACCTGTACCCATGGAAAGCTCCGAGAGATAGATGGAAACTCACAATGTTGTAAGCAGCGATGACTTCTTAGCAGAAGTGGTATTCAGGAGCAAGTCTGGGATGTGGGCCCTTGAGGAGCGAGTACCGGTTCCGGACTGCGACCTTCAAAGAAAAAGAGAGAGTGAGGCCCCCGAGGAGCGGGTACCTCTAGTGAAGTCTGAGGAGGCAGAGTAGCTAGGGTTGCGGAGAGCGAATCCCATCCGCAGCGACCAGGAGAAAATGAACCCCTTGCTAACTCGTCTTGTTAGCGAAGACTGAGAGCTTAAATATCTGGAGCTGGTGATGTCATCTCAGGGGGACACTCCTGAGGTTCGCGCCAATGCTGGTACATCAGTCGGGTCGTGCACGCGCCCTTAGGCATCTGGTCAACTTGGCAGCTTGCAGCGTCGAGCCGGTCCGGGAACGCCGGAGGAGGACGGCCTGAAGACGCCGCAGCAGCTAGCCTTCCATCAACCCTGAAGGGAGTCGCCAACGAGGTAAGGTGGGCGGAGCAGAGATGTCGGACAGTGACGGGCACAACAGTTTTGTTATTTATGCCTGCCTCTGGGCAGGCGTAGATTGCGTGCACCAGCCAAGTGCCGGTGCGCGATCCCCGGGCCCAGCGGCAGTGGAAAGACCTCTGGCCACGCCCACTCCCCGCACCACCCCACCATGCCCATGCCCCGCCCATTTTTCAAGCCCCAGTACTTACACGCGTCCCGGGGCTTGTGCGTGTCACCGGGCCTATACAAAATAGGCTCGGCGCGTGTAACCCCCCCTTCGCGTGTAAATCCACCTGGATTTATGCGCGTAGGCTTTGAAAATCTGCCCCACTGTGTTTACCAACACTTCAAACCACTTACAAGCCCTCTTCCAGAGTAACAACCTGAAACAATGGCACCCAACTAAACAATATTAGCCCGCAGATCTACATCAATCATATCCACAACACCCTACACAACCGTTCCCAGCACTCTATATCTAAACGTCAATACCAATCAATCAAACCCTATAATATATCCATCCATACAACTAATATCCACACCTTCCCACCCATATAAATCACCACAGATACATCACTAAACAATCCATACATCCCAAAAAAATAGAGCCAATATATACTGTGCTCCCACATATTATACATACTATACATCAAAAAAATCGGTGTGCATATCATCAGATTCTCAAATGACTGATCAACCCATGCTATGTATGTATTTTAAAAATACTACCTCATATTTCCAAATCATCCAATTATATACTCAAAACCTCCTTCTCATCCCATATTGAATGGTTATCTATATCCCACTATATCATACAGATCTTTCACACATACACATATACCGTATTTTTCGCTCCATAAGACGCACCTGACCATAAGACGCACCTAGGATTCAGAGGGGGAAAATTTAAAAAAAAAAAAATTGTGCTAAACCGGCTCTGCGTCTGGGCGTCTTATGGAGCAAATTAGGGGAGTGCATAGTTTTTTTTTTTCTCCCCATTTTGTTTTCGGGTCTGGGGAGGGCCATTTCGGTCCACTCCCCAGATCAGAAAATTTTTCTTTCTGTGGGAACCCCCAAACCCCCCCCCCCCCATCCCCATCCCAACCCTTTAAATTAACAACCTCCACCCCCCTGACCCCCCCAAGACCTGCCGAATTAATTTCCTGCAACCCCCCACCCTCCTGACCCCCCCCAAGACCTGCCGAATTAATTTCCTGCAACCCCCCACCCTCCTGACCCCCCAAAGACCTGCCAAACGTCCCTGGGGGTCCAGGAGCGGTCCGGGAACGATCTCCTGGGCGTGAGCCGTCGGCTGCCAGTAAACAAAATGGCGCCGACGGCCCTATGCCCTCCCTATGTCACTGAGACCGACCGCTGCTATTGGTCGGTCTCAGTGACATAGTGAGGGCATAGGGCCGTCGGCGCCATTTTGTTTACTGGCAGCCGACGGCCCTATGCCCTCACTATGTCACTGAGACCGATCGCTGCTATTGGTCGGTCTCAGTGACATAGTGAGGGCATAGGGCCGTCGGCTGCCAGTAAACAAAATGGCGCCGACGGCCCTATGCCCTCACTATGTCACTGAGACCGACCAATAGCAGCGGTCGGTCTCAGTGACATAGGGAGGGCATAGGGCCGTCGGCGCCATTTTGTTTACTGGCAGCCGACGGCCCACGCCCAGGAGATCATTCCCGGACCCCCGCTGGAACACCAGGGACGTTTGGCAGGTCTTGGGGGGGTCAGGAGGGTGGGGGGTTGCAGGAAATTAATTTGTCAGGTCTTGGGGGGAAGGGGTTGTAGGAAATTAAGTCGGCAGGTCTTGGGGGAGTCGGGGGGGGTGTTTGTTAGATTTTTGTTTGGTTTTTTTTTTTATATTCGCTCCATAAGACGCACATACATTTTCCCCCCACCTTTGGGGGAAAAAAAGTGCGTCTTATGGAGCGAAAAATACGGTATATATTGTGATGCAGTACAACCTAGCCAGGGGCAGAAGCAGCCTTGATATAGAAAAACAGAGGCAGGCAGTACTAAAAATAGACACCAGAGGGTGATCAGGAAGGCGGCAAGAACTACAGCTCCCAGGTTCCCAGAACGTCACCTGAACCCTGGGTTGAGAGAGAGCAGGAACAGGTGTGGGAAGTGGAGACTAATGATTATGACTCAGCAGAGTCTATGGAACTGGAGGAAGAGGGCATGCCGGTTTGGTGGCGTTGGGCTCAAAAGCCTAGTTCCTCAGTCAGAAGGAGAAGAGATGGAGGTAGGATCGGAAGGGGAAACATCTACCAGCTCTTCTATGGAGATGGAATGACCGTGATGTTGGGGGATGGTAAAATAATGATATTTTAAAAAGAATGTTTTGGAGGAAATGTGTGAAAGCAATGGAGGTCTAGGGTGAGCTGATTGTGGATGGTTTTGTGGATTATGGTGAGTGCTTTATGTACTTGGCAGAGGAAGGCACTAGCCGTGCACAATGAGGGGAAACAGGGGCGAGTTGTGTGTTTCCCTAACAGGGAGCGGTAGTGGCTGGCTAAGGATAGCCTAAGTGCTTGAGACTTGTGCTCTCAAGAACAGCCAGGTACTACTGCCTGGACTACAACGTGCAAGGTTGTGGGAACTGCTTTAAACCTTGCTCTGATAAAAACTGTATGTTATACTGTTTGGAAGTGCCGGGGCTAGGCCTGGCACTCTGACTAAAGGAACTTGTGAGTCCAGAGAAGCGGTGCACAGGGCCGGACGGGTGGACAGAAAGGGGCGCCCGGCTGAAGAGATACCCTAGAACCAGGACGAGTGGCCGAGGAGAGCGGCGATGATGGCATAATCGTGACAATATGTATACAAAGGCACGCTCTCACACTCAGTGGCTCTCTCTCTCTCTCTCTTACATACCTGCATACAGGCACTCACACTCAGTGGCTTCTCTCCCACAAACACACAGGCACTCTTTCACATGCAGTGTCTCTCTCTCCCTCATACACACACACACAACCACTCTCAGTAGCTCACACTCCCTGAAGCAAAAAAGGCATTCTCTCACACAAAAAAAGGCATGCTCTTATACTAAGTGGCTCTCACATACAGGGACTCAACCCACACAAAAAAAAGCACTTACTCTCTCACACAAAAAAGCACTCTCTCCCTCAAACACATGCACACTCACACTCAGTGGTTCTCTCTCCCTCACATCCATGCATACTCACAAGCTTCTGCCCCTACTGGCTCAAATAAGTGCCCAGTGGCTCCTTCCCCCTCATGCACACTCACACTGTCTCTCTCTCTTCCTCATATAGTCAGGCACTCTCTCACACTCAGTGGCTCTCAAGCACACATACACATAGGTACTCTTTCATACTAAGTGGCTCTCATACACACATAGACACAGGCACACTCTCTCATTCAGTGGTGTTCTCGCTCTTGTACACAATCACTCTTTCTCTCTCTCACACACACACAGACTCAGGTCCTCTGGGCCTATTCTCCGCCTCTTCATCAAGCTGAAGGGTCGTGGGTCCTCCCTTCAGCCGCCGCAGCATGGGCTCTACACTGGCCTGCCAAGACTCATCTTCAGCCGCCAATGGGATGGGCTCTGCTGTCAGCCACAAGGTTTCCTTTCTTTTCCAAGAAGCCTCAGGACAGACTCCATGATGGCCTGCTGGATCATGGGTTATTTTTGTGGCATGGATTGTAACAGGAGTTGCAACATCACCTGCTGCTGCAGGGCTGTGAGATCGGCCCTTCAGCAGCAGGAAATGACGTTCACTTAAACATAACTCCTGCTGACAGCTATGGATCAATAAAGTGGATCATGTGGTTGAGTGCATCCTCGGCTTGGGAAGGGGTTTGGCTTCTCCCTGCACAACCTGAAAAAAACAAATGTTAAAAAACAATGCAAAAAAAACCAAACCCCAGATTACACAAAGGAAATTGGTTAGGACTGGGGATTCACTGAATCCCTAGAAAGTCCTGACCACTTGCCATTGCAAGGTAGAGACCTACATGTTTATTTTTAATCTGCATCTAGGATAAACAATTTTCAGACAGTCTATTCACCTAGGTAAAAAGATTATCAAAAACCCTCGAGCCCACTGTCCACAATCCAATTTTGCTAATCCATCTTGGCAAGAATGATACTGTGAGGTTCCATACAGATCACAGCAAAAGTGACTTCATGGCTCAGGGACAAAAGGTAGAGCAGACAGGTGGTATTCTCCTCAGTCCTTCCAGTTAAGGATAAAGACAGGCAGGGAAGATTTCATTCAGGAGATAAATGAATGGCTGTGTAGGTGTGTCAATGTGGGCATTTTGGCTTCCTAGATCATGGGATATTGTTTCAAGTATTGCTGACAATAGATGGGATTCATTTGTTGAAGAAGGGGTGCCGCATCTATCAACGCATGGGAAAGAATGGCAAACCACTAAGGAGGGCTTTAAACTACAATAATCAGGGATGGATGAACAAAACCCTAAGGTAAGTAAAACATTACTCATATAGAAAAGGAAAATATGGGGGAAAAGGGCAATAAATTGAAAGCTATATATACTAATGCTCATAGTATGGTGAATAAAGTCCCGTATATAGAGGCAGTCATGGAAGAAGCTGATTTAGATATGGTAGCTGTCATGGAGACCTGGTACATGGAAAACCATGACTGGGATATACAATAGTTATACCGGATTGTAATCTATTCATGAAGTACCTGGTAGGAAGGAAGAGAGGAAGCATGGCATTATATATAAAAAAACAATATTAAAGCAACAGAATTGCTGGGTTTATGAGGTAAGGAGAAGGCACTGTGGGTTAATCTGGAAAGACAGAATTGTATCTATTTATATTGGTGTAATATACAGACCTCCATCAGAGCCAGAGTAGATGGATACAGATATAATGGAGGATATACACAGGATTGCTGTGAAAAGGGAGGTGCTACCACTAGGGGATTTCAATCTGCCAGAAGTTGATTGAGACATCTCAGCTACTGTATCTTCTAGAAGCGGGAGGATCCTGGATTCTTTGCAATGAGAACTGTTCTGTCAACTGGTAATGGAATCCATATGGGAGGCAGCAATATTGGACCTGATGCTTCCAACAAGGACAGTATTTATGATGTTGTAGTGGATGATCATCCAGTGATCATCAGTTCATCATCAGTTCATTCTAACTTTCTTAAAATGGGGGAGTACCTCAAGAAGGCATTAGCTGGATGGGAAAATCTATGGGAAGTAGAAGGGCAGTGGGCAAAACTAAAAGGAGGTATCATAAGGGCAACTAATCTTTATATTAGGAAAGTAAATAAAGGGAAGAGGAAAAAGAGGCCACCATAGTTTTCTAAAGAAGCAGCTGAAAAAGTAAGGGAGAAAAGGTTAGCATCCATCAACTTCAAGAAATCACAGAAAGAGTTGACAGGTGGCAATATCTGGAAAAATTGAGAGAAGCTGGGAAAGTAGTCAGGAATGCAAAAATTCAAATACAAGAAAAAATAGCAAATATGGTAAAATGGTGGGGGAACTAAAGGTTTTTTTTTTAGATATGTTAATGATAGTAGGAAGTGCAAAATTGGCATTCTGGGCCTCAAAGTTGAAAGGGAGAAATATGTAGTGGATGCTGAGGAAAAGCAAAGTTACTTAACAAATATTTCTGATCAGTTTTCACCATGGGAGGGCCTAGAATAGGACCACATAAAACAAACACAAATAAGATTGGATGTAAGGTAAACCTTAAATAATTTTCAGAATAGAATGTTTGTAAGGAGTTAACTAAACTTAAAATAGATAAGGCGCCCAAGGGTATTAAGGTAACTTAGACATGCCCTGGCAGCTCTGCTAACTGAACTTTTTCAATGCTTCTTTAGAGTCTGGAGTAGTCCCAGAGGACTGGAAAAGGGCAAATGTGGTTCCTTTCATATAAGTGGAAGTAAGGAGAAGACCGGGAACTACAGACCGGTTAGTCAGACCTAATAGAATCACTGCTAAAACAGAGGATAGTGCAATATAAGAATCCAATGTATTGAAAGATCTGAGACAGTATGGGCTGGATTTTAAAAGCCCTGCGCGCGTAAATCTGGCCGGATTTACGTGCGCAGGGCACTGGCACGCCAGCATGCCTATTTTGCATAGGCCGCCGGTGCGTAAGTCCCGGGGCTTCATAAAAGGGGCAGGGGAGGGGGCATGTCCGGGGGCGTGTCCAGGGTCAGGGGGCGGTTCGGGGCGGGACCTGTTGCATGGCGGCGGCCCGGGGGCGTGGTCGAGGCCTCCGGACCAGCCTCCGGGTTGGGTGATGGCTTTCAGCAGGCGTAAATCTGCCAACTTACAGCCCGATCCAGTAAAGTCCGTGGGAGAGCGGACTAACGCCCGCTCTCCCGGCGCGCGCACCGGCCCCTCGCCGGTGCGAGCGATCCAGTATTTAAATTAGGCGACACGGTGCAAACGAGGAAAAGGAGGCGCTAGGGACACTAGCGTGTCCCTAGCGCCTCCTTTTGGCCTGGAGCGGCGGCTGTCAGCGGGTTTGACAGCCGACGCTCAATTTTGCCGGCGTCGGTTCTCGAGCCCGCTGACAGCCACGGGCTCGGAAACCGGACGCCGGCAAAATTGAGCGTCCGGTTTTTGGCCCGACAGCCGCGGGCCGAATTCAAAAATTTTTTTTTTTTTTTTTTTTACTTTTTTTTACTTTTGGGGACCTCCGACTTAATATCGCTATGATATTAAGTCGGAGGGTGCACAGAAAAGCAGTTTTTACTGCTTTTCTGTGCACTTCCCTGGCGCCGGAAGAAATTAGCGCCGACCTTTGGGCGGCGCTAATTTCTTAGAGTAAAATGTGCGGCTTGGCTGCACATTTTACTTACTGGATCGCTCGGGAATACCTAATAGGGCCATCAACATGCATTTGCATGTTGAGGGCGCTATTAGGTGCCGCGGGTGGGCCGCGTGTTTTCCTCCCCTTACTGAATAAGGGGTAAGGGAAAACATGCGTCCAGAGCAGGGTGACAGTGCGCTCCGACGGAGCACACTTTACTGGATCGACCTGAAAGGTAGGGGGGGTTTAGATAGGGCCGGGGGGGTGGGTTAGGTAGGGAAAGGGAGAGGAAGGTGAGGGGAGGCGGAAGGAATGTTCCCTCCGAGGACGCTCCGATTTCGGAGCGGCCTCGGAGGGAACAGGCAGCGCGCGCCGGGCTCGGCGTGCACAGGTTGCACAAAACGTGCACCCCCTTGTGCGCGCCGACCCCGGATTTTATAAGATACGCGTGGCTACGTGCCTGGTGCACGAACAAAAGTACGCGCGCACGTAAATTTATAAAATCTACACCTATGGTTTTACCAGAGGTAAATCTTGTTAGACAAAGATTTCTTTGATTGGGTGACCAGAAAGTTGGATCAAGGGAGAGCACTAGATGCAGTGTACTTGGATTTCAACAAGACCTTTGACATGGATCCGCACAGAAGACTTACAAATAAAGGGGTAGATTTTATAAATTTGCGCACACGCGTACTTTTGTTCATGCACCAGGCGGGATTTCAATAGATACACGCGTAGCCATTAAAATACGGGGTCGGCGTGCGCAAGGCTGCCCAAAATCTGCAGCCTGAGCGTGCCGAGCCATGCAGCCTGCCTCCATTCCCTCTGAGGCCGCTCCGAAATTGGAGCGGCCTCGGAGGGAACTTTCCTTCGGTCTCCCCCCACCTTCTCCTACCTAACCCCCCCCCCCCCCCTGGCCCTATCTACACCCCCTCTACCTTTGTTGAACAAGTTACGCCTGCTCGAGGCAGGCGTAACTTTGCACGCACCGGGCCGGCTGCCACGCGCTATGTTCCGGTCAGGGGGCTGGTCCAGAGGCCACATCATGCCCCCCGACACCCCCCCCCCGATGATGTGCTGGCCATGACACGCCCCTGACACACCCCTGATGACACGCCAGTCACGTTACGCCCCCCAACATGCCCCCCGATGATGTGCCGTCGTGTCACGCCCCCGACACGCCCCCCCAGGAAAGCCCCAGGACTTACGTGCGTCCCGGGGCTTTGCGCGCGCCGGAAGCCTATGCAAGATAGGCTCGGCGCGCACAGGTGGGGTTTGAGGTAGGCTTTCGGAGGTTACGCGTGTAACCCTCTGAAAATCTACCCCAAATTGAGCACCCTTGGTATGGAAACTATAATGACTGGGTTAGAAACTGAGTGGGAAGCAACAAAGGGTAGTGGTAATTGGAATTTTCTCTGAGGAGGGGGATGTTGTTAGTGGTATTAGGGATGTGAATTGATTTTTGACAATTTAAAATATCATCCGATATTTTTTAAATCGTCAATAATCGTTAGAGTGCGATACGATAGAAATTCCCCCGATTTATCGTGAAAAAATCATTAATCAGGTTAGTGTCCACTAACAGGAGTTATTTGGGGGGAGGGCGGGAAAACCGGCACACCAAAACAACCCCTAAACCTACCCCGACCCTTTAAAACTAATCCCTTACCTTCCCCCACCCTCCCAAACCCCCCCAAAAACTTTTTACATGTACCTGGTGGTCCAGTGGAAGCCCCGGGACTGATCTCCCGCTCTCGGGCCGTCGGCTGCCACTAATAAAAATGGCGCCGATGGCCCAATAAAAAAAACAACCCACCCTGACCTTTTAAAACTGACCCTTTAGCTTCCCCCACCCTCCCGAACCCCCCAAAACTTTTTACAAATACCTGGTGATCTAGCGGAAGTCCCGGGAGCGATCTCCCGGTCTCTGGCCGTCGGCTGCGCTAATAAAAATGGCACCGATGGCCCTTTGCCCTTACCATGTGACAGGGGCACCGATGGCCCTTTGCCCTAACCATGTGACAGGGGCCGGCAAATGGCACGGATACCCTGTCACATGGTAAGGGCAAAGGGCCATCGGTGCCATTTTTATTAGCGCAGCCGACGGCCCGAGACCAGGAGATCGCTCCCGGGACTTCTGCTAGATCACCAGGTATTTGTAAAAAGTTTTGGGGGGGGTTCGGGAGGGTGGGGGAAGCTAAGGGGTCAGTTTTAAAGGGTCAGGGTGGGTTTTTTGTTTATCGGCTCGGGCGCAGCTGATAAACAAAACGCAATTGGGCCTCACTAAAAAAAATTAGCTATGTGAATCGGAATCGGAACCGATTCCGGTTCCGATTCACATCTCTAAGTGGTATGCCTCAGGGATTTGTCCTTGGACTGGTTATTTTCAATATTTTTGTGAGCAACTTAACAGAAGGATTGACCAGAAATGTTTGTTTTTTTTCCATCGATACCAAAATCTGTAACTGGATGGACAAGCAGGAAGGTGTGGAAAACAGGAGGGATCTAGTGAAACTTGAGGTATGGTCTAAGGTCTGGCAGCTAAGATTTAATGTTAGAAAATGTAAAGTAATGCATGTAGGATATAAACATTCAAGGGAAAGTACACTATTGTAGGTGAAATTCTAAGCACAAAGGAAGAGCGGTATCTGAGGGTAATTGTTGCTGGTTGTTAAGGTGGCCAAACAGGTGGATAAAGTGATGATAAAAACCAGAAAGATGCTTGGATGCATAGGGAGAGGAATGGTCAGCAGGAAAATGAAAGTGATATTGCCTCTGTATAGGACCCTGGTGAGACCTAACTTGGAATACTGTGTACTGTTCTGGAGACCACACCTTCAAAAAGGTACAAACAGGATGGAGTCAGTCGAGAGGGTAGCTACTAAAATGGTCAGTGGTCTTCGTTCTAAAGCACATGGGGATAAAGATCTAAGCATTTACACCCTGGAGGAAAGGTGAGATAGGGGAGATATGATAGAGACTTTAAAATATCTCAAGTTTTCATGCAATGGAAAGGAGACTCTAGAATGAGGGGTCATGTGATAAGGTTGAAAGGGGGTAGACCCGGGAGTAATCTTGGGAAATATTTCTTTACAGAGAGGGTGGTGTATGCATGGAACTGCCTCTCAGAGGAGGTAGGGGAGACAAAAACAGTATCTGAATTAAAACAATAATGGGATAAATACAGAGGATCTCTAAGGAATTGATAGGAATTATAATGCTAAATTAATTAGATGGGCTATACAGTCTATGTTTCCATGTTTCTATATTTATACAGATAAACAGCTTTTGAAAAGTGTCATCCCCATGTATGAAATATAACATATTAAAAGGAAGGAGAAGAATGCCACAATAGGGAATGAATCAATCTCTGACTTGTGGAACAGTTATTAAGCTGTAAGAATCAGTAAGCATTGATATAACATTTATCCCAAAATTGAAAGGATCTGTGTCAATCACTACAAGTAAAATATTTTGTGGAGAGTGCAGACACCTCACCTAATGCTATACTGACATAAATGAAAAACATATGAACATTGCAAATGCCAGAATTTGAAATATAATAATTGTGTAGGGCCCCACTGGGATCTCTATGAAGATGTAGCCTTGTAGAAGGGTCAAGCACTTAGAAGAGAGAGGAATGCACCATGTCTCTACAGCACCCCCACATGAGGATGCTTCTATTGGGTATAAAAGCAAGTTCCCCATAGTGGTCACAACCAGAAATAGATTTACTCCTAAGTGATTTTCAAGTAACTTTTCTGAGACAATGATTTAGTTTTGAAAGGAACTTTCCAGTAGGGATGTGCAATCGTTTTTCCCGAATTAGGCAATGTCAATGACATTTGAGACACTGATGGAAAATGGCCATTTTTCATGTTTGAATGATTTCCTTAATTATATTGAAACACCAGTACCATGTCTAGTTTCATCATAGCATTTATTAATGGACAGATTACTAATGCCTAGGGCCCAGGAAGTCATCTCCCCCTGTTCAGCCCCCCCCCCCCCCCCCCCCCCCAAACAGAGGATCCTCCACTGGGGAATAGAGATGAAAAATGTTGCAAAACCCTAGATTAACCCCAATTTTAAGAGTATCCCGTGTCTTATTGAGGAGTCCTTTACTACAGGTGATAAAATGTTATAGGGGTCTTAAATCTATTAAAAACAATTTCACTTTTTAAAGAGCTGTACGGGTGTTATTTTGAAAGGAGAAAATAGGGAAGAAAAAACAGGATTTGTGACAATTATACTACCTCTTCCTAACTGTAAGATACTGAAGTTTATTAACTGCATAATTATTCCTCAGAATTAGCTATATAAGGATACATTAGGACCCTTACTAAGGAGTTTGGCATAGGAACAAGTTCATGGTGTGCAATGTTGATTAGCAGAGACAGCAAAATAGC
Organism: Rhinatrema bivittatum; assembly: GCF_901001135.1. NCBI lineage: Eukaryota > Metazoa > Chordata > Amphibia > Gymnophiona > Rhinatrematidae > Rhinatrema > Rhinatrema bivittatum. The sequence continues at coordinate 323,009,363 of NC_042619.1, forward strand.
TACCTGCAAGATACAGAGAAGAGGAGTGGATTTCAGAGAGAAAATCAAGCAGTGGATCCCAGAGGAATCCTAATAAAATAGGAGCATCCTTTCCAGTTTGCCCAGGGTAATTTCAAACTCAAACAAGAAAACAGAAGGGATCCTGAAGAAGAGATCAAGGGAACGCAGATTCACTGATGTATTTGTAGCCCCCTTTTTAATGGGGGTTCACCTTCGACAACTGCAGAGGTGGTAAGTAGCATTGCTGCAGCCCCAAGATAGGGTAAAGTCTGTCCGGAGTTCACCAACCAGGAACCAACAATCTTCTGGGAGGAGATCCACACTTCAGGATGTAGTACCAAAAAAACTGATTTATTAAAGAATTCAAGAAATAGTAAAAAAAAAAAAAAAAAATTCACAACCACCTTCAGCTTAACAGGATACAGTTCAGGCAGAATATCAAACAGAAGCAAAACTCTTGACAAAAAAAAACAAACCAGGTGGAAGCAAGAACTTAGCCATCTGTGAGGATACAGTACAGTTCAATATCTGGGAGGTTGAAAGTACCTTGAGCCTTTTACTTACTCAGTCTTCACTCATCTACTTAGCAGGAATCCTGGGTTAGGAATTATTAATATAATTTATTATATACCATCCAATCTGGAACATTCATTCTAGTTGGATCACAATAAACATATAGGGGTAGAGTTTTAAAGGTACACGCCGATTTTATGACAGGCACATGCGCGCTGGATTTTATAATCTGCACATGTATGTGCGGGTGGTATGCGCATGGGGGGGAGACATGCAATTTTCATGTGGCAATGCATCCTGGCCTTCCCTAGGTCCCTTCCAGACTGCCCCATTAAAGAAGCAGACTGGGAGGGAACTTCTCTAGCCCCTACCTAACCTCCCCCTTCCCCTCTCCTCTCCTCTCCGCCCCTAGCCCTTTCCTATCTAACCGCCATTTTACCTTTTGCTCCTCATCAGCAGCAGAAGCAAGTTGTGCTCACCAGCAGGGTGCTGGCCGTGCTTTCCTGGCAGAGTGGCAAATGGACACTGTACCAGCCGCCTCCAGCCCCACTCCTCCCTGCCCCCCGGACTGCCCTTTTCCATGGGCCCGGCACTTATTTGCTTACTGGGGTTTATGCGCATGGCCAAGCTCATTTGAAAATTGGCCCTGTGCGCGTAATTCCCAGCCACGCTCGTAAACCCCGGGATTTATGCGCGCCGGGTTTTTAAAATCCACCCAATACTGCATAAAGTGTCTCTCTTCCTACACCGTTTTGTTTTAACTATGGGATCCTCTAATTCACCTCTACATCTTCCACCTTCACCCTCCACTCAGCAGATGTCCCCTACCTCTACTATTAAAGCAGTAAATAATAATATATATCGCTATGACCCATTCCCTTTGGTGGAAGGCACGTCCCACACCCCTGAAGGATGTACATCTTTTGCCTTTCTGTTAGCTTCGTGGACCCTTGGACTGATCAGGACCAATGAATGGATGGAGACTAGGAGGGTTCTCAGCGCTGGCACCGATCGGAAGGCGGCAGAGGCGGACTCGAGGATGGCTGGCGGAGAAACCACAGAAGGCCCTATGCGACCAAGGGCCTGTCAGGGGGTTGAAGAGAAGGTGCGACTGGCCTGGTGGAAGAAGGTCTTCGCCCTGGAAGCCTGTACTCCCCCGAGAGGAGCTCGTAAGAGTCCGGCCACTGGGACTTAGGAGATTCACCCTGGAAGCCGGCGTCCCCCCAGGAGGAGCCCGTAGGAACCCGGCCGCTGGGACAGGAGATACCTCGGAGACGGCGTCCTGAAGAAGTCCAAGGTCGAGAGCCAGAGGAACGTCGCTCACCAGGCCAGGTCGATACCCGAGAATCACCGCTAACCGGACCGAGTCAGGAACCAGAGGATCGTCGAAAGCCAAGCCGAGTCAGGAACCAGAGGATCGTCGAAAGCCAAACCGAGTCAGGAACCAGAAGAAGAAGAAGAGACGAAGCAGGAACTCAGCAACTGGAAGCAGGAAGAACCTGGGAACCTCGTTGCAAGGCAAAGAGAAGCTCTAGTTGCAGGGTTTAAGTACCCTGAGGCGTCTGACGTCATCCGAGGGCAGTGCTGTACTTTCCTGCGCTGGCCCCTTTAAGAGCAGGGCCCTGCCGCGGGAGAACGCCGGCAGCTAGCACGGCGTGGGAGCGCCGTTCTCGGGGCCTGCACGGCCCGAACGCGGCTCGGGGCAGCCCGGAACCGGGTCGGGGCAGGTAAGGGGCCGCGTCGGAGTGGGTGGCGATCCCGGGGGCGGCCCGGGGTCGCAACAGTAGCCCCTCCCCTGCGCCCCCTCCCCGGGGGTCGCGGCTTGGCCGGGTGGTCCAGATGGAACTGGCGGATAAGGTCCTTATCCAAGATATGGGAGGCAGGTTCCCAGGAGTTCTCCTCGGGCCCGTACCCCTCCCAGGAGAGCAAATATTCCCAACGACGGCGGTGAACCCGAACGTCCAGGACTTCTTTCACCGTATATGTGTCCTCTGGATCAACAGCGGATGCATTGGGTTCCGGAGGTCGGGGCTGGAACCGAGAAAGGACCACCGGCTTAAGTAAGGAGACGTGAAAAATGTCATGTATCTTCAACGTGGAGGGCAACCGTAATCTGTAGGCCACTGCTCCAATACGTTCAGCCACGAGGAAGGGGCCAATATAGCGGGGTGCAAGTCTCATGGAGGGGACGCGCAACCGGATATTTCTTGTGCTTAGCCATACCTTGGTCCCTGGAAGGAACACTGGAGCGCGTCGCCGGGTCTTATCTGCATACTTCTTGGATCGTGCGGCCGTCTGCTGAAGCTTCTCCTGGGTGGAGTGCCAGAGGTGATGTAGCTGGTCAGCGGTCAGTTGCGCCGCCGGGGACGAGACCGACAGAGGCAATGGTAAAGGAGGCTTGGGGGTCCTCCCATACACCATCTGGAATGGAGACTGTAGGGTAGCGGAGTGTTTGTGGCGGTTGTATGAGAATTCAGCCCAAGGTAAGAGGGCGGCTCAATCATCCTGTAAGTCACCGACGAAGGACCTAAGGAAGGTCTTTAGGGTCCGGTTGGTGCGTTCGACTTGGCCATTGCTCTGGGGATGAAAAGCAGTGGTCAGGTTCAATTGGACCCCGAATTTCCTGCAGAGAGCCCTCCAGTATTTCGCCGTAAATTGAGGACCCCTGTCCGATGTAATGTGTAGAGGCAGACCATGGAGTCGAAATATATGTCAGGTAAACAATTCTGCCAGCTCGGGAGCTGTGGGAAGTTTCGCAAGGGGCACGAAGTGGGCCATCTTCGAGAAGCGGTCGACTGTGACCCAGACTACGGTCTTCCCCTCCGGAGGTAATTCCACTACAAAATCCGTGGATATGTGGGTCCAAGGCTCCTCGGGAATAGGGAGTGGTTGGAGTAACCCCCAGGGGCGGCCTGGCAGGGGTTTTTGTCGAGCGCATGTGGCGCAGGACTGGACGTAGAGTCGGACATCCTCCTTGACCCGTGGCCACCAGTAGAATTCGGTTAGGAGCTCCAAAGTCCGAGCCACTCCTGGATGTCCGGCGGTTAGTGAGTCATGGGCCCAAGCAAGTACCCTTTTCCTTGAGCGGAGTGGAACCACCGTCTTCCCAGCTGGTGCCACTTCGGATGCGGCCACGAGAACCTTGGCTGGATCTAGGATATACCGAGGTGTTTCAACGGTGTCGTCCGTCTCGGAGTTCCGGGAAAGGGCATCTGCCCTAATGTTCTTGGCAGCTGGTCTGTAGTGGAGCGTGAAATTAAAGCGACTAAAGAATAAGGACCAGCGTGCCTGCCGGGGGTTGAGACGTTGGGCACGGCCGCTGGGACAGGAGGTTTTTGTGATCCGTGTAGACTATTATAGGATGCAGGGCTCCCTCCAGCCATTGACGCCATTCTTCGAAAGCTAGCTTGATGGCGAGCAACTCTTTGTCCCCAATCCCATAATTCCTTTCGGCGGGAGAGAATTTACGGGAAAAATATGAGCAGGGCCGGGACTGACCTGTCTTAGAAATTTGGGCTAGCACAGCCCCTACGGCCACGTCGGAAGCATCGACTTCCACGATGAATTGTTCCTGCGGGTTGGGATGGCGGAGACAGGTATTTTGTAAGAAGGCCTCCTTGAGACGCTGGAAGGCTTGTACGGCCGCGGGAGGCCAGTTCCTGGCGTCCGCACCTCTCCGAGTAAGGGCCGTCAAAGGAGCTACCAGGCTGGAGTAGTGTGGAATGAATTGACGATAGAAGTTGCCGAAGCCCAAGAAACGCTGAAGCGCTTTCACGCCCAGTGGCTGCGGCCAGTTCTTAATAGCGGCAACCTTGTCGGGATCCATATGGAAGCCTGTGGACGATACGATGTACCCTAAAAAGGGCAGGGACTCTTGCTCGAATTGGCACTTCTCCAATTTGGCGTACAGCTGATTTTCCCTCAGTCTCTGGAGTACTTGGCAGACATGTTGGCGATGAGTCTTCAGGTCCTGGGAGTATATCAGTACGTCGTCGAGGTACACTATCACGCAGGTATGAAGCATGTCACGAAGTACCTCATTCATCAGACTCTGGAACACAGCAGGGGCATTACAGAGGCCGAACGGCATGACGAGGTACTCGTAATGGCCATCTCTGGTGTTAAAGGCGGTCTTCCACTCGTCCCCCGGACGGATTCTCACAAGGTTATAGGCCCCCCGGAGGTCCAGCTTGGTGAATACTTTGGCCCCTTGAAGGCGATCCAGGAGTTCGGGAATCAGGGGCAACGGGTAGCGATCACGCCTGGTAATGCGGTTCAAGCCCCGGTAGTTGATACAGGGCCGAAGAGACCCGTCCTTCTTCCCCACGAAGAAGAATCCGGCCCCGGCCGGGGACTTCGAGGGTCTAATGAACCCTCGGTCCAGGTTTTCTTTGATATATGCGGACATAGCCTGGGTCTCAGGCAGCGACAAAGGGTAGACTCTCCCACGGGGCGGTGTGGTTCCTGGCAGCAGGTTAATTGCGCAATCGAAGGGTCGGTGCTCCGGGAGTAGTTCCGCCTTTTCTTTGGAGAAGACGTCCTGGAAGGCGTGATACTGCGGTGGTACCGTCAATGGGGTTGCGAGGAGAGGAAGCGTCTGCAGAGGACGAGCGGGAAGACAATGTTGGACACATGCGGGTCCCCAGGACGTGATCTGAAGTGTACTCCAATCTATCACTGGCGAGTGTTCCCGGAGCCAGGGTAGACCCAAGATGACTGGGTGGATAGACTTCTCCAGAATAAGGAACAAAATCTCCTCTCTATGCAGGACGCCGACCTGAAGCTTCAGAGGACATGTGCGCGTAGAGATGGTACCCGGAAGCGGAGTCCCATGGATGGAAGAAACTCGCACGGGCGGTACTTGGGGCTGGACCCCGAGCTGAAGTTGCTGCACCAAGTCTCGAAGGATAAAATTCCCCCCGGACCCAGAGTCAAGCAGGGCTAAGGCGTCAAATCCTCCCTCCGGGAGACACAGCCTTACCGGTACGGTACATGGGGAGTGAGGTGACGTACTGCCTAGAATCAACTCCCCACTAGACTCTAGGTTTGGGCGTTTCCCGGACGCTCGGTACAGCGAGCCAGGAAGTGCCCCTTGCCCCCGCAGTAGAGACACAGTCCCTGGGAACGGCGATGCCTCCGCTCTTCGGAAGAAAGGGGACCCCGGCCCAATTGCATGGGTTCTTCTGCCGAAGCGGGCGTGGATGCGGGCGGCGAGGACTGGATACGGGGCGGAGTGGCCCTGCGGGCGGTTTGCCCCTGAGTGGGCCTTCGCTCCCGGAATCGGCGTTGAATTTGTCGGTCTACCCGGCCGGCCAGCTCGATGAGGTCTTGAAGGTCATCAGGGAGGTCCCGACCTGCGAGTTCGTCCTGGAGACGTGGGGAAAGGCCCTCCAGAAAGATGCCGTGCAAGCTGTCCGCTCCCCACGCCAATTCGGTGGCCAGCGTCTGGAACTCCATGGCGTACTCCTCCAGTGGCCGGTTCCCTTGCCGTAGCTGAAGCAGTTCTGAGGCGGCCGTGGCAGACCGAGAGGGTTCGTCGAAGACTCGACGGAAGGATTGGACAAACTGCACCAAATTGTTTAGCCGGGAATCCTGACGTTCCCAGAGGGCCGACGCCCAAGACAACGGCCTCCCATCCAAGAGGGAGATTATATACGTCGTCTTGACCCGATCAGACGGGAACTGTGCTGGCAGCAAGTCGAAGCGGATGTAGCACTGATTGAGGAAGCCGCGGCACGCCTTCGGATTCCTCGAATACCGGGAGGGAGCCGGCATCTGTACGGGAGCAGAAGGTCCGGTACGAGCCTGGGAAGTGGATGCCGTAGCGCTGGCAGCCGAGGCCCCCTCCACGCGGTCCGCTAGCCGTTGCACTGTGGACATCAGGGTGTCGAGGCAAATCTGTTGCTGCTGTAGCTTCTGGGCGATGCCCGGAATAGCCTTCAGGCCGGCAAGATCCGCCGGGTCCATGGCCTTGCAATCTGTTAGCTTCGTGGACCCTTGGACCGATCGGGACCAATGAATGGATGGAGACTGAGAGGGTTCTCAGCGCTGGCACCGATCGGAAGGCGGCAGAGGCGGACTCGAGGATGGCTGGCGGAGAAACCACAGAAGGCCCTATGCGACCAAGGGCCTGTCAGGGGGTTGAAGAGAAGGTGCGACTGGCCTGGTGGAAGAAGGTCTTCGCCCTGGAAGCCGGTACTCCCCCAAGAGGAGCTCGTAAGAGTCCGGCCGCTGGGACTTAGGAGATTCACCCTGGAAGCCGGCATCCCCCCAGGAGGAGCCCATAGGAACCCGGCCGCTGGGACTTAGGAGATACCTCGGAGACGGCGTCCTGAAGAAGTCCAAGGTCGAGAGCCAGAGGAACGTCGCTCACCAGGCCAGGTCGATACCCGAGAATCACCGCTAACCGGACCGAGTCAGGAACCAGAGGATCGTCGAAAGCCAAGCCGAGTCAGGAACCAGAGGATCGTCTAAAGCCAAACCGAGTCAGGAACCAGAGGATCGTCGAAAGCCAAACCGAGTCAGGAACCAGAAGAAGAAGAAGAGATGAAGCAGGAACTCAGCAACTGGAAGCAGGAAGAATCTGGGAACCTCGTTGCAAGGCAAAGAGAAGCTCTAGTTGCAGGGTTTAAGTACCCTGAGGCGTCTGACGTCATCCGAGGGCAGTGCTGTACTTTCCCGCGCTGGCCCCTTTAAGAGCAGGGCCCTGCCGCGTGCGCGCGGCTAGGGGGCGGGGCCAGCCGTGGGAGAACGCCGGCAGCTGGCACGGCGTGGGAGCGCCGTTCTCGGGGCCTGCATGGCCCGAACGCGGCTCGGGGCAGCCCGGAACCGGGTCGGGGCAGGTAAGGGGCCGCATCGGAGTGGGTGGCGATCCCGGGGGCGGCCCGGGGTCGCAACACTTTCCTCTTTCCTCTAATGTAAGGAATATAGTAAAATCTCTGCACACTACTCTCTCTAGTAACCCAGAGAATTTACAGTATATATATTTAGATCTGTGGATTAGTGGAATACAAATAGCTATAATAAATACATAAAATAGACTGTTTTAAGATTGCAGTTTAGATGCTACAAGATATTCTTGTACAAAGTGCTATATTATTCATGTTGAAAGTATTCTTCAGTAAAGTTTTTGTTGTAACAGAAAGCCATTTTCCATTTTATTTAAAGGCACTTAGAAAATTAAAGCACGCATAATAACTTGGGTCTTGAAGGTTTATCCTTCTTCCTTCCCCCAATGAAGAACCTACATTAGGGTTTTGGGACAGGGATTCAGCCTAGTACTGAGTAGGGATGTGAATCGGGCTTCGGACGATTGAAAATATCGTTGATATTTTCAAAATCGTCAGAAATCGGGGGCTCCCCCAAAGCGATAGGAAAACCCCACGATATTGATAGTGGGGGTTCCCTTATCATTTTTGGGGAGGGCAGGAAAACCGGCACACAAAAATAACCCCTAAACCTACCCCGACGCTGTAAAAGTAACCCCTTAGCTTTCCCCCCCCTCCCGACCCCCCCCCCCCCCCAAAAAGAAATTTTTTACAGGTACCTGGTAGTCCAGTGGGGGTCCCGGGAGCGATCTCCCGCTCCGGGCCGTCCTCCCGCTCTCGGGCCGTCAGCTGCCACTAATCAAAATGGCGCCGATGGCCCTTTGCCCTTACCATGTGACAGGGTATCCGTGCCATTGGCCGGATCCTGTCACATGGTAGGAGCACTGGATGGCCGGCGCCATCTTGTGCTCCTACCATGTGACAGGGGCTGACCAATGGCACCGGTAGCCCCTGTGACATAGAAAGGGCAAAGGCTATTGGCGCCATTTTGATTACTAGCAGCCGATGGCCCGAGTGCAGGAGATCGCTCCTGGACCCCTGCTGGACCACCAGGGCTTTTGGCAAGTCTTGGGGGACCCTCCTGACCCCCACAAGACTTGCCAAAAGTCCAGCGGGGGTCCAGGAGCGACCTCCTGCACTCGGACTGTTGGCTGCCAGTATTCAAAATGGTGCCGATAGCCTTTGCCCTTACTATGTCACAGGGGCTATCGGTGTCATTGGTCAGCCCCTGTCACATGGTAGGAGCACAAGATGGCGCCGGCCATCCAGTGCTCCTACCATGTGACAGGATCCGGCCAATGGCACGGATACCCTGTCACATGGTAAGGGCAAAGGGCCATCGGCGCCATTTTGATTAGTGGCAGCCGACGGCCCGGGAGCAGGAGGACGGCCCGGAGCAGGAGATTGCTGGAGATCATTCCCGGGACCCCCACTGGACCACCAGGTACCTGTAAAAAGTTTTTTGGGGGGTCGGGAGGGTGGGGGAAGCTAAGGGGTTACTTTTAAAGGGTCGGGGTGGGATTTTGTTTATCGGCTGGGGCGCAGCCGATAAACAAAACCGCGATCGGGCCCGATTGAAAAAATCCACATGTGAATCGGAACCGGAATCCGAACCAATTCCGGTTCCGATTCACATCTCTAGTACTGAATGTAAGTCCTTCACCTTATAGACAACCTAGGTGAGGGTTTCAGCAAAAACTTAGTAGATTCCCCAAAGGGCAGCAAAAAGAAATGAGTGCCATAGCTTGGAACACAGAATAAAAGGGACCTCTGAAATAAAACAATCCTGTGACCCACTAGTCATGCAAGTCAAATATTACAGAACTTGTTAAACAGATTACATTACTGAGAATAGATATATCAAATGTATTGAGTAAGCTTAAATCAGAATCAAAGTCTTGGGTATCTGGCTACCACTACATAAGATTCAAATAGGAAAACAGAATCTGTAGCTTACCTTGAAAGGAAAGTAAAACATCAAAACAAAGAGTAAAGGAGGCTAGAGATAAATAAGATGATTTGTGAAATCAGAGGCATTGCAATGTCTGAATACTGAAGGTTTTAGAACAGAGGTATAGGAGAGAATGCAATCCAAATTGTCAGAGGTAGCTTCAATTTTTGTTTAGCAGAAAATAAAGGCAAGGAAGTAAGATTGGAAAGAGCTCATAGGATAGATTTTATAAACTGAATGGTGGTCAATCAAACCAAGTCTATAATACTAACAATAATATATTTCAAAGCCAGGAACAAAAAATGGCAGAAGTAAGGTCATGTTTGCATATATCTATTATTTTGAAGAAAACAGGCATTAATAATGTAAAATTTGTATTGTACTCTTTATTATTGCTTTTAGTTACAAAGAAATTGTAAACCGTTGTGAAGGTAAATACCAAACATCGGTATAGAAAGTCAAGCAAATAAATAAATAAATAAAAGGCAAAGACCATATTCACTTTAAAGAAAAAGATACACATTTTCTCTAATGTATCCCAATACACAAAAAGATGAATTTTCCACTCTTATGCAGGTTTTAGGGATAAGGAAGTACATTAAAGATGTGGCTCACCCTTTGCCCTTAGATTGTAGTCTGATAGAGGAAATAATAATAGGATGAAAGGTGGGAAAGGGGAGAGATAATAGAAACATGCAAATACCTCCAAGGAATAAATACACAGGAGATAAGCCTCTTCCAACAGAAAGGAGGCTTTGTAATAAGTGGTCATGGAAGGAGAATGGGTAGACTCAGGAGTATTCAAAGGAAATATTTCTTTATAGAAATGGTAGTGGATGCATGAAACACTACCCCCACCCTGGTACCATAACCACAAAATTACCTCCCACAGCTTCCCCATCCCAAGAGGACCCTGACCCCTTCCTGGGGCCTGTGAGATAGAAAGGGCAGGAATGATCCCCAGTCACGCTTACCATTATGGGCCTTAATTTAAAAAAATGGCACAGCCTCAATTTTCTCCCAGAATTTCACCAGCTGGCCAACATAAGGTGCTATACCCTTATTTACCGGTCCCAGAAGGGATCATTTAATTAGAGTGATCAGTCCAAATAACAGGGAGACTTTCCAACTTAGAAATTGCACCTAGGGTTCCCCAGCGCTGGAGGCAAGAAGTAAATCTATATTGTGACCAGCCTGATGAGTGGAGAAGAAACTCACTTGATGGAGATGTAGGGTCAGGATGGCTAATAGCAGCAACCTCGGCCTGTGGACTCAGCCACAACCCTTTCAACACTTTTTTCTCCCATTAATAAATCCCATAACCCTAAAACTAAACATTAATAGTACACCCAATAACCAACCAAGCAAACTGGCACAGTCAGAAATACAACTATTCCGCCCCCCCCCCCCCCCCAATCTCCTCCACTCCCTACACACATACCCCTCCATTTCTGGAATGCATTGATTCTTTCTGAAACGTGGTTCAGGACCATGTTCACAAATCTTTATGATTTTTGTTGCAATGGGAGAAAACCTAAATTAGATATTTTACCCCATAATTTTTATTACATTTCAGCAGTATTATTTAAGTCAAAGTAGTATCTGTGTTTAAAAATGCATTTCCATTGGTAAAAAAAGGAGACATAATGTTGTAAGGAAACAAAATTTAAAATATCAAGAATAGTAGGCAAGAGAGGGGGCAGATGCCTTTTGAAACTATAGTGTTAGAGCTTGTTTTGTTTCTGTGTATCCTTAACCGTTGAAAGCAAAGGAGTAGCTGTAACTCACTCTTAAGGCTATTTAACTCAATCCTGTTGAAAACTGTTGCCAAATGTTTCCATAGGTGGTGAAACATGCTGATGAGTGTTCACCATTGAACTCAACCATGTCTTCTGAGAAGGCCTTCATTTCACTGTGTGCTAAGATGCCAAAATCAGGTCTTGACCTTTACATGTCATTGCATCGTGTGACTATTCCAGTAAGAGGCCTAAACAGTCTCTTTTTTGTTATGACAAGTTCTGGGTTCAATTAACTTTAAAAAACATTCTTTCTTTCGTTTGAGATCAACGGCAACTACTTTTAAGAGCTTAGCTATATCTGAGGGCCGACTCATGACACATCTCTGGCAATTCGTTGATTGAAATCAGTCTGAGAGAAAATCATGCCAAGTCTAGATTTTGCAAAGTACATAGATATATGTATATTTCTGTGTAAGTGTGTGTATAGGTGCATGCGTGAAACAAAAAAAATGTCTTGCTACACAGTAAACATGAAAAGACCATTTAAGCATGTTAGAGTATTATACAATTCCCCGGAAATTTGTTTTATAGAGATGATATTAATCACTGGAAAAAGTCATCCTCACATCACTTAGAGACCAATACATTAAGGTTAATGCAGTGTTAATGTATGTCAAATACACATCAATGAGTGTTAACGAATGTTAACTGCATATTAACTTTAAAACATGTGCTACACCATACTAACATTAATGTGAAGTTAACATGAAATAATGCAATAAAAATATTAATGAGCTCATATTAAAATGGGATAAACTCAAATCACATTAAGTAATGTGAATTGTGTTAATCTATCAGTAACACAAAAATGTAACTAAATCTTCCAATGGTATAGTAAAGTTTCTGCCCTAATCTCTGTCAGTGGTAAAACATGTTATCACCCACATAACCCTAGTTTTAAAAGTTAATTAGTAAATTGGGCAATTTATGCAGGGTTTTCTGGGAGATACAATAACACACATTGTAGGCTGATTTTATTACAATTTTGTACATTGTGTCCTTAGTCTGCAAGTTAAGAATTTGAAAATTTTAAAGTCTTTTAGAATTTTCAGATAAAAATTATGGGTGTGGCGATGGCACTGAGCTGAGTAGATGCTCTTTTACCCTGCTCCCTTGGGATCGCCAATAATTCATACTTTCACCACAATAACTGCCTACCTTTGAGTGCCCTGTGAGAGGGGACTATCTGCTCTTCTTTTCACTGCCACTGCATCAGTTGAGCATAGGATGGAATGGCAAAGAGATCATGGAGACTTGGGCCCGATTGCGTGGCGGGTTCCAAGGACAAAATGCATCTGATGTTGAGTCTCCTGTGGAAGGCCTCTCTGAAGCCATTTTGAAAGACCTTACCCATACTTTGTCTGTGGCCATCACAGATTAGCTGCAAAAGTTGCAAGCTTCGGTGGAAGAATTGCGCGACAAAGTGGATAGTTATAATTTGTCCCTGTCAGGAGTCAGCCAGCGGGTGAGTGAGCACAGTGACCAAATAGACTCTCTCACCTCGACTGTCATTGAATTGACCCAGAAAAATAATCAATTAGAAGACAAGCTTGAAGACTTGGAGAATCATAGTCATCTCAACAGCCTGCGCTTAGTGGGTCTGCCAGAGACTATGCAGGGAGAAGAACTGCTCACATTTTGTGAAAACTGGTTGCCGGAGGCTCTGCATCTTTCCACGTCTGACAGAAAATTCATTGTGGAGTCGGCACACAGGCTTGGCCCAGCAAGATCGGATGGCGGCAGGCCAACCTAAGTTATTGTAAAATATCTTAACTTTATCAACAAAAATAAGATATTGAATGCTTATCATAAGGCGGCCAATCTTAAATATGGCAATGCTAAACTGCTGCTGTTCCCTGATTTTTTGGCGAGAGTGCAAGCTACCCGAAGAATTTTCCCCTTATTGCATGCAGCTATTTTGGAGGGGGATGCACTTCTCACTGCTGTTCCCAGCCCGGCTGAAAATATTCTATCAAGGGGAATCTAAGTTATTCACTTCGGACAGGGAGGCGAAAGCGTTTTTGGGCTCTCTACCAGATTAGCGTGTGGATTCCTTCTACAATGCATGCTTTAATGTGTCTGTGTTTCTGAGAGTCCACTTTTGTAGGCCCTTTTTTACCTTACATTGTAGGAAGTTCACCTCACCTTCTGTTGTTCCAGTATTTTTGTTTCCAGTTCAAGTGACATTTCTTCAACTGCCACGTCTACAGTCAGTAGTGACACATTAGTAAGCTCCCTTTGTTCTGGTATATTATCTGGGACTGTGTCATAGGCATTAGGGGGGCATATTTTGTTGTGTGCGTCCTTTTTTTCTTTCCTGCCCTGTACTTACACCCTTGGTGGGTGACGCACGATGCCTGCAGTGATAACTGCTGTGGCCTTCTTTTGAGTAGGGTGTGATGAACCTGCAATTTTGCTCACATCTGTTTTACTTCTCCCTTGGTGATCTCGGCAGACCTGTGGAGTATGGTGCTTCAAGTCTTGCGTTGCGAGAAGGGTCCACTTGTTCCGGGAATTTGTAGTGGCATCATTCTTCATCGGTGTTTGGGGTTATTTTGAGCTTGGTGAGGAGGGGAAGGATTTTGGATAATGAGTTTATGGGACTGGGGCTTCTTTTAGGTAGGTCAGGATTGATTTAATAGATTTAGTAGATTCCCCAAAGGGCAGCAAAAAGAAATGAGTGCCATAGCTTGGAACACATACGTCTCCACCAATTAAAGATTTGGAAAAAGACCCTTGGGCATCTATTCTTTGTTGTTATCCCCATTGCTAATTAAGCCAGGCCCACAGGTGAACTCAATGCTTTACTGGTATCCAAGGCACGCCAATCTTTGCTCTATTATAAGTATAAACTTCATCAGTGGGACAACAAATTGGGTAAGCTGTTGAGTCATCTACTTAACAATTCAGGCCTGAAAACATTCATCCCTAGATTGAAATTTCATAACAAAGATTATGTGAGCATGGAAGAGGTTCTCTGTGTCTTTAATAGCTTTTTTCCAAAGTCTTTACAAGAGTGAACCGCAAAGTCTCTTGCATAGTCAACAAATGTTCCGGAAGATAACCTTTCCGAAATTGACAGAGGAGGACAAAGTTAAATGGGAAGCCCCTATTTCCTCTGGGGAAATTAGAAGAGTGGGTCAGGGGATCAAGTTAGGCAAGGCCCCTGGACTTGATGGGTTGGACCCTGAATTTTTAAAAATCCTGGGGACCCAAATTTTTGACCTCTTACAGGACATGTTTTGGGAAGCTTTGACCAATGGGCATATGGGGCTTGAGAATAATTTGGCAACTATTGTCCTTCTCTTAAAACCAGACAGAGATCCTATGGCCCCGGGGTTCTATTTCCTTACTGAATCAGGATGTTAAAATCCTCTCGGCTGTACTGGCAGCTTGGGTTAATAGTTTAATTTATAACATAGTGTCTGCTAATCAGACTGGTTTCATTTCTCACTGCTACTTCTCTTCAATTGTGTTAAAAGCTATTATGTCATTGATGTCAAATGGGCGCACTGCAGGAGTTGCATATTAGTAGGGTTGGATGCAGAAAAAGAATCTGATTGGGTGGAATGTCCCTACATCTGATGGGTTTTGGAACAGTTTAATTTTGGGGAGCATTTTATCAGGTGGGTACAGACCTTGTATGTCACCCCTAGGGTGCAAATCATGGTGAATGGTAGGGATGTGAATCGTTTTCCATATCGTCTTAACGATAGAAATCGTGTGGCAGGGCAAGAAAATCGTCTTAGGCACGATTTTTTAGTTAAAAAATCGTTAAAAATCGTTTTTTCCGATTAGTGCGCACTAACTCGAGTTAGTGCGCACTAACGGGAGTTAGTGCGCACTAACTGAAAATGATACAATTTGACACTTTTCAGGTCAGATAAGGTCAGTTTAGGAATGAATATGTATTCCTATTGGCTGCCCTCTTATTTATTCATGTTACCAAGTTTCCTACTGACAGTATATGGGGGATGGGAAATGGAAACAGTTGGTAGCTTGACAAAACAAGTAATGTGATCAGTCAATGTGACTAGAACTTGTGCCCTAACCCTGATACCAGGGGTATTGTGATCTTCCTGCACACAGTGCCCTATCCCTATTAATACCAGGAGTGTTGTGATCTTCCTGCACACAGTGCCCTATCCCTAATACCAGGGGTGTTGTGATCTTCCTGCACACAGTGCCCTATTCCTGATACTGGGGGTGTTGTGATCTTCCTGCACACAGTGCCCTATTCCTGATACCGGGGGTGTTGTGATCTTCTTGCACACATCCCGATATCAGGGATAGGGCACTGCATGCAGGAAGATCACAACACTCCTGGTATTAATAGGGATAGGGCACTGCATGCAGGAAGATCACAACACTCCTGGTATTAATAGGGATAGGGCACTGCATGCAGGAAGATCACAACACCCCTGGTATCAGGGATAGGGCACTGTGTGCAGGAAGATCACAATACCCCGGAGGAGTGAGGGTCAGGCAGCTCCCCCCTGTCTGTGAAGCCAGCCTCTCACTAGTAATGCAGGGAGGGAGCTGTCTCAGACTTCACCATCCTCCCCCCCCTTACCCACACACCATTCACTAGCTGGGACATGGGGGAAGTCAGGAGTGAGGGTCAGGCAGCTCCCCCCTGTCTGTGAAGCCAGCCTCTCACTAGTAATGCAGGGAGGGAGCTGTCTCAGACTTCACCATCCACCCCCCCCCCCCTCACCCACACACCATTCACTAGCTGGGACATGGGGGAAGTCAGGAGTGAGGGACAGGCAGCTCCCCCCTGTCTGTGAAGCCAGCCTCTCACTAGTAATGCAGGGAGGGAGCTGTCTCAGACTTCACCATCCTCCCCCCCCCCCCCCTCACCCACACACCATTCACTAGCTGGGACATGGGGGAAGTCAGGAGTGAGGGTCAGGCAGCTCCCCCCTGTCTGTGAAGCCAGCCTCTCACTAGTAATGCAGGGAGGGAGCTGTCTCAGACTTCACCATCCCCCCCCCCCCCCTCACCCACTCACCATTCACTAGCTGGGACATGGGGGAAGTCAGGAGTGAGGGTCAGGCAGCTCCCCCTGTCTGTGAAGCCAGCCTCTCACTAGTAATGCAGGGAGGGAGCTGTCTCAGACTTCACCATCCTCTCCCCCCCCCCTCACCCACACACCATTCACTAGCTGGGACATGGGGGAAGTCAGGAGTGAGGGTCAGGCAGCTCCCCCCTGTCTGTGAAGCCAGCCTCTCACTAGTAATGCAGGGAGGGAGCTGTCTCAGACTGGTATCAGGGTTAGGGCACTGTGTGCAGGAAGATCACAACACTCCTGGTATTAATAGGGATAGGGCACTGTAAGAGATGACTGTAGTAGATTGAATAAAGATCTGATGTTTCTGCTCTCCTCACACCAAACAAAAACAACACACAAGCAGAGAAGCCCTTCTTACAAAGCTGAGCTAGTGAGTTAAGTAGGAGGAAAAGTAAACATACTGGTGCCAGTGTGGCTACTTAAAAAATACACTTACCAACAATCAATTACATATATTTGAACTGTGTACAGTTCCAGCCAGGACCACCTTTCTAAAATGCACAGTGATTGGCAAATTCAACATGCACTAGCATTTCAGGTGCCTGCTAACAAAAATAATAAACAAACAAGTTCTAGTCACGTGAGTGCTGATCATTACATTACTTTTTTTGTCAAGCTTCCAACTGTTTCCATTTCACATCCCCCCAACCATATTGGTAACATCAATAGATAAGAGCACAGCCAGCCAATAGGAATACATACATACATATTCATTCCTAAGTGACCTTTACTGACCTGGGAAGTGTGAACACTTTGTTTCATTTTCTGTTGGTGTTCGTTAGTTTCCAGTTCCATTTCCCATCCCCCCAACCATCACCTCAGTGGTAACCTTGGTAATATCAATAGATAAGAGGGCAGCCAGCCAATAGGAACACATATTCATTCCTAACTGACCTTCAGTGACCTGGAAAGTGTTTATTTGTATCATTTTCAGTTAGTGCGCACTAAATCGAGTTAGTGCGCACTAACTCCCCGTTAGTGCGCACTAACTCGAGTTAGTGCGCACTAACACGATTTAACGATTTTTAACGATAAATCGTTAGAATTTCTATTGTATCGTGTTCTATAACGATTTAAGACGATATAAACATTATCGGACGATAATTTTAATCGTTGAAAAACGATTCACATCCCTAGTGAATGGTGCGTTGTCTTCTCCCTTCATGTTAGAGAGAGGTACGTGGTATGGGTGTCCCTTGTCTCCCCTTCTCTATGTCCTGGAGATGGAGCCTTTAGCCATTTTGCTGCATCAAATGCCTTCTTTTCATGGTTTGCCAATCTGCAGGAAAGTGGTTAAACTCAGCTTGTTTATTGATGACATGCTTCTCTTTATAGCTAATCCACAAGAATGCCTGGCTGATATTATGGCCTGCATTGATACATATGGCTCTTTTTCGGCTTTGAAAATCAACTACAATAAATCTATGGCCTTCCCGCTTGCTCCAGATCTACTTGCTCGGTGGTGAGGTGCCTTCCTTCTTAAGTGGAGCATGGGGGGTATGAAGTGTTTGGGGAATTTGCATCAAGTGCACTGCCCATGGCATCTTTTTGGCAAACCTAAGCGCTGCCTTGTAGAGTGTTTGGGCTTTGCTTCAGTGCTGGAAATCTCTCCCATTATCCTTAATGGGGTGATGAGTGGTAGTGAAAATGATTGCTCTCCCCAAAGTGCTTTATCCCCTCCAAATGCTTCCCATATGGCTCAAAAAGGCTGTCATGCATTTTTGGTCCATCATCTCTACCTTTTTAAGGCAAGGGAGGCACTCCAGGATTAGTTTGGATGTTCTTATGCAAGCAAAATGGCGAGGGGCTTAGTTGTACCTGATTTATGCTTATATAATGTAGCTTGTATTTTTCGGTAAATCCTGGGACTCATGTCATAGTAAGTATGATGCAGAGGGACTGCTGAGGAAATGGGCTAGTTCTTATCAGGGGATATATCTACTTCACCTTCCCAGGTTGGACATCCAAGGTTTAAAACAATACATTTTGGCTTGGAGCTCTGCAGAAGGCATGGCTCTGGTGGGGGTCTGCATCAGGGGATCCGCTACTGTCATTCCTTTCTTACCACTTACTGACATTATGGCATTCCCTGTGGGTCTTGAACCCTCAGTATTTCATGCCTGGTGAGAAAAGGGCCTGTTTTGTCTGAGGCAGCTAGTAGATCCTGAGGAGCACATTTTTTTTCTTTTCAGCAACTCCAGAACATCTGAGATATTCCTAAGGCACCCTTTGTTTGACTACTTACAGATTAGACATTATGCTATGGAGATTAGTCACAGGAAAGTGGTGCTTCTTGATTTTTCAGATGCGGAGGAATGTTTTTTAGAATCCACTCCCCACTTTAACAAACTTGGTATCAGGTCTCATTTTTTTTCTGAGTCTGTGACCCCTTTGCGCTTGGAGATCCTGGCCAAGCAGTGGAATGCTGATCTGCGGCTTGAGGTAACTGAGTCGGACATCAGCTGGGCTTTTGATGTGATTTACCAGTGTTTATTTTCTGTTAATCTGTGAGAAATTCAATTTAAGATAGTACACTGTATTTATCTCACTCAGGACAGGGAGGCCCACATGCATCTTTGGGAATCTGACGAATGTTTAAAATGTTTTCACCAGCTTGGGGATTTCTGTCATATGTTCTTGGAATGTGCAATGTTGGCAGAAAGTTTGTGCAGCCTTAGAGAGAAAACTACATTGCACGATTAACTGGGAGGGTAGTTTCTTATATCTGTACTTGTTTGATGATTCCCACTCATTTCTGGGAGGGGATCAGAGGTTTCTTATAGTTTCTTTAACTTTGGCTAAAATGGTGATTTTTAACACGCTGGCATAATGATTATGTGCCCCTTTTTTGGGAGTGGTGGTAAGCCATGATTCAATATGCAATCTTGGAACGTATGAGGAAGAGAGATGCTGGTAGAAAATGTAGTGTTCTCTCTAAAGGGCTGCTTCATGTTTTGCGATACTGTTTTACAATTGTAGAACAGCTAGGTCTCATACTTTTCCAAAGATATGGTAGCCACTTGTGTGTGTGTTTTGGTTGGATGTGGGTGTAGAGTTGAGTGTGGGGTGCATGTGCGGTTGCTGTATGGGGAAGGGTGTTTCCTGAATCTTATAAAAATAAAAAGATGGGAAGTGGCAGGTAACATACCCTTTTTGAGGCCTTGTATGTATTAGTTTTAACAGGAATGTTCTCATTTTGTCTTGATAGCTTTCTGTTGTCATATCCTTGTTGTTCCCGTTCAATAAAAATTATCATTCAAAAAAAAAAAAAAAAAGGTGCATTTATGGGTACACAGAGGGATGTGCATTTATTTGAAATGAATGGACAATCCATGATGGATATGTTGTATTAGTTTGATTTGTTTGCCCCTAAAAATGAATGAGCAAGTCCCACAAATGAAATACATGTCATTCATTTCATTCATTTACGTTTTCTATTGAAAACAATTGGCTGCATTGGAAAGATAGAGCCTGAGGCTGGGTAGGTCATGTGGGAGTTTCCATAGCAACCAGCCCTGATGCCTATGACATATGTGTGATATCAGAGAAGAACCGGGACCTGTTGTCGAGGAAAACGACTGACAAAGCAAGGGAATGTATCAGAGGGAAGCATTTCTCTAAATCAGCGAATCACTGCTCTGTCTATTATTCTTATAGTATTCTTAGACTGTCACAGCTTTTATTTGTTGTTGTATCTGAATTCTGTATTTTAGAGTGTTTTGATCAATATTAGAAACATTCCATCTTTTCTAATCCTTTTAGCTGCTGTCATTTTGTGTTAATTTGCACAAGTTTTTATCTTTTTTTTTTTTTTTTAACATCTCACTGTCACTTCCACCGACCTAAAGGACGGTTAGACTTTTCCATCATCCCCTTCTCCTCTCCTGAGACAGGTAGGCTGTTGCCTGGCAGTGGTTGTATTTGTAGTGATTTGTTACCTTTTAAACCTGTTGCTGTGTGAACCAGTATAATACCAGCACTACTAGTAAAGGCAGTATCCAATGGTAGGTATCAGGGTATACAATGTTTTACTCACTCCCTCCACCTAGCAGTAAAGGAGGCCCTGGGGCTGGGGTCTAGGGACCCAGAGCATGTCTATCTGCATGGTTTACCAGAGAAGTGTAAAAAAATAGCTGGGCACTTCCACCAAAGTGTGAAGGCTGGGGACCTTCTCCATGAAAAGCAGAAGGAATTAGAGATGCTTCACAAGCATCTCATTATAGATGTGGGTACTCGCTGGATTTCAACCTACACGATGCTGCAAAGGCTAGTGTGGAACAGCAGATCTCTGCATGAGCTGTCTCGGGAAATGGAGATTGGTGTGTAGAGTCCCCTAGGGCATCATGAGTGGTCAGTCATGAGACAGCCTGTGAAAATCCTGAAGCCCTTTAAGGATGTGACAGAGGAGCTGTCATCCCTATAGTAAATTTCTTGTTAGAAAAGTCGGAGGGCTTTCAACAGGAAGTGTGAATGAGAGGTAAGGTGCTGCACTGGTGTCCTTGGAAAAGGAGATGATA